>NC_141685.1:1090147592-1091489259 GCF_964263255.1 Lissotriton vulgaris
GTTTCTGTAGGCACAACTACCGTGGAGCGGAACGTTTATTACGGTACATAAACCCATAGTACAAAATGAACAAATTAGAAAAAGCAAACGTTAAGTTACATGGATCAAAAGTGCCTAGACTGACCTGCACACGCGCCTCCACATCCCCAGGCAGATGGATGAGGCAGCAGGAGGTCCTGAAATATAACAGGCAGCTCTGAAGATGGCGGCCCCCACTGTGTTCCACATGTGCTGATCTCTCTCTCCTTCCAGAAATCTCATGCTCATCGGAAGGAGGGGAGTGTCAGTACCACGTGATCTCCTCAGTCCATGGAGATAGAAAGTTGGACTGCGCTGGAAGTGGGGGTCGTCTTATACGTCGAGTATAGCATGAAACCTAAAGTTTATCAAGCAAAGTGGGGGGTCGTCTTATACGCCGGGTCGTCTTATACGCCGGAAAATACGGTAAGTAAAAGTGTTTTGGTTACAGTAGTGATTTTTAAGGAATATTATTGTATTTTAAAAGTTGACAAACTTTTCTGGAGGAAATTACCAATGTTATCCTATGGAAGGAAATTCAGTTTGCAGGTAGAGTATGCTTACGTTACTTTTGTAATCCAGTGCTGAGCTCCTAGGTTCAGCACTGGGACATCTATCTAAACCGGCAAGTAATTACGTTTTTATCGTTGGCACGATTTTTAAAGAATATTTGTAAGTTTCAAAAATCGACACTTAGAAATGTTTTCAGCAAAAAGCAGACAATGATATCCTATGGAAGAAAATTCAAGTTACTGGTAAGTACGTTTAAAATGTCTTTTCAAGGTCAGTACTGAACTACAAGCTGCAGCACTGAGGTCTCTCCTGATAACAGGTGAGTAAATCGGAATTCGTTGTTCGGCTGATTTTAGATGAATATTTTCAAGTTCCAAAACTTCACACTCCAGAATTTCCAAGTGAAACCAATCAATGTTAGTCTATGGAAGAAAAGTGAGTTATTGGCTTTTAGGTAAGTTTTCGACTAGCAGAGTTAAGGTTCTGGGCATAGACTCAGGGGTCTCCCAGGATGAGGTAGGTACAGTTGGTACACCCTCAGCGGCACAGGTGTAGCCGGGTGCAGAGGTAGTTAGGAACAATGTTCTCCAAAGAGCGGCAGGGGGGCCTTCGGTTGGTGGCTGCTGGCAAGCAGGCCACGAGGCTGTGGGAGCTGGGCTCCTGGTCACTTGCTCAGGGCAAATGGGGAAGTAGTTTAAGACAAAGATTGCACTGCCAGGGGCACTCAGGCGGCTGGGTGCAGGGTGCTTTTGAGCCCTCGGGCATTCAATGTTATTCAATGGAGCTCTTGGAAAGTGAACAAAGGCCGCATGCTCGGGGGACGGAGGATCTTCTGGAGCGACCAACACTACGAGGGGTATGTTGGGATCTTGGAAGATAGGTAGGCACCCAGGAGTGGGGCACAGGGGGCCGTAGGGCGCAGGGTGCAGGGGTGTCTTTTGAGGTCGGGAAATCTTACCCCCTGCTGCTCGCGGTTGGAGGGGTCCCTTGTCCTGAGGCTGCAGGCGTCGTTGGGGTCGTCGAGGAGGGTCCTTAGGCACTGGATTCCAGGTCAGAATCGCCGGGGGGACGTCCTCAGGGTCTTTGTTCACTTCGGCACATGCTCGCTCGCGGGTGGAGAGTGTGCTGGATTTGCGGTTCCTTGCTGGCATCAGGGGTATTGTTTGAGCAGAACCACTGCTCGAGGGAGTCCCAGTCTTGGTAGAGTCACAAGGCAGTCAGGTCCTCTGGGGTTGTTGAGGTTGCGGACCACAGAAGGAGCTGGGGATTTGCAGGAGCAGGTTCAAGGGTCGACAGGCCTGTGGGGCTGGGGCCAAGTCAATAGGTGTTGTCTTCTTCTTAGCAGCTGCACGGCAGGTCTTGTTTCTTGATCTACTTGCTTGTTTCGGTTTCGGGAACTGAGGGAGGAAGGTTCAGGGTGCCCCTGAATACTAAATTTAGGGTCGTCACAGGTAGGGGAAGGGCAGGGACCAATAGGTCCCTGTCCTGGGTTGAGTACACCCTCTGTCCTGCACCTCTCCTGTGGGAGGGGGGCGGGAGCCTATCTCTGATTGGGCAGGACTCCCCATCCTCAAGATGGCAGGAGCCCGGAGCTGTGCTTCACCTCGCCTCTCCAACCTGAGGGGTGGAGTTGGCACAGGCTGGCACACCCCCTTTCCTTACGTAGGGTTTCCCGCCAGTCTTCCCGCCAGAGTGGGGATCAGAACCGGTGGGGGCCAGTTGCGGAGTACAGCAAGTGGCCTGGAGAAGCTCACAAAGGCGGCATGTCTTTGAAGCTTCCCCCTGCCCTCCTGGGGAAGGAGACCTAGCACCTCGCCCAGGATGTGCATTGTTGTAGGCCCAGGAGAGCGGGGGCTGTCCACCCAGGGGTCCAGCAACATGTCTGCTGTGTGGCAGCCTTATCAGACTCTCAGACAAGACGTGGATTGGAGGTTAGGTTTCAGGGGGCATCTTGAGATGCCCTCTGTAGTGCATTTTACATTAAATCCCACACTGGCATCAGTGTGGGTTTAATGTGCTGAGAATTTTGATATCAAACTTGTCAGTCTTCAGTGTAGCCATTATGGTGCTGTGGAGTTCGTAATGACAACCTCCCAGCACCATAAACTCTCAATGGCATCACTGCACTTACAGTGCCCAGGAATTGCCCTGGGTACTGTAGGGGCACAGGGCTCATGCACCTGTGCCCACACCACTGGCATAGGGCACCCAGCTAAAGGGATGGCTGATGTATGCCAGAGCAGTGGGTTTGTGGGCATGGCACACAGGGATTTTTGCCATGTTGACTCTTTGTTTAGTTCTGCACCAGGACACTCAGCCTGTAAATGCAGTGTGTGTGTGTCAGGGTACAGGGCCCCTAAGGGTGGCACAATAAGTGCCGCAGCCCTTAGGGGGTCTTCTCAGGTCACAATGCCCTGGGTACCTAGGGTACCATTTACCAGGGGCTGACATGTGGCCAGAGATGCCAATTTGGTTTAGGCTTTAGTACAGTTTTTAGGGAAGGAACACAGGCCCTGGGTACCTGATTGGCAGAAACCCAGGGCATACCAAGGAAAAATGCATCAGGTATCAGGCAAAAAAAGTGTGTAAGGGGGGGTTACTGCAACAGAAACCCACTTCCTTACACTGTTCCAGCACAGTGCCCTCAGCCCCTTCAGGGAACCAGACAAAACGGATTGAACCTCCTTTACATGAGCAGATATCTCCCTTTGAAGTCTAGTTCTATTGCTAGATCTTGCAACTGAGCAGGGAAGCCATCTTTAGCATTGGTAAAAAACTAGTTCCCCAGCTACAAAATGGCTTCACTGAAACATATGGTACTTGGTACCTAACACTTCGCATCAATAAACCTATTGGATTTATTAAAACATGCACCCAAAGAGTACCTTAGAAGTACCTCCTGAAACCTACCAGCCCTCCAGTGTGCTAGCGGACTGGTTTAGTCCAGCCTGCTGCCACAGACGAGTTTCTGCCCCCAAGAGGTAAAAGACTTCACTCTCAGAAGGTCAGGAACAATGCCTGCTTCGGGTGAGGTGTTCTAACCTCCTACCCAGGAAAGGCTGGTAAGAAAACAAGTTACTTACCTGTAACTACGGTTATCCAGTATTGGTATCTGTCATAGATTCACATGCACCCACCCTACTATCTGAAAATGAGTATATGCTACAGGTGAGGCATGAGACACCTGAGGTAGAGAAAGTCAGGGTCTTGTAGGCGGAGTCTTGGTGATGACTGGCCTCTGCTGGAATGGCCTTTCAGTTCTTTTCATATAATGAGGTAGATAGGCTGCTACGTTTTGGGCCTTTTTGGGCCTATAGTCTTGTCAGCCTACTACAGATTATTCTAAGGCACTGCTTTTGTATATATAATTACCGTGGGACTCCCGCCTCGGCGACAGGGAACGATTCAGGCATGTGAATCTATGAAAGATACCCAAATACTGAATAAATTAGCATTACAAGGCAGGGGTCTTCAAAGAAACCCACTAACTAAAATGCGAATCTGGCTTCTCACAGGACAGGAAGCCAACCCCTTTGTCCAAAGACGTTTGGCACCTGGACAGGTGGGAAAATTAGCTAAGCAAGAGGCGTGCATCACTGCCAGGCTGGGCACACCTCAAGGATGATGCTGTCCGACGTGAACACAACTTTAGAACTTTCACCACATTGAGTGTGGTGAAATTAGGAATTCTGGGACAGGAAGTGGTCAACTATGAGGTGTAGTGACCCCAGGGGTAAGTAGCCCATTGACTACTACCCCTCACTCCCCTTAATGCCCCCAAATTTAGTATTTAGGAGACCCCCTGAAACCAAGACTTCAGATTCTGATGGATCAAGAGAAGGACTGGACAAAGAAGAGCCCGGTCACGAGAACCAAGGAGCAATGACTGACTTGGCGCCAAACTGGCCAGCCTGCCTGCTGCCCCCAACAATCATGGAAGAAAACTCATTTGGCTGCCATTTTGTCTCCAAGAAACTTGGAGGGTTGCAAGTGCTTTACCAATTGCCTGAAGAAACTCCCTTGTAGTAGAGGAGCCACTCCCCTGGAGCTGCAGGCACCAAAGACGCAAGGTGTGGTCTACTGAGTTGCCTCTCCGTGGCCAGCCCGATGCTGCAGCTCCCCAGAAGAGGACCCTGCGCTCCTGAAGGTCAGATCTGTTTCCCCGCCAAGTGGGAGGACTGACCTGCACGTTGAGGGACTTAAGAGACAGCAAGACCCATTTTGTCAGTGGTCCAGCTGTCCTGTTTGCCTCTCTTCTGCTAAACAAAGACCAAGACGTGAGTCCGTGACCGCCACCACCAGACGCCTCAAAGCACCTATGCACCGGCGCGCCTCAGTCCAAGGGAGATGACTGTGCCAACAGGCTCCCCAGACCCACAATTGCCCAGGCCAAGCTTGGGTTTGCCCAGACTGGACTTCCAATCATCGCCTGCAGCCTCTTTCTGCAGGCTTCCTCGAACCACAAGAGCCCCACAGCCCGAGGAGAGGTGGACCAAGGGTGTCCCTGTGTGCCTGAGGATCTCAAGGGCCGAGTCCCCCTGTGGGTTTCCAAGGACTGGTCCTCCAGTCCCAGCTTGCAACCTATTTTGTAACCAGAGACTATTCTCCAACTGAAGTGAATGGGACTCTGAACGCTTTGACACACCTCTGCACCAGGACGCCCCAATGCCCACTCCACCCCCCCTCCAGGGTGACTTGTTGGAATGGCCGTGGACTTTACCCCATACACACCTCTGGTTCAGAAGAACCGTAAGTTTCCGACAGGTGTCTGAATGCAATATAGGTTTTCCTCCATATGATAACATTGCCAATCCCAAAAAAATGCATTTTGCTCATTATTGAAAACTGTAGAAATTCATGAATCAAAAAGTACTTACCTGATTCCGATGATCTTGGTATCTAAGGAATATGCTACTTACCAGTAGGCATCTGTTCTTGGCATGTAGGGCTGCTGACATTCATATCTTGTGCATAGATCGCCGCCTAGTGTTGGGTCCGGATGATTGCACTTGTTGTCTTGGAAGAGTTTTCGAAGTATCACGAGATAGGTGACTCCTCCCTTGGACTACAGTGCGCATGGGCATCCTCTCCATCCTAAGATTGCTATATCCATCTCTGCCACAATGGCGAAACACAAAGTAAGAAATGGCCATGCTAGAGAGAATGCTGCAGCTGCTACAGGCACCTGGGAGGAGGGCGGGCGATATGAATGTCAGCAGCCCTACATGCCAAGAACAGATGCATACTGGTAAGTAGCATATACCGTTCGAGGCATGTGGGCTGCTGAATTCATATCTTGTGCATAGACTGTATAGCAGTATCTCCTCTAGCGGTGGCTACCTGTGCCAGCTGCTGCAGTTTGAAAAAGAGTTTTGAGGACAGCCTGACCTACAGCAGCTTGCTGTTTTGTTTGTACATCTACACAGTAATGTTTTGTGAAAGTGTGTATGGTGGTCCATGTGGCTGCCTTACAGATGTCTTCAAGAGGAATATTTCCTAGGAAAGCCATGGATGCCCCCATTTTCCTAGTGGAGTGTGCTTTTGAGGGGAAAGTTAAAGTGCGTTTTGCCGTTTGATAGCATATCTGAATGCATTTAACTATCCATCTGGCTATTCCTGATTTTGAAATTGGATTTCCCTTGTGCTGTGGTGCAAATGCAACGAACAGTTGCTTTGTTTTCCGAAAGGATTTAGTTCTGTCCACATAGTAAAGTAGAGCTCTCTTTACGTCTAGTGTGTGCAGGGCTCTCTCAGCTACAGACTGTGGATTTTGAAAGAACACTGGCAGTTCTATTGATTGGTTGATATGGAAATTGGATGCAACCTTTGGCATAAATTTAGGGTTTGTTCTAAGAACCACCCTGTTGGCGTGTACCTGAATGAAAGGTTCTTGAACTGTAAGCGCTTGTAATTCACTTACTCTTCTGAGTGAGGTGATGGCTGTATTGAAGAGTATGCTAAGTTATATCTTTGTAGGTGCAGCAGGTAACATATAATGTTCTGTATTGATGCGTCTAATGGATTGATTTGGTTATTGTTGCAGTAAATAACAAATCTTTTCCATTTAGCTGCATAGCACGCTCGTGTGGTCGGTCTTCTTGTCTCCTTAATGATATTCATGCAAGCTGGTGGCAAGTTAAGATATCCAAACTCTAAGACCTCAGGAGCCAGATCGCTAGGTTCATTTGGTTGGGATCTGGGTCCTTGATATCTCCACTGTTCTGAGTTAGAAGATGAGGTGTAAGGTGCAGTCTTTGATGGGGAACTAGTCAAAGGGGGTTGGAGCACCCTTCTGACACGTCACAGCTGAATTACCTCATGCATCATGGTCGATGTGGTTCAGTGTTACTCGCTTCACACACAGTTCTCACAGGTTGTTGGCCAGTGCCAGTACCAGTATTCTTTTCAAGTATATCCCTAGACACGTGTTTCTAGATTCCGCTTTCATCAGTAGGGAAAATGTTCAAAGGTCGCTGAACGTGCTGCCGCAGTTTCCTCAGGGTTAGTGCCACTCCGCGCGCAGGTGCTCACAAAGCTCGTCAGCTCACGGCCCACGGGAGCCATCTTAAACAGTCAAAGGGGGGTGACACGTCACAGCTGAATTACCTCATGCATCATGGTTGATGTGGTTCAGTGTTACTCGCTTCACACACAGTTCTCACAGTTTGTTGGCCAGTGCCAGTACCAGTACCAGTATTCTTTTCAAGTGTATCCCTAGACACGCGTTTCTAGATTCCTCTTTCATCAGTAGGGAAAATGTTCATAGGTCGCTGGACGTGCTGCCGCAGTTTCCTCAGGATTAGTGCCACTCTCAGCGCGCAGGTGCTCACAGAGCTCGTCAGCTCACGGCCCACGGGAGCCATCCTAAACAGTCAAAGGGGGTTGGAGCACCCTGCTGACACGTCACAGCTGAATTACCTCATGCATCATGGTCGATGTGGTTCAGTGTTACTCGCTTCACACACAGTTCTCACAGTTTGTTGGCCAGTGCCAGTACTAGTATTCTTTTCAAGTGTATCCCATAACACGTGTTTCTAGATTCCTCTTTCATCAGAAGGGAAAATGTTCATAGGTCGCTGGACGTGCTGCCGCAGTTTCCTCAGGATTAGTGCCACTCTCAGCGCGGGGATGGGGAACTACTGAGAGTTCTAGGAACGTCGTGTACCAAGGGTGTCTCGCCCATGTGGAAGCAACTAGGATTAGTGTGAGGGAGTGTTGCCGCAGTTTGCGTGCCACCAGCTGGATCAGTGGTGCTGGTGGAAAAGCGTACGCAAATTTGCCTGACCTGTTCATCCATATCGCATTGCCCTGTGACAATGGATGTGGGAACCTAGCGGCAAAGTATTGGCATTTTGAGTTTTCTTTTGTGGCGAACAGGTCTATTTCCGGGTGACCCCACTCCTCGAAGAATTGTTGGAGGACCTGGGGGTGAATCTCCCATTTGTGTAATTGCTGTCTGTGCCTGCTGAGCAGGTCGGCAACTTGGTTGTCCTTCCCTGGAAGGTGTTCTGCTAGGAGAAAAATGTTTTTGGGAATCGCCCACTTCCAGATGCTCTGTGCCAGATGGGACAGCTGTGGAGAGCGCGTTCCTCCCTGTTTCTGGATATAGTACATTGCGGTCATGTTGTCCGTCCGGATCAACACCGTGTTGCTGTACAAGTATTTCTGAAATGCTTTCAGGGCTAGGAATATCGCTAACAACTCTAGTTGGTTGATATGCAGCCTTTTCTGCTTGTTTGTCCAGAGCCCCTGTACAGTGTATTGAAGGAGATGGGCTCCCCAGCCTGTCAGTATTGCGTCTGCTGTTAGTACTAGTTGTGGAATCGGCTCTTGGAACAGTCGCCCTTTGGAAAGGTTTTGTGGGTTCCACCACTGCAGAGAGTTGTGAGTGCGACTGTCTACCAACACTAGGTTTTTTACTTGTCCCTGAGCCTGGTTCCATTGCTGTGCTAGGCATTCCTGTAATGGACGCATTTGTAGTCTGGAATGGGGGACAATGAATATGCAGGAGGCCATCATGCCTATGAGCTGCATAAAGACTTGAGCTGGCAGAGAGTGTTGTGGCTGGAATTTGCGAATGAGTGTCTATCCTTGTGATATCCTACTGGCTATCCTTGTTGAGTTTGGATACGCCTTTGCCACCGAGGTGTATATGGTGGCTCCCAGGTACTGCTGTATGCGGGACGGTTGCAGATGTGATTTTGTGTAGTTGATTGAGAATCCCAAGCTGTGTAACAGCTGGATTGTTTGAGACGTGTGTGCTGCGCATTGTTGGTACGATTTTGCTTGTATAAGCCAATCGTCCAGGTAAGGGTACACATGGACGTGCTGCCTCCTGAGACGTGCTGCCTCCTGAGATGTGCTGCCATGGTCGCTAAGCATTTTGTAAACACTCTTGGAGCCGTGGTAACCCCGAAGGGCAAAACCTTGAATTGGTAGTGTTGACCTTCCATTGTGAACCTGAGGTATTTTCTGTGGGCAGGATGGATGGGTATGTGGAAATACGCATCTTTGAGGTCTAGTGTTGCTAGGAAATCCCCCTGTTGTAGCAACAGGAGCACTTGTAATGTGATCATATGAAAGTGCTCTGACAGTATGTATTGATTTAGGGGTCTGAGGTCCAATATTGGCCTGAGAGAGCCATCCTTCTCGGGAATAAGGAAATACAGGGAGTACACTCCCTTCCCTTGCTGTTGGAAAGGGACTTGCTCTATGGCCTCATTTTCTAGCATGCAGTTCACCTCTTGTTGTAATAGGGTGATGTGTTCTGTGGACATTGGGCGATGTCTTGGTGGTATGTTTGGCGGTGTAGAAGTCAGTTATAGGCAGTAGCCAGACTGGATAATTTCTCTCACCCACCTGTCTTTGGTAATTGTGTTCCAGACAGGTAGGAACTGTTGTAGTCTACCTCCGACCGGTGTTGTGTGGTCTGCAGGTAGTGTGATAGAGTCACTGTTTTGAGGCAGTGGAGGCCCTGGTTTTATTGCCTCCACGTCCTCTTCCTTTGGTATTGTTACCTCTGTAGCCTCCTCTGGAGGTGTTTTTAGCAAAGGAACTTTGTGCGTTACCTTTATATGAGGACGTTGTTTGTGAGGTATGTCCTCGTGTGTTTGCCCTGTATGACGAGCGACGAAAGGAGCCTTTTTGTTGCTGAAATTGCAATGCCCCCATAGATTTCGTGTCTGTGTCCTTTTTCATTTTATCCAAAATGGTATCGACAGCAGGGCCAAACAGAAAGTCCTGGTTAACAGGCTGGTTAAGGATAGTGGACTGAACCTCATTTTTAAAACCAGAAATACGCAGCCATGCATGTCTGCGGAGTAGAACGCTAGTGTTGATGGACCTAGCTGCAGTGTCTGCTGCGTTAAGCGCGCATTTGATGGAGGCGTTTGTTATGAATTTGCCCTCCTGTATGAGATCTTGGGCTTGTGCTTTGAAAGGCTCAGGTAGGTGTTGCATTAGGGTCTCTAGCTGGTCGTAATGCGCCCTGTCGTACCAAGCCAGTAGAGCTTGTGTATAGCTATCCTCCATGAGTGGGAGGCTTGTGCCGCTACTCTTTTCCCTGATGCCTCTAGTATCTTTGACTCTTTGTCTGGGGGAGGTGCCTCCCCGGTTGTTTGGGAGTTGGCCCTTTTACGTGCATTGGCCACTACCAGTGAATCAAGTGATAACTGCCCTTTGATGTAAGTAGTGTCTGTAGGTGCCGTCCTATACTTTTTCTCTATTCTGGGGTTAATTACCCGTGCCCTGGCTGTGTCCTTAAATATGTCAGGTGCATGTTTCAGAACTCCCTTTAACATGGGAAGTGTTTTGACACTTTTTTCTGATGCAGGGAAGGTGTCAAATAAGAAGTCTTCCTCAACGGGGTCATTATGCATATCCACGTTGTGGAACTGTGCAGCCCTGTCTATGAGCTGATTAAACACTATTGTGTCGTCAGTAGGAGACGGTTTAGTAGGATAAGAGGACATGTCAGGGATGGGATGGTGTTATAAGGGTCAGTTGGCTCCTCCCATGGTTCCTCTTGTTGGTCAGGATTCTGTGGGAAGTCGTATTGAGGCTGTGGCTCATCCCCTGTGTCACCTTCATTGTCCCCTTGTTGAGAAGGAGAATAAGGAGTGTATAGATTAAAATGAGTAGTAGGCATGAAAGGTTGAAAAGGAATGAAGGGTCTAGAGGGAGAAGTCCCAAAGTCCCTTTTCTTCATTGGAATAGGGGACAGAGGTTCAAAGTCCAAAGGCCTCTTTTTCCTATGCAGGATGGTAACTTTACCAGTCTGTGGGTCAATAAAATGTTTTGCCTGGTCGTCAGAGGGATCTGGGTGGAAGAGTTCTTCCTCAACAGTCCTGGGTTGAGCCTTAGGCTTTGGTTTGTAGACGACTTTAGGTTTAGGAACCGGCTTTTTCGGCTCGGGGCCTTTTTTCGGGTCGACTGTGTCTTTAGAGTCAACGCGTTTTTTGTGCTCCGTAGGCTTCTTCGGAGAAGTGTTGTCTCCTGAGTCGATGTTTTTGTTGGTATCGACTGGAGTCTTATGTTTTTTCGGCTGAGCGTCTTCGGATCTGGTGTTTTAGGTCCGAGAGGACGTTCTGGCTTGGACGCGTGCTTCGGTACGGCGCCTTTTGTTGGGTCGACGTTTTTCAGTGCCGAAGGCTTGTTTGGGTCGACGACCTTCTTCGGTTCGGTGCCCTTGGGTTGTGTGGCCTTGTTCGGTCCGACAACGTGTTTTGGGTCAACAATTTTGGGCTGTGCGGCCTTCTTGGGGTCGATAGTCTTTTTCGGCTCGACGCTCTTTGGCTGAACGCCAGTTTCGGATCGACGTCCTTCGGGTCGACAACCTTCTTTGGCTCTGGAACCTTCTTCGGAACGATGTTACTGGGCCCTGGGATTTCTGAAGGTTTCGGTTTCGGAGCTGAGCCAGATGGCGGGGCAATCGAAACTTTTTATGATCGTGACTAAGGCCTTTCGGCGATCGGTACTCACGTTTTGCCCCAGTGGGATCTCGTCATCGGAGTCCGAGTAGTCCTCCACGGTGACAATGTCTAGGTCCGAGTCCGGCGCCTCTTGTAGTTCCTGGTCGTCATCGAGGATGTTGTCCGGGTCTGGTGCCTGTCGCTGCATTTCTTGCCTGGCTGCACGTCGGTTCTGAATAGTTTTCTTGGATCGAAACGGTGCACAGGCTGGACAGCTTTCCTCCTTATGGTCTGGGGAAAAGCACTTGTTGCATACCGAGTGCTTATCAGTATGTGGGAACTAGGCGTGGCATTGCGGGCACCTTTTAAATGGGCTTCTTTCCATCGCCGGTCTGCTCACGTGGCGTCGAAAAGGCCCAACGGCCTGCGTCGACGACCGCTTGGAAGGCTGGACCGAGTAGAGAGGTACCGATCGAGAATAATACCGTCATATCGAAGGCCTTTTGTTTTCGCTTCCGAAGTTGGAGTATAGGAGTTTGCATCCGAAACCAATGGCGGAAAAAAACAATCGGAGGATGGAGAGGATGCTCATGCGTGCTGTAGTCCAAGGGAGGAGTCACCTATCTCGTGATACTTCGAAAACTCTTCCAAGACAACAAGTGCAATCATCCGGACCCAACACTAGGCGGCGATCTATGCACAAGATATGAATTCAGCAGCCCACATGCCTCGAACATTCATATACAAGTAAGTGCTATTTTTATAAATTGGTGTTGGACTGCTTTAAGTGTGATCTAAGACTGCTCTCGATATGTCCACACTCACTGACACGGGAAAATGAGGCTCTGTTGGTATCTCATGAGGTCATGAAAGCTTGTGATGTGTACTAGCGCTGGGACGCTCTTGGGCAGCCATGCGCTTAAGAAATCTATTTTCATTTCATTCTCTTCTGAAGCCTGACAAAAGTCCGGAATCTCTAGCGTCCTATCGTCTGCTGGCGCTTCTCAATACTCTTTACAAAATCTTTGCGTCACTGCTTGCAATGAGGCTATCACCCCTAGTGAAAACGTTGGTACATCCAGACCAAAATGGGTTTGTTCCCACTAGGAATACATCCCTAAATCTCCACCGTTTTTTTCAGGTGCAACAGTATGCGCTACATAGATGGCCTCGCTCTGGTTGCCTGGTACTAAATATGGAAAAAGCCTTGGATTCTTTGGAATGGCCCTATCTTGCGGCAGTGCTTAACAAATATGAACTTGGTGATCTTTACAAGAGTATGGTCCAGTTGCTATATCAACGCCCTACTGTCCGGGTTCGAATTGGTAGGCTCATATCAGATTCTATCAGGGTGAGGCGGGGGACGCGCCAGGGTTGCCCGCTGTCCCCAATGCTCTTCTCCCTGGCCATGGAACCACTGGCGATGCTACACCGAGGCAGTGGTGAGGAATGGGGCATACCGCTAGGAGACGGGACTCATACTGTGTCCCTGTATGCCGATGATTTATTGCTGTATGTTCGTGACATTACCGACATCCCCGCGTCTATAGCGGACATGCTGAAGAACTTTGAGGTGATGTCAAGTCTCCGTGTCAACTGGTCCAAGTCCGGAGTGTACCCCTTTGATACACACTCAGAGGAAATTGATGTACGGCTCACGGCGAACTCCGACACCTTTCGATATCTAGGGTTATTTATTTATCGGGCGCCTGAAGATTTGCTAGAAGGCAACTAACAAGGGCAATATCTGCGGTGCGGGCCAAGGGGCAGTTTTGCAAAATACTCCCATTGAATGTAATGAGCAGTATCGCCCTGCTGCAGATGATAGTCCTCCCTAAGCTGCTATATTACTTCTCGAACCTCCAGGTCTACGTCCCAACCAAGATCTTCTGTGACCTGGAGGCTCTGTCCCGGGACGTCATATGGAATAAAGGCAGGCCCTGTGTCGCATTGTGGAATCTACAAGTCCCTACCAGCAAGGGGGTCTAGCGGTTACCACATGGAATTATATTACATGGAAGCCCAGATGCAATGGGTAACGAAATTGCTAAGTTGCAACATTCTAGAGGCATTAGAGTAGGGGTACAGTGCCTTTAAGGCCTGTAGGTGACCCCCTGCTCCCATGATGTACCACAGGTGGCAGTTAGGTCAGTTCTTTTTGGAGGTGCATAAACACCTGAGTAAATCCGTAATTAAAGTACCTTAACTTTGCAGTAATGCTCGCCCGGGAAAGTGGGTAGGTCGCTTATGACTGATGAGTATACCCCTAGATGAGAACTAGGATTACAGGTAAGTAACTAATCCTTCTCATCCAGGGGATACTCATAAATAGTCATAATCTATGAATAGATTAGCAAGCCCATACCCAAAGTCTCGCGGACGAGCAATCAAGTAAACAGAAAAAACATGAATCAACATCACATTTATAATGCAGTTATGCAAACAAATTCCTTAAAGAGGCCTGTCCTACTTGGGCATCGGCCTGTGCATCTGAATCTAGGCAGTAATGGCGGGTAAAGGTATGTACTGAACGCCATGTAGCCGCCTTACAAATCTCAGATATTGGAATGTTGCGAAGGAGAGCTGTTGTAGAAGCTTTCTCCCTAGTCGAATGTGCATGTGGTTTGCCCTGTAAAGCTTGGTTAGCTAATTGGTAAAGCAGAGCTATACAGGAGACGATCCTTCTCGAAATAGACCTTTTTGAGGCGGACAGGCCGGTATTAGTTGTACCATAATTAACAAAGAGCTGGTCAGACTTCCTAAGTGGAAGAGTTATAGCCAGGTATAATTTCAAAACACTCCGGAGATCTAGAGAGTGTAAAGTCCTCTCTGGGGGAGTGGTTGGTTGAGGGAAGAAAGTAGGTAGAGTGATGGTTTGATTGATATGGAAATCCGAGACAACCTTGGGCAGGAAGCCTGGATGTGTTCTCAGCACCACTCTACTGGCATGAAACACTGTGTAAGGTTCCTTGCAACACAGGGCCTGGATCTCGCTCACCCTGCGGGCTGAGGTGATGGCTATCCAAAAGGCAGCTTTCCAGGTCAAGTGCTGCAAAGATGCCTTGTGAATAGGCTCGAAAGGAGCACCCATGATGTTAAGCTCCCAGGGAGGAGAGGGGGACTTCACTGGTGGAAACACTTTCTTAAGCCCCTCTAAGAAATCTTCGACCACAGGCATGAGGAGGAATGAGGTCTGGGAAGGAGACTTCCTACAGGCTGTTATTGCCGCTAAGTGAACCCTGATGGAGGGGTACTTCAGCCTGACCTTGCCAAATGTAATAAGTTAGGAGAATCACCTGCTCCTGACCTTTAATCGGATCAAGAGCATTGTCCATACACCAAATGTAAAATCTCTTCCACTTGAAAGCATAAGACTTTCTGGTGGAGGGCCTCTTCGCTTCCCTCAGGATGTCCATACAGTCCGCAGAGAGGTCTAGGTGGCCATACGGGATGACCTCAGGAGCCTTGCCGTCAATCGAAGGGAAGGGAGATTGGGGTGAAATACCCTCCCCTCGTCCTTGGTCAGCAAGTCTGGGCGGCAGGACAGCCTCCGGTGAGGAACCTCTGACAGCTGGAGGAGAGCCCGGTACCACCACTGGCGTGGCCACTCCGGCGCTATCAGGATCATCCTGGTGTTGGTCCTGTAGAATTCCTGTATCACCGCCGTTCAGAGGGAGGCAGTGGAGGAAAAGCGTACAGCAATGTCTGAGACCAGCTGATCAAAAGTGCATTCCCCCGTGATCCCTGCTGAGGAATCTGGACGCGAAGACGGGGCAGTACGTGTTTGCCACGTCTGCGAACAGATCTATGTCTGGCACTCCCCATTGTCGAAACAGTTCCTACGCGACGTCTTCGTTGAGCACCCAGTCATGCGCTTCTACGAAGTCTCTGCTTAGGCCGTCCGCCTGAACATTCAGGATCCCTGGGAGGCGAACTGCAACGATGGAGAGACCTCTCGCTAGAAGCCACCGCCAAATGGATTGAGCTTCCAGAGACAGAACTCTTGACCTGGTGCCTCCTTGTTTGATCAGATAGAACATTGTTGTTGTGTTGTCTGTCTGAACTTGAATGCGGCTGGAGTGTAGAGACGGGTACAGGGACTTGAGGGTCAGATAGACAACCCGTAGTTCCAAGAAGTTGATATGATAGCTTCTTTCTGTCTCGGACCAGAGACCTTGTACCTGCAGCTGCTCCATATGAGCACATCAGCCGTGCAGTGAGGCATCCGTGACCACTGTCTGCGTTGGAGGCGACTGATGAAACGGAACTACTTGCAGCAGGTGAGAACGTTTCATCCACCATCTGATGGAGTCTCTGGCAACTTGATGGAGAGAGATACGATCTTCCCAGTGGCCTGACCTCTGAGACCATTGGTCCTCGAGTGCCTGCTGCAGAGGCCTCATGTGAAGGCGCGAATTGGGCACAATGTAGATGCACGAGGCCATCGATCCCAGTAGTGACGACACTTGTCTGGCTGTAGGACTTTGGGTGTCGAGCAGGTTGCGGCCCTTCAGAAGCATTGATGACAACCTCTCCTCCGAAGGACACACGCTTGCCTCTACGGAGTCCAAGGAGGTGACCAGATAGTGTATTCCTCGGGTGGGGTTGATGACCGACTTCTTGTAGTGGACTTGCAACCCCAAAGAATGTATCAGGTTGAGACAGTAAGAGAGATGGCTTTGAAACAGAACAGGTGTGGAGCTTTTTAGGAGCCAGTCGTCTAGGTAGGGGTAGACTAAGATCTTCCGCCTGCGGAGGAAGACAGCCACCACTGCCATGCACTTGGAGAATGTCCGTGGGGCGGATTTGAGGCCGAATGGAAGCACCCGATACTGGTAGTGGTGGCAGGCTATCTGAAAACTGAGAAATTTGCGATGTTTAACTTGGACAGGAATGTGAAAGTAGGCGTCCTGCAGGTCGATGGCACAGTTTCAGTCTCCCTGGTGAAGGTGCGGAAAGCTCTGGTGCAGGGCTAGCATACGAAATTTCTCCTTTCTGATAAACCTCTTCAGCAGGCGCAGGTCGAGGATGGGTCTGTACTCGTTGGCTACTCCCCGCTTTTTGACTAGAAAGTAGCAGGAGTATACTCCCTGATTTCTTCGTATGGAAGGGACCTCCTCTATTGCCCTCTTTGCGAGAAGGGTAGATACTTCGTCTATTAAAGGCTGACTTTGGATTTGAGGAAGGCGCTTGAATTGCGGGGGAGCTTGCGGAGGAGGAGACTTGAACCTCAGCAAGTAACCATGCTGCACAATATTCAGCACCAATTTGTCTCTTGTTATGGCTTTCCACTCTTCCAGGTGACAAGCTACACTCCCTCCCACTGGAGTGGCGAACGGTTGCGGAGGAAGCAACAACTCAAGGCTTGGGAGGCTGCTTGGAGGTGGACTGTTGTCTGTTGTTGTTGCCTCTACCTCTCCCAGGGCGTCTTTGTTGGAACTGGGATCTTTGTTGGTTCTGGGAGGACCATTGAGGGGTTTGAACCCTCTGTTGAAACAAGCGTTTGTCACCCTGACAGAAACGTTTCTTGAACTTCTTGCGCTTCTCCAGACCAACAGCCTTGACAGTGTCTATCTCAGCCTTCATCTTGGTCATCTTTTCATCATCGTGAGCTCCAAACAGAGATGAGCCATTAAATGGGAGGTTCCGAATTTTCTTCTGGGCATCAGGCTTCAGGCCTGTGTGGCGCAGCCAGGCTGAGCGTCGTGTACAAACTCCATGGGAGTAGCCATGAGCGGCGAGATCTGAAGCGTCCGCTGCAGCACTTATTACCTGATTGGCTACTAACCCTCTTTCCTGTAGAATTTCAGTGAAATCCTGCCGGTCTTCTTTTTCAAGTATTGCGGTGAAACGTGTGAGGGAGTCCCAAAGAGATCTGTTGTATCTCCCGAGAAGGGCAGAGGCACTCGCAACCTTTATTGATGACGCAGAAGTGTTGCACATCTTCCTCCCATATGAGTCCATCTGTTTGCTATCCTTCTCAGTAGGCACAGAGGATGAGGTAGAAGCGGAGTGGGACTTCATGGCTGCGACCACAATGACAGAGTCCGCTGGTGGGTCAGCCCTCAGAAACAAGGGGTCCTCTGCTGGATCCTTGTACTTTTTGGCGAGTCTGGATGGCACGTAACTCACAGTCATAGGGGTGAGGAAGGTGGCCATAGCTGGTTCCAAGAATCCAGGCTCCAGTGGTAGCAGCGGTCTAGGAGCTGTCCGGTGATGCAAAGTGTCAAAGATGACAGACGTGGGAGCCACCGGGGTATGCAAAGTGATGTTGAGTTTCTTTGCACCCCTACCCAGGATATCTGTGAAGGTCGAGATGTCATCTATGGGCGACACCCGTGATGGAGGCGTTAAGGAGAAGGTCGGAGAGTAGTCCTGGACCATAGATCTCGTAGAGGAAGACCATGTAGGTGATCTTGTGTGCCTCCTCTTATGGGGCCTGTCGTGATGACGGCTGTGACGACCCCTTGACTAGACCGACGTGTAGAGGGCGATCTTGGTCTGGAAGGCGATCTTGGTCTCATAGGGGGAGACTTCGAGGGTCCAGCCGGAGTGCGCTTCTAAGGAGTGGTCCCGGATGGTGAATACGTGCAGGAGTAATCAGAGTCCGGACTACTGCGGCCACCTGACACAGCACCTTGCGGACAGCGAGGTGACAGACTGCGGGCCCTCCCCTCCGCAGGTTTGGGGGATGCTTCTGGTGAGATCTCCACAATGTGCAGCGCTGGAGACGGTGACCTGTCTCCGTAAGATGATTGGGACCTGGGATCTGACTGCCGTGGGGACTCCGCAATTCCTATGACCTCTTCTCTCGACGTCGAGTGCTTCGAACGGCGAAGAGGTCTGGGTCACAAGCAGCATCGAATGAGGTCTCGATGACCTTGACGGCGATCGCCTGCGGCGATGAGGGGACCTCGATGTCGATCTGCTACGGCGTCGAGTCGACAGTGATCCGCCATGACGTTGAGTCGACGGCGATCTTTCACGACGTTGTGTCGACCGCACACCTCCATGCAGTCATGTCGACGTCGATCTTCTTGACGTCGAGTGATGGGACCTCAATGATCCTCTTGACGGCGGCATGCCCTCCGGTGGCTAGATGTTAGCCGTCGTTACTCTCGACGCGGACCCCCTCGAGGGTGGCGGAGAGTGTCTCGACGTCGACGGAAGCCTCGACAGAGACGTAGGTCTCTCAGCACCCACAGCCTTGGAGCCCGAAGTGTGGTGCCTCGACGCCAACTTACTTGCATGCGGCGGAGACTCTCGACGTCGAGATGGTGTTCCTGAAGAGTGTCTGGGCCTCTTCGATGGCGAAGTCGACGGTGAATCTCACTTCCCCTTTCTCTACCTAGGGTCAGGGGAGGTGGAACGTCGCCGCTTTTGACGTTGCTTGCTGGAAGATGATGTCCTGGGGCCTCCATGGCCACCCACCTGATGACTCTTGTCCTTTTCCAGCAGAGCATGAAGTTTAATGCGTTCCCTGTCACGCATGGTTCGCCTGGAGAATGTCTGGCAATGGTGGCACTGATCAGGATTGTGTGAGGATGGAAGACACATAATACACACCCAGTGTGGATCTGCCAGTGCCATTTTCTTGTCACAGGAAGAACATTTCCTGAATAAGGCTGGCCTTCTGACTGGAAAAAAATGTATGGAAGTCCACAAAACCAGCAGTAAAAGCCTTTAGAAACCAGAAAACATCAAATTTTCTGAAAAAAACTCTTCAAAATCAGTTTTAGTGAAAAAAAACTGAAGAGCTCAAGCTCAAGGATTCTCTGAGAAGGAGCCTGAAAAAAGAACTGACCTAACTGCCACCTGTGGTGCATCATGGGAGCAGGGGGTCGCCTACAGGTCTTAAAGGCACGGTACCCCTACTCTAATGCCTTAAAGGCAAGGTGTCAGTTTTCTTTGTCTCTTTATACTCTACTGCAGCCTACTGGCAAATGCCTGCAATTACAGGTTTTTCTATGGCAATAAAGCATTGTTGTATGACAAATGTTTACTTCTCTCTTTCTTCCTTAGGGGTTGGGAGAGTATAGGTGCTACTATGCAAACCTATGTAATTTCAGCATTTGCCATTTTGGAAATATTTTAGGCTGCTTGTATATGTTTTCACATATGCATATATATATTTATAAATGTATTTTCAATATGCTCCAGGATCCCGCGCATGGGCGGGGTTTTTCATAGATTATGACTATTGATGAGTATCCCTTGGATGAGAACTAAACCTTCTCATCCAGGGGATACTCCTCAATAGTCATAATCTGTGAATAGAGTAGCAAGCCCATACCCAGTACCTCGCGGACGAGTATACAGAACATGAAAAACCCTTACATTCAAATTGCAATCATGCAAACAAATTCCTCAAAAGGCCTGCCCAACCTGGGCATCGGCCTGTGCATCAGAATCTAGACAGTAATGGCGTGTAAAGGTATGCACTGATCGACATGTGGCTTCCTTGCAGATTTCAGACATTGGAACATTGCGAAGGAGAGCTGTGGAAGAAGCTTTCCCTCTGGTAGAGTGTGCTTTTGGTTTGCCTTGTAAGGTCTTGTTAGCTAACTGGTAGGATAAAGCTATACAAGAGACAACCCATAGAGGAATTGATCTTTTAGGCGCAGATAGACTGGTGTTAGTGGAACCGTAGTTAATGAAGAGCCGGTCAGATTTTCTAAGTGTGTGAGTTTTGGCAAGGTAAACCTTCAATACTCTCTGGAGATCTAAAGAGTGTAATGATCTCTCAGGGGGAGTCGATGGTTTCGGAAAGAAGGTGGGCAGGGTAATAACCTGATTGATGTGAAAATCAGAGACTACCTTAGGAAGGAAGCTCGGATGTGTACGTAACACCACCCTATTAGCATGAAACACAGTATAGGACTCCTTACAGCACAGAGCCTGAATCTCGCTGACCCTGCGGGCTGAAGTGATGGCTACTAAAAAAGCAGCCTACCAGGTCAAATGCTGCAAAGACGCCTTATGAATAGGCTAGAAAGGAGCACCCATGAGTTTAGTAAGAACAATGTTAAGTTCCCAAGGCAGAGAAGGGAATCCCACTGGGGGATAAACCTTCCTGAGTCCCTCCAGAAAGTCCTTGACCACTGGCATTTGAAAGAATGACCCCTGGTTCGGAGACTTCCTGTAAGCCGTAATTGCAGCCGGGTGAACCCATATGGAGGAATATTGCAGGCCGGACTTTGCCAAGTATAACAAGTAGGGAAGGATCACTTGGTCCCGACCCTTGATCGGATCATATGCGCTGCCCTTACACCACAGGTAAAATCTCTTCCATTTGAAAGCATAAGATTTCTTGGTGAAGGGTCTCTTTGTTTCCTTAAAAATACTCATACAGTCCGCTGAGAGGTCTAAGTGCCCATACTGGATGACCTCAGGAGCCATGCTGTCAATCGCAGGGACGAGAGGTTGGGATGAAATACTCTACCTTCGTTCTTTGTCAGCCGGTACGGGCGGCAGGGAAGCCTCCGGTGTGGGGCCCCGGATAGCTGCAGAAGATCCGGATACCACCACTGGCGCAGCCATTCCAGAGCCATCAGGATCATTCTGGTGTTGGTCCTGTAAAACTTCTGTATGACAGGCGGGATCAGAAGGAGTGGTGGAAAAGCGTACAGCAATGTCTGCGACCATCTGATCAAAAGTGCATTCCCCTGTGATCCTTGTTGTGGGAATCTGGACGTGAAGACGGGGCATTTTGAACTTGCCGCGTCTGCGAACAGATCGATGTCTGGCACTCCCCAATGACGAAAAATGTCCTAAGCGACTGTTGTTTAGCACCCAATCGTGCGTTTCTACAAAGTCACTGCTGAGAACATCTGCCTGCACGTTCAAGGTCCCTGGAAGGTGAACAGCTACGATCGTGAGACTCCTCGCCAGAAGCCACTTCCATATGGTCTGGGACTCCAGACAGGACCCTTGACATGGTGCCTCCCTGCTTGTTCAGATAGTACATTGTAGTTGTGTTGTCTGTCTGAATCTGAATGGAACTGGACTGGAGAGATGGGTACAGAGACTTGAGAGCCAGGTGAACTGCCCTTAGCTCCAGGAAGTTGATGTGATAACTTCTCTCTGTCTCAGACTAGAGACCTTGTACATGAAGCTGGCCATGTGAGCTCCCCAACCCTGCAATGAGGCATCTGTAACAATAGTCTGGGTCGGGAGGACCTGGTGAAAAGGGACTCCTTGTAGAAGGTGCAACCGTTTTATCCACCATTTGATGGAGTCTCTGGCAGCCTGAGGGAGAAACACACCATCTTCCCAACGGCCAGACAGCTGCGTCCACGGATCTTCGAGGGACTGCTGCAGAGGCTGCATGTGAAGTCTGGCATAGGGCACAATGAAGATGCATGAATCCATCGATCCCAGCAGGGATGACACCTGCCTTGCTGTAGGATGTGGAGCGCTGAGAAGAATGTGGCACTTGATCAGCATTGATGACAACCTCTCCTCCGCTTGCCCTTGCGGTGTTCAGGGAAGCACCCAAGTAATGTATCTTCTGTGTCGGGTTGAGGACTGACTTCTTGTAGTAGACGTGCAACCCCAGGGAGTAAAGAAGTTGGAGACAGTAGGTGAGATGCCTCTGGAGTTGTGAAGGTGTGGAACTCTTTAGGAGCCAGTCGTCTAGGTAGGGATAGACGGAGATTTTCCACTTGCGGAGGAACGCAGCTACCACCGCCATGCACTTGGAGAACGTTCGGGCGGATGTGAGCCCGAACAGAAGTACTCGGTACTGATAGTGCTCTTGAGACACCTGGAGCCCGAGGAATTTGCGATGCTTCACTGCAACAGGAATGTGAAAGTAGGCGTTCTGCAGGTCAATGGCACACATCCAGTCCCCCTAGTGAAGATTTGGGAATATCTGGTGCAAGGCTAGCAACCAAAATTTCTCTTTCCTTATAAACCTGTTCAGCAGGCGCAGGTCGAGGAGAACAAGTTACTTACCTTCGGTAACGCTTTTTCTGGTAGATACAATATCTGCCTGTGGATTCCTCACCTTGTGAATATCCCCCTTGCGTCAGCAACGTTCGGAAAATTCTTCGTAGCACGCCGGCGTGGACGACGTCATAGGAGCACGGCTTCGCGCGCGACTCCGTCTGACGTCACCGACTCCACATAAGGCCCACGTCGGCGTGATGACGTCAGTTCCGCCCTTTTTTCCGTGCCTTCGAGGCACCCGGACGGACCAACAAGTACATATATATATATATACACAATGTACACAGTACATGCAAAACAAATGCATTCAAAGTGCAAAACTATACAAAATCAGATAAAATCATAATTACATTTGCACATAACACCAGGTATAGCAGAGTGGACAACGGGGAGGCGGGTGGGTCAATGAGGAATCCACAGGCAGATATTGTATCTACCAGAAAAAGCGTTACCGAAGGTAAGTAACTTGTTCTTCTGATAGATACATCTGCCGTGTGGATTCCTCACCTTGTGAATAGATTCCCACAGCAGTCCCCACTCCCGGAGGAGGGTGTCCACTCTGCTACACCAGGAAATCTTGGAGAACAGAGCGCGCGAAGTGGCCGTCCCTCCTCACCTCAGCATCCAAGCAGTAGTGCTTTGCAAAAGTGTGGAGGGAGGCCCAAGTCGCGGCCCTGCAAATGTCCTCAACAGGAACACCCCTAGACAATGCAGAAGTAGCAGACTTTGCTCTAGTTGAATGAGCTCTAATACCCTCAGGAGGGTCCTTACCCGCCAGAGAGTAGCAAATCTTGATGCACAGGATAATCCATCTGGAAAGTGTGCGCTTGTGCACCGCTCTGCCCTTCTTGCAGCCAGCAAAACCCACGAAGAGCTGATCGTCTATACGATAGTCTTTAGTCCTATCAAGATAGAAGCTAACCGCTCTCTTCGGGTCCAGGCGATGAAGCCTCTCCTCCTCCTTGGAAGGGTGTGGGGGAGGATAAAAGGTAGGAAGGGTAATGGATTGACCTAGGTGGAAGGGAGTAACCACCTTAGGCAGAAAAGCAGCCCTGGTCCTAAGAACCATTCTTTCAGCATGGATGGACAAAAACGGGGGCTTGGAACTAAGAGCCTGAAGCTCACTTACCCTCCTTGCCGAGGTAATTGCAACTAAGAAGACCGTCTTAAAAGAAAGAAGCCTCATTGGACACTTGTGTAAGGGTTCAAACGGCGAACCCATCAGATAGGTTAACACAAGATTCAAGTCCCAATGAGGAACAATAAAGGGAGAAGGAGGGAACTTATTAGTGAGCCCCTTCAAAAATCTTAAAACCACAGGTGATTTAAAAAGAGAGGGCTGATCCGGCAAGCAGAGGAATGCCGATAAGGCCGAAAGGTATCCCTTGACAGTGGCAACAGCAAAACCCTGCCGTGCCAGAGAAAGAGCAAACAACAAAATATCAGACAAATGAGCCTTTAACGGGTCAACATCCCTCTCCCTACACCAAGACACAAACTTATTCCACCTATACGAATAAATGGACTTGGTGGAGTCACGCCTGGCAGAAAGTATGACATCCACCACATCGTTAGGGAGAGAGAAAGAGTTCAGATTGCCCCGTTCAATCTCCATGCATGAAGGTGTAATGTCTGGAGGTGGGGGTGTAGAACCTGCCCCTCCATCTGAGAGAGGAGGTCTGCCCTGAGAGGGAGACGGAGCGGCGGGTGAGAGGAGAGGTGGAGAAGATCTGTGTACCACACCCTTCTTGGCCAATCCGGGGCGACCAAAATGACTTGGGCCCGGTCTTGGCGAATCTTCCTCAGAACCCGAGGAATCAAGGGTACGGGAGGAAACGCGTAAAGGAGCTGACCTCTCCAGCTCAACTGAAACGCGTCCCCCAATGCTCCTTGCATCGGATACTGGAGACTGCAGAATGACGGGCAGTGAGCATTCTCGCAAGTGGCAAACAGGTCCACCCGAGGAGTCCCCCACATCTGAAAGACGTAACGAACAACCTCCGGGTGAAGCCTCCACTCGTGGTCGGCAGAGAACTGACGACTGAGAATGTCCGCACGCACGTTCAGAACCCCGGCCAGATGATTTGCCATCAGACAAATCTGGTGGTCCTGAACCCAGGACCAGAGGCGCAGAGCCTCCCTGCAGAGACACTGCGACCCCACTCCTCCCTGCTTGTTGACATACCACATCGCGGTCGTGTTGTCCGTCAGGACTTGAACTGACCGACCGCGAAGGGAAGGGAGGAAGGCCTTGAGTGCCAGACGTATCGCCCGTAACTCCAGAAGGTTGATGTGAAGCAGCCTTTCCTCTGGAGACCAAAGACCCTTGACCTCCAGATCCCCCAGATGAGCACCCCACCCTAGAGTGGATGCATCCGTTATCACCGTGGCCACCGATGGTGGAAGCTGAAAAGGCTTTCCTTGAGACAGATTGCCTTCCACGCCCCACCAAGACAGATCCGCTGCAGTTTCTCTGGAGATCCTCACAGACTCCCCGAGATCTCCATTGTGTTGATACCACTGCCTGCGGAGGCACCACTGGAGTGCCCTCATGTGCCAGCGTGCATGGTTGACCAGGAGAATGCAAGAAGCCATCAGACCGAGCAGGCGAAGGACCTTCAGGACCGGAACAACCGCTCCATTGTGAAATAAAGGAATCATTTCCTGTATGTCGCGAATCCTTTGCGGAGGAGGGAATGCACGACATACAGTAGTGTCCAGTACCGCACCTATGAACAGGTTGCGCTGGGAGGGCACCAGGTGAGATTTGGGCACATTTATTGAAAAACCCAACCTGAACAACAGCTGCGATGTTTCTTGCAGGTGATGAAGCACCTTCTCGGGCGACTCCGCTTTGATCAGCCAGTCGTCCAGGTACGGGAATACAGGTATCCCCGACCTCCTGAGATGTGCAGCCACCACTGCCATCACCTTGGTGAAAACTCGAGGCGCAGTAGTAAGACCAAACGGAAGGACCGCAAACTGGTAGTGTTGCGATCCCACCGTAAAACGGAGATACTTCCTGTGCGACTTCAGGATCGGGATGTGAAAATACGCATCCTGCAAGTCGATCGACACCATCCAGTCTTCTTCCAACAGCGCTTGAAGAACCTGCGCAAGAGTGAGCATTTTGAATTTCTCCTGCTTGAGATAGAGATTCAAAATCCTGAGGTCCAGGATTGGACGTAACCTGCCATCCTTCTTGGGGATCAGGAAATACCGGGAGTAGCATCCCTGACCCTTTTCCTGCTCTGGAACCACCTCTATCGCACCTTTCTTGAACAAAGCCAGGACTTCTTCCTGCAAGCGAACAAGGTGGTCCTCCGAACAAAAACCCTGGCAAGGAGGGTAATTGGGAGGGAACTCCTGGAAAGGAAGTGCATACCCATTTTCTACGAGATTGAGAACCCAAAGATCCGATGTAACCAATTCCCAATCCCGTAGAAAATGAGTAAGCCGACCCCCCACCGGAGCCACATGATCCAGAATGGCGGATCTAGGGCTGCTTTGCTGCAGGGGGAGGGGGTTGGCTATTAGAGGAAGAGGAGGAGGAGGAGGAGACCTGGCGCCCACGACCACGGCCCCTTTGCTTTCCTCTGTAGGATTTATACAGAGGATTCTGGCGCTGCTGCTGCTGCTGCTGTCCTTGATTGTAGGGACGAAAATTGGATCTGCCAAAACCCCTATACTTTCTAGTCGCAGAGCCCCTCGTCTGAAGGCCCAAAGACTTCGCTGTAGCCCGACTGTCTTTGAATCTCTCCAGAGCTACGTCAGCCTTCTTGCCAAAGAGACCTGTCCCATCAAACGGTAAGTCCAACAGAGTAGACTGAACGTCAGTAGAAAAATCAGAGGACTTAAGCCATGCAGCCCTTCTTGTAGCCACAGTGGAGCCCATAATTCTGGCAACAGAGTCCGCCGTGTCCATACCACTCTGTATGACCATACGAGCTGCAGCCTGAGTATCAGCGACCACCTCGTTAAAGTTCTTCTTATCGTCCTCTGGAAGCTTAGCAGAAAGCTGTTTGACAGAGTCCATCAACGCGTGAACGTATCTCCCCAAGAGGCAAGTAGCATTGGTGGACTTCAAGGCCATGCTACCCGAGGAGAAAATCTTTTTAGCAGACTGGTCCAGTTTTTTTGAGTCCTTGTCTGCTGGCACCTGAGGGAAAGAACCCGCAGCCCTGCTGGAACAGGCGGCCTGCACTACCAGACTCTCCGGTGCAGGATGCGAGGAAAGAAATTCAGGGTCATCAGGAGCCACCCTGTAACGCCTTGCCACTGACCTGGAAACTGCAGGAGCAGATAAAGGCCTCTTCCAGACCTCCTTTATCGGTTCAGTCAATGCATCCGTAAAAGGAAGCGTAGGCTCCACAATAGAAGAGGGTGAATGCAACACTTCCGTAAGGATGTTGGGCTTGTATTCAACTGTGGGCAAAGTCAAGCCTAGCAACTCTGCAGCCTTCTTTATGACAACATGATAGGGTGCCAAGTCCTTAGATGGTGTGTCAGAAACGGTTGGCAAACCCCATTCAGGAGAAAGTTCCAAGCCACTTGCATCCTGAAGGTCCTCAAAACAATCCCCCTCATGCAACTCTCCTTCCTCAACCTCGGAGTCCACAAACCCCTTCTCCTCCAAGAGGCGTTGTGCCCTGCGCCTCGACCACTCCATACGGACCGAAGTCGATGGATCCGGTAACGACTCCGACGGCGCCGGAGCCGACGTCGAGCGAGGAGCCGGAGGACGGGAAGTGCCACGATCCGAATCCACCCGAGGCCGATCCGGAGTCGGCGAAGCCGCATGCGAAGTCGACGACCTCGGCGGCGCCGTACCGAGCCAAGGAGTGCAAGGCGTCGGCATAAACGGCATAAATGGGGCCGGGGCATAAGCCTGGGGCACACCCAAATTGAAAGACAAAGGACCCATGGGACCCATAGGCGCACCAGCGGGGTACATCGCCCTCGAGTAAACACCAAACATGGCGTTTAAAAACTGCGAGGGATCCTGACCTGGACCTGGAAAGGGTGGGTACGAACCCAACGGCCGCTCCGAAGGAGGCTGATCCGGCAAGGGCGCACCCTGGCCCTCTTGTTCTTCTGGCTCCACAACCGGAGTCGGTGCTCGAGGAACCTCTTCTTCATGCACCGATGAATGGTGCGACTCCAGATCCGGTTCCGGCTCATGAACTGGAGAACCAACGTGAGATTGAGCTGGAGAAGGAGACACGAAGTCCTTATGATGTTTTCTCGACTTCTTCCTCGAATCCGAAGACTCCTTGCCAGAGTGGTGTCTGGAGTGATGTTTACTCCTCTTATGCTTCTTTCTCGAGGAGCCCGAAGCATGGCCCGAGGCCGACTTGGAACCGGACCTCGACCTCCCTCTGGACCTTGATCTCTCTCTCGACCTCGACTTGGCCTTCGAAGCCGACCTCGACTTCGCCCTCGAAGCCGACCTTGACTTCGACCGCGACCGTTGTCTCGACTTCGAGCGCCTGGACACTGACCTCGAAGACCTTCCGGCTTCCCTTTCCTTCACCTTAGCAAGCAGAAGCTTCGCCTCCCGCTCACGCAAGGCTTTGGGGTTCATCTTGTCACAGGAACGACAGTTCTTGACATCGTGTCCCGAACCAAGACACCACAGACAGACGGGATGCGGATCGGTGATCGACATCATCCGGGTGCAGGAACCACACTGTTTGAAGCCTGTCTTCCTCGACGACATCTCCGGCGATGAAGCGAAATCCGATAGTGAAACAATTACAGCTAAACAGCGAATAGATACAAAAGTATCGCAGAAGATCCCAGAAACCGTTAGCGTCGACGACGCGGAAAAAAGGGAACTGACGTCATCACGCCGACGTGGGCCTTATGTGGAGTCGGTGACGTCAGACGGAGTCGCGCGCGAAGCCGTGCTCCTATGACGTCGTCCACGCCGGCGTGCTACGAAGAATTTTCCGAACGTTGCTGACGCAAGGGGGATATTCACAAGGTGAGGAATCCACACGGCAGATGTATCTATCAGAATAGGTACTCTTTGGCTACTCCTCGTTTTTGGACCAGGAAGTACCGTGAGTATACCCTTTCGCTGGAAAAGAGGGACCTCTTCTATGGCTTTCTCTGAGAGAAGGGTACACACCTCGCCTTGTAAAAGTAGCTTGTGTTGTTGCGGAAGGCACTTCAATTGTGAAGGAACTTGCGGGGGAGGGGACTTGAACCTCAGCAAGTAACCATGCTGCACAATATTCAGCACCCATTGTCTCTTGTTATGATTTCCCACTCTTTTAGATGAAAAATAATACTCTCTCCTACCGGAGTGGCAATCTGGTGCGATGGAAGCAATGCCTTACTGTTTTGGAGACTGCTTGGAGGATGACTGCTGTTGTTTATTGTCCCCCCTTCCTCTGCTAGGACTCTTCTGCTGGAATTGAGACCTCTGCTGGTTTTGGGAGGACCATTGAGGGGTTTGAACCCTCTGCTGGAAGGGGTGCTTGTCGTATTGACGGAAGCATTTACGAAACTCCTTCCGCTTCTCTAGTCCAACTGCTTTGACCGTGTCCAGCTCGGTCTTCATCGTTGTCATCTCCTTATCAGCGTGAAAGCCGAATAAGGAGGAGCTGTTGAAAGGCAGGTTGAGAATCCTCTTCTGGGAGTCCGGTTTAAGACCTGTGAGGCGCAACCATGCTGCGCGCTGCGAGCAGATGCAGTGTGCAATTTATCGTCGGGGTCCGGTTTGAGGAAATAACAGGTGTACAAGCGGGCTGCGAGTGCTGAGGGCGATGTGCCAGGGACACTCCAACCCCCCTCCTGAGACCCATGCTGCAGTTAGCGCCATACTTTAAAGTGCTGATACACTCCATAACTAGGAGTATTTTTTGGAATGAGCATCCCGCTCTTCCACTTTTTCTATGCACTTTATCACTTTTTTTGTTAATTTTTCACTTTCACGCCCCCAGGTTAGGGTGGACGATTAGAGAGTCCATACCGCCAGGATTTATCTCTGTCCTGACGAATGCCTAGGTAAATTGAAACCACCCTTAAGGCTGAAACATGTTGACTGACTTAATTCTGAATTAACCATCCATTACCTTTGGCACTAAATTCAGACACATAAAACCTTTTATTCGTGTCCTAGGGATCATATATTAAACTTTTTTGTAGATACCCTTTAGACACTTTTAATTTTAAGTTAACCTCACAACACGCCCATTTCACACAACCAGCTCCGCAGTCTCCTGGTGTCGCAGCACACCGAAGAGGTACTAGGTCTCTTCGGTGGGGCCAGATGATGAAGCATGACACTGACTAGGTCGGTGTGTGAGGGCTTTCTTCTCCACCCAAATAGGGTGTGAGTTCCACTAGTTGTTTCGCTCCATCTACGTGGCTTTTTGGATACTCTAACCTCTCTTTCTTTGTATAAAATCGGGGATCAAGAGAGTGTTCCTGAATTTCCCTGTCTCTCCCATTGTTATTTTGTGGCTACTAAACCACCCTCCTGCAGGATCTCTTGGAAGTCCTGTCGATCTTCTTTGGGAAGCTTGTCAGTAAACCTAGCCAGGGAGTCCCAAAGAGACCTGTCTTAGCACCCTAGAAGGGCTGATGCACTTGCTACTTTCATAGATGATGCAGACGTACTACACATCTTTTTGCCACAAGAGTCAATTTGCTTACTGTCCTTTTCGAACAAGTTACTTACCTTCGGTAACGATATATCTGTAAGAAACATTAGTTAGTGTTAGATTCCTTACCTTAGAATATCCCCAGGCGTCAGTCTGGATCCGGAAACTTTTGCGTAGCAGTACCCCTGCGCGTCGGTAGGCGTCGTCTGCAGGCGTCCCCTGCGGCTCCGCGTCCGTCGTTGGCGTCGTGCGCCGTGATGACGTCGCTGGAGTATATAGACGCCGCCTCCGCGCGCTGACGTCAGTTCTTTGCACACAGCATTTCCGCGCCAGGAGACGCAGAGCCATGAGAGAACCAACACTGGTGCCATGTAAAAACTAGGGCCCTGAAAGGGATGACCTTAACCCTAGGTATCAGTTCGCAGAACGGGGAGGATGGGTGGGTTCGGTAAGGAATCTAACACTAACTAATGTTTCTTACAGATATATCGTTACCGAAGGTAAGTAACTTGTTCATCTGAAAGAAACACGTTAGTGTTAGATTCCTTACCTTAGAATACATACCCCAGCAATACCAACCCCGGTGGTGGGCCTGCGAACCAATACAAAACTACACCAGAAAGTCCTGGAGGACAGAACGGCCAAAGAAGCCATCCCTCCGGACTTGACTGTCCAGGCAGTAGTGCCTCGCAAAGGTGTGCAGCGAGGCCCACGTAGCCGCTTGGCAAATGTCCTGCAAGGGGACTCCCCGGCCCAGGGCAGTAGTAGCCGCCGTGGCCCGAGTGGAATGGGCCCTCAGCCCAACAGGAGGCTCCTTCCGAGCCAAAGAGTAGCACGCTTTGATGCAGAGGACGACCCATCGAGAGATGGTCCGCTTACAAACCGCCCGTCCCTTCTTCGCACCCACGTAGCCAACAAACAGTTGGTCATCCACCCGGAACTGGCGTGTGCGATCCATGTAGAATGAAAGCGCACGTTTTGGGTCCAGACGGTGGAGCCGCTCTTCATCCTTTGAAGGATGCGGAGGCGGGAAGAAGGAAGGGAGGGTGATGGACTGCCCGATGTGAAAGGCCGAAACAACCTTGGGCAGGAAAGAAGGTCTAGTCCTCAGAACCACCTTGTCAGGATGAATGGACAGGAAAGGAGGTTGGACAGAAAGAGCCTGGAGCTCACTCACTCTCCTGGCAGAGGTGATGGCAACCAGGAAAGCCGTCTTTAAAGTCAGGAGACGGAGAGGACAAGAATGAAGGGGCTCAAAGGGAGCACACATCAGGAAGGTCAGAACCAGGTTCAAATCCCACTGAGGCATCACAAACGGAACAGGTGGAAACATGTGAGTGATGCCTTTTAAGAACCGAGTTACAATCGGGGATTTGAACAAAGAAGGCTGATCAGGAAGCCTCAAAAAGGCTGAAAGGGCAGAAAGGTAGCCCTTGATAGTGCCCAGAGCAGAGCCCTGCTGGGCAAGAGAAAGAAGAAACAGAAGAACCTCCGAAAGAGGGGCAGAAAGAGGATCCACAGCCCTCTTTTAAACATCTTTACACTCACCATCCCTTGTAAATACACCCACAAACATTAGACACACGTAAGGCCAAAAACCACACTTAATAACGGGCAGTACAGACATAATACTTACATTGGCTTTATATACCACACAGCATCGCCCACAATCACCGGCACACACATTAGAATCTTCGCATAACGCGCCCCTGCCTAACAAACAAACAATTCTAGTCTACCTATCTATGTAGTGCCAAATTTCCTTCCTGACATTCGGATAACACGCGCTTGGATAGTTAACCTGACTTAACTGAGTCAGCATCTGCCTACTTGGGCACAACCCATACATGAAGCACTAGGAGGTTTATCTTCAGATAACAAAATAGTGGCCAAACAAATATCTGCAAATAATGAAGGGGCACACACGAGAATACCATTGGGTCCCAAACATACCTGCATTTTCAGCAGCATTGGGAGACGACTTGTGCACCCGGGCAGTGGAAACATGCTCAGCCCGCTCCTTAGCTGACACAATGGCCAATAAAACATTTCAAAGGTCGACCGCAGTTACAGAATGAGCACGCAGCACATACTTTTAAACACACATGGCCGAAGTATTTCCTCCATGTCCTTCACGTTTTCATGTCTGGGACGCAATGTGTGACTGAACAAGCATACAAAACGAACGGAAAAACCACTGGTTGCAAAGTAATTATGACTTTTCACTAACAGAATGTGCCAGAATATTCAGTATATGCAGATGTCTATTTACTGCCTTAAGTGAGGTAACTTGTGAAATTATGATTTGGATGACTTGCATTTTTTTGTCATAAACTCTACCGTGTCCATCACGTACCTATCCATCACCATGACAACAGGTGATTTTTTTCATTTCTTACAAACTTTTTTTCTCTTTTTTTGTGTTACATGTGCAATAATGACCACTATAGAAAGGCTTTTCTTTTGGGTGAATGTAGATGTAGTGACCAAGGCGGCTGTGACCGCCGAAACGCGTCTAAATCGTATGGAATAAAGATTTATCCTTGTAAATCATCCCACGGATTTGGTGCCTGCTTTTGGATATTGTTAAACAGGATTGGCTGGAAAATATATTATATATTATATATATATATATATATATATATATATATGCACATACACACACACATACATACATACATACATACATACGCACACACCCTGGCTGAGAACTGGCGGATGACACTGACCTGCCAATAGGACAGTTCTTACTACATGCCTCTCTCAGAAGAGCTTTATCGGCTCTCTGGGGAGATCTGACAACTGAAATCCCAATACATTTATTGACATAGTATTTGCATGTTATGGGGGCGGGGGTCGCATATAGTATATTGGCTAGTGACAGCCTTGCTCACGCACACGCTGAAACCAGTGATATCCCTCCGTGCCCGCTGGGAGGCAGACCACGGCCAACCCTGGGCTGATAAGGAATGGGACACTGTTTTGGCAAGTCCCACCTACATACCAAGAAGCTCGAAGAAAACAGGTTACTTACCTGTAACTGTAGTTCTCCATTATTGGAAGCTTTCATAGATTCACATGCCTGAATCATTCTCCGTCGTTGAGACAGTCTCTGGTACATAAAAAAGCAATGCATAGTAGTATAGCAAACTGAAAAGAGGCCTAGGCCCATTTTCCTTTTGTAACCCATAACCTTTGTTATGTAAAAGAGACCAAACTTGTCCCTGAACCAATCAGAGCCCCTCACCCTCTAGAACACTCCAGAAAGAACCTTTTGCCCCTTAGAGTTTCGTACACTTGTGCCATAAACACCTTTTGTGCTAGATCCGAGGTGAGCCTATCAGGGGAGGAGGGTGGGTGCATGGGAATCTATATACAATACTGGAGAACTACAGTTACAGGTAAGTAACTTGTTTTCTTACTCCAGTATTGGAGCTTTCATAGATTCACATGCCTGAATCAGAATAGCGAGCAGTAAGTCATAGCACATTTTTTGTCACGCAAGATCTCGAATTAGGCAACATATGTAATCTGATAATAGCAGTGTCTATATATATATATATATATATATATATATATATATATATATATATATATATATATATATATATATATATATATATATATATATATATATATATATATATATACATACATATACCCATATAGAGAAATCTTCACGAATGGCATATAACACAACATATCACGACAAAATGTGCCTAAATCACCAGCAAAGGAAGGAGGGATGGAAAAGAAGGCTCACTGTTACTGGAAAAGGTTCCTCAGTACTGCTTCCCACCCCCCCACTGCCACCTCCTATTTGCAGGTGCATCAAGGAAGTAATGTCTGGTGAGGGTATGAGTACTCTTCCAGGTAGCAGTCCTGCAGATATCCTGGATAGGTACTCCTGCAAATAAAGCAGTGGAGGTGGACACTGCTCTTGTAGAATGTGCACGAACAGTTGCATTCAACGGCTTCCCCGCCGCCTGATGACAATCTTGTATTGTCTTTGAAATCTATCGAGAAATTCCCCCTCCTGGGGACACTATAAGCAACAAATAGTGGGGAAGACTTGTGGAAAGGCCTTGTTCTTTGCCCCTAGAATTTCAGGCAGTGTTGAACCTCTAATGAATGAAAAGCTTTTTCCACTGCTGTTGACGGTTGATGGAAAAACCGCTTAAGAACCAGTGGTTCATTTAGATGGAAATCTGTTGCCACTTTTGTAATGAATTTGGGATTAGTCCAGAGGACAACCCTGTCCTTCTTGAACTGCAAAAAAAACGGTTCTTGTATCGTGAGAGCCTGTATTTCTCCAACTCTTCTGGCTGAAGTGAGAGCTCTAAGAAGAACTAGCTTCCAGGATAACAATTTGTGGTCTGAAACAACCCCTTCATAAATTGCTTCCTAATTCTTTCAGACCACATTGATGAACTCAAGGAAGCCGTCTATATCGAGAAATTGCCACCAGGTGTACTTTAAGAGAAGCATGGGCCCAACCAGATTTTGCCAACATCAGAATATATGGAATAATTTGATGTGCCTCTGAGTTTAGAGGATGAATATTATGTTCTTCGCACCACAGACTGAATTTCTTCCATTTCATCCTATATGCTCTGTTTGTAGTTTCCGCTCTGGCATGTGCTAGAATGTCTCTGTATTCTGCCGAAATATCTAGGATGCTGAATTCGCCATATTCATGAGCCAGGCCGCTAAGCCCTGCAATTTCGGGTCCGAATGAAGCACTTGTCCCCGGGACATTGTCAAGAGTGATGATATTGGTTGTAGAAGAATTGGGCGATCCTCCGACGGCAGGAGCAACTCCATGAACCAGTGTTGTCTGGGCCATCACGGAGCTATTAGTATGCTTTGCACAGTTCCTTCTTTATCTTTGTGAGAGCATGTGGCAGGAGGGGGATCAAAGAAAAGGCATAAGCAAAGATGCCTGACCATGATATCAAAAACGCATTCCTCCAGATCCCCTCTGGTGATGCCAACTTACGAAGACCCGGCATTTTGTGTTCTGAGCTGTCGCAAACAGATCCATTGCTGGAACTCCCACCTTATAGAAGAGGCTTTGCAGTATGTCCTGATTGATCTCCCACTTATGGCAGGTCGATTTTAGTCTGCTGAGAGTGCCAGCGAATAAATCAAGGAAGGACTTATTGGAAGCCTCCACTAGAACACCATCACAGAAAGAGGTATTCGTGTTGAAAAATTCCACTCAGGCGCCACTCATCAAAACAATTATCAGAAGACGTTGGGAAATTATCGAGAATGAACCTGACTTTCAAAGTCTTTTTCCTGAACCTTCACTGTTTGCTCACCAAAGATCCAAACATTTACTTGAAATGTTAAAATCTCAGCATGAAAACCTGCAGAACCATTCAAGGGAATGATGAAATGCCACAACTGCGGCCAATGCAGTAATGTGATTCAGGGCGATACTTTCATGCACCCGCAGACGGGTCAAAAGATAAAACTTAAACACACATCCAACTGTAATACTGAACAAGTAATCTATGCGATCAAATGCCCTTGTGGCCTTGTATATGTAGGCAGAACCAGCAGGAAAATCAAGACACACATTATAGAGCATAAGAGTAGAATCAGGAATAAAAACACCACTTCTCCTTTGGCAGTACACTGGGACACAGTAGGTCACAATATACCTCAGTTACACTACACAATTCTTGAAAGCCTCAGAAATAACCCTGCCATTGACATTAATACTGCCCTAGCACGAAGGGAAACGTATTGGATAAAAGCACTATGTACGTTGACCCCGAATGGGCTTAACGATCATTATGAAATGTTATGTTTTTTGTAATAATACCATATGCGAGAAATTTATCTATTCTTTGAATCTGTACAGGATTTGCACTCGTCTCCTTCTTCCTTTTGGCTTTACCTTTTTGTCACCCTTATCATCTACTCTCTCATAGACACCTTCTGTCTTTTTAATTTCCCTTAACTCACTCTCTAGTTGCTTTCAGTTAACCTTCATTCATGACATCTCTCATTCAGTAGATGCTTACATACAAGGGTTACAATATATACACCTCTCTACCTTAGTTTCATTTCGTTTTTTTTGTGTATATTCAATAGTACACATTCACTAGTAATACTGAAACTTCATTTTACTTTAGCACAACACTCCAGATATAACTTGGTTTTAATTATCTCTTAATGCACCCCCGTTTTTTTGTATTTTTTCTCGCGGTATATGGAATACTCGCACTGCCCCTTTAAAACCGCTAAGCATTCTGGGAAGTTTTTCACACAACGCGTCCTTGGCGTCTGAAAGCTCCGGCGGGTATTGCAACTTCACAATTCTACACTTCGGGTAGGTCAAATTCCGTTATTCATTTCAGCACTTTTACTTCCTAAACGCACCAGTTTACTAACGGTGCGTCCCCGTTTCTCTTACAGATTCCACAAAGCTCTCGTCCCGAGTATCGACGGACGAGAACTCCCTCTGGTTTCTGGTAAGCCGCTCGCGCAACTAGCCTGTTTTACACTTAACTCTTTTGCCTAACTCTTATTCGAATATCGGTAACGTTCACTTCTCATAGATTGTAAGGAACCACCAGGACCCTTAGCCTCTAGCTGCACTCGTAAGACTGTTAAACACGGCAGCTTTCAGGAATTTACCAGGCAAGCCTATTATTGTTCACCTTTCACGCTTTGGGCTACGGTACTCCCGTCACTGATTTTACTCCATGCCACACATTCTTCTAAAGGTGATTTTCTACAAATAGCTATACCACATACTTTTTGTTCTCTGGCTATCACACACCTGAGCACATTTCCTTCTCTGTTTTGAAGCAGCACATCTCCATCACAAACTAGGGTGCAAATCCTACATTTAAAGCAGTATACTTACTGCATTTTGTTGTGTTTTAGATGACTGTGGATGCCATTCTACTTGTGAAGACTACCATACTCATGAAATTGATTTCCCCTGACGAAGGGTTTCTTTCGTAAACCCGAAATGCATTGGGATTTTTTAAAAGAATATTATTGTCACGCATTTATATGTTTATGTACAATGCTATGTTTTTGAACGATTACACACAATTATATTGTTTTGTATAATCCAATGATAATCGGTATGCAGATAATGCTTGGAATTATTTGTATATAATCTGTTGCTGAAATATAGACTAAACCAGATAACTTGAAATGAACCTTGTTGCCCTTGAGCATTTGTCAATATAGTCTAAATTTGCATACACAAAGCTTGTTTTGAGACAGTCAGTCCCTTGGCTGTGCACTCCCTTAAATGCAGGTGATCGCACAGTCCACTTTTGTAACTTACGAAGACCCGGCATTTTGTGTTCTGAACTGTCGCAAACAGATCAACTGCTGGAACTCTCCCCTTGAAGAAGAGGCTTTGCAGTATGTCCTGATTGATCTCCCACTTATGGCAGGTCGATTTTAGTCTGCTGAGAGTGCCCGCTTTGACGTTCTGATCTCCTGGAAGGTGTTCCGCCTTTAGAGATACTCCATGGTGGACAGCCCACTTCCATATCTTTTGTGCTTCCCACGACAGGGAGAGGATCTTGTATCTCCCTGCTTGTTGAGATAGTGCATCGCGGTCGTGTTGTCTGTTTTCACCAGTACAGACGCTCCCTGAATTCTTGGTAGCAGAACCAGTAGTGCCAAGCCTACCGCTCCGAGCCCAAGCCAGATGATGTGAAGCTGTTCTTGCAATTTCCACCGACCGCTGACCTGCAGGTCCTGAAGGAATGCTCCCCATCCTTCCAGAGATACCTCAGTGGAAAGACTCACTGAGATGTTTTTTATTTTACACTATGCCACTGCTTGCACCATAGCCAGGGTGACCTTCACCTTGTCGTCTAAGGATCCCTCTACCTGGTGCCATTGGCAATCTAGTTCCTCTGTAATGGATGCATCCTTAGTCGGCATAAAGGAATCAGAGTTATGCAAAAGGACACTGCCCCTAGTAGCGACTTGTATATGCGTACTGAAAGACACTTTTTTCCCATGAAATTCTTGGCTAGAGCGATGAGACCCAGTTGCCTCTCTGTGGAGGGAATGCCCTGATTACAGAGGTGTCCAGAATTGCTCCCAGAAACGTGATCTTCTTTAACGGTTGAAGGGACAATTTCTCTATATTTAAAGTCAGTCCCAGATCAGCGAACAACTGTATACATGCCCTAGTGGACACCTGGGTTGAAGTTTCTGATGGTGCTTTTACCAACCAGTCGTCCAGGTATGGAAATACTTGGTGTCTGTGCTTACTGAGAAAAAGCGGTCACTGGCGCCAGACACTTTGTAAAGATTCTCGGGCTGATTTGCGACCAAATGGTAGTACTTTGAACTGGTAATGGTCCCCGGCTACTGTAAATCGAAGATACAGTCTAAGGGAAGGATGAATGGGGATGTGAAAATATGCGTCCTGTAAGTCTAGAGTGGTCATATGATCCCCTGGGTTTAAGAGTAGCCGAATGTCTAGGAGGGTCACCATTTTGAAAAAATGCTTCTTAAGGTAAGTATTCAGAGCTCTCAGGCCTAGAATAGGACGCCATTGGAGAGTATTCTTCCTGACTAGGAAGAAACAGGAGTAAAACCCTTTCCGTTTTTGAAAGATCGGCACCGGTTCTATTGCACCCTTTCAGAGCACTGTCCAAATCTCCAAACGCATCTGAGATAGATGTTTAATCTCTTGACTTGTCGGCGGTGTTGAAGGAGGGAATTAAAGAAAACTCAAGAGTGTGTGCGAATTGTATTTTATTGAAGGCCCATCTGTCCATCGTTATTTTCTGTCAATAATGCAGATGGGAAGCAACTCTCCCACCCATGGGAACTTTTGGAGAGGAAGAGCAACATGTAGCCAGATCTAGGAGGTTGTCATAGTGGAGAAGTGTGGCTCAGGGGTTAGAGGCGGCAGACCTGGAGCTTGAGTTCGGCCCTGGACCAGGGTTCAACTCCCCGCCTCGGCGGGTCTTGGTCTCAATAATTCCACGGACTCGTTAATTCTCGCTCCGGTGCCTTCTCGACTCACGGGTTCACACTCTGCGACTCTGGGCAATAGCTTGCTTAATCTCCACATCGGCCCCTCGCGGTGGGATGCCTGGCTTTCACCTTGTGGATACCCTGCCAGGGTTATCTCACAGGGGAATACCAGGACGGGTTCCCTAAGCAAGCGCGGAGATGCCCCAGGGTAAGTCATGCGCTATATAAGCTTCATACATTTACACACATAGTCTTTTAACATTGTTTTTCTCTTGACGGCCTCCTCGTCCTCTAGGAGCAGACTTTGTATAGCTCCTTGTTTGTTTCTTACCCCATTGCTGACGATATGGTTGTGATGATGAGGAATAAAAGGGGTTATCTTCCCTTGTTGATAACTCCCTTTGTAGGATGACTGGCCTCTTTCCCTGGTGCCCCGGAAGGGTTTCGTAGTGTACCCAGGGCATTTGTAGTATCTGTATCTTTTTTGATACCTTTTGTTAGGTAACTAACTTCAGTCTTCACTTTCAGAGGTGAGCTGCTGGCTGGGGGCTGATTGTCATCGCGGGTCCCCAGCGGTAGCGGGCGCCATCTTTGCTTGGGCTTACCTTCACCATAGTGTATCCCTGACACTCCACCCTCGTTCCGCCCCTATTTAGGAGCGCAATTTGCCCCTCGCCTAGTGTTTGCTAGTAGCCCAGTGGCAGTGGGCTGGCTTGCGGACGCTGAGAGAGCTTCTCTAATGCATTTCCGGCACTTCGCCCCGCTGATTGCGAGCGGGGGCGCTTTTATGCTACGCATTGCTTTTAAATCGTATTATTACTGTACCTTTTGTTATGCAGGTAACTAACTTCAGTCTTCACTTTCAGAGGTGAGCTGCTGGCTGGGGGCTGATTGTCATCGCGGGTCCCCAGCGGTAGCGGGCGCCATCTTTGCTTGGGCTTACCTTCACCATAGTGTATCCCTGACACTCCACCCTCGTTCCGCCCCTATTTAAACGCCCATCATGTGTCAGCGCAGCAGGCGCGACATAGGCGCGCCGGAGTTGCGCCAGAGTTAAGCCCGTCTGCGCCCGTCCGCGGCCGACTGGGGCATGGGGCATGTCACTCTGCCTCTCTCCTCACTTATCCCCGTTCCTCCCTCATCTCATATCATGATCCCGTACTCCCCCCTCCTGAGTCTTTCCCCAGGCTTGCACAATTCGGCCTGCTCACGGCCAGAAAATCCTTCCCCGAGATTATTTCCTTACTGCTAACCGCCAGGCCATCAGCCCTGGGTTCCAAGACCTGTACTTCTCCATTGGTAAGAGCTTCTAATCCTTCTCTGTCAGTGATGTACCTTAACACCCGGTCCCTGGTCAGCCACCAGTCAGACATTTTTTATCTCCTGGGTTCGGAACAGCCTGACGTTTTGTTTCTGACTGAGACCTGGCTCACAGATGACTCTTCCCCTGACATCCTGGCAGCCATCCCTTCGGGATATTACATAATGCAAGTCAACCGCCCACCGCCCCTCTGGCAAAGCTGGTGGAGGGGTCGCAGCAATCATTAGGCACTTCATTCGTTTCTCCTCAGTGCCCACTTCCAGCATCCCTTTGACCGACTGCCTCGTACTCAGATTGGAGCAGCCAGGGTCATCACTCATATGCGTCTTGATTTACCCCCCCCCCCCCCCCCCCCCCCCCCCCCCCCCAATCTATGCCCAGTTTCTCAGTCCAGTTCGGCGACCTCATCTCCCAGCTCACCATCAATAACGCTAACGTTTTGGTCCTGGGAGACTTCAATTACTGGCCGTCGGACACTCATGAAACCAGATTCACTGGCCTTTTCAGACCTCATGCTAGGCTTAAATTGTACCCAACATATACACTCACCCACGCATGTTAAGGGCCATATTTTGGACCAGGTTTGGACCTCTTCCCTAGACATCTCTGCACCTCTTATCCTCCCCTGTCTTTGGTCAGACCATTTTTTACCACTTTCACTTTAGCTATGCCTTCCCCTGTCACTACGGTCCGAGAAACCAACTTCCTGGCATGCAATTGGAACAAGGCTGACTTAAATAAATTCACTTCCCTCCTTAGTTCATCTGCCCCATCCAACACTGGACCTACCATCTTCATTGATTCTCAGTCACAGGGCCTCACCCACTGGCTTACTTCTGCTGCTGATTCGGTGGCACCTTTAAAACCAGTTAAGACGAGGCGCAGTCACGACGCCCAAAGGTGGTTCACCGAGGACCTCGGAGCCTTAAAACTTAGTCTTCGTCAGGCAGAAAGGCGCTGGCGCCGGGGGTACTCCCCCGAGACAAAAGAGATTTTCTCCTCTCGGCTGAGAGAGTATAAGTCAGCAATAACTTTGGCTAAATCTCGCTATTTCTCCAATAAAATCCTGGACTCCTCAAACAAGTCCAAGGACATATTCTCAATTGTCGAGGAACTGTCCAATCCGGCTAGAGTCACCATTGCTCCCCTCCCCTCCCAGTCCCTATGTGACTCCCTGAACCAATTTTTTGTGGACAAGATTATCAACATTAAAACCAGCATCTCTACCCAAGCCTCACCTGTCCCCCCTCCGTCCAGTGCTTCCTGTCACTCCAACATTCACACCTTAACCCAGATCCCCCTTATTTCAAAGGTCAACTTTCTTTCACTTCTGCATAAAGTCTCTTCTGGTTCCCCTGGCGATTGCTGCCCCCCCTCGGCCCTCCGGGAAGCTTTCACTTCCTGTCCTGAACCCCCCTTAGCCCTTTTAAACAACTCTCTGACTACTGGGGAGATTCCTGGTTCCTTTAAACAGGCCGAGGTGGTTGCCATTTTGAAAAAATCTTCGGCAGACCCTTCCATCATGAGCAACTATCGCCCAATTTCCCTCCTCCCCTTCCTCAGTAAAGTTCTGGAGTCGCATGTTACTCAAACCCTCAGCACCTTTGTGGAAGACTCGTGTGTCTTGGACCCCCAGCAGGCTGGGTTTAGACCTGCGCACTCCACAGAAGCAGTCATCCTCTCTGTGATGGAGGAATTGCGCAGGGGGGCCGACGCTAATACCTGTCAGGCCCTGGTCCTCCTGGACTTGTCGGCCGCCTTTGACTCGGTCGACCATGATATCTTGGTCGACCGTGTCGGAGAGGCTGGCATCCAGGGTACCGCCTTGGACTGGGTTCGGTCTTTCCTGACTCAACGCCACCAAGCGGTCAGGCTGCCCCAGTTCGAGCTGACCTGCGGTGTCCCACAGGGCTCTTCCTTATCCCCCCTCCTTTTTAATTTGTATCTGGCTCCGTTAATACGTTCCCTCCGTAGGTTTAATGTCACCGCGTTCAATTACGCGGATGACATCCAACTGGTTTTTACTATCGACTCCTCTGACGAATCTATCACCACTTTCCAAAATACGTTCTGCTTCATCAGTAATTGGATGAGCTCAAACCACCTGAAGCTCAACCCCGACAAGACCGAGCTGGTTCTTGTCGGGGGACCCTCCAATCCCTGGCACCCCTCTTTCTGGCCTGCAAGCCTAGGCAGTCCTCCCTGCCCTGTCAATTCAGCCAAAAGCCTGGGAGTCGTCATTAGCAGTGACCTCTCTATGACGCCCCAGATAAGCGCAGTAGTATCCTCAAGCCACTTCCAACTCAGGAAAATACGTAAAATCTCCCGCCTACTTACTACCGAGGCCCTTATTTTGGCCCTGCTTGCGTTAGTCATGTCTAGGCTTGACTACGCAAATGCACTGTATGTAGGCATTCCTGCTTACCAACTCAGGAGACTTCAGTTGATCCAAAATCAGGCCGCTCGCTTGATTTATCACCAACCCAGAGATCAACATGTTCGCCCCCTTTTAAAAAGTCTCCATTGGCTCCCAGTATCTGCCCACTGTAAATTCAAGCTTGGCTGCATTATCTCCAAATTTCTTGCAGGTCATAGCCCCCTTTTTATTTCCTCCCTTCTTCACCCGTATGTTCCTCCTCGCACTCTCCGGTCATCTCAGATGGCCTTGTTATCAGTTCCCAGATTCAAGAGGAAGAAACATGGCGGCCTCAGGTTCTCATTTTTAGCCCCTTCCTTCTGGAATTCCCTACCCCTTCCTCTTAGGCTGTCTTCTCCTTACTCCAGGTTCAGATCCTCTCTTAAAACCTTCCTCTTCACTGAGTCTTACAATTAGCTGCTATCTCACGTTTCTCTTCCCTGCTCCCTCAGTAAAGCGCCAAGAAACCCAATGGTGTTAGTTGCGCTTAATAAATTTATTTAACATAACATAACATAACTGTAAAAAAGTAAGGAGGCTTCCTTATATAAAAAGGTGATTTATTTCAAGTTGGATGGAAAGAAGCACAGCACATCCAATAAGTAAAGGGTACGGGGAGATAATACAGTTGGGAAAGAATCTGGAACCAAGGATGTAAGATGCAGGCACGCATCATACATTCCAGGTTCCAGCACAATGAGGTAAGGCAGTGTAAATAAACAAGCAGAGGAAAAGCAAGGATGCAACACATCTTACCCCAATAAAAGAAAAATTAACATAGAAACCTACTAGGAGTTTTCTTGGGTCTAACATCAGATTTAACCCTAGAAGCAACAGACAAATCTTTAAGAACAGGAGTCTGGAGAGGTACATTAACCTGCACATGAGGAGGAACATTGACAAATGCAGGAGAAGGCATATTGTCCTGTGCACGTGATGGTGATGGAGAAAGGTCAGAAGTAACAGGGCATCTAGCAACCCTACGAACATTCCAAACCCTCCCATCTTGTGTGGCAACACAGTTTTTAAACACCTTGACCACTTTAATAGGAGGAAAGAACTTGGAAAAACCTTTAACTAAGAAACCAGGTTTCTTTACCCTCACCCACTCACCAACAACAAAATCATGAAGTTTAACATTCATTCTGGAATCATATGCAAGTTTCATACTCTGCTGTTTGTCTTCAACACGCTTGGCAACACTTTCGACATCAACTTTAGGATCATTCCTATTAAGTTTTTTAACCCACCAGGGGCAAATGGCAGAAGAGGGTTCTCTACCCTTTAAGAGTTTGAAAGGGCTCACACCTGTGACGGAATGTGGCGTGATACGGTAGACCCAAAGTCTTTTCCTGACCATCTCCAACCAGGAATCGTCGGAAGAACCAATACCAGAGATACAATCTTTGAGGACACGATTAAAACGTTCCACCAGACCATTTTCTCTAGGCTCGTACAAGGACACAGTATGATGTTTAATACCACAGCAGTCAAGAAACTGTTTAACTTCAGATGAAACAAGCTGTGTACCATTATCTGTAACAAACGTTTCTGGAAAACCTTCTCTGGCAAAGGTCTCTTTCAAGAAAAACAAAATAACCTGAGAGGAAACACTATTTACAAATTTAACTTCAGGCCATTTTGAATGGTAATCAACCAACACAAGTGCAAAACGGGCATTAGAAGGTAACTGTTTAAAAGGGCCTGAGATGTCAAAAGCCACTTTTTGCCATGGAAATTTGGGCCAAGCCACGGGTTTAAGAGGAGCAGAAGACAAATGGAGCATTTTGTCACTGCTAATGCACTGAGAACATTCCCTTACCATTCTGTCAATCATTTTGTCAATGCCAGGCCACCAAAAGTTTTCCCTAACAAAGCGCTTCATGGATGACATGCCAATGTGGCCTTGGTGAGCTAACAACAAAATCTTCTCTTGTAAAGAAGCAGGGGGAATTAACTTGCCAGATTTAAACAGAAATCCCTCAAATTCTTCAATCTCTGAAGCAACTTGGGAAAAGGAAGCTAAGTCAGAAGGAATGGATCTATTATTAGGCCATCCATCCTTCACAAATCCAAAAATTTGTTGACAAATGGAATCCTTTGCCATTTCACTAAACCACTCCTCCTCAGATAATGTTAAAAACTCCCTCGAAATACAATCCTCAATGGAAGCAATAACATCAACATCCTGGTCAATGGTGGAACCCTTATCAATACTGCACGGTAGTCTGGATAAAAAATCTGCCGTTACATTGCTTTTTCCAGGAACATACATGATTTCGAAATCATATTCCTGGAGGCGTGAGGACAAACGAGCAATCCTGGCAGTCGAGTTCCAACCACCACCAGGGGAGAGAATACCTACTAATGGTTTGTGGTCCGTTCTCAAAACAAACCTGTTCCCCCAGACATAGTTTCTAAAGTGTTCTACAGCCCAAATGCAAGCAAGTAGCTCCTTTTCAATAACGGAGTATCTCGTTTCACTAGGGGATAAAGTTCTGGAAGCGAAGGCCACGCACCACTCATCCTTACCCGCAGTTTGACTCAACACAGCACCAATACCATACAAACTGGCATCAACAGTGATGACACACATCTTACTAATACAGAAAGATTTGAGTGTAGGAGCACTAACAATCTCACTCTTAATTTGCTTGAAGGCAATATCCTGCCTGTCAGTCCAGACAAATTTGGCTGAGCTTCTAGTCAACTCCCTTAAAGGTTCCATCTTGTTGGCGAAATTTTGAATGAATTTACTGTAATATTCGCACAACCCCGCGAAAGAGAGTAACTTCTCTTTACTATCAGGGGCCGGTGCATTCATAATTGCGTCAACAAGGTTCTTCTTTGGTATCACCCCATCACCAGAGAGGGTGTGACCCAAATATTCTACTGACTTACAGAAAAATTTACATTTGCTGGCTTTAATGGTTAAACCAAACTGCTCTAACTTAGAACAGACTTCTTTAAGGTGAGTATGATGTTCACTGTTATCTTTTGAAAAAACCAGAATATCGTCCTGGAAACATTTGACGAATGACAGGTCTTTAAAAATATGGTACATGGCTCTCTGAAACACTGAAGCAGCCGAAGCTAGACCAAATGGCATTCTCTTGAACTGAAATAACCCATGAGGGGTAATGAAAGCAGTAAACTGTTTGGAGTCTTCAGTGAGTTCGATCTGGTGATACGCAGATCTCAGGTCTAAAGTAGAAAACACACTAGCCCCATCCAACATGCAAAGCATTTCGTTAATATTAGGGAGTGGATGACAGTCTGTTACTAAACTCTTGTTAAGTGCCCTTAAATCAATGCATAGCCTAATACTTTTATCAGGTTTAATGGCTAAAACAATGGGGGAAACCCATTCGGACGATTCCACTTCCTCAATTATACCATCTTTTACCATGGTGTCAAGCATATCTCTAAGTTCGTCCCTAATACTAATCGGCACTCCCCTTAACTTCTGTTTAACAGGGACAGAGTTAGGTTTGACTTTAATCTTATGGCTAAACCCATTCAATTTACCTAACTTGTCAGAAAACACTTTGGGAAAGGCACGAGAAATCTCAGTGTATCCAGATGATTCAGTGGAATCTCCGTCGGATATAGCTAAAACTAACACAGGATCTTTAAGTCTAGGATTTAAAGAAACACCAAGTCTCGCTTGGTCCCTCCACCCCAAGACATTCACACCCTTCCATGCAATGTAAAGTTTGACATTAGCAGAACTATTTTTGATAGTAAGTACAACTTCCTTAAAGCCAATAATATTGATCTTGGAGCCATCAAAATTGTAGCCACGTATGTCAGGCTTAGATAAGGAATTGATATCAATTAAATCACCAAAAGACTTAATACAATACTCATGTGTGATTATAGTCCAAGGAGAACAGGAGTCCACCATAAGTTCTAGCACTTTACCTAAAATGGTAACAGGACTTTTAGGAGAGGAAAGGGTATCTGCTTGAGATAAATCAAATGACTCCTGTATAGCAATCACAATACCGAATTCCTTAATATCTGGATCATTGCATGCATCATCATTGACATATGATATTTTACCAGAAGAACGTTTAGATGAAGGAACAGAAGATCTTCTAGTGTCCAGGAAGGACCTTGTGGAAGTTTTACACATATTAGAAAAATGACCAGAGCGTCCACACTTATTACATTGCCTAGAGATAGCTGGACATTGAGGAAAGGAAGCAATGTGGTCAGGGTTTCCACATCTAAAACAATAGAATTGTCTAGCTTTTCCATCATACTTGTTGGAAGGCACAACATTTCTTTGTTCTTGGTGTTTTACAACACTAACTTCGCTAGAAGAAGTGGAACTAGTCGAGGAGGTAGATGCTTTATCTAATGTTTTTATCCATTTATCCGACTGTTCAAGAGCTTTAGCAGTACTAATCGCTATTTCCAAACTGGGATCACCCAAAATCCACAACTGCTCTTGAACTTTCTTATTTTTTACGTGCACAATGATCTGATCTCTGATCATTTCGTCTGTCATAAGACCAAAATTACAATGCAACGACAATGCACGTAGAGCTGTAAGGAAATCATCAAAGCATTCTTTTTCATCCTGAACTCTGGTATAGAACTTAAACCTATTAAGAGCGACACTAGTAACAGGTTTGAACCTCCCTTCAATTCTAGCAACTGCTTCATCATATACACTACTGTCACCTCCAGATCTTACGGGTGGTAAAGTTCTAAAAACTAATTGCCCTTCTGAACCAAGACAGTGTAGAAATATGTTCTTCTTTCTCTCCGCAGACATACGTTCTCCATCCATGGCCTTGAGATATGTGAAAAATTCCTCCTTCCATCTTGTCCATGGAATAGGTGGATCACCCTTAGACTGTAAAAATTTTGATGGTGGATCAAATTGCACGTTAAAATAAATGTTAAAGTAACCGTCTGTAAAAAACACTAAAAGAAGTGAAGAGAAAAAAAAAATACCAAAAATATCCAGTAGATGGCAGTCTAATAAAGGAGCACAAAATTCCAGTGAAGATTTCCACAGAACATTTGAATATAGAAACAGTCTAGAGTTACGTATTAATACATAAGTCACTGAAATATAATTCTCAAATTAGTATTGTTGAGGAAAATAAGTTCATGCCCATCATGAAAATAAATAGTTATATTAACACACGCAATGACAGAGCGTGTAAAACAGTACCTTATATTTCCAGTTAAAGGGAAATAAATGAAATGCGCTTGCTCGGTAAATTTGAAGAAATCCTTTGTGTTACATGCCCACGGTGACTCAGTTGCTAAGGAAACGAGTACGGTAGGCCTTCGCACTCGGTGATTTCGTTGCTAAGGGAAACAAACACCACAGGTCTGCGTGATGCGCAAAGGCTTGTGATGTGATGCACGATCATACGCGATGACGCGCAATGAGTCACAAAGGCTGGTTCCCTGTCGCCAATCAGGGATAGCAAACACTGCAAGATGCTGATAGGGCCAAACCTCGGTGTTTGCTGACGTAGGGCAATTGCCGTTTTCACGAAGGAGAAACCAGAAAAACACGAAGAAATCAGCAAAATGCAGAATACTTAGCGCAGGTTGACCGGATTTGAAGGAGAATCCGTAGAGAATATTCCGCTTGTCTGCTGAAGAAGAACAAAAGGTTTCTGAGGCAGATAACGTGGATTCTTTTAAATTTCTGCTCCTGTGCTTCAAAGAGATGTGGCAGTAAATAGATGAGTCCGTCGTCGCCAGTGTAAAAAAGTAAGGAGGCTTCCTTATATAAAAAGGTGATTTATTTCAAGTTGGATGAAAAGAAGCACAGCACATCCAATAAGTAAAGGGTACGGGGAGATAATACAGTTGGGAAAGAATCTGGAACCAAGGATGTAAGATGCAGGCACGCATCATACATTCCAGGTTCCAGCACAATGAGGTAAGGCAGTGTAAATAAACAAGCAGAGGAAAAGCAAGGATGCAACACTAACATAACGAAATGCCTCATCCACTTGTTTCCCAATAAATCTTCTCCATTGAAGGGAAGATTCAGGATCTTAATTTTGGACTTCTGGTCTAAAGGCAGTCGCACTTAACCACCCCTGACGCCTTAGGATCGCTGCTTGCCTCCTGTCTATTGTCCTCTGGGAAGAGGTCCATGTTTGGTGCCACATCGCACCACGTATGCCTGTCTTATCTGCCCAGAATAGCAAGGGCATTATCTGCTTTGACTAACAGAGCAAACATGGATGAGAATCTCTTTCCTAAGTTGTCCAAGCATCTCCCCTCTCTATCAGGAGGAGTTGATATAGGCACAGAGGAATTCTTTGATTTTTGTTGCGCCGCTTACGAAAGCACGGAATCAGATTTTGGATGGAACAGTAAACACACTGGTACGTCTAAAGGAGCTTTATATTGTTTCTCCAACCTAGCGAGCTCACGCGTAACTGTCGCTGGTGTCTTCATCACTTTTAAACCTTCTTCCCACACATGGCTAACAATTGGGGATAGCCTGGACTGATTTTTGGAATGGCTCCTTGAAATCTTATAGCAAGCATTCTGTTTGTATTGTCGCCATAGGAAGCTGGAACCTCTTCCAGCTCTCTCCATTATATTATGGAATCTGCGTAGAATCCACCGGTCCTGATGAGGGAGATGCCGGAGATGGATTCAAGTAATCATCCCATTATTTGGTTGGGATCTGTTATTTCTCCCTCTTTCTGGTCATCATCATCCTTGGTAACCGGATTCTGATGGTGTATTATTTGAGGAGTTGCCGGCCTAAGTTCTTGTTGTGGTTCCCCGTTTCTAATTGGAGTAATAGGAATGGGATTTCCTGAGAAGCTGGTGTCGGCGGAAATCTCTTTCCATAGTCTGCCAGCATAAACTGCAGATCTATCATCATGGAGGATGGCATACCAACCATTCCTTCCTGGTACTCTTGGTGTTAGTGCTGTTGCTGAGGATATTGGTCCCAATGAATCTTGCTCTTCAAGCAGGTGCGTTACTGATGATTTCTAATTTAAGAATTTCCCTCATCGACGAGCCCGTCGACGAGATCGCCGTCGACACCACTGTCGTCGATGCCATCGTCGACACCAGGCGTAGAGAGCTATCCGTCGTCGATGATAGTCATCGTCGTCTATGTTCCCGTACACGACCCCCGTCGTCGTCCCAGTCGACGATGATCCCGTTGTTGACATAGTCGTCGTCATCGTCCCCGATGTTACCGGCGTCGACACCACCATCATTGACGACCACCGCCGTAGACGACCGCTGCCGTCGTAGATGGTGCAGTCGCCGTCTTCGACGACCCGGCCGTAGACTACGCTGCAGACGATGCCGTCGTAGACGACACCGTCATCGACTGAGAGGCTACCTCAATCCTCGATGACGACGATGGTTTCTTAGTCGACGATCCAGTTGACGAAGTTGGTTTCTTAGTCTTTACCTCAGGAGGTATAGAAGACGGCTTCCTGAAGGGTTCTTAGACCAGAGGTGATTTTGACGGCTCAGAAGTCGTCTTTTTAACATGATTTTCCCCTAAAAGCATGTCCTTTACTCCCCTTTTCCAGAGAGTGAGGAGATTTTTAAGGACTGCGTCCAGAAGACCCATGAGTGGGCTTTTTGTGGGCCTTCTCAGGACTTTCCCTTGAGGAATGAGTTTGAGGAGATTTTCTTCTCTTTTGAGATCTCCTGAGGACGACGCCTCATCACTGTCACTGGAGAAAACCTCCTTTCTGGCCTTAGCGTTTGACACCATATTTAAAGGCGCCCTTCACGACCTCTCAGAAACTTCCTTGAGAAAGTGCGACATACCTTGCAACCTTTGGCCTGCGGGTATAGACAGTAAAAGCAGTCAGTGTGAGGATCATCAGTGTAGAGCAAACTCTTGGAACAAGTTGCACAGGGTCTAAATGATCTTTTCTTCTCCTTTCCAGACATCCTTTAAAGAATGTATTTGAAGATAATCCACAGTAGAACAGATTCCAGTAGAAATCCTAAGAACAAAGTTCTTTAATGAAGTTAAAAACACAGAGTTTGAGCAGAGCTCAAATGAGACTTCCTATCAATACGTGCGGTAGAAAATCTGAGGGGCAAAAGGTTCTCTCTGGAGTGTTCTAGAGGGTGAGGGGCTCTGATTGGTTCAGGGACAAATTTGGTCTCTTTTACATAACAAAGGTTATGGGTTGCAAAAAGAAAATGGGCCTAGGCCTCTTTTCAGTTTGCTATACTACTAAGCATTGCTTTTTTATGTACCGGAGACTGTCTCGACGACGGGGAATGATTCAGGCATGTGAATCTATGAAAGCTCTAATACTGGAGTAAATTCAAATTAATGCAAACCTACATTTTACACAGAGCGTACCTATCCACCGATAAAATTAACAGATACTTCAAAATTACTACTTCGAGTGCCCGCGCTGTAAACATATTGATGCGGACATTCTGCACATGCTATGGTTCTGTGTTTCCCTCCAAAGTTACTGGCGCGGAGTCACTGAATCCCTAGCGCTTTCCACTGGCATGTCCCTGCCGGAAACATGGGAAGTTTGCATATTGGGGGTTTATGTGAGGACCAATAAAAACAAAGTCACCTCACGGTTCAGAGACTTAGGGCTGATAGTTGCAAAGCATTTAATCACAGAGGTGGAAACATGCAGAACCCCCCAGAACTGACTAGCTGGAGAAGATCACTTGGAATCTGGGTTCAGGCGGAAAGCACAGCACTGCACAGAGAGGAAACCGCAGGGCTTCGCAAATTTCCCATTGCGCAAAACTGGGACACTATACTCTTGGCCTTCAACAACGTGGGCAATGGGTATGAAGGTGACGCCCATCTGGTTGAAACATGAGAAGATTCAGTAGTAGCCGTGGGTCACGGGGACAGGGTTTCGAGAGATGGGAATCATTAACTAATAGAAGCTGCCAAGCGGGTATACCCCGAGATAGAAGGCCCCTCCCTACTGTACTGTTCACTGATGTGCAGCTGCCCCTCCAGTTTTCCTGTAGATGCAGGCTTCACCCTGGAGAGTCGCCCCCCCATGCAAGGATAGAGACAGAACGAACATCACATAGTCCAGCAAAGCCCACCGTGTTCATTCATTAATGGCAGATCCTTTCTTATATTTGTATTTTTAGTAGTTTGTTAGTGAATGTTTAATAATTAGTATATGTTTTATTGGAATATTTCCAGTTCCCCCTTTTTTTTTCCTCTGCCATGTCCCTCTGCTAGGGTGCTGGAGTGATAACATTCTGATCTCAGCTACATTTACTGGTGATGTATGTACCGTGTCCTATCGCTATTTCTAGATTATCTTTTATCATCATATAATATCAGTGTTTTTCTTTGTGGGTATGAAACAATAGTCTGGCAATGTGGACAGGCAATCACAATGTGACATGGTTAACTTTTGGCTAATGTGATATGTGTACACAATGACATACCCTGATTGTACTCCAGGGACGTATAGTGCCGACTTGTACTGGGATTTATTGGAGTTGTATAATGCAGTTTGATTTGTTACTGTTGTTATTTCTGTCTTGTCATGCTAAGTGTAAGTAAAAGCGAAGGAAGGAAATATGAGGAAAAACCAAGAAACATTTAAAAAAAAAAAAAAAAGATGAAGTCTTCCAAAGCCATATCTCTTACATACAAAAAACGTAACTATAAATATGCTGGACAGACTGGCCAAACTGAGAGAACAGTGTTGCCTGGAGGAGGGGAACATAGAGGTTGTGGACTGGGAGGTTGCCCTGATGCACCCGAAGGTGGCGATAAAATCCTGCCTGCGTCGAAACCAACTTAAAATCCTACATCAGGTGTACTATGACAGGGCCCGGCTACATCAAATGGAAAGGGTGACCTCTCTGGACTGTCTTCGATGTGGGGCAGTGAGGGGTTCCTACTTCCACACCCTCTGGATCTGACTGGATATCCAGATATACTGGACACAGGTGGTGGATGAAATCATACCTCTCGATCTCAAATACATCTTGTTGGGAGTGGCGGGGGATGGCAATATTCCTAGGACACAAATTATTTTTTGCAATTTAGGGTTGGCGGTGGCTAAGCGAGATGTGGCACGACATTGAGGCCTCAACAATGGTGAAGAGGAATTGACCTTATGAGGTGGCGTAACTGGTAACATACAAATGTTGGGAGAACTGTGTACATTTTATAAGATCTGGGGTGGGTGGGTGAGAGACTATGATATACCTCTCTCACCGGGAGCAGCGACTCCCTTGCCATGATTGTAGTGTGGTGACGAGGGAGAACACTACTGTAACCATTAATGGTATTTCCCCTTTATGAGAAAACGTAATGGCATTGTCTATTGGGATTTCACCGGATGGGGTGTGTGGGAGCGCGTGACTCCTTATTACTTCAGTGTTTATCGACAGGTGCCCCTTTAGCGCCTTATTGTAATGTTTGATACATTGTTAGTAAAATGCCGTAAATGCAAACAAAAACAAAGATTTTTAAAAATCTTTTTCTTTACTTTGCTAAAGTAAATACTCGAAAATTGGACACTAAAGCCTGTTACAGACTGCTCTAAAACTATTTGTAACCAAGAATCCTGCATCAAGGCAGGCCTAATGAGTGCTCATGACTAACTGATTAACCCCTGGAGGAGAAACAGTTTCTATGCTGTAGAGTTATGCGAGTTATAACGTTTATGCCGTATACTTTAACATCAGTCAATAGATATATAACAGACATTTGAAATTTATGCAGTCGTTTTTTAATTTTATTAAAATCACTGAGTGTGGCAAACTCAATGAACCCCTTTCATACCTTGGCGGGGAGGCAAAAAATAGGTGGGTCTAGTAGAGCAGCTGTTATTTGTCACAGCTAGTAAGTGGTAACTGGTGATGACCATCCAGAACCTCTGGCTAACAGATAACTGACTGTGCAACGATCTATAAAAGATCTCAAGATCAGAAACAGAACACAAGCACACACACACACACACATACACACATACATATACATATATATATATATATACACACACACACACACCCACACACACACACACACACCCCCATCCTCCTCACCACCTAGCACCCACAAAACCATATAAATGCACCCCGTACATGTGTAAGACCAGCAGACTGTTTAGCACAATGACTCCTATTTCAACACAAGCAGTCCCCAGATGCATTATTGCCCAGAGAGTGCAGACTAAGGCTTACAGAGCAAAGTTGCCACATTAGGTTGAGACGAGAGGCGGCCTTAATCATAATCACACAGCTGTTCTGAATTCCCAGACACTTAACACATCTACCCCTTACCTTACGATAGGCTGGTCTGAAATTATGTGCCAGCTTTCTGAGACTGCTGAGATCCCGCTGGAACCCAGCCAACTCAGGTGAGGAGGCGTGGGGAGTTTCAGTGCCTGCCTGTACACAGCCGGTCTGCTTCTGCCACAAAGTGGTGCGAAGCGAAAGCAGCAGGTCGCAAGCCAAGAGCTGGACCACCTGGAAAAGAGAAGCGAAAGATCAGCATTAGGTCCCTTGCACCGAGGGAAGGTCCAGACCACTCAAAAAACATCTTCTCTTCCATCCTAGGGGCTCTCATTGAGCATGGCCTGGACCCTTGGGAGCGAAACATTTCCAACAACTGTATTTACAGTGTAATGGAAAAATGTATTCACAGATGGGTATCACTGGATGCTTAGCACCATCAACACTGAACATTTCAAAGCCTATATGATCTCTAGATGTATCTTTCAAACCTCAGAACTATCCTTCCCCCATCAGTACCATTTCTTTTAACAATAGAACAACAATGCCCCTGCACTATACAAATATAGAACATTAAAGTGATGATATTTGTAGAAAGTGACGATCAGTTAGTATACATCCACACTTTCGGAGTGACTTTAAGAGAATCAATTATCCAAGTTCAGGCACAAGAGTTCCAAAAAAGATAGAAATGTTCTGTTCCTGGTGTTAAGTAAATGTTTTATTGTTCCTTTGATAATGCCAACACGTGTTTCATCGCAGGGAACCTACTGCGAATCTTCAGGGCTTCTTGAAGAAAGTATGACAAAAAATATCAGAAATGTTGGAAATGCCCGTTTCCGGACAATGCTCTGGTTAATTATTCCGAGTCGTTCGAGATCTGTGACACGCTGCCTGCGTGATTAAAGGATCTTGTTCAGTTTAGGTGTGTGTCGTAACCGGGAGGAGTTGACGAGTGTTTACGAGGGGTCTTGATTAAGACATTGTATTTCCTAACAGGCGGGTACACCTTGTTCGCGCTGAACTCCCTCTTGAGGTTCCCGGTGCCGTTTTCCAATGACGGTGAATAATTAACCAGAGCATTGTCCGGAAACGGGCATTTCCAACATTTCTGATATTTTTTGTCATACTTTCTTCAAGAAGCCCTGAAGATTCGCAGTAGGTTCCCTGCGATGAAACACGTGTTGGCATTATCAAAGGAACAATAAAACATTTACTTAACACCAGGAACAGAACATTTCTATCTTTTTTGGAACTCTTGTGCCTGAACTTGGATAATTGATTCTCTTAAAGTCACTCCGAAAGTGTGGATGTATACTAACTGATCGTCACTTTCTACAAATATCATCACTTTAATGTTCTATATTTGTATAGTGCAGGGGCATTGTTGTTCTATTGTTATTTGTGTGGATCTTCTTGGTCCAACCTTGAGCGGTTGTGTGAGATTACCGCTCGCCCTTTTGCCTGTACCAACCACTTCACCGTGCTCTCTACCTTGCGGACATACAGGTGTGCGCCCAATTTCCCTGGTAAATGATATAAATCTCCTTGTTGTATAACCATTTCTTTTAAACTTTCCGTTTTTGCTCCAACTACTACTGCAATAAGGACGTTCTATGAATTCAGTGCTTTTATGTGAAATGAGACCCAGGTTCCCAATTCCCCCTGTATCCATCTTATGCAGTCTACTAGCTTGATCTCCAGCATTTCAAATGGTGCTCCAAGACAGGGTCTCAATAACAGGACTATACTACAAATCTGGCACCAGGTTGAGGCAAAACTCCAAATGTACCTGCCAACATCTGATTATTATACTCCAGGTGTGGCAGTTAGCACTAAGCAATACAATATTTATGACCTTTAGAATTGGATACAATGCTCAATATGCAACAAGAACCATGAACATTGCTTGTTAGGCCTCTCCCTGTGCACTCCAAAGTTGCCTTACCCCAAAGCATCCCCACCAGAGGAACTTGATTTCACATTTAAAAAAGACAAACCCATTAGACTAGACCATGAGCGAAAACACAAATGTTAGTTGCCCTAGTTGCAAGTCCATTTTCATTAAACATCAGGATAACCATGTCGAAGCATAAAAAAATTGTAGATTGTAAAAGGCCACTCCAGCTTAAGTATATATGGATTATTTACAGCACTGTGCTCCAGAGGTTGCTGAAACAGCACAACTGTCCTACAGTAAGATCATTCTTCTTAGATGCGAAAGCCCCTGCAGATTATTCAACGTGAGGAGGACGCAAACCCTCCCACAGGCAGAGGAAGATTTTACAGTTGTGATTCAAAAAATGGCTCCAAGCTGTATAAATGCATGCTACTTACTGACAGCTGTAGTTCACCATGCGTGCTCTCTCCGATTCAGATTCTGAAACGGCTCCATGTGTGGGAGAAACTTCGATTGTAAACTGCAGGAAACCTATGATGCACATTAGCCAACTTACTAGGCCCAGGAGTCAGTTTAGAGGCCTTGTCAGAGCTGTGGTTTCTTTGGATGCTATCCGCTATGACTAAGTAAATACATGAGCACAGACGACTTTAAAAATATTAACTCTGCTTCATTTACTGTATCCCAATAGCATGCAGGGTTAATTGATCGCCAAGGTGCAAGCGTATCAATGCTCTGGATTCTGTAGGGGGCACAGGTCGTTACTCTCCTGTCTAATCCATGAGTTTGGTGAACTGACGGTGAGAAATGGAGGCCTCTGTACTGCACTGGGGACACATTGCACAGATCAAGGTGACATGCAATGCAACTACAATGCACGCCAGAGAGCTCCCAAAAGGCCCCGCAGTCAAAGGGGCAGAGCAGTCATTAAAGCAGCACATGTGCATCGGCCACTAGGAGCATTTATTTGACTTTGCATGCATGACTGTATAGTATCAGCAGTCGGGTAAGCAACACCATTGTGCAATCTGTCATCCTGTTATGCAGGTATCCCCAGGTCTTCATGTAAACTGGTGTTTACTCTCCTGCAACTCTGCGAACCACAATCTCCCTTATGGCAATATCCCTGTAACATCCACACATATATGATCCATTCCAAGATCATCACCCCCACTTCTTCCCTTTTGTAACTCTTTATTTTTATTCTCCCACACCCTCCACTGCACATCCACCTGCTTCACTTTCTTGGTTAGCATCCTTCCAGGTCAATGCTTTTTTATCTATGCCACTCACTCCTTCTCCTGCAATTTGCATGAACCACCACCATACTTTAATGGCTCTTTCCACTATCGGACACCCTACCCTGCAGCCTTCTATGGACCTACCCACTCTGAATGCAATTCCAGTTGTTCATACCTGCCCTACTGTTATCTGGCCTCTGCTAACTCTGCGCACTAACGCCTCAAGGGCAGTTACCTTGTTCAGGTTGGAGCTGGTGAGCCCCCGGTCCATATTCACGCAATTCCACAGAAGGCCACTGGCTTTCTCGCACTGTCCCAGAGCGCCCTGTTGTCCTTCCAATTTACTGCACACAGCTGCTTGCATGGCCCGGCACAAATGAAAGACTGCCTTCAGCAATGGGTTCCTGGAAGGAGAGGTAAAAGCATCAGTCTTACAGGGAGTTATACTCAAAGGTTCTCAGATGCCACTCCCCACACTATCTTTTCCTTTTGTTCACATTCTTCCACACAAGGGATAGGGAATGGATTAGTTGCCAGAGCAGCAAATGACAAGACTGAACACATATGGGAACACACAGCAAACTTGAGACAGACTGACAAATCAAACATTGAATTTGGTTTCAGGCGATAATCTGACCAGAGAATGCATACAGCTTTCAGAGACCACAAGGCAATGGTGCAGAGTCAGAAAGCAGGGAGTGTTACTTGCCTGATTAAAGGAGGGGGCGGGGGAGTAGATTTCTGTCTCTTTGGAGAAGCATCATTTGAACACCTGTTCACCAATCATCTGGGATGAGTGCGCAGTCCAAGGCCAGTTGGCAGTTTGGGCTGGGCTGCTCCTGTTGGACCATGGCTGATTAGCATATGGCTGGATCGAATCTAAGGTGGCATGGTGAGCACAAATATGGGTTGGAATTCCACCTTGTGCGATTAGGCTATTTCCTAGCATTCCTCCCAACACCTTTTGGCACAAGACTGGAACAGTTATAGTATACATTCCACTAGAAACAAGATCACTATTCTATGCATGTTCCCATTCGCCTTGATTGTCCATTTGTCTAGATCATGGTCTTTTAATAGGAATCTCATTACAGGGATCCAGTTACAATAATAAAACTCAGAAGTGACGCTGCAATTTCTTCAGAATGTCTGGAGCACAACTGTGAGCAGAAATATGGCATACTTTCTATGGACTCCAAAGGGTAAAGCACTTCATGAAAACAGCATAGAGTGCCCTTCCCAGTGTTAAAGGCACAGAAGAGGCTTAATATTTGCTGACACCACAGCCCTGACGCACAAGTTACTTACATTTGGTAACAATCTTTCTGGTGGATTATCTATGTAACTACAGATTCCTCTTCTTGTAAATATTCTAAGGCGCCAGACAGGCTCTGGAAAATTCAAAGCAGTGATCCTACGCATCTTCAGGTGGCACCATACAACTCTGGGTCAACTCCATTCTCCTCTGTATGTGACAAACAATGGCAGTTTCATTAATCTGTCCACACCCTGAGACGCAAAGACTACTGACAAACTAAAAATCTGATGTGCCGATTCATAAACTGGAATCTATTTAGATACAACAGACATACAAAGAAAGGAGAGGTGGGACAGCAGTGAGGAATGTACGACTGAATAGAGTACCCATCAGAAGGATAGTTATTGACGGTAAGTAACCTGTTCTTCTGATAGATATTTCTAACCACAGATTCCACACCTTGTGAATAGATACCAAAGCCGTACCTTTCAAAGCAAATGGTCTGTAGAATGGTTCAAACTAAAACTTCAATCTGCCTGGAGAGGTCAAAATGCCCATCTCGAAGGTTCTGACGGTCAATGCATTAATGCTTTGTGAACGAGTGCACCAATGCCTATATAGCTGCCTGACAAACATCCAAGACATGCACTCTACATGCCAATGCAATGGTAGCTGTTTCAGCTCTTGGGAAATGCCAGTGTGTAGTAGATCCTAATGCGAAGGATAATCCATCAAGAGGTGGTCCATTTCTCCACCGTATTGACCTTCCTTGCCCCAGAGAATCCCACAAAGAGCTGATTGTCCACCTGGTGGTCTTCGTTATGATCAATGTAAAAGCTGAGCACTCTCTTGGGGTCCAGTAGATGGAGTCTTGCTTCACCTCTTGAGGGATGAGGCAGAGCAAATGTAAGCCGAGTGACGGCTTGTCGGATGTGAAAAGGCATCATCACCTTTGGTAAGAATTACATCACAACCGGTGATTTCAACAAAAACAATTGGTCTGGTAAAGATAAAAAGGGAGAAAGAGCAGAAAGATCACCTTTAACTTTTGCCCAGAGCAAGGCCGTTTTGGGCCAAAAACAAAGCAAACAACAACACAAAATAATTGTGCCTGCAACGGGTCTAACTGCCAAGTACCAAATCACACCACAAACTTGGCGCAGAGCCTTTCATATACAGATTTGATGATGGACGAGTGCCTGGCTGCCAGGATGGCATAATTAACCTAAGGAGGTAGATCAAAAGAACTACATCGCCAGCACTCAATCTCCACAGAGGTGCAGAGTGCAAAGGCTAAGGTGAAAGACATTGCACTCCAGAGGTTTTGTGTATCATATCCTACTGGCCCAATACAGTGGCACTGGGATGACTTAGGCCCGGTCGTTCCATATCTTCTTCAGAACTGTGGGCAGGAAAGTGGTATAAAAGGCATAAAGGAGTCCAGTGCTCACTCTATATGGAATGCACATCCCCAAGAGAGAACTTTCTGCGGAACTCCAGTGCGCAAAAGTGCTGACATTGCACATACTCTGCAGTGGCAAAAAGATCTAGCCAGGGTTCCCCCGATGTTGGAAGAAGTCCTGTACTACCTATGGATCTAATCATAATCTATGATACGCTAGGCAATTAGAGATCCCGCCAGGTGGTGCAACACCAGGGAAATCCCTTGATGATCCAGCTACCTCCAAAGGCGTAGAGCCTCATAGCACAGGACTCTGGGCCCCATTTCTCCCTGCTTGTTGCAGTATCTCAAGGTGGTGTTGTCCGTAAGAATCTATACCAGCCTCCAATCGCCAGCAACTCCAGCAAATTTATGTGGAGGCAGGCCACCGCGGTAGACCACAATCTTCTGATCCCCACCTCTCTCAGATTACCTCCACAACCCAGTAGTGATAGATTTGTCACCACTGTGTGCTATACAGAGAAGTGTCTGAAGCTAGTCCAACTGGAGTCAAACAGCCGCCATCACAGATCTTTTGGGGTCTCCTCTGACACCTGCATGGAAAATGATTGGTTTCCCTAATGCTGGGCCAACTGAGACTTCAGGTCTCGCTTGACAGCTTGCAAATGTCATTTGGGATGGTCAGCCAGCAGGATGCAGGGGGCTAGTATGCCAAGAAACCATCTTCACTTAGATCAAGAACAGAGGTTGAAACCATGGGTTCTTAACCCAAATGTCCTGGCTTCGTTGATCAGGAAGAGAGGCTGGAAAGCAAACTGTAATCCAGGATGGCTTTGGTGAAGGGGGGCCTCTGTTAAGGAGTCAGGTGTGAATTTGAAAGGTTGATTAAGAACTCCAATGATGCCAAGAGGTTCGCTGTTGTCTGGAGGTGGTCCACAACCTATTGTGGTGAGCTCCCTTCAACAGTCAGTCGCCGAGGTAGAGGAAGACTGGAAGACTTGTACCCTCGACCCGCTGAGATGGGCCTCAACCACCGCCATCACTTTCGTGAACACCCGAGGGACCTTGGTGAGGCTGAACGGGAGCATGGCAGATATGTAAAAATACATGTCCTGCAGGTACACCACCACCATCTAGTCTCCAGAACCCGGGGCAAACAGAACCTGGGCCAGGATGACAATCTTGAATGTTTCTTTGCATAGGAAGGTGTTGAGAGGGTGAAGATCTACGCTTGGGCAAAGGCCTCTGTCCTTTTTCGTCACAAGGAAGTAACAGAAATAACACCCAATTCCCACTTGCGAGGTCGGTACCCTCTCTAGCGCCCCTTTGGCCATAAAAGTCAGCTCAATAAAGAGGTTTTGTAGTTGTTGCCAGAGAGGCAAAAGGTTGGGAGGAACACTGTCACTGATCACCAGGCTGTTGTCTGACGGACTCGGGGCTTGATCTCAATAAGACTGGGAAGGCTGTTGTACGATAGTGCGGGCTTGCTCTGTCGATGCGCCAGGCCCCTGGCATTTCCCCTAAAAGGACAACATTGTTATGGGGTTTACCGGACTGCAGCTGAGTCTCCCAGGGAACGTTTCATGGCTTGACTCTGTTTAAAGTGTTCCAAGACGAGTCTGCCTTCTCCTACAGATGGGAGCAGAGAAAGGGAGTGTTCCCACAGAAGCCCATGGACATTATACAAGCGTGGCGCCGAAGTACTACACTAGTCTCCATTGCCTTGCCTAGACAATCTCTGGTATCCAGGTTCAAGATGACAGGGAATGACATTTCGCTGTATTCTGACCATCTTAAATGGTTTAGGCTGGTGAGGGTCATAGGTCTTCTGTGACCGTATGTAAGATCTCACCCACAATGTCTCAAAGTGCGCAGGTATAACGCTCCAGAAGGCAGCTTGCATTATCTGAGCTTTGGTTAAGACTGGTGGAGGAGTAAATTTGCTTGCTCGAAGTGTCCATTCATTTTGACTCTCTGTCCGAGGGAGTTGATGGAAAAGCTTTAGTATTTACTTCAATAGTTGAATTCTGTACCACCAAGCTCTCCGTTGTGGGATGCTGGGTTAAAACATCTGTTCAGCTGAAGCAGGTCTACCTATGGTAATGAGTGGCTTGTTGTTTGACTGGAGGGTCACAGCATGGCTGAGCCCTAGTGCCCAACAGTGTGTCAGTATGGGCTCAATTAAGAAGCAAAAGAGGTTTGGTCGATAACTGGTCTGTCAATAGGACTTCTAACAGAACATTCTTTATAACCTCCATAGTCAGGAGTTAAAGGTCAAGGAATTCAGTAGCCCTTCTTTTTACTGAGCAAATACAGATTCTACTCTGTTGCTGTACTGTGGCGGAGGGGTGGGGAAGGTTTAAGGCAGGGGAACCAACTCAGTGTTGGGTGAGGTGTCCATTCCATCAGCATCATCTAATGCAATGTACCAGTCATCTGCATCATAAGGAGGGGCATGTTTCATCCACGTACCCTCTACTGTCATCCCCATTATGGTTGGCTCTGATGAACAATTGTTACTTACCTGTAAACAGGTGGTTCTCCAGTATTGGTGTCTGTCATAGATTCACATGCTTGAATATTCTCCCTCCTGGACAGAAGAAAGGGACACAGCGGGGCTCATCAGGGTACTTTATTCTGAAAATTCGGCATGACCGGTTTCGGCTAACAGCCTTTTTCAAATGCCTCAGTCCATTACTCAGAGTCCTCGGAAATGTTCAGATGAGCTCCTCCCACCAAAATAGCAAAGGGCCCAGCTGCAGCTCATTACTGTGTCGACGCCCAGTGGTCCCTTGCCACGAACCACTAGTCCCATCATACACCTGGCTGGAATTTTGTGAGCTGCAGTAGGAGTCTTGAATGGAAATACTGGAGGAATAAATCTCCCTGGGTCCCCTACTTCCCACCTTTTCACGAAGCGGCACCAAGGCTGGAGACACAACTGAGTGAATGCGCCTCTCCACGCAGTGTTGGACTGCAGTCCGCAGCAGCAATTAGGTAACCACAGGTGAGTAGGGCGGTCGTGGATGTCCGATACCTCGGTCACAACTTGTTTCCACACGCAGTTTCAACACGCCAGTGTTACCCACGACCAACTTGCAGGAAGGGTCCCTTTAAGCGCACCACAGGCTGTGCGCAAAACATGAAAGAACCTTCTCCCTCCTGGACAGAAGAAAGGGACACAGCGGGGCTCATCAGGGTACTTTATTCTGAAAATTCGGCATGACCGGTTTCGGCTAACAGCCTTTTTCAAATGCCTCAGTCTATTACTCAGAGTCCTCGGAAATGTTCAGATGAGCTCCTCCCACCAATATACACACATATATACATATACATATATATACATATACATATATATACATATACATACAGAAGAAAAAACCTGAAATATGTACTGGAAAAGGCATAAACTGCCTACCCAAAATTCTACATAGGAATGCATGGGGAAGGAAAAGACCGAATGCAGCCTATCCTTGTCATTATGTTGGTCCAAACTGCAGCCAGTCAGGCGACATCAGCCCTCTAGAACCTTCTCCTCAGAGCTCAGCACCTCAGATTTTCGTAGCACAAGAGTGACCAAAAGAGTCTATGAGGAAAAGAGAGCCTCTGAGGGGAGGAGGGAGGGTCGCATGTGAATCTATGAAGGACACCAATACTGGAGAACCACCTGTTTACAGGTAACAATTGTTCTTCTCCAGTATTGGGGTGCCTTTCATAGATTCACATGCTTGAATATAGAATAGATAGCAGTCAGTACCAAGGAAAACGTTTCCATAGACACAATGCATAACAAAAGACTGAAAATGTATGTGTATTGAGCATATATATATATATATATATATATATATATATATATATATATATATACACACATATATATATATATATATATATCAAACAGTCAATAAGCAATAGGAGGAGGGTAGAACAGAGGCTCACCTTATTGAAAAAGATTACGAAGCACAGCTTGTCCCACTCTGCGGTATCCCCTTCATTCATGGCACCCAGACAGTAGTGTTTCGTGAACGTGTGCCTGCTGGACCACGAGGCTGCTTTGCAAATCTGATGCAACGGGACACCGGCAAAAATTGCAGTAGAGGACGCCATGGATCTGGTGGAATGGGCCCTTACTGCAGACTGCAAAGGTTTGCCTGCTTTTTGATGGCAGAAGGCAATAGCCGAAGACACCCAGCAGGCTATTGTAGGTTTGGTGACTGGACGTCCCTTATGAAAACGGCCATAGGCTACGAAGAGTTGGTCCGATTTGCGGAACTGGGCCGTTCTGCTGATGTAGAACTTCAAGCACCGCTTAATGTCTAAGGAATGCAAGCGTTGTTCCGCAGGAGACTGCGGGTTAGCAAAGAAAGGCTTCAGAATAACAGGCTCATTGATATGGAAATCTGAAGGTACTTTAGGAAGAAAAGTAGGGTTAGTGCGTAGCAGCACACAATCCGGCTGAAACTGAAGAAATGGTGGTTTGATCGTGAATGCATGAATGTCACTCACTCGACGCGAAGACGTCAATGCAAGAAGAAGTGCAACCTTCCAGGTGATGTACTTGAGGTCAGCTCTATGTATTGGTTCAAATGGTGCATTCATTAATTGTGCTAAGACAATGTTGAGGTGCCACGCAGGAGGAGGGCGCCGAACTGGTGGAAATTTACGAAAGAGTCCCTTAAAAAATTGGCGTATTATCCTAGAGGAACATAGGGAGGCGGAGCCATCGTGGCGGAAGCATGAAATTGCCGCCATAAAAACTCTTTAAGTAGCATGAGACAATCCTGACTGAGCTAGTTGAAAGAAGAAAGGGAGGAGCTGAGCGGGCGTTGCACGCAAGGGATGCACACCGGCAGCAGCACACCAATGGCAGAAACGTTTCCATTTCAACTTGTAAGTCTTTATAGTTGAAGGAGCCCTGGCCTGAGCAAGGATGTCTCGACATTCTTGAGGAATGGTTAGATGTGCAAATTCACAGTGTTCAGGTTCTAGGCTGATAAGCTCAGAGAAGAGGGGTCCGGATGGTAGATGAGGCCCCTGTCCATGGAAAGAAGATCTATCCGAGGATGAAGAAGGATGGGCTCGTATTGGGACAGAAGGAGCAGCTCCGAGAACCACGCCTGTCGTGGCCACCTGGGAGCAATGAGAAGGATGTGGCAGGGTTCTCTCCGTATCTTCCAAAGCACTCGCGGCACCAGAGGGATTGGAGGAAAGGCGTAGGCAAACAGATTCGACCAATTCATCAAAAGAGCATTGCCCTGTGACCCTTTGTGGGGATGCCAACTTGCGTAAGCTGGGCACTTGCGGTTCTCTGACGTTGCAAAGAGATCCAGCGCCGGGCGACCCCAGCGACGAAAGATCATGTAGAGTGTCGGTTGATGTAGTTCCCACTCGTGGGTTGATGATCGGGATCTGCTTAGGGAATCCGCCAGGAGGTTGGACAACCCCGGGATATGAACTGCGGTGATCGTGATTTGGTGATTGAGTGACCAGTCCCAAATAGCCTGTGCCAGGCGAGACAGCACCGGAGACTTCGTTCCGCCCTGCTTGTTTATGTAGTGCATGCAGGTTGTGTTGTCTGTTTGTATGAGGACAGACTCTCCTTGCAGCACGGGTTGAAACGACTTCAGGGCTAGGAAAATAGCCATGAGCTCCAATTTGTTGATGTGCCAGGCTTTCTGATGTAGAGTCCATTTTCCTTTTATGGACAGGTCTTGGAGGTGCGCCCCCATCCCTCCAGAGACGCGTCCGTGGTTAGCGTAAGATCTGGGGTGTTTGATAGGAACGACATCCCTGCTGCAAGATGCAATGGCTGTGTCCACCATTTGAGCGCTGCTCTCATGCGAGTCGTGACACAAATCAGATCGTTGAAGGATCCAGTGACCTGACGCCACTGTCAGTCTAATTCCTCTTGAATTGGACGTGCCCGTAGTCTGCAATGTGGGATGAGAGCGATGCAGGAAGAAGCCATCCCCAGAAAGGACTTCAACAGTCTAACTGAAATGTACTGTTTTGACAGTAGAAGAAACACTAGCCGTAGAATCCTCTGTTGACGTTCCAGGGAGACGAACGCCTTTGCCAGCGTGGTGTCTAGTGTGGCCCCTAGGAAATCCTTGCAAGTTGCAGGGTGCAATTGGGACTTTTCCACGTTGATGGACAGACCCAAGGAACGAAACACCCTCTGACAAATGGAGGTATGGCGCAACAGTTGTGAGCGGGACTGCGACTTCAGGAGGCAATCGTTGAGATATGGGAATATCTGGACACCTTGGAGGCGAAGAAAGGCCATAACCGGAGCCAATATCTTGGTAAAGACTCGAGGGGCGGAACGGAGGCCAAATGGCAGGACTTTGAACTGGAAATGCTGTTGCCCCACCTTGAATCGTAGGAACTTCCGATGACCTGGGAGTATTGGGACATGGAAGTAGGCGTCTCGGAGGTCGATAGTCGTCATGAAATCTCCGACTGAGAGCAAACGCAAGATTTCTGTAAGCGTTAGCATGCGGAAGGATTGCTTCTTGAGATATTGATTGAGCGCACTCAAGTCCAATATGGGTCTCCATTCCCCGTTCTTCTTGACGATTAGGAAAAAACGGGAATAGAACCCCTTCCCTCTCTGAGACCTTGGCACCACTTCTACCGCACCCTTCTGAATCAGAAGGCGAACCTGATGGAAAAGTTCCTTGAGGTGCGGAGGTGGCGGCCCGGAAGGTGGCGTCGGAGGAGGTACTTCGACGAATTCCAATGCATGGCCTTTGTCTACAATATCGAGTACCCAACGGTCCGTGGTGATGGAGGACCATTGAGAACCAAACAGAGAGATTCGACCTCCAATCTGCAGAGTTAAAGGCAAGTCATTGACGCTTGTTGGAAGTTCCCCTGTAAGTGGACTTTCCTCTATAGGTTTTGGCAGGCTACTGACGAGAAGACTGTTGTCGGTTTCCGGAGAAACGCTGGTTGCCTTGGTTATAGGAGCGCTATTGATCGTTTCCTCCTCGAAAATTGGAAGTAGTGCCTCGTCCTCGAGCACCCAGAAAGGGCTGTTTCTTAAATTGAAGAGTACCTAAGGCACGTGCAGTGTCCGTGTCCTTCTTTATGGATTGCAACGCTTCGTCAATGTGTGCTCCGAAGAGTGATTCGCCATCATATGGCATATCAAGAATTTTTGCTTGAACTTCCTGATGGAAAGAAGTCGAGCGCAACCAACCTTGCCGACGTAAAACGGCCGCTCCAGCGAGATGTCGAAAACCAGTGCAGGCCACATCCACTGCACAATCAATCAATTCCTCGGATGTTCTTTCACCTTCCTGAAGAAGCTGTTGCGCTTCCGCCTTGGAAGCATCCGGAAGTAACGCCACATAGGCGGACATATCTGCCCAAACTTGACTGTCATATCAACCCAAAATGGCCATAGCATTAGCCACTCGCACAGTAGTAGAAGACATTGAGGAAAATTTGCGACCTAAAGCATCAAGGCGCCGGCCCTCACAGTCTGGAGGAGCGGTGATAGTAGAGGCAGGATTCCGCGATCCTCTCTGAGCTGCCTGCGTAACAGAATCAGGCTTCGGCTGGCCCGTAAGGCATGCCGGAAATCCCAACGGGGCCTTATATTTCTTCTCTAACCTCGGCAATTGTGCTGGTAAAGAGTTTGGAGTCTTCATGAGTTTCACCCCTTCAGCCCAGATGAAATCTATAATTGGGACAGTGTGAATCTGTTTAAATGGTTGGTTTTTGAAGTCATACAGGAAACAGTCTTCCTCTCTTTGGACTCGTGGCAACTTGAAATGCTGTGCTGCTCTGTTCATCAATTGATGGAAGCTTGCAATATCCACCGGAGGAGAATCCCCTGGCGTCACCAGAGATGGGGATGGTGTCTGCGCCCGATAGTCATCCCACTCCGCCATCTGATCATCATCACCATCCACATCTGTAACATCTCCATCCTCTCGCTCTGGAGGGTTCTCGTCATCATCATCAGGATACAGAGTTGCGTGAACCTGAATTGATGTGCTTCTCTGAATAGTAGCAGGCGGTGAAGGTGCTGAAGGAGCGGTTAACTGCTCCGTAATCGGGGTCAAAACAGATGGGACAGTAGACACTTGTGGTGATGGCGGAAACACAGATTATACATAGTCATCCAACATGTTTTGGAGGCTTGAAATCATTGACAATGGCAACATCGCAGCTGGTATTTGAGTCTGAACTTCATCATGTTGGCCATACTGTTCCTCCTCATCATTACTGAAGTCCTGACACTTTAAATCTGACGGACTTGGAGCCTCAGTAAAAGCTTCATGCACATGCCCATCAGACTCCTGATCTGAGTCCGTAGAAAACAAAGGAGAAGGTGGAAGAGCCATTCCCCCTTCTGGAAAAGTTGCGAACTGGTCCGATTTGCTGGAAGACAGCGGCAACAAAGGTAGTGAGGTAAATGAAGGTGTCATTGTGACTACATCTTGCGACCTTCACGTCGACGGCAACCCTTTCGTCGACGGAGCTTTCGGAGGCATCGACGGTGCAATGGTCTTTGCGGTCTTCTTCGTTGAAACCGTCGTAGAAGAGGACATCGTCGACGAGGACGTCGTCGACAACAGTGGAGCCGTCGACGGAACCTTCATTGACGTAGCTGTCGACGGAGCTTTCGGTTTTATCTTTTTCGTCGACGGGACAGTCGTCGACGGGGCAGTCGTCGACTGAGCAGTCGCCGACGGGACAGCTGTCGACGGGCCAGACGAAGACGTAACACTCGACGGACACCCGTCGACGGAACACTCGTCGTCGAAGGCGCTGATGAAATCAACATCTTCAAGCCTTTCGTCGTCGACGATCGGACTGTCGACGACGGAGGTTTCTTCGTCGACGACGAAATAGGCATGATTGACGACAGTCTTAGAATTGAGAATTACCCTCATCGACGACGATGACGTCGACGACGGGGCTGTCGACGATCAAGAAGCAAGCGTCGTTGTGATCGTCGTCGTCGTCGACTTTGAACCAGAGACAGCAAATCTCGTCGATGGGACTGTAGAAGACACCGTCGTCGACGGAAAATCAGTTTTCTTCATAGAAAAACTGGAAGCAGATGCAGAAGGAGCCTGAGAGCCAGGTCTCGTGGGCCCAGAAGTGGTAGGAAGTGGTGAAGACACCGCAGGGGTCAAGGAGAGAGACATCCTCTTCTTTTTCAAAAATGGAGAAGGCACCTTCTGCACACTACCAAGCTTAGAAGCTGCTTTAGAATGTCCGGAAATTAGACTTTCAGCATCAGAAAGCACATTATCTTTATCCTTTAGTCTCTGAAGCCAGAGGAATAAACAACCTTCTCTGTCCTTTAAAGTCTTTGTGGAGAATGTTCTACAGAACTTACAGCTCCCCACCCTACCCTCCTACAGTGCGTTTTACATTAAATCCCACACTGGCATCAGTGCGGGTTTAATGTGCTGAGAAGTTTGGTACCAAACTTGTCAGTCTTCAGTGTAGCCATTATGGTGCTGTGGAGTTCGTAATGACAACCTCACGGCACCATATACTCTTAATGGCATCACTGCACTTACAGTGCCCAGGAATGGCTCTGGATACTGTAGGGGCACAGGGCTCATGCACCTGTGCCCACACCTCTGGCATAGAGCACCCAGCTAGAGGGGTGACTGAAGTATGCTAGGGCAGTGGGTTCTGTGGGCATGGCACGCAGGGATGTGTGCCATGTCGACTCTTGGTTTAGTTCTGCACTTAGGCACTCAGCCTGCAAGGGCAGTGTGTTGGTGCCAGGGTACAGGGCCCCTGAGGGTGGCTGGTCACGATGCCCTTGGTACCTAGGGTACGAATTACTAGGGGCTGACAGGTGGCTAGAGATGCCAATTGGGTTTCTAGTTTCAGCACAGTTTTAGGGAAGGAACACAGGCCCTGGGTACCTGGTTGGCAGGAACCCAGGGCACACTCAGTCAAAGCACATCAGCAGTTCAGAGAAAAGTGAGGGCATACCAAGGCAAGAAAGATGGCACTTTATCACACAAGTCGACTCTGGTTTTAGTTCTGTACTTAGGCACTCAGCCTGCAAAGGCAGTGTGTGGGTGCCAGGGTACAGGGCCCCTGTGGCACAATAAGTGCTGCAGCCCTCAGGGGTCTTATCTGGTCACCATGCCCTGGGTACCATTTACTAGGGGCTGATAGTTGGCCAGAGATGCCAATTGGGTCTTTCGTTTCAGCATAGTTTTAGGGAAGGAACACAGGCCATGGGCACCTGGTTGGCAGGAAACCAGGGCACACTCAGTCAAAGTACATCAGCAGTTCAGAAAAAAGTGGGGGCATACCAATGCAAGAAAGATGGCACTTTCTCACATCCGTTCTCTTGACTTTGACTTGAAGGGGGACCTGCACATAGCTTTTCGATGCTTCGCCACATAGCGCTTCGCCTCCCAAACTTGGATGGCTGTCTGGTTTATCTGGGCGCAGTCATTGCAGGTCTTGGTGTCATGTGGTAAACCCAAGCACTAAAGGCACACCTCATGGGGATCATTAGTAGACATCAGTTTGTGACAGTCCCTACAAGCCTTCAACCCTGTAGGTTTTAGTGGGTAACATTCCTAGTACACTGGAAAATAAAAAAGGAGCAGAACTGAGATCCGGATCCACATCTAAAAGGTGCAGAAAATTAGAAACCAACATCTGTATGCATGGTTAGCGCCTATATGTGGCTCCGTTCGTCACTTCTTGAGTTGACTGGCATTGATTCAGAGCGGCACAGTTATGTTATGTTATGTTAAAATCAATTTGTAAAGCGCTCGTACGCCCGTGGGCTTCATGGCGCTATAGGGAAAGTGAAGAATCCGTCGAACACAACACTGAGCTAACAATGGCTAATGGTAGGCTTGAGAGAACAGCCAGGTTTTTAGTCCCTTACGAAAGGTGAGTAAATCCTTACTCTGCCTAATCGGTAAGGGAATGGAGTTCCAAAGTGAGGCTGCTAGATGGCGAAAGCAGCAGCCTCCCTGTCGCTTCCTTTTAAAGCGAGACACCTCCAGTAGGGATTTTTGAGCAGAGCGCAGGCTTCTGGTGGGAATATATTTAGACACCAGACTGCGAATAAAGGCAGGGCCTTTATCTTGTGTGGCCTTGAAGGACGTATACCTAGTGCCTATTAAGCTGCCCAGTTGAATTGCCCGAGTCCTGCTAGTGCACCGGAGCACAGCTTTGAATTATCCAAATGCAGTCTTGGCACCTTGGAATATTTACAAGGTGATTAATCTGCAGTTACAAGTATCCATCAGAAGTAGTACACAAAAAGATAGTAGGCTCTTTGTCCATTGAGCAAACTTCGCAAGGAAAGGTTATTACAGACCATGGAAAACAAAAACACACAGCAAAGAAGGGCCGTCCATCAGCCAACAGAACCACTGCCTCCACAAGGAGAACTCGACTGGCTATAAAACACACAGAACTAGAACCACAAGGGTGACTCGCCCCAAAGGGAAGAAGATCACCAAAAGCTAGCAAAACTCACCAGTCACTGAGGGGGAGAAGGAGGGGGAGGGGGAGGAGGAGGAGGGGGAGGGGGAGGGGGAGGGGGAGGAGGCCTAAGCCCCTCCAAAAACATCCAGATGGCTGATTCCGCCAGGGCATGGAACAAAAGGGAACCATCAAAAGGAAGATCCACCAGCCTTTCCCGCACATTTTCAGGGAACACACGGTCCCTAAGCCAAGCATGGCGGCGAAGGGCCACCAACGATGCCATGGCACGACTTAACACCTCCGAGATGTCCAGAGCGGAGCTCCCGGCAATCCAAAGCATGGTGCCGCAAATCAATGCCAGCACCCTCTTGAGAAGATGCGGATCCAAGGGACTCAACCGAGTCCCACAAACAAGAGGTGGCTCTAGCCAACAAACACAAGGTGTTAAGCGCCCGCAACGCTGCACTGGTTGAAGCAAACATTGCGGCCCCAAGAGTCCAGCCAATGGGCCTCCCGGGAAGGTGGAGCCATGAGCGACAGCAAGGAAGGAAAGGCAGTCAGCAACAAGGGCCCACTGGCAGAGGGATGGAGGGAAAGACACGCCAGTCACTCGGCGCCGGAAGGTGCCGATAAAGGTGTTGGGGCACCGGATCCCCCGTGGCAGGTGTCCCCAAGTACCCGCCAGAGAGTAAGTGAGCGAACCTTCAAAGGGGGGCAGAAGCTCCCGTCCACCAGAGCCCTGGTGGAGAACCTCCAAGAGGTGGTCCGCGGGGAAGTGGGCAGCGGGATCTTCCATGCGCAGAATCCCCACAGCCATGGAAACAGAGCGAGCAAAGGCCGCACCCGCCTCCGTAGTGCCTCGTGGGAGGAGAAAGCAGCTCCTCTGTAGGCGACGGCTGTAGGCTAAGGCGGCTGTCCCCGAAGCCAACCGGAGTGGTCAAGGGCTAAGCCCGAAAGGGAGAAAAAGGAGCCGAAGAGTGGGGGACCTGTGGTTCCTCTGGCGAAGGTCGCGTCGACGGCAAAGAGCTGTCTTTTGATGACGCCGGGGAGAACGCCACGATGCAGGGTCCCGTCTCCGGTGAGGACGACACCAGCAGGCGCACATCCTCTGGAGAAGAGGGTACGTCCGAGGACGAATCCACAGTCTGACACCTGCCAGCTACGTAGAATACGCAACCTGGAGCAGGGCGGCGTTGTCGTCATCATCCAACACCACAGGAGACGCCGACCGGGCCACCACATCTCCACCCAGGCGCCGAGGACTGGGGACGGAGCCGAGGGGGTCAAAGAGTGCACCGGAACTGCGCCAACTCTACCTCCAGTGAGACAGCTGCCTGCGTGGAGGAACAAAAAGCCACGGGAGAGCGACTAGGAGTCCCCTGCCAGCCTCGGTCCATGGTGGGACGAGAGAGGGTCACGGACCCCCACGGCCGCACCAGGTCCGACTCTACCTCAGGCGAGACATCCACCGGCACGGTGGGACGAATAGTACCAGAGGACCCACAAGGAGTCCCCTGCCAGCCCTGACCCACGAGGGGACGAGAGGAGGACACCGACCCCTGTGGCGCCGCCGGCCCGACTCGACCTCTGACGAGGCAGCCGCCTGCTTGGAGGAACGAGAAGGCTCCAGAGAGGAGCGAGGGGTCCCCTTCCAGCCCCGGCCCAAAATGGGTCGAGAGGGGTCCGCCGACCCCTGTGGCGCCGCCAGGGCCAGCAGCTGCCGACACCATAGTGGCGTCACCTCGGCCTTAGACAAGACCACCTTGTCAAAGGACCAAGAGGGGCTTGGGGATGCGATCCGAGCCTGGCGACCTCCCACGACACCACAGGGACTCCCGCAGGAGTTTGCGGCGAAGTTGAGGTGCTGTGGTCCGAATGAGGGAACCCCGAAGGGCCGCACCCTAACAGCACCACATCTTCTGAGCCTGGATCCGGACTAGCAGCACCGAAGCCACCAGCGACGCCGCGGAGGGCGCCGCACCGCGCGAGGGATCCCCCGACGTCCCAGGAGGTGAAGGAGGAGGAGAAGCCAGCGAGGCCTGCAAAGCCGCCGCATACGTCTCCATTTGGGCTCTCGACGCCCCCTCACCAGGGAACGGTGGATAGAGGGACGACACGCGGGGAAGCATCACCCGCAGGGAGCCCACGCCCCCAACAGGCTGGAAACCAGCCTTTGGGGACAAGCTGCAATATTTACCCACCTGCGAGTGACGCTCTTGCAGCACTGGAGAGGGATGAGGACAACGACAGAGAACCGTCCACAGAGGCTGAGCGAGGCGACGAAGCCGATCTGGACATGCAAGCCGAAAGAAGTTTCATGAACCGGATCCACGTTGCACGCGAAAAAGAAAAAAACCGACGTAGGCGCGCCGGGGCGGGACTTATGTGACCTCGCCAACGTCATGTACGTGGGCGACGCCTGGGCGGAGACGCGTGATGCCGTCCCCCCAGCGCGCAGGGAAAAAAGAAAAAAGCTTACGGATCCAGGCTCATGCCTGGGGATAATTCTACGTTAAGGAATCTGCGGCTAGTAGTTTCGATCAGAACTGCCTGGCCAATACTGGCTTATTGTCGGGCCAGTATATCCACACAATAATATATGTAGAAGTATGTGGTGTGGACCATGTAGCTGCTTTACAAATGTCATCTATATGAATATTCCCAAGGAAAGCCATAGATATCCCTTTTTTCAGTGTGGAATGGGTACTGGGATGGATAGTTAAAATTCTTCTGGCTTTAGCATAGCATGTTTCTATGCATTTAACAAATCACCTAGCAATGCCAGATTTAAAAAGGGCTTTGCTTTTATGCTGTTTGGAAAAGCAATACAAAGCTGTGTTTTCCTACAGGTTTTAGTTCTGTCAACATAATACATGAGGGCTCATTTAACATCTAATGTATGGAGAGCTCGCGCCGCAACGGATTTAAGATGAGGGAAAAAAAACAGAAATCTTAATGGATTGATTGAGGTGGAATTGCAAGACCCCCTTTTGGGAGAAACGAACAAGTTACTTACCTTCGGTAACGCTTTTTCTGGTGGATACAGTATCTGCCTGTGGATTCCTCACCTTGTGAATATCCCCTGCGCCAGCAGCATTCGGAATTTGTTTTCGTAGCTTTCCACGCCGACGAGGACGACGTCACAGAAGGATAAGTTACTTACCTGTAATCCTAGTTCTCTTCCAGGGGTATTCTCATCATAGACATAAGCACTGAATAGTAACGCCCACATGTGGGACCCCAGAGCAATAGCCAATAAGGAGTAGTTTCTGTCCTGTAACTCCAGTTCTGTAGTAGGGGTATCTCTGTTATAGTCATAATCTAGTGAATAGTCCCGCTCATGTGCGTGGACCCCGGCAATAATCTCTTAAATTGTCAAAAAATTGCAGAACTGCAAAGACACTTAAGAGAGAATTTAAAGACAAATATTGCAGCCTATATCCACAGGCTACACTGTCCAGTACTTCAACTAGAAAGTCCACCAAAAACACCACACATACAACACAGCCTGCCCAGTTTGCTCACAGAGAAACTTGCCTCTACCAGTAAAAGCCTCTGGAATGATAGAGAGGAAGGCATGGACAGACAAGCCCCATAGGCTGTCATTATGTGGCTTAAATAGGATACTGTGCCTTTAAGATAACTTTCCAGAACTTCTCCCAGTATCCCAGAATGCACAACAGGTCCCATTTACTTTCAGTTCTTTTTGAAGGCATAACACGCCAGACCTGTAGCATTCCTTACATGAATAACTTTCTCCACCGGGGAGGCGGGAGTGCGCTTATGACTATAACAGAGATACCCCTACTACAGAACTGGAGTTACAGGACAGAAACTACTCCTTCTGTAGTAGGGGATCTCTGTGTATAGTCATAATCTAGTAAATAGAACGGCAAGCCCATCCCCACACCAAGCGGCGGTGGAGAGAAGAAAATTAACACGACTACTGTGCGAACAGATTTCGCAGCGAAGCCTGTCCAACCTGAGCGTCTGTCCTGGCATCAGTGTCCAGACAGTAATGCTTAGCAAAGGTATGAACCGACTTCCAAGTGGCTGCCTTGCAGATTTCTGCAATCGGCACGTTACGGAGCAAGGCTGTCGTGGCAGCTTTTCCCCTGGTGGAATGAGCCCTAGGCTTACCTCCTAAGATCTTATTAGCTTTTTGGTAACCCAATCGTATGCAGGACACAATCCACCTAGAAATGGACTGCTTAGGGGTAGCAAGATCCGTCCTCACTGACCCATAATTGATAAACAATTGGTCAGACCTATGAATATCTTTGTCTTTGGTTTTATCCAGATAAAATTTCGACACCCTCCTAACATCCAGGGAATGTAGAGACCTTTCCGCTGGAGATGAAGGATTCTGAAAAAACGTAGGCAAAGTTATGGTCTGGTTGACATGAAAATCAGAAATAACCTTGGGAAGAAATTTAGGGTGAGTGCGCATAACAACCTTAGAAGCATGAAATACAGTAGAAGGTTCTTGGCAACACAACGCCCGAATTTCACTCACCCTGCGGGCTGATGTAATGGACACGAGGAACGCCGCCTTCCAGGACAGGTGCTGCAACGAAGCCTTATGAATAGGTTCAAAAGGCTCCTTCTCAATCTGGACAGCACCACATTCAATTCCCCTGAAGGCGAAGGGAGCCTGACAGGAGGGAATACTTTCTTCAAGCCTTCCAGAAAATCTATGATCACAGGGATCTGGAAGAAGGAAGTCTGTGAAGGGCATTTCCTGTAGGCAGTCAATGCAGCGAGATGAAGCTTAATGGAGTGAACATTAAGTCCAGACTGCGCCAAATGTAGAAGGTAAGGAAGGATGACGTCTTCTTTGCACGTCGTCGGGCCATAGTTCTTGGACTTGCACCAGATACAGAACCTCTTCCACTTGTAAGCATAGGAAGTCTGAGTGGAAGGCCTCTTAGACTCCTTCAGTATGTCCATGCAATCTTCAAGTAGATTCAAATGGCCATATTGCACTATCTCAGGAGCCATGCCGCCAAACTCAAAGACGAGAGGTTGGGGTGCAATATCTGCCCCCCGAACTTCGTGAGAAGGTCCGGCCTGCACGGCAGCCGTATGTGAGGAAGGAGAGACCGGTGAAGCAGGTCCGTGAACCACCACTGCCTGGGCCATTCCAGGGCAATGAGTATCATCCTCGCCCTGGACCGTGAGGAAATATAAATTTTATGGTCAAGTTGTGTTCCCTAGCGCGTACCCCACCGTCTCCATGTACCAGCTTAAAGTGCATGTAACTTCCCTCCTGTGCCAGCTATGAAGACGCAAATACATTTGCGTCCAACGTTAACTTGTCCTCTTTCAGATCCACCCTGAATGGATTAAATGGTCCGTTCCTAAGTATGCTATGCCACCGTCTTTTTGTAGTGCACTTTACATGTTTTCCTGCTCTGACAGAGTAGGCCCTGAATTTCTGCCATCGAGCCTCTTTTCTGGCTTCTGACTCTGACAGCCTCTGCCCAGGCTGCCTCTGTACCCGTGAACTCTGACTTACTTCCAGCGCGGCCCCTCGCGCTCAGCTCAGCCTGCTGCCTGCCAAGACTGACTATAACCTTCGAGTTATCTGTTCCGCTCCTCGAAAATACATTCCTGCCTACTAGCTTCAGTAAACATCCTCTTCAGCTGCAGAGCCAAAGGGCCGACCTGTCTCAGTGCAAGTAATTCATAGCTTCTGTTGCCATGCTCCCATGGAAGGCCCCGTGCCCCCACGCTTCTCATGCAGACACTTAGGCGCTTATACACGCATCCACGGTCAGTATAGAATAGCTTCTGCCCTAGAGACCTTTCCGTCCAGATAATATGGTTCCCAAACATCAGATATCAGATATGATAGAAGTACAAGTTGATCTGACATGCCAGACTTCTGTCTCTTTCCGTTAGTGTAAATGTCAAGTCCCTGCACCCTCCAGTTTCACGTCAATCACACGTCATGCAGCTGCGCGCGCATCCAAGCTTCCGATTTCTGCTGACATTGCCACATTTCTGTTAGTGCCACCCCTTTGTGTCACCCATCTGTGACGTTTTCTAGCACACACCTCCAGTTCACGCCTCTTGATTACGTACTAGTACCACGTGTATACTGTTATCTTGTCTTCTCTCAACTGTTACGCCTCCTGCACTGTTGCTTATGATATGAATTAAGTATATAAGCTATGTATTGTCAATAAAATGTAGCGCGCTCTATCCCTTCTGACACCCCTGTGGTGGTCAGAATCAGATATCCTGGTCATGACCATTCCTTTTTAAGGAATAAAACCCCTAAGAACTCTAACACCACGGACTCTGGTTTTTTTCTTTCCGATCTGAGTTATTATTGATCAAGTACTTACTTGCATAGAAATTAAGAGAGTAAATTAATTATTTAGGTCATTTTGGCGCCCGAATAGGGACCCCTCCCCCACCTCACGCGCCGGTTGGCGCATTGCAAGCTCTGTCCCCTGCCATCAGTTAGATGGAACCTACGCGTACTGGCAGGATTTCCTGCATCTCCCTCTGACCCACGGAGGTGACGAAGACTGCGATCAGTGCCCAGACGAGGCGGTGAGGAGTGCGGAGGATCCCGACCAGAGCCTAGCCGAAAGAAGCAAGGTCCGAGGTGTCAAGAGGCCCACCAGTTTTCCGAAGTTTTCCGAAGTTTCCCGAAGTCGAGCCGAGTCGAGTCCAGTCCAGTCGAGTTTTCTGAGGCCTTCTGTTTCCGTGCTTCCCGGTGAGTACCATTGCTGGGACGTATCTAGACGGGTTTGGGTACACAAGTCCGGTCTGCACTGTTTTTAGGCAGTGTATCTGTACTGTTTAGCAGTATATCTAGTATTCTGAATTTCTGAATTCCTGCACTGTTACAGCAGTGTATCTGTACTGTTGAGCAGTACATCCAGTATAGAGGGTAGTCATCTATGTCTCAAATGTCTTTTCATGTGATTAATGTCGTGGTATGAATGTGACCGTTTTTAATGTGCATTATTGTGTTTCTTGTATAAACTAGCTGTAACCAGTATTAAGGAGTAAGGATTGAGTATTCAGTAACAAGTAAACAAGATGCCGTTTTTCAACAAGCTAAAGCAGATAGGAACTAGGAAAGGGATACTGGAGGAAGAAATTCCTATCCCCCCTAGGGACACTCCAGGTAACTTTATGTATCATAAACATGGCATAGATGCCATATTGTATCTAGACTTATGGGCCGACTATACCAAGCATCTAGACGAAAGACACAGATGGCCCACTACCGGAACATGGGATGCCGAGTGCATTATGAAGGTAGAAGAAGCATTATGGAAAAAGAAAGCTAGACAATCTCAGAAAGACGCCATAGAATTTTGGCGTAAGGAATCACATAAGCGTGCTGAGAAAGCACTCCGTAGAGAAGACAGACTTAAAGAATCAGAAAAAGCCCAAGAAAACGAGTTAGTTACTGAAGGGATCCGAGTAAAAACAGAACAAATAGACCGTGCCCGAAACAATCTCGTAAACGGTATGTATCTCGCGGCCGAGGGTACATCTGAGGCCCTATCAGAAATACCGAAAAATTTACCGCCACCATTAGTTCCAACTAAAGTAATGCATAAGACTACTAAAGACATATTCCTAAATTCTTATCTAGAGGATGTAGCACCAGCTTACACCAATCTGCCTGTTCGTGCCCTGCCTCCTGACAGGGACGGGGGTGGCACTCCGCCCCCAGATCATGTTCCGCCGGTACCGCGACAGACCTCCCCCGCTCCGCCAGCTCCGCCACTTCCCACACCCAAAATTGACCTACCGAAACCACGTCTACCTGATCCTACTAAACGACAAATTCAAGTTCAGATCCAGACTCCGCAGGGAGATAATGCACAAGCATCCGCTTCAGGAGGTGCGACCGCGGGTCTTCGGACCCCGCCATTAACACACAGATTCAATCTCAGGGATATGCAGAGTCCTCTCACGTTCAGGTCACCCCGCCTTGACGCATTAAAAGAAAACATTTCAGTTTGCAGATATGATCCAGTACCCGGAAAAGACGATCTAATGATATTGGCATCACTACGGTTAAGATCTGCTACTGATATCTTGCTATGCTATGTAGGAATGAAAGACCGTCTAGATAGAATATATGAGTTTGTCCAGACAGGGAAAGACCCTGACAGTATCAAGGATGCCATGGAGAAACAGAAAGTTGACGTTCAAGCACAGATACTACGATTTTTCATAAATTGCCTGATAAGAGAACGAGACAGGCCTGGGACAGATCAGAGTGAATTAGATGCACTAAACAAGTGGGGTCAAAATATAGCCGATGGAAAACATGACAAGGGGACTTGCATAGCCAGTATGTACAAGAAAATTAGAAAAGCAGTGATAACAGTACACCAGAAAGAAAAAGCTTCCTCCGAGGAGGAAGAAGAACTTGAAGAACCAGAACGAGCTACAGATACTATAGCATATGTAGGTAAGGGAACTTACCTTAGGAAAGGTATCCGTCCGGAAAGCAAGAGAGTTTTTCTCTCTGCTTTAACAAACCCGAATTCTGCGGAACATCAGTTCCAGGAAACCGATAAAAGACTACGAGAAAGAATGGGGTACCACATACTCAATTCGATGGATGAACAAGAACTAGCCCGGTCAGCCATATTATGGGCTGAAAATCCGGATATGTACAATGATGACACAGTAGCACAGACATTTCTGAACCTCTCCCCAGACGAGCAGAAATTAACAGGTGTATACATGATGCAGCACCTCCTTACAAAATACAGAAACCAACATTCCGATCCAGGTCCCTTACACGAAACATTAGAAGCACTACTCATGGATAGATGGAGAGGTCTCAGTACCAAATTAATACAAATAATTCTAGAACAACGACATAAATATAACACTTTCATAAGCTCTGAATATGTTCCCGCCCAGCCTCCAGAAAGGAAAATGTATCACATGCAATGCAGTAGTGGCATTGAAAGTCAGAACCCCTTACGAGAAGTACACCCAGTTATGGGTGCGGATCAAGTCTTGAAACGTGTATATGTACACACGCCACTGACTAAGTTAGAACTGTTAGAAATGAAGAAACTAGTTCCGTGTCATGATAAAGACCCTGCAGGTTTTCATAGAGAGCTTAAAGACATGTTACTAATGGGGGATTACACGTATGATGATATCATGAAAATGTTGAAGGTGCTGTTGCCCACGGGCATTTACGAGAAATTAAAGGAAAAAGAATGGGAGGTGGGGGACACAAAGATTGTATGGGCAGAAATAGAAGACGAAGAAAGCAAACGGGTCCCAGGGGTAGGCCTTGGGGACAAGACTAAAGCATTACCCGGATTAATAGTACAGGTTCTGCCAAGATTATTGACAACTAGAAAGGAAGATTGGGACGCCATCTCGTCCTGTAAACAGAAACATGATGAAGATACTAGTGACTTCTATTCAAGATTCGAGAAATGTTTCATTATAAATAGTGGCCTACAACCAAGCAGCGAATCATATCCACACCTTTTTGTATCAAAACTAGTCGAGAACTCCCTACCATTAGTTAAAAATAGAGTGTACAAAGTTGAAAGTACTTGGCAGGCAAATACGCCATCCCAGATGTTACAAATGTTACAATATCATCAGAACAGAATTAGAGAAGAACAAGATCAGGAACAGAAACGTATGAAAGACACCAAGATGAAAATGTTAGTAGCTCAGACGGTCCCAGCCGACGGTCAGAGAAAAGGTGGGACCCAGACAAGTCACACTACAGCTCCCGTTAAAGGGACATGTAATTACTGTAAACAGCCAGGTCATTACGTACATGAATGTCCAGTCCTGAAACATAACATAGCAACAGGTAAAACTAAAGAAAGACCGCATCCGCCTAGACAAGACCAGGTCCAGCAACAGACCTCACAAAATGTACAGCCAATGCAGAATACACAGCCTATGCATGCTCCATCTCATATAGCACAGACGGTAGCAGGACCACAGCCCATTGCCGCGACTCAGCAAGTTTCGCAACAGATGTACCAGTATGCCCAATCTGCATATCCAGATTACCCCCGATATACATGAAACAGCCTAGAGAGGGAAGGTGGTTTGCCTCTTATTGAAATTCCTGTAGATCAAGAAGGTCCTTATGTACACAGTCACGTATTGGGAAAAGACAGAAAGTTTTTAATTGACACAGGGGCAAGCCGCACCACAATCAGTCATAATGAAGTCCCAGGGTCACCCCTCTCAGGCTCACAGAATGTTTCCCTTGGTTTTTCAGGACAGCCTATTGTGAATGAAGTATCGGAACCAGTACCCTTGGCTGTGGGTCCATTATCACGAGTTACAGATTTGTTACTTACGAACTCATGCCCAGAAAACCTGTTAGGAATTAAAACACTGAAGGCTCTAGGAGCTATAATATGCTGTTCCCCGGAGGGAGTTAGACTCTTTCTACGGGATTTCAAGGGTCATTATGTTTTACGAGAATTTGATGTCAGATTGAAAAATGTACCAGATCACCTATGGGCAAAAGGCCCAGCTGACGTAGGTTGTATGCATATCACTCCATACCGTGTTTCACTCAAGACAGGAGTTGTTCTACCCAGAATCAGACAATACAAGTTACCACCCGATGCTGTAGTGGCTTTACTGAAAATTGTTGAAGAGCTTATTGCCCAGGGAGTGGTCGTAGAGACCGACTCCAATATCTGTAATTCACCTATCATCCCAATTCTTAAACGTACTGACCCCAATGCACCGCCAGTATATCGGCTGGTGATTGATCTTCGAGAACTGAACAAATGTATTGTACCACAGTACCCTGTGGTCCCCGATATCTCTTCCTTATTGACTGCTATTGATTCAGAAGCAACGTTCTTTACTGTAATTGATCTCAAGAACGCTTTCTTCAGTGTACCTATTGATCCGGAGAGCCAATATCTCTTCGGATTTAGTTTAAATGGACGAAGTTTCAAATTTTCCCGCGCACCTCAAGGATTCACAGAAAGCCCCAGCATCTATAGTCAAGCACTGAAAAGACAACTAGATTGTATTCAAATGCCAGTTAACACCGCTTTACTGCAATACGTCGATGATCTACTGATCACCGCACGAAGTGAGCCCGAATGTGAACAAGCATCACTGACAGTTTTACATTTCCTGGCCGACAAGGGACACAAGGTGTCTCCTTCGAAGCTACAATTCTGTGTTCAGCAAGTTGTGTACTTGGGTCACTTGCTGTCCAAAGTGGGGAGACAGCTCACTCCCGATCGCATTCAGTTAATTGTAAATATGCCACGACCCCAGACACAAAAGGAAGTGCGGGCCTTCATAGGCCTCACCTCGTACTGCAGACAATGGATTCCTCAATATGCATTTCTAGCTAAACCACTCATCCAGTTAACGACGCAGGAGGCAGCAACTTCGACTGCCCTCCCTTGGACTCAGGAACATACACAAGCCTTTGAGGAATTAAAGAAAGCATTATGCCAAGCACCAGTCTTAGCGACACCATGTTACAACAAACCGTTTACACTTTTTGTTACAGAACGTGACGGTACAGCATTGTCTGTCCTCACTCAAGACCAAGCAGGTTCACATAAGCCTTGCGCTTATTTTTCAAGTACATTGGATTCAGTAGCCCAGGCACTCCCTGCATGCTTAAAGTCAGTAGCAGCAACAGCGTTAGCAATAAGACAAAGTGATTCAATTGTTTTAGGCCATCAGTTAACAGTACAAGTTCCACACTCTGTAGAGGTTCTTTTAAACAGAACCCAGACTCAGCACTTGACTATAGCACGACTGACAGGTTATGAATTAACATTATTCCAGCCACACATAGAAATCAGACGCTGCAGCATCCTGAACCCAGCAACACTGTTACCTACAATTATGACAGATCCAGCCCCGCATGATTGCATAGAGATCATTAATGCAGTAACAAAGCCCCGACGAGACTTAACAGATGTTCCATTGACAAATCCTGACCTGACACTTTATGTGGATGGTTCATGTATGAGAACAAGTACAGGAGAGTTAGTGGCCGCGTATGCAGTGACCACTGAAACTGAAGTTAAAGAAACCCGTCGTATTGATACACTGTCTGCTCAAGCGGCAGAGCTCATCGCTCTGACCCGAGCCTGCATTCTAGCCAAGAACAGAAATGTCAACATATACACTGATTCCCGTTATGCGTTCGGAGTTGTACACGACTTCGGCATGTTATGGCAAGAACGAGGTTTCCTGACCTCTCACGGTGCCAAGATCCAACATGGTCCCCTCATTCAAGCACTGTTAGAAGCAATACATCTGCCTTCAGGAATATCCGTCATGAAGTGTAAAGCACATACCAAAGTCACAGATTCTGTTTCCCAGGGTAACGACCTGGCAGACCAGACAGCAAAACATACAGCATTGACTCACACTCAGACAATTGATACGACAAAGACAACAGGACCGACACATTGTATGACAGTCAGAGATCCCACACTAGATGTTATTGATATTCAGACACATGCTACCCCAGAAGAAATAAAGAAATGGATTGAACTAGGAGGGATCCAGACAGATCAAGGTTGGATGACGAAGGGAAAATCTACATGGTTTCTCCCTGACTCTATGGTTCAAGTCATGATAAATACAGCACATAGCCCAGCACACCTAGGAGAGAAAGCGATGTTAGACAGTTTACAAAATCTTTGGAACAATAAACACTTACGAGCAGCAGCGAAACAGAAAGTGCGTACTTGCATGATCTGTTGTCAGTTCAATCCAGGTAAAAGCGTCCCTGTAGAGCAAGGTGGATTTCATCCTCCCGATCACCCTTTTGAAGTCCTCCAGATGGATTATATCCAGATGGACCGTTGTCGAGGATTTAAATATGTTCTCGTAGTTGTCTGTGCTCTGTCCCGTTGGACCGAAGCATACCCAGTCCCAGATTACACTGCTCCGACCACTGCCAAGCAGCTGGTTCGTGAATTCTTCCCACGATACGGCTTGCCTCGTGTCGTGTATTCAGATAACGGTCAGCCATTCTCATCTGCATTAATGAAAGAAGTTTCTTTATTACTGGGATACCAGTGGAAATTCCATTGTGTCCGACATCCTGAAGCCGCAGGCCTGGTAGAAAGGCATAACCAGACACTAAAGATACGCCTTGCAAAAATATGTCAGGAGAAAGGGGTCGACTGGATAGTCGCCCTGCCAGTGGCACTATTCTACATGAGAATGGTTGCCCATTCGAGATCAGGGCTATCTCCGTACGAAGTGGTTTTTGGTAGACCACCGAATATGTGGGGGACGCCCATTCCGAAAAAGATTACTGATGTTGATTGTAACATGTTGACAGATTACCTTGCCTCCTTGATGTCTGCACTCCAATCATGTCGTTCACAGGTTGCCGCAGCCTTCCCTGACAACACTGATGTAAAGCCACATGATGTCCGTCCTGGGGACCTCGTATTAGTGCGCAACTTTGATAGAAAGAGTCCGTTGGAGCCCCGCTGGAAATCGCCGAAGACCGTCCTTCTCACCACGAGGACCGCCGTGAAGATCGAAGGGAGAAAGGGGTGGGTTCACACGAGTCATGTGAAAATTTTTTTTGAACTGAAACCTGATCGAGACTCGTCCACCCCCACCAAAGACTGTGTTGAGCCAAAAGACTTTACAGAATCTGAACGAGGAAAAACTCCCCAAGAAGAGTACCGTATGAAACTCCGATCTAGCAAGTCAGACAGTTTAATTGTTTAAGTCCTCCCCTAGGTGAATCGGTTAAATAGTTTCTGACATGTATCCCCTAGATCGAGATAGAGAGAGAGAATATAAGAAACGTACATATTGTAAATCACTTCGTAGTCACTGCATAGTGACACTATTAATCATGTTTATTCTGAGTATTTTAACTATTGTTGCTAGCATCTTACTACCTATCTACTACCCTATTTTCAAGCGTGAACAATCTGCCTACAATGTATCTGCTGAACACACTTTTAATGAGTTACCTCCACACGAACTGTCCTACAGACTTGCGCTGCGCAACAACACTTTTATTAGTATGCTACACCATTCCCATCAAACTAACAATGCTACAGATTGCTGGATATGTGGCCGACTCCCTCCCTATCAGAATTACAAGGGAGCTCTGCCCCTCTTTCCGTACCCATTCACTCACAATGGCTCTTGCGGTGCATGGTTTAAAATAATTAATTCCTTAGATCCTGATATTGCTGTTTTCGCTGGGGGCTGGGTTTGGGGAAACTTGAACTTAGTCCTGCTCGACGTCTGTTACCCTGATAAAGAGGGACTCCCCACTAGAATAGGAACTGATCTAGAAAATGAAGTGTATGGATTAGGTAACTATACAATTAACCTTATGATTCTGACTGTTGAATCCGAAGCCGCACCTGTTATACCTACTATGTCAGTATTGCCAGTTACTGGCGAATTATGTATCAGGAAGAAAGGTTCAGTACACTTAGGTCATAGTAAATGCACTACTGTGGTCGAATTCAGCGATCATGGAAAATCGTCCTTTAAAGCTATTAGTCATTCTTACTTTGTTTGTGGTCATACCGCATACATACGTCTACCTCCAGATTGGGATGGTACCTGTTACATTGCATTCCTTCTGCCACCTGTTTTCTTAGCTCCCCCTGATTACCATAGAAATACCAATCTAGTAAAGAATAGACCCAGAAGAGATATCCCACTTGTCGACTACACAGAAACGGCATGGGAACAGTACACCGATTTTAATAAAGGATTCTTTTTCTTTTTAGGACCTGTTCAGAATAGTAAATTAATACGTAGATTAACTAGAACACTTGAAGCAGTAGTGAATGAAACTGCCTCCGCCTTAGGTAACTTAACAGAAGAGCAGTCCGCCATGCGGGTTGTTGTCCTTCAGAACCGTCTTGTTATCGACGTCATCTTGGCAGATAGAGGTGGAGCTTGTAAGGTCATCGGGTCAAGTTGCTGTGTTTTCATACCACAAAACGCACCATCTGTATATCAAGCTATTACACGTCTCCATAAAATTGCAAAACAGATACATCAGGATCCAGGCACCTGGACTTGGTCCGGTTGGTTCTGGACAACGTTAACCGCTTGGGGATGGAAGATCCTATCCTTCCTCGGCATTGGCCTAGTCCTAGTATTCAGTTGCTGCCTGTGCCTGCAGTGTGGGCCAGCGATTTGTGGACTATGTGCCACCTCTTGTATTGAACATTCCAGTTTTTTCTCAAAACGTAAACGAAAGAAAGAAGAACAAATGATGTTACAAGAACAAACTGATCGATTCATGAGGATCGAGATTTCATGAAGGGTCCGTAGGGAACAAGGAGGGAATGAGGAAATATAAATGTTATGGTCAAGTTGTGTTCCCTAGCGCGTACCCCACCGTCTCCATGTACCAGCTTAAAGTGCATGTAACTTCCCTCCTGTGCCAGCTATGAAGACGCAAATACATTTGCGTCCAACGTTAACTTGTCCTCTTTCAGATCCACCCTGAATGGATTAAATGGTCCGTTCCTAAGTATGCTATGCCACCGTCTTTTTGTAGTGCACTTTACATGTTTTCCTGCTCTGACAGAGTAGGCCCTGAATTTCTGCCATCGAGCCTCTTTTCTGGCTTCTGACTCTGACAGCCTCTGCCCAGGCTGCCTCTGTACCCGTGAACTCTGACTTACTTCCAGCGCGGCCCCTCGCGCTCAGCTCAGCCTGCTGCCTGCCAAGACTGACTATAACCTTCGAGTTATCTGTTCCGCTCCTCGAAAATACATTCCTGCCTACTAGCTTCAGTAAACATCCTCTTCAGCTGCAGAGCCAAAGGGCCGACCTGTCTCAGTGCAAGTAATTCATAGCTTCTGTTGCCATGCTCCCATGGAAGGCCCCGTGCCCCCACGCTTCTCATGCAGACACTTAGGCGCTTATACACGCATCCACAGTCAGTATAGAATAGCTTCTGCCCTAGAGACCTTTCCGTCCAGATAATATGGTTCCCAAACATCAGATATCAGATATGATAGAAGTACAAGTTGATCTGACATGCCAGACTTCTGTCTCTTTCCGTTAGTGTAAATGTCAAGTCCCTGCACCCTCCAGTTTCACGTCAATCACACGTCATGCAGCTGCGCGCGCATCCAAGCTTCCGATTTCTGCTGACATTGCCACATTTCTGTTAGTGCCACCCCTTTGTGTCACCCATCTGTGACGTTTTCTAGCACACACCTCCAGTTCACGCCTCTTGATTACGTACTAGTACCACGTGTATACTGTTATCTTGTCTTCTCTCAACTGTTACGCCTCCTGCACTGTTGCTTATGATATGAATTAAGTATATAAGCTATGTATTGTCAATAAAATGTAGCGCGCTCTATCCCTTCTGACACCCCTGTGGTGGTCAGAATCAGATATCCTGGTCATGACCATTCCTTTTTAAGGAATAAAACCCCTAAGAACTCTAACACCACAGACTCTGGTTTTTTTCTTTCCGATCTGAGTTATTATTGATCAAGTACTTACTTGCATAGAAATTAAGAGAGTAAATTAATTATTTACGTCAACCGGGCCAACTTGATGAGTACCGCCGGAATCAGGGGAATGGGTGGAAAAGCGTACAGAAAGCTGTTCGACCACTCAATCCATAGCGCATTCCCCAACGTCCCCTGCTGGTAGTACCTGGAGGCGAAGTCTCGGCATTTGCTGTTTTCGGCGGTGGCGAACAGATCTACGTCTGGAGTCCCCCACCTTGCGAAGACTTCTCCTAGTACTTCGTCGTTTATGACCCATTCGTGGTTTTCCTGAATCAGTCTGCTCAGTGCGTCCGCCTGAACATTCTGCACACCTGGCAGATGGGTAGCTGTTATCGTCAGTCCTCTGGCCAGAAGCCAGTGCCAGATCGCCTGCGTCTCCTGCGACAGAGTGCGTGATCTCGAACCCCCCTGCTTGTTGAGGTAATACATCATGGTCGTATTGTCCGTCTGTACAAGCAGAGAGTTACTCTGGAAGGAGGGATGAAAGGCCTTCAGTGCCAAGTGAACAGCTCTGAGTTCCAGGAAATTGATGTGATACGTGGACTCCATCGGGGACCACGTTCCTTGAATCTGCAGGGCTCCGGAGTGCGCCCCCCAGCCGTGGAGGGAAGCATCCGTCACGACGGTCTGCGTGGGAATGTCCTTGTGGAAGGGAACCCCTCTGAGGAGGTTCTCCGCCGAACACCACCACTTCAGAGACTGAAGAGCATGCAGAGACAGTCGTATCTTGTCGTCCCAAGATCCTTTCCTCTGATCCCACTGGTCCTCCAAGCACTCTTGCAACGGTCTCATGTGTGGCGTTAGGAAGATACAAGAGGCAATCGATCCCAGTAGAGAAGACACCGTCCTCACTGTTGTAGATGGAGTGGTCAAAAGAGCCTGAGCCTTCTGAAGGAGTGATAAGCGTCGCTCCTCCGAAGGAGACACGCTTGCTGACAGCGTATTGGTGGAGGCTCCCAAGTACTGTATGCATTGGACCGGAGTCGGAACAAACTTGGACATGTTGATGTGCAACCCCAGCTTGTTCAAGAGAATGCACGTCTTCTGGAAGTATGCTCGAGCTTCTGAGAAGGTGGAGGCCTTGATCAACCAATCGTCCAGGTACGGGTAGACGAACACCTTGTTCTTCCTCAGGTGTGCTGCTACCACCGCCATGCATTTCGAGAATTTTCTCGGCGCAGACTTCAGTCCGAATGGGAGTACTGTGTATTGATAATGATTGGAGCCGACTTGGAATCGCAGGAACTTCCTGTGTTTGTGTGCAATGGGCACATGGAAGTACGCATCCTGTATGTCTATAGCACATAGCCAGTCTCCCTGTTGCAACGGAGGATAAATCTGATGCAACTACAGCATGCAAAACTTTTCTCTGCGAATCCACTGGTTTGCCTGCCTTAAGTCTAGAATGGGCCTGAACTTGTTCTTGTCCTTCTTGCGAACGAGGAAGAACCGGGAGTACAGACCTCTTCCTCTTTGAGACAGAGGAACGTCTTATATCGCCCTTTTCCTTAACAGGATATCCGCCTCCGCCTGAAGCTCGCGCAGTTGAAACTGCGAGCTGATCGGCGGAATTGCTGGAGGCGGGCTGGTGAACCGAAGACTGTATCCATTGCAAACAATATTCAGCACCCACTTGTCCCGAGTAATTTTTCTCCACTCTGCCAGAAAAAATTTAACGCTTCCCCCCACCGGAGTGGGTAACGGATGTAGGGGAAATAGGCGCTCAGGGCCTAGACCCGGCCGGGCCTTTGGTCGCTGCTGCCAACTGTTGGCCTCCTCTGCCCTTCTGGCGCTTCTGGAACGGCCTTCGGAACTGCTGTTGTTGTTGTTGCTATCCCGAAGGTTGGCCACGCCCTCTGCCCTGTCCGCCAAACCGCCTCTGGAACGGTCGGTAGGACTTCTTAGTCTCTTTGGGCTTCTCCAGGCCCACAGCCGTGAGCGTCTCAGCCTCAGCCTTCATGCGGGCCATTTCGTCATCCGCATGCTTCCCGAACAGAGTTTCGTGAGAGAATGGCAAATTGGCAACCCTCTGTTGGGCGTCAGGTTTTAACGACGTGAGGCGGAGCCAAGCGTGTCGTCTCTGGTTAATCCCATGGCAGAAGCCATGCGCCGCCAGGAGGGAAGAATCGGCCGCAGCACTGATGACCTGATTCGCCACCAACTTCCCCTCATTTAACACCTCCTGGAAATCTTCCCTTTTGTCGCGAGGCAGGTGTTCCGCAAACTGCTGGAGGGATTCCCAGAGTGCGCGGTCGTAGCGCCCAAACAGGGCCGTTGCGCTTGCCGCCTTCATAGACGTTCCGCAAACCTTCCTCCCAGCAGAATCCATCCACCTGGATCCTTTATCCGGTGGGACCGTGGATGACGGAGTATTGGCATGTTGTTTACGAGCCGCCGTCACTATCACAGAGTCCGGAGGAGGTTCCACTCTTGAAAAAGGCCGGATCCGAATCGGGAGCCCGGTACTTTTTCTGTAGTCTCGAGGGGGCCGCCTTAGTCACCACCGGGGTGAGAAATAGGTCCATGGCAGGATCCTCCAGGCCCGGCACCAGTGGCAAAAATGGTCGAGACAGATGTTTTTGGTGCAGCGTCTCGAAAATTACCGACGTCTCGGGAGTGGGCACAGTCAACGAGATGCCCAACTTAGCTACACCCCTTAACAGGACGTCGTGAAAGGACACCAGATCGTCCACCGGCGATACTCTCGACTCTGGTGACTCCGACAGAGTCAGGGAGTAGTCCTTGGTCTCTGAGGACCTCGTCAGGGAACGAGACCTGTGCCTCCTGTGGCGTCGTCTCGATCTCGTGGATGACCTTTTGCGTGTTCGTTCCCTCCTCCTGGAACGAGAACGCGACCTCCCAGCCCGTGGACGTTCCGCAGGTTTCCTTGGAGGTGTCCTCCGTGGCTTATCCTGAGGTTTCGGTTTAGGCGTCCCCTTCGGTGGTGTTGGAAGGGGAGGCAGTGACGTCAACCTTGGCGGAGGAACGGGAGGCATCTCCGACCGAGGAACGGGCCCAAGAGGCGGAAGCGGTGGTGGTTGTCCTGAGGGAGGTAGTGGCGGAAGCGGAGGTTTGATGGAAGGATCCTCCTTAGGAACAGGGGGAGGAGGGGCTTTTGGCCGAGATGGTGTATAAACCACTGAGTACACCGAGCCCGGTGACTTCTTCGGGGCAGGGGACTGTGAACCAGCCCCTCCAGCAGGTGATCGCCTTCTCCGGTGCCCTCCACTAGAACCAGCGTGACTGCTGGCGCCAGAACTCCTTCTGCGCCTCTTAAGCGAGTTGGAACAACTCCTAGACGCTGATCTCTTCCTCCTCGACGCTGAGCGTCGTGTCTCCGGCGTCGAATGTCGTCTCCGCGACTCCCGCGTCGATCACCGCCTCCGCGACGTCGAACGCTTCTTCCTTGACGCCGACCGCTCCTTCGAGGACCTCGACGCCGAGGATCCCCTTGACGCCGAGCGTCTTCTCAACGCCGATCGTCTTCTCGACGGCGAACGGTGGTGTCACCTCGACGGCGAGCGGCGACGCCTGTCATGTCTTCTTCGACGTCGATGGCTCGACGCCGCAGTCAACGACGAAGAGGCAGTCGACTGGGACTTCGACGGAGGCCTACCTCGGCCCTTCGACGTCGATCTTTCCCGTCGTCTCGACCCGGAGCCCCTGGGAGATGGTGAACACACCGTTGTCATCCCTCTCTACGTCGTCGATGCAATCGACGTCGATGGAGACCGGGACCGTTTGCTCGTCTTCCTGCCTCTGGGGAGCCCTCAGAGGCCTCAGCAGAGGCAGAGGGAGCCTTCCCGGTCTGCCCAGACCCACCTGCAGCCTGCAGTCGTCTGTCCTCCAGGCCTTGAAGCCTAATCTTCAGCCTTTCCCTCAGAGTCCTTGCAGAAAGGCTCTTGCAGATGTCACACTCTTCAGGGACATGTGCTTCAGGAAGGCAGATGATGCAAACCTCGTGTGGATCAGTCTTGGCCTTCTTCCTCCCACATGCTGGGCATTTGTCGAAAAGAGCAGGCATTTTGGAGCCCTAAAAAGCCTGAACAAACACAAAGGAGTGAAGGGAAAGCACCAAGACAAAAACTGAAAACACTTTTAAATCACAAAGTGCACAAAAATCCAATAAACCCCTGAAAAAGGGAGAGCTCAATGCGCCAGGGTCCTGTTAGCAGGAGCCGGAAAAAAGAACTGAAAGTAAATGGGACCTGCTGTGCATTCTGGGATACTGGGAGAAGTTCTGGAAAGTTCTCTTAAAGGCACAGTATCCTATTTAAGCCACATAATGACAGCCTATGGGGCTTGCCTGTCCAGGCCTTCCTCTCTATCGTTCCAGAGGCTTTTACTGGTAGAGGCAAGTTCCTCTGTGAGGAAACTGGGCAGGCTGTGTTGTATGTGTGGTGTTTTTGGTGGAATTTCTGGTTGAAGTACTGGACTGTGTAGCCTGTGGATATAGGCTGCATTATTTATAATTAAATTCTCTCTTAAGTGTCTTTGCAGTTTTGCAATTTTTTGACAATTTAAGAGATTATTTTTGATTGCCGGGGTCCACGCACATGAGCGGGACTATTCACTAGATTATGACTATACACAGAGATCCCCTACTACAGAATATGCATATATCTACATATATACACACAAATACCCATATATATATAGATAATATGCAAATACATATACATATGTAGCCTGAAAACACCACATTAGGCTCCAAATCTGCCATCACTGCATGTAAATCTTTTACATTTGACAAAATAAAGACATATAAATCACCATATATGATATATGTAAAGAAAAAAACTGCCCTGAGTTTGCTTTGAAACGCACAACCTTTATTTTCAAAGGTAAAAAAGGCAGGATCATAGAGGAAGATTTAGCCTAGACAGGCTGCATAGAAAACAATTGGAAAAATTGGCCCCGGGCCTTTAAGACCTCCAGGAACCCCCAGGCTCCCATCATGCACCACAGGTGACAGTTAGGTCAGTTCTTTTGGACGGCGTATAACAGTGTAATCACAGTATGGGTAACAGGTACAATATATAGGTCTGGTGTTCGCCCGGGGAGGAGGGAGGGTTGCTTATGACTATGATGAGTATACCACTGGAAGAGAACTAGGATTACAGGTAAGTAACTTATCCTTCTCTTCCAGGGCATACTCATCAATAGTCATAAGCACTGAATAGAGTAGCAAGCCCATCCCCGCACCTTGCGGACGAATACCAGCATATCAAACCATTTTACCAACATACATTACCCAAACAAATTTCTCAGGGATGTTTGACGAAACTGAGCATCCGCTTGAGTATCAGAATCAAGGCAGTAATGGCGTGCGGAAGTATGAACTGAACGCCATGTGGCTGCTTTACAAATTTCTTGAATAGATACATTCCTAAGCATTGCTATCGTAGCAGCTTTGCCTCTTGTAGAGTGAGCTCTCAGTTTGCCCGGGAGCTGCTTTCGTGCCAACTGATAAGATAACATAATACATGACACTATCCATCTAGAAATTGACCTTTTTTTTATAAATCTTTTTATTATTTTAAAGCAAAAAATAAACAGACCTATCCGGTGCCATATTTACATCCGATAATGACAGGGTGAATTGGTACAAAAAAACAGGATAGACATATAGCAACAAATATACTCGAGAGGCTCGCACAATTAAGCACAAAACAAAATGTGCATCAATATAATCGGTCAACAGTTTAGTTGCGGGTCCTCAATACCTTTCCACCCAAAAAATCGAAACGGCAGGAGGAATCATGGCAACCAGATACTAGAGGTTAGGGATCAAAGTCAGGATATTTCGCCAATAATACGAGTAAAGGAAAGACTGAAAAAAAATGAAAAAGAGAAAAAAACATATGGGCGATAACAAAAAGAAAACAATAAACCCATCCCCCCACCCTGCACCCCTGCAAACGGCTATCGCCTAACCCCCAGTAGCAGTGTGCCCGTCGCCCCAACTAACAAGGTTCTAAAAGAAGAATCTACCGAAGTAGAGAAGAGAAGTGGAGATGGGCATATTCGTACAGGCTCCCGGTCGCCCCTCCCCACCGCCAGAACCAATGATCCCCAAAGTGAAATCAAGAAATCTATCAGATAGCGAATATGTATCTCAACAAGGGGATCTTCAAACACCGCCCAGCCTTACTATAGCATAAGTTTAGCAGATCCCGTGCCCATCGATACTTGAGTCAAACCCAGTTCTTCGATCTCATCCTTGCCCCTCCCGATCAGTCACATGAGTTCCCTCCGGATAAACCACCTCTTCCACAGGACAGTCCGCGTATGATAAGACAAAGTAGTAGAACGATAGTGCCGTGAACATCGTCAGGTCCAGAGACTCCCTTCCCCGTTCCGAACTTCCAGCGTTGAGTCGACCGCCATCTTAGCGGCTCAGATGCATAGGGAAGTGGCGCAGTTTCATACCGATAACAATTTTCGGCAAAAGTTTCTGGAGTGGGAACATAAATTAGTCCTTCCATAGTCTGCAACGACCGTAGGTTAAACAATCCCTTGGTGGCATCAAGCTTGTGTACATTGTCCAAAACACTGGTCAAAGGCTCAGATACCTCACACGATAGGGGGTCTATTTCCTTCATCAGAGTGGCCATATTGGGTGTCTCGGTTGTCGCAGTTTCTCGTAGTGGAGTAGGGTCCGGTCCAATTCGTTCCATCTCAGCCAAGCACGCCATCATCGTCTGAATGCGGTCTTCAACGTACACATGCATTGACTCAATGGCTGCCAACACAGTTCGTAGCGACGGATCACCCACATTCCGTTCAACCACTCTTCGATCTGTGTCAATCATGATAGCTTCCCCCAGCATGCTCGATGTCTCAGAGGGGGACGGGCGAATAGGGAACGGTTGATTGCAGAGGGAGACTTATCGGTTGTTTCGATGATACCCTAGGGCCGCCAACGCTGGCGGAGATCCAAACCCAGCGAACACCAGCGGGCCCGTTACCGGGTCACCGGGCAGGGTCCCCGACCACAGCTGCAAGCGTTGAGTTGTCACCCCTCCTCCGACTTTCAACAAGGCAGCCAACCGTCATCCACATCATTCCGAAAAAGCGAGGAAAATTGTTTTTTTTTCGCCCACTCCGGTAGACCGGACCCAATCACACCACCACAGCCGAACCCAGATGGGCCAGTACTCGAGAACCCGGCTTCTGGGCAAATCTAGGCCGCAAACTTCCACTCAACATATCTTGGTCAGCCGAGCAAGTAGAGATCTCGGGAAAGCACCAATAATCTCACAGCAGGTTCATACACACTGTGGCTGGGCGCAAGGACAGGATAAATATCAGGATATTCCGGCGGGAGTGAGAGGTCAGCGGAGCCGGGAGCTTACGCGGCCATCTTGGTTGCTAGCGTAGCTCCTCAGAAATGGACCTTTTAGAGGCAGAAAAAACAGTATTTACCAGACCATAATTCACAAACAGTTGGTCAGACTTTCATAGACTTTTTGTTTTGTCAAGATAGAATTTTAACACTCTTTTTAAATCTAAAGCGTGCAGAGCTCTCTCAGCCGGAGTGGCAGGATTGGCAAAGAAAGTAGGAACGGTTACCAGCTGTTTGATGTGAAACTCCGGGACCACCGTAGGAAGGAACCTCGGGTGAGGACGTAACACCACTCTATTCGCATGAAAAACGAGATAAGGCTCTCTAGCGCATAAGGCTTGTATCTTGCTTACCCTGCGAGCAGATGTGATGGAAAGGAATTACCACCTTAGGCAGAAAAGCAGCCCTGGTCCCGAGTACCATTCTTTCAGAATGAATGATCAAGAAAGGGGGTTTCGAACTCAGAGCTTGAAGCTCACTTACCCTCCTGCCGAGGTAATGGCAACTAGAAATACTATTTTAAAAGAAAACAGTGTCAAGGGACATTTGTGCAAGGGCTCAAAGGGAGAACCCATCAAGTAGGTTAAGACAAGATTTAAGTCCCATTGAGGCACAATAAATGGAGTGGGCGGAAATTTGTTGGTAAGGCCCTTAATGAACAGTAACACAATAGGTGATTTAAACAAGGCCGTTGATCCGGCAAACAAAGGAACGCCGACAAAGCCGATAAATAGCCCTTCACAGTAGCCACAGCAAAGCCTTGCTGAGCCTTGCTGAGCTAGAGAGAGCAAACTGAAGGATGTTGGATAAACAATCCCTCAAAGGGTCAATAGACTTCTCCCCACACCAATGGAAAAATTTGGACCACCTATAGGAATAGATAAGACTTGGGAGAGTGTTGCCTGGCCGATAGTATAACGTCCACCACGTCAGGCGGGAGAGAAAAAAAAAGCCCGGTCTTGGTGAAGCTTCCTCAGAACCCGAGGAATCAAGGGTATGGGAGGAAACACGTAAAGGAGTTCTGAGCTCCAACTCAACTAAAACGCGTCCCCCAAAGCTCCCCGCGTCGGATATTGGAGACTGCAGAATGACGGGCAGTGAGCGTTCTCGCGAGTGGCAAACAGGTCCACCTGATGAGTTCTCCACGTCCGAAAGACGTAACAAACCACCTCCGGAGGAAGCCTGCACTTGTGGTCGGCAGAGAACTGCCGACTGAGACTGTCTGCAAACACGTTCAGAACCCCTGCCAGTTGATTTGCCATCAGACAAAACCCAGGACAAGAGACGCAGAGCCTCTCTGTAGACAATGCGACCCCACTCCTCCCTGCTTGTTGACATACCACATCGTTGTAGTGTTGTCCGTCAGGATTTGGACCGACTGACCGCGAAGAGAAGGGAAGGGAGGAAGGCCTTGAGCTCGTAACTCCAGAAGGTTGATGTGAAGCTACCTTTCCTCTAGATACCAAAGACCCCTGATCTCTAGGTCCCCTAGATGAGCATCCCACCCTAGAGTAGATACATCCATTACCACTTCGGCCAACGACGGAGGAAGATGGAAGGGCTTTCCTTGAGACAGATTGCCCTCCAAGCTCCACCAAGACAGATCCGCTGCAGCTTCTCTGGAGATCCTGACTGACTTCCTGAGATCTCCGTTGTGCTGATACCACTGCCCGCGGAGGCACCACTGGAGCGCCCTCATGTGCCAGCGTGAATGGTTGACCAACAGAATGCAGGAAGCAAACAGACCGAGCAGACAAAGTTCCTTCAGGACTGGAACGACCGCTCTATTGTAGAACAGAGTTATCATTTCCTGAATGTCGAGAATCATTGTGGAGGTGGAAATGCTCGACACACAGTAGGGTCCACTATGAACAGGTTGTGCTGAGAGGGCACCAGGTGAGACTTGGGCACGTTTACCGAGAAACCCAATTTGTACAACAGCTGGGTTGTCACTTGCAGATGATGAAGCACCTTCTCTGACAACTCCACTTTGAGCAACCAGTCATCCAGATAGGGGAAAACCGGAATCCCCAATCTCCTGAGATGGGCTGCCACTACTGCCATCACCTTGGTGAAGACTTGAGGTGCAGTAGTAAGTCCAAATAGGAAAACCCCAAACTGATAGTGCTTCGAGCCTACCGTAAAACGGAGATACTTCCTGTGCGACTGCAGGATTGGAATATGAAAATACGCATCCTGCAAGTCGATGGACACCATCCAGTCCTCCTGTTGCAGCGCTTTAAGAACCTGCGCAAGGGTGAGCATCTTGAACTTCTCATGCTTCAGAAATAGGTTCCAGGATGAGATCCAGGAATTGATATAACCTGCCATGCTTCTTGATGATCAGGAAATACCAGGAATAGCATCCCTGACCCCTTTCCAGCTCTGGAACCACCTCTATTGCACCTTTTTCAGTAATGTCAGGACTTCCTTCTGCAGGAGAAGAAGGTGGTCCTTCGAGCAAGTCCCTTGGCAAGGGGGGTAATTTGGAGGCAATTCCCGAAAGGGAAGAGCATACCCATTTTCCACAAGAATTAGAACCCAAAGGTCTGTAGTAACCGATTACCAATCTTGCATGGTCGACTTCGAACTTGACCTCGATCTCGACCTTGATCTTCTTCAACCTCTCTTCTCCTTTCTCAACTTCACCATGAACAGCTTGGCCTCTCTCTCCTTTAACGCCTTCGGATTCCTCTTGCGACAGCAAGCACAACCCTCGACGTCGTGATCTGATGACAGGCACCAGACCGAATCTCCGTGTTGGTCCGTAATGGACATATAACCCCCACACTCCCAACAGGGCTTGAAACCAGACTTCCTTGAAGACATATTTTGGAAAAGAAACAAGAGAAGCAAGCCAAAAACACAATATAGCAACAAAACTAAACATTAGCGTTGATGGCGCGGAAAAAAGGGAACTGACGTCATCACGCCAACGAGGCTCTGTTATGGCTCCGGTGACGTCAGCGGAACCGCGAGCGGAGCCATGCTTCTGTGACGTCGTTCTCGTCGGCGTGGAGAGCTCCGAAAAATTTCTGAATGCTGCTGGCGCAGGGAATATTCACAAGGTGAGGAATCCACTGGCAGATGTCTCCATCAGAATTGGGGCTCATGCAAAGTACAACCCTATCTTTGTGCATTTGGAAGAAAAGTTAGTGCATGGAGCTCGCTGACACATCAAAGTGAAGGATGGCAACCAAAAGAAACTGGAAGGGGCAGGAGTGGAGGACCTGGAAGGGGCAGGAGTGGAGGACCTGGAAGGGGCAGGAGTGAAGGGGCTCAAATGGAGCGCCCATTAGTCTTATTAAGGCAATGTTAAAATTGCAGGGTGGGGCTGGGTGTTGCTTCTTTTGAAGGTAAGCGGCTACGTTCGCTAGATGTAACCTTATGGATGTGAAACCTAAATCACAATTTTGCAGATGAAGCAGGTAGCAGACAATGTCTTGTACTTTGACTGCTAGTGGGTCAATATGTTTGGACCGACAATAGTAGACAAATCTCTTCCACTTAGCCGCGTAACAGGCAAGAGTAGTAGGCCTGCACACCTCTTTAAGAATGTCCATGCATTCAGGTGGACGGTTAAGGTATCCAAACTCTACGATTTCAGGAGCAAGATATCAAGGTTGAGAAACTTGGGATCTCGGTGTCTGATTTCTCCATGGTTCTGCTAGAGAAGGTCCGACCTGCTAAGGAGTTTCTTGTGCGGAACTACTGAGAGCTCTATAGGGGTGGTGAAGCATGGTTTGTGTGCCTATGTGAGAGCTACAAGGACAAGGGAGAGAAACGTCTGCCTAAGCTTCTGAACTACAAACAGAAGCACTGTAAGAAGAGGAAAAGCATAGGAAAATATCCCTGATCCACTCATTCATCGTGTATTGCCCCTGGACAGTGTGTGTGAGAAACTGGAGGCGTTTGGGCATTTGGCGGTTTCTGCTGTGGCGAGGAGGTCTATGCCTGGTAGTCCCCAGCACTGGAAGTACTTCTGAAGGACTTGAAAGCGGAGTTCCCATTCTAGAACTTGTTGCCACATACTGCTGAGAAGGTCGGCAAAGTCATTGTCCACTCCCAGTAAGCATTCTGCTAACACAAGAATCATGCTTCTAAAAGGAATACATGGCAGTCATGTTGTCAGTCTTGAGGAGGACAATCTTGCCAGTGAGTTGGGGAAGGAAGGCTTTCCACGCAAGTTGAAGTGCTAGTAGTTCCATATTATTTATGAGGCGATCCTTGTGACTGGGTGTCAACTGGCGTCGAATGGTCAGGTCCTGTGAGCTCCCCTCACACCCCCACCAATATGAAAGCATCTATTGTGATGGTCCTTTGCAGAACTGCACCGAGAAAAGGCCATCCCTTCAACAGGTTGTTGGTGTAACAACATTGCAGAGAGAGAGAGAGAAGCTTAAAGGCCCACCAACAGTAGATCGTCCCAATATCCCTCCGCTTGAGTCCACTGATGAGCTAAGCACACTTGCATTGGACGCGTGTGTAATCTGGCATGAGGTATGTAAGAAATTAACTCTGTATATACTGGACCAAAGTAAGGTACAGTGTGCACAGAGTCCACAGTCCCCAGAGGTATGGCAGAGGTTAAAGTTAGATATAACCTTACTCTCTAAAGTGGTAGCTTGGTCGAGCAGTAAGACAGTATTAGAGGACAATGTAAAGCACTTGTTGTACCCACTCAGTCAGCAAATGGTCTCACACACTCAATAACTGAACTCTAGGCCAATTGTTTTGTATCAAAAGAAATAGCTCTTTTATTTTAGAATTAACAAGGTATTAAAAATATACTGTCTCAGGATGAGTTACTTTAGTTAAATACTTTTCAAATAGGCAATAGACTTTTTGAATACAATAGTTACAGTTTGTTGAAATAGGCAACACTATTTCAAACACAATGCAACATTGAGCTCAATAGGAATTTTCAGTTAAATGCATTTAGTTACTTTGTAGATTACTTTTCTAACCACAGGACTGGATCCTAGATTCAGTCCCGGGACCGGAGATGTAAACAGTTAAGTAAAGCGTTTTGGTTACAGTAATAATTTTTAAGGAATATTATTGTACTTTAAAAGTTGACACTTAGAAACTTTTTCAGTTGAAATTACCAATGTTCTCCTATAAAAGGAAATTCAATCTGCAGGTAAAGTATTTTCACGTTACTTTTGTAATCCAGTGCTGGACTCCTAGGTTCAGCAATGGGTCCTCTATCTAAAACAGGCAAGTATTTACGTTTTTATCGTTGGCACGATTTTTAGAGAATATTTATAAGTTTAAAAAATGGACACTTAGAAACTTTTTCAGCAAAAAGCAGGCAATGATATCCTATGGAAGAAAATTCAAGTTACTGGTAAGTGCTGTTAAAATTTCTTTGCAGGGTCAGTGCTGGGCTAACATATGCAGCACTGGGTTCTCTCCTGATAACAGGTGAGTAAATCGGAATTCGTTGTTTGGCTGATTTTAGATGAATATTTTAAAGTTTCAAAACTCCACACTTGGAAGAATTTTCAAGTGAAACCAGTCCACTTTATCCTATGGAAGAAAAGTGAGTTATCGGCTGTTGGGTAAGTATTCGACTGGCAGAGTGAAGGTTTTGGGAATAGACTCAGGGGTCTTCCAGGTCAGGTAGGTACAGTTGGTACACCCTCAGCGGCACATGGGCAGCCGGGTGGCGAGGTAGTTAGGCTCAATGTTATCCAATGAGAGGCATGGGGCCTTCGGTTGGTGGCTGCTGGGTAGCAGGCCACGCGGCTGTGGGAGCTGGGCTCCTGGTCACTTGCTCAGGGCAAATGGGGAAGTAGGATAGGACAAAAGTTGCACTGCCAGGGGTACTCGGGCGGCAGGGTGCTTTTGAGCCATAGGGCGCTCAATGTTATTCAATGGAGATCTTGAAAAGTGAACAAAGGTTGCAGGCTCAGGGATGGAGAATCTTCTGGAGCAACCAACACTTCGAGGGGTAAGTTGGGATCTTGGAGGATAGGTAGGCACCCAGGAGTTGGGCACAGGGGGCTGTGGGGCGCCGGGTGCAGGGGTGTCTTTTGAGGTCTGGAAATCTTACCCCTGTTGGTCGCGGTTGGAGGGGTCCCGTGTCCTGAGGCTGCAGGCGTCGTCAGGGTCGTCGAGGAGGGTCCTTGGGCACTGGACTTTGGGTCACAATCGCCGGGGGGACGTCCTTGTGGGGTTAGTTCACTCCAGTACAGGTTAGTCTTGGCGGGAGCAGAGTGTGCAGGGTTTGCGGTTCCGGGCTGATTCCAGGGTTGGTTACTTATTTCTTGTTTCAGAATCTGGATCTGAGGAAGGAAGGTTCAGGGTGATCCTAAATACTAAGTTTAGGGAAGTTACAGGTAGGGTGAGGGCAGGGACCAATGGGTCCCTGCCCTGGGGTGGGTACACCCCCTATCCTGCTCCTCTCTTGTGGGAGGGGGGCAGGAGCCTATCTCCGATTGGGCAGGGCTCCTCATCCTCAAGATAACCGGAGCCCGGAGTTGTGCTTCAACTCGCCTCTCCCACCTGACGGGTGGAGTTGGCACAGACTGGCACATCCGCTTTCCTCACGTAGGGTTTCCCGCCAGTCTTCCGGCCAAAGTGGGGGTCAGAACTGGTGGGGGCCAGTTGCGGAGTACAGCAAGCAGCCTGGAGAAGCTCACAAAGGCGGAATCCGCCTTTGAAGCTTCCCCTGCCCATCCTGGAGGAGGAGACCTAGCACCTCACCCAGGATGTGCATTGTTGCAGGCCCAGGAGAGCGGTGGGCTTTTCACCCAGGGGTCCAGCAACATGTCTGCTGTGTGGCAGCCTAGTCAGCCTCCCAGACAAGACCTGGATTGTAGGTTAGGTTTCAGGGAACATCTCCAAGATGCCCTCTGTAGTGCATTTTACACTAAATCTCACACTGGCATCAGTGTGGGTTTAATGTGCTGAGAAGTTTGATATCAAACTTGTCAGTCTTCAGTGTAGTCATTATGGTGCTGTGGAGTTCGTAATGACAAGCTACCAGCACCATATACTCCTAATGGCATCACTGCACTTACAGTGCCCAGGAATGGCCCTGGTTACTGTAAGGGCACAGGGCTCATGCATCTGTGCCCACACCACTGGCATAGGGCACCCAGCTAGAGGGGTGGCTAATGTATGCCAGGGCAGTGGGTTTGTGGGCAAGGCACACAGGGATGTGTGCCATTCTTGTTTAGTTCGGCACCAGGACACTCAGTCTGCAAAGGCAGTGTGTGTGTGTGTGTGTGTGTGTGTGTGTCAGGGTACCCAAGGGTGGCACAATAAGTGCTGCAGCCCTTGGGGGTCATCTCTGGTCACAATGCCCTGGGTACCTAGGGTACCATTTACCAGGGGCTGACATGTGGCCAGAGATGCCAATTGGGTTTAGGCTTTAGTACAGTTTATAGGGAAGGAACACAGGCCCTGGGTACCCGATTGGCATGGACCCAGGGCACCCCAAGGAAAAGTGCATCAGGTATCAGACAGAAAGTGGGGGCGTTACTGCAACAGAAACCCACTTCCTTACAAGGTACTATGGCGATACAGGAGGCCATCATGCTGAGGAGATGCAGGAATCTTCAAACCGGGACCTGTTGGCATAGTTGGAAGAGCAAGACAAGTGTCTAAAAAGACTAACCACCAGATAAGGTTGAATCTGAAACAGCAGTTGGAGGTGTGACTTTGAGGCGTTGATAGTAAAGCCTAGTTGGTAAAGCAGGTTAATGGTGACCTGACCGTTTTTGTTGCATTTCTGATGAGTGGCACTCTTGATGAGCCAGTCATCCTGATAAAAGAAGATGCGTATGACTTGCCTGCGTAGATGAGCGGTCCCCACCGCAAGGTATGTGGTAAAAACCCTAGGTGCAGTAATGATTCCGAAGGGGAGGACTTTGAATTGATGATGCTGTCCGCTGAGCACAAATCTGAGGTACCGGCGACGTGCCGGATGGACTGGAATGTGAAAATAGGCATCCTTAAGGTCAAGGGCAGCCATGAAGTCGCATTGTTGTAACAGCAGGATGACATCCTGGAGAGTGACCATGTGAAAGTGCTCCGAGATAGTATATTTGTTTAAGGGCCCGAGGTCCAGAACTGGTCTGTGTGACTCATCCTTTTAGGGGATTAGGAAGTACAGCAAGTAAACACCTGTGCTCTGTTGATGGTGAGGGATTGGTTTTATGGCGCCTTTATGGAGGAACGCTTGTACCTCTTCCCTGAGAAGCTGTTGATGTGTTGAGTAGAGTTTTTGTATGTGAGGTGGAGGTGTGGAAGTGAACTTCAGACAATAACCACATTTGATTATATCCAAAACCCACTGATCAGAGGTGAAGTACTTCAAGTTGGAAAAAACCCTTGTTTACGACCCCCAACTAGTGTTATGTGATCGGAGGGGAAGGAGAGGCAAGTCAGGGTTTAGTTGTGGTGGCAGCTCATTTGGGGAGCCACCTTTGCCTCTTCCTCTGAAGTTATCTATGTAGGGGCTTCAAAAATATCCTCTGAGAAGTGTGTGGTCTGGGCGTTGGAATGAGGTGGAGGTTTCCAGGGAGTTGGTCTTGGAACCCCCCATAAAAGGGATGCAAGTTGAAAGGAACCCCGAAGGGTAGAGGTTTGATGAGCACTCACTGCCTTAGTTGTCTCTGTGTCCTACTTTATTTTCTCTAGTAATTGGTCAACCTGCGGTCCTGCGGTCCAAAGAGAGGTTACACATCAAAGGGCAAAATGAGCACATTTTGCTGAACCTCTGGTTTGAAACCAGAAATACTGAGCCATGCATGCCTGCGTAACAGGACACTAGAGTTAACACCCTAGCGAACGAATGGTGGTGATTAGTTTCCCCTCAGAAAATATCATGAAACTCCTTTTACTTGGGCCCCTCTGGGGAGATTTCGAAGGAATTGAACAATATTACTTACCTGTAATCTGTGGTTCTCCAGTATTGGTGTCTTTCACAGATTCACATGCCACTCATGACTATCCTAGTCATTTTGTATAGACCAAACTGCAGCCAATCAGGCGATAGCACCCACCAGAATGTTCTCCCCAGAGGCTCAGCCTCTCAGATTTTCTCGCACAGGAGTGAAGCCAACATAATCGCCTGATGAGCCTCTGAGGGGAGGTGGGCGGGTGTATGTGAATCTGTGAAAGACACCAATACTGGAGAACCACAGATTACAGTTAAGTAACTATTGTTCTTCTCCAGTATTGGGGTGTCTTTCATAGATTCACATGCCTGATTCAGAGTAGATAGCAGTACAAATCATAATGCTCATGGACGCTCCTTGTATTATAGCACATACGCATACTTTGCAAAGAGAATAACATGTAAAATAAGCATCTAAAAGAGCATAGAGGAGGAGGGAGAACAGAGGCTCACCTTATTTGAAAAGATTGTGAAGAACTGCTCGTCCCACTGAAGTATCTGCATCACTTGAGGCATCCAAACAGTAATGCCTGGTGAATGTATGCCTGCTGGACCAAGTTGCCGCTCTGCAGATCTGATGGAGGCACACCAGCGAAAAGAGCTGTGGAAGAAGAGATTGTTCTTGTAGAATGTGCCCTTGGCAAAGACTGTAGAGGTCTTCCCGCTTGTTGATGACACAGACAGATTGCTGAGGACACCCAGCGGGCTATGGTCTGCTTGGATACATCGTATCCTTGACATAGCCTTCCGTATGCTACAAATAACTGATCTGTCTTTCGCAATGTTTAAGTCCGTTGAAGATAGAATTTAAGACATCTCCTGATGTCTAGGGCATGCAAAGCTTTTTCTGCCGCTGTTTGCGGATTAGGAAATTTTTTTTTTAGAATCAGTGGCTCATTAAGATGAAAGTCAGAGGGAACTTTAGGCATGTAACTTGGATTGGTACGAAGCACCACTGAATTTGAAGTGAATTGTAAAAAAGGAGACTTGATGGTAAATGCCTGAATGTCTCTGACCCTACGAGCCGACGTCAGTGCCAGAAGTAGCGTCACTTCCCATGAAAGGAACGTGAGATCCACTTTGTGAATAGGTTCAAAGGGGTGCCGCATGAGCTGGGCAAGCACCACATTCAAGTACCAAGATGGAGGTGGACGTCGAATAGGAGGAAACATTCGGAATAGACCTTTAAAGAATTGTTGGATTATTCTAGCAGAATAAAGAGAATTAGAGCCATCTTGACGGAACCTGGAAATGGCTGCCAAAAACACCTTCAGTGTGGAATGAGATAAGCCTGATCTAGCCAAATGAAGAAAGAACGGCAAGATCTGTTCTGGTTTAGCATAAATTGGGTGTAGAATGGCAGAGTGACACCAAGTACAGAACCTTTTCCATTTAAGTTTGTATGTCTTAATAGTGGCAGGCGCTCTAGCATTGGCCAAAACCTCTTGGCAATCCGCAGGGATATCTAGATGGGCGGATTCAAAGTGTTGAGGAGCCAAGCTGCTAACTTCAAGGAAGCTGGGTCCGGGTGACAAATTTGGCCCCCTTGCATTGTCAGAAGATTCGGTATTGATGGAAGCTGAATGGGATCGCACTCCGAGAGGAGTAGAAGCTCGGTGAACCAATATTGGCGAGGCCACCTGGGCGCACTGAGAATGAGGCGACACGGCTGCCTCTTCATTTTCTGGATGACTCTGGGAACCAAAGGAATCGGAGGAAAGGCTTATGCATATATCTGAGACCAGTTCATCGAAAGCACATCCCCGTATGAGTCCCTGTGGGGAATCCAGCTTGCAAAGAGTGGACATTTCGGTTCTGAATTGCTGCAAACAAGTCCATGTCGGGTTGACCCCATTCATGATTGGATATTGCAGATCTGCTGAGAGAATCCGCTAGCACATTGGACATCCCTGGGACGTGAACAGCTGAAAGGTTTATCTTGTTTTCCAGAGCCCAATCCCAAATCTCCTGGGCTTGCTGAGAAAGAAGGGCCGATTTTGTACCCCTTGCTTGTTTAAGTAATGCATGCTTGTTGCATTGTCTATTCTGACTAGAACTGTGGCCCCCTTTATTACTGTTCGAAAGGACTTCAAGGCCAGAACAATAGCTCTCAGCTCTAGCAGGTTTATGTGCCATTTCTTTTGCTGTGTATTCCACCTTCAGTTGACAGACATTCCCTGAAGGTGTGCTCCCCATCCCTCGAGGGAAGCATCCGTGGTGATGGTATACCTTGGCACTTCCGTCAGGAATGTAAGGGGCGGTGGAGAAAATAAAGTAACACCACTATTGTGCGAACAAATTCCGCAGCGAAGCCTGTCCAACCTGAGCATCTGCCCTGGCATCCGTGTCCAGACAGTAATGCTTAGCAAAGGTATGAACCGACTTCCAAGTGGCAGCCTTGCATATTTTTGCTATAGGAACATTACGGAGCAAAGCCGTCGTGGCAGCTTTGCCCCTGGTGGAATAAGCCTTAGGTTTACCTCCTATGGTCTTATTAGATTTCTGGTAACACAGTTGTATGCAGGACACAATCCACCTAGAGATGGACTCCTTAGAGGTTGCAAGACCCGTCCTGACCGATCCATAATTGATGAACAGTTGGTCTGACCTACGAATATCTTTGGTCTTGTCCAGATAAAATTTCAACACCCTCCTAACATCCAGGGAATTTAAGGACGTTTCCGCTGGAGAGGAAGGATTCTGAAAAAACGTAGGCAAAGTTATAGTCTGGTTGACATGAAAATCAGAAATAACCCTGGGAAGAAATTTAGGGTGAGTACGCATAACAACCGTACCAGCATGAAATACAGTATAAGATTCTTGGCAACACAACGCCTGAATTTCACTCACCCTGCGGGACGATCTAATGGCCACGAGGAACGCCGACTTCCATGACAGGTGCTGCAACGAAGCCTTATGAATAGGTTCAAAAGGCTCCTTCATCAATCTGGACAGCACCACATTCAATTCCCATGAAGGCGAAGGAAGCCTGACAGGAGGGAACACTTTCTTCAAGCCTTCCAAGCCTTTGATCACATGGATCTGGAAGAAGGAAGTCTGTGAAGGGCATTTCCTGTAGGCCGTCAATGCAGCGAGATGAAACTTAATGGAATGAACATTAAGGCCAGACCGCGCAATATGTAGAAGGTAAGAAAGGATGACATCTTCCTTGCACGTCGTCGGGTCAAAGTTCTTGGACGCACACCAGATACAAAACCTCTTCCACTTGTAAGCATAGGATGTCCGAGTGGAAGGTCGCTTAGACTCCTTCAATATGTCCATGCAATCGTCGGGCAGATTCAAGTGGCCATATTGCACTATCTCAGGAGCCATGCCGCCAAACTCAAAGACGAGAGGTTGGGGTGAAACATCTGCCCCCCCGAACTTCGAGAGAAGGTCCGGCCTGCACGGCAGCCGTATGTGCGGAAGGAGAGACCGGTGAAGCAGGTCCGTGAACCACCACTGCCTGGGCCATTCTGGGGCAATCAGGATCATCCGTGCCCTGGACTGGGACAGCTTGATGAGCACCGCTGGAATCAGGGGAATGGGTGGAAAAGCGTACACAAAGCTGTTCGACCAGGTGATCCATAGCGCATTCCCCAGCGTCCCTTGCTGGTAGTACCTGGAGGCGAGGTCTCGGCATTGGCGAACAGATCTACGTCTGGAGTCCCCCACATTGCAAAGACTTCTCCTAGTACTTCGTCGTTTATGATCCATTCGTGGTTTTCCTGAATCAGTCTGCTCAGTGCGTTCGCCTGAACATTCTGCACACCTGGCAGATGGGTAGCCGTTATCGTCAATCCTCTGGCCAGAAGCCAGTGCCAGATCGTCTGCGCCTCCCGAGACAGAGTGCGCGATCTCGAGCCTCCCTGCTTGTTGAGGTGATACATCGTGGTCGTATTGTCCGTCAGTACAAGCAGAGAGTTGGTCTGGAAGGAGGGATGAAAGGTCTTCAGTGCCAAGTGAACAGCTCTGAGCTCCAGGAAATTGATGTGATACGTGGACTCCAACAGACACCACGTTCATTGAATCTGTAAGTCTCCCGTATGCGCTCCCCAGCCGTGGAGACAGGCATCCGTCACGATAGTCTGAGTAGGAATGTCCTTGTGGAAGGGAACCCCTCTGAGGAGATTCTCCGCTGAACACCACCACTTCAGAGACTGAAGAGCATGCAGAGACAGTCGTATCTTGTCGTCCCAAGATCCTTTCCTCTGATCCCACTGGTCCTCCAAGCACTCCTGCAGAGGTCTCATGTGTAGCCGTGCATGAGGAGTGAGGAAGATACATGAGGCCATCGACCCCTGTAGAGAAGACACCGTCCTCCCTGTTGTAGATGGAGCGGTCATAAGAGCCTGAGCCTTCCGAAGGATCGATCGCCGTCGCTCCTCCGAAGGAGACACACTTGCTGACAGCGTATTGATGGTGGCTCCCAAGTACTGAATGCACTGGACCGGGATCGGGACAGACATGGACATGTTGATATGCAACCCCAACTTGTTCAGGAGAACGCACGTCTTCTGGAAGTGCGCTTGAGCTTCCGAGAAGGAGGAGGCCTTGATCAATCAATCGTCCAGGGAAGCGGGTAGACAAACACCTTTTTCTTCCTTAGGTGTGCGCTACCACTGCCATACACTTCGAGAATGTTCTGGGCGCAGATTTCAGCCCGAATGGCAGCACTGTGTACTGATAATGGTTGGTGCCGACTTGAAATCGCAGAAACTTCCTGTGTTTGCATGTAATGGGCACATGGAAGTACGCATCCTGTAGGTCTATTGCACAAAGCCAGTCTCCCTGTTGCAACGGAGGATAAATCTGATGCAACGACAGCATGCAAAACTTTTCTCTGCGAATCCACTTGTTTGCCTGCCGCAAGTCCAGAATGGGCCTGAACTCGTTCTTGTCCTTCTTGTCCTTCTTGCGAACCAGAAAGAACCAGGAGTACAGACCTCTTCCTCTCTGAGACAGAAGTACGTCTTCTATCGCCCTTTTCCTTAACAGGATATCGGCCTCCGCCTGGAGCTCGCGCAGTTGATACTGCGAGCTGACCGGAGGGATCGCTGGAGGAGGGCTGATGAACCGAAGACAGTATCCATTGCAAACATTATTTAGCACCCACTTGTCCGGAGTAATTTTTCTCCACTCTGCCAGAAAAAATTGAACGCTTCCCCCCACCGGAACGGGTAACGGATGAAGGGGAAGTAACCGCTCAGGGTCGAGACCCGGCCGGGCCCTTGTTCGCGGTAGAGGACTGCTGTCCCCCTGTACCCTTTTGCCGTTTCTGGAAGGGTCTCCGGAACTGCTGCTGTTGTTGCTGCAGCTGTCCCGAAGACTGCCCCCGTCCTTTTCCTTGTGCACCGAACCGTCTCTGGAACGGTCGGTAGGACTTCTTCTCCTTGGGCTTCTCCAAGCCCACAGCCGTAAGGGTCTCCGCCTCCGGCTTCATGCGGGCCATCTCATCATCTGCGTGTTTTCCGAACAAGGATTCCCCGGAAAAGGGCAAATTGGCCACCCGCTACTGGGCCTCCGGCTTGAGTGATGTGAGCCGGAGCCAGGCATGTCGCCGCTGATTGATTCCATGGCAGTAATCATGTGCAGCCAACAGGGAGGCGTCCGCAGCCGCGCTGATGACCTGATTTGACACCAGCATCCCTTCCTTGAGGATATCTTGGATGTCCTCCCTCTTGTCTCTTGGTAGCAGTTCCACGAACTGTTGCAGGGAGTCCCACAGCGCCCGGTCATAACGCCCCAGCAGAGCTGTATCGCTGGATGCCTTCATGGCTGTGGAAGCGGTCCCACACGCCTTCCTTCCAGCCGAGTCGATCCATTGACTTTCTTTATCTGGCGGCGCGGTGGATGACGGGGAGGTAGAGTGTAATTTCCTGGCCGCCGTCACTATCACCGAATCTGGTACCGGATCTACTCTCAGAAAGGCAGGGTCCGAATCCGGGGCCCTGTACTTCTTTAGAAGTCGGGAGGGAGCGGCCTTCACCACCGATGGCGTGAGGAACAGCTCTTCTGCAGGCTCCTTCAATCCAGGTACTAGTGGTAGAAGAGGGCGAGACAAATGCTTCTTGTGAAGCGTTTTGAATATCACGGACGTCGTAGGTGTTTGAGCCGTCACCGTGATACCCAACTTCGCAGCCCCTCTCAGGAGAACTTCCTGGAATGTGGCAATGTCGTCCACCGGAGAAACCCTAGTCTCAGGGGAGTCCGATAAGGTCGGCGAGTAGGAATGGGTCCTGGAAGAGTCCGTGCGGGACCTAGACCCCCGCCTCCTATGGCGACGCCTTGATCTGGTGGAGGATCTATGACGACTCCTCGATCTTTCTCTCCGCCCGGAGCGTGAACGTGACCTCCTCGGCCTAGGGCGATCAACCGGTTCCACCGGAGCAGGTGACTTGGGCATGGCCGGGGCCTTCGGTTTAGGTGTACCCTTGGGAGGAGTTGGAAGAATAGGCAATGAAGTCGACCTCGGGGAATTCGGAGGCGGCTTCTCTGGCAACCCAGGTCCCGGTTGCGGTGGAGGTAACGGAGTAGGATTCCTCGGAGGGGGACCCCTCGGCAATGGAGGAGGGGGAGTCACCTTCCCCGACGGGGTATACACCTCAGAATACACCGAGCCCGGTGAACCGCCTTCTCTACCAGCCTGGGACGTAGGTGAACCTTCCACGGCGTCAGGCCTCCTTCCACCTCTCTTCGACGTCGAAGAACGGCGACCAGACGGCGAGCGTCGGCCCCGTGACGTTGAGTGTCTCCTCCTCGGCGTCGAACGCCTTCGCCTCGTCGGCGATCTTCTATGCCTCGACGGCGATCTGCGCCTCGACGGCGATCTGCGCCTCAACGGCTACCTCGACGACGAGGATTTCCTCGACGATGACCGTCTCTTCGCCGACGGCGAACGGCGGTGTCGCCTCAACGGCGAGCGCCGACGCCTGGCCTGTGGACGTCGAACGCTCGACACCGACGACGATGAAATAGTCACCGGGGACTTCGATGGTCTAGTAACATCCCTTGACGCCGAGCGTCGACATCGTTTCGACTCAGACGATGGAGAACAGACCGTAGTCATCCCTCTCGACGCTGTAGTGGGCGCAATCGACCCAGGTGGAGAATGGTGACGTTTGCTGGCCTTCCTGCCCCTGGGGAGCCCCCCAGAGGCCTCAGCATGGGCAGATGAAGCCCCTCCAGACCCACCTTGTGCCTTCATTCTTCTTTCTTCGAGGCCCTGAAGTCTGATCTTCTTTCTGTTCTTCAGGGTCCTGACAGAGAAGCCTTGACAGATTACACACTCCTCTGGGACATGGGAAGATGGAAGGCAGAGGATACACACCTCATGGGGATCTGATTTGGCCTTCTTCCTGGAGCACCCCGGGCATTTATCGAATAATGCAGGCATATTCGACAAAAAACAGAGTGTAAGAACCAAGGAGAAAGGCACCAAAGTACAAAAAAGCACTTAACTTTGAGAAAAGTAGTGAAAAATCACCAAAAACCCTTAAAAAGGGAGAGCTCAATGCTCCAGGGTCCTGCTTGCAGGAGCCGGAAAAAAGAACTGAAAGTAAAAGGGACCGGCAGTGCATTCTGGGATACTGTGAAGTTCTGGAAAGTTCTCTTAAAGGCACAGTATCCTGTTTTGAGCCACATAATGGCAGCCTATGGGGCTTGTCTGTCCATGTCCTCCTCTCTATCATTCCAGAGGGTTTTTGCTGCTGAGGCAAGGGAAATCTGGACAGGCTTTGCTGTTTGTGGATTTTTTTGGTGGAATTTCTAGTTGAAGTACTGGACAGTGTAGCCTGGTTTTAGGCTGCATTTTCTGTCTTTAAATTCTCTCTTAAGTGTCTGTGCAGTTCTGCATTTTTTCGACACTTTAAGAGATTATTTTTGATTGCTCCGGGGTCCACGCACATGGGCGGGACTATTCACTAGATTATGACTATACACAGAGATCCCCTATTACAGAAGTTTAAAGAGGCAAAGAGCTTGGCGCCTTGTCCACTTTTATCCACCGCTTAGGTGGAGGTGGCATATCGAAGGCTTCGTTGAAGGAGAGCTGCTGTTTGGATGGTTGAGCTGCAGATCCCAGAGGGCGGGTTAGTATACGGCCTGTGTGGGGATGTATCATAAGATGTTTTTGTAAGGCGTCTATTTCTTCTTGCAGCTTGTGAAGATTTGGTTCGACAGTCTTCAATCCATCACTGGACTTGCCGGTCGGTGCCAAAGGCCTCTGCTACAACAACGTTTTTGGCTTGAACGTCAAGGATGCCTACTCTGACGTTCGGCTTGGCTCCTCGGCAGGTGCAGTCGGTGCTGAAGTACTTGGTCTCAGTGGTCTCTTCGGCACCGGGACTGGGCGTAACATCCAAAGATGTTGGTCAGTGCTGACCATGGTCGAAAGGCAGTGGTAGCCTTCCAGTCTGTCTCGCGTGCCACAGAATAGCTGGACGGCCCTCTGGAAAAGGTTGTTCAGTGTGAGATTGATGTCAAGATTGGGTTGAAGGGATATTGTACTCACGGCTGGCTGCACTGGTTGAAGATCTTTGATTTCCAGCTCAAAGCCGGAGCTGTTGTCTGAGGAGAAGGTCCCTTTGACCACGACAGACACTTGTGGGTGGTGTTCCCACTCTATCCTTGGGGCTGAAAAGGTGCAAAGTGTCATCTCCGTTCCTCTGGGAAATCTTGAGACTTCGAGCCCAATGGCCGCATAGAGTTTAATTCTAATGGAAGGTGCGGCAAGCATCACAAGCAGCCTCGTTGTGCTCTGGAGAGAGACACACATTGCAGACCTGATGGAGATCAGTTCGAAGATATTTTGTGTTAGCGAGGACAGTATTGAAAAGGTGTCCATTCCATCACCGTGAGGACATGGAGGGAGATATACGCTGTATAGAATAAGGCCCCAGAGTGCAAAGGCCCACCTGGGCCCAAAGTTGAAAGAAGCCACTTGGTCAATTCAGAAGTCGCTGAACCGAAATGGAAATAGAAACACGATAGATAACAATAACGATGGAGGGAAGGAACAGTAGAAACAGAAAACAGTTCAGCACAACAGTGTCGACCCGGAGCACACGCGCCGAAACCGGATGAGAGAATGAAAACAATCTTAACAATGGAGTCAATGAACATGCGCATTACTAGCAAGAGGAGAAGTCACAAGGTGTGACTCAAAAGGTTTTCTTAGAAGAAAAACAACTTGCTCACATCTGGGCCCAACACTAGATGACAGCATTATGCACAGCATGTGTATCTACAGCCACACATGCCTCAAACATTAACTTACACGTTTTGGTGCAGTTCTCTCATCATAACTCTGCTTACAGCTCCCAATATATTCGGAGGTTCCACCAGTGCCCATACAGACTATTTCTTTCACTTCTTATTTCTGACAGTGGCGTTTCTATCCTTGTCCTGGCTGAAAGACTAACTCTACCCCTGAAAGGATGCAGACCAAGTAAATCTGAGATCATATGACTTACAGCATAAGGAACCTTTGAAGGACACTCTGTCAAACTTACAAGCAAGATGAAAAAATCTAGCATAGCAGAAGCTAAGCATGTGGCCAGGTATCTATTACAACATGGAAGGACGGTCGAGGTGGATGCCTGAGATATCAGAGGAGGAGATTTTTCGAATTGAATAGGAAGCCCTCCCTTTTAAAGATATTCACTACAAATAACCAAGAGTGAAGATCTAACAAGACATGCTTAAAGAAATAGATACAATTTGAATAAAACAACGGGTGAAGAAAGAAAAGACCGTCCTTCATAGGATTCACTCAAAAAGGAATCTCAGGTAAAAATGAAACTTGACCGCCTCACGAGCGGCCCTGGAAACTAAGATAGGGGAGGTAGGGTCCGAGGTAACACTGCTGCGCCAGGACTTTCGGAACTTGACAGACAGGGTCACGGTGGCTGAGTCGAGGTTGACGGACAATGAGAAGTCGGTCTCTGAACTTAAGAAGGACATGGCGGAGCTCCAGGCCTCCCACCGCCAACTCCTATGGAAGGTGGACGACGCTGAAAATAGGTCGAGACGGAACAACCTACGCTTTGTGGGATTTAGAGAAGGGATTGAGGAAAGGAGCATGACCACCTTCCTCCTGGACTGGCTCAAAAAAACCTTCCCGACGGCACGATTCTCCTCGTGCTTTATCGTAGAGAGGGCGCACAGGGCGCTACTGGCCAAGCCACCGGAGGGCGCGAGACCACGACCGGTCATAGCGCGATTCCTAAACTTCGCGGATCGGGATCTGATCTTACGAGAAGCCAGGGCTATGGGCGAGATCCGCTTCGAAAATACCGCCATCATGATTTTCCCGGACTACAGTCAGGAGGTCTCGAAACAGCGCCGCTCCTTCGACGCCGTAAAAGCCAAACTGAGATCCCTCAACATTCAATATATGCTCCTCTTTCCGGCCAAGCTCAAGGTCATCTATCAGGGCAAAGCCATCTTCTTCCCACACCCGGACGACGCATGGCAATGGCTTGAAGAGCGCCCTATCCTGACCAGCAGAGAGGCGGCGAGCCGGGCGGCGCTCGACCGGGAACTACGGGAACGACCGGTGTGGGAGAGGCCGAAGCCACAGCGTCGAAGATTGAGGAGGACACAGAACAAGACGCAGGGGACCCCATACAGGACGAGGAACCTCCAGAACGAGAGACGAGGCAGATCGGCGTCACCAGGTACCGATTCAGTGGCGGGCTCGAGAATGGGTGGCCTGAGAAATGGAATCCGCTCAGAAGAAGAAGATGCGGAGGAATCGGAAGGCCGAGCATCCGGGGAGGAGGGGGAGGACACAAGGAGTGACTCGTTACACCCTCTGGCTAAGGAAATCCAGCAACTGGAACAAGACTCTACAGGCCGTGAGGGTCAAGTGGACACACAAGACTCACATTCGTGAACTGTGGTGTACTGGGAACGGGAAAAGATGGCGGCTCGGCGACACGGAGCAAGCAAGTTGGCACACCCCCACTACTGTTTTCTGTGTTCTTAACACTGGTTACTGTTGATTGAGGGTGGGATGTGTGGGAGGGCGACAGGCCTTCTCCCACGGATAGTTGAGACCCGGATGGGGATGCAACTGGAAGGGGAGTGAGGTGGGGTGGGGGGTGCGGAAGGGGTTTGGTTACAGTTTACCTCATGTTGGGGTGTTGGGATGTTGGGAAGGGAGGGAGACAGATCACCAAGCAGCGGAGTCGGGGAGGGTCACACTTACTACCATCCGGGCCCCGGGGCCCGGCCTTGGATGATCACCGAGCAACACAATCGCGGGTACACTAACTGGACCGACCCAAGACGGCCCCGGGGTGAAGGCGCTCACGTGGAACGTGAACGGCCTGGGCTCCAAAATTAAGAGGGGCCTGGTCACAGCCTACATTAAACGCGCAGCGCCAGACATTATCTTCCTTCAGGAAACACATTTGAGGGGGAACAGATGCGCTTTCTTGGCACGAGGCCAATACGTAGTTCTAGCACATGCGGGGTACACCATGGACTCACGGGGCACGGCCATACTCATTAGAAAAACGACCCCTTTCACTGTAACGCGCACATGGTTGGATCCACAGGGAACATTTTCAGGGGTGCAGGGGACCTGGAGGAGACGTGGGTATACGCTGCTGTCGGTTTATGCCCCACCCAAGCTTCAGGCACGCACAATGCAGGAGGTCACCAACATACTACTGGACACGGCTGACACGGTGCAAATCATAGGGGGGGGTTTCAATGATGTGATGTGCACGGCACGAGATAGGTCTAGCAGCTCCCACACAGTAACAGCAGACACGGCGCTTGCACGCCAGATGACCACACTCGGCCTCACTGATGTTTGGAGGTGGCTCCACCCCGCGCAGGCCGGTTATTCTTTTTTCTCCGGGGCACACAAAGTCTTTTCAAGATTGGATTATATCTTCACCTCTAGGCAGGAACTATCATTGGAGGACCAGGCCGAGTATAGGGCGAGGGGCATATCAGATCACTCCCCACTGTTCGCACACATAGGACGAGGTGGTGGGAGAGGACGGCCTCACTGGCATATGTCGGCATGGGACATACAGACTCCTGAGATTCTGGGTGGTATCAGAGCAGATATTCGAGTGTTTGTGGCAGAGAATGAGGGCTCGGTACAGTCTAGGGTTACACTGTGGGAGGCCATGAAAACAGTCCTGAGGGATCGATTCCAATCCAGGGTGGGTGAGGCTAGGAGGAAACTTAATGAGGCTATAGCAACTGAAGAGGCGACCATACTGACTCTGGAGGCCGAATACCACAGGTCAAAGAGGGAGGTAGACCTTAGGAAACTGTTAGATGCTCAAAAAATTTACAAGGAATTAACCACGAATGAGGCACGCACGCAGGCCCTGGCCACCCTCCACCGTCTCTATGATGTGGGCGACAAATCAGGGAAACTTATGGCCTGGCTAAGTAGGCGGGAGAGGGCGGCCAGGTGGGTGGACGGGATCGGACTCCCCGGGGGCGCGCGGGCGTCCATGGATGACTCCATAGTGGAGGCCTTTGCGGCCTACTTCGAAGACTTTTATAGGGCTAGAGACCTCGGGGACGCGGAGGTAGTGCAGGCGTTCCTGGGTGATATAGAGGTCCCTCAGTTGACCCCCGAAGACAGCGAGGCCCTGGAAGCCGACCTATCCCTAGACGAAATCACGGAGGCGTTAGCGCTATTGAAGCCCGGGAAGGCGCCGGGCCCAAACGGTTTTCCGGCGGAGTTTTTCAAACGGACGGGGGACCTCCTCTCCCGCCACCTGAGGGGATTGTTTGTCGAGGCGTTTGACGCCGGGCGTCTCCCGCCAGATTTGACCCTAGCCACCATAGTCCCGATTTACAAGGAAAATAAACCCAGGGAGGAGTGCTCCTCCTATCGTCCGATTTCTCTCCTTAATATTGAGACCAAACTATTGGCCACCATTTTGGCGCGACGCTTGCGACAGGTCATTACAGATCTAGTGCACCCAGACCAATCTGGGTTCCTCCCGGACAGGGCAACCAAACTCAACCTACGGCGTACTCACAATTGGCTCCAGGAAGTTTGTGACAGGGATGAACCCCACTGGTTCCTCTCCTTGGACGCAGAGAAAGCGTTCGACGCGGTGCATTGGCCCTTCCTGATGGGCACCCTTGAACGCTTTGGGATGGGGCCCAAGTTTTTAGGCTGGGTGAAGCTGCTATATTCGAACCCCAGGGCGAGGGTGCGAGTCAATGGAAGGCTCTCCAGGGAGTTTGCGATAGAGCGGGGGACACGGCAGGGGTGCCCGCTCTCCCCGCTCCTTTTCACCCTCACGATTGAGATCCTGGCGATCCGCATTCGGCACAACCGGGATGTGGTGGGGTTTCACTGGGGGGAGTCGGCCGCGGAACAGGAGAAGATCTCCCTTTACGCTGACGACGTTCTGCTGTATATCACGGACCCAGCTAGGACTATCCCTGCGCTATTTAAGGAATTGGGGGACTTCGGGGCAGTAGCTGGACATACAATTAACTGGCACAAATCGGTCATGTATGACCCGCAAGGGGCCCCTAGGGGGGAGTGCCTGCCCGACCACCTCCTACACACCACAGAAGGCTTCCGATATCTAGGGGTCTTTATCACCCGAGATGCACGTCGATCATATACAGATAACATAGACAGGGTTCTGGTGGCAGCGAAGACGGAGATGGACAGGTGGAGACAGCTTCCACTCACCATCCTGGGCAGGGCCGCCCTATATAAAATGATCCTCTTGCCGAAGTTCTTATATGCCCTCCAAAACGAATATTACCCTCTGCCAACTCCAACTATACCGAAAATCCACGCTGACCTCCGCTCCTTCTTGTGGCTGGGGAAACAACCCCGAGTGGCACTCACGACCTTGCAGCGCCACCAGTACAGCGGGGGAATCTCGCTCCCTAATTTGGAGGCGTACTACTGGGCTGAACACCTGGCCCCCATTAATGAGTGGATACATGCCCCTGCAGACCATCCCACTTATGCACTGGAAAAATCCAAATGGGGCGCTAAGACGGTGCTCCACTTCCTCTACGGAGGGAAGGGAGGACGTACGCTTCTCCCGGCGACTAGAATTACCCTGACAGCATGGCGTAGAGCCACGGTAAAAATGGGATGGCAGGAAAGACCCACCCGTCAAACCCCCCTGTGGTCGTGTAGCTGGCTGGCCGAGCTGCACAAACTACGGGGATTCAAAAAGTGGGATGACATTGGCATCTCCACGATCGGGGATGTCATAGCAAGGGGGGAGCTAAAGACCTTTCAGGCGCTACAGCAGGATTTTGGCCTCCATAACACCCAATACTTCAGATACTTACAATTACGGCATGCGTGGGGGGCACAAAACATCTCCCTTACTGACATTCCCCAATATGCGCCACTCGAGGGGCGCCTGCTCCAGGAACAGATACACAGGGGGGCGGTGTCCATGACATATAAAACACTGACAAACAATACGCTGGGTGATTTACAGGCTCTGAGGGAGAGATGGGAGGGTGATGTAGGCACACTAGAAAACCTGGATTGGGAGCTCATCCTCATGCACCCTAGAGAAGTGGCCATAAGGTCGAGGCTTCGCCTCATCCAATTCAAGGTTCTACACCGGGCCTACTTTGACAGGGCAAGACTCTTCCGGATGGGGAGGGCTACTAATGCCTCCTGCCTAAGATGCCAACATCCACTGGGTGATTTTTTCCACATTATTTGGGGTTGTTCCGTGGTCCAGGAATATTGGAATGAGGTCTTCACTGAATTGTCAGCGGTATTGGAGGTGGACATTCCCAGGGACCCCAGGCTGGCACTCCTGGGCATGTCGACTAAGGTGGATGTCACGCGGCACTCACTCATCTTTTTGTTGCTGGCGTTGGTAGTAGCCAAAAGAGATATAGCGAGAATGTGGGGGGCGCCAGGGAGGCCCAATTTGGATGACTGGAGGCGTGGCCTGGACATGTACATGGCGGCTGAAAGGGTTACGTATAAAGCGCGGGGATGCCCGAGAAAATTCCGCAAAATCTGGGCCAAGTGGCGGCACTATCACGGTCTCGAGTAGGGGGGTGAACCGGTGGGGGGGGGGGGGGGGGGGGGGAATGCGGGAGGCGAAATTGATCACTGAGGTGGTCTCATGTGTGACTGGTCTGAACCTGTTGGACCTGGAAGGACTGGGGTGATGAGACGACACATGTTCACGACACATGCCTTGAGGAGTGAGGAGGGCATGGGGATTGGGTGGTAGAGTGGAGGTAAAGAGGGCGAGCTGCTTGGGGGGGGGGGGGGGGGGGGCAGAGGGCGGGAAGGGGGGCCTTGAATGGTGGTCTCTCAGTTGCCCGGGGGTGTTTACATGGAGGTTGGGGGGGGGGTTCGGGGTGAAAAGACAAAACACAAATTGATTATGTCATGATAACTGCCATATATTGATGTGTTCCAAAAGTTGCGCATAATACGGGGGGTGCGGAATGTTGACGCTCCCCCGTGATGGCGTAATGCTTTTATTGATGATCCGCATGATGCAACAATAAAAAGACATTTCCAAAAAAAAAAAAAAAATGAAACTTGACCTAGCTGCTCAAATAAAAGAAGATTATTAGGAACACCGACTATACTGAAATGGAATATATGCTTGAAAAAGAAACCAAGCTTATTCCTATATTGTCAGACATCGCCAATTTACCACCATATAGAAAAGGAACAGATGTCCAAGAAAGAAACCAAGGGTATTCCCACATGGTCAAACATCGCTAATTTATCAAAGCGACCAATAAACTAGCTAAGTTTGAGTGATTTTAATTCATAAACACTGTCCTGAAGAAGGTGACTACTCAAAACACCGAAACGCCGCGTCGACAATTTTTCTGTGTGATAAATTCGTTGCATTTTGAATATTTTTTTAATATATTGTCAATTTGTGTGATAACTTGCTGCATCAAATGTTTTTAATGGTTTTTATGAATAAATGTGTAAACTCACGTGAAAATAATATTTTCAAATAAAAAATATATTTTTTAAATAAACTGTACATCCAGTGTATAACATCCTTAATAATCTTTAATATTGATTTTCAAGATTTTTTTGATTAATATCCGCTAATATTGTATTGTAAATTTGTAAATCCATATGCAACTGGGGATACGCCTGTCGGCTCACCTTGCGCCTCTCCCTTAAACACCCCAGAGACCCAAGTCTCTTCTTCTGAACATGTGAAAAGGGAATTTTTAATTTTTGTTTCAGGTATCTTTTCAGGCATTATGAATGAAAGTAGGATGTAAATATAAGAATAAAAAAGATACCATGGTAAGGTGTTCAATAATGCAGGAAGGCTGAAAGGGATGGGTATTGTTTGCAAGAATGTGATACCCAAGGTTTTTTTTAATTTGTATTTATTAAACAGTGTCACAGTACAGTACAGTACAGTACAGGTTGTCATATATGAAAACAGTCACTAATCTATGAGCAACCTATTGGTGACATTACATTTTAACTTGGTCTTATATAGAACCTGTGGAGTATGCCGGTGAATTTGGCTCAATAGCATCTTAATAGTGTATACATTTCAACATTAATAACTCAAATATACAGTGCATCACATCTGGGAATGAACCACCCAAGCAAAACATAATAACCATCAACTGTTGTAGCAGCAGAGCGGCAAGGGGAATGCTCACTCATATCATTCTGGTGAAAATAAGGAAGGGGCAGGAGTATAGAGCACCAGGTCTTCAAAAGAGGCCAGTTGCCTTACCTAGACAGGAGCACTCAGAGGGGAACAAGCAGAGAGATGGGTGATGGAGGTCCCAACCAGCTCATCAACAGCTAGGGTTCCCAAGGTTAGAACTGGATGAGCATCTGAATAAAAAGGTGCTACAATGCAGAGACAATCCCACAGTGCTCTCCTGTCTTGGCAGAGGTAAGCAGGGAGAGAGGCATCCATACAGAAAGCAAGAACTGAAGAGGACCAAGATTAAGATTCACAAAAGCGAAGCAAAACCTCCCCCCCCCACCCCCCATTCTTTCATTCCCCTCACTGGTCTAGCTAGGGCTCTAAGCATAAAGCACTCACTCAGTTGCCTCAAGAGATCTTGGGAGTCGCTCCACCTCTGCAAACTGTGCACGGACAGTAGTGTCATCTCCCTGCAACCAGCTGATTGCCATTTTTACCACAGAAGACCACCAACGACACACTGGGTCAGAACCTGCACAAAAAGGAGATTATTGACAAATAAGAGAGAAAAAGGTTGAGACAAGGGGCAATACTAGAAGCAGGATGAGGTAGTATGCAGTAAACCAGGACAGAGCCAGGAATCTAACTTGTACAAGATCTTTTACGGACGAGATGGCCCCAGGCAGAGGTTGAGCCAGCATGATCCTGGGGCTACTCACAGTTGGTATTCCAAAGGCATACATTTCGAACACCAGCTACTGTGTTCCTCCTAGTGTCCCCAATCAAAAGCGATAAATAGCCTGTCAATTGAGGATCATGGGAGTTGGCAAGAGGGTGCTAGGCAGCTGAGTAGCACGAAACAAATTAGGGATTGGAGCTCACCTGAACAGGACTTCAGTGAAGAGTAACCAGTAAAGGAGGGTGGGCTGGTGCTGCTGGTTGGGTCGGTGTACGTACTGAGCAGTCGTAGGTACTCCTGCGCACTCGAAAACTCACTAAGAGAGGAGAAACAGAGACAGCATGAACATGACCGAAACTACAGCTAGAATTAACGTAAAAAATATTGGTCTTTGTAATTCTGTACAACTGTACATTGAATCTCAAGTAGCACTGTTAATTGATGGAATGTTATGCATCATGTATTGTTCACAGAAAAATAATAAAAATAGTTTAAAAAAAGATATTATTCTGTACACAAACTACGCAGAGCAAACCAGGCCACCCCACAAAAAGAACATTCCAAGATTAGCAAAACCAGCAAGAAGGGCAGTCTGGAGAGATTTATGACCTAAGGCCTCCCCGTAGAAAAGTGGGCAGCACTGGGGTTTTACCTAGCAAAAGTGGATAGCACCTGGACCTCAACCAAGAAATGGAAAAAGCACCAGACCAGCATCCAGGGCAAGGCACACAGCATAAAATGAGGTCCAGAGTAAGGCACAGTCGGTACGTCGCAAACGTCTGTCCTGCTCCAATGTCCATGAGCTATTGTATCAACTCAGCTCTTTTCGTTGGCACTCCTCCACTGAAACAAACCGTGGATTTAGAACACTTACTAGCTGTAAGGAAATGCCTGTCTTTGTATGGTCACCCCCAAGTTTTTCGACTAGTGCTGCTGGTTTTTCGACTCTGAGAATGCACTGAGGCCTGTTAATCAGACCTCAGCGCCAGTGCCCCAACCATAACGTTTATGTTGCATTGGCTGTACCTAATTAGAGCTGGCTAAGTTACCTGCAAGTCCCTTGTATATATTTTGCCCTGGTACCTAGGGCATGCAAGTTAGAGGGCTACCCTTGAAGTTCGCAGCACTGGTTGTCCCCATGGAGGTCCTCCAAGTAAAACAAGACCCCCTGTCTGTCTGCAGTCTGTCAGAGCAGCTGTGCACTACTAGCCCTACCTTTCCATTGAAAAGAATGGCCTAACCACTACTTTCCCTGTACATCGGCGTAGGTCACACCTCTGGCAAGCCTACCAAATCCTAAGGCAGGGTGCAACATATGACACAGGCAAAAGTAATATAGCCCAATTGTGGGGATCGCGGTTCTCCCCAGCACTCCATGACTGGTGCAAGGACATGGATGGGTCATGGTGGCGGAGAAGGCAACATATGTAAACCGTGGATGTCCCAAAAAATGGGAGAGAACATGGGGAGCAAGGAATAAATGTAGAGAATATATTTGCACTCTGCCTCTGACAGCATACGAAGTAGGTTCTGAGTGAGGGAGGTGATGAGAAAATTAGGTGGCTTGTAACATTCCGTCTTATATTCACTGTACTGACCGTCTTGTTGATATGACTATGGCAATGGGAGATGTGACATGAAAGTATTTTAATGCTTCAATCTGTAACCGATTTAATGTTGCCCTTTTATTAAGAAACAGAATTTAAAAAAAAAGATATGACACAGGAAGGATATGTAATTTTCTTGTGTTGTGTCAATTTCTTCTTCAATTGTTTTAGTGCTGTTTAAATGCTTTACACTAGTTCCTTGGTGTAAGCCTTGCAGCTCAGTGCTACAGCTACCCAGAGTTGAGCTGAGGGTTTGACAGACAAAACCTATTGGACCTAAAGGGGTTGTTAAGTGTATTACACTGCGAGGTCACACCGCCACAGCATATAACACACCTCATTTCCTCACACCAGATAAAACACTTCCCTCATCCCACCTTTAAAAGGTTATACCAGGAGGAGGAAAGCACACATGTACACAGAGAGCAATACTAGCATACCTGGCTTCTTCATCCATTGCATGGTCAACCTCAGGTTTGACTATTGAGTACATGGCCTTCCTCAGCAGACTTTCGCAGAAGGCCCGGTGCACCTGTGCGATGGGATCCACTGAAAAAAAAAAAGAGACTGGGATTTTACACTGATTGATCTAAGAAGAACAGACACTGAAAGCAGCACAAGCAGTCATCCTTATTGGACCTTTCTCTACGGTAACAAAAGCAAATGGTTTTTCTATAACGGCCAAGGGCCAGAAAAGAGGCTAGGGCATGATGACCGCAAAGATGTAAGCGGCGGAAGAAAGATAATAAAAACTTGGTAAGATTACTCAGTATGTTGCAAACCAACTGCAAAGTTCTGTATGCAATCTATAGACTGTAAAATCGAATTCAAGCGTGGCTGACTTAGCCCCCTAACTTTACAAGGTATTTATCTATTAGCAATAATAGGACATTCAGTACCATATAAGTATCTAATATAACACTCAGCACAGGAAGAACCAATACAATTTTGAGCACACTGGGTGGGGCTGAGGGAGAGAATACCCCAATCAGGATATTTCACATGGAGGTTCCGATCAATCTCACCAATTACACAAAGAGTCAGAGCTAACATTTTACATTTGTAATAAACAATGCCACAGGGGTGTCTTCACTATGAGATAAGAAATGCGTTACTTACCTGTAACAGCAGTTATCCAGTGTTGGTGTCTTTCATAGATTCACATGCCTGAATCATTCCCCGTCGCCGAGACGGGAGCCTCCGGTACATAAAAAAGTAATGTCCTAGGGACATACATAGAGAATATAGGCCGAAGGGCCTCCCCTTTGGGGCCTTTCCACGTCCTTATGTAAAAAGGACCGAACTCTCATCGTTAGCCAATCAGCTCCGACCTCCCTCTAGAACCTTCCCGGGAGGAGCCTCAGTCCCTCAGATTTTCGTACGCACCCAGCTAGGGTGTCGGCACTGTAGTCATAGAGGTACGTGAGTCCTTACCGGGGAGGCGGGAGGGTGCATGTGAATCTATGAAAGACACCAACACTGGATAACTGCTGTTACAGGTAAGTAACGCATTTCTTATCCAGTATTTGGGTGTCTTTCATAGATTCACATGCCTGAATCAGAGTAGTGAGCAGTTACACATGCATAGTGGCAAAGCACATTCCCACAACCGGCAGGCCTGCATAAATCACAGACAATGTGAGAGAAACATGGTAATATACAGTCATGCATATAGCAGAGATAAACAAAGACCATGAAGAATGTGCATACCTGGATGGCGGGACGAGGTAAGGCTCACCTTATTGGAAAAGATGGCGTAGCACCGCTTGCCCCACTGCAGCGTCCCTCTGCAGTCCGATGTCCAGGCAGTAGTGTCTGGAAAAGGTGTGCGGGGACTTCCAGGTCGCCGCTCGGCAGATGTCCAGGATCGTCACTCCAGCGAAGAGCGCCGCTGACGTTGACATCGCTCTGGTAGAGTGGGCAGCCACTCGGTCTGTCAAAGGCCGTCCGGCCTGATCATGGCAGAAAGCAATCGCTGAAGAAATCCAGCGGGAGATGCTCTGTTTCGTCAAGGGCAACCCCATGCGCGGGTTGCTGTAGGCTACAAAAAGTTGAGAAGACTTTCTGACGTCTTTGGTCCTATCCAAGTAGAATTTGAGACACCTTTGAAGGTCCAGGGAATGCAGCGCCCTTTCCGCTGCCGTGGAAGGGTTCGCAAAGAACGACTTAAGGACAATCGGTTCGTTCAGATGAAAGTCCGACGGCACCTTAGGAATGAATTTAGGGTTTGGCCTGAGTACCACTCGGTCGTGCCTGAATTGGAGATACGGTTCCTGAATAGACAGCGCCTGAAGTTCGCTGACCCGTCTGGCTGACGTCAGGGCCAGCAGGAGTGCCGTTTTCCAGGAAAGATGTTTGAGTGAGGCCCGGTGTATGGGCTCGAATGGGTGTTTCATGAGTTGGTTGAGCACCAAGTTCAACTGCCAGGTTGGAGGTACTTTCCGAGGCCTCGGAAAGGATCTGTAGAGTCCTTTTAGAAATTGTTTTATCAGTCGACAGGACCAGAGGGAGGGCCCCGATGGGGTCCTGGTGAATCTCGAAATCGCAGCCAGATGAACCTTAATGGAGGCGTGAGCCAGCCCCGACTGAGCCAGGTGGAGGAGGTACGGTAGCAGCTGTACCGGGGTGATCCGGAGGGGGTGTAAGTCGTGTTCCGAACACCACAGGCAGAACCTTTTCCACTTCAGCGAGTAGGTTTTGTTCGTGCTGCCCGCCCTCGCTTTGGCTAGTACTGCCCTGCAGTCCTGCGTGATCTCTAGGTCTCCGAACTCTCGGTGCTCAGGAGCCAGGCCGATAATTTGAGCGAACTGAGGTTCGGGTGGTGTACCTGGCCTCCGGACATCGTTAAGAGGTTCGGGTGTTGTCGTAGGTGAATCGGGGGCCTGATGGACAGGCGAAGCAGGTCCGAGAACCAATGTTGTCTCGGCCAGTACGGAGCAATCAGTATCAGGGTGCACGGCTCCGACTTCATCTTCCGGAGGAGCCTCGGTATCATCGGGAACGGAGGAAAAGCGTACGCAAACACGCTGAACCAGCCGATGGAAAAAGCATTTCCCAGCGACCCCCGTTGGGGATGCCAGCTTGCGTAGCTTTGGCATTTGGCGTTCCCTGCCGTCGCGAAGAGGTCGATCCTCGGGGTCCCCCATTGCGAGAAGACGTGTGCCACCGTGTCGCCGTTCAGCTCCCATTCGTGGGAGAGAGAGGTCCGTCTGCTGAGGGCGTCCGCGATAGTGTTGTCCTTCCCGGGAACGTACTCCGCTTTGAGGGAGAGCCCGTGCGCCACCAACCAGTTCCAGATTTTTTGCGATTCTCGTGAGAGAGAGAGAGATCGCGTTCCCCCTTGTTTGTTCAGGTAGTGCATCGTCGTGGTGTTGTCCGTTTTGACGAGCACGGGGGAAGATCCGATCCGTGGCAGGAAGGCCTGTAGAGCCAGATACACTGCTCTCAGTTCCAGTAGGTTGATGTGTAGTCGTGTCTCCTGGGCGTCCCATTTTCCGCTGACTCGAAGGTCCAACAGTACTGCGCCCCAGCCTTCCAGTGAGGCGTCTGTCGTGATGACCAGTGGTGCCGGTGGCAGGAGGAACTGCAAGCCGGCCGTCAGGTGCGTCCGGTTTCTCCACCAGAGAAGGGCCTTTGTGATGGCCGGTGTGATCGTGATAATGTCCTCGAAGGAGCCGGAACTCTGTGTCCATTGTCTCGCCAGCGCCTCCTGTAGGGGACGCATGCGGAGCCTGCAGTGAGGTATGAGGAGAATGCATGAAGACATCATCCCTAGCAAGGAGGTGAATGTCCGTACCTTGATGCGAGGCTTCTTGGCCACCGCCGCGGCCAGGGACAGTATTTTGTTGGTCCTGTCCTCTGAGGGGAAAGCCTTCGCGCGCTTCGTGTCCAGGGTAGCCCCTAGGAAGGTGATCCTCGTTGATGGAGTAATGCAGGATTTTTTGAGGTTGATCGTCAGACCCAGCTGTTGAAAAAGAGCGCTGCAGGCGTTGGATGAAGCCGTCGCGCCTTCCGGGGAAGGCGCCTTCACCAGCCAGTCGTCCAGGTAGGGGAACACCTGGTGACCCCTTTGTCGCAGGAAGGCTGCCACAGGCGCTAAGCACTTCGTGAAGATACGTGGCGCAGATTTGAGGCCGAATGGCAAGACCTTGAACTGGTAATGTCTGCCCGCTATTTCGAACCGTAGGTACTTCCTGTGCCTTACGAGGATGGGGATATGGTAGTAGGCGTCCTGTAAGTCCAGGGAGACCATCGAGTCTCCTCTTTCCAGTGCTCCCAGGATCTCCTGGATTGTGACCATCCGGAAGGATTGACTCCGCAGGAAGGCGTTGAGCGCCCGGAGGTCTAGGATCGGCCTCCACTTGTCCCCTTTCTGTTGGACTAGGAAGAAGTGGGAATAAAAACCCTTCCCCTTCTGGGACTTTGGGACTCTTTCGATGGCTCCTTTGACCAACATGGCGGAGACCTCTTTGAGAAGGAGGTGCAGGTGTTTGTGAGCACGCTTTAGCGGAGGGGTGTTGGGAGGGGTGTTGACCAGTTCCAGGGAATGTCCAAATTGAATTATTTGTAGTACCCACCGATCCGTAGTGATTTTTTGCCAATTGTGGAAGAAGTGGGTCAGTTTTCCCCCAATTCGAAAGGATTGAGACGGTGGTGGGACTGGCCGGAGTAAATGGTCACTGGCGGCCGCCAGTGCCCTTCTTGGCGGATTTGCCTCTGAAGGATGACCTCCCATAGGATGACTGACGGGACTGTTGTTTGTGCTGGGGCTGGTTCCTGTTGCCGTAGGAATAGGACGACCGATTTTGGTAGGAACCTCTGTAGGAGTACTGACCTCTGGAGCGGCCCCCCCGAAAGGATTGGTTCCGGGACTGGAGGGAGCCCAGAGCCCTCGCCGTGTCGGTGTCTTTTTTGATGGCCTGGAGTGCCTCGTCTATCTTCTCCCCAAAGAGGAATTGGCCATCGAACGGCATATCTAGCACCTTAGATTGGACCTCCTGCCGAAAAGACGTCGCTTTGAGCCAGCCTTGGCGGCGTAGCACGGCAGCCCCTGCCAACTGGCGGAATCCCGTCATGGCTGCGTCGATGGCGCAGTCGATAATTTCTGCCGCAGAGTTTTGTCCTTCCGCTAGAAGTGCTTTCACCTCGTCCTGGACCGCGGCTGGCAGACTTTGCAGATAGGGAGCTATGTCTTCCCAGAGCTGGCGGTTGTAGCGGCCAAGGAGGGCGATGGAATTTGCCACCTTGATGGACATGGCTGACGTGGTAGAGAACCTCTTGCCTATGGTGTCCAGCTTCCTTCCTTCCTTGTCCGGGGGCGCGGACAGCGGCGAGGAGGGGTTGCGGGATTGTTTTTGGGCCGCCTGAGTGACAACCGAGTCCGGTTTGGGGTGGCCGGTCAGGCAGGCAGGTGCGGAGTTCGGGGCCTTATATTTTTTGTCAAGGCGCGGAACCACCGCAGGCACCGAAGCAGGCGTGAGCATCAGCTTCTTGCCCTGTTCCCATAGAAAGTCTATAAGAGGAATAGACTTGGTCGTTTTCTGGCTGTGCTCCTTGAAATCATGGAGGAAGCATTCCGTTTCCGCGGATTCCACTGCCATGTGAAATCTCCTTGCAGCTCTGTCCACCAGTTTGTGGAAACCTCCCACGTCCGCCGCTTCAGAGTGGCGCGGTCGCGGGGATGCCGGGGTAGACGAATGGTGTGATGACGCAGCATCGGCATCGTCGTCTCTGTGGTCCGAGGCGACGTCTTGCACCTCGCCTTCCTCTAAGTCCGTCTCATCCTCCTCGCTTTCCGATGAGTCCTCCGCCTGGGTTTGCGGTCGGAGTTGGCTCCGAGGACGGGCCTGGGGAGCGGAAGGGTGCGAGGCCGATGGTTGCGCTTGGGTGACCGGTACCTGGGTACCGCTGTCGGCGTCCGGGAACCGTTGTTTATAGTCCTGCACCAGGGATTTCAAATCGTTGACCAGAGACAGTGGCAAACAGATCATCGGGGTGTTCACCGTGTCGACGTTCAGGGAGCGGCCCTGATACATAACTTCGTCCCGGACCTCGTGGACGTCCTGGCGTTCCTCGTGAACCTCCTGTTCTTCGTCTGACTCCTCACTTTGGAGTGTCTCCTGTTCTTGTTCAGGTGCCAACTCCACCGTTGGGCGATCCGAGGGCGTTGGAATCGAGTGAATAGAGACTTCGACCAATCTCGATTCTTTCCAAGATGGCGCCGGGGTCTCTTCCGACGACGTGCGTGAAGATGGCGCCCCCGCCGTGTGTGGTGGTGATTTGGGCACCTCCGTCAGGGTCAATGGCATCAAGTTTTGCGGGGATAAGAGTTTCGCCGCCTCACTGATGGTAGTGCCTTGGACTTGAGATATCTTTGTCGAATGTGTGCTCTTTGAACTTGACTTTGACGTTTTAGGTGACGAACTTGACTTCGACGTTTTAGGTGACGAGCCTTCGGTAAGAGGTGTTTTCGGCGAAGGCGTACCTGTAGATTTAGACCTCTTAGGTGACGAAGAGGCCGTCTTCGTACTGGATGAAGGTTTCAGAGGAATGGTCGAGGAGACCGGTGCGCCTGAGGACGCAGTGGTGGTCGTCGTGGCCGTCGCGGAGGGCGATGAGGCCGTAGTGGTCGACACAGTGGTCGTGGCTGAGGTGGTCCGCTTAGTAGATGGAGCGGGCTTCTTGAACCTCTGGCCATCCTTAACAGACACGGAGGAGGTGGTGGAGCGCGCCTCCGAAGGCTTCCTGTGCGCCTTCTTAGGAGGAGTGTCTGTCTCTCCAGGGGACTGCACCCTGGGTCTCTTCTTGGAGACTTTGGAGGTCGCGGAGACACTACCCTCGGAAGATTCCAGAGTGTCTCGGACCTTAAGCCTGTCGAGCCATTCGCGCAGGCGAGTTTCCCTTTCCTTAACAGTCTTCTTTGGGAAGGCTCTACACACCCTACACTTGTCAGTGACGTGGTCAGGGTACAGGCAATATAAGCACAGGTCGTGCTTGTCCTCCGCTTGAATCCGCTGCTTGCCGCAGGAGGAACAGGCCCTTAGAAGGGCTTTCTTCTGTGAGTCCGCCATGGACGAAGAGTCGATGATAGGATAAAGATTGTACGGAAAGGATTTTTATCCTACCATCGACTAAGTGAACTTCGACTGTTGGAAACCCTGAAGAGCTCAGGTTGGAGACTCCCTAGCACAACGTGCGGTAGAAAATCTGAGGGACTGAGGCTCCTCCCGGGAAGGTTCTAGAGGGAGGTCGGAGCTGATTGGCTAACGATGAGAGTTCGGTCCTTTTTACATAAGGACGTGGAAAGGCCCCAAAGGGGAGGCCCTTCGGCCTATATTCTCTATGTATGTCCCTAGGACATTACTTTTTTATGTACCGGAGGCTCCCGTCTCGGCGACGGGGAATGATTCAGGCATGTGAATCTATGAAAGACACCCAAATACTGGATAAAGGGGTGTTATTCATACAAATTTTGGTAAAAAATAAAGTACATAAAGGTTTCAAACACGCATTTCTATATCTAATTATGAAAGAGACACCCCCCGCAAATGTATAGATGACATTACAATTTTAAGGGAAGATTAGAGTTAAAAAAGTGGATTATTATTTGGGGTGGACAGATGTCCACCTCAAAGGATAAGGCAACTATCTATTCGATGTCACAATAAATTTACTAATAATATGAATGAGTGCTTACTCCCTGGAAACGTGACACAAAGCAACCAGGCTTAAATCAAAGCCAATGTATGAAGTATTTGAGCAGAGGATACACAGTAGAAAAAGTTTCACAAATTACAATAAAAATCCACAACCCATGTTGTATAAAACTGGGTTTTTGTTGCAGTACCCCTCCACTTTTTGCCTGGTAAATGATGTGACAGGAGTGTACTGGGATCATGCTAACCAGGTCCCCAGTACCAGTGCTCTTTCCCTAAAAACTGTACAATTACTCGCCCGACTGGCAAAAGCATTAGCACCATATGTATGTTCCCAGTAAATGGTTACCTAGGGCACGAGGTACCAAAGAGGGTCCCTAAGGGCAGCAATATGAATTGTGCCACCCTAAGGGACCCCCTCACCAAGCACATGCAAGACTGCCATTGTAGGCTGTGCGTTTTGGTGCAGACAAAAGTGAAAAAACAACATGTCACGCATCAGTTTGCCTTGTTCTCTACCACTGCAGGTCATATTTGTAAGTCACCTCTACAGCAGGCCTGCATGAGTAGAGAAGCCCCTGTGCTGGTCAGTCCAATTACTGCTAGTACAAGTGAACAGGGAAGCAATTTTAGCACATGTGTTGATGAAAATGAGTTACCCAGCTACATGATGGGTTCACTAAAAATAGGGATGTTTGGTATCAAACATCTGGTATTGCTAAATCCACACTGATGCCAGTGTCAGATTTGCCAATCTGTGCACTCAGAGGGCACCTTAGAGGTGCCCCCTGAAAACCTACTAGGCTCTGGTGTCCTAGCGGACTGGTTTCTGCCAGCCTGCCAACCGAGTCGCTGTTCTGACCTCCAAGGGTGAGGGTCTTTTGCTCTCAGGAGACCCAGAACAAAAGCCTGCCCGGGAAGAGGGTGTAATATCCCCTCCCAATGGATGACCTGCTGATTAGTCTCCTTGGGCGGGTGAGCTTCAAAGAAGCTGCTGCCTTTGGAATGTGAATTTGGTTCCCCTCAATGGAGAGGAAGCCACCCCCTGTCCAGGGCCCCCTTGGCACCTGGAGAGGTGGGGAAAATAGCTAGTCAGGTAGGCATGCAACCTCCAGGCTAGTACCACCCCTAGGGTGGACTACTGTGAGGTGGACACGATTTTTCAGATGTAGCCATCTTTGTGATTGCATACCTAGGAATTCTGAGCCAGGGGTATTCCCACTTCCCCCAGGAAGTGGCCATATAGGGGGCATAGTAACCCCAGGGGTCAGAAGCCCATTGGCTACTACCCTACAATCCCCTAACACACCTAAATTCAATATTTATGGGAGTCCCTGGCACCACAGAAGCAGATCCTGATCACCTAAGAGAGAGGACCCCGAAAAGCCACAAAAGCCCATAAGAGAAGCAGCAGCTGACCTGGTACCAATCCGGATGGCCTGTCGGCAGCACTAAAGTTGACTCGATCTGCAGCTGTGACCCGAGAAACGTGGGAGGACTGCTTATCTTCTATAAAGACTTAAGGCCTCCTGTGAACAGCAGACCTGTTCTAAAGAATCTTCAAAAGAGATGACTCCGAGGACTCCGGAACCCGACCACCGAAGCCACCACTGCACCCGTCGTCTCCAGCCCGAGTTGATGTGGGCCACTGATGCAAACAGGGTTCCCCCGCCCTCCAGAGCTCGAATCCATTGTGGTTTCACCCCTCCTGGACTCCCCGGAATTACCTGCAGCCTCTGCAAGCAGGCCCCTTCATCCGCTATATCAACTTTTTGATGTATCACAAAGAGCCAGCTTCCAACAAATGTTAAAATAGACAGATTTTTATGAGTAAAATAAGATCAAAATGAAAAACATCCAATAAGGGGAACCGGAATTTATCATTTTGAAAGATTTAGTGAAAATAGCTCCAATAAGCACAAACCACCAATGATAGCCTATGGAAGCGTGAGACCAGGACCTAGGAACGATTTGAGGCCAACTGTGATAGAGCCCTGGTTGGATACATCAAGTGGATTGGTCCCAGTAAAAGTCTGGAAGTCAAAAAGTTTGAAAATGTTCAATGTCTAATTCATCTTTATTCTTGCAAAATTTTGCATCCCTGCAAGACAAATCTGAAATTGTAACCGCTGCCATTGAACTGCCGGTCACAAAACCACCACAGGCTGTTCCACCTAAGGCTCTAGAGCAGTGGTTCCTAAACTTTTTCAACCCATGGCTCCATTGAACTATTGGCCTTTGGCTGCAACTCCCCATTAGGTTACTTTATTTTGGTAGGTGGAGCGGGATGGGATGCAAGTTCGGCCTCGGTTTCCCAGAAAATACCTGAGATGAAGCAGATAATCGTATTATAATCATAGATGTAATCCTAATACATCCAGTGTGGAGCTGCATGGATACGTTACTTACCTGTAATCCTAGTTCTCTTCCAGGAGTATACTCATCAAAGTCATAAGCACTGAAGAGTCCCGCCCACGTGCGGGATCCCGGAGCAACAACCAATAATATACACACACACACAAAGAAAACAAAGTTCGTCTTGCGCTCTCAGGCAAAGGAATCCAAAGTGTAAGATAAGCAGTTTATTTATAGTGTAAATAAACTGCTTATCTTACACTTTGGATTCCTTTGCCTGATTGCGCAAGACGAACTTTGTTTTCTTTGTATGTTGTAAAAAACCGGACTGCTTCGCCGGTATCTGCGCCAACTTTCTCAGGTCCCAGCACTTCGGAAGAAGCTTTGCTTTGATATATATATATATATATATATACCCATATATATATATATAGATAATATGCATATACATATGCAGCCTGAAAACACCATATTAGGCTCCAAAACTGCCATTATTGCATGTAAAACTTTGACATTTGACCAAATAAAGACATAAAAGTCACCATATATGATATATGTAAAGAAAAAAACTGCTGTGAGTCTCTTTGAAACATACAACCTTTATTTACAAAGGTAAAAAAGGCAGGATCGTAGAGGCAGGTTTAGCCTAGACAGGCTGCATAGAAAACAATTGGAAAATTGGTGCCATGCCTTTAAGACCTCCAGGAACCCCCAGGCTCCCATCATGCACCACAGGTGACAGTGAGGTCAGTTCTTTTGGACGGCGTATAACAGTGTAATCACAGCATGGGTAACAGGTACATATATAGGTCTGGTATTCGTCCGGGGAGGCGGGAGGGTTGCTTATGACTTTGAGGAGTATACCCCTGGAAGAGAACTACGATTACAGGTAAGTAAGTTATAATTCTCTTCCAGGGGATAGTCATAAGCACTGTAAATTAGCAAGCCCATCCCCATAAACTGCGGGCAAATGCCAGCCTACGGAATATGCTACTTACCAGTATGCATCTGTTCTTGGCATGTAGGGCTGCTGACATTCATATCTGTACATAGATCGCCGCCTAGTGTTGGGTCTGGATGATTGCACATGGTTGTCCTGGAAGAGTCTTCGAAGTATCACGAGATAGGTGGCTCCTCCCCCGGACTACAGTGCGCATGAACATCCTCTCCATCCTCAAATTGTTTTTCGCCATTGTGGCAGGGATGGAGTATGATACAGTAAGTGATGTCCATGCTAAGAATAATTCTGAGTGCTACAGCTGCGACAGGCAGCGGGGAGGAGGGAGGGCGATATGAATGTCAGCAGCCCTACATGCCAAGAACAGATGCATACTGGTAAGTAGCATATTTCGTTCGAGGCATGTGGGCTGCTGAATTCATATCTGTGCATAGAATATATAGCAGTTTCCCCCCTAGCGGTGGTTGCCTGTGCCAGCTGCAGCAGCCTGAAAAAGAGTCCCGAGTACAGCCTGTCCAACAGCTGCTTGCTGTTTTGAGTGTACATCTACGCAGTAGTGTTTGGTAAATGTATGTATGGTAGTCAATGTGGCTGCTCTACATATGTCTTCTAGAGGAATGTTTCCTAGGAAAGTCATGGATGCCCCTAACTTACGTGTGGAATGTGCTCTTGGGGGAACTGTTAACGTGCGTTTAGCTTTTTGATAACAAATTTGTATGCACTTAACAATCCATCTGCCTATACCCGATTTTGAAATGGGGTTGCCTTTATGATGTGGTGAAAAGGCAACAAACAGTTGTTTAGTTTTTCTGAAAGGTTTTGTCCTGTCTATATAGTACAGGAGAGCTCTTTTAACGTCTAGGGTATGGAGAGCTCTTTCTGCCACTGAATCTGGATTTGGGAAGAACACTGGCAGTTCGATAGTTTGATTGATGTGTGTGAGAAGTTGGCCTAATTCTAGTGATCACTATGTATCAGTCCAAACAACCCTTATTGATGATTGGTTGTAAGTCAACCTTATAGACCAGCTATCCTAGTAGCGTGGATACGAGCAGTCTTCGGGCTAAACTCTAGAGGGCGTGTTAAGCCAGCTGTTATACCATCACATATACCCCTTGAACACCAAGTGAAAGGACACCACACAAGTGTTATGAAAATAAACAGTGTATTTATTTAGATCACAACAGCCCTGTACTCTTTATGAGGACAGGGTACTAAGCACACAACAAAACTCTTACGAAAATACTTTAAGTTGCACAATTTACACAAATGCCCGAGGGGCACGGAAAACCATATACTACAAAAGTGGAATGCGAAATTACTAGCAGGTAAGTACTGGACTAATAGGCTCTGGAATCGCTAGGACTACGTTACTGAACCTTCAGATTACTAGTAGGAGGCCTAGGGGACTCGGTGCAGAGTGTGCACTCTCACGCGGGATTGGGACAAAGTCTATGGAGGCTAGTAAAAGCAAAGTTAGTGTTCTCGGGCGAACCCGACTAGGTAGGTCAAAAACGAAAGTGGATCTAGGCACTTAGAGAGTTGGCCTACGCTGGAGCACCGGGGTACTCGGTTTACCTAGCCCAGGGGCTGCGGCTGCATAGGGTTCAAGTGTCGCCGGAAACCCTTGTTGACGAACCAGGAGCCTGAAAGAAGGAGTTGCTGGCAGGCGACCAGTGAAGATTGTTCGGTGGATCCAAGCCTGGATCGAAGATGGAAGACACCTGTGAGCAGAGGGGACCAAGTCCTGAATCATTAGCCAGTGATCAGATGGGCACCAGGATGGCACCGGATGGAGTCACCTCGACCAGGTGAGTGGGCGACGCTGGGCTCTGCAGTCTCACGGACCAGGAGGCGTTGTCCGCGACCAGGATGGAGGTGCGAGCTGTCCCACGATGGTTGATGCTGTCGACGTCGCTGGACCCAGGATTGGGGCAACAAGTCTTGGCAAATTCAAGCCCACTCGGTGGACCTAAAATGGCGTCTGGAGTAGACTAGGAGGGTCCGGGGTGCTCCTCTTTTGGAAGGGAGCAGGGGCCTGTCTGGAGCAACCAGACCAGCAGTGTTGTTGTCGTCCGTCGTCGTCGGGAAGGCCACAAGCCAGCGGGCTAGTAGCCAGACAACGCGTTGAGCAACAAAAAGCAGAAGGGCCCCACGCAGATCTCGTGGATGCTGGGGGGGGCTGGACTTCGGTGCTGGAGCTGCTCAGGGCCGGGGCTTCTCGGACCCCAAAGCACTCACCAGAGGATCCCTCGGCGGTCGTGCTGGATAGAAGTCGTGCAGTTCTGATGATGGCCGGTCCCTCGAGGTCTCGTCGCACCTACGGTTCTCAGCTTAGCTGTAGAGGTAGGTAGAGGTCAGAGGTGCCAGGGAAGCTGGGTCTCGTTGTGCTGGTCGGTCGGATTCCGGAGGAAGGACGTGCAGCAAACCGCAGTGTTCTTAGATGGTGCCTGCGGATGCAGGGTGACTACTCCTTAGTCACAAGGGAGAAATCTTAAGAAGAAGTCGAGAGTTCCTTTCGTAGAAAGTAGTATCTTGATTCAAAGATGATCTAATTTGGAGGGTCCCCGCTCCTGCCTTTATCCTAAAGAAAGGGGTGGGTACGCGACTAGGTCCTGCCCTAGGGGTGGGACCAGGAAGGGGGTGGTTACACTCCTCTCCCATGCCAGACTTTCCCCAGCTCAGGGGCTGGTGTGCCCCTGGAACTGGTTCTAGCCGGCAGATGCGTAGTGATCACCGGGGTGCCACTTGCAGTCACCTTCCTGTAAAGCCCTGCCTACCCAGGATACACAAAACCCTGTCTGGGATGGTGCTAGCACCGCCCCTGACAGGAAACCCTTTGTCCAAGCTCCCCTCGCTGGAAGGACTCCCAGCTGCAGGGGGTCAGACTTGTGTCTGTGGTGGCAGCATCCATTTTGTGATGCTGAGGCTCGAGTTAACTTTAACCGGGGTTCACAGATACATACATGTTGTGTCCCTCTAGAAGGGTGGAATGCTAACCCCGTCGCCAGAATTGGCGAGGGGTTAGTATTCCAATTCGTATGACACCTTACTCGACATGTTTTGATAAAGCGATACCAAAGATAGCATTTAACCACAAGGATTATAATGCACTTAAGAGTATATGGTATGCGTTATCATGGAACAGCTATTAGGACTTGGTTCCGCAAGCTGCAAACGGGCTCAGCTCATGCCAGAGCACCATCTCACACGATTCCAAGCACTTTGCCTTCAGGATTGTCAAGGCCTGCCATAGGAGTGACTGATAGGAATCTGTGTGTCCATTTTAGGGTTAGATATGTATACTATATCTAAAGCAAGGGGTGATTACACCACCTTGCCCCAGCTGTCGTGCAGCAGTGTGTCAGATTTAGATGGCCAGCCAGGGGTGGCATAATACATGCCGCAGCCCCTGGTAGGCCCTGGGTACACCTATGCCCTGAGTTACAGGGTCTGATAAGGTGGCCTAGTACCAATTGGTAAATGCACCTAGGGTACACGTTGTAATTTAGTGAGAGAACAGCTAGGCTGTGGGTCTGATTAGCAGGCCCACAGCCAGAGAAAGTCGTAAACCAGTGAAACAAAAGCAAAAAAATCTGGGTGATCATAGGATTGCAGACCCTACTCTCCTACAATGTGAAACTGGGATACCACCTTTGGCATAAATTTAGGGTTTGTACGCAGTACTACTCTATTTGCATGAATTTGTATGAATGGCTCCTGAATAGTTAGGGCTTGTAGCTCACTAACTCTTCTAAGTGATGTAACCGCTACTAGGAAAGCCACTTTCCACGTTAGAAACTGTATCTCACACGAGTGTAGAGGTTCAAAAGGTGGTCCCATTAGTCTGGTTAGAACCACGTTCAAGTTCCAGACAGGTGAAGGTGGGTGTCTTGGAGGAATCACTCGTTTGAGTCCCTCCATAAAAGCTTTAATAGTAGGTACTCTGAAGAGTGAAAGGTGTTGCCTGTTCTGAAGATAAGCTGCCACCGCAGCCAAGTGTATACGTATGGAGCTACGGGCTAGATTGCATCTATGTAAATGTAACAGGTAACATATGATGTTTTGAGTAGATGCATCTAGCGGATTTATGTCATTATTGGTACAATAGATGACAAACCGCTTCCACTTCGCCGCATAGCAAGCTCTGGTTGTAGGTCTTCTTGCCTCCTTGATAATGTTCATACAGTCAGGAGGCAAGTTCAGGTAACCAAACTCTACGACTTCAGGAGTCAGATCGCAAGGTTCAACTGTTGGGGATCTGGGTGCTGAATGTCTCCATGGCTCTGCGTTAAAAGACTGGGTGCTAATCGCAGCCTTTGATGAGGCACCACGGAAAGTTCTAGGAACGTGGTGTACCATGGTTGCCTCTCCCACGTTGGAGCAACTAGGATGAGTGTCATGGAGTGTTGTCGCAGTTTGCATGCCACTAGTGGTATGAGCGGGGCTGGGGAAAAAGCGTACGCAAACCTGCCTGACCACTTTATCCATATCGCATTGCTCTGAGACTGCGGATGTGGAAAGCTGCCGGCGAAGCTTTGGCATTTTGCGTTTTCCCGTGTGGCGAACAGGTCTATCTCTGGGCGACCCCACTGCTGGAAGTACAGGTGGAGCACTGAGGGATGTATCTCCCACTCGTGCATCTGGTGGCATCTGGTGGCTGTGCTGAGCAGATCCGCCATCTGGTTGTCCCTGCCTAGGAGGTGTTCCGCCATGAGGAAAATGTTTCTCTGAATGGCCCACTTCCACATGCTTTGCGCTAGATGTGACAACTGTGGAGAGTGTGTCCCTCCATGCTTTTGTATGTAGTACATGGCAGTCATGTTGTCCGTCCGGATCAACACAACTTTGTTGCACAGATGTACCTTGAAGGCCTTCATTGCCATGAAGATTGCCATCAGTTCCAGCAGGTTGATGTGCATCTTCCTTTGCTGTGTCGTCCATAGTCCCTGTACTGTGTAATGGAGGACATGCACTCCCCAGCCCAGGAGAGATGCGTCCGTTGTCAGCACTACTTGTGGTACAGGCTCTTGGAACGGTCGTCCCCTGCAAAGGTTTTGTGGGTTCCACCAATGCAGAGAGTGGTATGCACGACCGGTCACCTACACTAGGTCTTTTAACCCCTTCCATGCTGATGACGGCCCCCATCCGTCATGCATTACAGTGCTCGTGTGCTCATGACGGCTGGGGGCCGTCATAAAGCCATTGATTCTTTAATAAGCCTAGCACACGAGAAAAATCGGCCCAGCATGGAAGGGGTTAACTGTCCTTGAGCCTGGTTCCACTGCCGTGCTAAGCATTCCTGAAGCGGACGCATGTGTAGCCTCGAGTGAGGGACTATAAAGATGCAGGAGGCCATCATGCCTATCAACTGCATAAACACCCATGCTGGGAGTGAGTGTTGGGGTCTGAATTTCTGAATCAGCAACTGAATACTGCCGATTCTTGCCGAGTTTGGCTGTGCTTTTGCTACCAGAGTGTTTATAGTCGCTCCTAGGTACTGTTGTATGTGAGCGGGTTGGAGATGAGACTTTGCGTAGTTTAATGAGAATCCGAGGCTGTGCAGGAGGTGAATAGTGTGCGACTTGTGGCTGGCACTTTGCTGGACCGACTTTACCTGGATGAGCCAGTCGTCCATATAGGGGTAGACGTGGACATGGTTTCTCCGCTGGTGCGCCGCTACTGTCGCTAGGCACTTGGTAAACACCCTGGGGGCTGTTGTCACCCCGAAAGGTAGGACCTTGAACTGGTAGTGCTGGTTTTGTATGGTAAACCTGAGATACTTCCTGTGTGCAGGATGTATTGGTATGTGGAAGTACGCGACTTTTAGGTCTAGTGTTGCGAGGAAATCTTCCTGACTGAGCAATGGTAGAACCTGCTGTAAAGTGAGCATGTGAAAATGTTCTGACAAGATGTATTGGTTTAGGGGCTTGAGGTCCAGTATTGGCCTGAGAGACCCGTCCTTTTTGGGGATTAAGAAGTATAGCGAGTATACCCCCGTACCGTGTTCCTGTATAGGGACGAGTTCTATGGCACCTTTTTGCAGCATGCTGATGACTTCAGGAACTGTTGTAATCGTCCCCCGACCGGTGTTATATGGTCCGGGGGCAGTGACAAGGCGTCACTGTTTAGCATTGGTGGAGGATCTGGTGTTGTTATTCCCTCGTCCTCTGCCTTTGCTGTTGTTGCCACGGTATCCACCTCTATTATTTTTATTGTAGGTGGTTTGCGTGCTCCCTTTATTGTATGGGGTTTGTTGTGATGCCTGGCCTCGTGTAGCTCCTCTGTTAGTGGAGCAACAAAAGGAACCACCTTTAAATTGTTGGGCCTGCAAGGCACCCATGGACTTGGCTGTCTCTGTGTCTTTTTTAATCTTTTCTAAGATTGTGTCCACATCAGGACCAAAAAGAAAATCTGGGTTTACAGGCTGGTTTAGTAATGTGGTTTGAATCTCAGGTTTGAAACCAGAGATGCGCAACCAAGCATGCCTCCTGAGCATGACGCTTGTGTTGATGGCCCTGGCTGCAGTGTCTGCTGCGTCTAGCGCACACTTAATGGATGCGTTGGATAGGAGTTTACCCTCCTGGATTAGCATCTCTGCTCCCTCCTTGTAGGCCTCAGGCAAATGTTGTAGCAGTTGCTCTAGAGTGTCATAATGTGCCCTATCGTATCTGGCTAAAGTCCTGTGTATTCGAAATCCTCCAGATATTAGCTGCTTGAGCAGCCACCCTTTTCCCAGAAGCTTCTAGTACTTTAGATTCTTTGTGTGGAGGAGAAGCATCACCCGTAGTTTGTGAGTTGGTGCGCTTACGAGCATTAGAGACCACCAAGGAGTCTAACGGCAGCTGTCCCTTAATATATGTAGGGTCCACAGGCGCCTGTCTATATTTCCTTTCGATCATGGGGTTAATAACCCTTCCTTTAGTGGTTTCCTTGAAAACGTCCCCTGCGTGTTTCAGGACACCTTTGAGCATTGGCAAAGTTTTAACAGATTTCTCTGAAGTGGAGAAAGTGTCAAACAGGAAGTCCTCTTCAACTGGGTCAGCATGCATGTCCACATCATGATTTAGTGCTGCCCTTTCAATTAAAGCGTTGAACGCAGCCGTATCTTCCGTTGGTGAAGTTTTCACAGGATAAGAGGGAGTATCAGGAATAGTTTGTGATTCCCCCTGGTCAGCAGGGTCTGTCCAGGCTTGAGTTTGGTCATCCCGATTAGTGTCCGCAGGGTAATGATATTGTTCCTCATTATCATACCCCATATCCTCAGTTGTGGGTGGGGGTGAATATGCTGAAGTGTCTTGGCCATAGTACCCCACAGTCTCGAAAAGGACAGTTGATGTTGCAGAATCCCTTTTCTTTTTTAGTGGAATTTTGTATGATTCCAAGGTATTTTCTGACCTGATTTTCTTCTGATAAACAGTAAGTTTACCAGATTGTGAGTCGATATGTAACTTGGACTGGTCATCATATGAGGGCTCCTGGTACATAACGTCCTCCTCCAGAGGATGACTCCTTTTTCCCAATAACACCTGTTGGGGGGTTTCGACCCCAGGTTTTGATCGGGCGCCTTGGGGCGTGCAGTCGGTGGTAGTCCGAATTTTATCGGTGGCATAGCGTCCTTAGACAGACTGACCCCCTTCGGCGCCGGCGTCGATGTAGGCCCGACCGACTTTGCTTTTTCGCCAATACATTTTTGTGGCATCTGCCTCAACTCGAAGTGGTCCTTCGAGGCGCTTTTGACTTTCGACTCGAGGCCTTTGACAAGCTGGGGTTTGTTGACCTGAGGCTTTGGATCGAGACCCTTCTGAGACTCGAGTCCTTTGTTTATGTCGCTGTCCATCGACGTCGACTTTTTTGGTTCGACGTGCTTGGTTTTAATGGCCGCCTTCATCGCCCCGATCTTCGGTTCGACACTTATTACTTCTAACCCCGCAGGGTTGTCGACACCCGATTTATTATTCGACTCCGATGGGTTCGAGGTTTTCGACCCGAAGACTGTTTTTAGCACTTTCAGTTTCGTTATTGGCTCGTTGGCTTTCGGTTTAGTTTTTTGTAGTGGAACCGATGGCTCATGTAATGTTTTCTTAGCCAGGCCTTGACACGGGGCTATAGAATGTACTTCATGATCTTGGCTAAGGCCTTCTGGCGATGCCTCGACCTGAGCCTTTGAAAGTGTTTGAGTCTCTGTTTCATCGCTCGAGTCGTCATCGACGGCTCCGATGGGAGATACGTCGTTCCTTACCTCTACGATGTTTTCAAATTCGACGTGGTCTTAGTCTTCTTCATAATAGTCGGAGCCATGCTCCGAACCGGGATCCGACTGCTGTTCTGGATCCTCTGTGTCGACGAGCTCGTCGTCTTCTTCATCGAAGATATTCACCGGGTCTGGCGCTGGCTTGGTCAACGTCTGCCTTGCAGCGCGTCGGAGTCTAAGCGTCTTCTTCGACCTGAATCGAGCACAAGCTAGACAGTTGTTCTCGTCGTGCTCCGGTGATGAGCACTTGTTGCACACCGGGTGTACATCGATGTAAGGGTACTTGGAGTTTAAGAGGGGGCATCGTTTGGAACGGAGCCAGTTCATTGATGATCAGGCCTCCGGTGTCGAAAAGGCCACGCGGCTTTCTTAGACGTCCTGCTCAAGAAAACTGGAACAAGAACTCGGCACCGATCGAAACAATACAGACGGCCCGAAGGCCTTTTGGCCTTTAGAAAGTTTCCGAACTTGAGTAAAGAAAAGTACATCCGAACCCAATGGCGGAAAAAAACAATCTGAGGATGGAGAGGATGCCCATGCGCACTGTAGTCCGGGGGAGGAGCCACCTATCTCGTGATACTTCGAAGACTCTTCCAGGACAACAATGTGCAATCATCCGGACCCAACACTAGGCGGCGATCTATGCACAGATATGAATTCAGCAGCCCACATGACTCGAACCAAAACTTTTAACAAACAGATATTACCCAAACAAATTTCTCAGGAATACTTGGCCAAACTGAGCGTCAGAATCAAGGCAGTAATGGCGTGCGAAGGTATGAACCAAACGCTATGTGGCTGCCTTACAAATTTCATAAATTGGTACATTCCTAAGCATTGTTATTGTAGCAGCTTTGCCTCTTGTAGAATGTTCTCTCTGCTTGCCCGGGAGCTGCTTTTGTGCCAACTGATAAGATAACAAAATGCATGACACTATCATCTAGAAATAGACCTTTTAGAGGCAGAAAAACCTGTATTCAACTGACCATAATTCACAAACAGTTGGTCAGACTTTCGTACACTCTGTTTTATCAAGGTAGAATTTCAACACTCGTTTTAAATCTAAAGAGTGCAGAGCTCTCTCAGCCGGACTGTTCGGATTGGCAAAAAAAGTGGGAAGAGTGGTTAATGTGAAAATCGGAGACCAGCTTAGGAAAGAAGCTCGGATGAGTACATAACACCACTCTATTCGGATGAAAAATGAGACAAGGCTCTGTAGAGCATAAGGCCTGTATCTCGCTTACCCTGCATGCAGAAGTGATTGCCACAAGAAAAGCAGTATTCCATGACAGGTGTTGCAGGGAAGCCTTATGAATGGGCAGCCCCATTAGCTTAGATAGGACCACATCTAGCTCCCAGGGAGGAGAAGGAGCCCTAACAGGAGGATAGACTTTCTTGAGACCCTCCAGGAAATCCTTAACTACTGGCATCTGAAAGAAAGAAGCCCGAGGGGGAGACTTTCTATATGCTGTTATCGCTGCCAGGTGAACTTTTATGGAGGATGTAAACCTGCTTTGGCCAAAGACAGTAAGTATGGCAACAGTACCTGTTCTTGACCTTGAATAGGGTCATGACCTCCAACAGTACACCACATGAAAAAACGCTTCCACTTAAAAGCATAAGACTTTCTTGTAGAAGCTCTCCTAGCCCCCTTTAAAATCTGCATGCAGTCCTGTGATAGGCCTAAATGTCCGTATTGGATGAACTCAGAAGCCATGCTGCTAACCTCAGGGACGGCAGGTTGGGATGGAACACCTTGACGCTCGCCCTGGTCAGCAGATCCGGATGACATTACAGCCTCCTGTGTGGTACTTTGGATAGGTGAAGAAGGTCCGGATACCACCACTGGCGAGGCCAATCTGGAGCAACCAGGATTATGTCTGTCTTGGCCTTCTACAGCTTCCAGATCACCAAGGGAATGTGTGGAATCGGTGGAAAAGCGTAGAGTAATGTCTCCGACCAGTGTATCCACAGAGCATTCCCCTTGGACCCTGGTTGCGGGTACGTGGAGGTGAAGACGCAGCATTTTGCGTTTTCAACGTCCGCAAAAAGATCGATGTCTGGTGTTCCCCAGTTTTGGAAGAGGTCTTGTACCACTTCTTGTTTTGAGGACGCCCGGCAAGTGAACTGCAGATATTCTCATATCTCGTGCCAGAAGCCAGTTCCAGATTGCCTGGGCTTTCAGAGACAGGGGTTTGGATCTTGTTCCGTCCTGCTTGTTCAGGTAGTACATTGTTGCTGTGTTATCCGTCTGAACAAGCAGAGAAGTCGATGCAATTGACGGAAAGAACGCTTTGAGAGCTAGATGTACAGCTCTGAGTTCCAGCATGTTTATGTGGTTTAGTTGCCATTTCTGTGACCACATTCCTTGGATCTGTAATGATCCCATATGAGCACCCCATCCCTGAAGAGACGCATCAGTCACAGAGTCTGTTGAGGCATGTCCTCTTGAAAAGGGACTCCCATGAATCTGTTGCATCCACCATCTGATGGACAGTCGGACGGACAGAGGTATTGATAACCTGTCCTCCCAGCGATTGGAGATTTGGGTCCACTGATCCTCCAGAGTCTGCTGCAGAGGTCTCATGTGAAGCCTGGTGTTTGGAACTAGAAAAATGCACGAGGCCATAGACCCAAGTAGGGAGGAGATCTGCCTGGCCGTAGGCTGATGTGTCTTCAAGAGAGTTTGACACTTGAGGAGAATGGATGATAGTCTCTCCTCCAAAAGATAAGCTCTTGCGTTGACTGAGTTCAGAGTTGCGCCTAGATAGTGTATCTTCTGTGTTGGATTGAGGATGGACTTCTTAAAGTTTACATGCAGACCGAGCCGATGCAACTGATGAATACAGTGCGTGAGATGTTATTGCAGAAGAGTGGGAGACGCACTCTTGAGAAGCCAGTCCTCTAGGTAAGGGTAGACGAATATGTGCTGTTTCCTCAAGAAAGCCGCTACTACTGCCATGCACTTTGAGAAAGGGAGCCGACTTCAGCTCGAAAGGCAGGACCGTGAATTGGAAGAAGTTTGATTGGATGCAAAACCGTAGGAACTTCTGATGCTTTGGAGAGATTGGTATGTGGAAATAGGCATCTTGAAGGTCTATGGAACACATCCAGTCCCCTTGATGCAGAAGCGGTATTATTTGATGTAATGCCAGCATTCTGAACTTTTCTCTGAGAATGAATTTGTTGGGACGTCTGAGATCTAGTGTAGGCCTGAACTCCTTGTTTGGATCTTTCTTTGGGCCCAAAAAATATCTGGAGTAGATCCCTTGCCGACGTTGTTGCCAAGGGACCTCCTAGATGGCATTCATTAGGAGTAGAGCAGACACCTCTTCCCTCAAGAGATTAATACGATGGGTGACAGTCTTTTGAGGAGGAATGGAAGGTGGAGGGGACTTGAATTTGATGGTATACCCATTCTTTACAATTTTCAGCACCCATCTGTCTAGTGTAATTTTTGTCCACTCTTCCAGGTAAAAACGTACACTTCCCCCCACCGGAGTGGGTAACGGAGATAGGGGAAGCAAGCACTCACTGCTTTTTTGCTGTTGCTTGGCAGCAGGTGTGGACGGTCTTGAATTGCCACCTCTTACTCTACCAGGACGACGCTGGGAGTACTGTGACCTTCCTTGATTTTGTTGCGAGGACCATTGAGGGGTTTGAACCCTCTGTTGGTTTTGTCATCGGTCGTAAGGACGGTACCGTCGCCTGAAGTCCTACCTTTTCTCGAGACTCACAGCATTAACTGTATCAAGCTCTGTGTTCATTCGAGACACTTCCTCATCGGCATGAGATCCGAAGAGTGATGATCCATTGAAAGGAAGATTAAGAATCCGATGCTGTGCTTCAGGTTTCAGCCCCGTCAGTCTCAGCCAAGCTGAGCGTCGAGCACAAATCCCATGCAAATAGCCATGTGCAGCTAGATCTGAAGCATCCGCCGCTACACTGATCACTTGATTGGCTACTAGGCCACCTTCATGCAGGATTTCAAGGAAGTCTTGTTTGTCCTCTTTTGGAGCTTCTCCATGAAGCGTGACAGGGAGTCTAATAATGAACGATCATATCGACCCAGCAGAGCCGAGGCGCTGGCTACTTTCATGTAGGAAGCAGAGGTAGTGCACATTCTCTTCCCTACAGAGTCCACAGCCTTACTGTCTTTATCTGGGGGCACAGACGATGATGCTGCCTCTGTCTGATTCTTTCGTGCCGCCGACACAATAACAGAGTCCGGTGGAGGGTCAGCTCTCAGATCATTATCAGGAGCCTAATATTTCTTTCTTATCCTAGATGGTACAGCCCCCACCGCTGCTGGAGTAAGAAACTCGTGTAAAGCAGGCTCCAGCAATCCAGGCACTAGAGGAAGCAAAGGTCTGGAGGAAGACTTTTGGTGCAGGGTTTCAAATATCACTGATGTCTTGGTGGTAGAGACTGGCATTTCAATGTGGAGTTTAGCAGCCCCACGGCAGAGAACCTCATTAAAGGTGAGAACATCATTGATGGGTGATAGTCTGCTTGGAGGACATGAGGAAAGAGTCGGAGAATAGTCCGCCTTGGAATCCGACGACCTTGTGGAAGACCTATAGCTTTGTCTTCTAGAAGATCGGTGGCGTGAAGCTCTACTCCTAGAAGAGCGTGATTATCGCCTCCTCACCGATGGGGACCTTCTCAGCGTGGTACGCTCGCGTCTCCCCCGAAGAATGCACTGACTGGATTAAAGGTGACCTTGATCTTGAAGAAGACCGTGGTAGGTTAATTCTGCGGATCTTCCACTCTCCAATATCTCCTAGCCATCTTGGCGAGATATTGGTTGGCCGGGCTGGAGACGGTACTGGTGAGGGCTCTGGAAATATTTGCACGATCTGAAGCCCTGGGGAGGAAGAAGCACTCCCTGAAGTCACCACTGGGGCATCACGAGTCGAACAGTCCTTCGATGTCGCCCTAGGTCTCTTCGCTGGAGGAGAAGCCGATTTAGATCTCTTAACGGTGACCTCGACGGCGACCTCCTCGACGTTGACCTGGATCTCGACCTCCTAGACTCAGAAGGTCTTTCCTTTGATATCGACGGCGATCTCCTCGACGACAATCTCTTCGGCGACGACATCGATGGCATGTGTCTCGACATCGAATGGCTGCGTCTCTTCGGCGTCAAAGCCCTTGGTGTTCGGCTCGACGTCGATGCTATTGGACCTCTCGCCGTAGACCTCGACGTCGGTCCAGAGCCTCTCGGCTGCGAACTTCGACGTCGAGTCCTGACCTCTTGACATCATAGGAGAGCCAGATTTGGTCCGCCTACGCGTAGATGACGACCTCATCCTCTGGCTCTTCTCACCTTGTCTCGACGGCGAGGGATGTCTCGACGATGAAGGATGCTTCGACGGCGAAGGATGTTTCGACGTCAACGGACGTCTCGACAGCGATTTCAACGCCGACTCTGAGCACAGAGGTACCTTGGATGACGATCTGTCCCTCGACGAAGAAGGAGACCGATGCCTTCTTTTTTCACCTCTTTCTTTGCGCTCTTTAGGATGAGAAGAGTGCTTTTTGGAATGATGCTCTTCTCGCCCACTCACTGTTTATCCTCTCTCATGTAGGGAATGCAGCTTGATCTTCTCCCTCTCTCTAAGGGTTCTCTTGGAAAACTTGCTGCAGTGGTAACATTGGTCTGGCTTGTGGGATGAAGGCAAACAAGCAACACACACCGAATGAGGGTCTGACTTGGCCATCTTTTCACCACAGGCCAGGCATTTTGACTGGACAAAATAGGCAAAAGTCAGAATTTGTTTTTGAATTAGTCAGAAAGAGACTAAAGACGTCGAGTGAAGTCAAAAGAATTCTATTTCTACCAGAAAAAAGTGATCAAATATCACCAACCGGCGAGCTCAATGCTCAAGAATCCTCAAAGAAGGAGACGGAAAAAACAACTGACCTAACTGTCACCTGTGGTGCATGATGGGAGCCTAAGGGTTCCTGGAGGTCTTAAAGGCACTGTGCCAATTTTCCAATTGTTTTCTATGCACCGTGACTAGGCTAAACCTGCCTCTATGATCCTGCCTGTTTTTACCTTTAAAAACTAAGGTTGTGTGTTTCGAAGAAACTCAGGGCAGTTTTCTTCTTTACATATATCATATATGGTGACTTATATGCCTTAATTTGGCCAAATGTAAACGTTTTACATGCAATAATGGCAGTTTTGGAGCCTAATATGGTGTTTTCAGGCTGCATATGTATATGCATATTATCTATATATATGGGTATTTATGTATATATATATATATATATATATATATATATATATATATATATATATATATATATATATATATAGATATGTAGATTTATGCATATTATTGGCTATTGCTCCGGGATTCCCGCACGTGGGAGGGAATATTCAGTGCTTATGACTATTGATGAGTATCCCCTGGAAGAGAAGCAGTGTTACTGACTGATTGGAGGGACACAGGATTCTCGAAGAAGTGAACTGTTACTGTATTGTGATTAAGTGATCTTTAAAAAGTTATGTTTTTAGCTAGTTCCTGAGCATGGTTTGTTAGGCCCGGATAGATACAGGAATGCGTTTCTAGATACTTGTGTATTGATAGAAAATGCCTGCATCTGACGTTTAGTTTTTTCTTTTTAATACATTATTGCCTTCAGTCTGATGGTACCAATTGGGCCTCAACATTAGGTAGCATAGCACTGTAGAAAGTCAATTTAACATTTACAATAAAAGCCCACAATTTCATGTTGGCAACAAAAGCCTTCCTTAGGCAGGCACATGCAAATCCCTAAAGATGGTGGGTTCACTCAAAAATAGTTTGGACAATGCCACAGAAAAAACTTGTGTGAATTGGAGTCCCTACCGGGGTTGATGACCTACTTGGAGGGCATGTAGGGGGACACAGGTGGGCTCATTTCCTGGATTCTCCTAACAGAGACAGGTAAACAGCAAACTCCTTAATTTCTCTTAAAGCCAAAATGGAGCAGGCTGTCCTTGTACAGCAATGTACACTGGTAGCAAATTCCAGATGTGGAAACATGATCACAAGCCTCCATGTTAAGGAAGTCCAACAGCAAATAAGACCACAGAAGGTCTTGTTCTACACCAGGTGCTTTGCTGGTGATAGAACCAGGGTGAAATGTAAACCCCAGGTCTAAAGGAGGAGAGGTCAGTAGCACTAATCTCTTCCTTTGAAAAAAAACCCTTTTAAACGTAAGGAGCCCCTGGTCAAAAGTTAAGTATACATTCAAATCTAGATGATGATTAGTAGGTCTTGTGACTCACCAATGAAAAAGGCAGCTCCGACCAATAGTACTGAGGTCACATAAAAATAGATAGTGTATTAGGCTGCTAGTAGGAGGGTAATCCAACATGAAGGGACCTATTTGGACTGACAGCCTTTGCCCTTTCCATGTGTGAAAGGACAGTGCTTTTTATTAACTATTCTTGGATCATCCCAGACCGATACAAGAACTGACATCCACACAGATGTGCACCTGTCTCTGAGAAAGCCACCCCCCCCCCCTCCGGGGTGCCGCGGCGCACAAATTGGGAATCACTGCTTTAGAGGTTTTATGATTTTAATGAAAAACTCCCATTCTATGATGTTAACCAGCAATTATCACTTTAAACCGAAATCAGAAATCTTGATGCACTGCGTCCCAGGCTAATTTTGATGGTGCCCCGGGGTGCACATATTGGGAAGCACTGCTCAAGAGGTTTTGAGGTTTGTGCAAGAAAAAGGTTCCATGCTGGAGCCTTTCAGGGGAACAAAGAACAATAGTTACTTACCTGTAATCTGTGGTTCTCCAGTATTGTTGTCCTTCATAGATTCACGTGCCTGAATCATTCCCCGTCGTCGGAGTGGGAGTCCCACAGTACATAAAAAAGCAATAAAATGCAATAATAACATAGGAAAAAATAGCAATTCCCAACCAGGAAGTAAAGTAGCCAAAGCTACAGGAAAAAAAACTTCCACACATGACTATCCTAGTCATTTTGTATAGTCCAAACTACAGCCAATCAGGCGACAGCACCCACCGGAAGGTTCTCCCCAGAGGCTCAGGCTCTCAGATTTTCTCGCAAGGAGTGATGGTAAACCAATGTAGCCTACGCGCCTCTGAGGGGAGGTGGACGGGTTGCATGATAATCTACGACAGACACCAATACTGGAGAACCACAGATTACAGGTAAGTAACTATTGTTCTTCTTCAGTATTAGGGGTGTCTTTCATAGATTCACATGCCTGAATCAGTAGAAAGCAGTACATATCCGTGCTTGGCAGACGCTAATGGTATCATAAGCTTGTCAATATTAGAAGCACATAACAATGCAATATGTAAAAGAACATCAGTAAAAGCATAGTAAAACGCAATCAGTTGATCATGTGCATAACAGAAACATAACAAGCGTCTAACAGCAGGAATAGGAGGTGGGATATAGAGGCTCACCTTAGATGAAAAGATTTCGTAGAACTGCTCGACCCACTGAAGCATCAGTCTCGCTGGCTGCATCCAAACAATAGTGTTTGGTGAAAGTATGGCGACTGGCCCAGGTCGCCGCTCTGCAGATGTGCTGAAGAGGAACTCTAGCAAATAATGCAGTAGAGGAAGACACTGCTCTTGTAGAATGCGCTCTAGGAGCTGCTTGCAGAGGCGTTCCTGCTTGTGCGTGACAAAATGCAATAGCTGCAGATATCCATCTTGCAATTGTTTGTTCAGAAACTGCCTGTCCCTTACGAATTGTCCCATAAGTGACAAATAGTTGATCAGACCTGCGCAATGTAGATGTTCTTTGCAAGTAGAATTCTAGACATCTTTTAATGTCCAGAGTATGTAATGCCCTTTCCGCAGGTGTCTGAGGGTTAGGAAACAATGTCTTTAAAACCACCGGGTCATTCAGATGGAAATCCGAAGGTACTTTTGGAATGAATTTCGGATTGGTGGGGAGCACCACAGAGTCATTTGTGAACTATAAGAAAGGATGTTGAACAGTAAAAGCCTGGATATCGCTGACTCTCCAAGAGGAGGTTAGGGCCAGTAGAAGTGACACCTTCCACGTAAGAAATTTCAGATCTGCTCTGTGGATGGGTTCGAATGCGTGTCGCATGAGTTGTGCCAACACTATATTTAGATGCCACGATGGAGGTGGACGACGTACCGGAGGGAACATTCTAAAAAGGCCTTTAAAGAATTGCTGTATTCTCGTAGAGTAAAGGGAATTGGTCCCATCCTGTCGATATCTTGAAATCGCTGCCAGGAAAACTTTAGGGTAGCATGAGATAACCCTGAGCGAGCCAGATGTAGGAAAAAAGGCAGGATCTCCTCTGGTTTAGCTGAAAAGGAGTGAATTCCAGCTGAACGGCACCAGATACAAAAACGTTTCCATTTAAGACTGTACGTCTTTATGGTAGCAGGTGCCCTTGCTTTGGCCAGAACTTCCTTGCACTCCGCAGGGATGTTTAGATGGGCAAACTCACAGTACTCAGGCACCAGGCCGCTACTTTCAGCGTTGTTGGATCCGGATGGTAAATCTGGCCGTCGTGAATGGAAAGTAAATCCGGAATTGGACTCAACTGAATCGGCTTGCACTCCGATAGGAGAAGGAGCTCTGTGAACCAGTACTGGCGAGGCCATCTGGGAGCAATTAGAATCAGCCGACATGGCTCTTTCTTCATCTTCCGCAGGACTCTGGGAACTAGCGGAATTGGTGGAAAGGCGTACGCATATGTCAGAGACCAGTTGATCGAAAACGCATTTCCCTGAGAGTCTTTGTGGGGATGCCAGGTTGCGAAGAATCGGCATTTGCTGTTGGTCTTGGTTGCAAAGAGGTCTAGGTCTGGATGACCCCATAGTTGAAAGATCCGATCCACGGTCTGCTGATGAAGTTCCCACTCGTGAGTGGATACGGTTGTCCTGCTGAGTGCTTCTGCTAAGACGTTCTCCGTTCCCGGAACACGCACCGCTTGAAGATTGATATTGTGTTGTATTGACCATGTCCATAGCCTTTGGGCTTCCTGAGACAGAAGAAGTGATCTTGTTCCTGCCTGCTTGTTTACGTAATGCATGCTCGTTGTGTTGTCTGTGCGTACCAACACATTGGCATTCTGGATGTTTGCACAAAATGCCTTGAGTGCAAGGAAAATGGCTCTCAGTTCTAGCCGGTTGATGCGCCAACGCCTTTGTTGAGGGTTCCACTTGCCACTGATAGTTAGGCCCTGAAGATGAGCTCCCCAGCCTTCGAGGGATGCATCCGTGGTGATTGTCAAACTTGGCGCATCCAGGAGGAAAGCGCAACCCTGCTGCAGATGTTTTCTCTGCTTCCACCAGAGGAGGGACCTCCACATGTGAATTGTGATCTGAATGAGATCCTCGAAAGAGCCAGAGACCTGCAGCCACTGTAAGCTCAGTTCTTCCTGCAGAGGCCTCATCCCGAGTCGGCAATTCGGTATTAATTGAATGCAAGACAATACCATCCCCAGAAAAGACTTGCACTGTCGAACTGAAACTGACTTTTTTAAAAGTAGATATTTGGCCATATTTTGTATCTTGACTTGCCTCTCGTCCGAGACGAAGGCTTGGAGCAACTGTGTGTCTAAGGTTGCTCCCAGGAAAGCCCGTCTTTGTGATGGTATCAACTGGGATTTGCTGAAGTTGATGGAGAGACCCAGGGACTGAAAAAGGTTCAGGCACTGTTGTAAATGGTGTTCTGTTTCCTCGTAAGAACTGGCCTTGATAAGGCAGTCGTCCAAATATGGAAATATTTGAATCTCCTCCAGCCGGAGGTGAGCTGCCACTGGGGCTAAGACCTTTGTAAATACCCTTGGCGCCGAGCGTAGACCGAAAGGAAGTACTTTGAACTGGTAATCCCTGCCAACCACTCTGAATCGCAGGAATTTTCTGTGGCGAGGTAAGATGGGGATATGGAAGTATGCATCTTATTTGTTTAGGGCACGGAGATCTAGAATCGGACGCCATTCTCCGGACCTTTTCTTGATCAGAAAAAATCTGGAGTAAAATCCCATTCCCCTCATATTTTGAGGTACTCTCTCGATTGCTCCTTTCTGTAGCATCAAATTGATCTGGGCAAATAGCTCCTTCAGGTGAGCTGGAGGTGGGCCTTTTGGGGTAACATTCGGAGGAAAATGGCCGAATTCTAAGGCGTGGCCCTTGGCTATAATATCCAGAACCCACCTGTCTGATGTTATCGATAGCCAATTTGAGTAAAACTTTGATATCTGTCCTCCAACCTTTTCTCGAGAGTGGGGTAGTAGTGGTGGCAGGTGACAGGTCTCATTGGCGCTTATCCTTTCCGCGGTAGGTAGTTTTTCCCCTGTTCTGGGAATAATTCGTTTGTCTCTGGCCGTAGGTTTGATAGCGCTGGGTCTGATAGCGCTGATTTCCTTGTCTGTAGGAAGATTGTTGTGAGTATCCCCCTCTATTTGAGAACGATCCACGTCCTCTCGCTCCTCGAAAGGGAGGCTTGCAAAATTGAAGCGTACCCAAGGATTTCGCTGTTTCTGTATCCTTCTTTATTGTTTGTAAGGCTTCTTCAACTTGCGGGCCAAACAAGAATTCAACATCATAAGGCATATCTAATACCTTAGATTGTATCTCCTGACTGAAAGAGGTAGATCGCAGCCACCCCTGCCTAAACAAGATAGCAGCCCCAGCTAGCTGCCGGAAACCAGTTGAGGCGACGTCAACCGCTGAATCAATAATCTCCTCTGAGATTCTGAATCAATAATCTCCTCTGAGATTCTTTGTCCTTCCTGTAAGATCTTCAGCGCCTCAGATTTAGAAGGCTCAGGAAGGAGGCCTATGTACGGAGCTATGTCCGACCACATCTGCCGGTCATACCTGCCCAGGATGGCCAAAGAATTAGCAGCCCGGACTGTGGTAGCTCCCATCGTTGAAACTCTTTTTCCAATGGCATCTAGGCGCCTGGCATCTAGGCGCCTGCCATCTCTGTCCGGTGGGTCCACAACTGGAGATGAAGGGTTTCTAGCTCTCTTTTGCACCGCCTGGATGATAACTGAGTCCAGTTTCGGTTGTCCTATAAAGGCACGCAGGTGACTTTCCAGGAGCCTTGTACTTTTTCTCAATGCGTGGCAAGACCGGAGGAATGGATGCTGGAGTAGACATTACCTTTACACCCTCCTTCCAGATAAAGTCCATGATCGGTATGGATTTGGTTTGTTTTCTAGGCTGGTCTTTAAAATCGTAAAGAAAACATTCTTGCTCCGTTTGCTCCATATCAATATGGAAACGCTTTGTAGCCCGTTCCATCAAGAGGTGGAAACCACCCACGTCTACTGGTGGTGAGTCCGAGGTAGCCTGAGGTGATGGAGAGGGAGTTTGCACCTGATATTCATCCCACTCCGACATATCATCCACTTCGCCTTCCTCTCTCTGGTCATCTTCATCTGAAAGCTGTTGATCCTCAGGCTGAGTGGACGACCGAGGTGGAGGAGACTTTAGCGGTCGAACGTTTGATATAGGTGCTTCCGTAGCAGGAGTAGGAGGCACCGAGCCCGTAGATTCTGATGGTGGGAACCGTTTGTAGTAGTCATCCAACATGTATTGGAGGTTTGTGAGCAATGCGATTGGCACCTGCTTGGCAGGGACATTTGTTACAGGGGACAGCCTATTTTCAGGTTATTGCTGCTCATCCTGTTCGTCGTCTTGATACTTGATATTTAACTCGGACGGACTAGTTGCTGTATTAAAGGTTTCCCCAATGACTGAGTCTTGTTCGCTGTGTTCAGAATCCAGAAATTTATCAGGCACCTGCAGAGGTATCTTTTGTGGAGAAATATGCAGGGTTGAGAGCGCCACAGTCGACCCACGCCTCTGAAGCAAAGATTGTTTGGGTGTCCGAAAAACCGTAGAAGGTGACCAGACCTGCAAAGCGGTGCAAGAGGATAGTTGCGGCGTCAACGTTGGTACCACTGAAGGATTCGTTACAGTGGATTTAGCTGTAGACGAGGTAGTCGTCGACGTGGACAATGAAGGGTCCGTCGACGGTGTTGGTGTCGTCGGCGACATAGACTTAGACGACAGGCTTGGCTTCGTCGACGGGACGGACTTAGTCGACGGGACGCCGACTAGCCTGCCGACCGACGGTAGCTTCTTCGTCGACGGAAGAGAAGGCGTCGACGAAGATGTCGTTGACACACTCGTCGACGGGATCTTCTTCAGAGGAGTCGACGACGACGCGCCGACGACGGCAGAAGAAAGCTGCGCCGTCGACGAGAGAGGTCTGACAGAAACAGACCATAGTAGCCGAAGAAGCCGCCGTCGACATGATCATATGAGGCTTAGGAGATAATGTTACCGCCGACGTAGATGTAGCGTCGATGGAGATCCTCGTCGACGAAGGAGTTGTAGATGGCGCCGTCAACGACAGTGGCGGACTCTGAGGCAAATTCTTCTCAGAAGTCAGAGGCAATTTCCTGGAAGATTTTTTAGGGGGTGTAGATGGTCCCTCCTTCTCCTTGACTCGGGGAGTAGCCTTGCTAGTAGACGGCTTGTCAGACCCCTTAGATGGCAGACGTTTCTTAGCCACCTTAGCCTCAGGAGATGTTAACCCCTAAGTCGCAGGCCTCTTCCTAGAGGTTGTAGTAGAACCAGAGGCAATACTGCCTACCTCAGACGCAGGATTATCAGAATTCTTGAGCCTTTGTAGCCACAAAAGCAGGCGACCCTCTCTATTCCTAAGGGTCTTTTGAGGAAAGGTTCCACAAATTTTAGAGTCCTTGACCTGATGATCAGGATAAAGGCAGTATATGCACTTTTTGTGGGGATCCTCTTTAAAAAGCCGGAGCTTACCACAAGAGTCACAAGCTCTAAATAAAGATTTCTTAGAAGGCATTCTTGAAAGAAGAATCCAAACTTGAATAAGAGAAGAAAACTGAGCAGAGCTCAGGGAGACTCCCTTCACACGACGTGCGGTAGAAAATCTGAGAGCCTGAGCCTCTGGGGAGAACCTTCTGGTGGGTGCTGTCGCCTGATTGGCTGTAGTTTGGACTATACAAAATGACTAGGATAGTCATGAGTATGGAAGTTTTTTCTCCTGTAGCTTTGGCTACTTTACTTCCTGGTTGGGAATTACTGTATTTTTCCTGTGTTATGGCATTTTATTGCTTTTTTATGTACCGTGGGACTCCCACTCCGACGACGGGGAATGATTCAGGCATGTGAATCTATGAAAGACACCCCTAATACTGGAGAATCTTAAATACAATCAGATGCTGAGGAACTGCTCATACTTTCATGGTAGGTCTCCTTGTCACTGCAGCAAGTTTTCAAATGTTTCCAACTTTTTCTTGGTGCCCAAGCAGCTACAGGAGTACATTTCTAAGACACCCCCAGGACCTCGTCGGGCAACCTAGAGACTCTCGGGATGCCAGGCAGAGGCCACCAGCAAAGTCTAGTGCAGGTACCAGTTGCCACAAGTCAGCTGGGAATTAAGGGGGGGGGGCTCTTGCAGCATTTTGTGTCCCTGTAGCTACACAGAAGGTCAGCCAACTGACCCCTGGAGTCCCCTTCTTTGTCCCCGATACAAAGGAGGAGCAGGTTCAGTCACTCACAAGTCAGACATACCGTTGAGGCCTCTTCTGTTCTTCCACAGGTCCAGAAAGTCTTCTGATAGGGTGGCATCTTTATTCCTGGCACTGGCAATTTTTTTTTGAGTAGGGCATGTTTGACTTACAGCAAGTAGGCCCAAAATGCCATAGGCAGGGGCATTTTCAAGATGGCGAAAGTCATCAGCCACAAACAAACTTGTCATCTGAGGGGTAAATGTCTGTAGGAGAATGCACTATGATAATCCCCAGTTTCCTTCTACATCTAACACTACAATCCAGTTTGATGCAGTTCCTGTGCCCTCAACAAATTAGAAAACAGAAGTATGGTAGGACAAAGGTAGGGTCAAACAATACAGATATAGGGATACACAAATACACAAGAACAGTTCTGACATCCTGTTTTCTCCCATTCAAGCACACCAGAGTATGACTTATGGCTCAAACCAACCTGTCAGACAAGATTTGACACTGTAGTGTCAAAAGGAAGCCCACTGCCCACACTTTGCATATTTTGCTGAGCTCGGGAGTCATTTCTGCTAATCAAGGTCAACCTATTGTGTAGCTCCTGGGAGAAAATTCACACCTCATTCAGGATACATATTAGGCAGGGCAGCTGCTAGACAGCTAATGCAACTTAGCCTCTAGCACCAACAGGCAGGGTAAAGCTAACTTTCTAAAAGTTACATTTCCAAGATAGTTATTTAATAAAAACCTGACTTTACCATTAGATTGTTTTTTTATTAGCTCTGAATTGAGTCTGTAGCTGGTACAGGTCAAAAGTCATAGATTAAAGAGTATAATCTGTATTTTGACTTTTCTAATGTGCTAGGAACAGCCTGACCAGTGACAATATCATTTTTTGCTTAGCTATTGGGAGGGAGAGGGGGAAACCACATGACATTTAAAATGTCAAACCGGTTCCAATCTTAAATATTATGCACCCTACATTGGGATCAGCAAGGTGCACTTAGACGGAACTTATTTTATATTTTAAATCAGGTTTTCCTACCTGTCAAACGGGTGGTTTTGATAGGTTTGTGCAGCAGGATTTTAGCTGCTGGTCTGAAGCTACACAGGTTAGGCCTGAAGCCATGTTTTTACTGCCACTGCAGTAGATGTCACAATAGGTGCTGTATTCCACTTGTAGTATTTAACTTTTCATGCTATTGAACAAGTTACTTACCTTCGGTAGCTATATATCTGTAAGAAACATAGGTTAGTTATAGATTTCTTACCTTAGAATTACCCAGACTGGATCTGGAAAGGTTTTCGTCAGCAGTACACCTGCGCGTCAGAAAGTGGCATCGGTAGACTCCGCATTAGTCAGCGGCGTCGTGGTCGCCGGGATGACGTCGCTGTAGCTACATAGATGCCGCCCTTGCGCGCTGATGGCAGTTCTGTACACAACTTGCCACGCTAGAAACGCAGACCAATTCAAGACACTGACCACTGGTGCACAAAACTAGGTCCCTGAAATGAAGTCCTTAACCCTAGAAGTCAGTTCGCAGAATGGGGAGGATGAGTGGGGCGGTAAGGCATCTATAACTAACCTATGTTTCTCACAGACATATCTTTACCGAAGGTAAGTAACTTGTTCATCTGAAAGAAACAGTTATAGATTCCTTACCTTAGAATAGATACCCTAGCAATACCAACCCCGGAGGTGGGTATTCAAACTAAGCTCACACCAGAAAGTCCTGGAGAACAGAACGGCCAAAGAAGCCGCATCTCCGGACTTGGCTGTACAAGCAGTAGCGTTTGATGAACGTGTGCAGCGATGCCCACGGTTCTGCCTGACAGATGTCATTAAGAGGGACTCTTAATGACAGAGCGCCTTGAGACCCTCACGGGTGAGTAGCACGCTTTACAAACCCCTGATTGATTGACTCCCCGTCCCAAAGAAGTAGTAGCTACCGTTGCCCTGGTGGAATGGACGCGCAGCCCCACTTAAGGCTCCTTCTTTGCCAAAGAATAGCAAGCTTTGATGCACAGAACGACCCACCTGGAAATGGTCAATTTGTGCACGGCCCGACCTTTCTTAGCGCCCACGTAACCAACAAAGAGCTGGTCGTCCACCCAGTGTTTGGTGCGATCCAAGTAGAAGGAACGCGCATGTTTTGGATCCAGACGGTAGAGCCTCTCTTCCTCTTTTGAAGGATGCAGAGGCAAAAGGAAGGTGAGCAAAGTGATGGCTTGACCAATGTGGAAAGAAGTAACCACTTTGGGAAGAAAGGAAGGTCTAGCTCCGAGGACAGCATTGTCCGGATGAACGGCCAGAAAGGGAAGCTTGGAAGAAAGAGCTTGTAGCTCACTCACCCGGCGCGCAGAGGTGATGGCCACCAGCAAGGCAGTTTTCAAGGTTAAAAGCCTGAGAGGACAGTTATGTAGCGGCTCAAAGGGAGAGCACATAAGCTAGGAAAGAACCAAGTTCAAGTCCAACTGAGGCATTACGATGGGAACAGGAGGAAAAAGATGAGTAATGCCCTTAAGGAAACGATTTACAACAGGGGACTTGAAAAGAGAAGGCTGTTCAGGAAGCCCTTGGAAGGCTGAAATGGCTGAGAGATAGTCCTTAAAAGAGTGCCCAGAGCAGAGCCCAGCTGGGCTAAAGAAAGGAACAAGAGAACGTCAGAAAGGGGGGCGGAAAGGAGATACACAGCTTTTGCTGTGCACCATGCCACCAATGTGTTCCATCTGCAGGCGTAAACCGTCTTAGTGGAGGGACGCCTGGCTGCCAAGATTACATCACAGACCTCGGGAGGCAGGTCAACCGACGTCAACTGCCGCTGCTCAATCTCCACGCAAGGAGGTGGAGGCTGGACAGGTTTGAGTGGAGGACCGTCCCCTGCTGCTGCGACAGCAGATCCTCCCGAAGAGGCAGCCATGTGTAGCAGCTCAGAATACCAGACTCTTTGTGCCCAATCCGGAGCCACAAGAATTACTTGGGCCAGGTCGCGCTTGATCTTATTCAGCACTCTGGGCAGAAGTGGTATAGGCGGAAAGGCGTATAGAAGACCGCAACTTCTCTCGCGATAATAAGCATTGCCTAGGGAGTGCCGCCTCGGAAATTCCAACGCGCAGAATTGCAGACATTGCGCGTTCTCTTCTGTGGCGAATAGATCTAACCAAGGCTCTTCCCACTGCTGAAAGAGACCTTGCACCGCCTCAGAATGAAGATGCCATTCGCGATCCATCATGCACCTGCGGCTGAGTTCGTCCACCCTGGCGTTCAGTGAACCTGCCAGGTGTTGAATCACCAGGTATATGCCCTGATGTTCCAGCCATGTCCAGAGGCGGAGGGCCTCTTGACAGAGGGTTATGACCCCATCCCGACGTGTTTGTTGCAATACCAGATGGTGGTGGTGTTGACCGTGAACACCTGCACTACTCTTCCCTGAACAGAGGGAAGGAATGCTTTGAGTGCAAGACAGATCGCCCGAAGCTCCAGAAGGTTGATGTGGAGCCCGGACTCTGCCAGAGACCAAAGGCCTCTGATCTCTGCCTCTCCCATTTGGCCACCCCATCCCAGAAGGGATGCGTCTATCACCACTGTGTGCGTTCTGGTTGGGGAAGGGAGAGGGATCTGCTGTTGACCCAATCCTGGCTCGTTAGCCAGCACTGCAATTGTCGTGGAGTGCCCTCCGTGATCTGGACACAATCAGACAGATTCCCCTGATGCTGCGACTGGAACATTAGGTCCCACTGCAGAGCCTGCATATGCCACCCGGCATGATCTACTAGCAGGATGCAGGAGGCCATGAGGCCCTGCAGCCTCAGGGTCATCCTGACCAAAACACGGGATAGAGGCTCAAAGGTCAGAACCATAGCCCGAATATCCCGGACTCACTGCTCGGGACGATAGACCCGAAACTGTTATGTCCAGAACCCCTCCGATGAAGAGGAGCTTCTGAGAGGGAGTCAGGCGTGTCTTCGGCACGTTGATGGAGAACCCTAGTCTGGAGGTTGGAGATGACCAGCTGGGGCGTGCCCGCCTTCCACAGCCAGTCATCGAGATAGGAGAGGACTGGAACACCTGATCTGCGCAGATGAGCTGCGATCACCACTATCACTTTCGTGAATACCCAAAGGGCGGTTTTAAGGCCAATGGGGACCGCGGTGAACCGTAGGTAACGCCGGTGGGCCGGCAGCACGGGGATATAAAAGTAAGTCTCCGGCAAGTCCAACGCTACCATACAGTCTTCAGGGTCGAGGGCAGACAGGACTTGAGCCAGCGTCAACATTTTGAACTTCTTCTTCTGGAGGAACTATTGACATCCCTAAGATCAAAGATAGGATGCAGACCTTTGTCCTTCTTGAGCACCAGAAAGTAGTGGGAATAGCAACCAGGACCTACTTCTGGAACAAGAACTCGCTTGATGGCACCCTTGGCCAGGAGTGCTGAAAATTCCTGTTGGAGAAGGGCCAGATGATCCTCCGACACGCAATGGTACTGAGGTAGTATGGATGGAGGGGTAGCTCGAAGGGGAGGGAGTAGCACCTTCAGACTTTTTGCAAAACCCACCTGTCCGACGTGATGGTGCCCCAGCGGGTGAGGGGATGGCGAATCCTGCCTCCCAGTGCCAATTGGTGCCCCTGAAAGGTCGGACTAGGAGGGGTTGGAGGCTGCTAAAGAGGGGACTGTGGTGGACTGGTCTGCACGCTGGCACCCAGAACCACAGCGTTGGTTCCCACGTCCCCGGCCTCGCAGGGGCTGAACAGCATGCGCTGGCCTGTGGCTCTGGGCAGGACATGGTGGGGCACCCCTCCTGTAGCAACGAAAGGGACGAATAGTAGACTGCACAGGGCAGGTGGTGGAGAGGCCCAAGGACCTGGCCATAGCCGGAGAGTCCTTAAAGTGCTCTAGCGCACTGTCTGCTTCGTCACCGAATAGGCGACAGCCATCAAAGGGCATGTCCGTAAAGGTGGATTGGACATCCCGGGAAAAACCAGTCAACCTCAACGAGGCTTAGCGACGAAGGGCTACCAACATGGAAATCGCCCTGCCTAGTGAGTCAGCAGTATCCAGCCCACAGCGATGGTAAACTTTGCTGCATCACTCTCTTCGGCAACTGCTCAAGAGAGTACGGCCTGGGCCTCCTCCAGGCACTGAGGCAGTACTTGCGCAACCACATCCCACACGGAGCTGGTGTAACAGACCAACAGACATGCACTGTTTACCGAACGCAGTCCCAAGCTGGAGAAAGAAAACATCTTCTTCCCAAGATGGTCCAGCTTTTTGGATTCCCTATCAGGTGGGGCGGTAGGGAATGCGCCCTTGGAGGTGGAAGCTTGGACCACCAAGCTCTCAGGGGTGGGGTGTTGGGAGAGGAAAGTGGGGTCGCCCGGGCCGGGCAGTCTTGTCGGGCAATCATCCTATCCACCAGGTGCCCAAAAGGATGTCTGTCAGGGCTTCATTAAATGGCAGCAGGGGCTCCGTAGAGCTCGCCACCAGTTGAAGCACCTCTGTCAGGAGGCTAGTCCCGACAGCCACCATAGATAACTCTAGGTGGAGAGCCTCGGCCGCCCTACATAACACCACAGCGTAAGACACTCCCTCCTCCGTTGCCACGGTAGGAGGAGAAAACATGCCAAGATCTGGCGAGTTATTCAGACCACTGGCTTCCCCCAGTTCCTCTCTCCAGTCCGGTCATAACCCAACTGGTCAGTCAAAGGGTCTCCAGACCCCTCCCCACCTTCCTCTGGCTGCCAATCTGGTCTCAAAGAGCCAGGGTAGAACAGGGGTAAAAAAGTACCGTCAGCACTGGATCCGGCGTCAGACAACGCCGGTTCGACTCGGTGTCAACCTCAAGTTTGACACTAGGTCGCCTGTGGCCCAGCTGATGTCGGCTGGGGACATGGTGCTGGTGGAGTCGGCACCGGTGGAGGTATTACAAGGTTGCCGTGCTCCGCTCCAGAATCAGGCCTGGATCCAAGGGGACCCTGCGGTGCCGAAGCCACCGGAGTCGAAGGCCCAGGGCCCCCAGCAGTGAAGGCACACCAGTGGAGTCGGGCTGCCCAAAGATGGCGTGCATCGCTTCGTAAAATTGACGAAGCTGGGCAGGGGTCGCTCTGGGTCCTGGAATTTGGGGGGGGCGAGCCGGAGTCGACCCTTCATGTTCCACACGCGGAGCTGCAGGAGGGGCCCCACCTGCATCTCTGGTCATGTCAGCCAATGGACGGGGATAAGTCAAAGAGCGAAAATGCTTCTTCGACTTCTTGTGCTTCGACTTACCTGACCCAGAGTGCAAAGACTTGGAAGAAGAATGATGGTGGCTCCGGGACCGGTCCCTCAACCTCCTACGCGACTGGGACCTCGAGCGGCGCAGAGCCGACTGCCGGGCCTCGTGGCGCTTAGGGGACCGCTCCCGCAAAGACTTCGGATACATGGCCCGGCAGTCGGGGCACGACTTGTGGTCGTGGTCACTCCCCAGGCAGAATAGGCACATGCGGTGCGGATCCGTCACCGACATCAGTCGGTAACAGGAACCGCAAGCCTGGAAGTCTGGCATTCCCCGTGCACCAGGAGTCGATGGACTCAAAAACGATATCAACAAAAGTAGAGAAAAAGTCAGTTAAAAAGTGACTGGAGGTACCGCTCTCTCTGAATCTGTGCTAGCTGGTGCGGAAAAAGAAATAACTAACGTCAGCGCGCGAGGGCGGCATCTAGGTAGGTTCAGCAACGTCATCCTGGCGACCAGGACACAGACGACGAACGCATATTTGACCGACACCACCTTCTGACACGCAGGGGTACTGTTGACGAAAAACTTTCTGGATCCAGTTGGACGCCTGCGGGTAGTTCTAAATTCAGGAATCTATAACTACTGTTTCTTTCAGACTGGATATTTCTGCACCACATAGTATGGCCTTATAGGAATGTTAAACGAGCCAATCAGGTTTTAAGTCAATATCAACATGATTTTGGGGTCAGAGCACATCCAATGGGCACTGGATAGCAGTGGACCAGTGTTAAGAGTGTTGATTACCAGCAGATAAGTCCCAAAACAATAAAGAAAAATTGGGGGTGACCACCTGAAAAGGGCTCACTTTGCAACAAAAAGCCACGAGGAATTCTCACAGATTATTGCACCAGTTGTTGTGCTTATAATGAGTTTCTTTGTTATTATGCCAGTTATTATGCCGTCAGTTATGGTGTCTGCTTGTGTGCCCTCTTATTGCACAGGTAAATGTCCCTTTGGTTATGCCTCAGTTACTGTGCCAGCACCTGTATTCCTGGCCCAGACAGTGAACCTTAAAACTTGGTTTTAAAGTTTTAACTTCAGGCTAGATAGAAGACACTTTAAAATGGCAATTACTCAAATTCTTCTCTAGATAGGAAGAAAACAAATCAACTGTCGCCATGAACTGGAAGCCCTGTGGCAGCAACAACAAATGGCGGGCTTTTAAACATTTCATTGCATCTGCAGACCCTCACAGGATAAGGCTGAGCGACTCACCTGGGTTCCGTGAAGAGCTATAGAGACTGTCCCTGGAGGCACCCCTGGCTGAACAGTTGTATTCTACGAAGAACTGCTGCCCCAGCGGGTGGCAGAGCCAGCGCAGTGAATCAGGCACCGAAGAGCTGTCTGAACTGGTGCACAGGCTTTGGGCTCGGCTCAGAAAATAACCCTGTAAGAAAAAGAAGCACACAGTTAGAGCACAAAGGAAACTAATAGTGAAGGGTCAAGTGAAAGCAAAATCTACATAATTGCATCATGAAGTCCAATCCCAGTGGTCCATTCCAACCCATATCAATAAACCACCTAACCCATGCTACCAATGGGGATTCACCGGACTCCGCTTACACATTTCCGTAGATATCAACAACACCCCTGTTACATTGACACTAGGGATCAATGCTGTCCTCTGGACCTTCACCAAGGACCCAAATTAAAAGGAGATGGTAGGAGATCCTGGACTACAAATTGAAGCACCTAACATCACCTGCTCAGACGGACCACAACTGGAAGGGTGCGCTGGGTTGCAAATGCACTCACCGCCATGAAATGCAATCTGCCTTTCAAGAACTGTTTCAGGTCAATGGCTGCAGTGAGATGCACCTCAGCAAGTACACTGGATGGGATCTTCTCAGCAGCACCCTCAGCTAGGTTGACTGCACACAGGGCTAGATTCAGCCCCAGGAACGGCGAGCTGGATGGAAGCTTCCCTGAATTCGAGAGGGAGAAAGAGAGAGAGAGAGAGAGTGAGTGAGTGTGTGATTCCACAGCAAGAGACCAAGCAATCCACAATACTCTAACCTCACAGCAGGTTTATCCAGCGTCAGCCATGTCCTACCTAGAGTCACAGTGGCAGAACATTAATAGGCCTTTATGAGAGCAGGTTAATTTGAGGGGGAAACCGCTCTCCTTCGAGCTCTGAAAGATGTTTAAAGGTGAGAAACTGAAAGAATTTAATTATCTTTAGAAACTTATATTATGGTTTATACTCCTGCAAATTAAACCCCTTTTCAATATCCTCAGTCGCCAGACTGAATCCAAAAAATCTTCACATCAGTTTCTCACAGTGAAGCTTGGTGGTGCCATGTTGCCTCTGTTGTGATTCAGGATCCTCTCCAGAACATAGGAGCATGAACACAACAATTCAACATGAGCAGTGAACCTATAGGGTAAAGTCATTTCCTGCAACATGTTAAGACCGCTTGCATTTTTCTTGTTCAAGAACAGTGCAGCAACAGATGACAATAGTCTGTCTTCCTCTGAACCTTTTTTTTTTTTTAAAGTTTTTAAAAACTTTGATTGATTCATAAAGCATGGTACATCAATGCAAGAAAAGCAAATAATGCCATTGACCATTAGAAATCAAAGTCAAACCATCTTCCCATGCTGCGTTGTATTAGGCAGTGAACTAAGATTGGAGAGATAATTAACATTTACCCTAACCCCTCCCTCCCCCACTCTACATAACGTGGATTAGATCATAGGAAGCAAATGTCCATAGTAGTCCGGAAGGAGCCTATATGCATAGCAAATTCACTAATGTTGGTGTAAGGGTATCGTCCATCTCCTGTAAACAGCCGTCCCAAGTGCTAGTAAGGAGACATTACAGTCAAACAGTGACCCCAACATAGGAATCCCAATTGGTCCCAGTTCTATAAGCAGACAGAGCAAACAACAAGTACAGGTATAGCACAAGAAGCAGGTGAGTAGAAGTGAAGTGTATGCGGATGAGGATTTACTCGGATGTTGCTGTGTGCGGTGTTGCAATGGGTAGACCCTCCCCAGCCTGAACTTCCTCCTCTTCTGCACTCAACTTGAGGAGATATGCCGTGAGTGGTGCCCATATGTCTTTCCGCTGTGAGGTGGGGGGTAGGAGCTCTGCATAATCGTGTAATCTCTCTTGCCATGTGGACAGAGAGTGAATCAAACATTTAAACTTGGGGGCACGGCCTCTGCCCCAGCGGCACGCTATTAAACGCTTAGCAAGCAACAGGCCGAGGGCTAGAAATTTTTTATGTACAGTGACTACAGATTGCGTTAGCCCCAACAGTGCCTTGAGTGGGCATGGGGTGAGTGTTACACCGAGCATGCTTGTGAGTCCCGCCAAGACTTGATCCCAGTACTTAGCAATCGGGGGGCAGAACCACGCTAAATGTATGAAATCGGCACCAGTTGCGCCGCATCGAAGACAGCAGTCAGTGTCTCGTAAGTGAAACTTGTGTAATTTGGCAGGTGTGTGGTAGAGCCTGTGAAGGAATTTATAATGAAGTAGCCGTAGTCTATTGTTGCTGGTAATCGCCTGTGTTTGAGTGCAACTGGCTTCCCACTGTTCGTCCGTGAGTGGTGAGTCTAGGTCTCTATCCCATTCCAACCTAGCTCTAGAAGGCGCAACGCTGGGCGCAATCTGCGCATGTTTGTAAAGCATGGATACAACGTGCCGTGGGGCTTCAGGTTGTACTCAATTCAATTCAATTCAGTGATTTATATAGCGCGCTACATACCCAAAGGGTCTCAAGGCGCTTGGAGAAGGGTGGGGAGTTACTTGTCGAATATCCAGGTTTTAAGTTGCTTTCTGAATGCTAGGTGGTTCTGAGTGAGGCGAAGGTGAGTGGGAAGTGAGTTCCAGGTTTTAGCTGCCAGGTAGGAGAAGGATCTTCCTCCCATGGTGGTTTTGTTGATGCGAGGTACAGCAGCAAGGGCTTGGTGGGAGGAGCGTAGTTGGCGGGAGGGGGCGTAGAAGTAAAGTCGTGTGTTGAGGCATTCGGGTCCAAGTTCGTAAAGTGCTTTGTGTGCGTGGGTTAGAAGGCGGAATGTTATCCTCTTATTGATGGGGAGCCAGTGGAGGTTTTTCAGGTGACCAGAAATGTGATCTTTACGCAGAATGTCTAGAATGAGTCTGGCTGATGCGTGAAGTGGAGCAAGTATATCAGGTTCAGCGGGGAAAGAGGGAGTTAGGGCTCGGACATTTTGCCGCAGTCTGGTAAATAGGAAAGTATCCATAGCAGAAGGAGGCACATCCCAGAAAAACTGTTCCGCCGTGCGGAAAGTGCCCTGTATATACAGGTCTCCCCAGCAGCATATTTTCAATTTACGGAGCATTGCATGGCAAATTACTTCGCAGGTGACTTGTAGCCTCGGGTCATTAAGCAAGGTAAGGTTGGGCGAGTAGGCAAATGGGTTATCGAGAACATTGATAAAGCGGTTCCAGGCCTGTACAGTGCAGTCCTTCCTCTGAACCTTCATTCAAGAAAGCACACCCTGCCATGGCTTATCAGAAAGGCAAGCAGAAATACTCCTCTAAAATGTGTGCCCTTAAGAAACGTTCAGCCGGAGGCTCATCCTACAAAGATGCCTGTCCCTTGTTCTTAGAAATCATGAGTATTTGCTTTTTGGACAAGTTTTCTGCCACCGTTCAAAGGAGCAGCTCTAAATTCAACACTGCAGGAGTGGATTGTGTCATTGTGGTAACCTTTAGTGGAGTCTGTAGATGGAAAAGTAGTGTGGTCAAGGGCCTGGGAAGCGAAGCCGAAGCAGCAGCATGACTCTAAAATAGGATGAACAGTGCTAGGGCAGAAGTTGTAGAGGAAGGGAAGTTAGGGATCCCAGCTAAAGTTTGGGGGCAGGAGGCAAGCTTTAAAAAAATAAAATGGCAAAATTAGATTGTCTGAAGGCCCAAGTCTACGAGGCATTGGAAGACAGGGCAAAAAAGTGTGGACACCGTTTTTGAAGACCAGGAAACAGAAAAAAGCAGATTCCACAATAAGGGAATGGCGCTGACGATTCCCAGACTTCTCCCAAGAAGGGAGAATCTCTTCGTAGTGGAGTAGGACTTCTTTTTCTTGTATTTCCTTGATTCTTATAACTGAAGGAATTTTCAAAAAGAAGGAACGTATGAGGTTGCATCGTGCTGGGCTTTAGTCAAACATTGTGGCCTCCCATTTTCTAATTGCCATTGGGTGCATCAGGGCAATTCTTGCAAGGGCTGAGGAGTTAATGTTCTAGACCCTGGCAGTACATGAACTAGTCTTGAAAGTCAGAGATGGACATCTGCTTACAAAGGTCTTGCAGGGATTAAACAGGACTTCTAAGGGAAAGATGTTGTAGGAAGGTAGATACCCGACTATGGTTACCCCCGACTTTTTGCCTGGTGTTTTGCTGGTTTTCCGACTTAGTTGACCTGGGGCCCTGCCAATCAGGACCCCAGGCCTACTGCTCTCTCTCTAAAATGGATTCCATGTACCTTAGGTACATTTCCAATTGGAACTGGGCCACCTTGTCAGACCATGTCACTCAGGGCATCGGTGTACCCAGGGCCTGCCAGGGGCTGAAGCATGTATTATGCCACCCCTGGATGGCCATCTAAATCTGACACAACTGGCTGCGCGACAGCTGGGGCAACGTGGCATACTCGCCCTTTGCTTTTGATATAGTATACCTATATCTAACCCTCAAATGGACACCCGAATTCCTATCAGCCACTCCTATGGCAGGCCTTGACAATCCTGAAGGCAGAGTGCGTGGAAACGTGTGAATTGGGCTCTGGCACGAGCCGAGCCCGGTTGCAGCTTGCGGAATCAAGACCCAATGGCTGTTCCATGATAACGCGTACCATATTGATAACTTCGGTATCGCGTTATCAAGACATGTCGAGTAAGGTGTCATACGAATCGGGATACCGACCCCTCACCAATGCTGGCGACGGGGTTAGCATTCCACCCTTCTAGAGGGACACGACATGTACGTAACTGTGAACCCCGGTTAAAGTTAACTGAAGCCTCAGCTCGACAAAATGGATGCTGCCACCACAGACACGAGTCTGACCTCCTGCTGCTGGGAGTCCTCCCAGCGAGGAGAGCTTGGACAAAGGGTTTCCTGTCCGGGGCGGTGCTCGCACCATCCCAGACAGGGTTTTGTGTATCCTGGGTAGGCAGGGCTTTACAGGAAGGTGACTGCGGAGTGGCACCCCGGTGCTCACTACGCATCTGCCGGCTAGAACCAGTTCCAGGGGCACACCAGCCCCTGACCTGGGGAAAGTCCGGCATGGGAGAGGGGTCTAACCACCCCCCTTCCTGGTCCCACCCCTAGGGCAGGACCTAGTCACGTACCCACCCCTTTCTTTAGGATAAAGGCAGGAGCGGGGACCCTTCCAAATTAGATCATCTTTGAATCAAGAATACTTTCTACGAAAGGAACTCTCGACTCTTCTCAAGATTTCTCCCTTGTGGCTAAGGAGTAGTCACCCTGCATCCGCAGGCACCATCTAAGAACTCTGCGGTTTGCTGCAAGTCCTTCCTCAGGAATCCGACTGCCCAGCTCGACGAGAACCGGCTTCCCTGGCACCTCTGACCTCTACCCACATCGTCAGCTCAGCTGAGATCTGTGGGTGCGACGAGACCTCGAGGGACCGGCCATCATCAAGACCTGCACGATTTCTTAACCAGCACGACCGCCGAGGGATCCTCTGGTGAGTGCTCTGGGGTCCGAGAAGCCCCGACCCTGAGCAGCTCCAGCATCGAAGTGCAGCCTCCCAGCATCTCCACGATCTACGTGGGGCCCTTCTGCTCTTTGCTGTTCAGCACGTTGTCTGGTTACTAGCCGCTGGCTTGTGACCTTCTTGACGACGCCCGACAACCAACGCTGCTGGTCTGGTTGCTCCAGACTGGCCTTTGCTCCCTTCTGAGAGAGGAGCACCCCGGACCCTCCTGGTCCACTCAAGACGCCATTTTAGGCCCACCACGTGGCCCTGAAATTTGCCAAGGCTTGTTGCCCCAATCCTGGGCCCAGCGACGCCGACAGCATCAACCTTCGTAGGACAGCTCGCACCTCCATCCTGGTTGCCGACAACGCCTCCTGGTCCGTGAGACTGCAGAGCCTAGCGTCGCCCACTCACCTAGTCGAGGTGACGATCATCCGGTGCCCTCCTGGTACCTTCTGACTACTGGCTAGTAGTTACGAACTTGGTCCCCTCTGCTTTCAGGTGTCATCCATCTCTGATCCAGGCTTGGATCTCTACGAACTATCTCCACTGGTCGCCGGCCAGCAACTCCCTCCTTCCGGCTCCTGGCTCGTCAGCGAAGACTCCCGACGTCTGTAAAGACTTGTGCAGCTGCAGCCCTTGGGGCTAGGTAACTTCGGCATTTCGGTGCCCGCATAGCCACCCTAGTTAAGGGTCCCGAGTCCCTATCGCTTCCGACTTGCCTTATCGGGTCCGCCCGAGACCACTAAAACTTTCCGTGCCCTCGGGCACTTGTATTGATTGTGCACTTGAAGTATTTTCCTAAGAGTTTTGTTCTGTGCTTAGTACCCTGTCCTCATAAAGAGTACAGGGCTGTTGTGATTCTAATAAATACACTGTTTATTTTCATAACACTTGTGTGGTGTCCTTTCACTTGGGGTTCAAGGGGTATGTGATGGTATAACAGCTGGCTTAACACGCCCTCTAGAGTTTAGCCCGAAGACTGCTTGTATCCACGCTACTAGGATAGCTGGTCTAAAGGTTGACTTACAACCAATCACCATAAGGGTCGTTTGGACCGATGCATAGGGATCACTGCATATCGGGCCAACTTCTCACAGATGTTTCTAATTTAAAAAAAACACTGCTCATCGCTAAGATTGTGCTTTTGGGAGTAATGGATCAATGAGATGGTGCTAACTATACCAAGACTTTGGTGGGCATTTGCCTTGGGTTAGCCAAGCGTGATGTTGACAGGCATTGGAGGAGCAGCAGTCCACTCTCAATGGGGAAGGACGTAGGAGTATGGATACTTGTGCGTTGGCAGAGAAGAAAACAAGCTACTTACCTGTAACTATAGTTATCCAGTATTGGTATCTTTCATAGATTCACATACCTGAATCATTCCCCGTCGCCTAGGCGGGAGTCCCACAGTAAATAAAAAAGCAGTGCCAAAGGTAGATAACAGTAGTAGGCCCAAAAGAAAAAGGCCTGAGGCCTAGATCTTAGTAGCCTATCTACATCATTATGTTAAAAGAACCGAACTTTGGTCCCAACCAATCAGCTATCAGCATCCTCTGAAACACTCTCTGCAGTGCCAGTTCTCCTCAGATTTTCGTTAGCACAAGTGGGAAATCTATATCCCATAACAGAGAACGGACTCTCCGGGGAGGAGGGTGGGTGCATGTGAATCTATGAAAGATACCAATACTGGATAACTGTAGTTACAGGTAAGTAACTTGTTTTCTTATCCAGTATTGGGGTATCTTTCATAGATTTACATGCCTGAATCAGAGTAGCAAGCAGTATACAGACGGTTGCGGATGGTGGGAGACTTGTGCTGAAAAACTCCCAGTTGCATCCAAAATTTGTTAACAGAGGCATGAAATAGCGAAACTTCGAAGTTAAAACATGAGTTATAAGAAATAAAGAGCAAAACGCACAAGTTACTTACCTTCAGTAACGATATATCTGTAAGAAACAGTAGTTAGTATTAGATTCCTTACCGTAGAATATCCCCAGGCGTCAGACTGGATCCGGATACTTTTGCGTAGCAGTACCCCTGCGTGTCTGTAGGCGTCGTCTGCGGCTCCGCGTCCGTCATCAGCGTTGTTGGCGCCGGGATGACATCGCCGGAGTACTTAGACGCCACCCTCGCGCACTGACGTCAGTTCTTATACACAGTTTTTCCGCGCCAGAAACGCAGAGCAATGATGAAAACCAACACTGGTGCCATAAAACTAGTGCCCTGAAAGGGGATGACCTTAAACCTAGATATCGGTTCGCAGAACGGGGAGAATGGGTGGGGTGGTAAGGATTCTAATACCAACTACTGTTTCTTACAGATATATTGTTTCCGAAGGTAAGTAACTTGTGCATCTGAAAGAAACAGGTTAGTATTAGATTCCTTACCTCAGAATAGATACCCCAGCAATACCAACCACAGTGGTGGGTCTGCGAACCAATGATCACACTAGAAAGTCCTGGAGGACTGAACGGCCAAGGAAGCCATCCCCCCGGACTTGGCTGTCCACGTGTGCAGCAAGGCCCACGTAGCTGCCTGACAGATGTCCTGCAAGGGGACTCCCCAGCCCAGGGCAGTAGAACCCGCCGTGGCCCGAGTAGAATGGGCCCTCAGCCCAACAGGAGGCTCCTTCTTAGTTAAAGAGTAGCATGCCCTGATACACAAGACGACCCACCGAGAGATGGTCCGTTTGTGCACTGCCCGTCCCTTCTTAGCGCCCACGTAACCAACAAAGAGTTGGTCATCCACCCAGAACTGGTGTGTGCGATCCAAATAGAAAGAGAGCGCACGTTTTGGGTCCAGACGGTGGAGCCACTCTTCCTCTTTAGAGGGATGCGGAGGCGGAAGGAAGGTGGGCAAAGTGATGGACTGCCCTATGTGGAAGGCTGTGACTACCTTGGGCAGGAAAGAGGGTCTTGTCCACAACAAAACCTTGTCCGGATAGACAGAAAGGAAGGGAGGCTTGGAGGAAAGAGCCTGGAGCTCACTCACTCTCCTGGCAGAGGTGATGGCAACCAGGTAAACAGTCTTAAGGGTAAGAAGACCAAGAGGACAGTTATGAAGCGGCTCGAAGGGAGCACACATCAGAAAGGTAAGTACAAGGTTCAAGTCCCACTGAGGCATCACAAAAGGAACAGGGGGGAACATATGAGTGATGCCCTTTAAGAACCTATTAACAACCGGGAACTTGAACAAAGAAGGCTGATCAGGTAGCCTTAAGAAGGCGGAAAGGGCAGAAAGGTAGCCCTTGATAGTGCCCAGAGCAGAGCCCTGCTGGGCAAGAGAAAGAAGGAAGAGGAGAACCTCAGAAAGAGGGGAAGAAAGGGGATCCACAGCCTTTGCTGTGCACCATGCTACAAATTTGTTAAACCTGCAGGCGTATACCGACATCGTGGAGGGACGCCTGGCTGCCAGAATCACATCACAAACTTCAGGAGTCAAATGGCCTCAACTGTCGCCGCTCAATCTCCAAGCATGGAGGTGGAGACTGGACAGATTCGGGTGGAGGACGGTCCCCTGCTGCTGCGACAGAAGGTCCTCCTGTAGAGGCAGACAAATTGGGGGGATTGACAGACATGCTGGGTAGCTCGGGATACCAGTATCTTCGTGCCCAGTCCGGAGCCACAAGGATAACTTGGGCCCGGTCGCGTCTGATCTTCTTCAGCACTCTGGGCAGAAGTGGTATAAGCGGAAATGCGTACCGCAGCTCCACTCGCGACGAAAAGCGTCTCCGAGCAAGTGCCGCCTTGGAAATTCCAACGTGCAGAACTGATGAAATTGCACGTTCTCTTCAGTGGCGAATAGATCCTCATGGCAGTGGTGTTGTCCGTGAACACCTGCACTACACTCCCCCGGACCGAGGGGAGGAATGCCTTCAGTGCAAGCCGGATCGCCCGCAGGTCCAGAAGGTTGATGTAGAGCCGGGACACCGCCGGAGACCAGAGGCCTCTGATCTCTGCCTCTCCCATGTGGCCCCCCAAGCCCAGGAGGGACGCGTCCGTCACAACTACGTGCTCCGGGAGGGGTAGGGAGAGGGATCTGCCGCTGACCCAATCGCGGTCCGTGAGCCACCACTGCAACTGTTTTGCAGTGCCCTCCGAGATCAAGACATGGTCGGACAAATTGCCCTAATGCTGGGCCCACTGAAACTTCAGGTCCCACTCCAGAGCCCGCATCCGCCACCTGGCGTGATACACCAGAAGGATGCAGGAGGCCATCAGCCCCAGAAGCCGCAGCGTCAACCTGACCGAGACTCGGGATAACTGCTGAAAGATCGGAATCAGAGCCTGAATATCCTGAACCCGCTGTTCAAGAGGATAAATCCGAAACAGCGCTGTAGAGCAGCTCCGATGAAGAGGAGCTTCCGAGAGGGACACAGGTGTGACTTCGGCACATTGATGGAGAACCCCAGCAGGTGCAGGAGGTCGGCCGTAATCTGGAGGTGGCTGACGACTGTCTGGGGCGAGCCCGCCTTCAACAACCAGTCGTCGAGGTAGGGGAAGACTGAAACCCCTAACCTGCGCAGATGAGCTGCGACCACCGCCATCACTTTCGTGAACACCCGTGGGGCGCTGGTAAGGCCGAAGGGGAGCACGGTAAACTGAAAGTGCTCGTGGCCTACCGCGAACCGCAGGTAACGCCGGTGGGCCGGCAGGATGGGGATGTGGAAATAAGCGTCCTGCAAGCCCAACGCTACCATCCAGTCTTCCAGGTCTAGGGCAGCTAAGACCTGAGCCAGTGTCAGCATCTTGAACTTCTCCTTCCAGAGGAAGCCATTGACGTTCCGCAGGTCCAAGATAGGGCATAGGCCCCCTTTGCCCTTCTTGGGTATCAGAAAGTAGTGGGAGTAACAACCACACCCTACTTCTGGCCCAAGAACGCGCTCGATGGCCCCCTTGGCCAAGAGGGCCGTCACTTCCTCTTGTAAAAGTTTCAAGTGATCCCCCGACACGCGGTGGTACTGCGGTGGCATGGCTGGAGGGGTCCCCTCGAAGGGGAGGGAGTAGCCCTTTCGGACGATTTGCAGCACCCACCTGTCCGATGTGACAGTGCGCCAGTGGAGGTGGTGATGCCGAACCCTTCCCCCCACTGGCGTCACATGGGCATGAAAGCTCGGACTAGGAGGGTTTTGAGACGGATGCTGCAGGTGTGGACTGGCCTCGCCGTTGTCCCAGACCGCCGCCACAGCGGTTTCCACATCTGCCACCGCGCTGGATGGTTGTCTGCAGCCCGTGGCTGGCAGGACGAGTGGGGGCGCCCCTTCCTTGGCTACGTAAGGAGAGAAAGGCACCAGTTTGCTGGCGCGGGCCGAGAGGCCCAAGGACTTGGCCGTAGCCCTGGAGTCTTTAAAGAACTCAAGCGCATGGTCTGCCTTGTCACCAAAGAGGCGACGACCATCAAACGGCATGTGCATAAGGGTATTTTGGACATCAGCCGAAAAATTGGTGGACCTCAACCAGGTGTGGCGACGAATCGCCACAGTTGTTGCCATCGCTCTGCCCAGTGAGTCTGTGGTATCCAGTCCACACCGCATGGCAAACCGTGCTGCATCTCGACTATCCGCAAGGGCTTGGGCGAGTTTAGTCCGGACCCCCTCCGGACATTGTGGCAGCACGTCCGTGACCGTGTCCCACAGAGAGTGGGTGTAACGGCCCAAGAGGCACGTGTTGTTGACTGACCGCAACCCCAAACTTGAGGAGAATACCTTTTTCCCGTATTGCTCATACCTCTTAGATTCCCGATCAGGGGGAGCCGTCGGGAATGCGGTGTGGGAGTTAGAGGCCTGGATGACCAGGCTCTCGGGTGTGGGGTGGGTGGACAGGAAGCAAGGGTCGCCCGGAGCCGGGCGGTGGCGCCTGGCCACGTTCCTATCTACAGGCGGACCTGTAGCGGGCTTGGACCAAGTGCCCAGAAGAACGTCTGACAAGGCCTCATTAAACGGCAGCAGAGGCTCAGCCTGCGGTTTAAGGATCTCAGTGAGGAGGTTAGTCCTCACGGCCGCGACGGGGAGCTCAAGGCCCAAGGCCTTGGCAGCCCGCGTCAGCACCACACTATAGGCAGCCCCCTCCTCCGTAGCCACGGTAGGAGGGGAGACAAAACCAGTGTCGGGTGAAGTGTCCAGACCACTGGCCTCCCCAAGTTCACCTGTCAAGTCCTGAGAAGACTGGCACTCACGTGCCTAAGGGTCCTCGGACCCCTCCCAATACCCCTTGCCACCCATCTCCTGATACTCAGGGTCAAAGGATGGGGCCGAGTCATAGAAATAGAAATCTCCCATCGGCGCCGCTCCGACGCCGGACCCGAATCGAGGGTAGGAATAGGGACGACGTCGTCCTGGGACGGCGCCGGAGGCAACACCCTGGGGGCCGGCGCCGGCGAGGTTGTAAGGTCAACCAGCGACGACCCGGATCAGGAACCAGATCCAGCGGGGCCCTGCAGCGTCGGGACCGAAGTCGCCGGGCCGAAGCACCCGACAACGCCGGGGCCAAAGCACCCGGCCCGCTTGGCCCGAAGGCGCCGTGGAACCAGACAGGGGAGCGAGCAACCTCATGGCCATGAGGAAGGTGTTGATCTCCTCCGGCGTCGCGTTCTGCCCTGGGACCGGCGGGTATGGAGCAGGCCGAGACGCCTGTGGCTCCGGCGGAGCCGCAGGGGCGGTGTCGCCCGAACCCTCCGGCCACGTCGCGCGAGCGTTGGGGGGAGTCAGAATAGCGATGACGCCTCTTCGACTTCTTGTGCCTCTTATCACAGGACTTCGAGCCCGAAGACTGGTGACGACTCCCGGAGCTATGATGACTCCGACCCCGCGACCGATCCCTCGACCTCCTCGCGGACCGTGACCTCGAGCGGCGCGGGGTCGACTGCTGGAGCTCGAGTTGCTTGCGGGACCGCTCCAGTCTAGCTTTGGACGTCAGGGCCCGGCAGTCGGAGCAGGACTTGTCGTCATGGTCGGGGCCCAGACAGTGAATACTGGCGATGGGGGTCGGTAACCGACATCCGTCGGTTGCAGTCGACGCAGGGTTTGAACCCGAGCATCCCTACCGGCACCGTCTGAGTCGAGCGACTTCGAAAGATGATCAAAAAAGTTAGTCAAAAATTGACTAAGGGTACAACTTTTTCCGGATCTGCGCTTGCTGGCACGGAAAAAAGAAGAACTGACTTCTGCGCGCGAACTAAGTACTTCGGCGACTGACGCGGAGCCGCAGACGACGCCTACCGACGCGCAAGGGTACTGCTACGCAAAAGTTTCCGGATCCAGTCTGACGCCTGGTGATATTCTAAGGTTAGGAATCTAATACTAACCTGTTTCTTTCAGATACTGTTTTCTTACTCCAGTATTGGAGCTTTCATAGAGTCACATGCCTAAATCAGAATAGCGAGAAGTGATATAACAAAGAACATTTGCTCTCTTTTTCCCATCATTATATAATACAGCATGAATAAACCATGCATAGCAAAATAAAAATGTGCCTTTGTAAGCAAGAGAAAAGGATGGAGGGATGTAAAGAGGGCTCACAGTTATTGAATGATGTTTCTCAGCACCGCTTCTCCCACCCCCACATCCGTCTCTGCAGCTGCTTCCAAGCAGTAATGTCTGGTGAAGGTGTGCGTCAATGTCCAGGTTGCTGCCCTGCAGATATCCTGGATCGGCAAACCTGCAAATAACGCAGTGGATGTGGACACTGCTCTCGTTGAATGGGCACGAACTCGTGCGTTCAGAGGTTGTCCAGCCGGTTGGTGACAGACAATTGCACTGGAAATCCACCTGGCAATTCCACATTTTGATAAAGGGAAGCCTTTTCTGGGTGCGCTGAAAGCGACGAAAAGCTGTAAAGACTTGCGAAAGCACCTAGTCTCTTGTAAATAGAATTTGAGACATGGTTGGACGTTCAGCGAATGCAAAACTCTTTCCGCCACTGTTGTTGGTTGAGGAAAAAAGCTTTTTAAAACTAACGGTTCATTTACATGAAAGTCAGTTGGTACTTTAGGAATAAATTTAGGATTAGTCCTAAGAATCATCCTGTCCTCTTTAAATTGTAAAAAAGGATCCAGTATCGTGAGAGCCTGTAGTACCCCTACTCATCGCGCTGAAGTTAGAGCGATGAGAAGCGCCACTTTCCATGATAGGAATTTAAGATCCTTCTGTGAACAGGCTCAAAAGGCAGCGGTGGTGGAGGCTTTAATGGAGGAAAAACTCTGAACAATCCCTTCATAAATTGCTTGATGATCCTTGCCGACCATAAGGATGGACCTGAAGCAGACCTTCTGTAGCAGGGTTTTGCGGCTAAATGCACCTTTATAGATGCATGAGCCAATCCAGACTTGGCTAAATGCAAGATTTATGGGATAATTTAACGAGGAGCCACAGTCAGAGGATGAATCTTGTTTCTTTGACACCAGAGACAAAATCTCTTCTATTTCATCCTGTAGGTTTCGTTTGTACTATCCGCCCTAGCTTTTGAGAGGATGTTTTTACATTCTTCTGAGATATTTAGATGTTGAAACTCAGTGCTCAGGAGAAAGGCCGCTAAGCGCAAGGATTTCGGGTCCGGATGGAGTACTTGTCCCTGGGACATCGTCAGAAGCGATGGTATTGGTCGGAGGCGCAGCAGAGGCTCCGTGAACCAGTGTTGTCTGGGCCACCATGGGGCTATCAGGATCAGCCTGCACGGTTCTTTCTTGATCTTCACAAGCACTCACGGCAGGAGGGGATTCAGAGGAAAAGCGTAGGCAAAGACGACGGACCATGCCATCGAAAACGCATACCCCCAAGACCCCCCTCTGGGGAAGCCAGATTGCGAAAAACTGGCATTTCTTGTTCTCCTCTGTTGCGAAGAGGTCTACTGTTGGTTTCCCCCATTTTCGGAAAATGTTGTTTAGGACCCTCGGGTCTAACTCCCACTCGTGGCAGGATGACTTGAGCCCGCTGAGAGTATCCGCCTTGATGTTTTGATCCCCTGGGAGATGTTATGCTGTCATGGATATCCCTTGCTTTAGCGCCCATTCCCATATTTCCTGGCCTTCTTGAGAGAGGGAGAGAGATCTTGTTCCTCCCTGCTTGTTTAAGTAGTGCATCGTAGTTGTGTTATCCGTTCTTATTAACACTGACGACCCTCTTATCCTTGGTAGGAAAGCTAGTAATGCGAAGTTAACTGCCTTTAGTTCTAGCAGGTTTATGTGTAATTGCTGCTCGTGTAACTTCCAACACCCGCTGGCTAGAAGGTCTTGAAGAAACGCTCCCCATCCTTGTAGGGAGGCATCTGTAGTCACTATCAATGGGGCTGGTGTTGTAAGGAATGAAAGACCTTGTGAGACATTCCGCTCCTGTCTCCACCATGTTGCTGCCTGAAACATGCCCAGTGTTACCTGGACTACATCCTCGAAGGATCCCTCCGCTTGACGCCATTTTAGATCTAGCTGCTCTTGCAATTGGCGCATTCTTAACCTGCAGTGAGGTACAAGGGGAATGCAAGATGACATTGTTCCAAGTAACAATTTGTACTTGCGTACTGAAACACACTTTCTTTTTATAAAGTCTTGGAAGAGAGACACAATTTTCAGCTGTCTGTCTTTGGAGGGAAACGCCTGGCTTCTCTCTGTATCCAGTATTGCTCCCAAAAAGGTGATATGTTTTATTGGTCGACGGGATGATTTTTCCTCGTGTAGAGTCAGACCTAGCTTAGCAAACAAGTCTATGCAAGCCTTTGTTGACGCTCTGGCTAGTGCTGCTGATGTTGCCTTGACTAACCAGTCGTCGAGGTAAGGAAATACTTGGTGTTTTTGTTTCCTTAAAACAGCCGCCACTGGAGCCAGGCATTTTGTGAACACTCTTGGAGCTGATTTCAGGCCGAATGGCAGTACCTTGAATTGGTAATGTCCTCCGGCTACCATGAACCGAAGGTACAGCCTGTGTGAAGGATGGATGGGGACGTGAAAGTACGCATCCTGTAGGTCTAAAGTGGTGATATGATCCCCTGGGTTCAATAGTATAAGGATGTCCTGAAGAGAAACCATTCTGAAAGACTGCTTTTTGAGATAGGTGTTTAGGGATCGGAGATCCAGAATGGGACACCATTGGAGGATGTTTTTCTGGACTAGAAAAAAATGGGAATTAAAACCCACGGCACCGGTTCTATTGCTCCCTTTTGGAGCATTGTCCGAATCTCCTTCTGGATTTGATGCAAATGATTGACCTTCTGATGCATCGGTGGCATACAAGGAGGTGTCTCTTGCCAATTCCGAAAATAATAAGCACTCTTTCCACCCAGGGGAGCATGCAATCTCCGTAGAGACAGTGTAGCCGGAACTTGAAGGTTGTTATTGTCGTCGGATGTGGTCTTTCCCCTGTCGACCTCCTTTGCCTTTTGGAGTTGATTTTGTAAAACCTTTTGATTGTCGCTGCTGAAACTGCTGACGGTAGGGCTGAGATGAGGTGGAGTAAGAGGAATATCTCCCCTGCGGATATCCTCCTCTGTAAGATGTCTGGCCTCTACCCCTAGAGCCTCGAAAAGGAACCTTTCTGTATTGTAGAGTTCCTAATGCCTTAGCAGTATCAGTATCTTTTTTGATACTTTGTAGCGTGTCATCTACAGGTTTGCCAAACAAATCTTCACCGGTAAAAGAAAGATCCAAGATCTTATTCTGGACCTCTGGTCTAAACGCCGTCGCTCTTAACCACCCTTGTCTGTGCAGTACCGCTGCTCCTCTTAGAGACCTGAAAGCTGTAGTTGCTATATCCATAGCGCAATCTAGGACCTTTGCCGAAGTCCTCTCCCCCCTCTTGTAGAATTTTCCTGTCTTCTTGCCTCTTCGCTTCCGGCACATGGTCAATGTATGGCGAAAGGTCACACCACATTTGCCTGTCGTACCTTCCCAGAATAGCCGGGGCATTTGCAGCTTTTACTAGTAGAGCCGACAGAGGAGAATCTCTTTCCCGCGTTGTCCAGCCTCCTACCTTTTCCGTCTGGGGGTGCTGTAATCGGAGCGGACGGATTTCTTGACTTTTGTTGCGCTGCTTGTGTAATAACAGAGTCCGGTTTGGAATGACCCAAAAGACAAGCTAGAGCGTCCGCAGGTGCTATATATTTTTTGTCTAGCATGGCGAGCACCGGAGTCACTGTAGCTGGTGTTTCCATGACCTTTAGACCTTCCTCCCAAATAGGACTTACAATCGGCAAGGACCGAACAGACCTACGATAGGGTTCCTTGAAGTCATATAGGAAACATTCAGCTTTATCCTCCACCATGGTGAGTGCGAATCATTTAGTGGCCCTCTCCTCTGAAATTCACCAATGTCCTCTGGCGGAGAATCCACAGGTTTTGATGTAGGAAACGAAGGTGAAGGAATGAGATAATCGTCCCACTCTTTGCTAGGGTCCGTAATCTCCCCTTCTTCTTGGTCATCATCTGTGGTATCTGGATCTTGCTGAGATCTTGGTGGTGGAGATTTAGGAAGAGGCTCTGGCAAGATCTCACGCCTACATACTTGTGTACATGGCACAGAGCGTGGTCGAGGCGTAACCTCGGGAATTTCCTTAGAGGTCTGAGGTACAGGATATCTTCTCCTATAATCCTCTAACATGAATTGTAGATCTTTCAATAACAAAGATGGCACACTTGTCATCTCCTCGTGATGTTCCTGGTGGTAGTGTTGCTGTTGGGAACGATCCTGAAATCCTTCATACTCATCCTGCGAGTCCTCCTCTTGGTATTTCACCCGTAACTGAGATGGGCTACTAGCAGATCCAAAAGGACCACCATCATCTTCGTCCTCAGAATCCTCTTCTTCGAGAAGATGTGAAGGAACTAATGAGGACACCTTACTTGGAGATGTATTTTCCGGTGTGATTGTTCTTTTCCAGGGCAAAATCCGCTTTTCCGGGGTTTTTTCCCTCGTCGTCGCTGCCGTTCACATCATCAACGTTGTAGTCACTGTCGTCGTTAACAGTCCCGTGGTCGTTGCCATCGTCAACGATGTGATCGTAGCCATGGTCGTCGTCAACGCCGCCGTCGAAGGGCTCGTCGTCAACACGGTCGTAGACTGTGGAAATTGTCGACGGTGATAAAGCCTTAGAAACAGTCTTTACCTCAGGTTTTGTTGACGACTATGCCATGTCCGTTGACAATGATGTCATTTTCCTCGTCGACGCTCCCGTCGACGATGTAGATTTTTTCTCTTTTGCCTCAGAAGGTGTGGAGGATGGCTTTTTGATAGTAATCTTGACCCTGGGAGGAGATTTTGAAGGCTCTGAGGTAGTTTTCTTCACATGTTTCACCTCTGAAGCATGACCCTTCTTCTCCTTAGTTTTTTCTGAAGGAGATTTTGAGGGACTGTGCCCGGAAGACCATGAAGTGGTCTTTTTAGGGGCCTTCTCGTGTCTCTCACCCGAGGTATGAGCCTGAGTAGATCTGTTCCTTTTTTGAGATCTCCTAGACTAAGATGACTCCTCACTATCACTTTTTTTGGTTTTTTTAAAAACATATTTTATTGACTTTAAATCAGCAGATTAACGGCAACAGCATCTACTTCCCTTCGCATCATCAAATACATCTTCATTTTCATTCCTAACTAAAACCCCTGGCCCCTCCCCCCCATGTGGCAATTGGTGTGGGTATATTCCAAATATACATATCATAACATAACAACGGCTACAGGGACAATAATTATAACACAATGTACCACACCTACACATCACATGGATGTTCTTTACTTTTCAATCTTCCTCCCCTTTCTGTAGTTCCTGCAGAGCCTGCACCAACACCTCCCAGGCCCGGGCCATTTCTAGAACTTTTTCGTTGGCCGTACGCTTGGCCTGTCGAAGCCTAATGGAGCTCTCACTACTTGCCCATTTACATAACTCTGTTCTCCATCTCTTATTCGATGGCCCTTCTTTCGACTTCCAGTGCCAGGTAATTTCCCTTTTTGGTAAGGATAAGCCGAAGTCGATGAATTTACTAGTAATTTTGTTTTTGGCCGTGTGTGGAAACCAATGCAGCAGGCCCACTGCCATGTCAAAGTTCAGATGCCTATCCGTAACCTCATTGAGGACTTCCCCTACCTCCGCCCAATATCGGCCTAAGGCCGGACAGCTCCAGAGCTTATGTTCCAACTCTACGCCCTGCTCAAGGCACCTAGGGCACGCCGCATCATGGATCCGAAAATATTTCCTAATCTTCCCAGGAGTCAGATACGCACGGTGCAAAATAAAAAAATTGGACTTGTTGAAAGCGCGCGTTTCTACTTCCCTTCCACGTCCTCCGCATGATGTGGCCCCATGCCGCATCAGGTATCGGCCTGCCTATGCCCCCCTCCCATTTCTGTTTTAAACCAACTAGTGGTCGGAGTCCCTCGTGCAGCATCCTAGACTGAAGACAAGTCACTGCCTTAAAGGTTCCCGCTGCCATCACAACATATTGCCAAGCCATAGTCGTCACCGGTTCCGTCTGTTCCCCCTTCCAATGTTTCTGAAGTGCTGCTGTTACCGCCGCATGCAGCAGAAAGCTGCCATCTGGGAGACCATATGTAGGAGAGTAGGGTCTGCTATCCTATGGTCACCCCAAATTTTTGCTTTTTGCTTCACTGGTTTATGACTTTATGTGGTTGTGGGCCTGCTAATCAGACCCACAGCCTGCTGATCTCTCTCTAAATTACAGTCAATGCACCCTAGGTGCATTACGAATTGGAACTGGTTCACCTTATTGGCCCCTGTAACAGTGTACCCTAGGTACCCAGGGCATAGGTGTTTCCAAGACCTACCAGGGGCTGCAGCATGTATTGTGCCACCCCTGGCCTGGCCTCCATATTTGACACAACTGGCTGATTACTCAGCTGGGGTTAGTTGGTGTAATCACCTCTTACTTAGGTATAGTATCCCTATATCTAACCTTAAACTGGACTCATATGTTCCTATCAGCCACTCCTATGGAAGGCCTCTTTAATCCTGGAGGCAGAGTGCTTGGAAATATGTGAGATGGTGCTCTAGCATGAGCTGAGCCTGTCTGCAGCTGTCGGGAACCACTCCCTTAGCTGTTCCGGGATATTGCCATACCATATACTCTTAAGTGCATTATAATCCTCGCGGTTATATGCTATCTTTGGTTTGGCTTTATCAAAACATGTCGAGTATGGTGTCATACGAATTGGAATACTAGCCCCTCGACAGTTCTGTCGACGGGGATAGCATTCCACCCTTCTAGAGGGACATGACATGTGTGTAGCCTTAACCCCGGTTAAAGTTAACCAGAGCCTCAGCATCACAAAATGGATGCTGCCACCACAGACACAAGTCTGACCTCCTGCTGCTGGGAGTCCTTCCAGCGAGGGAGGCTTGGACAAAGGGTTTCCTGCCTTGGGAGGTGCGAGCACCACCCCAGACAGGGTTTTGTGTATTGGGTAGGACAGGGCTGAATAGATTGAGACATGCCCGGGGCACACAAGGTGTCCCCGTGCATCAGCCAGTCCAAACCGGTCCTGGGACTTTCCAGACCCAGGGCTGGTGAGGAGCTGGACAAAGGAAAGGGGGTGTAACCGCCCCCTTTCCTGGTCCCACCCAGAGGAGGGACCTAGTAGGTGATCCACCCCTCAGATTGGGAATAAGAGTGGGAGCAGTGCCATTGCACAGCAAATCATCCTGAAATCAACTTTACACGAAGAAGACGACTGGACTTCGACATTCTACTGCACAGAAGACTGAAGAGAATCTCCCTTGTGGCCTAGGAGTGGCCACCCTGTGAAAGCAGGTACCAACCAGCGAATCGACGTCTGCTTTGCCGCCGCCTCCCGCCGGAGCCCGAGCCCAGAGCCTGACAAGACTTAGACTCCCAGACTTCTCACAGCCCGATCCACAGTCCCTGCAAAGAAGGGACCCGTGGAGGCACCGAGAGACGTGGGACCAGACTTCTCACAGCCCGATCCACAGTCCCTGCAAAGCAGGGACCCGTGGAGGCACCGAGAGACGTGGGACCGGACATCTTGGAAGACACCCGAAGAGCTGACTGCGCAGCATCAGAGGCATCCTCGACGTTGTGCTTTGGGGACTGAGAACCCCCACCACCGAGCAGCCCTTGCACAGAAGATCAGCCCCCCAGCATCTCCAGGGTCTGCGTGGGGCCCTTTTGCATTGTGCCACTCGACGCGCCATCCCGGCCACTAGCCACGTGGTCAGCGGCCATCTTGGCGACGAAACCGAAGAACTACACTGCGGGTCTGGTTGCTCCAGACTTGCCCTAGCTCCTGTAAAAAGGAGCACCCGTTCTGACCTTGCTGGTCAGAGTAACAAGCCTTTTTCGACTCCTGCGTGGCTTGCATTAGCCAAGGCCTGTTTGCTTCAATCAAGTTGCCGACACCGCCAACAGCGAGAAGCCTGCGTGGGACAGCTCGTGACCGACTCCTGGACGTCCTCGACCCCCGGTGTCCACGTGCCTGCAGAGAGAAGCTACACCTCAACGCCTGTTTGCACCCGACATCACCAGGTTCCAATCTGGTTCCACGGTAGTCACTGGCTAGTGACTTTGAACATTGTCCCCTCTGCTTTCAGGTCTTCAAATCTTCAGATCCACCCTTGGATCCACCGGAACTCTTCACATCGAGCCGCCTGCAGCATCTTCAGCTCCAAGCACCATCGACCAGTGTGACGAAACCCGACACTACTTCGACCCTGTGCACCCGCTTCCTGTGGGTGAGGTAAATCAGCAACGCCGGTGTTCCTACACTGGTACCCACCTCTAGGGCCTGTGTCTCAAGTTTCAGCTTTCTAGGTCACTCAGAATGTTCCGAACTAACTAACTTTCTAACTTTTACGCACCATAGACTTTGTATTGGTGAGTGCGTGCACTTTAAACACTGCACCCGAGTCCCGCGGGCCTTTCCCGACTTAGTCACTGCTAGTTCCGAACAGCTCCAGCGATTCCCAAACCCTAGGCCTGTTTTCTTTTAGAGTGGTATCTCTTATACCACTTTCTTAGTATATGGTTTAGGTGGCCCCTAGGGCTCATCCATATTGTGCAACTTTTGTGTATTTTAAACGGTCTTGTGTTTAACGCTTGTGCTTCTGTGCTCATAAAGAGTCCAGGGGATATTTGTAGTTAATAAATCTATATATATATTTTCAATATATATCTGTGTGGTGTCCTTTCATTTGGTATTCAAGGGGGTTGTGTATGGTAATACAGCTGGCTTCACATGCCTTTCAGAGTTTAGCCTAAGACTGCTTTGTCCACGTTACCACTAGGATAACTGGTCTATAAGGTTGACTTACAACCAATCATCATAAGAGTTGTTTGGACTGATACAAGGTGGTTCCAGAATTGGAAACATCATATATCAGGCCAACTTCTCACACCATACCTCTCCTGCAGGGCCTGAAATGGAATCAGCCCCCCGTCCTCATACAAGTCTCCCGCCACTTGGAGCCCCAGCTGTTCCCACTCCATGAGGGGTGACCAGTCCCCACCGTGTGGCAGAGCCGTCAGCATCCCCAACGGGATTTCCGGAGCATATGGGTGTGCCACCCCGGCTCTACGCTGGCTCCTGTCCCAACAGAGCTTCAGGGTTTTCTCTTCCAGCGTCAAGTCTCTTAAATTAAGCTTTTGTTGTAGGATTATGTACGAGAGGATATGCCTCTGTATCCCTGTGCCTCGCATGTGTTCCGGACCCCTGAACTCCAGTGCAACATTTTGTGTAAGTACCTGCAGCTGGGCCGCCAAATAGTAAAGCTCGAGGTCAGGAACGGCCATCCCGTCCTCAGCCTTGGGACGCATCAGTGCTACCCTCCTGCGTCTACTTCCCCACAAAAAGCGAATTATCCGTGAACGTAGTTCCTTAAACATGCGTGGGGGGACCCATATGGGCAGAGTCCGGAAATAATAAAGCAATCTAGTTAGGGCCACCATTTTAAGGAGGGCAACCATCCCCACAACCGAGAGAGGGAGTGTTGACCAGAACGCCATGCTTCCTTTCAGGGCACCAATACAACGCCCTATATTACCTTCCAGCATGTCTGTGGCGTCATGATAGATTTGGACCCCCAAATATGTGAGACATGTCGGCTCCCACGACATTGTTCCAAGCATCAGTGGAGGCTGTGCACACTGTCTCAACGGGAAGAGGCATGTCTTACGCCAGTTCACCCTCAGGCCCGATAGGGCAGACTCCTCATTATCACTTGAGGAGATCTCCTTCCTGGCTTTCACCTTCTGAAGCCAAAGTAATAGTCTTCCCTCACGATCCCTCAAGGTTTTATTGGAGAAGGTACAAAATACCTTACAATCCTTCGCCTGATGGTCTCGATAAAGGCAGGAAATGCAGTCTTTATGAGGGTCATCTTTATAGAGCCTTTTCTCATAGCAGGTGGCATAAGCTCTAAAAAGTCCTTTTTTCTCTTTGTCAGCCAAGGTAGTAGAAGAAGGAACTTCAAATAAACCAATCTGGAAAATGAGACAACCTCAAATCCCAGTCAAAGTGAGTAGAACTGAAGAGTTTGAGCAGAGCACAAAGGAGACTCCTTAGCACAACGTGCGGTAGAAAATCTAAGGATCAAGAGGTTCTCTCAGGAGGGTTCTAGCGGGTGAGGAGCTCTGATTAGTTCAGGGAAAAGTTTGGTCCTTTTTACATAACAAGGGTTATGGGTTGTAAAATGGAAATGGGCCTAGGCCTCTATCAGTTTGCTACACTGCTAATCATTGCTTTTTTATGTACCGGAGACTCCCGTCTCGATGACTGGGAATGATTCAGGCATGTGAATCTATGAAAGCTCCAATACTGGAGTAACTGTCTACTCAGTAACACTGGGGACAAAGGCTTTTAGAGCCATCTGAATCGCTATGAGCTCCACACATTTATGTGTAGCGCTTGATGATGACAGGACCAAGAACCCAGAACCTTCATGTCCTTCATATGCAAGGCCATTCCTGTGAGTGGTGCATCTGTGCTGATAGTCACTTATGGGATTGAGACAAAAAAATATCTGCCCTTGAGGAGATTCTTTGTGCCTCACCATTGGAGTGATTGATAGACCCTGGGCAGAACCAACACTAAATCCTCTAAACTGCCCCCTGCTTGTGACCAATGAGATGCTAGACACTCCTGGAAGGGGTGCATGTGGAGCTTGGCATGAAGAACTATTGCTATACAGGAGCCATCATGCCCAAAAGACGTTTGACTGTTCTGACTGGCAGGTGACGATGTGACTGAAAAAGAAACGTTGGTTCAGGAGTTTGAGAACCGTCGGTAAGTCCTCTTTTTGCAGCATTGGTATTACATTCTGTAGTGTCTCCATGTGAAAGTGTTTCGACAGAAGGTCACAATTGATATGTAAGTATTGAGAGGGTCCAGGTCAGGAACAGGCTTGAGTGTCTCGTCTTTTTTGTGTATTAAAAAGAATAGGGAATATACTTCCTTCCCGTGATGACCGAGTGGAAAAGGCTCTATGGCACCTTTTAGCAAGGGAGCTTTTATCTCCACTTTGAGATGGTAAAGATGCTGCGTGTTGAGGGTCTGTCTGCGTGTAGTAATGTTTGGGGTGGAGGACACTTCCAGGCAGTATCCACGATGGATAGAACCCACTGGTCTGATATCTCTGGCCACAGTTGGTGAAATTACTGAAGCCGCTCCCCCCCCCCCTCACCCAAGTGGTGTGTGTCCAGGTGGAATGTGTTGAGTCGTTGTTTCCCCTACCTCTGCCCCTCAGGATACCACGCTTGAAGCCTCCTCTGTAGTAACCTTTACCCCTTGCTGGTGAAATGTTTGATACTGCTTTTGATACGTCTGTGTCGGAGGTGGTGGTCTTGGAGGCCCCTTTGCCCTGACATCTAAAAAAAGACTGCGGACGTGGAGCAGTGGATTGCAGTGCCCCCATGGATTTCGCACTCTCCGTATCCTTTCTTATTTTCACTAACTGGGAGTCTACATCTAGGCAGAAGAAATGTTTGTCAGCAAATGGGACATTAAGCAAGTGTTGTTGCACTTCAGGGTTGAACTCGGGAGATGGGTAACCAGACATGCCTGTGCAGAAGGATTGAGGAGTTTATTTCTCTGGCTGCGGTGTCTGCACCATCTAGGACGCAGTGTATAGTTGCATTTGAAATTTGCCTACCCTTAGTGACTGATTCAGCTCTACTTTTATACTGATCTAGGAGATGCCATAACAACTCTTCAATGTCATCCCAAGTGGCCCGTTATATCAAGATAGAAACACACTGAATTGGCTATGCGCCAATGATTGCATGGCCCACTACAACCCGCTTTCATGAGGCATTTATGAGCTTGCTTCACTTATCAGGAGGAGCCATGTCTCCAGTACTCTGGGAGGCAGCCCTCTTCCTTGCAGTTGTTACAACCAGTGAGTCATCGGTCTGGCATTCCCTGATATAAAGTGGGTCAGTAGGGGAATGCGTGGTGTTAGTACCATAGATTTTATAGGGTCTTTGAACTACTCTGTGTAGACTTTCAGCACAGACCGTATCATTGGTAAGTATTGAACAAAGCATTCTGTCTTGGAGAGTGTCTCGATTAAGAAGTTGGCTTCCTCCTTTGTAGTATATATCTGCACTTTATGGCATCCAGCCGCACGCTGAATGACACTATGTTAGGAGAAAGTATTGTCAGGCGGTGATGCTTTAGCTGGGACTAGCACCTCAAAGTCTCGGTCTGGCAGTACTACGTCTTATGGGCCCCAAAGTTCTGAACTTCGGGAGGGGCTCCCTGTGAGTCTTTGTCATGAGTAAAATGGCTAGGGCTACCTTTGTCTGCCTCGTCTGAATGTGTGAATGAAAGCAACACGAATTGTGGAGATGGTGTAGCGTCATGCGGCATAGGACTACTGTGGCCTTACTCTCCATACACTTCTTTAGAACAGGCTGTAGTAGTTCAATGTCCAGCCTTTTTGGTTTCTGGGCCCGTTAGGGCAAATTACCCATTAGCTCCTGAAGGTTTTCAAAAACATTCCCCTTCATATCCTCAGTGGTTTTTTGTTTTACGTTTCTTGGGCACCATGTCCTTATCAGTCTTTCTATTCCTGTGCTTTACTAGAGTGAGATGTCAATGCCAATGGTTTGCTTCGGAGTGAACGTATGGCTCTGCTCCGATGGTTTCCTTGGAGTCAACGTACGGCTCTGCTTCGACTGGGTATGCTGCGTAGACGACATAAGTTTGGTCAGTTCCGAAGGCTTTTGTAGACCCCAAAGGAGCGCGAGGTATCGAATGTTTAGTAATCACCATAGGCTGCCAAGCATAGATGGCTTTGTCAGTGCCATAGGCTGCACAAGCTTCAAAGGCTTGGTCTACATTGAATGCTGCTGCTGCAGCTGTGAGGGCTGTGTGTCCTCTTCGTGTCTATCCATGTGGCTTGGAGCCCGATCAGGATCAAGCACAATCTCATCCTATCTCAGCTCCAAGTCACCCACTGTATCAGCCAGAACCAAGACTGTGGTGCACCAAGGCGATGATGAAAGGGCCGAGGGAGTAGTCTTTTGTATGTGTGGAGTTCTGGGGACCTTGGGTGCTTGCAGCTCTTGGCGTGGTCTTTGTTAGGGTCCCCGATTCAGATGTTGTCTCGCCTTCCACAAGTTCTACAGCTGACATCATCGACTTGTCGAGGTCTTCTTCCGCATGTTGGCTGGAGTCATCGCAAGCGACATAATGAAGACTGCACAAGATGGCACCCCCCTCTATGGGAACATACTCTTCCTCCTTCTCACCGATCACTAGCTGCGGCTCCTCATTTGCAGAGTATTCAGCCTCCGCCACCATCTCCATGGTATGAGCTAGATTTTGATTGTGTCTGGGGTATAAGGTTTCCTTATTCTTGTACAGGCCGCAGGAAGCGTAGTCCTGGTTTGTTGTGCTCCGGCGCCTAACAGAGGTTGCAAACATAGTGCTGCTCGGAGTATGCGTATTTTGCTTCGCATCTAGAGCACTTTTTTACCTTCCATCACCCGGAGCTTAATTCGTGGCAGAACCTGGAAGAGGGCCCACGTGTTGAAGGCAACCCAAACAGAATGGTCGCTGAAAACTTGAATCAGGCGGCTGAGGATGACAAGTTAGAGTTGGATTCCTAGGACAGAAAACTGTGGTATCTTCATATCTTTAAACAAAGGGAGTTGACAGAGTTCACACCGGTTTCTTCCTTTCATTGACTTTTCTCCTGTTTTGAGTCAGTTTGGGTACAAGCCCGGAATCGTGGTCCGCCCTTAATCACATGCAAAAGTAAACACTCAAGAAGATCGGGCAATACCTCACCCCAATACCGGACGCACAGTGTTAATTAAAGCATAACTCTGATGCCATAAGTTCATACTGTTTCATCATTATTTATTTCAGTTTTATCCAAAGTTTCCAGATTTTCCATCGTTGGTCCTCTTGTCACATGAGAGGCGTCTTACGTTCTTCACCATATCCTAAAAGCTGCAGACATGCCAATCCAGGCCTTATACTGTAGCACGGAGTTTACATAAGTAATGCTCATAAGTTAGTCCTGGTAACCCAATGCATTTCGGGCCTATTCCTGGCCCTTCGTCAGGGGTGCTCTACAATTTAAAAACATGATTGTGAGACCGTGTATTTAAACCAATTCAACATGTTAATAACTGCACAAAACTTTTGCTACCTCTGCCTTGCATCTTTTCACCATAATCTACATCTTTCCGCTAACCATAGCCAAAAGGCTACCACAAAGTCGATGCACAAGTCCACCTCTCAATGAGAAATGATGTAAACTCCATGCTACAGTATAAGGCCTGGATAGGCATGTCTGCCGCTTTTAGGATATAGCGAAAAAAATAAGACGCCTCTCATGAGAAAAGATGACAAACAATGGAAAATGTGGACACTTTGGATGAAACTGTAATAAATAATGATGAAACAGTATGAACTTATGGGTTTAGAAAGAAACAAGGGGACCCAATAGGTAGTTAATGACCTTGGGTAGCAATTTGAGTAACAACAGTGGTCCTTAAAAAAACTTTATAGAGCATTCAGATAAAATATAGCCCACAAAAAGTACTATATTAAATAGTGTCCAGCCGGACACAGAATTTAATCAATGGAGTATATAAAGGAGTTTTTTTTAAACAACAAACAATACAGTGGGATACAATCCTGTATCCAGTACAAGAGAACAAAACAAATAAACAAAAGGTATTTCAGGCAACAAAGAAGAAGGATGCTTCTGGTCAATGATAATACACAAATGAGCTATCCAAAATAGTTAACACACTGATAGAACACAATGGTTGACTGTGTAACTATATAGGGGGTCAACGGCGTTTCGATCCCTTTGAACGGGTAATGGGCTCATCATCAGGACTGCATGTATCACATGTCTGAATAATTTATAACTGCCTTGATGGCAAAGTAGCGTGTACAATCACACGATCTATTGGGCACACACGGTACCGTAGTTCCGGTCGAAATGGAACAGCGGGTTCGAGGTAATTATGCCGCAGGATCGATGATCCACATGGGCGGGCGTCTGAGAAGGACTATGCCTTACTACCGGCGAGCGTGGCCGATGTTTGCTGTCACAATGGCGCCAGCAGTCCGATTGCTGTCAAACTCCTTTATATACTCCATTGATTAAATTCTGTGTCCAGCTGGACACTATTGAATATAGTAATTATTGTGGGCTATATTTTATCTGAATGCTCTATAAAGTTTTTTTAAGGACCACTGTTGTTACACGAACAGTATGAACTTATGGCATCAGAGTTATGCTTTAATTAACGCTGTCGTCCGGTATTGGGGTGAGGTATCGCCCCATCTTCTTGAGTATCTTCATATCTTTGCCTTGCTTTCTCTCCTTAGTTATATGTCCCCTGCTGCTCTGCCAGTGTGTCTATGATGTGATTAGAATTCTGATGGGTGCCTGGTTGAGTGACTGTCAGTTGGATTGCGTGGACTGATCAGCAAGAATGCTGCTTCCGGTGGGGTTTCCTTACTACCATCTTTACCTGTAACCGGAGACTACTATCTTAAGAATAAACCTTATCTTGTTATCACCTTACTACTGGCTACCCTGCATCTTCATTTACTACCAAAACACTGTGAGTCAATTGCACTTCCGCCAGCTGTGAAGGCATCGAAGATGAACAGAGCTCCGGCGCAAGTCATCCGAACATAATAGCAGAAAAACAACGGAACAGTTAAACATGCCCATTCTCTCGAAGAGGAGGAGACTTGACATCAAGTCAGCAATAAATGAGTTCTATGGGGAAAAAGAAAGTTGTAGAGTCTGAGCCCAACACTAGATGGTACGGTCCAAAATGAAATGGAGGAAGTACATGGAGACCTTATAATTACCTAAGATTGAACAGATAAAAGTCATGGCAGATCTACAAACCACTGCAATTAGCTACGGAGGGAGTTCAACGCAGCTATATAATCACTGTGCGAGGAAGTGGAGGGAGTGTATAGTAGACATGCAATATTCTGTGTAACATAAATAAGGGAACTTGAGGTAGATAGGTCACCTGAGAGATAGAGCTGATGAAGCTTATGATAAACTAGTGCAGCGTCCCTGGCACTTGTCTTTGCCTCATCCTGGAGTTCGGCTTTCTCGCGATGCCCTGGGGTACGTCGCAGCAGCCATCGTACAATCCCCAGCCTCTGCAGGCTGTAGCGGATCACATTCCAGCAAAGACTGCAGCCCAGGTCAAAGCCGGAGGTTGGCAAGGTACGTCCAAGGACAGACAGACAGGTCTGTAAGTTCATGGTGGCTGCAGCAAAATCCTCCTGTGTCAAAGAAAAGATAAAAACAGAACAGTTACTTCTGAAGATTTCAACTGCAAATCTCTAAAGTCAGCAATGTATCTCATCTCAATAAATATTTTCTGAAATGTTCCGCTCTGAAAAGCAGCTTCAGTCATGGTTATCACAAATTTGATTCATCAATAGCAAGACGAACATATATTGGGACTGCCTTACCCTTGCTAGGTCGAGGTCTGCCTGCTTACGATGCCGCCAGAACTTGACAGAAGACTGGGAGTGGAGCCGGGTGACTGGTTCGCCGTGGATAAGAAGCTTGATGAAAACGCTCAGGACAATGACCCCGTTCACCAACCACAGGACTAGGGTTGGGATCATCCAGTCCAGCCAGCCACCAGCAATACCTGGAAAATAATGTAGGCTTAAATTTAGTCCACACTAAATTACATTTTATGTCAAAGAATACAAAAACCCAACATTCAGTGAAACTCCTTGCTGCAAAGAGCATCTGCCCATCAGCAGGCATCACATCCCACAGCCTGCAGAACTAGGATCCCCAATGTACCTGAGACCTCAAACCCCAGCATAGTCCTTCCCGAGCTGTGAAGCACTGCCCGTTCCGACTGCTGCGTCTCTCCACCCTGCAGGAGCGAGGTCAGTGGGTTGAAGGAAAGGCAGAGGAATGTCAGGGCGCAAAGCAGCATCCGTGACCGGTCCAGCATGCCAAGTGCAGAGGACTCGTCTGGCTCATCCTTCATCTGGAGAAAGAACAAGAAGTGGACCGTAAACGGAGGTAAACACTAAAAGAAGCCAACATCAGAAAGTCCTCTGTGGTTTACTGCCTGGCTGTCCAGGGACAATTCAGCCAATTATTCTGAATATATAGTAGATATGGATGGCCCCGCAATCTCTTCTCCACAATTGCTTCATTCTTTCACCAACTGAATCCCATACTGATTGAGTTTGCTTATTTGCACCTTGTACTTTGTACAACGTTTCTGTACTGTATGTAATTTAGGTCTCGGTCGTCTGGATGACATCAGGTATGCTTTTTTAAACTTTTATTTTTTTTAAAATGTCTTAATGAAATGTACCGCTGTATGATATGTTCACTTTTATGGCATTAAGTTGTCAAATAAAGCATTCTTGACTGACTGACTGAATCCCATACTGCTATTACGTAATACATAGGTAAACTCACAAGGTTCCACCCAACTAAAATTCTCACCCTAATATCAACTATAAATGCAGTGTTTAAATTTGCGAACCTCTACTTACAGTCACTAAGGAAAATAAAAAGCTTTCTATCCCCAAATCAATTAAGAACAGCAGCTTTCAATTGAAGATCTCTTGACGTGACCGTTATAATGTCATCCTAACATAAATTCTGCTCTCTTCACTTGCACTGATCAAGGTTATCTTTCATTCGACAGCTAAATGCATTTCAGATAAGTAAACAACTCAACAACCCTACAAGACTTTCACTAGTTACGCTTTTAGGCTAGGACCAAATTCAAAGTTGGCTGCTTGGCTAGTGAAGAGAACAAACCTCAATATCTGGCCAACTTATTGACGCTATCCGGTAGCAAATGATGAGTTACACAATGCAATTATGATATAATTACTGGCAGTGGAATCACAGACTCAAGACGGTAATTTCTTCCCTGTGCCATGCAATTACAAGATAACGGAATGGGGAATAATTTTGCAGACCCAGCATCACGGAGTCCTTTTCTGCATGTGGATTTTCTATTCCACCTACCACCTACTCTCAGCAGGCAGTAATTGGTGTGAGGAGTTAAAATGGGATAGGTATGATTTAGAAGGAGCCACAAGGCATGGCAAGCTGCCATAGCATAAAAGAGGGTCTGACATGGGGCTGGCCAGCACTTGTGGCTGTTGCCCATGCCCGATTTGCATGCAATTTTACTAGCCAGCTTTTCCTGCAAGTAAAATCAGGCCTGGTGTTCTCACACCCTGAAATCCAGGGCATATCAACAGGAGATATTTGACCAGGCACATCTCTATCCCACTAGGGGTTACTACTACGACAGTGTTGTAATCCGGCCCCCAGAATGAAAAGACTCACTGAAGCATGAGACACCACAATTTAGAATGCCCCAAGTCTTGAAAAGTGGAACTGGAACTCTCTTCCTGCACAGCTGAGGACCCAACCAAGTACATATGTCTTTTAGTTAAGGGCTAAAGGCTCATTTATTCAAGAGCTAGTTTTGATGTTATAATCCTCCTTTGAGAGCAGTTCACTGATCATGTGTCAGATCTCAAATCTTTATTCTATCTGTATACTTCTCCCAACACCCCTTTCTAATAGCTCATGATCTACCACCCCTAGTAGATATGTCTCCAAACTTTAACCAATTTAATTAAACATGTTTTTTCTTATGTATAGTGTGCTAATGGTATAGCTGTGCTACACATAAAATAAATAAAATAAGGAAATGGAACTGCTTGAGAAACACTTGCCAAACACTTGCTCCTTTTGATACCACATATGCTTTTCTCACCTCCTCCATCTGTCCCCCATTTGCCAGGGCATGTGCCAACACAAACCAGTTTATACCAAGTTTCCATGGGAGAGTTCTACCTGGCTATAGACAAAAGAGTGTGACCAGACGTATCATGAAACTGAATTTCACTATTCAAATAACAGCACAGCAGATTTAACACACAGTATGTGAAAAACATACTTCTGCGTTATAGAGGAATAGCCTAACATCCTGGTGGTGAAATTAAATGCTTTGGGAAGTTCACCATGTTGAGACCATTTAAGAAACAGCTGCCAAAGCCTCTGTGGGTATGACTGTATATGTATTACACTGTACAGGCAGGACAGACCTTGTTACCGTCAAGACTCTACCCCTAGCCTCACTGGACCAATATAAAATACATTAAGGGCTAGTGCCTGTACCATAATTTGTTAGGTCAGCAAAAAACCAAATTAACTCCACTGTCAAATAATGTGTGATGCCAGCCACATCCTGGATCAAACTGCCAATTTACCTTCTCGTCGTCCAGCAGAGGGCTTCCAGGCTCTGAATCCACAGAGTACGGGGAGAGGCCCCCTGGCGATCCAGAGTCCGAAGGAGGAGGGGACATGAGCAGAATGTTGTGGTTAAAGTCATCCATCTTTATGTCCATGCTAGTATCCACCAGGCTGCTGAGGTCAATGCCCTTCAGGAGCTCTGCAAGTAGAAAGAGATAAGTAAAGGTTACACAGGCACAACTTGCCTCTTCAACATGGAATCCCCAACAGTACTACACTTGATGTGAGGAAACATGTTCTAACTAAAAGACTCTCAGGGTTCCCAATCACTGCAGATTTTCATGGAACCTTTACTCAAATTGCAATGAAAAGGACGGGAGACAGTACTGGGTTAAAACACATGAAGAATTTCTTCTAGTTATTAGAGACGATATCAGGAACTTAGCCCACAAGTTAAACTCTGGAAGGCGCACCTGGGAACATCCATGGGGAGGGTGGATTACGTGCAAGTCAGAGAAAGGAATGAACATACATGGGGAAGATTGAACGCATCGTTCAAGGACACACATACATTCAGTATCCTACACAGCTGGGCATATGAAGGGAGGGAGGTTTAGGACTTCAAAAAAGGATTCCCACAATGCAGAACTAGGATTACAAGAAACCATTTCCTTCTGCATCCTCACTGATGTACATAAATGTAAAATGGAATTACGGCATAACCCAATCTGCAGTTGCTAACAAAAAAACTACACTCCGTAATCAATCACCTCATTTAGAAATAGATATGTCATCTCACAGTACATTAGCTAAATAAATTACTTTATGTTTCCTAACCTGTTTTCTATTGGAGCAGGGTCAAGACTGATTTGAATATGGCTGGGTCCAAACTGCTAATAACGGACTGGGATGCAGCCAGAGGAAATAACGGAGATTAATCCCAGCATTACATTCATCACTTTTTCCGATACGCGTTTCGTATACGTTTGACTTATTGAAGTGTCTGCTCTTAAATTATCACTAAAGCAATAATGCTTGGGAAATAAGTGTACTGCTCTCCAGTTGGTTGTCTTACAAATCTCAGTCCGGTACATGCCTTACCGAGGCGAAAGATGCTGCTTTGCCTTGCATACAGTGAGCTCTAAGTCTCCCCCCCGGGAGAGGCTTGTTAACTAACTGATAACGACAAGCAACACACACAACTGTCCATCTAATTATAGTCTGCTCTGAGGAAGCCATACCAGTTCTGAGAGGGCCGTAAACAAACAACCAACTGGTTTGTCTTATGAAGATCCTTAGTTCTGTTCAAATAAAATGGAAGGATTCTCCTAAGATCTAAGGAGTGAAGTGCCTTCTCTGTTGGAGAAGAATGATTGCTTAAAAAAACAAAACAGTAATGACATTGTTTGGTGAAAGTATGAAAAGGAGGATGTGTTCTTAAGACTACTCTATAACTGTGAAACACTGTGTAGGTTTCCATTGAAGAAAGATCTTGCAGCTCACACTTTTTGCAGAAGTGGCTGACACCAAAAATGCCACATACCAGGGAAGGTGCTGCAATGAGTCCTTATGATTGAAGGAGACAATCCATTTGGATAAGACAAGAGTCAACTTGCATGACGGAGAAAGTCTAATTGGTGGAAAATACTTCTTTAATGAATCCATTTAAGAAGTCTTTTATGACCGGAATCATAAAGAAATAGCTTTGTCACAGCCCCTTCCTGTACGATGTAATAGCAGCAATATGGACTTTGATGGAAGCACAGTACATGTTTGATTGAGCTAAATTAAGTAAATATGGAATGATTACAATTTCTTGCCAGTTTGTAGGGTCTTGGTTGTTGTTCAAGCACCCCATATGACAAACCTCTGCCACTTAAACACATACGATGCCCTTGTGGAACAAAGCTTAGCCTCTTACAATATTCATACAATCTGGTGGGAAGTTAGAGTCCATATTGAATTACTTCACAAGGCATGCTCCTGAATTCAAGGACTATATGCTGTGGTGATTAATTTTTCTTTGAATTTTTGCTAGATTCTGTATGTACAACAACGTCTTCTGGGTACTCACGGAGAGGTGAAGTAGCTCTAGATACTATCACTGTCTCAGCCATTATGGTGCTACTGGAATCATCTTGGCACTGGATAGTTTTCTTTTGAGCAACACTGATGGAATTAGTGAGATCGGATCGAAAACATGGAGAAAACATTTTTATCAAGTGATTAAAATGGCACTGCCCAACAACTCTGGTTCCCACGTTCTTGATATGAAGCTTGAGTATTTTGCATTTGACCTGGTGCCGAATAAGTCTACATTGGGGAAATTCCAGTCTTGAAAAATGTCTGGCAAGATCCCAGTCGTTCATATCCCATTTAAAGGTTGTCTACGACACCTACTTAGAAGATCTGCTTGACAGATTTGCCAACCCTAGACCCAGCAGGTGAATTGATTGAACCAATAAATTCCTTTCCAGGAACCAATACCACACTGCTTCAAATTCAAGCAATAGGGGCCTTGATCTTGTGCCTCCGTGCTTGCGAAGACAGTGTACAGTTGTTGTATTGTTCATATGTATCAAGATCCTGTTCAGAGTAAAAGATGGTGCAAATGCTTTGAAGGCTAGATGGACCACCTTTAACTCCAGGACATTATGTGGTAAAGTTGTTGAGTTTGTGATCAAAGCCTTTGCACTGAAAGATCCTGCAAGTGAGGATGCCATCCTGTTAGAGAAGGGCCTGTCACAACAGTTTGGCGTGGCAGATTTTGATTAAAAGGAATTCCCTTTAATAGAGTGCTACTCTTGCATCACCTTCCACTCCTGTCCAGACGATACACACAACTCCTACTTCCCTCTCAGATAAGGCCCCCCGCCCCAACACAAGAAACAAGTTCACTGCCTGCATAACCAAAGTCACTAACTGGATAAAAGCCAATTGTCTCAAACGCAATATTAACAAGACAGAAGTAGTGATCTTCGGAAAGAACACCTCACCATGGGACTCCAACTTGTGGCCAGCTGAACTTAGACTTACTCCCACACTCAGCACCCATACAAGGAACCTCGGATATATTCATATACAGTAAACTGGACATGACCCCACAGGTCAACAGTCACTGCATCCTGCTTTCACGCCATGGAGATGCTGGGGGAGATATTCCAATAGCTGCCAAGCAACACTAGAAAAACTGTCACTCATGCCGTAGTCACCAGCAAGTTGGACTATGGGAACACGATCTATGACGGGATCACCAAGGAACTTACTAGAAGATTACAAACCATGTAGAGCTCGGCAGCCAGACTCATCCCTAACATCCCAGACAGAACTCCCATCACACCTCAGAAGCTCCACTGGCTTCTGATACACAAACGCGATAATTTCAAACTTCTCATACACACAATTAAAGGACTACACACCTTATGCAGCTGCATCGCCTTCCACCAACCAACCAGACACCTCTGCGCCGCAGGATCCCAAATCACACACATCCCATGCATACAAACAACAGATCAGGCGGGTGGGAGTTCTCTTACATCTCTTCTAAAGCATGAAACAGCCTCATACCGCACAAAAGAGTCTCCCCCTCTTTGCTTGATTTTCGAAAGACTTGGCTTTTCAACTAACCAATCTAAAGTAGGCAGGGCTAGGCACATGTGCCTGCTCAGCGCCATGATACCCTTGCAGGTGTCAGCACACTTTACAAATAAACATAATATAACATAACAACCATATCAGAGACTGGTTGACCTGTGCGGTGAGAAAGAACTTGTCATTCCAATTGTTTTTCCATTGGAAGCACCGATTCTTTAGGTGCTCCTATAATGGCCTAATATAAAGACGTGCACCAGAGACTAGAAAAATGCATGAAGCCATAGATCCAAACAGGTATGTAATCTAGACCGCTTTTGGTTGGGGTGTGTCGTAATAGATGACATTTCTGCAAACACTTTTCCTCCGAAGGATACACTCCTACCTTTCAAGTGCTAGAGTTGCTCCCAAATAGGCAAGATGTACTGAAGACAACAATGATTTCTAGAGGTTGATATGCAAACCTAGGAATCGTAATAAGTTAGCCATGGTGTTGAAGTCCAGCCGTGCTGGATGAGTAGACCAGGACGTGCCTTTATCAACCAGTCATCCAAATAGGGATAGATGTAGTTCTTTTTCTGTTAGAAGCGAGCCTGGTTAACCAGACAGGCATGCACAGCCATGCATTTGGAAAAAGTCCTCAGAGCACATTTCAGTCCAAAGGGTGGAACTCTTTAATGAAAATGAGCCTTGCCTATTATGAATCTTAGAAACTTTTTATGTTTTTACTGCCACCGGTATGTGAAAGCAAGCATCCTGTAGATCTGTAAAACACATTCAAGCACCATTCATAAGCTGTGGCTATGTCTAGTGCTGGACTAACATCCAGAACTTCTTGGGGGAAAAATAGCTGGAAAACATTCCTTTTCCTCACTGAGATGGAGAAATTGGTTCTATTGCATGCTTTAGAAGTAGACATTGTACCTCCTTTTCTGCAACCGATGTTTCGGGGCTGATTTTGGAAGTATTGATGGAGGAGAAGCTTTGAAATGGATGGTATCGCCATCCTGAATGTTCTGCAAGCTCAACCCCCACTCTCCTAGACAGTTTGATACTCTACTTACCACAGGAGCAGCGGACATAGTAGAGGGATTGGGCCTTTCACTGATTAGCCTGTGAGCATGACTTCGAAGTAAATTAGCTCTTTCTCGTCTGATTATACAATGATATTTGGACTGCGGCTGCTGGACCTGAACCTGAGGGTTACACCCTCCGGATAGGACACTCAGTCTTGGATGTTATCTTGAATCTCTTCGTCTGTATTTTGATCTGTAAAACAACTTGCTTTCCTCCAATCCTACCGCTTTAAGGGATTCACCGTCCTTTGTCATGTGTTCCATTTCATCATCAGTGTGAGGACCAAAGAAGACTGCTTCAGTGATGGTGAGATTCATGATTTTAGGTCACACATCTGGCTTGAGTCAGCCTAAGTTAGGTCGATCAACGCAATAGCATGGCAAAACTCTGTGCCAGGTAGATCAGCAGCATAGAATGCTTCACTGATATATTTGGTTGCAAACAGTCCTGAACTATCTCCAAAACGCACAAGTTACTTACCTTCGGTAACTATATATCTGTAAGAAACAGTAGTTAGTATTAGATTCCTTACCTCAGAATATCCCCAGGCGTCAGTCTATATCCGGAAATTTTTGCGTAGCAGTACCCCTACGCGTCGGTAGGCGTCTTATGCAGCTCCGCGTCCGTCGTCGGCGCCGGGATGACGTCGCCGGAGTATTTAGACGCCACCCTCGCGCGCGGACGTCAGTTCTTATACACAGCTTTTCCGCGCCAGAAACATAGAGCCATGATAAAAACCAACACTGGACCCATGAAACTAGGGCCCTCAAAGGGATGACCTTAACCCTTTGATATCGGTTCGCAGAACAGGGAGGATGGGTGGGGTGGTAAAGAATCTAACACTAACTACTGTTTCTTACAGATATATCGTTACCGAAGGTAAGTAACTTGTGTATCTGAAAGAAACAGGTTAGTATTAGATTCCTTACCTTAGAATAGATACCCCAGCAATAACAACTCCGGTGGTGGGTCTGCGAACCAATAATCACACCAGAAAGTCCTAGAGAACGGAACGGCCGAAAAAGCCATCTCTACGGACTCGGCTGTCCAGGCAGAAGTGTCTAGCGAATGTGTGCAGCGGGGCCCACGTAGCTGCCTGACAGATGTCCTGCAAGGGGACTTCCCGACCCAGGGCAGTAGTAGCCGCCGTAGCCCGACTGGAATGGGCAAGCAGCCCCACAGGAGGCTCCTTTTTAGCCAGTGAATAACAAGCCTTGAGGCACAAGACGACCCACCGAGAAATAGGCCGTTTGTGCACCGCCCGTCCCTTCTTAGCGCCCACGTAACCAACAAAGAGTTGGTCATCCACCCGGAACTGGCGTGTGCGATCCAGATAGTATGAGAGCGCACGTTTTGGGTACAGACGGTGGAGCCTCTCTTCCTCTTTCGTGGGATGTGGAGGCGGAAAGAAGGTGGGCAAGGTGATGGACTGTCAGATGTGGAAGGTTGTGACTACCTTGGGCAGGATAGAGGGTCGCGTCCGCAACACAACTTTGTCCGGATGGACCGACAGGAAAGGAGGTTGTGAAGAAAGGGCCTGGAGCTCACTCACTCTCCTAGCAGAGGTGATGGCAACCAGGAATGCAGTCTTAAGGGTGATAAGACGAAGAGGACAGTTATGAAGTGGCTCAAAAGGAGTGCACATCAGATAAGTTAGAACAAGGTCCTACTGAGGAATCACGAAAGGAACAGGGGGGGGGGGGGGACATATCAGTGATGCCTTTCAAGAACCTATTTACAACCAGGGACTTGAACAAAGAGGGCTGATCAGGTAGCCTCAAGACGGCCGAAATGGCAGAAAGGTAGCCCTTGATAGTGCCCAGAGCAGAGCTGTGCTGGGCAAGAGAAAGAAGAAAGAGGAGAACCTCAGAACGGGGGGCAAAGAGTGGATCCACAGCCTTTGCTGTGCCCTATGCCACAAATTTGTTCCACCTGCAGGTGTTGTGGAGGGACGCCTGGCTGCTAGAATCACATTGCAGAATTCAGGAGGTATGTCAAATGGCCTCAACTGTCGCCGCTCAATCTCCACGCATGGAGGTGGAGACTGGACAGGTTCGGGTGGAGGACCGTCCCCTGCTGCTGCGACAGAAGGTCCTCCTGAAGAGGCAGACGAAGCGTGGGATCGACAGACATGCTGAGTAGCTCGGGATACCAGTATCTTCGTGCCCATTCCGGAGCCACAAGGATGACTTGGGCCCTGTTGCGTCTGATCTTCTTCAGCACTCTGGGCTGAAGTGGTATAGGCAGAAAGGCGTACAACAGACTGCAACTCCACTCGCGACGAAAAGCGTCTCTGAGCGAGTGCCGCCTTGGAAATTCCAACGCGCAGAACTGATGACATTGCGCGTTCTCTTCTGTGGCGAATAGGTCTAACCAAGGCTCTCCCCACTGCTGAAAGAGACCTTGCGCCACGTCCGAGCTCAGACGCCATTCGTGATCCATCAGGCACCGACGACTGAGTTTGTCCGCACTGGCGTTCAGGGAACCTGCCAGGTTTTGAACCACCAGGGTCACGCCCTGATGTTCCAGCCATTGCCAGAGGTGCAGAGCCTCCTGGCATAGGGTCCACAACCCCACCCCGCCCTGTTTTTTGGAGTACCACATGGCAATGGTGTTGTCCGTGAACACCTGCACTACACTCCCCCGGACAGAGGGGAGGAATGCTTTCAGTGCAAGTCGGATCACCCGCAGCTCCAGAAGGTTGATGTGGAGCCGGGACTCCACCGGAGACAAGAGGCCTCTGATCTCCGCCTCTCCCATGTGCCCTCCCCATCCCAGGAGAGACGCATTGGTCACAATTATTTGCTCCGGTTGGGGTAGGGAGAGGGATCTGCCGCTGACCCAATCGCAGTCCGTGAGCCACCACTGCAACTGTCTTGAAGTGCCCTCCAAGATCAAGACGTGGTCGGACAAGTTGCCCTGATGCTGGGCCCGCTGAAACTTCAGGTCTCACTGCAGCGCCCGCATCCGCCACCTGGCGTGATGCACCAGAAGGATGCAGGAGGCCATCAGGCCCAGTAGCCGCAGCGTCAACCTGACCGAGACTCGGGATAAAGGCAGAAAGATCGGAATCAGAGCCTGAATATCCTGAACCCGCTGTTCGGGAGGATAAACCCGAAACTGCACCGAGTCTAGAACCGCTCCGATGAAGAGGAGCTTCTGAGAAGGACACAGGTGCGACTTCGGCACATTGATGGAGAACCCCAGCAGGTGCAGGAGGTCGGCCGTAGTCTGGAGGTGGCTGACGACTGTCTGGGGCGAGCCTGCCTTCAACAACCAGTTGTCAAGGTTGGGGGAAGACTGAAAGCCCTAACCTGCGCAGATGAGCTGCGACCACCGCCATCACTTTCGTGAACACCCGTGGGGCGCTGGTAAGGTCGAAGGGGAGCACGGTTAACTGAAAGTGCTCGTGGCCTACCGTGAACCGCAGGCAACGCCGGTAGGACGGGGATGTGGAAATAAGCGACCTGCAAGTCCAACGCTACCATCCAGTCTTCCAGGTCTAGGGCAGCTAAGACCTGAGCCGGAGTCAGCATCTTGAACTTCTCCTGCCGGAGGAAGCCGTTGACGTTCTGCAGGTCAAAGATAGGGCGTAGGCCCCCTTTGCCCTTCTTGGGAACCAGAAAGTAGTGGGAGTAACAACCACACCCTACTTCTGGCCCAGGAACGCGCTTGATGGTCCTCTTGGCCAAGAGGGCCGTAACTTCCTCTTGCAGAAGTTTCAAGTGATCCCCCGACACGTGGTGGTACTGCGGTGGCATGGCTGGAGGGGTCGCCTCGAAGGGAAGGGAGTAGCCCCTTCGGACGATTTGCAGCACCCACCTGTCCGATGTGATGGTGCGCCAGTGGAGGAGGCGATGGCGAACCCTGACCCTCACTGGCGTCAAATGGGCCTGAAAGCTCAGACTAGGAGGGCTTGGAGGCGGATGCTGCGGGGTGGATGTTGACTGGCCTAGCCGTTGTCCCCAGGCACCGCCACGGCGGTTACCACGTCCGCCACCGCGCTGGATGTTAGTCTGCGGCCCTTGGCTGGCAGGACGTGTGGGGGCGCCCCTTCCTTGGTCACGAACGGAGCGAAAGGCAGCAGTTTGCTGGCGCTGGGCCGACAGGCCCAAGGACTCAGCCATAGCCCCGGAGTCCTTAAAGCGCTCAAGACTAAAAGGCGACTGCCATCAAATGGCATGTCCATAAGGGTGTTCTGGACATCCGCCGAAAAATTGGCGGACCTCAGACAGGCGTTGTGGCGAACCGCCACCGTCGTTGCAATTGCCCTGCCTAGCGAGTCCGTTGTATCCAGCCCACATTGGATGGAATACCGTGCTGCATCTCGACCTCCGCAAGGGCTTGGGTGAGTTTAGCCCAGGCCTCCTCCGGGCATTGTGGCAGCACGTCCGCGACCGTGTCCCACAGAGAGTGTGTATAACGGCCCAAAAGGCACGCGGTGTTGACTGACCGCAACCCCAAACTTAGTGAGGAGAACATCATTTTACCATATTGTTGGTACCTTTTGGATTTCCGATCAGAGGGAGCTGTTGGGAATGCGGTCCGGGAGTTAAAGGCCTGGATGACCAGGCTCTCGGGGTGGGGTGGGTGGACAGGGAGCTAGGGTCGCCCGGGGCCGGGCGGTGGGGTCTGGCCACTTTCCTATCTACAGGGGTACCTGTAGCGGGCCTGGACCAAGTGCCTAAAAGAACGTCAGTTAAGGCCTCATTAAACGGCAGTAGAGGCTCCGAAAAGCTTGCCTGCGGTTTAAGGACCTCAGTGAGGAGGTTAGTCCTCACGGCCGTGACGGGGAGCTCAAGAGCCAAAGCCTTGGCCGCCCTCGTCAGCACCACATTATAGGCAGCCCCCTCCTCCGTAACCATGGTAGGAGGGGAGACAAATCCAGTGTCGGGCGAAGTGTCCAAACCACTGGCCTCCCCTAGCTCACTTGCCCAGTCCTGAAAAGACTGGCACTCCCGTGCCAGATGGTACCCAGACCCCTCTCAATTCGCTTTGCCCTCCATCTCCTGATACTCAGGTTCAAATGATGAGGCCAAATCATAGAAGAAATGTTCTTCTCTAGACGTCGAATACGGATCGAAGGGGGGGGAATCGGGGACGACCATGTCTGGGGACGGCGTTGGGGGTGACACCCTGGGGGTCGACGCCGGCGGAGGGGTCGTGAGGTCGACCAGCGGCGACCCAGATCCGGACCTGGATACAGTGGGGCCCTGCGGCGCCAGGGCCAAAGCCGCCGGCCCGCTAGGGCCCCCAGAAAATACCCCGGGGCACGAAGGCACCTCCGTAGGGCCCGTCGAAGGAGATTGATTCGTCATGGCCACAAGGAATGTGTCGATCTCCGGCGTCGAGTTCAGCCCAGGGACCGGCGGGTATGGAGCTGGCCGCGGCGCCTGCGGCTCCAGTGGAGCCGCGTGGGCGGTGTCGCCCAAACCCCCGGTCGCATCGCGCGAGCCTCGGGGGGAGTCAAAAGAGCAGTGTCACCTCTTCGACTTCTTGTGCCTCTTACCCGAGTACTTGGAGCCCGACGAGTGGTGTTGACTCGCCGAGCTGTGATGACTCCGGCCCCGCGACCGGTCCCTCGACCTCCTCCTGGACCGGGACCTCGAACGGCACGGGGCCGACTGCCGGAGCTCGAGGCGCTTACGAGACCGCTCCCGCCTAGCGTTTGTCGGCACAGGGTTTGAACCTGGGCATCCCTACCGGCACCGATGGAGTTGTTCGACTCGAAAAACAGATCAAAAAGATTGAAAAAGTTTAGTCAAAAAATGACTAAGGGTACCACTTTTTACGGATCGGAGCTTGCTGCCGTGGAAAAAAGAAGAACTGATGTCAGCGCACGAGGGCGGCGTCCAAGTACTCCGGCGACATCATCCCGATGCCGACGACGGACGTGGAGCCGCAGAAGACGCCTACAGACTCGCAGGGGTACTGCTAAGCAAGAATTTCCGGATCCAGACTGACGCCTGGGGATATTCTAAGGTAAGGAATCTAATACTAACCTGTTTCTTTCAGGTATCCTGCATTCTCTCTTTTGAAAGTTGACCCATAAAGGTCTAGACTCCTACACACAGTGTCCTATTATATATCCCAGTAGTGCCGATACACTTACAGTTTTAAAAGCCACCAATGTAATACCACAAACTTTTTTTCCTATCACATCAACTCTTGCTTTTTTTTATGGCAGGATTGATTTTTCCAGTGCAGAAGAGCCAGAAGAGAACCTTTTTACAACAACTTAGACTATAACCAGATCTGGCTTCGGGCCCTATCTGAAATAATCTGGGTTTTGTTCAATTATTTACATTTTTGTCAGGAGCTGTGGAGCTGCTACCTTGACTGTTGCTGGTGTAAGGAACATCTCTTCAGCTAATTCTGAAAATCCAGGGTCCAACAGTAAGATGGGCTTTGGAGAATCTCTAGCCTGCAATATGTCCACTGTCACAGACACAGTTGTCTGAGGAGTTTGCAACGGAATATTTATCTTTGTGGCTGGAACGTTTAAACAATTACTGATGATGGTCTTACGGGTGGCACCACCAGTGATGGTGGAACAAATGACTTGTAGAAATCAGACAAATGACTCCTAGAAGAAGGTGGCAAGATGGAAGGCAATTTTCTACATTCACATCTTTTCAGTGGAGGCAGTACTGAAGAAGTTGGTTACGGTGACATTGGTGGTGCAGGTGACAATGAAGTGCCCTTTGGCACTGTAGGCTGGACTGGTCTGGGTGGAAGAGGAGAACAGGGAAAAGTCACAGTCTTGGTGGCAGATTGAACGGCTTAAGAGGTTCCTGCACAGAGTTCTCTACTGGAACCACCTGTCTTGGCACAGGCAGTGGAATTGATCTGCCATCTGGATAGATATCCTGCTGTGACTGAATAAATTGTAGAAAATGAAGCTGCAGTCTCTTGACGTATAGCATCTTGAAGTCAATCGTCTTAACAGCGATCTAGATGTAGACAAAATTGAGGTTGACAGCTAGACAGCGATCAGTGGTGACTTCTCAGTGTCAGATGTTCCAACACTGAATGTCTCATCATTGACTCCTATTTTTTGCACAGGTCTCAAAGGCCCAGAATGGGCCTAGAGGAAAAGTCAATGGTCCCTGGGACACTGGTGGTGCGATCATCGACTCACTGAAGTTGAGGAAGTAGGTGCAGATGCTTGTTTCGCTGTCAACCGGTGCTCCCAGATGTGGCAAGTCTTACGAAAATTATCGTCAATTTGTGGACATTACTGAGATAATGGATATAGTGGGGAGTGACAGTTGGCAGACAGAAAGAGACAGACAAATTTCAGTGTGCTTTCAAATATCCAGAGAATACGAAACACAGAGTCACCCTAAAAACTCTTTTGTTTTCTAAGTGGGCTAGAATTAGAATCAGCTTGTTTGGAATGGCACAAAGTTTCTAGTAATACTGCACAAACAGGGCCTGGGGAGAAAATTAGAGCCGCTAAATGTTTATCTTGAGGATGCTTAGGGAATTGGGAATATGTTTCTGATGTGATATCATGAAGTCTTTTGGTGCTTCATGACAGTAAGGTGATCACACATAAATCATGTACAATAGGGAGCAGGTAGGAGAGTCTATAGAGTGAATGTGAAACAGCAGAGCCCCACTGTCACCCTCAAGACTTACGATTCTTCTGATTGGCCAGTTTAAGGGCCATGTTCTCCTGACGGAGTCGGTTGTTCATCTGCTGTAGGTACTTGATGTAATCAATGGCCTTCTTCAGGACACCTGACTTGTGCATCTGTAAGAGAGGGATGCAAGCACTGGTAAGGAAGGAAATAATTGACAGGCATTAACGCTGGCAAGGAGAGAGAGTGGATAGCTAACACTTTATGTAACAACTATTAAGCCATTGGCAGGTATGGTATGAGCTGGAGACAGCATGTACAAAAAATGATACCAGAAGAATGCCTAGGATGTTGAGAAGTTTCAGAATCATGACAGCAGATGTGTTGTCCGGAAAGAATGAGCATTGATGCTTAATGTAACCTCTGGCAGAAAAGTGGCAGACAACGCAAAAACAATCAGTCAGGATGGCACTTGGCCAACATCACCCACTGTCCTACTCCAGAAAGGTCGTGCATATTCATTATCATCCTTCTCAGAATTTACTCCCTGTCTCTACTCTTCTACTAGGTCAGACTTGCCTTGGTAACAACTTTTCTAGTCCTACCACACCATGGCTGCACCTTCACTAATCCTGTCCTACAATGGAGGCAAACCACCCTAGTCCCCAGGGACTCTCTTGTAATGTCAGTGCCCTCAGGATACTCCTTTTTTGACAGCTTACCTTGGAGTCATTGCCCATCACCAGGTCTTTGAGCTCCAGGATCTTATCGTTGATGGAAGAGCGGTATCGCTTCTCGATGATGTTGTGGGTGCTTCGACGCTCGCCCTCCTTGGGTACTTCCAGCTGCTTGAGTTGACCTGGCATTTGCTTTAGTGATTCCTGCCCCATCATCACCGGCATGGTGGTCACAAACGTCCCATTGCCTCCCACCAAGGTCTAAGGAAGCAGATACATAGAAAAGCAATGACAATATCAGCTTAGACAAGTGAAGTCAGAGTGACTGATATGGGTCTTAAAGTATTCAGTTAAGGAAGAGGTGAGTTACTTAGCACATCTGAAGTTTGAAGACATAGCTATTATAAAAGGACAAAGCAAGAATATATCTTGAGAAGGAGGACTAGTTCCTTAGGGTATCGTGGGTACCATATTTGGAGGCAGGAGTCCAGTCAAAATGGAGAGGTACATCTGGAACAAGGTGCTCACTACTGGAGGCCGCACTTTTAAAGTTGTGTCCAGATCGAAATGACACACCTGGAGCATAGTGTCCAGGCCTGGGGGTCAGTTTCTTAGTACAGTAGCTAGTCCTGGAGATCACATTAGGATATATTCAGATTTCAAACACTGTAGAAACACAGAACAGTTGAATATTCAAAAGGGAGGAAGGTTGAGAATGCAAGAGACAGCCTTTTTCAGAAATAAAGCCTCCAGAGGTCATGGAATAAGACTATGAGGAGACGAGGAGGAAGAGGCTCAAAAAATACAAAGACATGTTTTCATAGAAAAAGGCATAAATACACTGAACACCCTCAACCGCGTTAAGAGAAACAAAGCTAAACCAGTAAACAATAAATTGGAAGGAACAAAGAGGATTAGTCCACAGCCAGTGCAAAATTGTGTGTCTCAAGGGAAGCTAGGTAACAGTTCAATTCAACTGGTCAATATGAATTCATCTCCCATCAAGTTCTGGGTTTTAATATTTGAGGAATAACACAATTACCTACCCCTACCATTAACCAAGAACAGGGAATATAAGCTCTCTTTTGAAGGATTCTCAAAGTTTTTGAGCACTTCCAGTGAAGGCAGTACTGTGGGGCTTGGAGGCGAGTCACCCCTCAGAACAAAATGTTCCTAATAAGCAAATGCACATTATTATTTTTTTTAGCAAGGGCTAAAATCTTGGAATGGAGAGTTCCACACGCAAAGAAGGAAATACATTTGCATACTTAAAAAGAGCATACTAGGGAATGTTTATTGAGCACTCTGCAAGTGTTCTGTTTGGGAGAAGAAGTCCACTGTGAGGCTGCACAATACAAAGCTGACAGCTACTAGCTGGCACACATACCTGTAGAGAGGTCGTCTGGAGAGGAGTGCTAAGAGTCGCAATCCCAGGGGTTGGTACAGTGGCCATCACGGGGGTGTTCTCAGCCTTCAGGGTGGTGAAAACTAGTGAGTCTGTTTTAATGATCTGCGGATGAACCAACACCTGCAAGAGAAACAGGAGGTGGCAAGTCATTGGGTATTTGGAGAAATGGCTTGCATTCTTGCTTCACTTCTTCAGCACTCACTACTTCAAGGTATTTTAATGCCATGGCAAATAAGAATGGAATTAAAAGGGGTGTATAAAGCACAGTAAAGCATAATGATTACTCTAAAACTCATTTGAAGAAAACAAAGGTCCTGAGCAAATTAAGGGATCTAAACAAATGTAATATAGAACACAATAGGTACTATATAGTTCTCCTGTCCAGCCGGACCATGGATTTATTTTAATTGTAATCACACAATAACATTTAATATAAAGACAGCAGTTACTTAAAGTAGGCCACAGTCCTGTACCGTACTAGTGGAAGCAACACAGTGGTAGAAAAAGAAATACAAGGAGAGAGATTCACAGGCAAAGAAAGTGAGCAACCTGGACACTTTTTAAATCAGTGTAGTTAGTGTTCTCCAGAGTAGAGCATACACAATAATACACAGTGGTTACATGTATGTCCACTTAAAAGAGTTGACGCTTCGATCCATTGCTCTGATTAGAAAGGATCATCATCAGGACTAAAAACAAGATTATATTGCCTGGTATAAATAATACGCCTGTTTAGGGAAAGAAAAAGGACAATAACGTTTTTAAGAAAGCCAGGATTTGAGAAGTCAGTATTTTAAATGGTTTGTACACATTTACAGTACTCGGAACCGCAGTGAGCCTATTGGTGTTATGCCTCTTAAAAGTGCATGTGCACAGGTGAGTCGAAACGTGCAATCTACATAAAACCATGAAATAATAGCACATTGTAAACCACATTGTGAAATAATTGGCGATCGGTTTTTACCGCGTGAGCGACGTGAGTGCGAATCACGGTATTTAATTCTAACTAGAGTTATTACTCCACGTGCCATGCCCACAGACACTGCATACAGTATAGGTCGGCACAGGAAAATGTGAATTTTGTAGCAAAATTTGAGATTTGCTGGGGATTTTGGGTAGGAAAATTTGAGATCCATGCAAGCCACTTCTCCCTGGACACCCCCGCTTGTGTAGTTTTCAGAAATATTTGGGTTTGGTACACTTCCCTAGATGCCGGCCAAGCCCGGGACAAAAAAGGCAGTGAACTCCCTCTCAAAACCAGTTAGTTTTGCGACCGATAAGTTTGAAGTCACCACAGTATGTTTTGGGGCTTTTCCTGTTGCGGGCTCTAGGCCTACCCACACAAGTGAGGTGCCATTCTTATCGGGAGACTTGGGGAACACAGAATAGTAGAACAAGTGTTATTACCAATTGACTTTCTATGTATTTTTGCCTTCCAAATGTGAGACAATGTGTAACAAGCACTGGCGTTGCCAATAGGTCTCGCAGTAGGAAAGTTGGAGCTATTGGTTTTGTAAATGACATTTTATATTTATATATTGTTATTGACAATGCCAATAACGATATATAAATATAAAATGTCATTTACAAAAACAATAGCTCAAACTTTCCAAATGCGAAACCTATTGGTAACGCCAGTGCTTGTTTTAACCCTGATTAAAAAGATGAACGAGCTCTGCTGAGCAGCGGTGTCTGCCCTGATCAGCTTGCCACTACATGTTACTCAGCCGCATCAGATTACACCAGCAGGCTGCAGCCGCCACGGAGCCACCACGAACACCAGCCGGACGCCCAAGTGATGCCGCTGCCCTGGTGCATCGAAAACCGGCAGCATTAGTATAGTCACCGCACTTGTGGAAAAAGTCATTGCGGAAAAGGGATTCACTTCCGGGAAATAAACTGTGCTGCGGCAAAGGAAGTAAAAAGCTGCACTTGGAGATAGCTAATTGACCATGCAGGGCATGCTACAAAACTATCACAAATCGGGGAACTAAATTACTTATATAGTTTTGTTGATTCAATACTTTCTCACAACTCACATAAATCATCGTTGAAGAGCAGGCTGCGCTGACGCTCTGCCAAGCTTGTTGAAGCAAACTGCGTAGAAGCAAATGACTACACCCAGAACAAGAGCAAGGCGTCCCCGGGGAGGGGGGAGGGCGGCGGAAGGAGGCTGGCGGGGGGGAGGGGGCGAGAGGCAAGAAGGATGGATGAAAGAAGGGAGTGGTTAAGGGAGAGTGATTAGAGAACAAAGAGAGAGAAGGCAAGGGGGAGGGGGAGCGGTGACAGAGGCCAGTCGGGTAATGGAATTAGAGGAGGGTGAGGTGGTTTGAAGGGGTGGGATGGGGGAATGGGGGGAGGGGGGCGGGTGGAGAGAGGAGGAGAGAAAGGAGTCGGTGAAAGAGGTGCATTTGGAGACAGAGGGGATGGTACGAAGCAGGGGAGTAACCGAAGCCCCTTCAAGTAAGGCTGTGTGCCAGGAGAGAAAGGGGAGGTGCTGGAGCTGGGGAACAGATGGCCGTGTGCGAAGCGGTGTAGAGTGTATGCTGGCAAATGGTGGGGGGGGGGGGGGGGCGGTAATGCGAGCGAGCGGAGGCAGGCGGATTAGGGAGAGATGCGCGTGCTTGTGTGGTCCCGTGACCCGCTTTTGTAGTCACGCGACTCACATGACTCACATGCAGCTGTGTGCTACTGAATACCACAACACAACATAAACAGTAAATATATAACTCAATAAAGTACACAATAAAAGTTGAACTTACAACGGAATCCTCCTTGGCCAATTTTATATTATTGACTATCATGACTGTTGACATGTGCACGTTGGCGTTGTGCAACTGTGCACCACTCTAAGTATAAGTGAGTATTTATTTATTTATGTAGTTTATAGAGCGCACAGCTACCCCCGGAGGGGTGTCCCGGCGCTAGAACCTGAGTCTCTAGGGGAGAAGAAGGAGCATAGAGCATGGAGAGCAGCAGGGAGAAATCAGAGTCCAGAGAAGAGCCAAGTTTTGAGTTTGGCTCGGAAGATGGATTCGGAAGGACAGAATCTCAGATCGATTGGCAGAGCGTTCCACAGTTTTGCCGCAATGACACTGAACCCTCTGCCACCCATTCTAGATAGTCTAAAACGGGGAGAGATCAGGAGGCGGAGGTCATTGGATCTCAAGGATCTGATGGAGCGAGATATAGAGACACGTTTTTTCAGGTAGTTGGGTCCGAGGTCGTTGATGGCTCGGTAGGTAAGGGTAAGGATCTTGAACTGGATACGGCTGGCCACTGGTAGCCAGTGAAGTTCCTTACGATACGCGGATACTGATTGACGGTAGGGAATATTACCAATCAATCTGGCCGCCGCATTCTGGACAATCTGAAGCCGGTCTAACAGATACTGGGGGGCACCAGCATAGAGGCTGTTAGCATAGTCCAGGTGGGACGTGATGAGGGCATGGGTAACTGTACGGCGGGAATCCAGAGGGAGATAGGGGAGTATTTTTTTGATCATGCGCAGCTTCAGGAAGCAGGCAGAGGTCACTTTATTGACCTGAGTTTTGCATGAGAGGGAGTCGTCAAACTGGAAACCCAGGTTACGAGCAGAGTGAACGGGAGAGGGAGCGGGATCAAGTGCAGTGGGCCACCACCAAGAGGAGGGGATGGGATCTTTCTGATTGAAGAACAGCAGCTCCGTCTTGTCTGCATTTAGTCTGAGGTGGTTATCAGTCATCCAGACACTGATGTTGTTGAGGCACTGGCGGAAGTTGGTGAATGCGGAGTCCGAGTGGTCTCTGAAGGAAAACACCAGCTGAGTATCGTCAGCATAGGAGACCACCCTGACTCCGTAGGACTCCACAACGTCGGCCAGTGGGGCAAGATAGACGTTAAAGAACAGGGGGCTGAGGGCGGAGCCCTGTGGCACACCGCATGACAGGGGTTTTTCCTCTGATTTAAAAGGCCGCAGCAGTACCCTCTGACTTCTTCCCGAAAGGAAGGACTCGATCCAGCTAAAGGCAGTGCCGCCAATCTGTTTGAGTCGGTCAAGGAGGATGGGGTGGGAGACCGTATCGAAAGCTGCTGACAGGTCGAGGAGGGCCAGCATGGCCTCCTCGCCCCTGTCCACGCATTCCCGAATAGTTTCCGATACTTCCAACAATGCCGTCTCAGTGCTGAATCCAGCTCTAAATCCGGATTGTGAGTCGTGCAGTAGAGAGTGGTTTTCCAGATATTCCGTGAGTTGCAACTGCACGGCTTTTTCCAGGACCTTTGCGGGTTTGGGGAGAAGGGAGATGGGGCGGTAGTTGGCGAAAACAGTGGAGTCGGCATCCGCCTTTTTTAGGATAGGAATCACCAAGGCCTCCTTCCAGGTGGTAGGGAAGAAGCCATGGTGAAGGGAGGCGTTCCAGATGGAGAGGAAGGAGCAGGCTAGCGAAGGCGCCAGTTCTCCCATGAGTTTCGCAGGGACAGGGTCAGAGGGGGCGCCGGATTTGCACTGGGTGAGTAACCTAATAGCATCGTCCCGGTTGAGTTTATTGAAGGAGAGAAAAGACGGAGAAGCTGGGGGACTAGTGGGGGGAGGCAGGGGGACTAGCCCTTTAGGGAAGGAGACACAGAGTTTGTTTATTTTATCAAGGAAGTAATCTGAGAGTCCCTCGCATAGAGCCTGACTCGCAGTGTTCTGAGTGGCCCTAGCCGGAGGATTAATGAAGTCTTTGACAATGGTGAAGAGGGTTTTAGACGAGTTTTTGGCATTGGTAATTTGAAAAGAAAAATGATCTTTCATAGCGATTTTTTTTTGTTTGAGGAATTTTTTCAGTGCAGATCTGTAGGTAAGTTTAGCTTCAGGGTCATAGTTTAGTCTCCACTTACGTTCGAGTGCTTTGCATCTGCTTTTCTCCTCACGGAGGGAGGTAGAGAACCAGGGGGCGGAGGGTCGAGATCTAGTGGAGGCTATGACTTTCTGGGGAGCAATGGAGTCAATAGCATTGACAAGGGCAGCATTTAGCCTAGAAATAGTTCCATCAATATCAGAGGAGAGGTGCTCCGTCTGGAAGTGGAATACCGGGTCCAAGGTGGCACATGTGACCTTGTGCCACTTTCTTCCCAACTCCTTCCTAGGGGCCAGGGGGACAGTTTTCCGGCCGAGGGCAAGAGAGAAGGGGATAAGATAGTGGTCGGACCAAGTGAGGGGGAGGGGTGAGAGGACAGTGATAGTCGAAAAATTGGCAAAGATGAGGTCCAAGGTGTGACCAGCCACATGAGTGGGACCGGTGACTAATTGTTTGAGGTTCAGGCTTTCCATAGTTTCCAACAGATTGTTCGCCTTCACGCAGAGAGGATTGTCTACGTGGAGGTTAAAGTCACCTAGGACTAGAAAATATTGGTGTTTGAGGGATAGATCAGCCAGTTGGTGGGTGAGGGCAGTGAGAGAAGGGGAGGTGGCGGTAGGGGGGTTATAAACTAATGTGCCAGCCAGTATAACTGCCGCGGAGTCAGATAAAGAGAAGTACATGGCTTCAATTATACCAATATTAGTGAGTTTGGTAAAAGTCAGCTGAAGATGGGATTTGAGGATGACGGCTAGTCCGCCTCCAGATTTACCACCAGCCCGGTTCATGCATTTTATATCGTATCCTGGGGGGATGGCCAGATAGATATCCGGAGAGGAGGAATCAGTGATCCAGGACTCAGTGAGGAATAGAATATCCCACTCGTCTGAGGAGATAGACATCCAGATGTCGTTGGCATGACGGGGGAGAGACCGGCAATTGATCAAGCCAGCTTTCAGAGTCCGGTGGTTAGACGAGGGGGGCTGCGGTGTGAGACGAGGAGGTAGGCAAGATTGGTAGGGCGGAAGAGTGAAGTTGCATTGAGGGCAATGGAAAGGAACAGATTCTAAGTGGTCTGGGTTGCAGCGGGTGATAGCCGAGCAAGGGGAGGAGTTTAGTAGATGAAGTTGGGTGTTGGTCCAACACGTACGGGTAGAATCAGTGGAAAAGGCAGGGGGTCTGGCCCTGGGCCCGGTCCAGGCCCAGACGGGCTTGCCTTTGGCGCGCCTTCGGCGCGCTGACGGCGCGCCCGCTGCGCCCGTCCGCTGCGCTTCCTAGCGAGACACATAATTTATGTCTGTGGGGAAGGGCGTCATGGGGGTGTGGCCAGCTGAGGTGGGCGTGTCAGACGTGGCGCCTCGCCCTCAGTGATGGCGAAGTGAAGGAATCGTTGCAGCGCTAGATCCGCTGTTCGTTTGAAGGGGTGAGTGAGTTAAAATTACAAAGTATCACACAGAATAAGTTTTAAAATCACACGCTCACTCCCGGCTTCCGCCTCAGGAGACTCAAGAATCAAAGTGTCGCGCTCACCAGCTGCGCGCACTTATATGGTCGAATAAGGGGGCGTGGCCAGCTGAGGTGGGCGTGTCAGACGTGGCGCCTCGCCCTCAGTGATGGCGAAGTGAAGGAATCGTTGCAGCGCTAGATCCGCTGTTCGTTTGAAGGGGTGAGTGAGTTAAAATTACAAAGTATCACACAGAATAAGTTTTAAAATCACACGCTCACTCCCGGCTTCCGCCTCAGGAGACTCAAGAATCAAAGTGTCGCGCTCACCAGCTGCGCGCACTTATATGGTCGAATAAGGGGGCGTGGCCAGCTGAGGTGGGCGTGTCAGACGTGGCGCCTCGCCCTCAGTGATGGCGAAGTGAAGGAATCGTTGCAGCGTTGCAGCGCTAGATCCGCTGTTCGTTTGAAGGGGTGAGTGAGTTAAAATTACAAAGTATCACACAGAATAAGTTTTAAAATCACACGCTCACTCCCGGCTTCCGCCTCAGGAGACTCAAGAATCAAAGTGTCGCGCTCACCAGCTGCGCGCACTTATATGGTCGAATAAGGGGGCGTGGCCAGCTGAGGTGGGCGTGTCAGACGTGGCGCCTCGCCCTCAGTGATGGCGAAGTGAAGGAATCGTTGCAGCGCTAGATCCGCTGTTCGTTTGAAGGGGTGAGTGAGTTAAAATTACAAAGTATCACACAGAATAAGTTTTAAAATCACACGCTCACTCCCGGCTTCCGCCTCAGGAGACTCAAGAATCAAAGTGTCGCGCTCACCAGCTGCGCGCACTTATATGGTCGAATAAGGGGGCGTGGCCAGCTGAGGTGGGCGTGTCAGACGTGGCGCCTCGCCCTCAGTGATGGCGAAGTGAAGGAATCGTTGCAGCGTTGCAGCGCTAGATCCGCTGTTCGTTTGAAGGGGTGAGTGAGTGAGTATAAACTCCAGTACAACAGCTTGCTCAATTCATGAAAGCAGTTCCCCAGATGAAAGTCGCCAGACAAAGCAAGTGGCGTTTGGGAGTGTTTTAACAATGAGTGTGTTCAGGCAGAACCTCGCCACCTTTCCCTCCATACCTCTGAAGTTCTGAAGGGTGCAGCGTTGTAGCTATAAGCAGGGCCACTGGAATTATTCGATTCTGCGGCAGTGCCTTTTCCTGCATAATTATGGATTTGCCAAATTTGCACCACAATCCATCATTTATTTATTATTTATTTATTATAGAGTTTTGTATAGCGCGAACAAGACCCGTGGGTATCAGAGCGCTTAACATCGAGGAACGTTACACAATGACAGTACAGTATCAGTTATACAACAAACAGATATGAGGTAGTGAAAACTATGGCTATAAAAGGTATCAAAATATAAATATTCCAAACACATGTGCAATTAGCAATACAAGGTGAGAAGGCTTAGCTTATATCAAGATCCTTAGCATTCGATAAGGTGAGGTAGAGGTTATAAAGATTGGCTGTGAAAACCGTTATAAGTTCACATAGGACTGTGGTAGTCATAATGATACAGCCGAGGCTTATGTGTGGAGTCAATCTCCTGTCAGTGAAGGTATCCAATAAAAAGGCCACCTTTCAGCTGATGGAAATGATCATATCAGAGATCCACTGGCTTCCCTATGCAAGGTATTTACTCATCAGGAGGCTTTTCACTTCACGTTTAAATAGTACAATATTATGAATCTTCCTAATGCTTGGGGGTAGTGAGTTCCAGACTCTGGGGGCAGCTCCGGAGAATGCTCGATCATAGGTCTTTTTCTTTCGGAAGATGGCTGGCCTCAGCAGCAGCTCCTTGGCGCTTCTGGCTGGTCTGATTCCTCCCGATAGCTTAATTTTCTTGGCTAGGTATCCTGGCATGTTAGAGTGCACCGCTTTGTGAGTAATACATGCTAACTTCATTTGAACTCTGGCCTCATATGGTAGCCAGTTTAGAGCTTTCAGGTGGGGAGAAATATGATCAAATTTCCTGTATCCAGTGATGAGTCTTGCCGCAGCGTTGAGACAGGCTTTGAGTGGTGCTGTGGATGTTTTAGGTAGGCCAGTTAAGGTAGAGCAACCATAATCGATCCTGGATATCACTAGGGATTGTACAGCCAATTTTAGATCTGCATCTGAGATGAATGGTTTTAATTTTCTTAAATAGCTCAGATGGAAGCGGGCACTTTTCGCCATTGAATTAATGTGGGCTTTCATGTTGAGATTCTCATCTAGTGTGATTCCTAGTGATTTAACTGAATTGACTAGGGTTGGTGTGCAGTTTAGCGCAGTCACCAATTTGGTCCATTCCTTTACTTCAGGGTGGCTCCTTGGAGGTGCAATTAGCAGGAATTCTGTTTTCTGGGCATTTAATTTCAGATGATTCAAGGTTAACCATTGCAAAGCCATCTTTAGTGTCTCATTCATTAGATCTATGTCTTCCAGTGAGGCGATCTTTAAGTATATTTGCGTGTCGTCTGCATACATGTGGTAGGATATCTTAGATTTCCGAAGAATGTCTGTGAGAGGTTCGACATACAGGTTGAATAGATCTGGGGATAATGTTGAGCCTTGCGGGACCCCAATTGCATTAGGACAGGGGGGTGAAATTGCTTGGTTAACCAGGAATCGTTGAGATCTGTTTCTTAGGAAGGAATTGAACCATCTCAGCACATTTCCGGACAGTCCCATTCTGTCCTGAAGCCTGATCAATAGTGCTTCATGATTTACCGTGTCAAAAGCAGATGACAGGTCCAAGAGTATCAATAGGCATGCTTGATTTTGGTCTAGGGCTTGTAGCGCGTCATCAACAATATGTAGGATCGCTATTTCCGTGCTATGCCCTGCTCTGAACCCCGATTGGCATTCGTCTAGTAAGGAGAACTTGGTGATGTGTTGATTCAATTGGCTCTGCACGCATTTCTCAATTGGTTTGGCCAGTAAAGGGATGTTGGTTACTGGTCGATAGTTGTTCGGATCAGATGCATCCGCTGTCGGTTTTTTGATTATTGGCACTACTTGTCCTGTTTTTAGGCAATCAGGGAGGATCCCTTGTGTAAGTGAAGCGTTTATTATCTTCGTCCAGATTGGAACCACTATGTGGCTGATTTCTCTTACACATTTTGCAGGTAAAGGGTCATGATAGTGGTTGTTTGGTCTGATTTCGGACAGCGTTTTGGCGATCTTGTCCTGATCATATAGTTCAAATGTGTCCCAATTTGCATTATTTTTTGTCTTACTACTCTCAGTTGTCGTGCCGGCCTCGCTCGTCAGCCAAGGTTGGGTCGGGAGGGTAGCCACGGCGTTTGCGAGCTCTACCTCTAGCGCTTTGGTCTTCTCCGAGAAAAATTAAGAGAATTCCTCGCAGCTTAAGGGAGTTTTTGAGTTCTCTTGAGTTGATTTGGCTAATTTATCCGATTGCTGCTTTAGGATCTCGAAGAGTTTTCTTGGTCTGTTTTTGGCATTGTCAAGTTCTGCTCTTATAAATTCTTTTTTGGAGTTGATTATCTTTTTGTTATATTCATTTCTGATTTTTCTGAGGGCTTTCAGCTCTGGTGAGGAAGGGTGTTGTCTCCATTTTCTTTCAGCTGTTCTCAGTTTGCGCCTGTCCTCATTCAGAGACCCACTAAACCAGGGATTCTTTGGCTTATCTGTGATTCTTTTCAGTTTTAGAGGCATGGTTTCATTGACGATATTTCCAATTGAGGTTAAGTAATGATCAGTCAGCTCGCTTACATTCTGCATGTCGTTAGGTGGCTTTAAGCCGCTCTCGCAGCTTTCGACCAATAGCTCAATATTCGCCTCTTTTATATCCCGGATCAATTTCTTGGTCTTGGGGGGTTGCACAGTCCTCCCCTTTTTCACTATGGGGATCACGAATGTTATGGCGTGATGGTCAGACCAATCACACGGGTCTATAGCGCGGATTGATGCCTCTTTGTTTCTTGAAATAATCCAATCTAAGGTCGCTCCTTGCGCGTGAGTAGGTTGTGTGCATGCTTGTGTGAGGTTTAGCTCGGCGAGGAACTCTTTAAGCGAATTAACCTGTTTGTCATTTCCGTCGTCCCAATGTAGATTGAAGTCTCCCAGGAATATGTTGTTGGCTTCTGGATTGGAATTGGCCGTTATGATCTCTATTAATTGCTCTGTGAATTTAGCGTTATCTCTTGGTGGATGGTAAAATGCATGCAGGTTGCATTTTTGATTGCTTGAAGATCTTATATTCAGACCAAGGTATTCACACGATTCTAAGGGGTCGGCTTGGATCATGTTGACCTCTATCTCTGATCGGTGAATGCAGGCTATCCCACCTCCTGTTTTCCTTTGCCTATCTAATCTCACAATGTTATAGTGAGGTGGTACTAAGAGATCAATGGCGGGAGAGGATGATTCCTTTAGCCATGTTTCCGTAAGGATTGCCAGGTCGATTTCCTTATTGATGATGAGGGCTGCTATGTCTGATGCATGTTTAGTTGCTGAACGACAGTTGAGTAGAAGGCAATTCAAGGGTTTATCCGAGTTAGGGAGGTTCCCATATTCGGATTCAGTTGCTGTTAACTGGATATGTTGTAGATTGAGGTGGATTGCTTTCCTGTCATTCTTTCTGGATGTTCTATTAGCATCAATTGGTACTGTTTTTATTCTCTCCTCACTCCCCCGGGCCGGTTGTTCATAGGTTCGGAGTAAGGCCAAGGTTTCTTCGTTTGACAGGGGGTTTATCCTGTCTGGTCTATTGAGCCTATTTTTTCGAGACAAGGCCATCTCGTCATTCCTTTTTTGTGCGGAGAGTACTAGGTTCTGGATATCCGAGACCTTGGAGTGCGTGCTTACCGTCATCTCCCACATCTTTTCGATAGCATGCAAGACTTTCTTCGAGCCTTGTGCCAGGTTGCTTGCTATTTTCTGGAGCTCCTTGATTTCTTTCTGGTTTCGGGGTGATTTCTTAATGTGGAATGACCTGCCAGTTCGGGTTGTGCATTTTGTTCTTCTCCGTGATTGATCTGTTCTCATTCTCACAGTTCTATCCTTTGTATTCTCGGTTGGGTTGTTGCTGCCGATTCTACTTGAGATGTCATGCGAGTTATCGATGTTGAGTGGTCCAAGTAGTAAATTTGTGGGTGGGGTTCTATCAGCCTCTGGTAACAGATTTGAGCGAGGTATCGGGTCACGTAGTGGCTCGCTAGGAGCTGAGGTATCCTCATCACGCAAATTTGCACCGATTGGTGGCGGCATCAGCTCTTCTCTTTGGATCAGGCTCTGCTCTTCATTAGCCAGATTGGAAGACCTCTCTGTTCTTTCAGTCTTATTCTCTAAGGTTACCTTCTCAATTTCCGTTATATCTCCAAAGCTGGAAGTTTGAGAGTTGTGGCCCCCGGGTTGGTTGACGTCTCTAGTTGTATTAACACTGTTGTCCCGCGTGACTTCATGCTGGGTCATGGGTAGTTGGTATCTTGGTCTCTCCAGAGTTTCTTTTACTATTAGGAAAGTCTTCTCAAATTCCTCAAGGTCCCTATTGGCTGCTTGTATCAACACTATTCCCGTTTTATATAAAGTGATGCATAGTTCTGCATTGCAACTTCTTGATGGGGAAGTCATTATTTTTGTGCCATGAGGGATGTTTTTCATATCTATTATGACCAGCATTTCTGTGAGGGCATTGCGCCATTTCGCTGTTTTATATGTGTGGAAAATCAAGTCATTCATTATGGTGCCTTTAACTATATCAAAGTATGGGTCGGCGAACAATATGTCCGGGTTTTTTCTCAATGTGTTATGTTTGAACTTTTTGGCAGCATTTTTGGATAGAGTAGAAGGATATTTTATACTCTGTGCTTTAGGGCCTGTCGTCACTCGGCATCTTTCATCCATTTTCAATTCCTGTTGTCAGACTATGTTGATTTGATCTGAGTTTATCCCTTGTCAGTGAACAGTGGTAATCACCGTATTAGTCACAGTATTAGCAGATAGATCACGTACCAAAAGTTCAAAATTTCGTGGTGGGTGCAGTTTCCTCTGCTGTACTCCAATTATACCTTTCTAGTTCCGTTACCATGTCGTAGGAATTAATTTCACTGTCCCTTAAAGAGTTAAGAGAAGTCTGGTGTGGGACTAGCCATTACAAGATGTCCGCCGTTTCTGTATCTATTGTTGTTCTGTGGGGGAGGGCACTTTCTAACTTTCCACTTCTGTAGTTAGTTCCCTTTCATTTTGGAATATATCCAGCCCCCTTTCAGTGTCTATGCCCCTTTGTTGATGTTTTGCTGGCGATGGGTACACAGTCCCCTTTCAGTGTCTATGCCCCTGTGTTGCTGTTCTTTGCTGGCGATGTGTCGATGGGTTAGACCATTTCCTTCTCCTACTTTGCTCGTGTTCTATGTTTGCTCCTCTCATATGCCATATGGTCAAACCCCCTCCGCTGTTCCATCCGGGCTGAATCTCTTGCCGGTGCTTATAGGCAGTGACGAGGAGATCGTGTGAGAATGTCTTAAGCGGCCGCCATTTTAGAGTCAGGCGTGCCGCTTTCTCCCTCTCCTCTTAGTTCCCCCGGGTTATTTTTCCTCGTATGTATTAAGGGGGGGGTGCCGCGCGGTAGGGCAGGGATGTTCGTACCTTGTCTGTCGTTTGCCGAATGTTGCTCCGCTCCTTCTCTGTGCCGTGACCGGATTGTGCCTGCAGTCATCTGAGGTGCATTCTCATATACCTCTATTACCCAGCGCCGGAGGTATGATCGCGGAAGCCTCTTCTTTACCAGCACCGAGCAGCCCAGGGTGACGTCGGATGGCTCCCAATGTCGTCTGCTCCCCTTCCGAATGTCCAAGCTGTAGGACTTGTCCTCCGAGGTCCGTCGTCCGTGGAGTCCGGTAAGCAGGGTCAGCCTGGTTGTTTACTGGCCAAGTATGTTGTCTCCCGCGATTTTTCTTTCTGAGCCTTCTGTTTGTAATCACTGCTCACTGCTCTGTTCCTGCAGTGGAAACTTTGATGATTCTGGGTCGCACTCAGGGTTATTCAGGGATTTATTCCATTTTTTGGAGATCCCTAACCCCAGAGCTCTTCCCTAGAGCTCTTGTCCGGCGGCCATTTTCCTCAGCATCGTAGTCTGCAGATATTAACCCAAAAGAAACATCCAGCTTAAACGGTTAAAAAATCTGGTGATGTGTTCGTGGACCGTGGAAGGCCGTTAAATGGTCGTCTTTCAGTTACTAATTGCAGTGGCTCTGGCTATAAACTACCTCATAACTTCAGTCATCAGAGAGGTCGAGGACACAGCTCAGGCATGCCTGGGGGCAGGCTCAGCCCGTCAGACATGCACAGGTCAGGTTGTGTTTAGAAAGGTGATACACAGCGCTCTGGTGGAGAGGTGGGGGTTAAAAGCCCAGTCCGCAGTGCATACGGACTCTGTCAGCACTCCAACCCCTATACCAGGCTCTGTGTCATAGTAAGCATGTGGTTGACAGCACAGGGACTAGCACTCTGTCACACTATTGAAAGATGAGAGCCCGTCACGTTGTGGCAGTTAGATCAACAAGCTGGTGAGAGCGGCTGCTGTATCCTCGGTGTGGTGTGGCTTGGGAGGCGGCGGCTGGGGTCACACACAAACCTGGGAGTGCCGACCCGGCTCTTGGCCTTCACTCTGAGTGCCTGGCTGAGAGGGCGCACCCTGGTGCGGCACCCCGGAAACTCCACCGGTTTGCTGGCGACTGGGGATGAGATGACTGGCTCGCCCTGGTGATCTGGATCTGCTGCCGCCCTGCATTGGGTGGAACATGCGGAGTGCCGATAGCTCTCTGCGGCAGACAACATGAGGCCCGGGTGAATCAGGAGCGTGGTGCATCGGCCGGGCCTGATTAGAGGAGACTGCCTGCAAGAGCCACAAGCTGGTGAGAGCGGCTGCTGAATCCTCCGTGTGGTGTGGGAGGAGTGCTGTTGCGGGGAGAGAGAGGGGAGGTGCTGGTGTGGGAGGGGTGAGGTGCTGGTGTGGGAGGAGTGCTGCTAGGGCAAGGCTGTGTTGTGGGAGGAGTGCTGTTGCGGGGAGAGAGAGGGGAGGTGCTGGTGTGGGAGGGGGGAGGTGCTGGTGTGGGAGGAGTGCTGCTAGGGCAAGGCTGTGTTTGCGGGGGGAGAGAGAGGGGAGGTGCTGGTGTGGGAGGGGTGAGGTGCTGGTGTGGGAGGAGTGCTGCTAGGGGAGGGGAAGCCTGATGCCGGATGGGGGCGGGAGAGCCTGGGAATGCGAGAGGCTGGGCTGGGCTTGCATGCGATGCGCGTGCATGTTCACGTGAACTTCATGAAAACCGCGGGGCTGAAAGCCCTTTGGTTTGAAGATGTTTTCGCCACATGAATTCTCGCTCCGCTCGATGCGCTTGCGCACATCGATAGGTCGCGAGACCTGAAAAAGACGTCCTTTTGAAAAATGTTTTCGAATTCACATGCTAGTAAGGGAGACCAAAAATTTCGGAGATGTGCAAATAAATTAACAATTCAAGATATACATAGGTTTTCAGGATACCAATTTGTCTCTCTTTATATTTTACCAAATGAATTGCTATATACCCATACACAATGAAAAACCATTGCAAGGCGTAGCTCTTTTACTGGCTCTGGGTAACTCGGGTTGTTGTTGAACATACAAGTCCTATATATCCATGCAACCAGAAGGGTCCAGCAGACGTAACTGTATATCATTCCAAAAATCTGCCACACTTACATTAATTTACAGGTGAAAACGTTGGCACAGTTGCCTTTTTTTTAACTCAATTTCAATATTTATTTATTTCAACTGTTGGTTTCTATAGAAAAACCTTGAAGGATCGAAACAAATGACCCCTTGCCGAATTCAGACTTTTGTCTACATTTCAGAATTTAATTGCTTTCCCGGGATCCATTATTGTTCTCACACCCATTTCTACCACTAACTGGAAGGAGATTGAAAGCACAAAAAAAAATAGGAAAAATAGGCTATGTATCAGTAAAATGCCAAAACTGTGTAGAAAATGTTGGTTTTCTGACAGAGGTCTGCCTGTTCCTGAAAGCTAGGAAGATGGTGATTTTAACACCACAAACCCTTTGTTGATACCACTTGCGGGGAAAAACGGACACTTTCTTCTGCAGCACTCCCCCCACCAAAACCCCCAAATTTTGCTAATTTATCAGTCCCCTCCACAGGAAGCCACAAACCCTAGCAGTGAGCACAGAAGTATGCCCAATAAGACTTTTAAATATGTCCTGCATAGGGACCGGTGGTGTCTTTGGAGGGATTGCTCTCTTTAGATCTTTCACAAATGCTTTGAAGACTGTAAATGTAAAGAGGGAAGTGTTTTCGATCTTGCATGTAAATGGCTACGGATGTCAAAGATAACCTAAGTTTATGCTGCCTCCCCTCTGAAGGTACAACAGATAATGCTTCGATGCAAAGCAATATTTTAAGATGCTTCCTCTTCCTACCTTAACAGTAATAGACAACGCATTTAGACTTTGCTGTACAACATGTAAGCGCACTAGGCCAGAGTCTCAGCTCAAGTGCATCTTGTAAGAAAGTGGCTCTGTATATACTGGACCAAAGTAAGGCACAGTGTGCACAGAGTCCACAGTCCCCAGAGGTTTGGCAGAGGCTAAAGTTAGATATAATCTTACTCTCTAAAGTGGTAGCTTGGTTGAGCAGTAAGGCAGTATCAGAGGGCAGTGTAAAGCATTTGTTGTACACACTTAGTCAGCAAATGGTCTCACACACTCAAGAACTGAACTCTTGGCCAATGGATTTGAATCAAAAGATATGGCTGTTTTATTTTAGAACCAACAAGGTATCAACATATACTTTCTCAGAATGAGTTACTTTAGTTAAGTACTTTTCAAATAGGCAATAGACTTTTTGATTACAATAGTTACAGTTTGTTGCAACAGGCAACACCATTTCAAACACAATGCAACTTTGAGCTCAATGGGAATTTCAGGTTAAATGCAATTAGTTACATTGTAGATTACTTTTCTAACCACAGGACTGGATCATAGATTCAGTCCTGGGACATGCACTGTAAACAGTTAAGTAAAATTGTTTTGGTTACAGTAGTGGTTTTTAAGAAATATTATTGTATTTTAAAAGTTGACACGTAAATAAATTTCTAGGCAAAATTACCAATGTTATCCTACGGAAGGAAATTTAGTTGGCAGGTAAAGTATATTTGCGTTACTTTTGTAATCCAGTGCTGGGCTCCTAGGTTCAGCACTGGGACATCTATCTAAAACAGGCAAGTAATTAAATTTTTGTCGTTGGCACAATTTTTAAAGAATATTTGTATGTTTAAAAAAATCGACGCTTAGGTACTTTTTGAGCAAAAAGCAGGCAATAACATCCTATGGAAGAAAACTAAAGTTCCGGGTAAGTACGGTTGAAATTACTTTTCAGGGTCAGTACTGAGCTACAAGATGCAGCACTGGGGTCTCCCCTGATAACAGGTGAATAAATCGGAATTTGTTGTTTGGCTGATTTTAGATGAAGTCAGGAGGTGGAACCTTGCAGCCACTCTGTCCATTAAATTATGAAAGCCTCCAATGTCCTCCGGGGAAAAATCTGCAGGATGAGGTGGGGGAGAAGACGGATTAGGAACCAAATATTCATCCAATTCATCCCGTGGTTGTTGGAGAGTCAGGAATCTCGCCCTTCTCAAGCTCATCCTCCGAGGATGAATGGTCCTCTCTTGGAGGTGGTATATTGGGCATGGGTGATATCCTGGGTGTCATCGGTGGTAGCACGTTTTTTTAGAGTAGCAGGAGGAACCGGTTGGGGTTGCTCTTGTGGGGAGTCTGGGCATCGCCTCTTGTAGCACAGCTTACAAGTCCTGTAGTAAAGGAGGTGGGCATATAAACTTAATTACGCCTAGGTTGTTGTTGGTAGTCATAATGCTTGTGAAAATGTCTAGGCAGAGCATAATATGATTGGTAGTGCTCTTGATTATCGCCATCAGAGTCCTCATCCTGGTTTTTTACCCAGAGCTATGAAGGACTGTACACATCTCCATAAGATCCATTTTCATCATACTCCTCTATATCAAGCAAATGGCTAGGCAGCAGAGGTGTAATCTTATTTGCTTAGGTAAGCTGTGGTGTTAAGACTGTCTTTGATATTTTTACCCTCGTTGACAGTGGAACTTCACTTGACAACAGTGTAGACAACGTCGGTGCCAATGTCTGTGGTGATGGTGTCACTTTCCCCATCAACAGTTTGTTTGCTGCTGCTGCTGCTATCGACTGTATCTCTGTTGACTGTAAAGGCGCCAACAGCATATCAGTCAATGAGATCTTCGCCGATGGCGTATCTGTTGATAATGCCATTGTTGATGGTTTCGGTACCGACAGCATCTCCGGTGATGATGCCTCCGTCAACGACTTGGGTGCTGATGCCGTATCTGCTGAGGCAGCCTTTGACTTGATTTTGAGGCCCGACATCGTTGCGAGGGCTGTGGTCATCACTGCTTTCATCTATGTCTTCGACAACGATGCTGAGGTGCCTGTCGTCGTCGTCAATTATGCCAGCACCGACCGAGTCATCGACGATCTTGGTTGTCGTGCAGTCAACGCCTCTGAGGAAAGAGACCATTTTCGATTCCTTTTCCTGACAGAAGGAGTAGAGGGTTTGGAAGAGGCCGCCCCTGTGAAGACCAGTTTAGTTTCTCCTTTCTAAGGGGATCTTTAACCGTTTTTAAGGCTTTTCTACTCACTTCACAAGCCCCATGGTCAGAAGATCTTGACCTTTTCTGGGTTGTGTAGGACAAATCGCTGTCTTCCCCAGAAGCACTGGGTGTCTGGACCTTGGATTTTTTTACCCATATAAGCAGTCGTCCCTCTTTAGCTCACAAGGTCTTTGATGAAAAAGTAAGACAGATCCTACACTCCATTACCTGATGTTAAGGGGTAAAGACAGTGCAAGCAGTCCTTATGTGGGCTGTCCAAACGCAGCCTCTTTTCCCCCAAAGGATTTGCAGGATCTAAAGAGACCTGTTTTTTGTAGATTCAGACACTGTAAATATACAATAAGTAAAGAAGTAATCTGAAGAAAAACCTGAGCAGAGATCAGATAGACTCCCTTCACACAAGGTGCACTAGAAATTCTTAGGGATTTAGCCTCTGTTTAGAGTATTCTAGAGAGTGCGCCCATCTGATTGGTCATTTTCCAAGTTTGGTCATTTTCCAAATTTGGTCTTTTTTTTTTAAAGTACATAGATAGGCTATAAATGTGACTTTGCATTACCATTATGGCACAATACATACTGCTTACTATGGTACTGTGGAACTACCACTTCGACCACAGGGAATGATTCAAGCATGTGAATCTATGAAAGATCCAACACTGGATAACAATCAGTTAATGTATGTCTGAAAAAGAAGGAACAGCCTTTGAAAGGCCATCACCATTGTAGGAAAAAGCCCCTTTTTGACATGGCCATCCCCACTTTTTGCCTGGTATTTGACGCAATTTTGACGGACATGCACCGAGTTCCTGTTAACCAGGTTCCGGAGTGCCAGTGCTCTTTCTGTAAAACAAGGTAACTGTTCTCCAATTGGCAAGGCCTTTAGCACCCCTACACGTCCCTAGTAAACTGGTACCTAGGGCATGGGTATTAAAGTATGTCCCTAAGAGCTTCAGCATGTATTATGCCACCCTACGGATTCACCACTAAACTCATGCAGACTGCCATTGCAGGGTGCGTTACAAGGTGCAGACAAATGTGATTACACAACATGGTACAAACCCTGTGAGCCATGCCCACAAACACTGCATGCAATATATGTGAGTCACCCCTACAGCAGGCCATCTAGCCCTTAGGCAGGGTGCATTATAGTACATGTGAGAACATAAAGAACTAGTTACTTACCTGTACACTATGGTTCTCCAGTATTATCTTTCATAGATTAACATGCTTGTATCTTCCCCGTCGTCATGGTGGGAGTCTCCCGGTAAATAATAATCATAGCAGTAAAAGAAAAAACTGCCTGAAACCATAGAGTAGAGAAACCAGAGGGTAACCTCTCCTCCTCATTATGTGGCCCAAACTACAGCCAATCAGCAACCAGCCCCAGCCTACACCATTCCCAGCAGAGCCACCATACCTCAGATATCCTACCGCCCAAGAGTGAGCTATACAGGAAAACCAGAGATAAAAGGCGGTCTACCTAAAGGAAACGGGGAGGCGGGCGGGCGCATGTGAATCTATGAAAGATAATACTGGAGAACCATACTGTACAGGTAAGTAACTAGTTCTTTCTCCAGTATTCAATCTTTCATAGATTCACATGCTTGTATCAGAGTAGATAGCAGTTCCTGTAGTTAGAGCGTTTCTAGGCTAGACCCCTTTCCTATCTCGGGGCTGTGTGCCATAAATTGCTTCTATTAAAAAGAACTTTTCGGAATACCAAGGCATGATCAATTAACATTGTCATTATAATTATTTGCGTAAAGAGAAAAGCATATTATATAGTAAAAAGAAATTTGCAGAATACAATTCATAAACATGTACCTTATTTAAAGAGATGTCGCAGAACTGCCTGTCCCACTGCTGCATCTGCTTTCCATTCCGTGTCCAGACAGTAATGCTTGGTGAATGTATGAGCAGTCGACCAGGTTGCTGCTCTACATATGTCTGGAAGGGGTACTCCTGCTAGCAATGCAGAAGACGTCGCCATTTTCCGCGTATCATGGGCACGGACTTTCCTGTCGAGAGGTCTTCCTGCTTTCTCATGACAGTAGCCAATAGCGGAAGCGATCCATCTGGATATGGAGGAACGTGAAAGGGCCAGCCCTTTTCTGACCCCTGAGTAAGCAACAAACAGTTGGTTTGATTTGCGAAAGCTTTTTGTCTTTTCAATGTAAAATTTTAGGCATCTGCCAATATCCAAAGTATGCAGAGCTTTTTCAGCCGCTGTGGATGGATTCTTAAAATATGTAGGCAGGATGACAGGTTCATTCAGATGAAAATAAGAGGGTATTTTAGGCACAAATTTAGGGTTAGTTCTTAGCATCACCTTATCCGGCCTGAATTGAATGAAGGGGTCCAATATAGAAAAAGCTTGTATCTCGCTCACTCTTCTGGCTGATGTGAGCGCCAACAGTAAAGCCACTTTCCATGACAAGAATTGCAATTCTGATTTGTGTATGGGCTCGAAGGGAGCTTTCATCAGCTGCGACAATACTGTGTTAAGCTGCCATGAAGGTGGAGGATGCTTGACAGGAGGAAACTTCCTGAACAGCCCTTTCAAGAATTCTTTGATTAGTCTGTTAGACCACAAGGAAGGGCATCCTGGTGATCTTCTATACCTGGAAATTGCTGCTAGATGGACTTTTATAGATGAGTGCACCAGTCCTGATCTGGCTAAATGCAGTAAATAAGGAAGGATTTGCTCAGCAGAGGACATTAAGGGATGCAGTGCATTAGCCACGCACCAACTACAGAATCGCTTCCATTTTGCCACATGTCCTGTTGGTAGACAGCGCTGCGGAACTTTGCAGTATTTCACGACATTCCGGGGTGATATCTAGGGACTGGAATTCGTGCTCAAAAGGTTCCAAGCAGACAATCTTAGCGAGGTCAGTTGCGGATGAAGTACTTGGCCTCTGTTCATGGAAATCAGATCTCTGGTTATCGGGAGCTGTATTCTCGGTTCCACCGACAACTGCAGAAGCTCTGTATACCAAAACTGCCTCGGCCATGCCGGGGCTATCAGTATTATCTGGCAAGGTTCTGATCTCATTTTCCTCAGTAGTCTGGGAATCAAGGGAAAGGGAGGGAAGGCATAGGTAAACATCCCTGTCCATCGGAGGTGAAGAGCGTTCCCCCTCGAATCTTGCTGAGGGAACCTGCTGGCATAATGACTGCATTTTTTGTTGCTCTGAGTTGCAAACAAGTCCAGACCTGGTTTGCCCCACACTTTGAAAATCCGATTCAGCTGGATCTGGCTGATTTGCCACTCGTGGCAAATGTCGTATGACCTGCTTAACAGATCCGCCTTTGTGTTGTCTACTCCTGGAACATGTTCCACTTGCAGCGTTATTTTTTGACACAATAGCCATTTCCAGATTCTTTGTGCCAGAATCGACAAGGGTTTTGATCTCGTTCCACCCTGTTTGCGCAGGTAAAACATTGTTGTTGTGCTGTCTGTCCGCACTAAAACCGATGAACCTTGGATCCTGGGAAGGAAAGCCTGGAGGCCCAGGAAGACTGCTTCCAATTCCAAGAGATTGATGTGACGTTTCGCCTCTTGAGGAGACCAAAGGCCTTGAATTTCCAGGTCTTGTAGATGCGCCCCCCAACCTCGCAATGAAGCGTCTGATGTCATGACGTAGCTTGGTGATTGTGGTTCGAATGACAGGCCCTTTGTTAGGTTGCTCCTGATACCCCACCATGACATTGCCCGCTTGATCTGACAGGTTATGACCAGCTTGTCGTCGAAGGAACCCAGGGCTTGGACCCATTGTTTGTCCAGGGCTTCCTGTAACGGTCTCATTTGTAAACGGCAGTTGGGGATCAGCGGAATGCAAGAGGACATCATTCCCAGTAATGATTTGAATATCCTGATGGAAGTGAACTTTTTTGCTGCTAGGGATGCAGTCAGATTCAAGATTTTCGTTACTCTTTCCTCTGAAGGGTAAGCCTTCAATTCTTGTGTTTTCAAGATTGCTCCTAAGAATTGTAGAGCACAAGTCGGAACAAAAGATGATTTTTCTTTGTTTATCCGAAGACCTAGTCTTTGGAAGAGATCCGTGCACTTCCGTAGAGATCTCCGCGTTGCTTGGAACGATGGTCCTTTTACTAACCAGTCGTCCAGGTATGGGAACACCTGTAGACCTTGCTGCCTTAAGTGCGCCGCTATAGGGGCCATGCATTTCGTGAAAACTCTGGGGGCGGACTTCAGACCGAAAGGTAAAACTCTGAACTGGTAATGGCGCCCCGCCACCATAAATCGTAGATATTTTTTGTGCTTTTTGTGTATCGGAATGTGGAAGTATGCCTCCAGCAGGTCTAGAGAGACCATGTAGTCTCCTTTGCGAAGCAGTAGCAGAATTTCCTGCAAGGATAGCATACGGAAAGAAATCTTTTTTATGTATGTGTTCAGATCTCTGAGGTCCAGCACCTGTCTCCATTTTGATGACTGCCTTTTCCTTATAAGGAAAAAGTGTGAATAAAAACCTGTTCCCCGCTGGTCTGGTGGTACTTCCTCTATCGCTCCTTTCAGAATGAATGATAAGACCTCTGCTTTGAGAGCCGTTAGGTGTTGATGAACTCTGCAGAGGGGTGGACGATTTGGAGGCCTTTGCGAGAATTCCAGGGTGTGACCCTGTGCAATAATGTCGAATACCCATCTGTCCGATGTTATGGACTGCCAATGCGGGAGAAACTGAGAGAGGTAGTGGAACTGGTCGATCTGAAGCGGCAATGGAGGCGCCTGCGGAACATCACTGTCTGCGACCAGAGTCTTGCTTCCCTCTGGCGGCGGACTTTCTCCTTCCTTGTTGTTAGAAGGAAGTGTTTGAGGACCGATATTGCTGGTTGGAGGAGTACTGACGGTAACCCTGCTGGTTGTAAGGTTGGTACCGATTAGATTGATAAGAGGAACGTTGTTGTTGAAAGTGTCCTCTGGATCCTCGGCCGCGAAAGGACTGATAACGGCCTTGTTGCAATGATCCCAAGGATCTAGCAGTGTCGGTATCTGCTTTTATTCCCTGTAACGCCTCATCAATCTGTTTTCCAAAGAGGCTTTCTCCATCAAATGGCATGTCCAATAGCTTAGACTGGACCTCCGGTCGAAAAGACGTAGCCTTGAGCCATCTCTGCCTCCGCAGGGTTACCGCCCCGGCCATTTGGCGAAAGGCTATAGACGATATGTCCATTGCCACATCTATGGACTCCGACGCTGCTCTGGCTCCATCTTGAAGAATGGTAGTTGCCTCCTCTTTCTTGTCCTCCGGAAGGTGCGACAGGAAAGGCGCGATGTCCGACCACATCTGCCTATTGAACCGGCCCAGCAGAGCCATTGCGTTGGTAGCTTTGATGGAAGCCGCTGCCATGACCGCAAAGCGTTTACCTATGCCACCATCTTCTTGCCCTCCTTATCGGGGGGCGCCACGCATGTAGCCATCGGGTTCTTGGAGCGCTTCTGGGCTGCTTGAGTCACCACCGAGTCTGGACGAGGATGACCAATAAGACATGCTGGAGCCTTCTCTACAGCACGATACTTCTTGTCCAGCCTGGGTATGGATGCTGGGACTGAGGCTGGATTCTTCATCAGTTTGAGTCCTTCCTCCCAGATATGCTCAATGATCGGAATAGCTCTTACCGACTTCCTGGAGGACTCCTTAAAGTCGTAAAGGAAACAATCGCTTTCCTTGACTGGCATAGAAAGCTTGAACCTTTTAGCCGCTTTCTCCATCAGGTCATGAAAGCTGGCTATATCTTCTGGTGGAGAGCTTGATTGAGGCAAAGGTGACGCCGGGGACGTTGGAGCAATTTACTGGTTCCATTCGTCTCCCACTTCCTCATCCTGGGAAATTTCTCCTTCTTCCTCCTCATGATCAGACTCATTCAGGTCATCACAAATCGTAATTACATTTTGAACCTCCTTCCGAGGAGGGGGAGGTGGTTGAGCTATAGGCGTCTCTTTAACAGGTTGAGAGCCTTTCTCAGAGGCCGCGGAAGCATTATCTTCTGGAAAGCGACAATAATAGCTGTCTATCATACTCCTTAAGTCAGATATTAAAGAGATTGGCACCGACATTGCCTCTTCTCGCGCAGGCGTATCCACTTCCTCCTCATCCTCATAGTGATAGGCCTGGTGAAAAGACTCGTATCTCATCTGGCCCTTGACCGGCCGGTTTGTAAAGGCAAAGTCCTCCTGTTGTTCTTCCTCATCAGTGTCCTGATGCTTAATATGGAGCTGCGAAGGACTGTACGCCACTCCATAGGATCCTTCCTCCTCCTGATTCCTGGCCATCCAGAATGGTGGAGGGCAGCAGAGGTGATATCTTTGGCGTGGAAAATTCTCCTTTTCTGCTCGTCAACACCCCCGTCGACGGAGCAATCCTTTTAACAGAAATATAAGTCGACATTATTTTCGATGGAGATGACATCGTCAATGATTTACTCGCCGTCGACGGGATCGTCGACGGGATGCTCGTCGACGAAGATCTCGCCGTCGACGAAGACCTAGCACTCACCGTCGACGGAGTCGTCGTTGTCGTCGACGAAGCTGTCGACGTCGAGATTGTCGTCGTCGTCGACGGACTGGTCGTCGTCGACGGAATGGTCGTCGCCGCCGTTGTCGACGGAATGGTCGTCGCCGCCGTCGTCGACGGTCTCGTCGTCGATCTGACTGGATTTTTAACAGATTTCGTCGACAGAAGCGACGACGGAGCCTTCTTTTCTGAGGAAGGCTTGAGAGGAGTTGGAGGGAGTGAAGTAGAAGGTTCACCTTCCTTAGATTTTCCTGCTTTTTGCCTCACATCTCCCTTTTCCTCAGAGGACCCTCTTAACTTCTTAGAGGTGTGTCCCTTGGCTTCTCCTTCAGATTCTGAGTCTTGAACCTTCCTTTTCTGAAGCCATAATAGGAGGCGCCCTTCCCTATCCCACAGAGTTTTGGGAGGGAAGTTCCGGCAATACTTGCAGTCCTTAGGGATATGCTTGGGGTACAGGCAGTACAAGCATTCCTTGTGAGGATCCTCAGAAAAAAGTCTGGCCTTGCCACAGGATCTGCAAACTCTGAAAAGACTCTTCTTAGAGCTTTCAGACATTATGACTGAAGTAATTCTAACAAGAAAAAAGAAGATAGTACCTGATTCCAACTGACAAAGGTCAAAAGTTCAGTGAAAAGAGAGAACTGAGCAGAGCTCAGGGAGACTCCTTCTCACACGAAGGCGGTTAGAAATCTGAGGTATGGTGGCTCTGCTGGGAATGGTGTAGGCTGGGGCTGGTTGCTGATTGGCTGTAGTTTGGGCCACATAATGAGGAGGAGAGGTTACCCTCTGGTTTCTCTACTCTATGGTTTCAGACAGTTTTTTCTTCTAGTGCTATGATTATTATTTACCGGGAGACTCCCACCATGACGACGGGGAAGATACAAGCATGTGAATCTATGAAAGATTGAATACTGGAGAACTGCATAAGCCGAAATGCCCATGTGCTGTCCAGTACAATTGCTAGATAGTACAGGTGAACAGGGAAGCCATCTTGGGTATATGTACTGGGCACTGGTAACTAAGAGTTCCCCGGCTACTTAGAGGTAACCCCTGAAAACTACCAGCCTACAAGTGTGCTGCCAACACAGACATGTTCGGATCCCCTGCAGGTGAGAGTTCGAGTTCTCTGATGCCAGCAACAATACCTGCTCTGGAGCAAGGTGTTCACACCTCCTTCAGCAAGATGGCTAGTGAATCAGCATACCAAAGCTAGGAACTTCAAAGCCCCCAACGCATTTGATATGCAACACCGACTTCCCCTCTACCTAGGAGATGTCACCCCCTGGCTGAGGCCCATTTGGCACCAGGACAGGTGGGAAATTAGCTATGCAATGAGGCATGGTGCACTACCAGGCAAGTCACACCCCTAAGGTAGGCTGCCTGATGTGCCCCAGGAAAAGAAGGATTCAACCATCTTAATTTTGGTGGAATTAAGAACTCTGGGACAGGGTTATGTCTATTCCCAACTGAAAGTGGTCATATAGGGGGTGAGGTCCCCCTTGGGTAGGTAACCCATAAGTAGCCCATTGGCTACTACCTTACATAGGTTCACGTTCCTAAATTGAATATTTAGGTGGGGTCTGATACCAGGATGCTGGATTCATCTGACTGAAGAAAGAAGAGGACAAAGAAGAGCCAAATAAGCGCGAACTGAGGACTGCCTGCAGACTTTTGGCGCTAAAACCTGCCTGCCTGCTCCTGTCCCGACAATCGCGGAGACAGGAGCAGTTGTGCATACTCCAAAAGCCAGTGAGAGCTGTCAGCACTTTGCAAATCAACCAGCATCTCCCTTGAAGTGTAGGAGCCACTTCTCTGCAACCTGCACACACTAACCGCAACAGTCCGGTTCACCGTTCTGCTGTCCACCAGGTCCACTGACGAAGCAGCCACCAAGGAGGAGATCACTGTGCTCCAGTAGATCACATCTGTCTCCCCACAAAGTGTGAAGACCCTAGGACCAACCGGAGCCGCCCTGCACAAAAAACCCAGGGTACCGAGCCCTTGCAGCAACCAAAGCTTGTTGGAAGTCTAATCAGACTCAAACACCAAAACGGCTGACCAGCCAACGAGGGAAGTCAGCATTGCAGAGGCAGGCCCCAAGAGTGGCTCAACTGTCCTGTTTTGCCCCTCTGTACCTCTAACCGAGAACCGAGAGTGCCTTTGACGAACGGACCCAGGCGACCAAAACCATTTGCACCTGAGCTCCCCGGCCTGGGTCCACGACAACCGACGGTGCACACTTGCTCCCATGAACCATCACGAACTGAGCCCCCCATTAGGAGCTCCCGAACTTGTCCCCAAGTACCCCCCTGCAGCCTGTTTCTAAGAGCCCCCCCTTTGCCACTGGTGTAGCGCGTAAGACTACCAACCTGTACCGCACCTCTGCACTCGTTCACTCCTGGGTAGGTTTACTCTAACTGCTGGTGGTATTTGGACCTTAGGCCCCCTAGCACCCTGAGTCCTAAATGGGACCCCTGAAATACGAATGCAAATAGCTGTATGCAGCATGTTTCTTTCTCCACTGGTATACATTACCACGTAAAAACACATTTGAGTGAAACTTTACTCACCTGTAAAAATTGATAACTTGAAAAGTGATTACCCAATAACGAAGTTCTTGTGTTAAAAAAAAAAAATATATATATATATATATATATAAATAAAAATACCTGTTATTTTTCTAAATCGATCTAGAGTTTCTTCGTGAGTGTGGGTCTCATTAATTGACTTTGAAAGTACAACACATGCTTAGCTCTACCCTTTGATAAGCCTAAACTGCTTGCCAACACTACCACGAAAGGAGCATTTGGGATTATTAATTTAAAGCCCTGTAAACCAATAAGGGTCATCTGGACTTTCTACATAGTGCACCTTGTTTTTGCTACACTACATAAAAAGCCAGCTTCCTACAACACTCTCTCAGTTTGGGGTAAGCTTTGCCGGTAGCGGAGTTTAGCATTTGTCCTTGAAACAGCTGAACTTACTGTGTACTGAGAAGGGACTTTTTGACATTTAATTGTAAATGTAAATGTAAATTCTAACCCATGTAGGAGTGACGCTGCTCCATGAGTGTGTGCTGGGCATTGCTATCAGCTGCTGCTCTTCACCAGCCAACAGTTTAAATATGGAAGTACGCGAATGGCACCGTGGCAAAGATGTGCTGCAACCAACACTAAAGACGTTTTAAATACCTTTGGGGTGTTGCCACCCAACATGAATTTGAGGTACGGGTGAAGAACCAGGTGAATGGAATGTGGAAGCAGGTGTCCTTGAGCACGTGGGTCGCCATATGGTCTCCTGTACAGAGCAGAGGGATGCTGTCCTACAGGGTTGTCATATCCTCCCAGAGGATATAGTGATGTGATGGCTTGAGGTTGAGGAGAGGCTGGATTGTCCTTTTTTGGAATGAGGAAGTACAGTGAGCACACTACTCGGCACTGCTGGTGTGGAGTACAGGTTTGAGGCCCCTCTGCCTAGAATTGCTCGTACTTCCTCCTTGAACAGCTGCTGATGTACCAGGGTGATTGTATGAGGCCATGGTGATGTGACTGGTGGTGTGGTGTGAACTACATGCAGTATGCAGTACATTTGCTAATAGACGGACAGGACCCACTTTATTTCCTTCCGCTGTGGAAAGAATAACAGTGTTTCGGACGTATCTTTCCACTTTACTTGTTTTAGGGGGTAGGTGGTGAGGGGGGTGGGGGTTGCATCACCAGTGCCTTCATAGATGGTTAGTTTATGATCTGTGTGCGCCACCACAAAATCTGGAGGCACATGACCGTGCATACAGAGTGGAATATCTACATTGGGGTTACATTGCTTTCTCCAATCTGGGATTAACAACCCTGATCTTTACCAGCTCTGTAAAAGTTATCTCCTACACAACTTGTCATGGTTTTGAACATGGACAGGAATCTCTGCATTTTAGACAAGGTCGCTATGAAAAGATTTGAACACACAAAGTTTGACCTTATGTTGGGGAGCGGGTCTCTGAATCACAGCATGATATGCCATTGTGTCATCGGGTGGTGAGGTCTTTGCCAGGTATGGCTCTAGGCTGGAGTAATCCTGAGGATCATCCCCCATGTGTGATGGGATTGGGTGAAAACACCAAAAGAACAAGAGAAGCTATTGGTGTACCTGGGGTAGTCTTTGTCCTTAGTGCCTGCACCCCAGAGAATGTATTTACTCCTCTACATCTGAGCCCTCTAAGGAAACAGTGTCAGTTGTTGTCCTGGTGTAGGGGTTCAGAAATAAGTCTTGAGAGTGAAAACTTCTTGAAGAAAACAACTTGCAACGTTCATTCCCAACACTACATTGTATGAGAGTCCAGAGCATGTCATCTACAGGAGCACATGTTACAAACTAACTTAAATACTGTAATGCTAGCTCTGCAGCCCTTTGAATATCTGCATGTCAAACACTGCCTTCTATCCAGTGTATGAAAAACATGTCAATTATGTTTGTTTTCAGTTAAGATAGGTTTATAATGATTGTCTGCATAACAATGTCCTTAAGTAACTGCACTTAAACACAATTTAACTAACAAGGTTTAAATGCATGTATATTAACAGGTATCAAAGTAACAAGCTTGGACAAGAGTAGTAAGTGTGACTTTCCCTTCGCACCCACAAAATTTAGCACCCCACTCACTCTTTCAGACAGACATACTTACTGGAACCTGCTGCACATGCGATGTCATGGTTTGTACAGTGGCCGGAGTGAGGGTCTGAATTGTGCCATTGGCTGGTGTAAGGGTCTGGATGGTGCCGGAGGCGGGGGTGAGAGTCTGGATGGTGCCGGTTGCTGGGGCGAGGGTCTGGATGGTGCCGTTGGTCTGCATTAAAAGACGCTGAGCCTGCATCGTCTGCATCTGCTGTTGAAGGGCAACTGATTGCACCTGGGACGGGGTCATCAGGTTCTGCACCTGGGGCTGAAACACTGCAGAGAATGACAATAAAAAGGCTGGCAACAAGAGGAGGCCCAGGCACATCCTAACTGAACTGAGCAAGGATTGGCAAAAGACAAAGGCTGGCTGAAAGTAGGCTATCAAAGGACAGCTTACTACAGTTGATGCCACAACAAAGTTTCATATCTCACTGGATTCCTCAGGACATTCACTACTAAAATAAAATAGAGCCACTCTGGAATGGACACATGTAATAATTGTATTATCTGAGCTCAAGAGAAGTTTACTACTTCACATTTTAGATGTATTATAAAGAGCATAATTTGTGTAACAGTTATTTTTTGAAAAATATAGCTGTTGAGGGTTATTTATAGAAGAACGTTATGTGATAGAGGGAATTTACAGACAACATTCAAGCCAAAGAGTGGATTCGACAAAGGGCGTCAGAGCATTGGGGGAAATATAACAAATGGAACTCCCTTCCATTGCCGCTTCACCTTGAAGTGAACTTCAGCAAAACACCAGAAAGGCATAAGTCTTTTCTTGTAAGAAGCATATCCAACACAATCCTAGAACCAGGTCAAATGTTCATGATAAATGGTGACTGTGCAAGAGCATCAGTAAATTTCACTCGATGAAAATTAATCACATGTGGGTTTCCTGAAATCTAGCCCTGGATCTCGCCATGTTGGATATGCATTTGGTAACTATAGCATTAACCAATTATTTTCTTCTCACCTTAAAATTCAAAGTTCACAGCTGTTCTTCCCACCTTAAAAATGTTCAAAAGGTGCGATGTTGTAGAACAAAACACAATAAATAAAATCCTCTTTCCCCCAGTTCTATGCCTGTAAGTCACTCTGAGGGCACTGAACGTATTCAGTTTGCAGCAGTCACGATCACTTGAGAAGATTCAGACACAGCAATATGAAGCTAGTAGCATTTATACAGGGATGCATATACCATACTTACAAAGTGTTGCTGTGCATGGGGTGTCAAATGTGAAAACAAAAAGGTGATGGATGGAATGCTTAAATCAATCCATGGCTGAGACCAATTCAAGCATTCCATCCATCACGTTTTGTATCCTTTAGAGCAGGGTTCTCCAACCAGTCAATCGAAAGCTACCAGTAGCTCACGGCCACCTTCAGAGTAGCTCACAGCCTGGAGTTTAATTTTAAATAAACACAGGGTCACATTTTCCTTTAAGGTTAAGGAAATATAGTCTTATTTTATATTATTGTCATTAGGCTGCAGACAGCACGCCCTGATAATGAGCAGTGCTCAGTCAAATTTATGAGCCAGACCGAGGCACAGAGGTGAAGAATTGAAGCACTGAGGTATTTAACTCTTATATAAAAGTCCTTGTCAACTCAATATTGGTGTGAGAACAGAATTATGTCTCTGAATGATTTTAAATGGGTGAAAATGAAAAGTTACCTTAATGATTATGTAAACCCTTCATTTTAATGTTCTCTAATTTCAGGGTCACATTTACAAACAGCAGGCATTTTGCTCCCAGTGACCAGTGGACACTGTGCCATATTTATAATGAAAAAAAACGTCTATTTTAAATGGGAGAAATTTAAAGTGAAGAAAAATATTCCTGTTAAACATGAAGACAAAGTTTTGTTCCACTTTCAATTAAGCCGATTATGTCTTGATGTTTCAGAAGCATGTTTTTTTACTTTAAATTCCTCCCATTTAAACAAATGGCTGTATTTTTCTGTTATAAATATGGCACTGTGCTATTAACACGCAATTGGAGAGGGGGGGTGAGGCCCCTGTATGTCCTCCCTAATCCAAATCCTATACCACAAAGGGTAAAGAAGCGCAAACTGAGAAAGGACTTTTTACCTAATTGGGACTTCAAGTCCAAGCGCTATTTGGATGTCACATAAATGCAATCAGAGCACATGGGGAAACCATTTTTTTGGAAGAGAAAACCTCACATAGTTTGTTACATGCTTCATCATCAGCAACCTCTCCCACTGTAGGAAGGCAGTGTCACCAAGGTAGACTCAGCCGCCTGGTGAACCACAACGAAGGAGGGAGTTCTTAGATAAATATCTACTGGACTAATATCATGCTACAGACAAATTAGAATACCTTGGGTAACCCAGGTATATCACCTTTAATATTGGGGCACTCAGGTTTATATAAAAACACATATCCTATTCATACACACACACACACACACACATTCACACATCCTCAAAGACCACGCTCTTAATGACACACATGGCAGACCTGTCATACGGCCCCTACTCAAAGTATTTTGCTCAAACAATAGTATCAGGCTGTATGAACAATAGGCTTAAAGTCAATGAAGTTGGGCGTGGGAGTGTCTGGTAACAATGTGAGAATAGCTTGGCTTTAAGCATCACAACGATTGTCACTGATCAGAAGTAGCTCGCACTAGAGAAAAGGTTGGATACCCCTGCTTTAGTCCATAGGGCTGCATTGAGCGTTGCAGTGTGAGTCTCAGCCTCAGGCATCCAAAAGGTCCACCTAGCTTTGTACTTATTGATGGATATTTTTTCCTCTGTTGCGTTCAGCCGGCAGAACTACATCACAGATCAAAAGAGAGATACATTCAAAGTACCAGGAAAGACGCTGGACGAACTGCTGTTAAAGGGCCCAAAGAGCCAATATATGAACAGAAGCCACAGATCCCAAGAAGCATGTGTAGCATTCTCAGGAAGGCACCAAGTGAGTTTTGCTACAGTTTTCTCAAAGCTAACTTCTGCACAGAGGACTCAGATTGCATCCGGAACTTATACATTGCACCCTGGAAGCTGCCAGAAAATGTATCAACCTAATCTAAGTATAAGGCACAGATTCCACATAGAAGCACACCAGACAGTTTCTGTGGAGGGTTATACATTCAATGTTAGCACAGAGAATAGATGTTGCATAAAGAAGCACTGGCAGCTTTACTTAGAAAGCTGTCAGAGAGCTCATCGGTCTAGAGGATACAAATTGGATACAAAATATCATGCAACATACCTGAGAAGCCGCCTGAAGAGTTCTGGTAGATAACGGGCTGCTGGATGAAACGAGTCTGGGTAGCGGTGCTGAAAGCTGGGGTGATCATCATAGTCTGCTGTGGGAGTTGTGGTTGAATCAGTGGTCGAGGCTGGAGAGCCGGCGTTGAACGCTGGGGCTGGGTGGCTGCTGGTGCAGCTTTGGATGCAGGCTGTGTAACCAGTGGCTTCAGGGAAAGGGCTGGGTAGGACTGCTGTTGCTGCCCCTGGCTAAACGTCTGCGTGAGAACCGCCTCTGTCCCATCACTAGCTGAGAATGTGGGGCACAGCTGCTCTTCGAAAAGGTCCGGAAAGTCATCCACCTGATTACTAACAAACTGAAGCATTTCTGGTTAAAAACAAAAGGAAAAAAGGGGACATTAGCAGTAAGCCAGCCGAGCATAAAACCTGAAGCATGGTCCCTACATTCACATGCACCAAAGAGGAAACTTTAATAACCCTTCTCCTTTCACTCAAAATCTATTTTACCAAATTGAAAAGACGAGTGAAGGAATATTTAATTATCCATCTACTGTCTGTGAGAAGTTGGCCCGATATGCAGCGTTCGCTATTCTAGCGACCACTATGTATCGTTTCAAACGACCCTTATGGTGATTGGTTGTAAGTCAACCTTAGACCAGCTATCCTAGTAGCGTGGATACGAGCAGTCTTCGGGCTAAACTCTAGAGGGCGCGTTAAGCCAGCTGTTATACCATCACATACCCCTTGAACACCAAGTGAAAGGACACCACACAAGTGTTATGAAAATAAACAGTATATTTATTAAGAATCACAACAGCCCTGGACTCTTTACGAGGACAGGGTACTAAGCACAGAACAAAAGCTCTTAGAAAATACTTCAAGTGCACAATTAAAACAAGTGCCCGAGGGCACGGAAAGTTTAGTGGTCTCGGGCGGACCCGATAAGGCAAGTCGGAAGCGAGGGACTCGGGACCCTAGAGTAAGGAGGCTATGTGGCACCGAAATGCCGAGGTTACCTAGCCACGAGGGCTGCGGCTGCACAAGTCTTACAGGCGTCGGGGTCGTCGCTGACGAGCCAGTAGCCGGAAGAAAAGGAGTTGCTGGCCGGCGACCAGTGATGAATAGTTCGTAGAGATCCAAGCCTGGATCAGAGATCGTTGATACCTGAAAGCAGAGGGGACCAAGTTCGTACTACTAGCCAGTACTCAGAGGGTACCAGGAAGGCACCGGATGGCCGTCACCTCGACTAGGTGAGTGGGCGACGCTAGGCTCTGCAGTCTCACGGACCAGGAGGCGTTGTCGGCGACCAGGATGGAGGTGCGAGCTGTCCCACGAAGATTGATGCAGTCGGCGTCGCTGGGCCCAGGATTGGGGCAACAAGCCTTGGCAGATTTCAGGGCCACGTGGTGGGCCTAAAAATGGCGTCTGGAGTGGACCAGGAGGGTCCGGGGTGCTTCTCTCAAAGAAGGAAGCAAAGGCCAGTCTGGAGCAACCAGACCAGCAGCGTTGGTTGTCGGATGTCGTCAAAGAAGGGCACAAGCCAGCGGCTAGTGACCAGACAACGTGCTGAGCAGCGAGCAGAAGGGCCCCACGCAGATCGTGGAGATGCTGGGAGACTGCACTTCGATGCTGGAGCTGCTCAGGGTCGGGGCTTCTCGGACCCCAGAGCACTCACCAGAGAATTGCTTCGATGGTCGTGCTGTTTAAGAAAGCGTGCAGGTTTTGATGATGGCCGGTCCCTCGAGGTCTCGTCGAACCCACAGATCTCAGCTGAGCTGACGACGTGGGTAGAGGTCAGAGGTGCCAGGGAAGCCGGTTCTCGTCGAGCTGGGCCGTCGGATCCTTGAGGAAGGACTTGCAGCAAACCGCAGAGTTCTTAGATGGTGCCCGCTGATGCAGGGTGACTACTCCTTAGTCACAAGGGAGAAATCTTGAGAAGAGTCTCGAAGTCCTTTCGTAGAAAGTATTCTTGATTCAAAGATGATCTAATTAGGAAGGGTCCCCGCTCCGGCCTTTATCCTAAAGAAAGGGGTGGGTACATGACTAGGTCCTGCCCTAGGGGTGGGACCAAGAAGGGGGGTAGTTACACCCCTCTCCCCTGCCGGACCTTCCCCAGGTCAGGGGCTGCGCGCCCCTGGAACTGGTTCCAACCGGCAGATGCGTAGTGAGCACCGGGGTGCCACTCCGCAGTCACCTTCTCGCAAAGCCCTACCTACCCAGAATACACAAACCCTGTCTGGGACGGTGCGAACACCGCCCTTGACAGGAAACCCTTTGTCCAAGCTCTCCTCGCTGGAAGGACTCCCAGCAGCAGGAGGTCAGACTTGTGTCTGTGGTGGCAGCGTCCATTTTGTGGAGCTGAGGCTTCAGTTAACTTTAACCGGGGTTCACAGTTACGTACATGTCGTGTCCCTCTAGAAGGGCGGAATGCTAACCTCGTCGCCAGTATTGGTGAGGGGGCAACATCCCGATTCGTATGACACCTTACTCGACATGTCTTGATAACGCTATACCGAAGTTACCGATATGATACGCGTTATCATGGAACAGCCATTGGGTCTTGGTTCCGCAAGCTGCAACCGGGCTCGGCTCGGCTCGTGCCAGAGCCCAATTCACACGGTTCCATACACTCTGCCTTCAGGATTGTCAAGGCCTGCCATAGGAGTGACTGAGAGGAACTCGGGTGTTTAAGGTTAGGTATAGGGATACTATACCTACAGCAACGGGCGAGTACGCCACGTGGCCCCAGCTGTCGTGCAGCCAGTTGTGTCAGATTTAGATGGCCATCCAGGGGTGGCTCAGCCCCTGGTAGGCCCTGGGTACACCGATGCCCTGAGTTACAGGGTCTGACAAGGTGGCCCAGTTCCAATTGGGTAATGCACCTAAGGTACACGCATCAATTTAGGGAGAGAACAGCTAGGCTGTGGGTCTGATTGGCAGGCCCACAGCCCGAGAAAGTCGTAAACCAGTGAAACAAAAGCAAAAAGTCCGGGTGATCATAGGATTGCAGACCCTACTCTCCTACACTGTCTACAAACTAGGCGCCTAATAGAATAGCACACTGAATTATACACATATGACCAGTTTTCGTTATTGAGTCTTTATGCTTACAAACAGGTTGCTTGACGACAAGTGTCATATGCTCAAGAATGCTATTTAATTCAAATGTAATTGAAATTTTAAATTTAATTCAAATAATCTCAACAAAAGTATTTCGATACTCAAAGCATATTCATAAATCCATAAAACAAAAACGTTGCCCTATTCCCTTTCGGAAATAATTTTTATGGATTACTAACACTAGATTTACAGCAAGACCCACTGCTTGCTGCAAACTTCATTCCTGTAACAAGATAGTGATTTGTTGTGTAGCTGAAGAGGGTATTAGCACTTTAAGGATTGAGCCACCAAGGAAAGAAGGCTGTGATACTGGTAAATGCAGAGCAAGGTAATGTTTGCCATCAACCATGTAGATGACATCTCCGTCACAATGTGTCCCTCCATTGAGAAGTGCTTTCTGCCGGGCAACTCGGTTCTCCCAAGTTTCATTATCTTCCTTCTCTTTGGATATTATGCCCGCCGCCCGCCGCCCGCCCCACACACACACAATCAAAGCAGGGCATAGAGGGAAAGGCCTCAGAATGGAAGCAGGCACAGGCACCAAGAAAGCCTGTAGGTCCTCAGTGACTGGATGAATTCACTTTCCCCAAAGCAGTAGTCAAAATAGCATCTTCAGACAGCGGGAGAAAGATATGCAAAAAGGGATATTAAAAAGCAAAACATCATCAGCGAGCCACAAGGTTTTGAATTCCATAACACAGCTTTGAATAAGCCACGGACAAAAGAAACTGAGCCCAAAATACAGTAGTCCTTTTTAGGTCGAGCCTGGGCAGCACATGTGCTGCTGCGAGACATGCAGTAGTGGGGTATGGCTTTGAAGCCCCGCCCACTCTTCGCCCATATTTCTAATTGGCTTGCGTCATTGTCCTTAGTAAACGCTGGCTTCAGAGTCGTTATTAGGCTCGTTAGTCCCTCCTTGGTACCGCCTTGTCTGCATTGGTTACCTCCCATTAAGACTAGACCTTTTATTGGTGTTGTTACATGGTCTGCTTCATAAATCGGGGCATCGCCCATCATCAGCCAGGCAAGCTTAAATCCAGTGGCTCACTGAGCACGTGACCCACATCTGGGCATACCCTTCCCACTTGGGGCGACAAAAGCAGAAGGAACAAATGATGGACGGAATGATGAACAAGGCAACAAAGCCGGTACCAGGATGCTGGAAGAAGATCTCCTGGGTGCGAAAAAAGCTTGCATTGCTCCTGATTATTCTTTAATTGTGTGAGTGATACTTACATGTTGCACTAATTTGGTGTTTAATAGATGGCTTATTGTACTGCCTTTGTGGTCTATTCTATACCTCTCAATGGGGTTCCGATAAGCAGGTATAGTGCACCCTCACATAATGTGGAAGCAGCACCTTTCTGAGTCTCTTCAGTGTAGAGGAGGACACCAGATTTTTGGGAGGTGCACTGGCCAAGTAAGATTCCTAGTCAAAGGATATCTAGCTGAACATCCTTTCTCCAAAACATGTATTTAAAAATCCATCCCCAAATATGCAAAACATACAATGTGAAGTAAACTGGCCTGGTCCCACTAAAGGTATAGAAGCACTGTCTACGAGGGTTGGTAGATGCTCACACTGCCCACAAGTGCGCATTGTGCCCGTTTAAAAATGTGAAGGAGAAGCTGCCATTCTGAGGAACGTCAACCTTACAGTGCTTTCTGATACTACCAGCAAGTGCCAATACCATGTTCTCACACACCTGTGAAGACGGTAGTGTACTTGGGTTCAAAAAAGAACATATCAAAGATTCTCAGTGCTGGTGGACTCGTTTTATGAGATTAAATCTAAAGTGTTTGAAATATCATTTGGACTGCTACTCTCAGATGCCTTACAATATGTCAAATAAAAACAAACTCGCTCAACCTACATGGCAACAGCTGTGCATTAATGATAGGTCGAGAGCGGTGGTTGCTCCTTCGTGACTGCTACCTAAAAAAAGCTTTGCAGCTATTTTCATTTCAGAGAAAACATATCTTAAGTCAGTTAAAAATACAGACTTTTCAACAAAAGCTTGTGATTGACAAATAGCCAATAAATATTTCTTTTCTCTTCACATGCATTGAACCGCAACCAAAAAACATCTGCAAATGTAATTCCTTATGAATGGGTAAGTATTACTGAAGCAAAACTAATAATGGATGCAAAATACGCATATACATTTGTGGGCCAGGCAAAATATTTGACCACATTCAATCTAAAACAGTGCTTCCAGACTTTTTAGAAGCACAACTCAATTTTTACAAGAACGAACTTTTGGGCTCCACCTAGCTTTAATGGGCACGCATCAAGTGTTAGTGTACTGTCATTTATAGACCGTTCGTTTTCCAATAAAATGAGCGCTAAATATGCACAGACATACAGTTTTACTGATAAACCTACATTGCACATAAATGATGTGTGGAAATCGGGTTTCAGTGAAAATGTATTAATTGTGCATCACCAAGTAAAGTGTATTGCTTTGTTTTGATCATTTTAAAATCTTTGTTTCTGTGAGAAGTTGGCCTGATATATGATGTTCACTAGTTCTAGTGACCACCTTGTATCAGTCCAAACAACCCTTATGGTGATTGGTTGTAAGTCAACCTTATAGACCAGCTATCCTAGTGGTAGCGTGGACAAAGCAGTCTTAGGCTAAACTCTTTTGGCATGTGAAGCCAGCTGTATTACCATATGTAACCCCTTGAACACCAAGTGAAAGGACACCACACAGGATATATATTCAAAATATATATGTATTTATTACTACAAATAGTCCCCTGAACTCTGTATGAGCACAGAAGCAAACACGTTAAAACAATACAATTGATAAGTATATGAAAGTTGCACAAATATGGAGAGGCCCGGTGGCCACTAAAACCATATACTAAGTACGTGGTATAAGAACCACGAATCGAACAGTGGTAAGGCCTAGGGCCTTGGGAATCGCTGGGGCTATGCGGTGATAACAATAGTTAAGAGCTAGGAGGACCACGGGATCTGGTTTGCAGTGCGCAAAGTTGGAAGCAGTTTACATTGAAGTCAATGGATGTATAAAAGTTAAAAAGGTGAATGTAGGAAGTCTTCCGGTCAGTCTAGAACTTAACCCTTTGGAATCTGGACACTAGGAGTGTTAAACTACTCGGGGGCACCAGAGTGCCAGCGTTACCTCACCCACAGGAAGCGGGTGCAGTGGAGCCAAAGTGTGTCGGGATTCTGCCGGAGTTCAGATGGAGCCTTGGAATGGTGATGCTGCAGGCGACCTGATGTGAAGAGTTCCGGTGGATCCAAGGGTGGATCTGAAGAGGTGAAGACCTGAAAGCAGAGGGGACAATGTTCAAAGTCACTAGCCAGTGACCGGCGTGGAACCAGGAAGGAACCAGGCGTTGTCGGGTGCCAACAGGTGATGTCGTGAAGCTTGTCTCTTCAGCAGCGTGAACTAGGCGATGACGACGACCAGAAGTCACTCACAAGCTGTCCCACGTAGGCTCTAGTTGAGCTGAGTTGAGTTGAGTTGAGCGGAGTCGGCTTCTTAATCGGAGCAAACAGGCCTTGGCTAATGCAAGCCACGCAGGAGACAGAGAAGGCTTCTCACTCTAACCAGCCAGGTCAGAGGGGTTGCTGCTTTTGGGAGCAACCAGACCAGCATTGGAAAGTTGTCGTTTGGTCGCCAAAGTGGCCACTAGCCAACGGACTAGTAACCGGATAGGCGCGTTGAGTGCAACAAAGCAGAAGGGCCCCACGCAGATCTCGTGAGAGTTGGAGGGCTGGTCCTTGGTGCAAATGTAGCTCGGTGGTGGGGCTTCTCAAGACCCCAAGCACAGCGATGAGGGTGCCTCAGGTGCTGAACAGTCAGCTTCTTGTGGACTTTTCAAGAGGTCCGGTCCCACGTCTCAGGTCGCCTCCACTCGTCTCAGCTTTGCAGGGACTGTGGATCGGGCTGTTAGATGTCTGGGAGTATGGTTCTTGCCAGGCTCCGGCTCCGGCGGGAGGCGGCGGCAAAGCAGTCGTTGATTGCTGGATGGTGCCTGTGTTCACAGGGTGGCCACTCCTTGGCCACAAGGGAGATTCTTCAGTCTTCTGAGCAGCAGAACGTCAAAGGTCCAGAGTTTCTACTTGTTTAGTCGAATTTCAGGGTAATCTGCAGTCTTGGGACTCAGCTCCTACTTTTAAACCAATTCTAGGGGCTGGACTACCTACTAGGTCCCTCCTGTGGGTGGGACCAGGAAGGGGGGTGGTTACACCCCCTTTCATTTGTCCAGTTTCAGGCTGGGGCTGGAGTGCCCCAGCACCGGTTTGAACTGGCCTATGCACGGGGACACCTTGTGTGCCCCAGGCATGTCTGATTCTATTCAGCCCTACCTAACCAGATACACAAAATCCTTTCTGGGGTGGTGCTAGCACCTCCCAAGGCAGGAAACCCTTTGTCCAAGCCTCCCTCGCTGGAAGGACTCCCAGCAGCAGGAGGTCAGACTTGTGTCGGTGGTGGCAGCATCCATTTTGTGACGCTGAGGCTCAGTTTAACTTTAACCGGGGTTCAGGTTCTGTATATGTCGTGTCCCTCTAGAAGGGTGGAATGCTACCCCGTCGCCAGAATTGGCGAGGGGGTAGTATTCCAATTCGTATGACACCTTACTCGACATGTTTTGATAATGTCAAACCAGAGTTTGCATTTAACAGCGAGGTTCATAATGCACTTAAGAGTATATGGTATGACGCTATCAGGAAACAGCTAAAGGACATGGTTCCGAAAGCTGCAGACAGGCTCAGCTCATACTAGAGCAGCATCTCACACATAACCAAGCTCTCTGCCTCCAGGATTGATAAGGCCTGCCATAGGAGTGCCTTATAGGTTACTGCGTGTCCTTGTATGGGTTAGATATAGAGATACTATACCTAAAGCAAAGGGTGATTACACCACCTTGCCCCAGCCGAGTGATCAGCCAGTTGTGTTAAATAGTAAGGCCAGGCCAGGGGTGGCACAATACGTGCTGCAGCCCCTGGTAGGCCTTGGATGCACCTATGCCCTGGGTACCTAGGGTACACTGTACAGGGGCTCACAAGGTGATCCATGTTCCAATTGGTAAGGCACCTAAAGTGCCTTGGCATAAATTTAGTGAGAGAACAGCAGGTTGTGGGTCTGATTGGCAGGCCCACAGCCACATTAAGTCATAAACCAGTGAAGCAAAAACCAAAAATTTGGGGTGACCATAGGATAGCAGACCCTACTCTCCTACACAACCCCCCCAAACGCAGGGACAATAGACTAACGTTGACCAGTTGGGTCTTCTTGTTCTAAGTAGGAGTACCTGGAGAGACCATCTGCATTACCATCATCAGTCCCTGGGCGGTGCTCCATTGTAAAGTCCATCCCCTGTAGGGAAATGGGCCACCTGAGTAGTTTGGGGTTTTCACCCTTCATCTGATTAAGCCACAAGAGGGGCTTAAGGTTGGTCTGAATCTTGAAGTGAGTTCCAAATAAGTATGGTCTCAACTTCTTCAGGGCCCACACCACAGCAAAGGCCTCCCTCTCAATGGCTGACCAACGTTTCTCTCTAGGGGTCAGCCTTCTGCTAATGAAAGCAATGGGCTGGTCTTGACCATCTACATTAAGTTGTGAAAGCACAGCTCCCACCCCCAACTCAGAAGCATCTGTTTGGACTATGAACTCTTTGGAGTAGTCAGGGCTCTTCAAGATAGGTGCAGAGCACAGGGCCTGCTTCAGGTCATCAAATGCCTTTTGACAGTTTCCTGTCCACTGAACCTTTTTGGGCATCTTCTTGGATGTCAAGTCATTAAGAGGAGTCACAATGGACCCATAGTTCTTAACATCCTTTCTGTAGTACCCAGTCAGGCCTGGTGGCATGATCCACTACCACCAGTATAAATCTGTGCCCAGATGCTGTGGGAGGATCCATTGGTCCAACAATATCAATTCCCACTCTTTCAAAGGGTACCCCCACCACAGGTAGTGGTATCAGGGGGGCCTTTGTTGTGCCACCTGCTTTGCCACTGGCTTGGCAGGTCACACAGGAGCGACAAAACTCCTTTGTATCTTCAGACATGTGGGGCCAGTGAAAGTGAGGGACAAGCCTGTTCCAAGTCATGTTCTGGCCTAGGTGTCCTGCTAAAGGAATATAATGGGCCACGGTTAGAAGGAAGGCCCTAAATTTCAGAGGTATGACCAACCGCCTGGATGTACCAGGCTTGGGGTTTCTACCCTCTGAATAAAGGAGCCCATCATCCCAATATACTTTATGGGTACCGTGAGCATTCCCAGCAGCCTCAGCAGCAGCTTGCTGTCTGAGGGGGTTCAAGAAAAGGGCAGTCTAACTGTGCCTGCCTCAAGTCTGCCCTTGAAGGTCCCCTTGCCCCAAGAAACTCAACCTGGTCACGTTCAAGCTCTTCTGGGGCAGTTCCTTCAGGGGTCTCACAATAAACTTCCTGTGAAGGCTGATCATCACTTGTAGGTAGGAGGGAAGTCACTGCCTTAACCCTTCTGCTCTTTCTCTTGGTAGGTGCTTGGTCCATTGTTCCAGGACCTGAGGTTCAGTGAGGCCCTTTTTGGCCTGTGACCTGGTCACAGCAAGGACATGTGATGAAATCCCTAACATCTCAGCATGAGTCCTGTACTTCACTTCTGACCATAGTGAGGATTCTATGTCATTTCCCAACAAACATTCAACTGGGAGGTCCGCACTTACCACAACCCTTTTTAGGCCAGTTACCCCTCCCTGGGAGAAATTAACAACAGCCACACTATGTGTAGTAGTGACATTGCTAGCGTAGGGTCACTAGGTAATTATCACCTAGTACAATCTGTCCAGGGTCCACAAATGCTGGTGTCACCATGGTGACACTGGCACAGGTGTCCCTATAGGCTTGAGCCACTTTGTCATTTATTAAAGGCGTCTGCCTGTACTTGCCCAGGTTACTGGGACTCACAGTAATGGTCATGGCTATGTCCACATCACAGATCAAGACAGCCTGTGTGGGAATCCTGACTAGGTCAGAACCCACCTCAGTACCAAGGGTTAACCCTACTACACCCTTGGTTTGGGAACTACCACTGCTTACTGTACTAGGGGGTGCAGGTGCCTTAGGGGCTGCAGTGGTAGGGGCTCCAGTTTTTCTACAATCACTGGTCCAGTGACTAGTGTTCTTACATGTAAAAAACCATGGTTTCCTTTGGCCATCATTCTTTTTTGGAAGTTTGGGGACCCCCCCCCCCCCTCAGTGGATTGTTGGGGTCCTGTAAAAGACTTCTGGTCTTTTGGTTTCTGCTCCCCACCCTTCTGGTCTGCTTTCTTCTGATCACCCCCTTGGCCCTGGTTTTTCTGCTTAACCCTGGTTCTAACCCATTTGTCTGCCTTCTTTCCCAATTTTTGGGGAGAGGTCAGATCTGAGTCAATCAGGTGTTGATGCAACTGCTGGTTATGACAATTATTTAGAATCTGTTCTCTCGTCAAAAGATTGTACAATCCTGTATAGTCAGTGACTTTACTTCCCAGTAACCAGCCCTCCAGAGCCTTAGTGGCACAATCAACAAAATCAGTCCAGTCCTGAGTCTGTCTTCTGGGTCTCTCTGAACAACAACCTATATTGTTCAGTGGTTAAGCCAAACCCATCAATCAGAGCACTCTTCAGGACAGAGTAGTTGTTAGCATCCTCATCACTAACTGTGAGGAGCTTGTCCCTACCTTTTTCTGAAAAGGAGAGCCATAAGATTGCTGCCCACTGACTTTGGGGTACCTGCTGTACTTTGCAGGCCCTCTCCAAAGCAGTTATCCACTTGTGGATGTCATCCCCTGCTTTGTAGGGGGGCACAATCTTGCTTAGGTTTCTATTATCATAGGACCTATCTTTATCCTTAGGGATAATGCTGCCACCATTGGGTTCTAACCCACTCTCTCTATGCTCTCTAGCACGAGCAAGCTTCTCTTTGGCCAGGGCAACCATAAGTTCCTGTCTTTGAATCCTAAGAGCAGCTTCTTTCATTTTGGCCTCATGTTCTCTCCTCTGAGGGGAAGTCATCCCTCTCCGAGTAGGGATTCTAGGGCCATTAGAGGCATTGGAGTGCTGGGAGTCACTTGAGTGATTCCTGTTCCTCCTATACCCCTGGTTAAGTCTACTTGGAGGTCTGAATGGGACTGGCCCATCTTCAGCTCCAAGGTGACTTAGGTTGGCCTGGCTAAGCCTCCTGACTGTACCCTGGCTATACCCTTCTCATCAGAACCATCCACCCCCTCCTCTGAATCATCATCATCATCATCATCCTCATCATTATTATCATCATCAATAATAACTGGGGGATCTCTAGCATCTTCTGTTGGAGTCTGGACCTCTTCATCATCCTTAGGTACTGGCTCAGAGGTTCTTAGAGCCTCAGACTGTTCCAAGAGCTCTAGGAGTTGCTGAGTGGTAGGGTTGAACCCTTGTTTCAGCTTCCTTGTTGAACACAAATTTCTCAGCTCCTGAAAGGTGAGAAAATCAAATCTGGATGGAGTCTGGGGTTGGTCACTCTTCACAGTTGGAACTCCACTGGGTCCTTCTGTGCCAGCCATTTGCTCTAGTGAGGTGGATATGTTGCAATCTACCTACTCTATGTGTTCTCCTACTAAACCTTTTCTAGTAGTTGTAGTCAGGAGGGCTAAGCCCTATCCTCTACAACACTAAGTTCAGTAGAACTTAAATATACTATCTTGTTTTTATAGGTACCTGTATGATCTTTCACAAGGTATTGGCAAAGATAACAATGGTAAAACAACAGCAAGCTCAAATCCCAACCGCTGCCCACCAATGTGAGAAGTTGGCCTGATATATGATGTTCACTAGTTCTAGTAACCATCTTGTATCAGTCCAAACAACCCTTATGGTGATTGGTTGTAAGTCAACCTTATAGACCAGCTATCCTAGTGGTAGCGTGGACAAAGCAGTCTTAGGCTAAACTCTTTTGGCATGTGAAGCCAGCTGTATTACCATATGTAACCCCTTGAACACCAAGTGAAAGGACACCACACAGGATATATATTAAAAATATATATGTATTTATTACTACAAATAGTCCCCTGAACTCTGTATGAGCACAGAAGCAAACACGTTAAAACAATACAATTGATAAGTATATAAAAGTTGCCCAAATATGGATAGGCCCTGGTGGCCCATAAACCATATATTAAGTAAGTGGTATAAGAACCACGAATCGAACAGTGGTAAGGCCTAGGGCCTTGGGAATCGCTGGGGCTACGCTGTGATAACATTAGTTAAGAACTAGGAGGCCCACGGGATCTGGTTTGCAGTGCGCAAAGTTGGAAGCAGTTTACATTGAAGTCAATGGATGCATAAAAGTTAAAAAGGTGAAGGTAGGAAGTCTTCCAGTCAGTCTAGAACTTAACCCTTTGGAATCTGGACACTAAGAGTGTTAAACTACTCGGGGGGCACCAGAGTGCCAGCGTTACCTCACCCACAGGAAGCGGGTGCAGTGGAGCCAAAGTGTGTCGGAATTCTGCAGGAATTCAGATGGAGCCTTGGAGTGTTGATGCTGCAGGCGACCTGATGTGAAGGGTTCCGGTGGATCCAAGGGTGGATCTGAAGAGGTGAAGACCTGAAACCAGAGGGGACAATGTTCACAGTCACTAGCCAGTGACCGGCGTGGAACCAGGAAGGAACCAGGCGTTGTCGGGTGCCAACAGGTGATGTCGTGAAGCTGGTCTCTTCAGCAGCGTGGACTAGGCGACGATGACCAGGAGTCACTCATGAGCTGTCCCGCATAGGCTCTAGTTGATGGCAGAGTCGGCTTCTTGGTCGGAGCAAACAGGCCTTGGCTAATGGAAGCCACGCAGGAGACACAGAAGGCTTCTCACTCTAACCAGCAAGGTCAGAGGGGTTGCTGCTTTTGGGAGCAGCAAGGGGCAGTCTGGAGCAACCAGACCAGCATTGGAAAGTTGTTGTTTGGTCGCCAAAATGGCCACTAGCCAACGGACTAGTAACCGGATAGGCGCGTCGAGTGGAACAAAGCAGAAGGGCCCCACGCAGATCTCGTGAGAGTTGGAGGGCTGGTCCTTGGTGCAAATGTAGCTCGGTGGTGGGGCTTCTCAAGACCCAAAGCACAGCGATGAGGGTGCCTCAGGTGCTGCGCAGTCAGCTTCTCGTGGACTTTTCAAGAGGTCCGGTCCCATGTCTCAGGTCGCCTCCACTCGTCTCAGCTTTGCAGGAACTGTGGATCAGGCTGTTAGATGTCTGGGAGTCTGGTTCTGGTCAGGCTCGGGCTCCGGCGCGAGGCGGCGGCAAAGCAGTCGTTGATTGCTGGATGGTGCCTGTGTTCACAGGGTGGCCACAAGCAAGAGTCTTCAGTCTTCTGAGCAGCAGAACGTCGAAGGTCGAGAGTTTCTTCTTGTGTAGTCGAATTTCAGGGTAATCTGCCGTCTTGGGACTCAGCTCCTACTTTTAAACCAATTCTATGGGCTGGACTACCTACTAGGTCCCTCCTGTGGGTGAGACCAGGAAGGGGTGGTTACACCCCCTTTCATTTGTCCAGTTACGCGCCAGGGCTGGGGCTGAAGTGCCCCAGCACCGGTTTGAAATGGCCTATGCACGGGGACACCCCCGGGCATATCTGATTCTATTCAGCCCTACCTAACCAGATACACAAAATCCTGTCTGGGGTGGTGCTAGCACCTCCCAAGGCAGGAAACCCTTTGTCCAAGCCTCCCTCGCTGGAAGGACTCCCAGCAGCAGGAGGTCAGACTTGTGTCAGTGGTGGCAGCATCCATTTTGTGATGCTGAGGCTCAGTTTAACTTTAACCGGTGTTCAGGTTCCGTACATGCCGTGTCCCTCTAGAAGGGTGGAATGCTACCCGCGTCGCCAGAATTGGTGGGGGGGAGTATTCCAATTCGTATGACACCTTACTCAACATGTTTTGATAATGTCAAACCAGAGTTAGCATTTAACCGCGAGGCTCATAATGCACTTAAGAGAATATGGGATGACGCTATCAGGAAACAGCTAAAGGACATGGTTCCGAAAGCTGCAGACAGGCTCAGCTCATGCTAGAGCACCATCTCACACATAACCAAGCACTCTGCCTCCAGGATTGATAAGGCCTGCCATAGGAGTACCTTATAGGTTACTGTGTGTCCTTGTATGGGTTAGATATAGAGATACTATACCTAATGCAAAGGGTGATTACACCACCTTGCCCCAGCTGAGTGATCAGCCAGCTGTGTCAAATAGTAAGGACAGGCCAGGGGTGGCACAATACGTGCTGCAGCTCCTGGTAGGCCTTGGATGCACCTATGCCCTGGGTACCTAGGGTACACTGTACAGGGGCTCACAAGGTGATCCATGTTCCAATTGGTAAAGCACCTAAAGTGCCTTGGCATAAATTTAGAGTGAGAACAGCAGGATGTGGGTCTGATTGGCAGGCCCACAGCCACATTAAGTCATAAAGCAGTGAAGCAAAAAGCAAAAATTTGGGGTGACCATAGGATAGCAGACCCTACTCTCCTACAGTCTCCATCAAACTTTAGAATTACATAAAAAGTGCATCAGTTTGGCTTACCTAACTGCTGAATGCACAAGTTACTTACCTTCGGTAACAATATATCTGTAAGAAACAGTAGTTAGTGTAAGTTTCCTTACCTTAGAATATCCCCAGGCGTCAGCCTGGATCCGGAAAGTTTTGCGTAGCAGTACCCCTGCGCGTCGGTAGGCGTCGTCTGCGGCTCCGCGTCCGTGCCGGGATGACGGCGCCGGAGTACCTAGACGCCGCCCTAGCACGCTGACGTCAGTTCTTATACACAGCTTTTCCGCGCCAGGAACGCAGAGCCGTGATAAAAACAGACACTGGCGCCATAAAAAAAGCCTGATCAGGTAGCCTTAAAAAGGCTGAAATGGCAGAGAGGTAGCCCTTGATAGTGCCCAGAGCAAAGCCCTGCTGGGCAAGAGAAAGAAAAAAGAGGAGAACCTCTGAAAGGGGGGCAGAAAGAGGATTCACAGCCTTTGCTGTGCGCCATGCCACAAATGTATTCTACCTGCAAGCGTATACCGATTTTGTGGAGGGACGCCTGGCTGCCAGAATCACATCACAGACTTCAGGAGGCAAGTCAAATGGCCTCAACTGTCGCCGCTCAATCTCCACGCATGGAGGTGGAGACTGGACAGGTTTGGGTGGAGGACCGTCCCCTGCTGCTGCGACAGAAGGTCCTACTGAAGAGGCAGACGAATCAGGGGATCGACTGACATGCTGAGTAGCTTGGGATACCAGTATCTTAGTGCCCAGTACGGAGCCCCAGGGATGACTTGGGCCCGGTTGCGCCTGATCTTCTTCCGCACTCTGGGCAGAAGTGGTATAGGCGGAAAGGAATAGACTGCAGCTCCACTCGCGACGAAAAGAGTCTCAGAGCGAGTGCCGCCTTGGAAATTCCAACGCGCAGAACTGATGACATTGCGCCTTCTCTTCTGTGGCGAATAGATCTAACCAAGGCTCTCCCCACTGCTGAAAAAGACCTTGCGCCACGTCCGAGGTCAGACGCCATTCGTGATCCATCATGCACCGACGGCCTAGTTCGTCCGCCCTGGCATTCAGGGAACCTGCCAGGTGTTGAACCAACAGGGTCACGCCCTGAGGTTCCAGCCATTGCCAGAGGCGCAGAGCCTCCTGACACAGGGTCCACTTCCCCACACTTCCCTGTTTGTTGGAATACCACATGGCGGTGGTATTGTCCGTGAACACCTGCACTACACTCCCCAGGACAGAGGGGAGGAATGCTCTCAGTTCAAGTCGGATCGCCCGCAGCTCCAGAAGGTTGATGTGGAGCCGGGACTCCGCCAGAGACCAGAGGCCTCTGATCTCCGCCTCCCCATGTGGTCCCCCAAGCCCAGGAGGGGCGTATCCGTCACGACTACGTGCTCCGGTTGGGGTAGGGAGAGGGATCTGTCACTGACCCAATCACGGTCCGTGAGCCACCACTGCAACTGTCTCGCAGTGCCCTGCGTGTTCAGGACGTGGTCGGACAGGTTGCCTTGATGCTGGGCCCACTGAAACTTCAGGTCCCACTGCAGAGCCCCCATCTGCCACTGGGCGTAATGCACCAGAAGGATGCAGGAGGCCATCAGTCCCAGAAGCCGCAGCGTCAACCTGACTGAGACTCGGGATAAAGGCTGAAAGATCGGAATCAGAGCCTGAATATCCCGAACCCGCTGTTCGGGAGGATACACCCAGAACCGCTCCGATGAAGAGGATCTTCTGAGGGGGACACAGGTGTGACTTTGGCACATTGATGGAGAACCCCAGCAGGTGCAGGAGGTCGGCCATATTCTGGAGGTGGCTGACGACTGTCTGGGGCGAGCCCGCCTTCAACAACCAGTCGTCGAGATAGGGGGAAGACTGGCACGCCCAATCTGCGCAGATGAGCTGCCACCACCGCCATCACTTTAGTGAACACCCGAGGGGCGCTGGTAAGGCCGAAGGGGAGCACAGTAAACTGAAAGTGCTCGTGGCCTACTGTGAACCGCAGGTAGCGCCGGTGGGCCGGCAGGACGGGGATGTGAAAATAAGCATCCTGCAAGTCCAACGCCACCATCCAGTCTCCAGGGTCTAGGGCAGCTAAGACCTGAGCCAAAGTCAGCATCTTGAACTTCTCCTTCCGGAGGAAGCCGTTGACTTTCCGCAGGTCCAAGATAGGACGTAGGCCCACTTTGTCCTTCTTGGGAACCAGAAAGTAGTGGGAGTAACAACCACACCTGACTTCTGGCCCAGGAGCGCGCTCAATGGCCCCCTTGGCCAAGAGGGCCGTAACTTCCTCTTGCAGAAGTTGCAAGTAATCCCCCGACACGCAGTAGTATTGCGGTGGCATGGCTGGAGGAGTCGCCTCAAAGTGGAGGGAGTAGCCCCTTCGGACGATTTGCAGCACCCACCTCTCCGATGTGATGGTGCGCCAGTGGAGGAGGTGATGGCGAACTCTGCCCCCCACTGGCGTTGAATGGGCCTGAAAGCTCGGACTAGGAAGGCTTTGAGGCGGATGCTGCGGGGGTGGATGTGGACTGGCCTCACCACTGTCCCCTGGCACTGCCACGGCGGTTACCACATCTGCCGCCGCTGGATATTAAGTCTGCGGCCTGTGGCTGGCAGGACCTGAGGGGGCGCCCCTTCCTTGGCCACAAAAGGAGCGAAAGGCAGACGTTTGCTGGCGCTTGCCCGACAGGCCCAAGGACTTGGCCGTAGCCCTGGAGTCCTTGAAACGCTCAAACTCACTGCCTGCCTTGTCGCCAAAGAGGCAACGGCCATCAAACGGCATGTCCATGAGGGAATTCTGCACATCAGCAGAAAAGTTGGCGGACCTCAGCCAGGCATGGCGCCGAACCGCCACCATCGTGGAAATCGCCCTGCCCAGAGAGTCCGTGGTATCCAGCCCACATCGGATAGAATACTGTGCTGCATCTCGCCCTTCCGCAAGGGCTTGAGCGAGTTTGACCCGGGCCTCCTCTGGGCAACCTGGCAGCACTTCCGCGACCGTGTCCCACAGAGAGTGGGTATAACGGCCCAAAAGGCAAGCGGTGTTGAGCGATCACAACCCCAAACTGAGTGAGGAGAACAGCTTCTTACCGAATTGCTCATACCTTTTGGATTCCCGATCAGGTGGAGCAGTCGGGTATGTGGTCTGGGAGTTAGAGGCCTGGATAACCAGGCTCTCGGGGTGGGGTGGGTGGACAGGAAGCTAGGGTTGCCCGGGGCCGGGCGGTGGCTCGTGGCCACGTTCCGATCTACAGGGGGACATGTAGCGGGCCTGGACCAAGTGCCCAACAGAACGTCAGTAAGGGCCTCATCAAACGGCAGTAGAGGCTCCGAAGAGCTTGCCTGCGGTTTAAGGACCTCGGTGACGAGGTTAGTCTTCACGGCCGCGACGGGGAGAGTTCAAGAGCCAAGGCCTTGGCCGCCCTGGTTTGCACCACGCTGTAAGCAGCCCCCTCCTCCGTAGCCACGGTAAGAGGGGAGACAAAGCCAGTGTCGGGCGAAGTGTCCAAACCACTGGCCTCCCCTAGATCCGCTGCCCAGTCCTGAAACGACTGGCACTCCCGTGCCAGAGGGTCCTCAGACCCCTCCCAATCCCCCTCGCCTCCCATCTCCTGATAATCAGGGTCAAAGGATTGGGCCGGATCATAGAAGAATTGGTCTTCTCTCGGCGTCGAATGCGGCGTCAAACGATGTCGGCCCGACGCCGGATCCGGACCGGGGGAAGGACCGGGGACAACGACGTCCGGGGCGGCGTCGGGGGCGACACCCTGAGAGTTGGCACCGGCGGAGGGGTCGTAAGGTCGACCAGGGCCGCCCCGAATCCAGAGCCGGAACCGGTGAGGTCCTGCGGCGTCGGGACTGAAGTCGTCGACGGCGCCGGGGCCGAAGCACACGGCCCGCTTGGGCTCCCAGTCAGCGCTGGGGGGGCCCGAAGGCGCCACAGCGGGACCCGACGGAGGAGAGAGCAACCTCATGGCCATGAGGAAGGCATCAATCTCCTCCGGCGTCGCGTTCAGCCCAGGGACCAGCGGTTATGGAGCTGGTAACGGTGGCTCCGGCGGGCGTTGTCGCCTGAACCCCCGGCCTGCGTCGGGGGGAGTCGGAAGAGCAATGTCGTCTCTTTGACTTCTTGTGCCTCTTACCTGAGGACATTGAGCCAGACGAATGGTGTCGACTCGCCGAGCTTCGATGACTGTGGCCCCGCGACCGGTCCTTCGACCTCCTCCTCGACCTGGACCGTGAACGGCGCGGTGCCGACTGCCGGAGCTCGAGGCGCTTACGGGACCGCTCCCACCTAGCCTTTGACGTCAAGGCCCGGCAGTCGGGGCACGACTTGTCATCATGGTCAGCCCCAAGGAAATACAGGCGCCGGCGATGGGGGTCGGTAACCGACATCGGTCGGTAACTGACATCAGTCGGTTGCAATCGGCACAGGGCTTGAACCCGGGCATCCCTACGACTCGAAACAGGTCAAAAAAGTTAGTCAAAAAGTGACTAAGGAGTACTGCTTTTTCCGGATCTGCGCTTGCTGGTGCGGAAAAAAGAAGAACTGACGTCAGTGCGCACGGGCAGCGTCTAAGTACTCCGGCGACGTCATCCCGGCACCAACGACAGACGCGCAGGGGTATTGCTACGCAAAACTTTCCGGTGCCAGTCTGACGCCTGGGGATATTCGAAGGTAAGGAATCTAACATTTACAGGTTTTTACGCGTTTTAAAAAAATAGCATACTATACCCTTTCCACTCCATGTACCCCAGCAAGATTCTGACATATCTCACTATACTTTTCTTTCTCTGACTACAAAGTGAGAGGAGTTTGTAAAAACGAATCCCCATGTTAAAACAAGCATTGGTAAAGCTGATTGGTCTCAGCAATGCTACAGCTATTGGCTTTGTCTATGGCAATGTATTTTAGCCATGTTATGTAGCAGTTGGGAACATAGGGTGACATTTATAGTTTTCACTTAATATATTTTGGGTAAATTGCTGTGAAATGTTCGACTTAGCAAATATTACATAAATGCAATATTATAATGCAACACATTATGAGGAGACCTCCAAATACAGTGCCCCCCCCCCCCGCCGGAAACCCCGACCCCGTGTTTGGATTCGACCTTTAATCTTACTCCAAGAAGCTCCACCCACACATCGGATAAAAGAGCAGTGAAGAATGGTTTAATCGGTTTGATGTAACTAAATGCGCTAAATTTGGCAAGACACTAATGGTAGCTTAAAAACAGAAATATTCGGAGAAATATATTTAATGGTACAACAGAGTACATTTTTCAAATCGATTGGCAAGGATAAAAAACATTGACCTAATGTAAAATGCCAGTGGTTCGTAGTGCAGTGTGTTCCATTGCGTCAAATAACCAGGACAAGGCAGCTGAGCTATTGCTGGCATCGCAAGATTTCGCTTGAGCAATGCCACTGTATCGGCGTATGTTTAGACATCCTTATGTGTATCGTTCAAAGTAACATCCTGTTAGTACAAAACGAAAAAAAAGCAGTGGTTCCCGTTCAGCTCAAGTGATCCTGGAATGCTTTCAGCTAAATCAATAGAGACAGTAAGACAGAAAGATAGAAGGGACAGACACGGTGAGGAGAGTGACAGAGTCGATACGTAAAAAATAAGGAGGGGTCATGCAGCGATTAGGGAGGTGGCGGGGGACAGGTCAAGAAGCGGGAGGAGAGTGAGGGACGGCAATTGTAAAATGACGGGGGTTCGTAACGCAGCATGTTCCTGTAGAGAATCCCCACCTCCGCTGCACACATGATAAATTATACACAAGGGCAATTTTGACGGAGTGGCATTTGAAAAACTCTCTTTCCCTGCCTGCGCTGATGTGCACACATTTACCACCAGAAGCACTGCTACAGCGACAAGTTTTTAACTACACGGACATACAGAAAATACAACGAGAAACAACGGACCTTCTTCATTCCAAGATGGCCGCCGATCATACAAAGGAAAGGAAATCCTTCTATAAAACACGCCGACACACACACACACAAATATATGTATTCGCTAGTGACACACCCAGAAAGCACAGAGATTATTTTCTAACCGTTATTACAGTAGTGACAGCAGAGCAAGCGAACCAGGTGGCGAGCAACAAAATGGTAATCAATGGTGTGCGCTTAAGAAATCTCAAGTACACATGGCAAATGTTCTTTTAGGATCAACAAACAACTACATTTGTGTGTGGCTGTGGAGCGGTGGGAACAAACAGGAGGGAGGTGTGAGACGGAAAATGCGCCCTCAGAAACCAGCAAATGTGATGAGGTAAGAACAAGATTTACAGGACTGTTTACAGAAACGGCGCTAGGTGAGAGCGCTCATGTGAAATGCTCAAAATCAATCTAAAAAGTAGTTCTAAAACCAGATGCTTTACTTGGACCTGTAAATGGATAGTAGTAATTGGTCACTGCTCTCTGGGAGGGCTAAATACAGAAAGAGGCATGACATAGAAGCTGTGGACAAATGGGGAGAAAGAATAGTTGAGCGAAGATGGAGCCAGCAAATGTGAAGCCCATGGGCGGCTTGAAGACCACAAAGTATATACAACATGTCTCTTCGAGCCAGCGCATAAGCTGTCTAGAGCCGAGACCTAAACAACATAAGCAGTTAATGGTCAGAAGACATAGCTTGACATTTGACCTCTAACTTTGAAGCGCAGCAAATGTGGCAAGATACATACCGAATGTAAAGGCATCTTTTGTCATTGCTTGGACTTCTGCGACCCACCGTTTGGGAAACACTGGTCTAGAAAATCCACATAGATACAGAATTCTGGAAAGGTTTTAAGTGTTTAAAGCATTTATGAAAATGTTTTAAACAATGAAAACATTCACATTAATCACCAGCAGTTTATAAAAGTTTACATGGATGTCTGTCTCTGGTGTTGTACAGTGGTCACCAGGCAGACATCCATGTAAACTTTTATAAACTGCTGGTGATTAATGTGAATGTTTTCATTGTTTAAAACTTTTGCATAAATGCTATAAAACACTTAAAAACTTTCCAGAATTCAGCATTTTTGTGGACTGTCTTGGGTGTTGTACAGTGATCCCCAGGCAGTTCGGCTATACATAAGTCTGGCAGAGAAATATAAACAGCCAATTTAACTCAGCAGACTTATGTTTTTTCTGGCAGTCAAGAAACTGTTGCACACAAATGGCTCCTAATAAGGGGTCTTGGAAACTGTAAAAATGTGGGCAATAATTGGAGTGGATGAGAGTCCTCCACAGGGAATATGACCACCAGCCTGTCAGGGTAAAACACTATTTAAATAATTTAAAGCAGTGTTCAAGACCCTTGCAGCTATGGCTAAGAGCAGACATGGTTAACTTAGGAAAATGTGTAAATTATTTAAGCAGTAACAAAACTGTTAAAAAGTTACAACACAATAAAAATTCCACAACCAATTCAATCAAATGTACTTTATTCGATAAAAAATTATCATAAAAGTATGTACATCCAAAAGTCCATATTTTAAAAAACTCGCAATACAATAGAACTTCATAAATAAGACACGCTAGGCATCATGCCACTACATTAAAAATGCATAAAACAGAATCAATAAATAAAATTTGATAACCATATAAGCAATACATCAAGGGGCAGACCTAGTCTTTACCGGGCTGCTAATTTTCGCTAGGAGCTTTGATCTTATTAGCCATGCGCAGCCCAAATATTTTGCTACGCCACAGACCACAGTAAGGGAGGAGGTATCAGTTTTTAAGATAAGAAGTGCCACCCGATAATTCTTAAAACAAAGTTTCCTGCAAACAGGCTTAAGCCATTTGGTTCTAGCCTCCCTGTAAGCTGGGCACGCGAAGAGGAAATGGGCAATGGACTCATTAGGTGCTACGCAGCCTGGACGAGAGGCAGATGATGGATTGCGCCGGTTCCAGGCTGCTGTCACTTAATTTAGCGGGAGGGTCCCAATTCTTAACTTCAAATAAAGTGCCCTATCCCTAGGTGTTTGGATGAGATCGAGAAAGGGTTCTAATTTGCGGACAGGTTTATGCTCCAGGAACTGCTCTGTGAGTTTCCCCATGTTAGAGTTGTACATCTCTTCTGCCTGCACCCATAACCAATAGGCACATTTTAAAACCTGCTTGGTTGGCGGAACCTGATTGACCCAAGCATCCCCAAACCCTATGTCGGATGGATAAAAGCTGCCTAAGGTTAGAGATCCATTTGATCTGGTTTCCTGTGTCTGCTGCTATTAATTCGCTAAGGGCGGCAGCATAGTTGGACAACTCAGGAGTCCTTCTTATGCATGCCCAAAAAAGTAGGGGGTGGAGGCGTGCAATGTCCTTTATAGAGCGTCTCCCCATGTCCTGATATAGGGGCTTCAGTGGTGTAGAGGTTCGGAGTGAAACCAAACCTCTAAAGAACTTATTTTCGGATCTTACAAGTTCGATGGTGTTCTCAAAGCCAAATAATTTAGACCCATATAGGGCTGAGGGCAGCGCTTTGCCCTCATAGACTGCAAGGGCCGGGGCCACTGGCCTACTTGTAGAAAGTTGTTGTTCTCTTAGGATAGCTCCAGACACCCGTTTATGACTGAGGAGCATCTTGGCCATGTGGGAACTCCACTTCATACAGTTGGAGACCCGGATTTCCAAATAGTCAAAAGACTTGACGGTGTCAAGTGGAGTATCATTAAGATTAATGCCATTCCTAAAGCGTTTTGAGGGTCTTATTGTCATTAGCTTGGTTTTGCTGGTATTAATTGACAGCCCTCGAGATTCGCAAAAGAGGCTAAACCGATTTAAAAGTTTTTGCAGGCCACCCAGTGTTTTGGAGATCAGGAGGGTGTTGTCGGCGAAAAGGAGGGTTGGGGTTTTCTCCCCTGCCAAAATAGGAGCGTCTGCTGGTTCTTCTCTTAGATGATCTACCACCCTGTTCACAAATAGAAAGAACAGGGTCGGGGCCAGCACGCAGCCCTGGCGTACCCCCCTGCTCACCACGACCCTCTCCGTCAGCTGCCCCTGTGAGCCCCACCTGACTCCGTCATAATAATCCACATGGAGGCGTTTGATAAAATCAAGAATTAGGGGAAGATGCCCAATTCATGCAGAACCTGTCAGAGCTTGGCACGAGGGACAAGATCAAATGCGGTCTTCAGATCTATGAAGGCCAGATATAAACTGGCTTTCCCAATCAACACTGTTTTCCAGTGGATCATAAAAAATCTGAAGACCTGATCCATCGTGCCCACCTTCTGTCTAAAGCCTGCCTGATAATGTGAGAGTATGTTCCCATCTTCCATGCAGGACCTTAACCTCATAAGGAGCACCCGGCCAACCACCTTTTGTATCACATTGATTAAACTAATCGGCCTGTAGTTGGCAGGGTCCTCCATATTCCCCTTTTTAGGTCCAGGACCTAAAGGCTGCGCTTGCTCAGTCTCCGGTCGGAGATTTAATGTTTTTGAGTACGGGCTTGAACCCGCCTCTCTCCTCCATCTCTCCTCCATTGGCTGGCTTCCTAAACGGAGGCCAGCCATTGGAGGAGAGGGGCATCACTCTAATCAAGCCCCGTCTCTTTTGGATTCGGGGGCGTGTTTTTGGCGTTCTTTGCACCTGTGACGTCCTCCGTCACTCAGAAGCCAAGAACACGCCCCCGAATCCGAAAATGTTTGGCCGCCTTTTTTTGTTGTTGTTGCCCGGAACGGGGCAGAAGTTGCCCTGTAGACCGCTTGCTCATGTCAGACCCCAAACAGTGGGTGCCACAGAAAGCACCCGACAAGCTAGTTTCCCCGAAGCCCCCCCCACAAGCAGCCCCGCTTCCGGGCGGAGATGAGGCTTCGCAATGGCACCTTCCTGATGCTGCTGCTGGCTCTGTGTGCCTTCGTCTCTCTGTCTTGGTACACGGCCTTCAGCGGCGGCCCCAAAGGTGAGTACCCAGCCCCCCCCCCCCCCCCACATGCAGCCCCCTGATGCCGGGCGGAGGAGATGAGGCTTTGCAATGGCACCTCCGGCTCAACGCTGCTGCAACATCCGTGGAGCCAGTGGGTGAGTGATCTGTGCTGGTGGGATCCGTTAGGATGCTTTGTACCCCTCCAGCGCTGGCCCAGAGGAATATGCGAACTATGCGGAGGCGACACGGCCACAGCGGGCGGATTCGCGGGCAGGGCACGGCCACGCCGGCCAGTTGTCACCGAAAAGGAATGTGCCCCTACTCGCCTCTCGGGGCTATCTACACGGCCTTCAGCGGCGGCCCCAAGGGTGAGTACCTGCCCCCCCACACATGCAGCCCCCGCTGCCGGGCGGAGGAGAGGAGGCTTTGCAATGGCACCTCCGGCTCAACGGTGCCGCAACATCCGTGGAGCCAGCGGGTGAGTGATCTGTGCTGGTGGGATCAGGTCGGATGCTTTGCACCCCTCCAGCGCTAGCCCGGAGGAATATACAAACTATGCGGAGGCGACACGGCCACAGCGTGCGGATTCGTGAGCAGGGCACGGCCACGCCGGGCAGTTGTCACCGAAAAGGAATGTGCCCCTACTCACCGCTCGGGGCTATCTATGAATCCGTAGGCAGTGAAATAGCCCGCTCTCTCCGGCCACCCCTTCCTTAGCTGAGGAGTGCTACAGCCCCATATACCTTTCGATTTCATTTGAATTATTTTTTTTCTGGAGCAGAATGTGACTGTAACCGCCTAGCAAGGTACAAGCCAGTTTGCTGTGCTGACGTGGCCCATGGAGAGCTTATGTTACGCCACTTGCCAGCAGCAAGCAGCATCCCAGCTGCCAGAAAGTTATCTGAAAATAAACATCGTTTTTTTTCCCCTTTCACCAAAGATTTATTACACTCTAAAGACAACCCACCCCACGACCTATCACTGTAGCTATGTAAACGGAAGAACTAATCAGACACCAGTTGGCAGTTGAGTATGATAGTGACCTTTCGTTTAAATCCAATGGAAAGCGGGCCCCAACTCCCACTCAACTTCCGGTGGTGGCATTTGGAGCCAAAATTAGCAAACTCAGCAGCTGCAGCTTTTACAATGGCGAGAGAAAAGAGCAGCCCGGGGCAAGAAAACAGGCACTTTGTATAAATAGCGCACACTGTCAAACAAATCCACTTCCGGATCTCGAGTGGATGAGGTAACGGTGACAAGCATTGGGCTGAGAACGGCGACGACGTCGTAACCCATTGCTATAGCCGAGCTCCCACGTTCAAAGCGCATGCACCTCCTACTACAGGTCTTTACCTTTGAATTCTGGGACTCGTAGTCCTACCTTTAGAATGAGTTTAACAGAACTGAAATCCCTGCATGGAACGTTAAAAATCTGAACTGGATGAGATAGTCACGCCAGGGAAATTTGATAGCTTTGCATTCCAATATTTGGATCCACATACAGGTCGTCCAATGCACCTCGATCCGGACTTGCAGCATCTTCTGAAATGTTAGTCATGAGATTCACAGATTGCGGGTCAGAAATTCACAGACCTCACCAGCCACTGCACTTTTTACAAGCACTTTAAATAGACAGCTCGTGCAAAGCCCCTCATTCTTCACCTACATTGCTGTCTAGTAGTGACGTTTCCGCCGCGATCTCCCCCCCGGTGGAATATTGCTGGCATATGTCTCGGTGTGGGCATAGATCCTCGGAGGCTTATTCGGGAAGAGGGGTAACTGCTGCCACAGTGCAACATCACATATTTCAAGCTTGCAGGATTGGAAACGTTTGTGTCAGATAAGGAGGATCAAAAAGAGTTGTTACTGAACGCCAGAGATAGTGTCAATTGCTCTAAAATTTTGAGTCTGGGTGGAGGGCTTGTGGATGGAAGAGAGTAGTGGAGTGAATGAGGGGAAAAGAGGCAGAGATGTGTCTGTGTCTGTCTGTGTCTGTCTGTGTCTGTCTGTCTGTCTGTCTGTCTGTCTGTCTGTCTGTCTGTCTGTCTGTCTGTCTGTCTGTCTGTCTGTCTGTCTGTCTGTCTGTCTGTCTGTCTGTCTGTCTCTGTGTGGATAGCTTTTTTTTGTAGGTGGCTCTCACCGTCCTGAGTTGCTCACACCTTCATTACAGATCAAAGGGCTTTTACCCTCGTGTAGCCTTAAACCCCCTTCTTTCCAGAGATCTAGACACAGGGAATGTTGGTGCTGAAGTCCTCCTTCCCGGCTCCTGAGCACCCGTCTCTCTTCAGACATGTCCACTACGAGAATCTGCGGCCTCAGCGGGGGCTTGGTGTCCACACTGGTACTGCACCCCTTGGACCTCGTCAAGATCCGCTTTGCAGGTAACCTCTCTTACCTATCACTCTTTCACCAATCTCAATCCTCTAGTTTATTTTATGTGACGTTCCTGGTTGAGCGCCCATGCTCACCATCCATTCATGGCGGGGTATGCCTCAACGGTGCCCTGTAAGAACTGTAGAGGTTTACTGTTGTGATGTTTGTGGCGCTACAATAGTAGGGGAAAAATGTAATGCAGAACATATTTCAAGCTTGCAGGATTGGAAACGTTTTTGTCAGATAAGGAGGATCAAAAAGAGTTGTTACTGAACGCCAGAGATGGTGTCAAACGCTCTAAAATTTTGAGTCTGGGTGGAGGGCTTGTGGATGGAAGAGAGTAGTGGAGTGCCTGAGGGGAAAAGAGGCAGAGATCTGTGCGTGTGGCGCTGTCTGTGCGTGTGGCGCTGTCTGTGCGGGTGGCTGTGCGGGTGGCTCTGTGTGTGTGGGTGGCTGTGTGTGTGTGGGTGGCTGTGTGTGTGGCTGTGTGTGTGTGGGTGGCTCTGTGTGTGTGGGTGGCTCTGTGTGTGTGGGTGGCTCTGTGTGTGTGGGTGGCTCTGTGTGTGTGGGTGGCTCTGTGTGTGTGGGTGGCTCTGTGTGTCTGGGTGGCTCTGTGTGGGTGGGTGGCTCTGTGTGTCTGGGTGGCTCTGTGTGTGTGTAAATGCAATAGGTTATGCATATGCGAGCGATTAAGCTATTGGCATTGTAAATGACAATGCCATTTATTTAACATTAAGCTATTGGCAATGTAAATGACAATGCTATTTATTTATGATTTAAAAAAAAAAGTCATGAGCAATGGCAATAGCTCTACCATTAATAATGCCGAGACCATTGCATTGTAAATGCTTGATGTAGATTGTTACCACCTCCGCACCCTTCCATGAATCAGGAACATCATATCCCCTGGCAATCAAGTTCATCAATAGCAAAATGAATTGGGCCCATGGCTTCGTATCATGCAGAAGCAGATCTCCAGGAAGACCGTCGGGTCCGGCAGCCTTTCCGTGAAATATACTCTCTATTGCTAGGAGTACCTCGTGTAGGTCAAAGCATTCAGATGGCAAAGGAGCCCCAGGGGTAAATATGTAAGTCTCACTCAGAGCAGACAGGGGACCCACTTAGCGCGAAATATAGGTTCGAAAAGTGATCATGCCATTGTTGCCCTGTGATGTGATTTGGGATTGGATCAGATCCTTTTCTAAACCCTCTATTGATTAGCTCCCAGAACATGATGGAATCTTTCTGTTGAGAGGCATATTTAAGCTCCTGCCAATGGGCCTCATCCAAGTTACGCTTGGCTGCCACTCGTGCCCTAGAGTAGTCCTTTCTTGCTACTCTAATTACCAAAGGATCCTTTTTCATTACAGCAAGAGATAGGGCCTGCCTCTTCTCCCTACATGTTGCTGTATACCAATGATTTGTGGATCTTGGTGAGCGTCTCTTTGTTGCCCTGCTCACTTGTACAATAAAAAACGATCCTAGCTTGTCTATTGTTTCTTGATAAAATAAAGGAAAAGTGGATGAATTCTCAACGTCGCCATAGGTCATTACGAGCTCCTTTGTCTTTTGGGCAAGGAGTTCCCTAATATTATGCAATTTGTGTTCTTGATGGGAAACCCTATGCCCCTTGAGGCGTCTATTGCAATTTGAGGGGAACGCATCTTTTGTCGACATTTGAGGAGGAATGGGAACCTTTTCCGTGGTAGATGACCAACCGTTATTAATTTGCATACATAAGGTATTGTGGTCACTATCCAAGGTATGCTTAACAACCATATCCAAAAGTTCACTCCATAGACTAATGTCTAACAAAATGTAGTCTATACGGGACGGGGAGCTAATTCTATTAAAGGTGTTTGCCCCGCTTATATCAGAGCATGATTTGAATAGCCCTCTGTGACCACTTCTTGATGGGAGCTATATTAAGGATCGGTATAGACCATTTAGTGTCCTCTTCATTAATTCCCAGAAAGTCCTCACTACTCAGGGGTTCGAAAGTGCAATTGAGGTCCCCGGCTACTATCATGTTGGAGTGCGTCGAAATGCGGGCTAACTCGCACTCCAATGCTGTTATAGTTGCTGATGTTTGGGCACCAGGAGAACCTCTTGCATAAATATTAAAAAGCTCCCCTCTAATGGTCAGGTGTGTGAGAAGTTGGCCTGATATTCAGTGTTCACTATTCTAGTGAGCACTTTGTATCAGTCCAAACAACCCTTATGGTGATTGGTTGTAAGTCAACCTTATAGACCAGCTATCCTAGTAGCGTGGATACGAGCAGTCTTCGGGCTAAACTCTAGAGGGCGTGTTAAGCCAGCTGTTATACCATCACATATACCCCTCGAACACCAAGTGAAAGGACACCACACAAGTGTTATGAAAATAAACAGTGTATTTATTAAAATCACAACAGCCCTGTACTCTTTATGAGGACAGGGTACTAAGCACACAACAAAACTCTTACGAAAATACTTTGAACTGCACAATTTACACAAATGCCCGAGGGGCACGAAAAACCATATACTCTAAAAGTGGAATGTAAAATTACTAGCAGGTAAGTACTGGACTAATAGGCTTTGGAATCGCTAGGACTAAGTTACTGAACCTTCAGATTACTAGTAGGAGGCCTAGGGGAATCGGGTGCAGAGTGTGCACTCTCACGCGGGATGCGGGACAAAGTCTATGGGAGCTCTTAAAGGCAAAGTTAGTGTTCTCGGGCGAACCCGATAAGGTAGATCGAAAACGACAGTGGATATGGACCCTTGGATAGTGAGGCTATGCTGGGGCACCGAAATGCCGAAGTTACCTAGCCCAGGGGCTGCAGCTGCATAGGTCTGAAAAGACGTCGGGAATCCTCGTTGACGAACCAGGAGCCTGAAGAAAGAGTTGCTGGCAGGCGACCAGTGAAGATTGTTCGAAGTGATCGAAGATGGATGACACCTGAAAGCAGAGGGGACCAAGTTCTTAATCACTAGCCAGTGATTGTGTGGGCACCAGGATGGCACCGGGCGAAGTCACCTCGACCAGGTGAGTGGGCGACGCTGGGCTCTGCAGTCTCAAGGACCAGGAGGCGTTGTCGGCGACCAGGATGGAGGTGCGAGCTGTCCCTCGATGGTTGATGCTGTCGACGTCGCTGGACCCAGGATTGGGGCAACAAGTCTTGGCAAATTCAAGCCCACGCGGTGGACCTAAAATGGCGTCTGGAGTGGACCAGGAGGGTCCGGGGTGCTCCTCTTTTGGAAGGGAGCAAGGGCCAGTCTGGATCAACCAGACCAGCAGTGGTGAAGTCGTCGGGCGTCGTCGGGAAGGCCACAAGCCAGCGGGCTAGTAGCCAGACAACGCGGTGAGCAGCAAAAAGCAGAAGGGCCCCACGCAGATCTCGTGGATGCTAGGAGGCTGGACTTCGGTGCTGGAGCTGCTCAGGGTCGGGCTTCTCGGACCCCAAAGCACTCACCAGAGGATCCCTCGGCTGGATGCTGGATAGAAGTCGTGCAGTTCTGATGATGGCCGGTCCCTCGAGGTCTCGTCGCAACTACGGTTCTCAGCTTAGCTGTAGAGGTAGGTAGAGGTCAGAGGTGACAGGGAAGCCGGGTCTCGTCGAGCTGGTCAGTCGGATTCCGGAGGAAGGACGTGCAGCAAACCGCAGAGTTCTTAGATGGTGCCTGCAGATGCAGGGTGACTACTCCTTAGTCACAATGGAGAAATCTTGAGAAGAGTCGAGAGTTCCTTTCGTGGAAAGTAGTTTCTTGATTCAAAGATGATCTAATTTGGAAGGGGCCGTGCTCCTGCCTTTATCCTAAAGAAAGGGGTGGGTACGCGACTAGGTCCTGCCCTAGGGGTGGGACTAGGAAGGGGGGTGGTTACACCCCTCTCCCATGCCGGACTTTTCTTCAGGCCAGGGGCTGGTGTGCCCCTGGAACTGGTTCTAGCCGGCAGATGCGTAGTGAGCACCGGGGTGCCACTTGCAGTCACCTTCCTGTAAAGCCCTGCCTACACAGGATACACAAAACCCTGTCTGGGATGGTGCTAGCACCGCCCCAACAGGAAACCTTTTGTCCAAGCTAGAATTCAACTGGGAGGGTTAGGGGTAATTCCAGAAATGACCAGGCGCACGCCTGAGTAACCGCAGGGTATATGCTACTACAGAGTACAGCAGTCCAGGCAAAGAAGGGCGGGCGGTAATCCCTCGTGACCGCTCAAGGTGGGACCCCAAGGATCCACACTAATTGCACAGTAACAACAAAGCCCCTGCACTGGAGACAAACAGTAATTTCTTGGTGATTTACAGTATCAATGAGAAAAGTAAAGTGAGCACATCAAGACTTAAGTAAGTCGACCAATTGATGCAATAAAAGAGTTCAAAGGATGTAAAGTTCTTGGTGTGTAACACCGGTTTAATGTTCCTCTGTACTGGCCAACACGTGTTTCATCGCAGGGAACAGACTGCGAATCTTCAGGGCTGGGTATAGATACAAAAAATGCATTTGTAAGGGTGTTCTACACGAAATTAGATTAAAGTGGTATGTGTGACCGGGGTGAAAAAATGGCATGCCATGGAGTGACATTGTGTCAATAGTGACTTGATAAAGTAGGTGACTGTAGTGGGAGTGAAATGTGAATTTGATACTATCATGTATCAACAGATGGTGAAAAAGTGACCGTATTCTGCGAGTCTAGAAACATTTGTATTGACACTGACCAGTGTGAGAAAACATGAAGGTAGCGGAGTGAATAGTGGGTGTTTGTGTATTTATTTATATCGAATGCAAACCCCCGTGTGACTTAAGTGACTGTCCGAATATACATACCAATTATACTGTATAATATGTTTATATTTCATAGAATATACCTAAGCATAGTTTTCTCAATACGTGATTCATTTCACTTGTGCATAGCATTCTATGTCAAAGAATCAAGCATAGCTTACTTGACTTATGTGAACTTATTAAATCGTAAAATCAAACTATTGTAGTTGTCTTGGATAAAAAACAAAGCCCAGTGGGATTTCGGTTCTTATGTCCGGGGGGAGCGTCAACAGGTGTTGAAGCGACATTGGTTATGCCCACTAATGGTCCGTAGGAGTGCTGGAAGGTCAGTGCGAAAAGGAATAGTATATTGGCAAAGGAGGATAACTGGGAAGTAGGTGCAAGGAAGTGAGAATAAGTACACCTCAAAGAACACCAACTGTAGTCAAACTCGTTAATGTTTGACCACGCAATATGCAGTATTGTGGTAAAAAAATGCTGAGTGATTAGAAGACTAGGGCAACAATGATCCTGGCAGGTCGTGCCATAGAGAGAGATATAAATTGTAGAAAGTTTCCAAAAAACATGTTATAGCACTAAAAGGACTCACCCTCATAAGCTATGAAACGATAATGGTAATTTGGCCACCCGGATGGGAAAAGATGTGTAGAGAATAAGCGTTGCTCGCGTAGTTGGCGGTCTCTAAAAATATACATGATGCGTGTTTCAATGATAGTATATACATCAAACGGTTTAGTACGATAATAAACACGATGGAAAAGCCCTCTCTTTCGGTAATCCTACCTCATTAGTGTTCAATGGAGGCCACAAACCGGGAGGAGAAGATTTAGCGCAGTAGCGCTCGAAATCATAGACAGGCGGATACACCTGTGTACAAAGTAGAGTAACAAAAATAATAATGTAGATATACGATCCTTAGTAATAGGGCACTTCTTGTGACTACTGATAGTATAAGGCCAAAAAAGCGAGCGTAGTTTACCTGACTATCTGCATTCCCCCTCCTGTAGTTCCCGGCGCCGTGTTTCGAAAGACGGTCACCTGACAGGAAGTGGGGAAGCTTTTTATAACCTAGTTCCGCTTTCATTTACCAGAAGAACTAGACCGACAGTATAGTATGCTGTTTATACAAAGCCTGTCTATATTTAGAAGAAATACTATGTTATAACGTAGTGTGGGTTAGGAAGGGGGTGGAAGAAGGGGGGTTTTTTGGAAAAATTGTAAGTTGCTCCAAATAGTAGGTGTTCAAAAAGGGGGCACAATATTTAAACTTCCGGAAACCAAAAGGGGGGAGCAGAAATTGATCAATCAGTTTATGGTCTCGTGGATGATTGCCCCTAAAGGTTGTGTAATATTCAGGTAGGGAGAAAAAGTGTTGGAGATATATATGGATATCCGCTGTAACTGCAAATTATTACAAGGATAAAAAACATCGGTGAACAACATAGGTAAAAAATATAGGAAAAGGATAGGTAAAAAATATATATACAGACGTCAACATGTTAGATTCATAAATATTCAGAAAATGTGTGACATTCATAAATTCTCCAGAACTCGTGTGACATTCCTAAAGCAAGTATACATCCTACTGGTGTTGGTGTACGTTAGGAATCTATTTGTTCTGATAATGCAATGTGATAATGGGAAAACAAAGGTGTGTACAACAAGTCTCGGTTCAGTTCCCCAGGAAATATTGCATCTCAGGGTCGTAATTTAATCCGAATTCTATGCTGCGTAGACGCATGATCCAAGTTGCTTCTTTGCGTCTGAGGGCTAGTTCACGGTTGCCCCCTCTCACATGTACTGGCACTGTTTCAATACCATAGAAACATATACGAAAACCTTCAATAGCAGGTTGGCATTTGGCTATATGTAGGGCAACAGGATATTTTGGGTCTTGTTTTTGGATGGCCCTCATGTGTTCTGAGATTCTGTCTTTCAAACTCCTAATTGTGCTGCCCACGTATTGTTTCCCACATTGGCATTCTATTATGTATATTACATATTTAGTGGTGCAGTTAATGTTAACTCTGATATCATACGTGTCTCTGTTGGGTCCATTAAATTTCGTGGTTTTGTGTTTGGCCCATTTACACATTGCACAGAAGCCGCATTTGTAGAACCCCTTGCTGCGTTGTCAGCCAGTCAGGGGTCATATCTGTTCGTGGAACAGTGGGGCTGAGTCTATTCCTCAAAGTTCTTCCTCTGCGGAAGGTTATTTGAGGAGATGAGGGAATTATATCTTTCAGTATTGGATCATTTTTGAGCAGAATCCAATGTTTGGTCATACTGTTGCGGATGGATTTATGTAGACTATTAAACTCGGTGATCATTCTCACTGTAGAGTCTTTCGCCTTGTTAGAGTTGTTCATTTTCAGTGTCTCCGATCTCGTAATTCTAGTCAGTCTCTTTTTAGCTGAGGTTAGGGTTTCTTGAGGATAACCTCGTCTCTCGAATCTTAGTTCCATGTCCTGTAAGGTGTTGACCAGATCACTGTCTTTGCTGCAGTTTCTTCTAGCTCTAAGAAATTCCCCAAAAGGTATAGATCTGATCTGGTGTGGTGGATGGAAACTGTCTGCTCGAAGAATAGCATTGCAGGACGTAGGTTTCCTGTAGAGTCTACTATGTAGTTCATTTTCAAGGACATAGAATTCTAGGTCTAAAAACTCCATTTTGGTTTTGCTGGACTTCATGGTGAAATTCAGTTCCCAGTTGTTGTGGTTGAGGTGTTCAAAGAAGCTTAGGAGTAAATCATCTGAACCCGTCCAGAGTAAAATGCAGTCGTCAATGTAGCGTCCCCAAAACAGTATGGAGTCGGTATATGAGATGCCTTGGGTACTCCAAATGTGGTCTGCTTCGAAAGCACCCATGAAAAGATTGGCGAAAGATGGTGAAAACTTTGAACCCATGGCTACACCGCGTTTTTGTCTGTACCAGTTTTTTTGAAACATGAAAAAGTTGTTGTTAAGGATCAAGTTCATCATGGAGATTAACATTTGTGTGTGAGCCCACAGGGATGCTGGTCTATTGGACAAAACCCGCGTGATTGCTTCAATACCCAGGACTGGATTGATGCTCGTATATAGAGCGACAACATCCATTGTCACTATAGTGGTGTTGGGTTGCCATTCTAGGTCGCTTAGTACACTCAAAATATGTTTGGAGTCTTGTATGAAGGAGGGTAGGTTTTTTACTAGTGGGCCTAGAAATACATCTACCAGTACATGTGAGAGGGGGCAACCGTGAACTAGCCCTCAGACGCAAAGAAGCAACTTGGATCATGCGTCTACGCAGCATAGAATTCGGATTAAATTACGACCCTGAGATGCAATATTTCCTGGGGAACTGAACCGAGACTTGTTGTACACACCTTTGTTTTCCCATTATCACATTGCATTATCAGAACAAATAGATTCCTAACGTACACCAACACCAGTAGGATGTATACTTGCTTTAGGAATGTCACACGAGTTCTGGAGAATTTATGAATGTCACACATTTTCTGAATATTTATGAATCTAACATGTTGACGTCTGTATATATATTTTTACCTATCCTTTTCCTATATTTTTTACCTATGTTGTTCACCGATGTTTTATATCCTTGTAATAATTTGCAGTTACAGCGGATATCCATATATATCTCCAACACTTTTTCTCCCTACCTGAATATTACACAACCTTTAGGGGCAATCATCCACGAGACCATAAACTGATTGATCAATTTCTGCTCCCCCCTTTTGGTTTCCGGAAGTTTAAATAATGTGCCCCCTTTTTGAACACCTACTATTTGGAGCAACTTACAATTTTTCCAAAAAACCCCCCTTCTTCCACCCCCTTCCTAACCCACACTACGTTATAACATAGTATTTCTTCTAAATATAGACAGGCTTTGTATAAACAGCATACTATACTGTTGGTCTAGTTCTTCTGGTAAATGAAAGCGGAACTAGGTTATAAAAAGCGTCCCCACTTCCTGTCAGGTGACCGTCTTTCGAAACACGGCGCCGGGAACTACAGGAGGGGGAATGCAGATAGTCAGGTAAACTACGCTCGCTTTTTTGGCCTTATACTATCAGTAGTCACAAGAAGTGCCCTATTACTAAGGATCGTATATCTACATTATTATTTTTGTTACTCTACTTTGTACACAGGTGTATCCGCCTGTCTATGATTTCGAGCGCTACTGCGCTAAATCTTCTCCTCCCGGTTTGTGGCCTCCATTGAACACTAATGAGGTAGGATTACCGAAAGAGAGGGCTTTTCCATCGTGTTTATTATCGTACTAAACCGTTTGATGTATATACTATCATTGAAACACGCATCATGTATATTTTAAGAGACAGCCAACTACGTGAGCAACGCTTATTCTCTACACATCTTTTCCCATCCGGGTGGCCAAATTACCATTATCGTTTCATAGCTTATGAGGGTGAGTCCTTTTAGTGCTATAACATGTTTTTTGGAAACTTTCTACAATTTATATCTCTCTCTATGGCACGACCTGCCAGGATCATTGTTGCCCTAGTCTTCTAATCACTCAGCATTTTTTTACCACAATACTGCATATTGCGTGGTCAAACATTAACGAGTTTGACTACAGTTGGTGTTCTTTGAGGTGTACTTATTCTCACTTCCTTGCACCTACTTCCCAGTTATCCTCCTTTGCCAATATACTATTCCTTTTCGCACTGACCTTCCAGCACTCCTACGGACCATTAGTGGACATAACCAATGTCGCTTCAACACCTGTTGACGCTCCCCCCGGACATAAGAACCGAAATCCCACTGGGCTTTGTTTTTTATCCAAGACAACTACAATAGTTTGATTTTACGATTTAATAAGTTCACATAAGTCAAGTAAGCTATGCTTGATTCTTTGACATAGAATGCTATGCACAAGTGAAATGAATCACGTATTGAGAAAACTATGCTTAGGTATATTATATGAAATATAAACATGTTATACAGTATAATTGGTATGTATATTCGGACAGTCACTTAAGTCACAAGGGGGTTTGCATTCGATATAAATAAATACACAAACACCCACTATTCACTCCGCTACCTTCACGTTTTCTCACACTGGTCAGTGTCAATACAAATGTTTCTAGACTCGCAGAATACGGTCACTTTTTCACCATCTGTTGATACATGATAGTATCAAATTCACATTTCACTCCCACTACAGTCACCTACTTTATCAAGTCACTATTGACACAATGTCACTCCATGGCATGCCATTTTTTCACCCCGGTCACACATACCACTTTAATCTAATTTCGTGTAGAACACCCTTACAAATGCATTTTTTGTATCTATACCCAGCCCTGAAGATTCGCAGTCTGTTCCCTGCGATGAAACACGTGTTGGCCAGTACAGAGGAACATTAAACCGGTGTTACACACCAAGAACTTTACATCCTTTGAACTTTTGTCCAAGCTCCCCTCGCTGGAAGGACTCCCAGCTGTAGGGGGTCAGACTCATGTCTGTGGTGGCAGCATCCATTTTGTGATGCTGAGGCTTGAGTTAACTTTAACCGGGGTTCACAGTTACATACATGTTGTGTCCCTCTAGAAGGGTGGAATGCTAACCCCGTCGCCAGAATTGGCGAGGGGTTAGTATTCCAATTCGTATGACACCTTACTCGACATGTTTTGATAAAGGGATAACAAAGATAGCATTAACCGCAAGGATTATAATGCACTTAAGAGTATATGGTATGCGTTATCATGGAACAGCTATTAGGACTTGGTTCCGCAAGCTGCAAACGGGCTCAGCTTATGCCAGAGCACCATCTCACACGATTCCAAGCACTCTGCCTTCAGGATTGTCAAGGCCTGCCATAGGAGTGACTGATAGGAATCTGTGTGTCCATTTTAGGGTTAGATATAGGTATACTATATCTAAAGCAAAGGGTGATTACACCACCTTGCCCCAGCTGTCGTGCAGCCAGTTGTGTCAGATTTAGATGGCCATCCAGGGGTGGCATAATACATGCTTCAGCCCCTGGTAGGCCCTGGGTACACCTATGCCCTGAGTTACAGTGTCTGATAAGGTGGCCCAGTACCAATTGGATAATGCACCTAAGGTACACGTGTCAATTTAGTGAGAGAACAGCTAGGCTGTGGGTCTGATTAGCAGGCCCACAGCCAGAGAAAGTCGTAAACCAGTGAAACAAAAGAAAAAATCTGGGTTATCATAGGATTGCAGACCCTACTCTCCTACATGACCCCCCCCCCAAACTTTGGGACAATAAACTAACCTTGACCAGGGGAGTCTTCTTGCTCTAAGTGGAAATACCTGGAGAGCCCATCTGCATTGCCATGATCAGTGCCAGGTCTATGCTCCACTGTAAAATCCATCCCCTGTAGGGAAAGGGACCACCTAAGCAGTTTGGGGTTTTCACCCTTCATCTGATTTAGCCATAAGAGGGGCTTATGGTCGGTCTGAATCTTGAAATGAGTGCCAAACAAGTATGGCCTCAGTTTCTTCAGGGCCCAAACCACAGCAAAGGCCTCCCTCTCAATAGCTGACCAATTTTTCTCTCTGGGGGTCAGCCTTCTGCTTATAAAAGCAATGGGCTGGTCATTACCATCAAAATTCAGTTGAGATAGAACAGCTCCCACACCCAACTCAGAAGCATCTGTTTGGACAATGAATGGTTTGGAGTAGTCTGGACTCTTGAGGATAGGTGCTGTGCACATGGCCTGCTTTAGGTCATCGAATGCTTTTTGACAGCCTGCTGTCCACTGAACTTTCTTTGGCATTTTTTTACTTGTCAGTTCATTAAGTGGAGTCACAATTGATCCACAATTTCTGACAAACTTTCTATAGTAACCAGTCAGGCCCAAGAAAGCTCGAACCTGAGTCTGGGTGGTTGGAGGAGCCCAGACCCTGATTGACTGTATCTTGCTCTCCAGTGGCTGAACTTGGCCTCCACCTACAAGGTGGCCCAAGTACACAACCTGTATCTGCCCTATCTGGCACATGGTGGCCTTGATAGTGAGACCTGCTGCTTGCAGTGCCTCTAACACTTTCCTCAGGTGGACCAGGTGATCCTCCCAGGTGGAGCTAAAGACAGCAATATCATCAAGATATGCTGCACAGAAGTCATCCAGCCCAGTGAGAACATGATTCACCAGCCTTTGGAAGGTGGCAGGTGCATTTTTCAAACCAAAGGGCATTACCACAAATTGATAATGCCCACCAGGGGTAGAAAATGCTGTCTTGGGCTTGGCATCCTCAGCTAACCTGATTTGCCAATACCCAGCTGTCAGGTCAAATGTACTTAAGTAGTTGGCAGAAGCCAATCTATCTATAAGCTCATCTGCCCTTGGTATTGGGTGGGCATCAGTCTTAGTGACTGCATTGAGACCCCTGTAGTCTACGCAAAACCTCATCTCTTTCTTACCACCCTGGGTGTGAGGCTTTGGCACTAGAACTACTGGACTAGCCCAAGGGCTATCTGAGGGTTCAATGACTCCCAACTCCAACATTTTCTGCACTTCAGTTTTGATGCAGTCTCTAACATGATCAGGCTGCATGTAGATTTTACTCTTAACTGACAAGCTGTCACCAGTGTCAACCTCATGGGTGCACCAATTGGTTTGGCTGGGTGTTAGAGAGAACATATGCCTGAAGGATTGAAGAACTTGTTTGCAATCCTTCTGTTGATGTTCAGAGAGGCTGCCACAAAAGGCAACACCATCTACTGATCCATCATCAGGATTCTGAGTGAGCAGGTCTGGGAGAGGGTCACTCTCTTCCTCCTGTCCCTCATCTATGGCCATGAGCAAGCTCATGTCCTTCCTGTCGACATATGCTTTGAGCCTGTTTACATGGAGCACCCTGTGGGGGCTCCAGGGAGTTCCAAGGTCCACCAGGTAGGTGACCTCTCCCTTTTGCTCAAGGATTGTGTGGGGCCCAGACCATTTGTCTTTGAGTGCTGCTGGGGCCACTGGCTCCAACACCCACACCTTCTGTCCAGGCTGGTATACAGTCAGGACAGCCTTTTGGTCATGCCAGGCTTTTTGAAGTTCCTGGCTAGCCTCAAGGTTTTTGGATGCCTTTTCCATGTACTCAGCCATCCTGGAGCGGAGACCAAGTACATAGTCCACTATGTTGGTTGCAGGCTTTTTGAGAGGTCTCTCCCATCCTTCCTTCACCAAACACAGAGGTCCTCATACAGGATGTCCATACAAAAGTTCAAAAGGGCTGTAGCCAACCCCCTTCAGTGGGACTTCTCAATAAGCAAATAAAAGGCAGGGTATCAGGACATCCCATCTACGCCTGAGCTTTTCAGGTAGTCCATGAATCATCCCTTTTAGGGTCCTGTTGAACCTTTCAACAAGCCCATTGCATTGTGGATGATAGGGTGTAGTGAACTTGTAGTTGACACCACATTCCTTCCACATAGCAGTTAAGTAGCTTGACATGAAGTTTGCACCTCTGTCAGAGACAACCTCCTTAGGGAAGCCCACTCTGGAGAACACTCCAACTAGGGCTCTTGCCACAACAGGTGCTGTAGTGGTCCTAAGGGGAATAGCTTCAGGATACCTGGTGGCATGGTCCACCACCACCAGTATAAACTTGTGCCCTGATGCTGTCTGGGGTTCCATTGGTCCAACAATGTCAATCCCCACCCTTTCAAAGGGCACCCCCACCACAGGTATTGGTATAAGGGGGGCCTTTGTTGTGCCACCTGACTTACCACTGGCTTGGCAAGTGACACAGGAGCGACAAAACTCCTTGGTATCCTCATTCATGTGAGGCCAGTGAAAGTGTGAGACAATTCTGTCCCAAGTCTTGTTCTGGCCTAAGTGACCTGCAAGGGGAATCTCATGGGCCAAGGTGAGAAGGAAACCTCTCAGAGACAAGGGGATAACCAGCCTCCTGGTTGCACCAGGCTTGGGGTCTCTTGCCTCAGAGTACAGGAGTCCATCTTCCCAGTATACCTTGTGGGTACCTGTGGCGTTCCCTGCAGCCTCATCAGCAGCCTGCTGTCTGAGGGGTTCAAGAGAAGGGCAGGCTAACTGTTCCTTCCCCAGGTCTGCTCTGGAGGGCCCCCCTGAGCCCAGAAATTCAACTTGATCAAGTTCAAATTCTTTAGGCTCAGTTTCCCTCAGCTCCTGTAGGTCAGCCTCCTCTGAGACTTGATCCTCAACCTGGGGCAAGGGGGAAGGCAATGCCTTAACCCTCCTGCTCTTCTTCTTGGAAGGTGTCTGGTCCATTGTTCCAGGATCCAGCACCTGTTCAGTAGGGCATCTTCTGGCCTGTGACCTAGTCACAGCAAGCACATGTGCTGGCAAGCCTAACATCTCCATGTGAGTCCTCTGCTCAACTTCTGACCATTGTGATGACTCCAAATCATTGCCCAACAAACAATCCACTGGGAGGTCTGAACTAACTACAACCTTCTTTTGGCCATTTACCCCTCCCCAGGAGAAAGCAACAATCGCCATACTATGACTGGTAGTGACGTTGCTGGCATTGGTCACCAGGAAATCTGTGCCTGGCATGATCTGTCCAGGGTCCACAAAGTTAGGTGTCACCATGGTGACACTGGCACAAGTGTCCCTATAGGCCTGAGCCATTTTGCCATTTATCAAAGGTGTCTGCCTGTATTTGCCCAAAGTATTGGGACTGACATCAGGGGATATATCCACATCCCCTGTACAGACAAGGACAGCCTGAGTGAGTGTGCCAACTAAGTTGTCATACCCCTCAGAACCCAAGGTTAACCCAACTAATCCCTTGGGAGGTGCACTGCTACTGCTGGCTGTACTAGGGGGCACAGGTGCCTTAGGGGCTGCAGTAGCAGGAGTCTGCCCTCCTTTCTTGGTGCACTCACTAAACCAGTGAGTTTTACTTTTACAGTACTGGCACCACCTTTTTGACTGGCCTTCTTGAGTCTTCTTCTTCTGGGAAGCCTGACGCCACCCTCTTTGGATTGTTGGGGACCTGTCGAAGACTTCTGGTCATTTTGTTCACCTTTAGTATCTTTACCCTTCTGGTCTGCTTTCTTCTGACCACCCTGGTTCTGGCCCTGGTTCTGCTTAGGTCTTGTTCTGACCCATCTGTCTGCCTTCTTTCCCAATTCTTGGGGAGAGGTCAGATCTGAGTCAACAAGATGCTGATGCAACAACTGGTTCTGACAATTGTTTAAAATCTGTTCCCTCATGATCAGATTATACAATCCTGTGTAATCAGTAACCTTACTGCCCAGCAACCAGCCCTCCAAAGCCTTAGTGGCACAATCTACAAAATCAGACCAATCCTGAGACTGAGTTTTCTGGGTATCCCTGAACAGCAACCTGTACTGCTCAGTGGTTAGGCCAAACCCATCTATCAGTGTATTCTTCAGGACTTGGTAATTGCTAGCATCCTCAGCTCTAGTAGTGAGGAGCTTGTCTCTACCTTTACCCTCAAAGGAGAGCCACAAGATAGCTGGCCACTGACTCTGGGGGACACACTGTACAGTGCAAGCCCTCTCCAAAGCAGTCATCCATTTGTGGATATCATCCCCTTGTTTAAAGGGGGGCACTATCTTACTCAGGTGTCTAGTGTCTAAACTCCTGTCTTTTTCTCTTGGGAGAATGCTGCCACCAGTGGAATCTAGTCCACTTAACTTTTGCTCTCTAGCAAAGGCAAGCCTCTCTTTGGCCAGGGCAAGTTCTTCCCTTTCAATCCTCAGATTGGCCTCCCTCATCTTAGCTTCATGCTCCCTTCTCTTAGGGGATGACATCCCTCTATGAGAAGAGGTCTGAGAGCCATTGGTTCGAATGGATCTGTTAGAGCCTCTGGATAGAGATCTAACTCGTCCATTCCCAATGTTAAGCTGGCCAGAGAGGGGCCCCAGGGGTCTCCTAGTACCATTCTCATGCCTGCTTAAGTTGTCCCTAGTTAGCTGGCTAACTACTTCTTGACCTTTGTCTGCCTCGTCCTCAGATGGCTCTAGATCCTCATCCTCCTCTTCGCCTTCTGCAGAGAGATGGATAAGGTCAGGGTCACCTGAGGTTCCCTCTAGGGGAGGCATTGTCCCATCTGGATTAGAAGGGTCTGAGTTACCAGCCCTCCTGGCATCATAAGTCTCTAAGAGACCAATCAGGAATGGGATTGTAGGGTTAGAACCCTGTTTTAGCTTCCTGGAGGTACACACTTGTCTCATCTCCTGGAAGCTAAGAGCAGCATATCTGGAAGTGACCTGTGGAGGGTCTACTGACACAAGAGGAGACTCAGAGTTTCCTCCTTTGTCTGACATGCTGTTTCTAGTGTGGTGTAAGTGATGCACCTACCTACACTATTTGTTTGCCTACTGATCCCTTGCTAAGAGTTGTAGCCAAGGTGTGCTAAGCCTTGAGGAGCTACAACAGCTGGTTCAGTAGAACTCAGAGTATTCTAAGCTAAGTTATATGTACCTGGAGTAGTTATGTGATCTTTCACAAGATATTCTTAGGATACGTGTGGTAAAACAACAGCAAGCTCAAATCCCAACCGCTGCTCACCAATGTGAGAAGTTGGCCTGATATTCAGTGTTCACTATTCTAGTGATCACTATGTATCAGTCCAAACAACCCTTATGGTGATTGGTTGTAAGTCAACCTTATAGACCAGCTATCCTAGTAGCGTGGATACGAGCAGTCTTCGGGCTAAACTCTAGAGGGCATGTTAAGCCAGCTGTTATACCATCACATATACCCCTTGAACACCAAGTGAAAGGACACCACACAAGTGTTATGAAAATAAACAGTGTGTTTATTTAAATCACAACAGCCCTGTACTCTTTATGAGGACAGGGTACTAAGCACACAACAAAACTCTTACGAAAATACTTTGAATTGCACAATTTACACAAATGCCCGAGGGGCACGAAAAACCATATACTCTAAAAGTGGAATGCAAAATTACTAGCAGGTAAGTACTGGACTAATAGGCTTTGGAATCGCTAGGACTACGTTACTGAACCTTCAGATTACTAGTAGGAGGCCTAGGGGACTCGGGTGCAGAGTGTGCACTCTCACGCGGGATGCGGGACAAAGTCTATGGGAGCTCGTAAAGGCAAAGTTAGTGTTCTCGGGCGAACCCGATAAGGTAGATCGAAAACGACAGTAGATCTGGACCCTTGGATAGTGAGGCTATGCTGGGGCACCGAAATGCCGAAGTTACCTAGCCCAGGGGCTGCAGCTGCATAGGTCTGAAAAGACGTCGGGAATCCTCGTTGACGAACCAGGAGCCTGAAGAAAGAGTTGCTGGCAGGCGACCAGTGAAGATTGTTCGAAGTGATCCAAGCCTGGATCGAAGATGGATGACACCTGAAAGCAGAGGAAACCAAGTTCTTAATCACTAGCCAGTGATTGTGTGGGCACCAGGATGGCACCGGGCGAAGTCACCTCGACCAGGTGAGTGGGCGACGCTGGGCTCTGCAGTCTCACGGACCAGGAGGCGTTGTCGGCGACCAGGATGGAGGTGCGAGCTGTCCCACGATGGTTGATGCTGTCGACGTCGCTGGACCTAGGATTGGGGCAACAAGTCTTGGCAAATTCAAGCCCACGCGGTGGACCTAAAATGGCGTCTGGAGTGGACCAGGAGGGTCCGGGGTGCTCCTCTTTTGGAAGGGAGCAAGGGCCAGTCTGGAGCAACCAGACCAGGAGTGGTGAAGTCGTCGGGCGTCGTCGGGAAGGCCACAAGCCAGCGGGCTAGTAGCCAGACAACGCGGTGAGCAGCAAAAAGCAGAAGGGCCCCACGCAGATCTCGTGGATGCTGGGAGGCTGGACTTCGGTGCTGGAGCTGCTCAGGGTCGGGGCTTCTCGGACCCCAAAGCACTCACCAGAGGATCCCTCGGCGGTCGTGCTGGATAGAAGTCGTGCAGTTCTGATGATGGCCGGTCGCTCGAGGTCTCGTCGCACCTACGGTTCTCAGCTTAGCTGTAGAGGTAGGTAGAGGTCAGAGGTGCCAGGGAAGCCGGGTCTCGTCGAGCTGGTCAGTCGGATTCCGGAGGAAGGACGTGCAGCAAACCGCAGAGTTCTTAGATGGTGCCTGCGGATGCAGGGTGACTACTCCTTAGTCACAAGGGAGAAATCTTGAGAAGAGTCGAGAGTTCCTTTCGTGGAAAGTAGTTTCTTGATTCAAAGATGATCTAATTTGGAAGGGTCCCCGCTCCTGCCTTTATCCTAAAGAAAGGGGTGGGTACGCGACTAGGTCCTGCCCTAGGGGTGGGACCAGGAAGGGGGGTGGTTACACCCCTCTCCCATGCCGGACTTTCCCCAGGCCAGGGGCTGGTGTGCCCCTGAACTGGTTCTAGCCGGCAGATGCGTAGTGAGCACCGGGGTGCCACTTGCAGTCACCTTCCTGTAAAGCCCTGCCTACTCAGGATACACAAAACCCTGTCTGGGATGGTGCTAGCACCGCCCCTGACAGGAAACCCTTTGTCCAAGCTCCCCTCGCTGGAAGGACTCCCAGCTGTAGGGGGTCAGACTCGTGACTGTGGTGGCAGCATCCATTTTGTGATGCTGAGGCTTGAGTTAACTTTAACCGGGGTTCACAGTTACATACATGTCGTGTCCCTCTAGAAGGGTGGAATGCTAACACCGTCGCCAGAATTGGCGAGGGGTTAGTATTCCAATTCGTATGACACCTTACTCGACATGTTTTGATAAAGCGATACCAAAGATAGCATTTAACCGCGAGGATTACAATGCACTTAAGAGTATATGGTATGCGTTATCATGGAACAGCTATTAGGACTTGGTTCCGCAAGCTGCAAACGGGCTCAGCTCATGCCAGAGCACCATCTCACACGATTCCAAGCACTCTGCCTTCAGGATTGTCAAGGCCTGCCATAGGAGTGACTGATAGGAATCTGTGTGTCCATTTTAGGGTTAGATATAGGTATACTATATCTAAAGCAAAGGGTGATTACACCACCTTGCCCCAGCTGTCGTGCAGCCAGTTGTGTCAGATTTAGATGGCCATCCAGGGGTGGCATAATACATGCTTCAGCCCCTGGTAGGCCCTGGGTACACCTATGCCCGAGTTACAGGGTCTGATAAGGTGGCCCAGTACCAATTGGATAATGCACCTAAGGTACACGTGTCAATTTAGTGAGAGAACAGCTAGGCTGTGGGTCTGATTAGCAGGCCCACAGCCAGAGAAAGTCGTAAACCAGTGAAACAAAAGCAAAAAATCTGGGTGATCATAGGATTGCAGACCCTACTCTCCTACAAGGTGAAGAAGATCTTGTATGCGTGGTGATGGACCAATTCAAGGAGATATTGATCCAGGTAAGTAAACCCCCTGAGGGGCGACCTTTGCCTGAGCTAGTTGCTGGAATAAAGTACGTAATATAACCAGATTTATACAAGGGAGCCAGGCTTCAAGTCTCCTGGAACAGCGAGACGTCGAACTTTTCAATAAGCTCATTCCACTCGGGAAGGAGCAGTTTTTTCTGGACTCCCGCTATATTCCAGGAGAGGAAGTCAAGCACCCTCAAATTGGGCCCATCTACAAAAACTTCACCATCTACAGCACAAGCGGGAGCCCCTATCCGATCAGAATAAGGACTCTCACCCTTTGGCTTTTCTACGTAGGGGGGGGTTGAGATGGAATGGATCTCCCTGCCTCTGGCTCCTACTGGGACAGTAGATAAATTCTGCAATGGGCCACAATCTAGTCAGTCAACTGTGTTTAATCCTGGCCCACCTCCCGTCCTCCCTTGTACTTCGAACTCCAACAGCCAGAGTGGGGAACGTCTAATCTGGATAGCTGAGTGCTCTGGAGAAGAGGTACGAAATTCCAGAGCCAATATATTCTCAGCAAGTGGAACATTAGTTCACAACAGCTCGATACAGTCTGTCTGTCCTCCTTACTCTGACCATATCTTCCCGTATAATTGACCTACAACCCCTCACATGGCGCAACCAATGGATTGCTTTGTTGCGCAAGGAATCACTACTTTCATAGCCTTGCCTAGGGGAACATTTAGGGACTTTAACCATGTAAACTATTGGGAGAATACCCCCTGAGGGAGTGTGGTTCCCCTGGGCGATGGGGCCGGCCTGGGCGCTCTGGTCATCCTTAGGATGGTAGTGTTGCTGAAGACTGACTATACCAGAAGAGGTACTTGAGACCCCTTGGGCTTTTGCAGTATCAGCATAAGATCTTGTAGTGCTGAGCAAGGAGGCCAAGGGAGAGGGACCATTATCCTGATTGCATAACCCAGGATGTGACCCAATACCTGCCCCTTAAGGAACTCCTGACAGTAACCTATTCGTTAACGGAGTAGGTAGAGTGGAGGGAGGTGGGGGGGCCTAGTAACTGCAGGGGGATGAACAACCCTATGGTTTAGGTCTTCCACCACTTTCTTTAGGGATGCCACCTCCGTTAGGAGTAATTCAACTTTCTGTAACAATCCCTCATTAAAAGGTCCAGAGTTGCAACTAATAGCAACATCAATGGTACCAATACCAGTATGTTCGCTAAGTGAAACAGATGGAATATCCTCAGCAAAGTGCTCTAATGCTGCAAATCTATTTGACCATGGGACTTGCTCATCAACTTCACAAACATGTGAATCCCCTCCATTAATTGAAATTGCTGGAGATAGTAAAGATTCATCTAGGGGGGAATCCTTCGATCCATCGGCCAATGGACTATGCACGGTACAAATAGGAGGTTTTTGGAATGGTTTGTTGAAGATTGATGGAACTACTCTTCTTGGTTTATTAGCTAATGCCTCCTCCAAGGGATTGGTGGCAAGATCCAGTACTGTTCTATTGTTGGCTCCCAGAATCTCTTCACATTCACCGACTATCGTCTCAATTCTATTGAGAACGCAATTACTAGCTGCATGAAACACTTTCTTTGCCTTTTTCCCTTTTTTACCCCCGGCTGCCCCCCCCCCTTCATTGTCTTCCTTTTACCCATACGGAGGATGGTGTTAACCAGGGGGGGAATCTACCGGTTATAAGTCTCGAGGATAGGGCTTTCAGTGAAGTGAAAAGGTCTCTAGGCTTAAATGTCCTTGAAATTGACCACAAGGGCCCAACAAAGTAGATGGAGAAAGTACCTCATGTCCTGTGCCACGGATGAATGTAGGGGGAGGGGGGGCCTGCCCTGCCTCTTCCTGGCGAGGACGGGCCCACCCTTGGGCCGGGCTTCGCCCGGCGCACGCCCACACGCGTCCCTCGCAGCGGGTGACGCGAGCTGTTAAGTGCCGGTGATGAGGGAGAGGCTGGAACACACGCTGGCTGCCCGGCTGTCTCCTAGGGCGAGAAGTCCCGCAGCAACAATGCCCCCGCAGCCATCACGAAGAGTCACCCGCGAAGCGGGTGGGGTGTGCTGTTAAGTGCCGGTGATGAGGGAGGGGCTGGGAACACACGCTGGTTGCCCCCCTGTCTCCTGGGGCGAGAAGTCCCGCAGCAACAATGCCCCGCTGCCTTCACGAAGCATCACCCGCGAAGCGGGTGCTGCGAGCTGTTAAGTGCCGGTGATGAGGGAGGTGCTGGGAACACACAATGGCTGCCCCGCAGTCTCCTGGGGCGAGAAGTCCCGCAGCAACAATGCCCCCGCTGCCTTCACGAAGCATCACCCAATTCATAAAACTGATGAAAAGGTTAATGGGCAAAATGTCACCAAAATTCCAATAAAGGGAACCAAATATATGAATTTTCAAAGATTTAAGGGAAAAAGTGCCAATATGAGTAGTCCCTTTTTATGGCTGACCAGGGCCTAGGCATGATTTCAAGCTAAGAGTGATTGAGCATGGGTGGGCTACACCAAGATGGTTGTCAAAAATCAAAGATTTTACCTTCTGGCATAGTTTCTGAAATGGAAGTCGAAATCCTCAGTGGGGCAAAGTTGCTGGTTGTATTCGTGAAAGTCCTCTCAAAGCCACATAGCTGTTGGACGAGGTCCAACTGAACCAGTTGGTGTGGAGGGAAAAGTTCTGTGCGAGAGAAATTCAAAATTTCACAGCCACCAAAGTCCTTGAGACAGTAAGATACTTTTCGAGCCTTCGCTCAGTCAATATTTCTACCTTTGGAAAAAACATTTTTATGGTGCACAGAACCCTCCAGCATAGCATGCCTGAAGCAGTATCTGACAGTAACTTTGACATCTGTGTGGTTGTCTCCAGCTGACACTCTACAGGTCTTGGAAGTCTAAAAATGTTTTACGTCCTAGCTTTTCAGGATTACTGGAGCATCACTTATTGGTCACTTCTCAGGCTCCCAGGTCTGCAGGGACAGCACTTAGTGACCAGAACTCACTCCAACATAGTCCACTAGCAGAGTGGATTTAAGTCTAAATACTACTGGTCAGTTGAGCACTTCAGGAAAAAGACTTTTCAAAGCTTGTTGCATCATCCTTTAGCAACACAGGAGATCACCCCTAAGCCTTGGAGGCTATTCTTAGTACTGTGTGCAAGTGGAAGCAGGTCCAACCTATCAAGTCTCAAACAGCAAGTCCAGTCGCCATCTGTTCTTCCACAGACCAGAGTGTGTTCTGATGAGCTGTAGGTGAGGTGCCATTTTTGTAGGTTTCACTAGCCAGTGGGTGGGGCCCGACACCTGGACACTTCCTAACCAATGAGAAACAGGTTCTCAAGGGCACACCTTCCCACTTTTGAAGCACATCCTGTTTGCTATATTGCAAATTTTTCCACAGTGTAATTTTCTTTTATGGAATAATATGTTTTCATTAAGTGCCACAACAACAAACAAGTGGTGTAATGCGCGTATATCTGGATACAGTGCACCTAGTATTCAGATTGGTTAAGATCATTAGCAACAAGATATCACATAGTGTCATCTTCAATCAAAGGTACTTTTCAGTTATCCTCAGATGTTCCATCGGGGGCACTAATAATGTCATCAGTATTATCCATTAGGTGTCTCAGCTGAACGGTAACCAAACATGGTACATTACAATACTCAGAATCCAACAGATGAAGGATCAATCACACATACATTGAAAAAAGAGTGTATTATTCTAAGTAAAATTAAATGTGGAAAGGACAGGTTGCCATCTCATGGATGGGTCTTTTAGGCCTTAGCGAACAGAGATGGACGAAGGATGTTAACAAGCATTTGCAATGCAATAGCAGGGGGAGGTGTGGCTGTGTGTGTTGGAGCTTCCCAGGAGACAGGAGATGTGCACGTGCGCGGCCCACTCCGATCCGATTCTTGAAGATGAGAGTGGCCATCTCTTGTCTCCTGGGAAGCTGAGCCGGTGACTATAGGTCTCTGGCGAGACAGCGCTTCACGCTGTAATCACCACAAGACCTCAAAATGGGGGCGGCAGAGGAGATCAGTCTTCATCAGTGTCGACAAGATAAAAAGTGACAGATGACTTGCAAACCTAGGGTCTACTCCTGACGGGGTTTGAGGAAAGTGGGGAGGGGTACGGAGACAACTTGCAGGACTCTGATGCTTAACGACACATTTATAATCTTTTTCTATTTTTACCCGCGGGTGACGGGATACTTATTCGGGGAGAAATAGCTTGGATGGTAGTTACTAGTGTAGCTATTTCTTGTCCTTATGGATTCATTTGTACGGAATTCCTACTGTTATATAACTCGTGTGGAGGGGTGGATGTGTTCTTACTTGTAGTTCATAGTACAGATTTTTGAGATATACTGTACGTGAAAATGCAACAAAATAAAATCTTTAAAAAAACAAAAAACAAAGTGGCACAATCTTTCTGCCCTTGAAGGTGGTTGGGTGCCAGCCAGGGGTTTTTAGGGAAATAAACAGTCTCTTCCTCATCTAGTTCAAACTGGTCTGGGACCTGCTTCCCCTGTCACTGGGGTGGGGTCATGCTGACTACAGACAGTCCAGGAAAAAAAGGCTTTTCTTCCCTAGGTATTCCTTTACACTGAACTATGAATAGTTTATCCCCAATTGCCCTTCCTGAGCAAAGAGTCACATACCTTACACACAGGTCTCCTTGACAAAAGGCCTAAGCCATTGTCTATGCTTGGAGAACAGTTTTCACACCTCATAGATGGGAAGCACCAGCAGGCCGACCATCTACTGCAAGTATTCCAGTACCTTTTCCTAAACTAGAGGTAGCAGAGCTATGGTTTTATACAGAACTGTGCTATTTTTTCATGAGACAACTACAGCCCTTCACAGTGAAAATAGCCTTTGGAGGCTAGTCATTGTAGACAAATGCCAACACAATTCTTTCATACATCACTTCTAAATACTACGCACCCTACCTTGTGAGCTACAAGGCCTACTTATGGATGACTCATTTAATATTTAAAAGTAAGGTTCTTTCTGTAAGGTTCTTTCTTGAGAACAAGGGATTGTGTTGACAGGTTAGCCTGCAGGTTTAAAAGCTGCAGCTGTGAGGCAGCAACGACCATATTTTCTTTGTCACTCTACTGGACTGGATGGTACTGTAAGTGCTGCAGTCCACAGGTAACATTCAACTTTCCATGCCACTGGTCCATTTTCCTGTACCATATGCTATAGCCTTACTGTAAAATTGAATACGTTAATTTGGGATTTGCCAACTTTACCTTGTTTTAGTAGTCAGAATCCACCTGGACAGTTGCACCCCAGCGTTCACAGTTCAAAAACCAGCAATACGATTCAGCAGAAAAAAAAGAAGAAGATGGGGGTCGGATGACCATGTAACCCTTTCTCACACTGTCCCAGCCCCTCCCAGATTAGATGTGAAGAGCAATTCAGCCATTCTCTTGACAGGTCCAGCTCTGTCCAAAAGGCAAGCAACCAACAGAGACCACTGACAGTTGTCAAGGTCAAGAACCAGGATCATTAACGATCAGGTGGATATTTTAACCCTATGCCTTGTATAGACCTCACCTAACGCCGGTGGACTGACAAGGAGTCACCTACCTATTCCTGAGGAAGAATGAACATAAGTAAAACAATTTAGAATATCTTTTTAAGACTACTCTAAATTGTTTTACTTATGTTCATTCTTTCTTATGTTTGGATTAAATATATACTTTTAGACATGCTAATTACTTAAAAATTGGTAACTGCAGTAATATTACTCCAGAGATCTTGCCTTCCCATTCAAGTATGTGTTTAGAGATTATGTTTAAAATCCTGTAACTTTACCTTTCCCGCCGAAATACCGGCATGCTGGTTCTAGGATAAAAAACTCAACCTATGTGTGTCTTTGTCTAGGGGACGCCTTAGTTTGTTGTTGCACCCCGGGACTGTACACTTGCCTGTTTGCCCAAGACTTCTATGGTGAGCAAACAGTCTCCCCCTCAAGAGTGGCACACACTCTCTCCGTGAGACAGGTCTGTCTAGTCCAGATCTCCTGTCTTTCTGATAGCACACTGCATTACAAAGCAATGAGGCGACCCAGTCAGCCGTAGGACCTGGGTAATACTTGGTACAGAAAAACAGGTGGTCCCAACAGGAATTCACTATAACTTAGTATCCGATATTACAAAAAGAACACTTAACTAAATAAATCTTGACTTTGTTTGGATAGATTGTTAATAGATCATTATTCTCAATTAATTCATATGACACAGATCCTCTACAGTGAGTGGAAAGATGGTGTGAATAGGAGTGCTCGTGATTAGATGAGAGGAGAATATGAATATGCAAGTGAAATTATATACAGCGTAAACAATAGTTTCAAATGAGGACCGGCTGAAGGTATTTTACAGAATACAATATGCCACAAATCAATAGATACATCAACATCTATCTACTCCCCCTGATCAAAGCCTTAAAACAGAGGAAAGTAAAAACATTCAACTACGCAGATGATCTGCAGCTCTCCTTCACAATAGATAATTCTACCGAATCTATTACCAACTTTCAGGACACCATTGTGTTCATCCGTCACTGGATGGATTACAACCATTTGAAGCTAAACCCTGGAAAGACAGAGGTACTGCTGAAATGAGACAGCCACATCTCCTGGGGCCCTCATTATTGGCCGGCAGAATTGGGGCCTTTCCCTAAACCCTCCTCCTCCGTAAAAAGCTTAGGGGTGACTATCGACGGAGACCTGTCCCTTAACACCCAGGTGGGAACAGTTGTCTCTAAATGTTTCTTTCAACTACGTAAAATCCAGAAGATACATCACGTGCTCACCCAGGCAGCACTGATACAAGCTGTGATTGGCCTAGTCTTGTCGCACTTAGACTACGCAAATTCAATCTATCTAGGCCTTCCCTCCTATCAGATCAAGAGACTCCAGCTTGTGCAGAACCAGGCAGCACGTCTGATATATCAACAACCTAAGTGGCAATGGGCCAGACCCCTGATAAAAAAGCTTCACTGGCTCCCACTGCTCCAACGGGCCACCTTCAAAACCGCCTGCATCACATTCAAGTCCCTAAACTGTTACAGTCCAATGTTTATCAACAGCCTGATCGTGAGATACACTCCATCCCGTGACCTCCGCTCTAAACACCAAAACCTGCTGGTAAGCACAAAGTTTAAACGCAAACGGCACGGTGGAAGCCGTTTTGGCTACCTAGCGCCACAACTCTGGAACTCACTTCCAGGGGAGATCCGTTCCTGTCCTCCCTTACTCCAGTTCAGAAAGCAGCTTAAGACTTGGCTGTTTACACAGGCACATGAGTAATACACCCCCACTGCTATCACCTCAGAACAGACTACTAAGTACAGTTTCAATAGCGCCATGAAACCTTGGTCTAAGTGCGCTTTACAAATTGGTTATAACATAACATAACATAACATACACTTTCCGAATGCCGTATTTATCTATATGTGGAGAAGTTTTCAGTCCAGGTCAATAAGGTTAAAATGTCGACCTTGCAATGGGGTCTTATTCGGCACAGAAGGGAAATCTTGCACCCACTGTGTAATTACGTCAGGGTCCAAATCGATGATGTGCCAAGTGATCGCTATAATTCTCATGCAGAGTAGTATATGGACTTGATACTGCGATTAGGATTGTCTGAATTAATCGGCATCATTTCTCCTTACTCAAGGGATTGCAACCAGAGCAGGTTTTGACAGACGCGAGACGCTCCGGTTGCAATCCCTTGGGTAAGGGGAAATTGTGCCCATTAATTTGGACAATCTTAATTATAGTATCAAGTCCATATACTACTCTTCTTGAGAATTATAGAGATCACATGGCACACCAATTTGGACACTAACGAGGTACCCTCTTCCTTTCAAATTAGAGCTACTCAGCCCATTCACAAGTTCAACCCATATGTGATTACACAGTTGGTGCAAGCTTGCCCCCTTCAGTCCTCCTCGTTCATCTCGGGGTCGAAACGTCGACATTTTAACCTTATTGACCTGGACTGAAAACAGTGGGACCACCTGTTTCTCTGACATAACAGGCAGCCTACGCATCAGCGGTCGCTCACTTATAAAAAAGCAGTATGTGGGCAAGCAGGGGACATACAACTACCCTTCTCTGAGCAACTACTCTTTCCACTCTAAGGAGACCACAGCCACAAGGTGGCCAGACTCTCCTTTGACCTACAGACATTTCCTGGGAGATAATGTTCTGGGGAACATCAGATTTTCCACCACAAAGGTCTGGCTGGCACAAGTACCCTGCAATGACATGGACCTGATTCACTATGTCTCTCGGGAAGTGATCCCTACCACCCCGAGGGATCACCAGCTCACATTCTGGGTTCACCTCCGAACTAAAAGATACTAGGGCGTGAACTATGCCTTATCTGGGTAATATTTCAGAGTGGCTAATTCGGTGTACCTTCTTCTTGGAGCAAGAGGAATCACCCATATTGTGCCCAGACTGTAGACCATCAAAACACCTGCCCTTGTGAAAAGGTCTCTTTACCCCCTAAGGTCCCACCTTCCTGAAGTGGTTTGGGCTGCTTTCATCTTGTTCAAATTTGGGGTTTCTGGCTTGGCTCTCCTTCTTGTGATCACTCCCCTGGGATTTCTTGGGACACCCTGGTTTGTACTCACACTTCAGCTACCCTTCCAAGATGCCTGAGGTCAGTCTCCCTGCAAGCCACTAGATGCTTGTGTAACTCTGAAAAACAATTACTTTATATATGTCAGAAAAACAATTACTTTATGGCTGACCCTTGTGATTATTTGTATTAACTGTCTTATTATTCACATGTTTGGCTTTGTAGCCACCTATTCTGTACTATTTGACCTATTGATTTATCTGTGTAACTATACTCCCTCAGGTACTTCTCTTTGTAAAGCGCTCTGATATCTGCAAGGATCTTGTCCGCGCTATATAAAACTTTCAAAATAAAATAAAATAAATAAATGTGTTCCTTCATAACTAAAAAGGTATAGCCCATCATAAGGGTTCACTGTATTACTCTTCACCAAAGTTTCAGTGCTTTCAGTAAGACATCTACAAACCAGCCCAAGATTGTTGTGACTCCTTGTGTGTGTGTCTCAGAACATCTTACAGTATTCTTCTGGAATTAGACCAACCTTCTACACTAATTCATCCTTCATGTGGGTGCATGAATCTGCTGTCTTCTGTTTTGGAGTCTAAAGTGTATCCATCAACCGTGTGTAGGTACCAACCCACACAACAATGCTCCTGAGTGCTGTTCGTCTATCATGCGCATCCTCGAGGTCTTCTCATAAGAAGTGGACCATTTATCAATGTCGTCCCCCACCACAAACCTAGGCATCGCACCTTAAAGTATGTAACAGGTGTGTGGCCCTTCCCCTGTAGACACCCCACCTCAACGCTGCTGCTGCTGCTGCTGCCACCATCTCCTTTGGTTGTTAGTCCCTGCCTGGCCTTCTCCTTCAAGGCAAGCTTCTCCTTCAGAACAATCTTCTACTCCTCAAGGACAATGGAAGCCAGCCATTGTTTTCCCTTTTTTTTGTTTTTACACCTCTTATGTCGAAACAAGTCCTTATGTATGTGGCAATTGAGATTCTGGGCCAGTCAGTTACTGCATGCATCAATGCAGCAGCCGGCCCTCCTCGGGGGGCATGGGAAGTTAATACCAACAAACCCGATGACCCACAAGATTGCAGATGCACCCTTTACGTCCAAAGTTACAGAAGGAGGCACTTCAACAGCAAGAAGTAACTGAATGCTGCTGGAAAGCATGTAGTGCCTGCAGTAGGAGAAACGCATTAAAGAAAATAGTGCTTACAGACTAAATAAAACGTCCCGTGTAACAACCAAAGAACACTCGCCACTGAAGACGCACCTATTGCTAACGCCATTCATATATTTTCCCCTGGCGAAGGGCTGACATTGCCCGAAATGCATCAGGAGATAAGTTTGAACTATATAATAGATTAATGCATCATATGGATGAATCATTCTAGATTTGGAGCCATAAAATCAGAAGAGTAAAACTTTTCAATAAGCTGCCAATCTATTTCATTCATTTATCGCTGCACTTATCAAGTTTTATAGATCTTGCTTTTAGCAGGCCTCACGCTGCGCTCAGGGGGACGGCACCTATGTATGTGACACTACCTATTGTAGGTTACATATTAAGACAAGGCGGTACTAAAGAGGGGCTAACAAGCCTACTAACGAATCAGAAGCCAGCATTTACAAGGGGCAATGACACAAGCCAATAAAAAATATGGGCAGAGAGTGGGCGGCGCTTCAACTATATACCATATATGTCAACACTACCCTCTGTTCAAAACATGGTCAAAGATCTGGGCATCTCTAGCAGTAGCTCTCCCTCGATGAGAACTCTAGTCCAGTCGGTAGTAGGTACCTGCTTTGGTCTACTGCAAATGCTGAGGAAATTTCTACCTCTGCTATCACTGAATATGAGAAAAACGGTGGTCCAGGCGCTGGGGACCTCCTGACTGGATTATGCGAATGTCTTGTACCTGGGTTTACCAGAGTTATCTTCTCAACCTCTTGCAGGTAGTTCAAAATGAAGCGGTGAGATTGGTGCTCATCCCAGGACACAAATGTCCCCTCACCTCAAGGCTCCACACTGGCTTCCAGTGAGAAAGAGGAAGGATTACATTTAAGGCCTTGGTGCTGATTTTTAAAGCCTTATAAGGCAAGGATGGTAGATATCTCAGGAAGAGAGTATCCCATTGCATTCCATCCAGAACGCGGAGGTCTTCCTCAAATGGCTTGGTCTCAGTGCCCAGGATACGTCAAACTCAATCTGGAGGGAGATCCTTTAGGTTCCTGGGAGCCCAAGCCTGGAACTCACTCCCATCAACCCTGAGATCTATAACAGACCTGGATGTCCTTAGGAAACAAGTTCAAACCTAGTTATTTTGCATCTGGGGGCACTTGAAAAGGCAGATGGGAAAAATGTAGGCCGGGACACTCTTGCTGAGTAGCCGTGCGCTCTATAAATGTGGTCATTCATATACTGCAACACAGCATGCCTTGCAGAGCAGCACGTGCGCTGCCCAGGCTCAACCTAAAAAAAGCTCTTCCTATGGAAACTCTGACCCAAACATAACTACGCAGTGGCGAGACTCTCAGTAGGCTACTACTGTTCTGAGTAAATACGTTTTTTTCTTTACAGGAATGTTAATGTTAACTTTTCAGCAGTGGAATGTCAACATTTACAAGTGAAAGGCCATTTTAGCCCTCACCCCTCATGCACTTAACACTTGATTTCCTCTAAAGGAAAACAGGCAGATATATCGCAAAATGAAATGTATACTGGTTTTCACAAGACCAACAGGTGGCTCAATGATATGATAGCATCAGTCAGTCCTGATTTCAGCCAAAGCATGTTGTATTTTAGGGTTTGCAGTATTAGCACTGTCATTATGGGCTTCAAAATCCCAAAATACCAAGTTACAGTGGCGGAAAGCTGAACTGATGGGCATCACACCTGCCAGGGGTTGACAGCTCTGTTCAAAAATGTTACAGTAGCCGGATACGTTTAGAAAGCTGGCTAATTATACCTTCAAAATGAACGGCAAGGTCTGCTCACATACTTTGTGAGATTTCACTTTTTCTTCCTTATGTGCCGTACACTAAAACAAGAAATGATTTTATTTTCGTATAGTGAAAATATATAAACCTAAATTTAATATCATTAAGCACACGTACAACATGGCAAACACTGCCAACTTCCACACCACAAAGAATACGTAATTGACTGGTGGCAGAAGCATGAAAGCAGCACAAAGTTACATCGCACATAATGAAACATTCACTTGCTCACTGAATGTGTGTAACTGGAACATCCACATTGAGAGATTCTCTCCCTCCTACAACAGGTACAGACAATACAGCAGTAGTGGAAATATCCCTTTTGTACATAAATGGTACACAGAGCAGCAGCGGAAGTGTCCCTAAGTAACTGAACGGGTACTACATGGGCAATAGTGGTGCAAGTTTCCCCATCATGGAAAAAGTAGCAGCAGGGAATGCTGGCTTACTTGAAACAAGCATTTGCAATGCAATAGGTCTCGCATTAGGAAAGTTTGAGCTGTTGGTATTGTAAATAACAAATTTTATATTTAGCTGTTGGTTTTGAAAATACCAAAATTAATAGCTTTGTCATTTACAATGCCAATAGTTTTAACGTTCGCAAATGTGACACCTATAGCATTTGTAATGCAATATGTGTTGTATTTACGTGACTTAGATGTTGAGTGCAGTGTAATTATGTGGCGTGTAATTATGTGGCACTGAGTGGTATTTGGAGTGCATGTTGCATTGAGTGCAGTGTAATTATGTGGCGTGTAATTATGTGGCACTGAGTTGTATTTGGAGTGTATGTTGCATTGAGTGCAGTGTAATTATGTGGTGTGTAATTATGTGGCACTGAGTTGTATTTGGAGTGTATGTTGCATTGAGTGCAGTGTAATTATGTGGTGTGTAATTATGTGGCACTGAACTGTATTTGGAGTGTATGTTGCATTGAGCGCAGTCTAATCAGTAGAGTGTAATTATGTGGCGTGTAATTATGTGGCACTGAGTGGTATTTGGAGTGTATTGTATGTTGCATTGAGCGCAGTCTAATCAGTAGAGTGTAATTATGTGGCGTGTAATTATGTGGCACTGAGTGGTATTCGGAGTTTATTTTGCATTGAGTGCAATGTAACTATGTGGCATGTAATTATGTGGCACTGAGTGGTATTTGGAGTGTATGTTGCGTTGAGTGCAATGTAGTTATGAAGCATAATTATGTGGTATTGTGTGGAGTGTGTTGCATTCAGTAGAGCATAATTATGTGGCAAGTAATTATGTGACAGTGGTATTTGGAGTGTATGTTGCGTTGAGTGCAGTGTAATTATGTGGCGTGTAATTATCTGGAGTGTATGATGTATTCAGTAGAGTGTAATTGTGTGGCGTGTAATTATGTGGCACTGAGTGGTATTGTTTGGAGTGTATGTGCACCCCATCCCTGCAATGTAAAGCACCTCAAACGGAAAGATGCCTGGAGCATCAACACATCCGAAATGGTGAGATTCATTGCTTCACATTCAAGCAGATAGAAGGGTTCTATGATAAATACAGATATACAGGATGTAAAGAAATCTCATTACTCAAAACCTGTCTGTCATCTGTGTGGAGAAGGTGAGGATGCGAAGGATTTGAGACTAAGCACGTGCCAGAGGTGCTGTACAGGACATATATTATATTATATTCGAAATAGCCAGGGCATAACGGGGACGCACACTGCTAGCAGCAATAATGTATTTTTCTAGTGTTCATTAATGATATGTTTTCTGCAGAACCTTCTGAGGGTTGAGGACTGGTGTTAGCGTGCCCGATGTAGAAAGTCTGTTTAGGGAAAAATAAATGGCAACGTTAATGGATACAAATAAGTTAACATGGGGGTTGAATTTTGAGGGACAACCACGCATGTGACAGGTTAATCTTGCATGAACCACATGACACTTCCTCAGTAGGAAGTGATGGAGAAAGCTACTTGGTTTATTAAAAGCTCCATTATCTGTGGACAGTATATATACTCAACCTGAGAAGTATGTTTGTAAATTATAGAGGTCCATCAAGCTAATAAAAAGAAATCCTCCACCCACTAGCTTAGAAGTAGGCCAGGGTGGTATTTTATAAACACAGGCATATTCTTGCAAAATTTCCAACACTAACGTTACAAATGCCTGAGATTACGCCAGTACGCCATGCTGTGAAATTGAGACTTCTTTCGAGTAAAAATCCTATCGCAGGAGTATGGGAAGAACAGAATAGAGGGTGCCTACCGCTGTTGCCCCCAAAAGAAATCACCGCCGCAGCCCTGCTCCGTGAAAACCGGAAGTCAGGCACTTTTGGCCGAGACGGGGTCGGGGCCTGCAATCCAGCAGGAAGTTCCGCCCGCCGCCGCCGAGGAAGCAGTGAAGCCGGCCGACTCCGACCAGCGCTGCAGAGGAGACACGCCGAAAGAGCCCGGTGAGTGGGAGGGGAGGGGGGTGTATGCGTGTGTGTCTGTTCCAATGTGTCTGTGTGTGTGCGCGTGGGTCTGCGTGTGTGCGCGTGGGTCTGCGTGTGTGTATGCAATGTGTGTGGCTGGGTATGTGCGCATGCGTGACTGTGGAGTGTGTTTGCGCAAGGGAATGAGACACGAGAGGGGCAAGGCGACGTGCGCGCTCACGAGGTGAAATCCGCGTCTGCGCTCGTGCCCCTCTCGTGTCCACTCTCCCAGATACGGGCAACATTAGTTGTCTTCGCTGACAGCTTGCAATGCTTCGCATTGCAAGCTACGTCAGCTCGCCCTAAAAAGGTACAGCATGACAGAAGTAAACTAGCTTCCCTCCCTCACCGAAGGCCGCCAGAGCGCAAGTTTCCCTTCTCTGCAGAACAAAATGAGCATTCAGCTATAATGCAAGCGTAACCACTCACAACCCGTACAGTTAAGGCATTATGTATGGAGACATGTGATATTTGTATAGCAAAAAGCCAAAAGGCAGCGAAACGAGTCAAACTGAAAGACAAGGGGAGATGAGCCCAGAGAGCAGAATTGGACTGTTGCTGCATTGAGATGTAGTGTTCCTATTGGGGTGGGATCACAAGTTCCATGTGGGCACAGTGCTATTTTTACTGATTTTGGGTGCATCCATGGAGGAAACATGTTACCTTGATTTTACTTTTTGCACTTTACCTCCAGCCAGATGCTGTGCAAAAAGCCATCAGAAATGGTGAGTTTGTCAGCCAAATCGACATGGAGTTGGTCAGGATGGCTTTGTGGATGATGCAGGTGTTCTTGGAGATAGTGCACACAGAAGACAAGGAGAGCCAGTGGAGCTCTATCCGAAATGGGGTGATGGTTTTACATTTCTTCAGCCCCAATACTCCGTAGTAGGAGCCAGTGTGGAGGCGGGGAAACCACAGAGAATGGTGTTGATACCATCCAGACATGAGTAAGAGGCTTGCACAGCAGTTCAGAAGCAGCTTACTGGGGGTAACAATGTAATTTTATTTTGTAGAGAGAGCGGATACCAAGTTGTCAGTTTTCTTTGCAAGGTGTTCCTTAAGGGTGAGGTCGGTGTCCAGGGTGAATCCATGTAACTTGGCATTGGGTAAACGTTGGACCTTAAACCCTGAAGTTTTGACAGGGCATGACTCTCAAACTTACTTTCTGATTGTTGGAGAGAAGGGGTTGGTATAGTTATCTTTATATACTAGTGGTACAGACTGCTCTTTAAATGTGAGTAGGCGAGTGATGGCCCAGTAGTAAAGGAGGCCATCAGTCAAGTCAAGTCAAGTCATAACATTTATATAGCGCACTACATACCCAGAGGGTTTCAAGGCGCTTAGGAAGGGGAGGAGGATTATTTGTCAAATATCCACGTTTTAAGCTGCTTTCTGAACGCTAGGTGATTCTGGGTGAGGCGAAGGTAAGCGGGGAGTGAGTTCCATGTTTTGGCAGCCAGGTATGAGAAGGATCTGCCTCCCATGGTGGTCTTGTTGATGCGAGGTACAGTGGCGAAGGCTTGGCTGGAAGAGCGAAGTTGGCGGGAGGGGGTGTAAAAGGACAGTCGAGAGTTGAGGCACTCTGGTCCGATGTCGTAGAGTGATTTGTGTGCGTGGGTAAGCAGTCGGAAAGTAATCCTCTTATTGACGGGTAGCCAGTGGAGGTCTTTAAGATGACCAGAGATGTGTTCGTTGCGTGGGATGTCTAATATGAGCCTGGCTGAGGCGTTTTGGATTCGTTGTAGTTTCTTCTGGAGTTTTGCGGTAGTACCTGCGTAGAGGGTGTTTCCGTAGTCCAGTCGGCTCGTGACCAGAGCGTGGGTGACTGTTTTCCTTGTTTCGGAGGGGATCCAGCGAAATGTTTTTCTGAGCATGCGAAGAATGTTAAAGCAGGAAGAGGATACGGCGCTGACTTGTCTGTTCATTGAGAGTGAAGAATCCAGGATGACGCCTAGGTTCCGTGCGTGGTCTGTCGGGATGGGTGCTTTTCCGAGGGCTTCCGGCCACCAAGAGTCGTCCCATGCAGAGGGGGATTTACCTAAGATGAGGACTTCTGTTTTGTCTGAGTTCAGTTTCAGACGGCTTTGTTTCATCCATTCGGCGACTTCTTTCATTCCCTCGTGTAGGTTAGTTTTGGCGGTGCTGGGGTCCTTGGTGAGAGATAGGATCAGTTGAGTGTCATCCGCGTAGGAGATGATGTTGAGGTTGTGTTGGCGGGCGATGGCCGCGAGGGGGCACATGTATACGTTGAAGAGGGTGGGACTGAGTGAGGATCCTTGTGGTACGCCGCAGATGATTTCAGAGGCCTCGGACTTGAATGGTGGGAGGCGGACTCTCTGGGTTCTTCCGGTGAGGAACGAGGTGATCCATTCCAGTGCCTTTCCTTGGATTCCGATGTTTGAGGCGTTGTAAAAGGGTGCTGTGGCAGACTGTGTCGAAGGCTGCAGAGAGGTCGAGGAGGATGAGGGCGACTGTGTCTCCATTGTCCAGTAGATTTCGAATGTCGTCTGTTGCTGCGATGAGGGCGGTCTCAGTGCTGCGTTTGGCTCGGAAGCCAGATTGTGAGGGGTCGAGTGATTTGTTGGCTTCGAGGAAGGCGGCGAGCTGGTTGTTGACAGCTTTCTCGATGACTTTGGCCGGGAATGGAAGAAGCGAGATGGGGCGGTAGTTTTTGAGTTCGGTGGGGTCTGCTGTTGGTTTTTTCAGAAGGGCGGTGAGTTCAGCGTGTTTCCAGTCTTCTGGGAAGGTAGCGGAGTTGAAGGAGCAGTTGATGACGTCTCGGAGGTGCGGAGCTATGACGGAGTCTGCTTTGTTGAAGATGTGGTGAGGGCATGGGTCTGTGGGGGATCCAGAGTGGATGGAATTCATCAGGCGGATGGTGTCCTCAGTGGAGATTGGGTTCCAGGCGTTAAGGGTGTTAACGGGGGGAAGATGGTCAGCTGATGGTAGGGTGGGTTGGCTTCCGGGTTGGTTGTCAAAGCTGTTGTGGATGTCAGCAATCTTGTTGTGGAAAAAAGAGGCTAGGGAATCGCAGAGGGTTTGAGAGGGGGTGATGTCGTTGGAGTTGGCCGAGGGGTTGGAAAATTCCTTGACGATGTTGAAAAGTTCCTTGCTGTTGTGAGCGTTGTCGTCAAGTCGATCTTTGAATGCTGTTTTCTTGGCTTTACGGATCAGTTGGTGGTGAGTACGGATGGCGCTTTTGAAGGCGTCTTTGTTGCTGGTGGATGGGTCTTTTTTCCAGGCCTTTAAGGGAGCGGCACAGTTTCTTGGACTTCTTGAGGTCGTCGTTGAACCATGAGGCCTTCTTGATGCCAAGTTTGTGTTGACGTTTTTTCAGTGGTGCTAAGTTGTCGGCGGTGTTGGATAACCAAAGGGTGAGGTTGGAGGCGGCTTCGTTGGCGTTAGAAGAGAGGGCTGGGGAGGTTTGAAGGAGCGATGTGGAGATCTGTTCTGTGGTGATTTTGTTCCAGTTTCTTTGTAGAGTTGGTTGGAGGTGGATGATGGGTTTCGGCTTGTTGTAGGTGAAGTGAACGCAGCTGTGGTCAGTCCAGAGGAGGTCCGTAGTGTGGCTGAAGGAGACATGGTTGCTGGAGGTGAAGATGGGGTCGAGAGTGTGACCTGCGATGTGGGTGGGGGAAGTGACCAGTTGTTTAAGTCCGAGGTTGGCGAGGTTGTCCAAGAGGGTGGCGGTGTTGCGGTCGTTGATCTTTTCAAGGTGGAAGTTGAGGTCTCCCAGAAGGATGTAGTCTTTGGAGGGGAGTGCGTGTGGGGTGATGAAGTCCGTGATGTCTTCACTGAATTTTGCGCGTGGTCCTGGTGGTCTGTAGAGGAGGGTGCCTCTGAGTGTGGTCTTGGGGTTGATGTGGATCTGGAAGTGAAGGTGTTCGGAGTTGGCGAGGTTGGCATCAGAGCTGGTTGAGATGCGGATTGTTTTCTTATGGACGATAGCGATTCCACCTCCTGTATGGTCGGTGCGGTCCTTGCGTGTGATCTTATAGTCATCAGGGATAGCGATGGCGATGTCAGGGGCGGAGGAAGCGTTCATCCATGTTTCCGTTAGGAAGGCGACGTCTGGAGAGACGGTGTCTAGTAGATTCCATAGGTCAATGGCGTGTCTGTGGACCGAGCGGGTGTTGAGAAGGATGCATTGTAGGTGGTTGGGGTCGGGAATCTGTGGTGTGGTCGTAGCGGAGATGTTGTCGGTGCCGCTGAATTTGCAGGAGTAGCAAGAGAAAGGTCCATGGGTGTGTCCAGGAGCGGCTTGGACGCAGTTGGGGACGCGACCGGGGTTAAGGGCTAGGAGGGTGGCGGCATCGTAGGTAACGCGGGGGGGCTGGGCAGCGCGAGGGGCAGGGGGTATGGCGCTGGGCGCGGTCCAGGCGCGGACGGGCGTAGACGGGCTTACCTTTGGCGCACCTTCGGCGAGGCCGTAGCGCGTGGACGCTGCGCGTGGGGGCATTGGCCACAAATGGATGGTGGGGGGGGGAGGGGCGAGGGCGTCTCAGCTGGGAGGCGGGGCGGGCACACGAGGACAACAACAACAATCAAGATGGAGGCGGAGGGGGGAGCACAGCGGAGCGCTTCAGTGAAACGCGCTAAACACACAGCAAGCACTTTAAAGCAGGTCTAGCAGTAGAGAGGCAGGCAGCAGGCAAATGGTGTCGGTAAGGTAACAAATAAACCAGCGCTACGATGCGCTACAGTAAAAAGGCTATCAACAAACAGCAAACACTCTAAAACAAGTTTAGCAGTAGAGAGGCAGGCAGCAGGCAAATGGTGTCGGTAAGGTAACAAATAAACCAGCGCTACGATGCGCTACAGTAAAAATGCTATCAACAAACAGCAAACACTCTAAAACAAGTTTAGCAGTAGAGAGGCAGGCAGCAGGCAAATGGTGTCGGTAAGGTAACAAATAAACCAGCGCTACGATGCGCTACAGTAAAAATGCTATCAACAAACAGCAAACACTCTAAAACAAGTTTAGCAGTAGAGAGGCAGGCAGCAGGCAAATGGTGTCGGTAAGGTAACAAATAAACCAGCGCTACGATGCGCTACAGTAAAAATGCTATCAACAAACAGCAAACACTCTAAAACTAGTTTAGCAGTAGAGAGGCAGGCAGCAGGCAAATGGTGTCGGTAAGGTAACAAATAAACCAGCGCTACGATGCGCTACAGTAAAAATGCTATCAACAAACAGCAAACACTCTAAAACAAGTTTAGCAGTAGAGAGGCAGGCAGCAGGCAAATGGTGTCGGTAAGGTAACAAATAAACCAGCGCTACGATGCGCTACAGTAAAAATGCTATCAACAAACAGCAAACACTCTAAAACAAGTTTAGCAGTAGAGAGGCAGGCAGCAGGCAAATGGTGTCGGTAAGGTAACAAATAAACCAGCGCTACGATGCGCTACAGTAAAAATGCTATCAACAAACAGCAAACACTCTAAAACAGTTTAGCAGTAGAGAGGCAGGCAGCAGGCAAATGGTGTCGGTAAGGTAACAAATAAACCAGCGCTACGATGCGCTACAGTAAAAATGCTATCAACAAACAGCAAACACTCTAAAACAAGTTTGGTTTCTTCAGGAGTGGAAGGATTGAGTAGGAGGATGTGACTTATCTTGAGCACTCCTGTGAAAATGCCAAGGGGGAGAGGTCGACAATGGTGAGCAACAGTTAAAAAAAAAAAAAAAAAAAAAAAAAGGGAAAAAAACGTCTCTGCAGAGGGCTTTGATGAAGGACATGGCTAAGACATTATTATAGGTATGGGTTAGAGGAAGTTAGGCATGCCAGCTAGATCTTCTTGAGACAGGGTGGTCATTGTGGGATGCTACACACAAAGATAGGTTTAGGAGAAGCATGCTTGTTGTTTTCGATCCCCTGGTTCTTTTTTTTCCACTGAAGCTGTTAATGGCATTGCACTTATCCAGGGAGTGTGTAATTATCTTGAAGAGTATTCTACTTTTGTTGGAAGCTTCATTGAGGATAATTATTTAGTATTTAACTTTGGCTGATGCATTTAGGTTAGTCTACATGTTCGATGGTGGTACGTATATAGTATAAGGTCCTCCAGGGTTCAGCTTTTTTAGCTATTTCTTTCCATTCTGCTGATAAAGTGTTTGTCAGCATTGCAACTGAAGGTTTCGACTTGCAAGTTTCATTTGGAACGCGAGTGTTCACAAGGTTTTCCAGAAATGCAACGAAGATGCTTACAAGCGTATGTATGTTGGAAAGAGTGGTGGCAGGGCAAGAGATGAGCTTGAGCTTTAGGTTGTCGATGGACAAGTCTTTGAAGAAGCTGAAACTTTGCTGTTCTCTTTTGAGTTGACTTTGGTGTATTGATTGGACGCCGAGAAGGGTATTCTGGATGGTGGGGTAGTCAGCCTAGTCCAGAAGTATGGGAGGTATGCAGTGGATAGTTACTGATATCACGAAGACTAGGATGTGTTGTTTGGATTGTGTTGATTGGGTGACATAATGAAGCAAGTTGAATGTGTCAATAAGGCTCAGAAGCGTGGTGCTACTTTTCTGTGTGTGTATATCCAGGAGGTTGAAATCACTGAGAAGTAAGGTGTGTGGATGTCAGGTGGATGAAATGAGAAGATGTTCAAGAATTTGTCTATTAAGTGGAATGTGGAATACGCACCTATTTATGAAGCTGCTTAAGTCAAAAAGGTGAGTGCATACTCGAATTAGTGAACATAAGAGTACTGCTGCTACTTTCACTCAGCTGACATTCAATGTCAAAAGACTTGCTATCACTCTTTCTCCCATTTCTTGCATGCGCTTAAAATACTGCCAGTAATATTTCTGTCATGTCCTGAAAGTCCTAGTACAATTAATTACCCTGCCAACCCTGCTGCACAGATATGGCCATGTTTTGTCTTGCTGCTGTAACTTCTTGTAGACCCTGCATTTACTATTCACATGCACATTTGTCAACAAACCCAAGATCGCACAGGCTGAGGCCTTGCTACATGTATACTAAGACCTTCCCTACACCTGGATTGAAGGCGAAACAAAGGCAAAAAATGCAAATCTCTTATGTTGGATGTATTCCTCCATCGCCCTTTCTGATATCTAGAATCCCTGTCCACTAAGCTATCCCCTTTCTCTGTCCCTATTTATTTTCTCCCTTTCACTAGATTTTGTGTTGATCTCTTCTGCTTTCGTTTTTCTATGTGCTCAGTACCTTGTCATCTTGTTTCACCTTAATTTGTCTTTCCATCCTTTTCTCTAATCCTTGTTCCTCTCTCTTTTTACATTTACACCTGCCCCTCTCGTCACCTTCTTTCCCACCCTACTCTTTTACACACGGTCCGACTCTGCTCCACATTGCCTCTTTCGCCTGCCATCTCTCTTACTTTTTCCTATCACCTATGATAACCTCTCTTCCCACTACCAGGGCCCTGGAGAGAATTTCTGCACCCCTACATGAAAGCACACCTTTCTGTACCAACCCCCTAAGAATGGTGTCACTGCTGCTTCCACCAGTAAATTGATGTCTCTGCTCGCGGCAGTCTAGGAATTCACCTAGCAATCTCTTCCGCAAAAACTGCTCTACCATGTCTCACACAGAGTCCTCTTTTTCAATGCTTTCCCCTTGCTCTCTTTTTTATCAAATATCTTCCTTCCTCTTCTTAATCGTATGCTCTTTCCACCTTATCCTTTCTCACTTACCTTTCTCCATCTTGCATATCCCTCCTCTCTCCTTTTTCCTTCACCCGCCTCTGTCTATCCTGACATGCTGCTCTTTCTTTTACTTTACTTTACTTTTCAAAACTGTGAGAATTGAGTTTTATACATATCTTTTGTGGTCCTCAGTGGAGTACCAAACCAAATAAAATAAACTTGTAAAGTTGCTCTTTCTCCCTCCCTCTCACTTAACTTTTAAGCCACCTCACACACACTACTCTGATCCTGATCATCTCACTGCCTTCTCTCATACTTTTCTCAAACTTCCTTTCACATATTTTCTATTACCTTTTTCTGAACTTTCATTAGGATCCACACATCGTATTACTCCTCTCTCACTTGAACACAGTCCTCCATCGCTTATGGCCGACTTTCCCTCGCAAACTCTTTTTACTTGCCCTTCACCTCCACCCTCTCAGCCCTTAATCCCGGCCGTGTCCCCAACTGCGCCCAAGCCGCTCCTGACACACCCATGGACCCTTCACATGCAACTCCTGCAAGTATGACGGCACCAAGACCAACTCCACATCCACGCACACCAAACAGAGAACTGATACCAACCACCTAAAATGCATCCTGCTCAACATCCGCTCGGTCCACAGACACGCCATCGACCTTTGGAATCTACTAGACACCATCTCTCCTGACGTCGCCTTCCTAACAGAAACATGGATGAACACCTCCTCAGCCCCAGACATCACCATTGCCATCCCGGACGGCTACAAGATCATCCGTAAGGACCGCACCAAGCAAACAGGAGGAGGCATCGCCATCGTCCATAAGAATTCCATAGGCATCTCAACCATCTCAGACGTCAACCTCGCTAGCGCCGAACACCTTCACTTCCAGATCCACACCGACCCCAAGAGCACACTCAGAGGCACCCTCCTCTACAGGCCACCTGGACCCCGTGCACAATTCAGTGAAGACATCACTGACTTTATCACCCCACACGCCCTCCCTTCCGAGGACTACATTCTTCTGGGAGACCTCAATTTTCATCTGGAAAAGAGCAACGACAGAAACGCCACCACCCTACTGGACAATCTTGCCAACCTTGGACTCAAACAACTTGTTAACAGACCCACTCACTACGCAGGTCACACAATCGACCCCATCTTCACCTCCAGCAAACATATCTCCTTCAGTCACACCACAGTTCTCCATTGGACGGACCACAGCTGCGTTCACTTTGTCAACAAAAAGACCACAACCATCCTCAACCTACTCTGCGAAGAAACTGGAACAAAATCACCACCAACCAGATCTCCTCATCGTTTCTTCAAAACCCCCCTGCCCACTCTTCGAACCCGAACCAAGCAGCCATTAACTTCACTCAATGGCTAACCAACAGCGCCGACAACCTAGCACCTTTGAAAAAACGTCAAAACAAACTAGGCTGCAAAAACGCTCCCTGGTTCAACGATGATCTTAAGAAATCCAAGAAACTCTGTCGCTCCCTCAAGAAGGCCTGGAAAAAAGATCCTAACACCAGCACCAAGGACGCCTTCAAAAACGCCACCCGCACACACCACCAACTGATCCGGACTGCCAAGAAAGCTGCACTTAAAGACCGACTAGACAACAACGCCCACAACAGCAAAGAATTATTCAACATCGTCAAAGAGTTTACTAACCCCACTGCCAACTCCAACGACATCACTCCCTCTCAAACCCTCTGCGACTCCCTAGCCTCGTTCTTTCACGACAAAATAGCAGACATCCACAACAGCTTCGACAACCATCCCGGAGAACAACCCTCCCAACCTTCTGCTGTACCCTCACCCCCCTCGAACATCCTCAATGACTGGAACCCTATCTCCACCGAGGACACCATCCGCCTGATGAACTCCATTCACTCTAGTTCCCCTACAGACCCATGCCCTCACCATATCTTCAACAAAGCAGACTCCATCATAGCACCACACCTCCGGGACATCATCAACTGCTCCCTCAACTCCGCCACCTTTCCGGAAAGCTGGAAACACGCCGAACTCAGCGCCCTTCTGAAAAAACCCACAGCTGACCCTACCGAACTCAAAAACTACCGCCCCATCTCGCTCCTTCCATTCCCGGCCAAAGTCATCAAGAAAGCTGTCAACAACCAGCTCGCCGCCTTCCTTGAAACCAACAAGTCCCTCGACTCCTCACAGTCCGGCTTCCGAGCAAAACACAGCACCGAGACCGCTCTCATCGCAGCAACAGACGACATTCGAACTCTACTGGACAATGGAGACACAGTCGCCCTCATCCTCCTTGACCTCTCCGCAGCCTTCGACACAGTGTCATAGCACCCTGCTACAACGCCTCAGAAACATCGAAATCCAAGGAAAAACACTTGAATGGATCACCTCGTTCCTTACCGGAAGAACTCAGAGAGTCCGCCTTCCACCATTCAAGTCAGAGGCCACTGAAGTCATTTGCGGCGTGCCACAAGGATCTTCACTCAGCCCCACCCTCTTCAACGTATACATGAGCCCCCTCGCGGCCATCGCACGCCAACACAACCTCAACATTATCTCCTACGCTGATGACACTCAACTGATCCTCTCACTCACCAAATACCCGAACACCGCCAAAACCAACCTACATGAAGGAATGAAAGAAGTAGCCGAGTGGATGAAACACAGCCGTCTGAAACTGAACTCAGACAAAACAGAAGTCCTCATCTTAGGTACTTCCCCCTCCGCCTGGGATGACTCTTGGTGGCCTGAGGCCCTTGGAAAAGCACCCATCCCGACGGACCACGCACGGAACCTAGGCGTCATCCTGGACTCCTCACTCTCGATGAACAGACAAGTCAATGCCGTTTCATCATCCTGCTTCAACATTCTTCGCATGCTCAAAAAACATTTCGCTGGATCCCCACCGAAATCAGAAAAACGGTCACCCACGCACTGGTTACGAGCCGTCTAGACTACGGTAACACCCTATACGCCGGTACCACCGCAAAACTCCAGAAAAAACTCCAACGCATCCAGAACGCATCAGCCAGACTCATACTAGACATCCCGCGTAAAGACCACATTTCTAGCCACCTGAAAAACCTCCACTGGCTCCCCGTCAATAAGAGGATAACATTCCGCCTCCTAACCCACGCACACAAAGCACTTTACGAACTTGGACCCAAATGCCTCAACACTCGACTTTCCTTCTACACCCCCTCCCGACAGCTACGCTCCTCCAACCAAGCCCTTGCTACTGTACCTCGCATCAACAAAACAACCATGGGAGGAAGATCCTTCTCCTACCTGGCAGCTAGGACCTGGAAATCACTTCCCACTCACCTTCGCCTCACTCGGAACCACCTAGCATTCAGAAAGCAACTTAAAACTTGGATATTCGACAAGTAATTCCCCACCCCTCCTCAAGCGCCTTGAGACCCTCTGGGTATGTAGCGCGCTATATAAATTATTTGACTTTGACTTTGAGGTCCTCCAACACAGTGCATGCTGGGCCACAAGCAGCAAATACATATGAATTGTCCTTTCTGTCCAAAAGAAACTATACGACAAAGGTAAAAAGTCACAGGGATTAAGAATTCAGGGGTATTTCTGTCCCTTAGAGCCCTGCTGTTACGTTATGCATCTTAGGCTGTGATACAAGTTATGGGTTATCTCTGCGATGAGCATCAGATTCCTTAAGGTAGCGTGACCAGTCATCCTGAATGTATCCCGACAGACCTGATTTTTAAAAGATGTCCCTGTCTCCCGCCACTTTTTGATTAAATAAATATAAGTCCCTGTTGTAGAGAGGGTCGGTGGGGCGTACATTAATTAGCGTTTAGTGCATGCTCAGGTTTCCACGGCTCTCTCAACATCAGTGAGAGAAGCTGCTTCTTTAAAGACTCACATGCTGGGCTGCCATAACACTTTCATGCAGCACAGCGCGTTCTAAGGGAGAGTGAATTAGTGTCTCAGAAGCCCTATCAGAAGAGTTTAAGCCTTTTTCCCAATCCCATTGAAAATTTAAATTAAGTGCATCGCGGGTTTCAGGGCAGCTGCCCACCCCTTCAGAAAGACACTGAAGTTATAAAGCGCTATTTTTCAATTGCTTTCTGGTACTTGTAAACTTGTTATACCATTATAATATAGTATTAAGTCTCCCAGAATGCAAGGGAAACTTTAGTCAAAATGTTTTGAAATGTAACTAAGTGCACAACCCCTCACATGGTAGTATTTTTTTGTTATTATTTGTAGCCCAAATTACAGGTTGTGGGGTATGGCAGCGAGTCTAGTCCTAAATTAGTTGGTGCTGTAATTATGCCCTCCAGTGTCCGTGATCAGTACCAACGTTTAGTCCTTTTAGTATGTCTGTGGCCATCCTAGTTTTTGGTTGTTGTAATATAGCCATCCTACCTTAGTTGCACCTTAAATTCAATTCATTTTCGGCCTCACTTAATACATTTACCTTGAGAGTGAACATAAACATCCAGCTATACCAGTCTCAAGACACATTTACCTTACACCTACCCTTTCTTGTTGCCCTCCACTGATTTGCTTTTGTCTTTACTACTACTCCTTTAGCCCCCTTACTTGCTACCTTTACCCTTAACGCTATCTCCTGTCATGTACATTTCACAGCTTTTGCTTGACACCCATCCCTTGGCGCTCCTGTTACACCTTCAATACAGCGTTATATTTTATCGACCCTCCCTTACAAAACAACCGTGTTGCCTCTCCTTCTTGCTCGCTTCTAGCTGTCACTCTAGATTGCTTCTCACTACCATACCCTCACTGGCCCAAGACCTCACCATCGATGTCCCCCATGGTCAGCTCGTCCCCCAGCCGGCTTAGACCATCCATGACCTCCAACGACTCCATCCTGCTGTCGCACCGGGAACTGTCACAACGCCATGCTAGGAGGCCCACTAGGGTACCGCCCGCGAGAACACCAACGTCACGCATAGCAATTTCTGCGAACCACGCCTCGCTCTGGCAAGATTACAAGTAAACCAACGGGGCCATCTTGGAATAGAACACAGATATTAAAAAATGACGCAGGAAAGGAAACTGTAATTTCCTTCATCATCGTAGTACGTTAACCTACGGGTACAAAAACACATAGTTACAATTAAGTTTTGTTTATAATATTTTAAAAATATATTTTATATTGAATCCAGTTTAAGACAATTATACAAGTTACTTTAAAAAACTATAACAATACAATTTGGAGACTCAAGTGCAAATAAATATATAATGAAATTGATCAGTTGAAGGATTCAGGTCAGTAAGACGCCATGCTGTCAACCCTGAGCGCACAAAAGCCTTTGCCAGTTCTTGTTTTATAGCATAAAAGTCTGAGACCGAGGCTTGCAACGCGATACCCAATGCACCCCACCTTCTTGTCCCTGACGCTATTTTGTTTTGTATTGCTAGATGAGGCCATGCTCGAGCTTGACCAATAGAACGCCGCGCTGCACCGTGGTGTGATAGCGCATCACCCATCAGCAGGTCCCATATTTGAATAGACGATACCGCCCCTTGCTTACGCTTTTCGAGAAAAGAATCCATTCATTGGATTGGATCGAGCTCGTCAGGCCGTAGAACCCGCAATGACGTCCACATCGACCTTACCGAAAACACAACCACGTTTGTCAAAACAAAATACAGCATGTTTATCATAATATTTCTTGTTTGTAAAAATGTTCCGCACACAGAACGTGTGCATTTTGTTAGAGGAACAGTACGAACGCCCTTCACAGTTTCTTTCTCGAGTTCCGCCTCCAGAACCCTCATCACATTTCAGATCCTTATGCCCACAGACCCTACACACTAGATTACCTACTAGTACGGTGTCCTGAGCGGACAGCAGCTGGAACGTCATCCGAAGAACGCTTCCCATAGTTAAACATTTTTATTTATTTATTTTATTTATTTATGCATTTTTATATAGCGCGGACTTTACCCGAGGGCGTCAGAGCGCTTCACATTAGGAACAGAAATGAAACATAATGAGAAACATTATAAAAGAGCAGATTACAAAAGCATACGTTACGTTACATAAGGTAATAGTGACAATTGTGAGCAAACAAAAACATGAGGTAGTAAAAATTGTGAGCAACCAAAAATACATGAGGTAGTAAAGGTAATAATGACAATCGTGAGTAAACAAAATACTTGAGGTAGTAAAAATTGTGAGCAACCAAAAATACATGAGGTAGTAAAGGTAATAGTGACAATTGTGAGCAAACAAAATACTTGAGGTAGTAAAAATTGTGAACAACAAAAAAATACATGAGGTAGTCAAAAGTGCATAAGAGGAAAAGTGACAAGTGTGCAGTTAAAAGAGAAAACAGAGTATAATTTGAGGTATAATACTGCAATAAGTGCTAGGCACAAGAACAGGCGTTACATTGCTTCAGAATATGATAAATAAAGTTTATGAACACTATAATCCTAGCGTACACTGCTAAGAGTGTAAGATATTCATGATAGCTGCCAACTTTCAGTTGCTTGTGTGTATTGTATTGTATTTATATAGCGCTTACTACCCTTGACGAGGTGTCAAAGCACTTTTTCAGCGATTAGCACGCTACTCCAGGACCCATAGAGGATTAGTATTGTTGAATATGGAATTTGAGAAGTGAATTTATTTATTTATTTATTTATGTCATTTCTAAAGCGCGCTGCAACCCTACGGGCATCCTGGCGCTGAAAAAAGTGCAACTAGAAAAAACTGAACATCAAAGGGACAAGTGAGTGGAACAGCTCTAGGGAAGTGTGATTTTGGGGAAAAGCCAAGTCTTTATCCTTTTGCGAAAAAGCAACAGTTCGTTGGTTTTCCTAATTGCCAAGGGAAGGCTATTCCAGAGATGCGCTGCAGCTATGCTAAAAGCTCTGCCACCATGAGTAGCTTTCCTAATCCTGGGTACACTGAGGAGGTTAGTGGATGAGGAGCGGAGGGTCCGTGTGGGTTCATACCACTTGAATTTGGCCTGAAGGGGCTTAGGACCCAAACCATACGCTGCCTTGAAGACGGTGCACAGGGATTTGAACCGGATCCTCTGATGAACGGGCAGCCAGTGCAACTCAGCTAGAGCAAGGGAGGTGGAGGACCGACGTCCTCGAGAAAGCACCATCTTTGCAGCTGCCGCCTGGATGCTCTGGAGTCTGGAAATCAGATAGGCAGGAGATTCCAGTAACAGAGCGTTGCAGTAATCCAGGCGGCTGAGGATGGTACTTCTGACCACGGTTGCTCTGGTGTGTGCTGGAAGTAAAGGCAGCAGCTTTCGAAGGCCCCGCATTAAGGCGAAGCAGCTGCTCACCTGTCTGTTGACGTTGGTCTCCAGACTGAACATGTTAGTCTGTTAATTTTGATTGAAAAGGATAGTGGAGGGATAAAAGAGTGAATGATTTTTTTTGTTTTTTTTGTTTTTTAGGTCTTAGCAGTAGGAGGAGGCTTTTGGATGAGTAAAAAGGAGTTTTGGAAGGGAGGAGTCAGAGGGAAGATTTTAGAAAGGTTTGTTTTGGGGGATAGGTATAGTAGAAAGAGGTGTCAGATGATACAAGGAGGGATAGAGTAGGAGAGAGTCAAGAAAGGGTTATTTTGGGGATCATAGTAATGGTATGGGGTTTGGGACGTATAGGCTGAGCAATAGGGTAGTGCATTGGAAATGCTAAATTAGAAAAAAGTGATAAATATATAGATCCATAAGAACCTTACGTTTGTAGATGCGTGGGCTGGGTATTGCTAAATGGGACAATGGGCAACATTTCTGGCCCTGGTCAGTCTCAAACAGGCAGCTGCCCTTGTCCTCTCCGCCCTTCGCTGAGAAGCCCTTACCCTGGCCTTATATAGCCCTAGTAATCAGGTGACCCCTTCAGCCAATGGGAACCCTAGCCCCAACACTATCCAATCACAACACTAGCCCTAAAATCTATAACCAATAGGAGACCAGGACCTTACATCCAATCTAAGCCTTAGTCCAAGCACCCAATCAGTTAAAAAAAATCTTGATCTCTACGTCCAATAGAGGCCCTAGCCCTACCTGTAGTCCCAACCCAAGTCCAAGCAACCAATGGTACATAAGCCCTAGTTCCTACTTCCAATAGAAAGCCTAACCCTACTCTTAGTCCCACAACTAGTCCAGCAACCAATCACACCAGAAGCCCTAATTGCTACTTCCAATTAAAGGTCTAACCCTAGCCCTAGTCCCACCCTACTCCCAACAACCAATAACATAGGAAGCCCTAGTCCTACTTCCAATAGAAATCCTAACCCTAGCCCTAGTCCCAACCCTACATTGATTGAATCACAGACCCAGAAACCAATCAGAAACCTCAAATATCCAACTAATGAGGACACTAACCCTAATCCAATAGAAACACCAGATACAACCACCAATCAGTGTACACATGTACCAACCACTAGCAGACCATATAAGGTCCTAGCGGAATATGTGACGTTATTCCGCACACAAATACCCAACATACCATCACTCCGTAAAAATGATACCGCAAGTATTATTACTCCGCAAATTAAGACAACGAAAACTTTTACAACTAATGTGCCTTTACCACGCATGCCTTTACAACGCAAAGGCATGCATGTTAAAGGTATACTCGTTGTAAAAGTTGTAAAGGTAAGTAAGAGTACCCTACCCTACACTCTAATGTAGTACCCCTGCACCACCCACCCTTGACACACAGTCCCTTTCCTACATTTACACTACCCAGCACTACCCCCCAACACTACCATTAAGCACTTTACTTCCCTACACAAACACTACAACACTACCTTAATACACTACCCCCAGCATGACCCTACACAAACACTACAATACTACCCTAAACCATTGCACCCCAGCATGACCCTACACTACACAAACACTACAACACTACCCTAAACCCTAAAACACTTCACCCAGCATGACCCTACACTAGACAAACACTACAACACTACCCTAAACCCTAAAACACTACACCCCAGCATGACCCTACACTACACAAATACTACAACACTACCCTAAACTCTAAAACACTACCCCTGAATGACCCTACACTACACAAAAACTACAACACTACCCTAAACCCTAAAACACTACCCCCAGCATGACCCTACACTACACAAACACTACAACACTACCCTAACCCCTAAAACACTACCCCTGCATGACCCTACACTACAACACTACCCTAAACCCTATAACACTTCCCCCAGCATGACCCTACACTACAACACTACCCAAAACCCTAAAACACTACCCCAGCATGACCCTACACTACACAAACACTACAACACTACCCTAAAACACTACCCCCCAGCATGACCCTACACTACACAAACACTACAACACTACCCTAAACCCTAATACACTACCCCAGCATAACCCGACACTACACCAACACTAACCTAAACCCTAATACACTACCCCCAGAATGACCCGACACTACACAAACATTACAACACTACCCTAAACCCTACATAACTACCCCCAGCATGACCCTACACTACACAAACACTACAACACTACCCAAAACCCTAATACACTACCCCCAGCATGACCCGACACTACACAAACACTACAACACTACCCTAAACCCTAATACACTTCCCCCAGCATGACCCTACACTACACAAACATTACAACACTACCCTAAACCCTAAATAACTACCCCCAGCATGACCCTACACTACACAAACACTACAACACTAACCTAAACCCTAATACACTACCCCCAGCATGACCCGACACTACACAAACATTACAACACTACCCTAAACCCTACATAACTACCCCCAGCATGACCCTACACTACACAAACACTACACTACCCAAAACCCTAATACACTACCCCCAGCATGACCCGACACTACACAAACACTACAACACTACCCTAAACCCTAATACACTACCCCCAGCATGACCCTACACTACACAAACCCTACAACACTACCCAAAACCCCAATACACTACCCCCAGCATGACCCTACACTACACAAACACTACAACACTACCCTAAACCCTAAAACACTACCCCCAGCATGACCCTACACTACACAAACACTACAACACTACCCTAAACCCTATAACACTTCCCCAGCACAACCCTACACTACACAACCACCACAACTCTACACTACACTAACACTACACTACACTACACAATCACTACCCCAGCACGACCCCACCCCTAAAAAATTAACGTAAACCCCCTTACCTCTCCCGTCGTTGTGGTTCCACACACCTCCTGGTTCCATCTTCATGAAGTCTGTTTTTTTTTCACAACGCAAGTGCATTTACCATACATGCCTTTACAACGTAATTCCCTTGTAAAGGCATGCGTGGTAAATGCACATGCGTTGTGAAAAAATGAGAAGTGATGGTTTGTGAGGTCAATGACCTTGCGGAGTAATGGTATGCGGACTCAAAGTCTGCGGAAAAAAAGATGCGGAGTAAAGGTTTATTACCGTCCTACCGACCTCAGACAAGGTTTGCTGGTCAGGGAGCTGGCAGCTGCTTCTCCTGTTCAGAATCTCCTAGGAGACAGACAGGCTCAATCCACACTTTGGACTTCTGCAGGTAAAAGTCTCACTAACTTGAAATCTAACAATACTGTTTGAATAAAACTTTACTCCCTCTCCTGGCCAAAAAACGAGTGCACAGTCCCTAGTAAACACAGTTTAAACAGCTCACAGAAGCACCCTGTGATGTAGAATATCCCTGTTGCTGGGAGGGGGGGAGGCAGGGGGGCTGGTTTTACTGGCTTGTGAACAAAAAATTGTGGCTGGGGGTGCACTGTTTTAACATACAGGTCTTAGCACAGAGCAGAGAAGAAATTTGGAGGGAAACAGAATTGTCACCAGGAGGATTGAGAGGGATAAACTACAGAGTTTGGACTGCAAATCCCACAATTCATTACGTTAAATGGAAGCAATAATGGGCAGCGAAAACCACAAGTTTAAAACTCAAAACAGGTGATAAAATATGCAATCACAGGCAGATTAAAACTACAATTTTAAACTGTAACAACCACAGGCAAAGACAGTAGCCAAAGTAAGGGAAAATCGTTTTTTTAACAACTTTTGTTTTGGGAAAGAGACAGCACTAGTCTGTCTCCTTACCACTTCCTGGACTCTGCTCACAGCAATCTGGGGCACAGGAAGGCTGCAACTCACAGGACTGGCAATTATTTCTAATATGTTACTGTTTATCACCTTTTCTACCCCATTTGAGGACTTGTAAACTATATTTAATGCTTATTTTTTGTAACGTTACTTTTAATGCACTTTAATCTTTTTTTTGTTGTTGCATTTTCCTCCACCATGGGATTTGAGGATTAAAACAAAAAACCTAGCTTTTCTGACCAATTATATTGAAAAAAATTGATAGGAAAACAGTTTATTCTAATTTCTTTAGTTTTTCCAGCAGCTATTTCCAGCAGTTACTCAATAGGAGACTGGGCGATCCTGTGGCATAGTGTGGGGAAGGGGTGGGGCAGAAAGGCAGGCAGAAACCAGAGCACAGGTCCGCATGTAGTAGAGGCAGGTTGTGAGTCTAGTATAAAAAATATAGGGGGCATAAATTCGATTAGCACAATACTGTGAGGGTAACTATAGATTGCACTTCACATATACGTACCTTGAAGCTACAAATACATCTGCAAGGTATGCATATGTGGAGTTACGGTTTAAGAATAGTAAATCTGCACACACCTCATATAGACTATTATCAAGATACTATGAAGTCTAGATTATGGAGTCATTCTTTTAGAAGAACGATATTGAAACGATATTATGGCAGTACACCGAAGGGACGGGTTGCCGATGTGCATTATGTTGTAAAGCCCTTTATTAGGCTTAGTATGTGTAGTTTGAGTCCTGCCTTCCAGCTTGTGAACACTACTTCCCTTTACACCAGATCTGCATTCTTACTTGAGTCTTCCGAGCCACCTGGGTTGCGAGGCCTCCGCTTTGTGCTTGGCGACCCGCTTCTCTTTGCGCTTGGCGAGCATGTCCTCTCGCTGCTTCATCTCGGAGCGAATCAAGCGTAACTTGAAGACCTCCTGCTTCTTCAGCCGCAAGGCTTTCTCCGCCTGCCGCCTTATGAGTAACATTTCAGTACCTTGAGCGTGACACTTTTATGAGTCGAGCAGAGCAGTGATGTGCATATCATAAAGTTAATGCTAAAGTCGAAGTTATTGGCTCTCTTTTATGCACTATAAAAAGCATGAGAGGGCAAGCCAAGGAAAGGTAGAGCCTGGTTTGAGCCAAATATCTGACACTGCCTCAGACTGTCAATGGGAAAGGGCCAAACAAGGTAAACAGACTCCTGCTTGAACAATTGGAACATCTAAATCTGAGGGCCCTCAATGGAAGAACAGAAGGTGACACTCCCCCAGTGGCAAGTCATTACACAGATCTAACAAGCTTGCTTTTAGATTACATGTTTGTCAGCCTTCCGCTGTTTCAATATGTAACAAGTTTAAGAATGGGCGACATAGGGGATAGCGACCACCGCCCACAAGAGACCATGCTAGAGGCAATGGCTGCGACCAGCATTCAGCTACAGCCAGCCCTACACCTAGGCTCAAGCTATACATTGAATTACAGAAGGATCAAGTTTACGATCGAAAGCATAAAGTCCCAAACAGACACAGCAATCGATCTTCTACTCGCTCAACCGCTCGGAAAGAACTTGATACAAACTTGGGAATGTTTCACAACTAACCTCAGCAACCTAAAGGCAACAGACATAAAAACAAGGAGTTCTGCGGTTCAGACACAAAAGAATAGGATAACGAAGGTCCAAAGAGCACAAATAAAAGCTCCTAAGAGATCGATAAACAGCTCAATAAGATCTCTACGCCATGCACCAGGAAACACATTACTCCTTTTATCCCTGCGGCAACAGAGAACTCAACTGAAGAGGCTGAAATGGAACATCAATAATAACAACGAACAGGACCTCTGGGCAAAACTCTTGCACAATATTAATCCCAACGCCAGCAATCGCTTCTGGAAAACTGTAAACACTATTATACACCCCATCATGGGGGACTGACTTCATTTATATTAGAGGAAACCTGGGCAAGCTACTTAAACTCTCATTTCAACAGCCAAACCAACATTCAACACACACCGGAACACAGCAGTGCAGCCATGGACGGGCACAATACCTTCAAAGGGAGAGGGGAAAGTGGCAACAACCACCTCCCCGAAAGCTCGGCTGCCGCTTCCCGCTCAAGAGCAACTGATATACTCAATTCTTCCTGCTCAATCCATCACAAGGGGGAAAGCTCACTTGTCATTAAACATCTAACGATCAGGAAACAGATCAGGAAGGGAAGAAAGGAGGGAGTGCCGGGCCCAAATGGAATCCCACCAGCAGTGTTTAAAGAAAAGCCAGAAGATTGGGCAGAAATACTTCATCCACTTTTTCTGGAAGTAAGACAACTGGGTATAATCCCAGAATCATGGAAAGGTTCAACGATCATTCCTATCCATAAAAGCGGTAGCAAGGTCTCGCCAGCCACCTATCGGTTAGTAGCTCTGATCGACAACGAGGCCAAATATTTTGCGAGAACACTGCTGGAGGAATTGACAATCTGGGCGGAAAATAACGGAATAATCCTGCTAAATCGGACAGGATTCCGAAAAAACTCTGGCACAATATCTAACATCATGGCAATTTCATTGATAAAGGACACGACAAAAATTAGGAAAACACAGTTGCATGTCTAATTAATTGACTTCTGCGCCGCGTTTGATAATGTGGAGAGGCCCAAACTGTGGTCCAAGTTAGCCAGATGGGGCATCCCAAATAAACTTTTATCGGTGATAATGCTTTTACATACTGACACATGGGTACAAGTCAAATTAGGTTCAGGGTCCCACCTATCAAGAAAAGTTACAACAACCAAAGGACTCAAACAGGTCTGCGTACTGGCCCCCATGTTATTCAACCTATTTATGGCAGACTTAACACAGTCACTTAACATCTGCAATTCACACGCGCCCAGGCTGGGGGGCACCTCAATGTCCAATCTATTATATGCGGACGACGTAGTGCTACTCAGCCACACAGCAGTTGGCTTGCAACCTCTTCTTAACGGTCTGTGGGTCTACGTAGAAGAAAATAGCCTTTCAATAAACTTTTTTAAAAAACGGACCATGACAATCAACAGCAAACAAAAAAAGATGGTATCTGGGCGACAAGCACATTGAAACAGCGGAGGCTTGCAAGTACCTGGGAGTCTACCTAGACAAAGAAGGATCATTCACCCGAAAACAAGAAGAAATTAAAAGGAAAGGGATGATCCTTGCCCTAACCATGAAAGGCTTATCAGCTAAACACTGGGCCAAACACTGAGCCCTCTCTTACTGGTAGCACAGGCCAAAATCCTACCTTCTATTACCTATGGTAGCGAAGCACGGCACGGGAGAGATACCAATCTTCTGGAAAAAACGCTTGTAAAAGCATATAGAACCATGTTCAGCCTCCCGACCTATACCTCACTAGGGCAAATCCGACTGGAGTTTGGTCTAATAAAGCAAACCTGGGCCAGCTATGGAATATACATTAATTGTTGGCATAAGATCAGCACATCAAATCCTAACACATTAAACCACCTCCTGTGGCAAGATCTACAACAGAGGGAGAATTCGCCCGCAATACTGTACCTCCAGGAGGCAATGACACACACTGTCACCATTCAGTTTTCAAAAAATCAGTGTTGAAGTCTGTGAAAACACAGTCACTGGTGGAGGATAGCTGCTTTTTCCGCCAGAGCGCAAGCTTGGATGACTCTGAACTCCTATAAGACCCTAGCCCCACAACAATATTTTAACTTGGGTTACTCAAAAGCACTGAAACTAAAATTCCTAAAGTTACGCCTTGCGGTGATACCATGCACGCAGCACCTTCCTCCATGGAAAAGGGTGCAGACTTTCACACTATGGACTCTGTGCAAAAATGGCCAGGGGGACATCATTTACACCATCTGCTCTTGTACGGAGATGCTCCAAGAAAGAAGGCACCTGCTAAAAATTCCCTTTAATCAAAGAGGGATTCGGACAAGGAGGCAGGCAGTGTTGGCCTGCTTAGACCCCGCATCACCACAATTGAACACTAGATAGGTCCGATTCGTCGAAGCAGCCCAGGCGAAAATGCCAAACTGACTCTAGAACTAGTGGGCATTGGGGTTTCCGGACTAATAATCTAAGAAGGGGGAGCACCAAATAATACAGGTGACCGTGTTACTTTCAAGATTGCTATCATATGACTAATCTTGTATTTGAACACTGCAAAGAAAGAGAAGCCTTTTATACTTGTAATATTATAATATTTTATGACGGTGGACAAATATTTTACGAATGGTTTTATCTTGCGTGTATTGCAATGGTTTTAAGTAACTCTGCAAATAAAGAAAATTGTAAATTGTCACTGGGAAAGTGGTCCAAACATAGAGATAGTCTTAGGTCCTTTAGGCACTGTCCGATTCTTTCCCTAATGCAGTTAGCTTCAACCCCGCATCACCACAATTGAACACTAGATTGGTCCGATTCCTCGAAGCAGCCCAGGCAAAAATGCCAAACTGACTCTAGAACTAGTGGGCATTGGGGTTTCCGGACTAATAATCTAAGAAGGGGGAGCACCAAATAATACAGGTGACCGTGTTACTTTCAAGATTGCCATCATATGACTAACCTTGTATTTGAACACTGCAAAGAAAGAGAAGCCTTTTATACTTGTAATATTATGATATTTTATGACGGTGGACAAATATTTTACATATGGTTCTATCTTGCGTGTATTGCAATGGTTTTAAGTAACTCTGCAAATAAAGAAAATTGTAAATTGTCAATGGGAAAGTGGCCCAAACATAGAGATAGTCTTAGGTCCTTTAGGCACTGTCCGATTCTTTCCCTAATGCAGTTAGCTTCAACCCTGCATCACCACAATTGAACACTAGATTGGTCCGATTCCTCGAAGCAGCCCAGGCAAAAATGCCAAACTGACTCTAAAACTGTTGGGCATTGGGGTTTCCAGACTAATAATCTAAGAAGGGGGAGCACCAAATAATACAGGTGACCGTGTTACTTTCAAGATTGCCATCATATGACTAACCTTGTATTTGAACACTGCAAAGCTACAGAAGCCTTTTATACTTGTAATATTCTGATATTTTATGCTGGTGGACAAATATTTTACATATGGTTTAATCTTGCGTGTATTGCAATGGTTTTAAGTAACGCTGCAAATAAAGAAAATTGTAAATTGTCAATGGGAAAGTGGCCCAAACATAGGTCCTTTAGGCACTGTCCCATTCTTTCCCTAATGCAGTTAAAAAAACCTCTTAAATAAAGTCAGCTGATTGGATATACGAATTCAGATTTTTCTGCTTGAACTAAAAGTAGAACATGTAAATGAATGTTTTTTACCACTGGAATCAGCATGCATTTTATGAAGAACTGCAACTAAAGAGCACTATGAGAGGATCAACAAGGGTGCATTGTTTTCAGAATCTATTTAATGACATCACTTAAGTGTTGGGCTGCTTTTATTACGCCACGGGAAGTCTTACATATACATTTTATATATGTATATTTTTTTTCTCTCTCTCTCACTAACCTATATCAAATTTCTAACACGATAGCCTTTGAAACAAGCTGTGCAATGAAAAACAACATACAAGTAGAGTTGCCACCTTTCCAAGATAAAAATACCAGCCTTTCAGTGTTTTAATTGCCTGCAAAGGCCCAGGCATGATACTAAATACACAGTAAACAAAAGATGTATATATTTATTCGCAACCTGACTTTTCTGCCTTTGTTTCCTTTAATCGATAGTAAGAGATCATTAATGGAACTGTAGAACATGAGGAAAAGTGATTTCTATTTCTATTTGCTGTTTGAAACATGTTCAGAAAGCTGCCAAAAATGCCAGCATCCGATGATTTTGCTTATTTTTGTACTGGCTAGCACATTAAAATGCTGGTGGTGCCGGTATAAAACCGGCCAGGTGGTAACCCTACATACAAGTCATCTGTAGGCAGTATGACCAGCCCCATTGGTCCTGCAGTCTCCATTCCCGACTTTATAGAGATTTGATGTTCCATATGACTGCATTCATATTATCCATGCATGTAATTATGTAAATAGTATGTATAATTATACAAAAACCAGAGTCATGTCTATCCATAAGGCAATATACAATTATACATTTAAAAGTGATTCCTGAATTTATAAACTCTAACTCATTTGTATAGCACAATTCTAAGATAAGGGTCAGATTACCATTAATTGCGCAAATGAATGTGCTCACAGGAGGGGAGACACTGGTCTTCACGAGTGCATATGACTCCCCCTGCATGTTCCCCCCTGCATCAATCCAATTATTAAAACAATCAATTTAAAGATTTTTTTTCATGACATTACACTGAGTTGTGCTTTTACTCAGATACAGTGAATTAGAACAAAGAACAGCATTGTCTGTCCCTAGGAATCCCTGTCATTCTCACAACAGGGCTGCACCACTACAAGACTCAAGACATGGCAACTAACTCTGTGGATGGCTGTTCTCTAGAGCAGGGTTTTTCAAAGTCAGTCCTGAAGGGCCGGATCCATGGCAGATTTTTAGCATATCCCCATTTAGATAAATGTAGTTATCTTAAAAATATGGCATGGACATGGTCCCCCAGGACCGACTTTGGAGAACCTTGCCTTAGAGGAAAGGTAGCTAAGCTTCTTGTTGAGCTCCAAAGACTGCAGAAGCAACGCATAGGTGCCCTTTAACGGAAAGGCCCTGCTGTACCCCTTGAACCAGTCATGGCATGTTCATCATGAGTGAGTGACCCATTTATTTTTATTTTGCTGAGCAGGTAGTCTTACAGAGTGCCCACCAGAATTACCATCAAGGGGGTTTCGAATGGTCTATTTGAGACCCAGAGAGGCTAGAGCCTTAGAAACAGCTTCAGGTGTCAGCATCACAATATGTGCCTCTTGCATCACATGATGCTGCAGGATTGGCCCCGTCCTCTGCAGACTACCAGAATCTGATAGTTTACTGTGAGGAATCTGTAGTGTTTGCCAAAATGATGAACGGGCAAAACTTTGATAATCAGTTTTATTCCAAGTTAAAAGTGATACAGAGCTGCCATAGGGAGCGCGCAGCAGCTTCTCCTTTCCAGCCAGTACAACAGAACAGTTTTTCAAATCCTAACATTAAAAACCCTGACATCAATACATTCTGAGAAACAGAATAGCCAACCAAACATACTTAGAATATTACATTACTCCCAACCAATGGTAAACAACATCGAATAGGAAATAAATATATATTGCAATTATATATATTGTAACAAAAACACATACCACATACATAGAATCCAAAGAGTATAGCATTGCAATTGGCACAAATCATACATTCACTGACATGCTGATCAACTTGTCTATCCCTAGATGGCCACCAGAATGTTTGCCTAATGCAACGTTTGGGGAAAGTACGACCTAAATGACCTTCATGTGCTATCTTAATAATCCTGTGACTTATTCTAGCAGGGGTCAGTAACTTCTCCCTGTGTACAACTAGACCATCTTCTACCAATAATTCATCATTGATTATCCAATACAGTTGATATGAGTTCCTTGCCTGACCTGCGTTTGGAGAACTGAGGAGGGAGCCGAGGGAGCCCGCTGTCGTTTGCCTGCTTCTACCGCCACGACTCGCCGGACCCGCTTCGCGGGTCCCGCTTCGCGGTTGGGAGCGGACTTCTGGCACTTGGAAGGGGTTTGCTTGTACACTTAAGACCGGCAGGGCTGCGAGTGTGTAGCGGTGGACTCCAAGCTCCAGGAGTCCCCGCGCGCCCGTGTCCACCTGGGCTGCTCTCCCTGCCGGCTCCGCCCCCACCTGGAAGGATATAGCGGCGTCCCGCCCTGACATCAGTGGATTCCTTGCCTGACCTGCGTTTGGAGAACTGAGGAGGGAGCCGAGGGAGCCCGCTGTCGTTTGCCTGCTTCTACCGCCACGACTCGCCGGACCCGCTTCGCGGGTCCCGCTTCGCGGTTGGGAGCGGACTTCTGGCACTTGGAAGGGGTTTGCTTGTACACTTAAGACCGGCAGGGCTGCAAGTGTGTAGCGGTGGACTCCAAGCACCAGGAGTCCCCGCGCGCCCGTGTCCACCTGGGCTGCTCTCCCTGCCGGCTCCGCCCCCACCTGGAAGGATATAGCGGCGTCCCGCCCTGACATCAGTGGATTCCTTGCCTGACCTGCGTTTGGAGAACTGAGGAGGGAGCCGAGGGAGCCCGCTGTCGTTTGCCTGCTTCTACCGCCACGACTCGCCGGACCCGCTTGGCGGGTCCCGCTTCGCGGTTGGGAGCGGACTTCTGGCACTTGGAAGGGGTTTGCTTGTACACTTAAGACCGGCAGGGCTGCGAGTGTGTAGCGGTGGACTCCAAGCTCCAGGAGTCCCCGTGCGCCCGTGTCCACCTGGGCTGCTCTCCCTGCCGGCTCCGCCCCTAGAGACCAATTAGCCAGTAACAAAAGGGAAGCGCCATCCCCGCTGCGCGGGAGCGCGCGGGAGGGCGCCGGGAGAAGCCCGGGACAAGGGCGGGACCGTTTGTGGCCGTTCGTGACCCGGAGTGACCGGACCGGGCCACCCCTCTAACCTGTGTGAGTCTCCATTTCTAAGGACTATGGCTGGCAGAGACAATAGGATCAAATCCTCCTTAACTGGTAGCCTGTCAACCGCCGGAGGTATGGAGAAATTCCTCATAAGGGCTAATAATATTATAGACAAGGAGATAGTCATACTGGAAAAGCGTTTGTCAACTGAACTCATCTCTCTTAAACGCTCATCCATAGGACCCCTTGCTAACGCTAAAACGCCCAACAGAAATAGCGATCAGTCTGCTACTGCGGACACAATATCCCCGCCTAGAGAAGATCCTGACCCCTTGGCTACCCTGGTTACCACAACTGACATTGTGGCTGATCCTAACTGTGTCCCCGTAAGCAATAATGCCTCCCTCTTATCCCAACTTGATGTGAGTACTACAGAGAATAAGAGCCAAGGAGAAAGAGAGGGTGCAGTTAGGAAACGGAAAAGAGTGTATAACAAGAAAGAAACTAAAACGGGAAGGGCTGTAAAATCTGCTAAGGTGCGGGAGGTACCACCCCAGACCACCACTAATCCCCCTGACGTCCATCTCCCGAATAGAGAAATATCCATGGAATGGGCCGTGGCCTTACTTAAATCAATCATATCCCCATTAGAGGCTAAACTGGATAGGCTATGCTCCAGAATATCCAATGTAGAGAAAACATCTGCCTCCATTTTAGCCACCCTCGGTAACCTTCAGAGCCAACATATCCCCCCGACTATCATAACCCCTTTGATTCCCGCTCCTCCCAACCCGCATCCGAATCAACTAAATATCCCCCCACCGAATACCTGCATATCAACCCATATCCCCCCTCAGCCCAATAATCCAACAGCCGATAATGTGGTGAGTCAACAACCAAGCCAATCTAACCCATCAGCCCATACGGTTGAGGGAAACCAGGGAGCACCGAGTGAGGCACACAATACCCCTAGACCTAGACGGCCTGATCTTCCACCGGAGGCAAATCGGTTTACTGTCATCTTAGCCGGAGTACCACCACTAGAAACAGGGGAATCAGAAACCTTTAGCTCCCTGAAAAATAAAGTAATAAAATGGCTCAACTGGAATAGACCACTCCTGGGCCACCTACACAACGAAATTATTATGGTCAGGAGGGTTCCTTGGATAGGCAAGACCCCTAAAAACATCAATGGGGACTGCCTAACCGTTAGTTTCAGAGACCCCCGCACAGTATCTCATATATGTGCAGGTTTCAATAGATCTTTTGATTCAACCATCCAGACCCTTCCTGTTTCCTATTTCTTTCCACCAACCAACACTCGCTACCAGCCGAGAAGAGGGGACTGGACCGTTGTGGAACGGAGGGGTAGGCAACGAGCGTATGATGCCAGACCACCTAGACAACCTCAATACGCACCCCAATTCCACCCCTTCATGGATCATAACCGCTTCGGTTGCTTAGATGGCCTAGAGGGAGTAGACTGACTACACCCCGTCTCTCCCTCCTTGGAGCCGACCCATGTCCTAGCTAATTCTGATGCCTCACCCATGGTTCATTTACCCACCCCTATCCCAGCTATCCCCACCAAACCGGTCCAGATTTCACCCGTTATGATCCTTACTACACAATGCTCGGAAACCATTCCCATCACTCCTACCCCAGCTACCCCCACTGAACCGGACCTGATCCCCCCAGATATGACCCATACTACACCTTCTATCTCAACTACCCACACTAATACAGTACAGGACCCAAGGCTTAAGGGATATTCATTGGTGAGCTGGAACATTGCTGGGTGGCGGCAAAAAGTTTCAGCCCTGGGTTGGATGGAACACATTGTGGACTTTGACATTTTATGTCTGCAAGAAACGTGGTCAGTGGAAGATATTGCCTTCGATGGTTTTGTTTCATACAACTGTAATGCGGTAGAATCTGCAATGGGGAGGGCCAAAGGGGGATTGCTGATTTTATTGTCTGTACACCTCCCTATACATGTAAGGAAAAGCCATATAGTGGGGTCCCATTCGCAAATTTTGGAAATATCAGTAGGCAGGGACAGAAATCTATTGCTGATTAATCATTACAATAACATCTTTGACCCTTCCAGTACCACTGTAGTAGACGAACTCGAATCTGTTTTGGATTCCATTCTCTGCAATTCGACTGTATCCTATGATATTGTTTGGGGGGGGAGATTTTAACATCAGAACTTGCCCTCTCTCATATTCAACTACTTGTGGATACGATGGGGAAAATGGGGAAAATCTACTACACTTTTTACACTCTCCATATGGCACTTCCCTTAATAACCTGATGTTAAAATCTGATGTATCCATCCACCAACATGCCCCTGATAATGAGGGTAACCTGGCGCCCACCTTCACGGGGAGAAACACTACCTCTATCATTGATTTCCTGATCATCTCCAACCGGGTAGATCCCCATTGTTCGGTCCCACAGATCTTAGACCTCGACCTGAGTGACCACAATGCTCTTACTATGGTCATATACTGTGAGCTCCATAGGGATGTATTCTCCGGTAGGGTTGTCGACGACATTACCCCATGTAGACCAAATGGGACTTGCATCAAGTGGAGTGGGGAAAAATCAGAGAATTTACATTGTAGGGTGGTGAAAGCTGGCCTAAATACGATACTTAGTTGCCTTGATACGGAAGCCCCCCCAGAACAATCTGTAAATAACTTTGAGAAGTTGGGTACCATAATTAAGCAAACCCTCACCACAAAGAAGGCTAAAACTAGACGGGCTACACAGGGTTGGTTTAACCAAGCATGTACAAGGGCATTAAAAGCCCTTAAACTTGCCCTCTCCACAACCCCGAGAGACAGGGAAGCGGTCACATCCCTGAGGGCCAAGTACAAAAATGAGCTCAAACACAGGAAACAAGAACTAAGAGAAATAGCCTGGGAAGATCTGAGCAAAGCTGCAGCCCTCCGGGACAGCAAACTATTCTGGAGTACCATCAATAGCCCATTCCTGCAAAAAGAGGAATTCCCTGTTCTCACTGCCCAAGTTAGTTAAGATGGCTGGGTGTCCCACTTCTCAGGGATCTTTGATCCTATTGGAGAGTCCATTGCCAATTTTAATTCCATCTGCATTACCCCAGTTGAAACTCCGAGAATCACGATCCATGAGGTGGATATGGCAATAATGAATAGTAAAGCGGGAAAGGCTCCAGGCCCAGATGGGGTACCAATCGACCTATACAAATTTGATCCAGCCCTCTGGAGCCCATTATTGACCATAGCTTTTAACACTGCTATGGATAACAGGACTCCCTCTACCTGGGGTGAATCCATTATTATCCCAATCTATAAGAAGGGGGATAGAGGAGAGGCTAAGAACTACCGCCCTATCTCCCTTCTGGATTCCTCACTAAAAATCTTGAGTAGGGTCCTGTTAGCACGTTTGGAAGATTGGGCCTTAGATAACCATATTCTTGCCCCATCCCAATATGGCTTTAGAAAGGGCCTTGGTACGATTGAACAATGTATCAACTTGAACCTTTTAATAGGGAAGTATACCAAGGCCAAGCCGGGATCACTATTTTTGTGTTTTGCAGATCTTTCAAGCGCATTTGATTTGGTCGACCATGCCCTGTTATGGACAACTTTACTGGGTATGGGAGCCCCCCCTGATATTATCCATTTTTTAGCCACACTTTACTCAAACCTATCTGCCCAAATTCGCTATGGTCCAGAGGGGGAGTGCACACGAAAGATTAGAGTAAGATCTGGCATCCGACAGGGATGTGTATTGGCCCCGTTGCTTTTTTCGCTCTTCCTTAACTCGGTTGAGCAAGAATTAAAGCAAATCCATGCTGATGCCCCCCAAGTAGGAGGCACCCCCATACCGGTATTACTCTATGCCGACGATACGGTCCTACTCTCCAGGACCCCTATAGGCCTTCAAAAACTGATGGACGGGTTCTATGATTTTATACTGAGAAGGAAACTCAAAATCAATAACTCCAAAACGTTTGTCATGGTGTGTGGGAAAAAGCTGAAACTTTTTAAACCCTTCTGTTTTAAGGAAAACCATATTGCAACTGTTACCAATTTTTGTTATTTGGGTGTTACTTTTAATGACAGAGGATCGTGGGCTCCAGAGGAGACAAATGTCAAAGCCAGAATGGGGAAAGCATCCTCAGGCGTCTTCCACTTTGCCTCCAAAGTAGGAAGCCGCCGTATTGTTGATATGCTGACTATATACAAACACAGATGTACCTCGATAGCATTGTATGGTTCGGGGGTATGGGGACACTGCAATGCCAGGGCCCTGCAAATTGAAGAAAACAAGTTCATCAAACGGCTGCTTTGTCTTCCCTCCTCGGCATCTACTGTTTTAACTCATTTGGAACTAGATTTGGATTACCTGTCCGATCTTACCGGACTAAGGCCATTGCTGGTATGGAAATCCATCTTTACCAAGATGGAAACTGCATTTACCAAAGATATCATCAAGGACTGCTTACTCTTGGACAAAGTTTTAAGTATCCCATGGTTAAAATATGTAGTTTCGACTGTTAAAGACCTGTTTGACATGGATTTATGTAACGACCCCACCTGTCTGAATTCTTTAAACAAACAGGAACTAAAAAATGTCTATCTTAGGGCGAAATCGGATGTGCGAAGTTATGCTACTAGAGAATATTCCACACATATTTTTCACTTGTCATTGAATGATGATAGCCGTGGTATTCCTATGTACCTTAATGTTATCCACAGACAGTCCCACCAGTTTGTTCTCTCAAGACTGAGATTAGGTATAGTACATAACCTGGTTGCCTTCCCAACAATGAAATCTCACCCAGTTACTCCATGTCCGTGTGACGGTTTTACCAAACAAAGCACATCGCACTTTTTACTACTCTGTCCTTTGTATAAAGCGCAACGCATTTGTTACCTCAAGCCTATATTCCTTAAATATTCCATGTATACCACTGGTAACGCCATGAGGCTTCTTTTCTCACTTTCAAGCCCTGATATATGTTTTTTTACTGCCACTTTTATTTTGAAATCTATTAGAGCTAGACTTAGTATGGTTTTCCCGTAAATTTATGTGCAGCAACCCCCACACCATGTGACAAGGCTATCCCTGTTTATCATTTTGTGAATCATGTATATGTAATGTTTTTAACTGTATACTTTTATGATGTTTTTTTAAACACTCGAATAAAGTTATAAACTGAACTGAGTTCAATAAAATTTTCTCTGTTGGCCAACCATCATTCACATAGTCCATCACTTGTTTGACATGCTCATCAGTAAAAACTTCCGCTCTCCAACTAGTCTCTGCAACAGCAGAAATTGCTTCCAAATCAATCAAAGTAATCAAACTACTTTCTTTACAGGTTTTAACAGCAACCACAACAGGCTCATCTTGGGATGCAAATCTAGACACGAAGTCAGCTCTAACATTCTTACCGTCTTGTATGTGCACTATATCGAAATTATATTAAAGTAACTTTGTTGAAAACTTGGCAATGCGTGGAGTCTGATCCTTGATTTTTTCGCCACTTAAAATGAACACCAGAGGCTTCTGAGCTGTTTTAACTGTGAATTTCATACCCTAAACATAAAACTTACATTTCTGTATGTCCAACCAACAACCTTGCACCTTCTCAACAGAAGAGAAGTGAACCTAAGCACCCTGGAAGCATAACCAATTGTATTTTCAACACTACCATCACACTGCGTAAGTACACGTCCAAGGCCATAATTGCTTGCATCAACAGCAATGCAGCATGCCAAATTGGGATCAAAGAGTTTTAGAACCTTGGAACTCGCTGGCTGTTTTTTGATCCATTCAAAAGACTCTTGATATACATCATTCCAAACTTAGGTTATGTTTTTTCTAACAAAACATTAAGCGCCCCAATATGCAAGGCATTATCAGGATTAAAGCTCACATAAAATTCACACAGACCCATGTTTGATTGGATACCAAACATTATTTTTTGGTGCAGTGGCATCAATGGCACCCACTAACCCAGGTCTTGGTTCAATACTGTCACCCGAGACACCCACTGTACACCACTCCACACTAGTCCACTCTATGACACTCCATTCTACACTACTCTTCTCTACGCCACTACACTTTATATGCAACTCCACTGTATGCCATTCTATTCAAAACACTACACTCTAATGGGCACATGCATTAAGCTAAGGAATTGTTATTCCTTAATAGCGATTTTTAAGGAATTTCAATTAAGAAATCGCAATTCCACAAGCATGTAAGTTTTGCTAAAATATTAGCAATTCCTACACATTCCCTAGTAGCGAATTGCAAATTGTGATTCACTATTAGGGTATGCTTACCCATTCATTCCTATGGGCCTAGAGGCCCATAGGAATGAATGAGAAAATTTGTGATTACCAAATAGGTAATCACAAATCGCGAATGCAATTTCAGGGGTGCTAGGGGGCCATAAGGTTCCCCTGATGCACCCCCAAAAACGGTATGTGTTAACATGTTGCACACACACATGCCCTGAGGGCATGTGTATGCGCCACATGGCACTTAAAAAAATGCAATTTTGTGCATTTTTATATGGATTTGCAAATTAACATCAACTTGAAGTTGATGTTAATTTGCGATTCCCTAAATGCATTAGCAAAATCGGTAATCACAAACATTGTGATTACCTATTTTGCTAATGCATTTTGGGTTGATGCATTGCAAATGGCTTTTACCGGTCGCAAAAGGGCTGATTCTGCGAATCGGGCAGTTTGCGACCAGTAAAAAGCTTGATGCATGTGCCCCAAAGTCACTTCACAGTGCACCATTACACTATACGCCGCTACAGTCTGCCACAGTACATTCTACCCTGCTGCTCTACAACACTCCACTCTACGGTAATACACTCTACAATACTCCAGTCTTATTCCACTACAGTGTACGCGGGGCCAGCCTGTATGTTTGCCCCACTGTAGAATCTGGCCCAAAGATTCTAAGCCGTGGAATATCAGCAACGAACTTTCAAACCAGACATTTTCCCCGACTGTCTCTGAAACATCACCCCATTTTTGCACAATCAAGTCTTCTGTATCCTTTTAATGGTTTTATAGGAATGTATTTCTTTTACTGTATAATGCAGGTCTTAACTAATTCTGAATTGAAATGAAGAAGAAGATAGCATAAGGTCCCTTGGCGGGTCAATAATGGCCGACGTGCACCCGGCTATCAAGTCGTTCTCGCACTCCGCACTTTCCTCTGTACACCTGAATATCTGCTGCTTGCTGCACTATTCAGACTGATGCTAAGCACTTGACCAAATAGGTTAATTAGCCCGGCCCTGCTGCTCACTAAACGTCAATAACACTCGCCAGTCTTTTTAAAAAAAATGTTTTAATCTTAATTAATCGTTAGAAATTGTGGCCACTTTGCACACTCAAACTCCGTCACTTTTTTCTTAGGTTTAGATGAAAATGTATATGCTTTACTCCAGTACATAGATTTTAACTAATAAGAAGACCCACCCTCAGTGGGTTTTTCCTGGCTGCCCTGCTCTTGTTCATTAAGTCATCTATGCACTCGGCGCTCTCCCCAGCACATACCTGCACCTGTTTCCTGCAAGTTGAAATCACTCTGTCGCAAAGCATGCACTTAAAGACGTCAAGTAGGTCTGCCCTGCCGCTAATGTCACCCCCATAAAGTGCCAGTCTGTATTTTTTATTTAGGATGGGCTCAGAGGGCCAGTTTTATGTATGTTCATATTTTAAAGCCTTTCTTTTTTTTGTCCTTCAATAGCGGCTTCTCACTCGATTTAAACTGTCATTACGAAAATATGTTATGTGATGTATGTTTGTAATGGTTTTAATTAACTGTACAATACATTTACTTACTTACTATTCCACTGTACACCACTACACTGTACCTCACTCTACTCTATGCCTCTCCACTCTAAGCTACTTCCATGTACGCCACTCCACCCTAACCCACTCCAGTGTATGCTATTCCACTGTACGCCACTCAACTGTACGCTACTAAACTCTACGCACTGTACGCTATTCGACTGTACACCACTCCACTGTACTTCACTCCACTGTACGCCAGTTCACTCTACACGTTACACCACTCCATGCTATTACATTGTATGCCAGTCCATTCTGCCACACTCCAAGGAACTGCACACCACTCCACTCTATGCTATTCCACCGTTCGCTAGTCCATTCTACTAGACTCCATGCCACTGCACTGTACACCAGTCCACTGTATGCTATTCCACTGTATACTGTAAACAATTCTGCTGCACAACACTCCACTCTATGCTATCCCACTAAATGCCACTCTCCTCTACTATTTGCTGTTCCTTTGTACGCCACTGCACTGTATGTAACTCTACTCTTCCCCATGCCACGCCACTCCAATCTACGCTACTCTATTGTATGTGACTCCACTCTACGCTACTCCACTGTACGCAACTCTGCTCTTGCCACTCCATTCTATGCTATTCCACTCTACGCCACTTGTCTCTACACCACTACACTATTCCACTGTACGCCATTCCACTCTACAACACTCCAATCTACGCTGTTCTACTGTATGCTACTATAATGTACCAAACTCTACTGTATACTGCTTCATTGTACGTTACTTCACCGTACACTATTGATCAAGTTACTTACCTTCAGTAACACATTATCTGGTAAAGACAAGATCTAGCCGCAGATTCCTAACTTAATAATCTTTCCCAGGCGCGTAACTGGATCCAGAATTTTTTTACCCATAGCACGTTTGCACGTCGGTTGGATGCGTTGCATGACTCCGTATTGATGTCATCCCCCAGATGTGATGTCGATGGCATCCATATAACTCCTCTGCCGATCCACTGATGTCAGTTTTTTCCATGGCTATTTCCTTGTGCCAAATAATCATTGGATTCTTCCTTTTTTTTCTTTTTTAGAATGTTAATCACCATAATGAAATCTTTCAGACAAAAGAAGATTCAGTTCGGAGAGGGGTAAGGACGGGTGTGATCGTTAAGGAATCTGCATCTAGATCCTGTCTCTACCTGATATTTTGTTACCAAAGATAAGTAACTTGTTCAACTGATAGAGACATCTAGCTGCAGATTCCTTACTTAAGAATCAAATGCCAAAGCCATATCATCCTGGAGGAGGGTCCGCGGACCGAGACCATGAAAAGTCTTTTTCTATAATTAACCTGGTCCAGAACAAGAGAAAAAGTTCTGGACATTCATAATAATTTAGATAAGCAATAACATACTCTACCAGATAAAAACCCGGGGAAGGAACCACAGGTAAGTAAAGTCGCAAGACATTTAAACCATGGGAATAAAATACCCATGTTAGCATTACAAATCTGTATCAGAAGTCAAACAACAATATGAGTATAAAACTATTTGCACCCCTTCTCACCTCACAATAACTGTGGACGGAACCACAGTAACAAAAGTCATAAAAAAACATTACAAGCATGTGGATAACACTCCCCCTGACAATAAGGCAATGTCGTCAAATCACCCTATGAAAATAAACCCATTTGGTTTTATTTCCAGGCCCAAACCACATGTGTGAACCTGTGGAATACAGAACAGTAGGCAATGCCACTGAGGAACACCTTTAAGCCATACAAAGTCCCTTCCTAGCCAGGTCTGCCCTTCAAATTACAAAGAGAAAAATCTATCTCCTGTGGGCAAAACACGATGAATGCTCCCCTAAAAATGAATTTGAACACAACAATAGCAACTATTGGCATAGAAGCAGTCATTCCATAGGAAAAAGAACTATAGATGATACACGTACCTTTAGGATATTCCATATATATATATATATATATATATATATATATATATATATATATATATATATATATATATATATATATATATATATATATATTCACTGAAAAAACCATAGGTTATAGACCATATATAGTTAGGAATTCGCATTTACAAAACCTTATTTTACTCACACAAAACCATTGAAATTCCATATATAGTTAGTTGCACTAACTATATATCGCGCACCCGCAATCCACTGCTGATGATGTCACATATTACATCATTCATGACATGGTCAGTGACATCACTGATGACATCACTGATGACATCTCAAATGACATCACTGATGACATCTCAAATGACATCACTGATGACATCACTGATGACATCTCATTTGACATTACTGATCACATCACTGATGATATCATTCATGTGATAATACGATGAAACTCTTCAGACTCTAATATAACCTTAGATACAATCAGTGTAAACAGACACTCACAGACTGTCACTCATCCATGGAGTTACTCACACACCTAGTCAGTCAATCAAAGAATCAATCACACCTCCATTTCCTCAACTATACAGTTATACAAACTTTACTTATTCAAACATATACTAACACATATTAACTCTCTTATACAATCCCTGATACAAGTTCACAATGATCCATACAGCCACTCACACATTCACTGGCTCTTATGCACAGTTATTTATATATGTCAACTCTCACATGTACTGTGTTTTACATATGTACTTACTTTGACATGTAGCACTGAGATATCCATTCACTCACCAATACACTCATGCACACAGTCAACCGCCCATACAGCTGTTTCCACATGCACTTTTGAAACCATACATCTAGTGAATCAACTGCTCACACATCTATGCACAGAGTCATACACCTCCCAGCCACCCAAACACACACTCAGTCTCCCATGCAAATACTAGGGCAACCAATCAATAACCCATATAGTTACTCATATAGCTACTTATCAACACATGCAACAGTTTACAGAACAACAGACATAATGATGCACAAATTAAGACAGTTTAGTCACTAACCCATGCACTCAGTGAGACACATTTAATCACTCACTCATACAGTCAGTCATGCACCTACTAATTCCTTCATCCAGACACTTATACATCCACTCATTCGTCAATATGTAAGACATATTTTAACTTTACAGAAACATACAGTCACTGGATGTTGTCATCAGTGATGTCATCAGTGATGTCATTTGAGATGTCATCAGTGATGTCATCAGTGATGTCACTGACCATGTCATGAATGATGTAATATGTGACATCATCAGCAGTGGATTGCGGGTGCGCGATATATAGTTAGTGCAACTAACTATATATGGAATTTCAATGGTTTTGTGTGAGTAAAATAAGGTTTTGTAAATGCGAATTCCTAACTATATATGGTCTATAACCTATGGTTTTTTCAGTGAATTTTCAAGGTTTTGTAAATGCTAATTCCTAACTATATATGGTCTATAACCTATGGGAGCGGAACTCACACTGAGCATCAAGGGGAATGGCATAAATTGTACTGTGTATTTATCCATCATAGCTGCAATAAAAAGATATTTACAAAAAAAAAAAAAAAAAAAAATGAATGATGTAATATGTGACATCATCAGCAGTGGATTGCGGGTGCGCGATATATAGTTAGTGCAACTAACTATATATGGAATTTCAATGGTTTTGTGTGAGTAAAATAAGGTTTTGTAAATGCGAATTCCTAACTATATATGGTCTATAACCTATGGTTTTTTCAGTGAATTTTCAAGGTTTTGTAAATGCTAATTCCTAACTATATATGGTCTATAACCTATGGTTTTTTCAGTGAATTTTCAAGGTTTTGTAAATGCTAATTCCTAACTATATATGGTCTATAGCCTATGGTTTTTTCAGTGAATATATATATATACATACATATATAAACATATATCATCTGTATATCTATATAAATACAAACATAAATGCATGCATACATATACTTATATGCATTTTAGGGTTGTTAGGGCGTTTTCGTGTGTATTATGTTGCTTTTTTAGGGATTTTGGGTCAATTAAGTAGGGTTCCCGGAGCCTAGGGCTGAGGGGCCGGTTCAGTTTCGTGCGTATTGGTGTTGGCAAGGTTTTGAGGGATTTTGGCGGTTTTTGGTCGAGATTTGGCCGTTTTATGGCTTTTTTTGTGTTTGCGGGGGGCGCGTATTCGGGTTGAAATTCGTCCCCGTTCCAGTGGATGGATTGGGCTGATTTTTGGTGAGATGTTAGGGAATCGCTGGAACTAGTGTCCAGCCAAGTTTGAAGCGGATCGGAGCAGTGGAAGTGCTTTAAAGAGCAATTTTTGTGCGGAGTAGCGAATTGTCATGTTATTCAATGGGAGTTTTTGGTGTGCATGGAGAAGGTGAATTTGGGGTGTTCCAGTTGCGCTAGCGGACGGGGCTTGGGTGAGCTGTAGGGAGAGTGGATCGGCAGGTGTGCCGAATTTTTGGGATTTGTTGGCCGAAGGGAAGGGTGTGCTTGGGCAAAGTCGATTTGGTGAAAACGGTGCGTTATTTACATGAAAGTTGAAAAAACACTAATAAAAGCAAAGCTAAAAAGCCACCTCATTACAAACAGAATGGCTTTAACTTAAACGAGGGCGAGATCTATTGCATTTTCAATGCTTGTTTACTTTGGTTCCATCAAGAAGGCATTCAGATGTGTCACACATTTGCCATAAATTCTGAATGTTAGCACTCTAGTTGCACATTAGATCACTGTAGTAAAGCTACTGCTCACCAGGGACGTCTGCTGCCGGTATTCAAAGTGCATGTTTCAGTCTGCATGTCAGAATTTTTTTAATGAAATAGAAGAGGATTTGAGACGTCACTCAAAATGATCCCTAATTTTTCTTTCTGAAGCACTAATCATACTTTCTATGGCAAAATTAACCCCCTCATGTTGTTCCTTTTTAAATTGAGTGTTTTCAGACTTACCACTTCATTCCAATCAAGATGGCTTCTGGTGTGCCATACTTTTGTCATAAGTAAGACTGTTAGCGCTCTAGTTGTTCTTTAGAACACTCTGGGACATTCTGTCATTGGGCTATACTTGGGGTACATCTGGGTGATATTTGGGCTACATTTAGGCTCTTTTGTCTCTGGTGGCCATCTTGCGAGACTATGTCAGAATGTTTTAATGAAATTGAAGAGGGTTTGAGAAGTCACTCAAAATGTGCCCTAATTTTTCTTTCTGCAGCACTAATCATAATTCATATGGCAAAATATACCCCCTCATTTTGTTCCTTTTTAAATTAAATGTTTTAAGAGTTACCACTTTATTCCAATCAAGATGGCTTCAGGTGTGCCATACCTTTGTAATAAGTAGGACTGTTAGCGCTCTAGTTGTTCTTTAGAACACTCTGGGACATTCTGTCATTGGGCTATACTTGGGCTACATCTGGGTGATATTTGGGCTACATTTGGGCTCTTTTGTCTCTGGTGGCCATTTTGGGAGACTGCATGTCAGAATTTTTTAATGAAATAGAAGAGGATTTGAAAAGTCACTCAAAATGTGCCCTAATTTTTCTTTCTGCAGCACTAATAATACCTTCTATTGCATAATATACCCCCTCATTTTGTTCCTTTTTAAATTAAATGTCTTAAGAGTTACCACTTTATTCCCATCACGATGGCTCCAGGTGTGCTATACCTTTGTAATAAGTAGGACTGTTAGCGCTCTAGTTGTTCTTTAGAACACTCTGGGACATTCTGTCATTGGGCTATACTTGGGCTACATCTGGGTGATATTTGGGCTACATTTGGGCTCTTTTGTCTCTGGTGGCCATTTTGGGAGACTGCATGTCAGAATGTTTTAATGAAATAGAAAAGGATTTGAGAAGTCACTCAAAATGTGCCCTAATTTTTCATTCTGCAGCACTAATCATACTTTCTATGGCAAAATATACCCCCTCATGTTGTTTCTTTTTAAATTAAATGTTTTAAGAGTTACCACTTTATTCCAATCAAGATGGCTTCAGGTGTGCCATACCTTTGTAATAAGTAGGACTGTTAGCGCTCTAGTTGTTCTTTAGAACACTCTAGGAGGCTGCAGTAGAACACAAAGGAATCAACTGACAGTCTCTGTCCTTGTTGGATGTACATGTTTTACTGAGAATGTCAGACTTCATTTTCACATGACTGAGAAAGATAATGTGAATTTACAGAAAATATGCTTTCAGTTTAGCTTATAGATCCCCTTCCAAACCACTGTGGGAAAATCATGAGATATTAGTTTTCTTTCAAACAATATTCATGATATCACAGCAGAAGGTTTTTTCACATGGTAAAATCACCTTAGAACCCACCACAATTCCTAAAACGAGTATGGTACCATCAACAAATGATTTATAATGTAACTAAAGTCCTAAAACCCTCTATTAACTACAATGCTTTTTAATGAGGTGCTATCATGTATATTGGTCCCAAGATGGCTGCCAACACTTCTTGGATGAAGTGCTGACAGCCAATCAGATCAGATGTGTGGTTAGGCTCCGCCCAGATATATATATTTTTTTGAACCTAAAATACTCAAAATCCACTGGAGCACATATATTGAGACCTAGCAAAGGCACATCAGGCTAACAGTCCCTACAATTTTGCCAAGTTTCGTGCAAATCCATTCAGCCGTTCGAGCTAAAAGTGAGGCCAACCGCCCTATGGAAATTAACATGGGAAAAATGCGTTTTGGGACCCCCCTTTTTTCTCGGCCCCCCCTTGATGAAACCCCCCCAAATTGTCAGGGGCTGCTCAGAAACAAAATGTTCCATTTTCCTGAAACTTTCAGCCAATTCCGTCCACAAACGCCAAAGTTATTAGACATAGAATTTGCAAAAATCCCATAGAGAAAAAATCCTAACTATATATACCTACTGGCGACCGCCAGTAGGTAATATATATATATATATATAGTGACATAGGTGTAAAATAATTAAACACCTATGTATGAACAAAAGAAAGAAAAATCATATTTAAAGATACAAAAATAAAGCCAACAAATGACATAACAGTATGGAACTATAGTGGATTCATACCACCTAGGAAATTAACAGTCATCCAACCCGTCAGAGTAATGCAGGCTACCTGGGACACCACCATTAAGCAATAGCGGTATAAAGTTGAATAAGATATTAAGCATGGAAAAGAAACCTTGATAGCCTAGCGAAAACCAAGGTGAATACATGACATTACTTTTATGAATACAGACCCATCTACTGATGATCCAGAATAAAGTCCCCCATACTGAAACCTGAAACTTTAAAGGATTCCATAAAAAAAAGAATCCGACTGATCTATAAAATAAATATCAATTTGTATATGTTCTCTAGGGTCCACACTTCACATAGTGTGAACCTAACCGTCAACAACTAGAGACAGGTAAATAATAAAAAGAGTTATCCCCTAAAGGAACAACGATTCTGTATGATAGGACTAAGAGTCTCCTACAAAAGGTAGAAGATAGAAGGCCAACTCCTCTTGCCCACATGGACCAACATACATGAACACCTCCACAGACAAGAAAAGGTGTACCATTAGAGGGAAATGTCCTTCAGAAAAAAAGAAAATCTTTAGCAATAAAGAACCCTGTTATAACAAACCAAAAAGAGTCAGAAACATTAACTATCCTTCATAATAGAAAGAATAGAGTCGCCTGACAGACTACATCCTCCTAGAGACCTGTAATAGCATGACATAATCCCAGGAAAACAAATAAAACATGCTCAAGGAACATGTGCAAACCAACAATGCCGACACAAAGGAGCAGAATAGGCAATCAAAAGCTACGGCTATAAGACAGAACCTGAAGAGCAAAACATGTAGTGTCTTAAAGCTCACAAGATGATCAGCTTTAGGATAAAAAATTCTAAATCTAGCTAAAGTAGAGAACCTTTTCCATCAATCATAAATAATATCATCTATCACATAAATGTAAGCCAAGTACAAAGGGAAAAGCCAAAGACACATAAATTAATAATGCAGGCTACCAGCTACTATCTGTGAAAATACCAGAAGGAATTTTGGAATAGACACCATCAGTGCCATCAACAGCACCTCAGAGTATTGACGTATGCCCATAAATCAATCAATCAATCAATCTGGGGTTTATAAAGCGCGCTACTCACCTGTGAGGGTCTCAGGTCGCTGGGGGAGGAGGTGGTGGGCAGCTCTGGATCAGTAGAAGAGCAAGGTCTTGAGGTCCTTCCTGAAGATGTGCAGGTTGGGGGGGGGTTGTCTGATGTTTACCGGGAGTTCGTTCCAGGTTTTGGCTGTGAGGTAGGAGAAGGCTGTTCTGTGAGAAAGTGCCATCTTTCTTGCATGGTATGCCCCCACTTTTTGCTGAATTGCTGATGTGCTTTGACTGAGTGTGCCCTGGGCTCCTGCCAATCAGGTGCCAGGGCCTGTGTTCCTTCCCTAAAAACTGTATTGAAGCTGAAACCCAATGGCATCTCTGGCCACATGTCGCCCCTGGTAAATGGTACCTAGGTACCCAGGGCATTGTGACCAGAGAAGACCCCCTAAGGGCTGCAGCACTTATTGTGATACCCTTAGGGGCCCTGCACCCTGACACCCACACTCTGACTTTGCAGACCGAGTGTCCTCGTGCACAACTAAACAGAGAGTCAACATGGCACACATCCCTGTGTGCCATGCCCACAAACCCACTACCCTGGCATACATCAGTCACCCCTCTAGCTGGGTGCCCTATGCCAGTGGGGTGGGCACAGGTGCATGAGCCCTGTGCCCCTACAGTACCCAGGGTCATTCCTGGGCACTGTGTGTGCAGTGATGCCATTAAGAGTATATGGTGCTAGGAGGTTGTCATTACGAACTCCACAGCACCATAATGGCTACACTGAAGACCGACAAGTTTGATATCAAACTTCTCAGCACATTAAACCCACACTGATGCCAGTATGGGATTTAATGTAAAATGCACGACAGAGGGCATCTTAGAGATGCCCCTTAAACCTAACCTACAATCCACGTCTTGTCTGAGGAGCTGCCACACAGCAGACATGTTGCTGGACCCCTGGGTGGAGAGCCCCCAGCTTCCCTGGGCCTGCAACAATGCACATCCCGGGCGAGGTGCTAGGTCTCCTCCTCCAGGATGGGCAAGGGGAATTTTCAAAGGCATACCGCCTTTGTGAGCTTCTCCAGGCCACTTGTTGTACTCAGCAACTGGCCCTCACCGGTTCTGACCCCCACTCTGGCGGGAAGACTAGCGGGAAACCCTACGTGAGGAAAGGGGCGTGTGCCAGCCTGTGTGCCAACTCCACCCCTCAGGTGGGAGAGGTGAGGTGAAGCACAACTCCCGGTTCCGGCCATCTTGAGGATGAGGAGCCCTGCCCAATCAGAGATAGGATACTGCCCCCCCACAGGAGAGGAGCAGGATAGGGGGTGTTCTCACCCCAGGACAGGGACCTATTGGTCCCTGCCCTTCCCCTACCTGTAACACCCCTAAATTTAGTATTTAGGGGCACCTTGAACATACCTTCCTCAGATCGTGATTTTGAAACAAGAAAGAAGACCAAGAAGAAGAAGACCTGCCGTGCAGCTGCTAACTTGAGGATGACACCAACTGACTTGGCCCCAAGCCCTACAGGCCTGTTGATCCTTGAACCTGCTCCTGCTAAATCCCGGCGTCTCCTGTGGACAGCAACCTCAAGAACCTCGGAGGACCTGCCTACCTTGAGCCTCTTAGAGACTGGGACTCCCACGAGCAGTGGCTCTGCTCAAACAGCAATACCCCTGGTGCCAGACAGGAACCGCAAATCCAGACCACTCGGCACCCGCCGAACCCAGCCTGTGCCAGAGTGGAGAAAGACTCTGAGGACGTCCCCTCAGCGATTCTGACCTGGAATCCAGTGCCCAAGGAACCTCCTCGGCAACCCAGACGACGCCTGCAGACTCAGAACCATGGACCCTCCAACCGCGACCAGCAGAGGGTAAGATTTCCCAACGTCCAAAGACACCCCTTCACCCGGCGCCCCCCGGCTTCCTGTGGCCAACTCTGGGGTGCCTACCTACCCTCCAAGATCCCAACTTACCCCTCAAAGTGTTGGTCGCTCCCGAAGATCCTCCGTCCCCAAGCCTGCAGCCTTTGTTCCCTTTTCAAGATCTCCATTGAATAACATTGAGCGCCCAACGCTCAAAAGCACCCTGCACCCAGCCGCCCGAGTGCCCCAGGCAGTGCAACCGTTGTCCTATCCTACTTCCCCATTTGCCCATAGCAAGTGACCAGGAGCCCAGCTCCCACAGCCGCGTGGCCTGCTAGCCAGCAGCCACCAACCGAAGGCCCCCTGCCTCTCATTGGATAACATTCGACCTAACTACCTCTGCACCCGGCTGCTCCTGTGCCGCTGAGGGTTTACCAACTGTACCTACCTGAACCGGGGAGACCCTTGAGTCTATGCCCAGACCCATAACTCTGCCAGCTGAGTACTTACCTAAAAGCCGATAACTCACTTTTCTTCCATAGGTTAACATTGACTGGTTGAACCTAGGAGTCCAGCACTGGATTACAAAAGTAATGTGAACATACTTTACCTGCAAATTGAATTTCCTTCCATAGGATAACATTGGTAATTTCAACTGAAAAAGTTTCTGTCAACTTTTAAAATACAATAATATTCCTTAAAAATCACTACTGTAACCAAAATGATTTTACTTAGCTGTTTACAGCTCATGTCCTGGGACTGAATCTAGGATCCAGTCCTGTGGTTAGAAAAGTAATCTACAAAGTAACTGATTGCATTTAACCAGAAATTCCCACTGCACAATGTTGCATTGTGTTTGAAATTGTGTTGCCTATTGCAACAAACTGCAAATATTGCATTAAAAAAACCTACTGCCTATTTGAAAAGTATTTAACTAAAGTAACTCATCCTGAGGAAGTATATTTTGATACCTTGTTGGTTCTAAAATAAAACAACTATATCTTTTGATAAAAAACAGTTGGCCTAGAGTTCAGTTCTTGAGTTTGTGAGACCATTTGCTGACTGAGTGTGTACAACAAATGCTTTACACTGTCCTCTGATACTGCCTTACTGCTCGACCAAGCTACCACTTTAGAGAGTAATGTTATATCTAACGTTAGCCTCTGCCAAACCTCTTGGGACTGGGGACTCTATACACACTGTACCTCACTTTGGTCCAGTATATATAGAGCCACTTTCTTACACCTTCCACCTGTCCTGCTTCTGCGGATGCGGGGTGTCTCTGCTAGAGGGCGAGGTCTGCCGATCGGAGAGTTCGGTGCATCGAAACAAACTCTATCATTGAAGTATTTGGGTCTGAGGTTGTGGAGGAATTTGTAGGTGTAGGTGAGAAGCTTTTAGGTTATTCTCTTCTCGACAGGGAGCCAGTGTAGGTCTCGAAGGTTTTGCGTCATGCGTTCGTGTCGTGGGGTCCAGAGGACGAGCCTGGCCGCTGCGTTCTGGATGGTTTGGAGCTTGTGCAGCAGGGACCTATTGATGCCGACGTAGAGGGCGTTTCTGTAAGGTAACTCAAATACCATGTAAAAGAATGTGAGCCACTTCATCCTGTTAACCACAAATGATAAGAGGGTCATTGTACATAATCTCTCATCAAAAGGCAAATAATATAAACTGAGACTCCCATGTGGTACAAATTTAAAAAGTACCTAAAAAGGGGTACCAAACCTTACAAATGTATGATATCACACGTCGGAGAAATAACCTGACATAGAGGGTAGAACTCTGCAAACTCCAATGTGAGACTAATAGTGCACAAGCTGAGCAATCCCAGCATAACACATATATATTTAGAAATGCTCACCGTAGCTTACAAAAGATACTTCACATAGAGTATGGTACTTAGAAAAAATATATCAACTCTTGAGCTTGAGCTCTTCTTAAGAGTAAAGCAAACTGCAAGAACTGTATACCAGGCAGCAATTAAAAACCCAACACTAATAAACAGCTGAAAAACTAATATCAACCACGCTGCAGGAAAGTCACAACTTCTGCACCAAGCAGTAAATAATAAACAAGAAAGACACTTATCATGGAATATACTTTAAAGGATAAGACTTCTCTGACAAGAATTCTGCAGAATGGCTGCCACAAAATTTCCCTACAATCCTGACTGACTGGCAGAATAGCTGCCAATTAATTTTCCTACAATCCTGGCTGACTGGAACTAAGGGTCATGAAAAAAACACATGTAAAGAACCACAAGGTTATCTAAACAACCGTAAGCCCCTGCCTCAAGCAGAAACACCACACTGGGTTTCACCATTCCACTCAGCCGCGTATAAACACTTCTTTCTGCACAAGTCAGAAAGAAAGAATTCATCCATCAAAGCACTGATGGATACGATAGAACAATATGCCCAGGTCTCGGGGTACAAACTGAACAGGGACAAATCCGAATGCAAACCGCTGAACGTCCACACAACAAAAACGGTGTTAGGCACGTCAGGCCTAACATGGCAACAGAAACCCATAAAATATTTAGGCCTTCTCTTCGAGAGGAACCTAAGAGCCACACTGGAACACAACGAGCAAGCCACTCTCCAGAAAATTAAGGATAGAGTAGAAGGGTTGTCTCCCAAATTCACAAAGTGGTGGGGGAGAGTGGAAGCGGTTAAAATGATACTCACACCAATGGTTAATTACATGCTGAGCATGCTGCCACTAATAAACACAGAAGACTTCCACAAGAGACTAGACAAAATGCTGAACAACTTTCTGTGGAGGGAGAAAAAGCCCAGAATAAGCCTACACAAGCTTAGACTGTCAAAAGACCTGGGAGGCCTTAACCTAACCAATTTCAAAAGATTCCAGAAGGCATGCATAGCCAGACCAGGGCTCCACTGGCTCGACCCGAGACCGGAATACACCCCCGCATGGCTGACACTTGAGCGGGGACTACTAAAAGGTATGAACCCCGTCACCCTTCTCACCGCCACCCGACACCTAGCAATCAAGGACAACCCCGTCCTAAAGAACACAAGAACAGCGCTTCTAAGTGTTGACAAACTAATGGGAACAAGCATAAGGAAAAGTCAATTCGAGTCCATTTGGCACAACCCCACAATAAAGTACAGGGATAAGACTCTGAACATGCATTCATGGTATAGACACGGCATCTCCACTGCCAACGACCTTCAGAAACAAGGCACGCACCTAACTTTTGACACCCTTAAGGAAGAGCACAACCTACAGAGAATAGAACTGTACAACTTTCTGAAGATCAAGGTAGCAATAAGAAAGGCAAACCTTAACGGTCTAACACCATCACTCATACAACACGCCGCCAACCTCAACATTCTGGGACACCAAGTGGCACACCTTTACAAAGCCCTATGCCCCAAATCTACCAAACTCAATGACAAAGTCACAAATTTTTGGGGAACAATAGCGGGTAGGGTGCTAGGTGAGGACGAGAGAGCCGAGCTATGGAGATCCACCTCCAGGAAAAAGGTAACGGCAACTCTAAACCAGACCAAATTCTGGCTAGTACATAAGGCATACTGGACACCAGCCCGCCTAGCATCCATGGGAATCCGAGAGAGTGATGCCTGCTGGAACTGTGACAAGAGGAAGGGAGACCTGGAACACCTACTCTTCAGCTGTTCTAAGGTTAGGGAATTCTGGGACAAAATTGGAACACTAATTAACGATATCACAGGGGTAACCATACACATAGACTTCCACAGCCTGGTCCTGGGTTTCACATCCCCATCAATCACAACTATAGAAGACCGCGACCTCATCGACCTACTGCTGACTGCGGCAGTCAAAACAGTCCTAAACAACTGGAAAGACACAGCGAAAGCCACGCCTAAAGCATGGCTTAACTGGATCATCTTCCTACGAGGGGCTGACAACATTACAGCGATACACTCACCGAAAACACACAGGCAGTCGAATATGTGGGGTTCCCTAGACAACTACCTATCATCGCATAAACCCCCATAGGCGGCGAAGCTAGGCAATCAGCGAAGCGTTACACCTCGCCGGTCTCTGTGCACACAACAGAAATGTAACCTGCAACGCTCCTTTCTGTTTTCTTCTTCAACCTTTCTCTATCCTCTCTATCCTCCGGGGTGTGGGACCAAGGATGTCAACCAAGCAACGCAAAGGGGCGGAGGACGACATCGACAAGCAGTACTTGAAAGACTGGCAATCGGACTAACCCCAATAAGACTGGAAGCTGGTAGCGAACTTCCCTCCTCCCCCCCCCCGGGCGTTTTCTTCTTTTCCTCTTCTCTCCCCCTCATTTCTCTTTCACCCCCTTTTTCTTTTCTTTTCTTTTTCCCTCTTCCTCCACCCATGTATATTCTATGCTCCATGTAAATATATATTTTTATACAATAAAAAATTACAGAAATAAGAAAGAAAGAATTCAACCAGAAGATTTAAAGACATGTTTATGTGGCTTTGTCACACCGACCAGCACTGAATCGCCATAAAGCTGAATCGGCATGTTCACCAAATAAATGTACATTATCAAACTGCATATCTCTCAGGCTATCCTGTACAGGCGCTGAAAACCCAGATCAACTCAGCCATGCATGTCTGTGCAGTGTAACTGACTGAGTCATAACTCTACCCACAGATTCAGTAGTGTCCATACCACATTTTAGGGTGAATTTCGTGCTTCCCGGCCATTTTGTATAACTTGCAGGGGCACACTCCTGGCTTCGTCCGAAAGAGAAGGCAGCCTATGCTCCACAGAGTCCCGTAAAGCATGAGATAATCTGTCTAAAACACATGCAGTGTGTAATTACCTCAATGCCGAACTGACGGAAGTGAATATATTCCGCCTGCAATGTTCTAGCTAACTGGACCCTTATTTGCTGAAACCAAGGGAAGGACACTAGGGTACAGCGAAGCCGTAGCAGCCTAAACCACCAGCCCTTTTGTGGTGGCATGTCGCAAGAGACAAACTGGGCCCAAATGGAAGGGTCTATGCCTATGGGCCTAACCCTATGACCTCTTCATTAAAAAACAAGTGAAAGGGCTACTCCTGAATAACCAGATGCAACAATCGACCTGAAGACAACATAACTAACTTTTATGTCTTACAGACAACAGAGGTAGTATCTCAAGCTTTGAGGCAATTTTTGATACAATTTTTGTTCACGTTACATGTTCCACATGTTTTGTTTGTTCTTGCTGTAACTGTTGATGGTTAACTACAAGTGTGTATTTTGTTTGTTTTTTACTGGCCAATCTTATCTTCTCTTTCTGTTGTACAGCGCTCTCATCCCTTACGGGTCATGTTTGCGCTATAAACCTCTCAAATAAACTGAAGCTCCCGTAATAGGTTTTACCCAAGCACCTAAATAAAAGGTCAAACAGAGACTCATTATAAAGGTTTAAAGGCTCCACTCCCGGCTCACCTTGGTAAAGAACATCCACCAAAGGGTCTGTGGATAATTCCACTTAGGGAAGCTGGCAACAGAATACTGCAGCTGCTCTCCTCAATACCGCAGCATAAGAAGAACTCTCCTCTGTTGCCATACCAGGTGGAGGAAGTAAATCTGAAACTGAAGAGAACTTTAGTCCACTAGCATCCCCCAGTTCAGTCAGCCAATTTTCTTCTAGGGAGTCAGAATTGTATTCACCAAAGGGTTTTGAAACACTTTATTATACCTTTCACCTGTCAAACTCAGTATTCCCGCAGGAAAAGCAGGGACAGGTAGAATCACGGCAGACCAGACGGAGAGTTGCCCAAAGCAGACAGCTCCATTGCCATCATATCCAGTGCTGTCCATTGTCGTTGCAGCCTCCTATCGACGTTGGAAAGAGAAATGGGATCGGCGTTGCCGATGTAATTGACTGACCAGATGCCGAAAGTGTGAACCCTGAAGGGCTGTGCATCTGCGCCGGATCGAATCCGATAACGGATTCAGAGGGCCCAACAGTCACCGAGGGCGAACCCATCGGCGAGGATCAAGTCAGGGCACCTCCTACCTCCTTGGGGTCAGAAAGCGCACCAGAGGGAGAGTGAGGTCTGAAAACCTTATGCAGAGAGAGTAATATTCCTGCATTTGAGCTAGAGTCGCCCGGCTCTAGGCTATTTAGGGAGGCATGGGTGGACTCCTGTGAATGCTCTGCACCCACAGTTTGAGAGATGGAATAGGAGATGGACTTATGTACTGAGCGTTTGTGCTTCGGAGCCTCCCTCGACCTCAATGGTCCCTCACCCGAACAGCTCCTTGGCCGGTCTCTGGACTTTGGTGAGTTATCAACACCTTCGGCTGAAGACATTGACAGAAACTGCACTCCTCGGAGTCATGGTGTTCTCCAAGGCACCACAAACAAATGGTATGAGGATTTGTGATCGACGTGTTTGTCACAAGATCCACAGGGTTTAAACTTCAAAGACATCGCAAAAAAGATAAAAACAGCCCCCTAACTGCTCCGGATCCACATTGCAAGTGCAAAAAATAAGGAACTGATGTCAGCATGTCGGCAGGGGAGTTATATGGTCTCTGTCGACATCACATCTGGTGGACGACAACAATACAGAGTCGCACGATGCCCGTTACTGGCACACTATGGAAAAAAATTCTGGATACAGTCTTGTGTCTGAGGAAGATTCTAAAGTAAAGAATCTCTATCAGATACACTCTTCCACACTCCATTATATGCCACTCCACTGTATGCTATTTTACTGTACGCCAGTCCACTATACACCACTACACTCCAAACATTTCCACTGTACCCTATTCCACTCTACACCATTCCACTGTATGCCACTCCAGTATACACATTCCACTGTATGCAACTAAAAACTATGACACTTAACTCTACGCTATTCGACTCTATGCAACTACAGTCAAACCCTATTCCACTGTACACCACTGCACTCTAAGCCACTTCACTGTACACTATTCTAATCTATGCTACTCTGGTGTATGCAACTATAGTATACACCACTACACTGTATGCCACTCCAATCTACACTACTCCACTGTATGTTATTTCAGTGCATGCTACTCTACTGTATGCTAGTCCACGGTATGTCACTCAGTCTAAGCCACTCAACTGTATTCCACTTCCCTATACACTATTCCACTTTATTCCAAGCTATTCTACTGTATATGTCACTACACTGCATCCCACTCCACTCTAAGCTATTACACTCTACAACACTACATTCTATGACACTCCACTCTTCGCCACTCCACTATCTGCTATACTACTGTAAAGCACTCCTCTGTATGCCATACACTCTACACCACTCGACTGTACCTTACTCCACTCAATGCCACTCTACTGTACAATATTCCACTGTATGCAACTACACTCTATGCCATTCATCTCAACATTATTCATCTCTATGCCACTCCACTCCCTCCATTGTACGCCACTCCACTGTACCCCATTCCACTCTACACCACTCCACTCTATCTACTCCAGTGTATGCCACTCCACTCTACTCCAGAGTACGCTATTATGCTGTTTGCTACTCTACTGTATGCTACTCAACTCTACGCCACTGTACGGTATGCAATTCAACTGTATTCCACTACACTGTACCTCACTCCACTGCAAGCCATTCCACTCTACATCCAAACACTCTACGCCACTCCACACTATTCCATTGTATGCCAGTCCATTCTACCACACTCCACGCCAATACACACCACTTCACTCTATGCTATTTCACTGTACATCAGTCTATTTCACCACACTCCATGCCAGTGCACCGTACACCACTCAACTGTACACTATTCCGCTGTATGCCACTCCACTGTATTAAACTCCAGTCTACACCACTACACTGTACACCACTACACTGTATGCCAATCCACACCACACTATTACACTGTACGCAGCTCTGCTGCACAACACTCCACTCTATACTATCACACTAAATGCCACTCCACCCTACACCACTCCACTATTCGCTGTTCCTTTGTATGCCACTGCACTGTACGCCACTCTACTCCTCCTCACTCCAATCCACTCCACTCCACTCCAATTTATGGCACTCAACTGCATGCGACTCCACTCTGCGCTACTCCACTCCACTCTGATATTCCACTCAATGCCACTTGTCTCTCCACTACTCTTGTATACACTATTCCACTCTATGCCACTCCACTCTACAACACTCCAATCTACACTATTCTATTGTATGCCACTATAATGTACTTCACTCCACTTTACGCTGCTCCACTCTACGCTACTTTACTGTACACTATTACACTCTTCCACATTCAATTATATGCCACTCCATTGTATGCTATTTTACTGTACGCCATTACACTCTATGCCACCACACAGAAAATTCCACTGTACTTTATTCCACTCTACTGTACTCCATTCCACTATACACTATTCCCTTGTGTGCAACTACATCTACGACACTCAACTCTACGCTATTTGGCTCTATGCCACTCCACTCTAACCCCACTCTCCTCTATGCCACTGCACTCTATGACACTCCATTGTACACTGTTCCAATGTATGCCACTCCAGTGTATGCCACTACAGTGTACGCCACTCCAGTGTATGTCACTCCATTGTATGCTATTTCAATGTATGCTACTTTGGTCTATGCCACTCCACTGTACGTTACTTCACTATACACTATTCCACTCTGATTCTTGCTATTCTCCGGTATGTCACTAAATTGCACCTCACTCCTCTACACACCGCTCCACTCTACTCTTCTCCATTGTACACTATTACACTCTCCCAAACTCCATTCTACGCCCCTCCACTGTACCCCACTCCACTCTATGCTATTCCAATCTACACCACTCTAGTGTATGCCACTCCGCTGTATGCTATTTCAGTGTATGCTAGTCTATTGTACGCTATTCAACTGAATGCCACGCTACTCCTATGTACGCCACTCCAGTGTACGCTATTCCACTGTATGCCACTCCACAGTATGCTAATTCACTGTGTGCCACTACAGTCTATGACATTCCTCTGTACACTATTACACTCTACGCCAATCTATTCTATGCTCTTCACTCTATGCAAATCCACTCTATAGCGCTCCAATGTGTCATTTCAATTTACCCTACTCTACTTTATGCCATTCCAGTGTATGCCACCACAGTGTACGCTATTCGACTGTACTCTACGCCATTGTACATTATTCCACTCTACGCTACTCCACTCTACGCCACTCTACTCTATGCTATTACACTTTATGGCACTCCACTGTACGCTAGTCCGCTGTACCCCACTCCACTGTATAGTATTCAGCTCTTCCCCACTCCAGTGTCGCTAATCCAGTTAATGACACTCCACTATACGCAACTCCACTGTACGCTGCTCCACTCTACACCACTCCAGTGTATGCCACTCATCTGGACACCACTCCAGTATATCCCACTCATCTGTACACCACTCCACTGTATACTATTCCATTGGAACCACTCCACTCTAGGATACTTCACTCTACATGCCACTTACTGTATGAAGCTCCACTGAATGAAGTTATATGCCACTCCACTGTAGCGCACTGTACCACACTCTAGTCTACTCAATCTAACTCCAATGTACAACCCTGTACTCCACTTTACCAAAGTTTATGGCACTCTACAACACAGCATACCACTCCACAGTACGATACGTCACTCCACCCTATAACACTTTGCTCTACTGTATGCTACTCCACTGCAGTGTACTACACTCCATGGCATTGTAATATACGAGATGCCTCTCCACTGTTTGACACTTTAGTCCACTCTACACCAATCCACTCCACTCGATTACACTGTACAGCAGTTTAGTCCTCTGTACACCTCTCCAATTTACACTACAACACTCTACTGTACTCCATAAAACTGCACTCTACAACACTCTGCACACTCTATGTCACTGTATGACACAGTACTACACTGAATGTACCTACACTGCACTGTGCAACATTCTACTTCCCTCTATGCCACTCCACGACACTCGACTATACGACACTACAGTCGACGATGCTCTGCTGTACAACACTCAACTGTATTCTACGACATGCCATTGCGCTGCGCTCTACACTATTCCACTCCACTATATGACACACCATGCTACTTCACTAGACTTTGCTCCACTATATGCCACACCACTCCACTCTACTCCATTCCACTGTATTCAACTCTCAACACTAGACTCTATGACACTATACTGTACAACAAGGTCCTTTCCTATAGTCTACAAGACTGCACTTAATACCACTCAATTAAATGACACTCAACACTATGATTTATGCACCACTTTCAATTTCCTATATATAGCGCACATCCCATACACATTCTTAATGCACCAATCGCCACACTCCACTCTATCTTGCAATTAGAAGTTGAGATATAATTTTTTAAAGAATAAATGCACAAAAGCGCTTAGAAGCAATAAGAGCTTAAATTGGTTATCTGGTCGCGCTGTACTGGGGCAAAGTAAAAAGTTCAGACCAACCTAGATGGAGTGCGAGCTGGATCTGGGGACCCACTTGGGCCCACTGAACCAAAGTACCTTGATCAGGACTTGCATCAACTTCGAAGAAGATGTGGGGGCAGCTGAAGCATTGCATCTGTGTCGAGCCACGAAGTGGGTGAGATGTGTCGAGATTCTCAAGGTAATAGCTGCGATGCAATGGATCCGAGTGCAAGGCGCCGGTTCCAAAGGCAATGCACTTCCACGGCAGGCAATGCCTCGATTCTGAAGGCGAAGCTCTGGTTCTGAGTGTGATTTCCCGGCTCCATTCCATGCTTCAACGAGGATGCGTTGGTTCTTATCCACACAAAGGCGAAAATGCGCTGGTTCTAATCCACGCAAAGGCGAAGATGCGCTGGTTCCAATGAGGATGTATTGGTTCTGGTTGTAGAGGCACCTTAGGCCTCACCTCCAAGGATCCATGACTGGGGTGTCACCACGTGGCAAGGCAGACTCAAAGCTTGTAGAATCCAGATGCAGGTAGTTGGAAGTCTTTGATATCCCTGAGACTTAGAACAGGATGAAAGTAAGCAAGTCTTTGGAGTCACTCTGGGGTTAAGCGATGCAGGTCCTGTCTTTCTTACACAGGCAGAAGAACATAAGGCAGCAGGGCAGCTCAGCAAGGCAAGAGCGCAGCAAGGCAGGAGTCTAGAAAAGCAGCAGTCCAGCGTAGTGGCAGTCCTTTCAGTAGCACAGCAGTTCTTCTTCCTGACAGAGTGGGAATAGGTCTAGAAGTGTACTGAAGTCAAGGTGTCAGAGGTCCAGTACTTATACTCAGTTGTACCTTTGAAGTAGGGGGAGACTTCAAAGAAAGCTTTACAGTGCACATAGTTCCTCGCTTCATGCTCTGACTCCTGACTCACTACAGGGGGGTATGCAACCCTTTGTGTGGGGTCAGGACACAGCCCTTTCAGGTATGTTAGTCCTTCCCTCCCATCCTGCCCAGGATGTCCCATCAGGATGTAGCTGGCCCATCAGTCATACCTAAGCTCCATTTGTGTATAGCTGTCTAGACGGAATGCACACATAAAGTTCAGCTGCCACTTAACCCAGATGTTTATTCAAAGACGAGCAGCAGGCACAGAATGACTAAAGTAAATAAATGCTAACTTTCTAAAAGTAAGGGAAAACGACACAGGGTCGTGACTCTGAACCAGCAAGGCTGAGCCAAAACTATCTAAAGAACAACACAACTGCCAGTACTGGACATCACTTGACTATTTTATGTCAATCTTTATGAAGAAAACATAACGGTCCGTTTTTGACTTACGTCACTAGTTTATTCATTCATTTTTTCACTAGTGGAACATAATTATTTTCATAAGCAAATAAGCAATTTTATGTGCATGTACAAATATACAATATTACATTACATCAGAATCTTACTATACAATACATTTTACAAATTTACAACACATCCACACTTACACACTGGCCAATACTTTCATCCATCTACTATCATACCACAAAAAAGTACTTAGGACCTATGTCAAAAATAGGTTATCTATCCATATAGATAGGGGACACCAAACGCCGTTGTTACCTGGCTGCTGACGGAGGAGGATACTTTGCGCAGGCTGCCCTTTATCCCTCTGCTGAGGGATACCACCGCTACCCGCCACAACTCGCAGCACCCGCTTCGCGGGTGCCGCTTCGCGGTGAGCAGTGAGGGGCTGACGCTGCTTGGGCTCCAGTGCTGCTGTGCGGGAGGAAGAACCGAGGAGCCTCAAAGGTGGTGCGTGAGCAGGGACTCTCTAGACCAGGAGTCACTGCGCTGACCAGGTGTTCTTGGCCACGCCCCCTGGGAGACACGCCCCCGCTCGCAACGACCCCTATGTAACGGTTAGTATAACGCTCAGCGGGACGCGAGCGGGACGCCGAGTGAAGCCCGGGCAAAGGGCGGGCAGTCTGTGGCAGTCAGGGGCTGTCATAGGCTGGGCTGGGCCATCCATCTTTCAACCACGCCTACGTACTTTGAAGGTATTTCATCACTGGCGGAGGGAGCAGCCATCATCATGTCTACTCGGTTGGGGAAAAGTCTTAGGGGAGGGGGGAAAGGAGTTGCTGGGAGTGCAGTGATAGGAACAATGGATACATTTATAACCAGAGTAGCCGCTGTCCTAGAGAAGGAGATAGCGATGACGGAACGCCGCCTATCTCATGACTACTTACCGGTCAGACGCTCCTCTCTTGGTTCTACGGCACAGGTCTTGTCTCCTACCACTGTGCCGGTCCCTTCCCCTCTCCTTTTTGAAACGGCCGACCAGCCACGGATGTCTGCTATAAGAGCAAGCATCGACAGGCTGGAGAGCTTGGTAGTACAATCGCCATCTCCTGGAAATAGTCCTGTGGTCTTGGGCCCCTGTACCCTTGACCCCCCTTGCCCTGATATCGGTCAGGTTTCACACCCATTACACCAAGATTCTCCCCAGACTCTGTCTCTGTCGTGCACGGCCCAAGATTCCTTAAACCGGAAAAAAAGGAAACGGGCTGTTAGCACGTGGAAAGAAAGCTACACCACACTGTACAAACGCCCGAGGAAGCAAGCGGCAAGGGGACTGGGCTCTAAATCAGGCAATGGTTCAGCTGAAATGAACCCGGACAGCGTAGGAGGGAATCTCTCTCTAGGAACGGCACCTGAGGCCGTACTGGTAAATTTCAATTCCCCAGACAAATCAGCAGCTGCGCAGGCCTCTGCTTCCCTTAAGCAATTCGAGGACTTGATTAAAATCTTACTAGTCCCGCTTATTGACCAAGTTAAGGCCTGGGGGATAGGCTAGATAAATTTGAGCAGTCCACCCTCGACAACTTCTTCTCACTTAAAACGCTCATCAAACTCCAGTCTAGAGCCAGTGAGGATAATATGGGTGGGTTTAGGGGAAAATCGGGCACCCGCAGATTTAGTGCAGGCCCCACCATTGCCAATGTCTGTACCTATTGTGGTAGCAAGTAAGGACCTGACCGTTACTCCTGAAGTTCCTATTACGGCTAAACCGGGATCTACCATTCATACTGCCCAGGTCCACGTAAGATCCCCTAAGACCTCTAAAGTTCCGAATAAGAAACCAGGCCATGCTAAGCTGCCAGCGGGCGGGGACTCGGCTAAGCCTAGGCAACCGGTTCAGGGAATAGATCACGGCAAGGGAGTCGGGTCGGCTCCCTTAGCTAAACCTCCTACGAGTTGCCCAGGAGCCGGTCCTCCAGCAGATACTACTCCAAAAGCTACTCATAAGAGCCCCCAGTAAATCTCCCCCCGGAGTGCCACACATATGTTGCTGTTCTTGTGTCAAGCTGCTCCTAGCACTTCGCAGAGGCAGTATCGATGCAAATTCCAATCGCCCTCTAACCAGTGTCTCCGCTTCTAAGAGCAAAGTACACCAGTCACAGGGAAAGGGGAAGTGGAAGAGAAAGAAGAGACACCTTGAATTCTTCTGCTACACTCACTGGCTTCTGGACGCTACGCTTCTTTCCGCTGCCCAGTTGTAAGCCTAATGCACAAATTGGGGAAAAGAATAAACAACAACCCACCTTTCAATTCTACACACTATATGACATAATAAAGCTTATCCTACCAGTGGTGTTCAAGGTAATGGCTACTCTTCTTGTAAATATGTTATATTCAGCAGGAAGCTTTCTGTCTGTAAGATAAGGAGGACTAGATTACTAGATATATCTAATCTTTTATGGACTCTTAATCTGCAATTCTCATCTTTGTGTACCTGAAAGACCTCCTGCTCAGGACTTGAAAAGGGTTCTTTTTTTTTTTTTAAACCTTTATTTATCGAATGCACAATACACAGCGTCTGCCTACAACCCCATTGGGCCGGCCGCTATGACAAACATTAAAAGAAGTAGATAAAAAACATACACAATAGAGGTGGCCACTTAGCGTCCGTTATGGTGTAGTGCACAATACAATAATCGACAGGATACCAAAGGTTTAATTTTATGATTTTGTCAAAGTGGAAAACGAACAAAAACAAACACATGGTAGAGTACTGGTAAGGCTCACGGGAGGGGGGGGAAAAGGGAAGGAGTATACATAAACAGGAGCGAGTCTAACATGGGAGGGGGTTTATGGAGGGAATATAGAGTGTAAGTAGTGAATGGAACACCGTTCATGGGGAGGAGGGAATAGCCTCGGCATAATCAAGTGGAGGGGTACAGATATCGCCTCGGTAAGCATTCCATTGTGCCCAGACCCGGCTCCACTTTCTAGGACGACCCCGTGCCTCGTACACCGTCTTCTCTCGAAACATGCACCAGTCCATGTTGTCTTTCCAGGCACTGAGCCTCGGCGGTCTATTGGAACCCCAGAGCTGAGCTATGTCTCTCTTGGCAACCATGTTGCCCAGAGTGACCCAGAAGGTCTGGGCAGCCGTACAATCCGTAGGCTCCCACACATTGAGCAGACAGCGTCGTGCCTCGGGAAGGAGGGGGACTCCAGTAACACGTCCCATCACATCATGCACCCTGGACCAGAACGTTGAAACAACCGGGCATTCCCACAAGATATGAAGAAAAGTACCATCCATACCACATCCACGTCTACACAGTCCATCTGTCGCAAGCCCCATTCGCACCAGACGTACACCAGTCACATACACACGGTGGAGGATCTTTAGTTGGACAAAACTAAGCCGAGCCGGAATAGCCACCTCTTTAGGAGAGGAAACAGCCATCTGCCAGTCCTCGTCGTCTAGTTCGAGCCCATCTGCCGTCCAGGAGGCACGAAGCTTCTCCAGCAGGTCAGCCCTGTTGTTAATAAGTTTCTTATATATTAAAGAAATCGTGCTATCGGGACGTGGCCATCAAGGATACGGTCCTCCAGTGGGGATGACTGGCGAATATCAGTCCCAGGGGGAAAAACGGAAGATAAGGCATGTCGCACCTGAATATACCGAAAATACTCCTTATCATCCAGCTGATATTCCACCTTCAGGGCCTCGAAGGCCACCTTACTAATCCCAATCATATCCCACCTATCGAACCCTTTCGTCCGCCACAGGTTGCCCAGCCGCTCAGAATCATACAGCGGGGTCATACGCGTCAATTTGCCGCCCCAGCCCGTAGCCACAGTCGCATCATTCCAGGCACGCACCGCACACTTCGTAGGACCAGTCAGGAGACGGAGTGGTGACTTCGAGTACAAAGCTCTATTGAAGTTGCCGCCGGGCAGTAGGAATTTATCCAGGGCAAAAGCAGGAGCGGGTTCTGAAGAGTATGTTGCATGGTTAATTGTGCTTAAATGCGAGGCCCAGTAATATCGTTTGATATCTGGTAAAGAGATACCGCCATCGTACCAGGGGAGTGTAAGTTTAGATAATGCGATACGGGCACGTCCGTCCCAGATCAATTGCCGCTGTAGGCTTTCGATTTCACGGAAATAGCGAGCAGGGACTGGGTCGAAGAAATTCTGTAAGGCATAAAGAAATCTAGGGAGCGACATCATTTTAAAAAGTGCCGCTCGCCCCAACGGGGACAAGGGCAGTTCACGCCACCGCCTCACATCTTGCTTGAGGCGACGGAGGGGGGCATAGAGATTCCGATCGTACCGCGGAAACCATGGAGACATAGATCCCCAGATATTTGAAACCATCTCCGCCACCTGAATTGGAAACCTACGGGGCAGCGGTGGTAACACCCCCGCTATGACATAAACACAGGACTTGGTCCAATTGATACCAGTCCGGAGTTCTTACCAAAAGAAGTGAGAACGTCAAATAGCACGTTCAAAGATTTCTGGGGGGAGGAGAAATAAAGAAGGATGTCGTCGGCGTAGAGCGAGACGCGATCTTCCAAATCCGGCACCCACCGGATCCCTTTAATCGAGGGTTCCCACCGGAGCCACGCCGCTAGGGGCTCGAGCGCCAGTGCAAACAGAAGTGGAGAAAGCGGACACCCTGAGGAAATATAATTTTTGATCGAGTAGTGTTCCCCAGCGAGTACCCCACCGTCTCCATGTACTAGCTTGCAGTGCATGTAATTTCCCTCCTGTGTCAGCTACGAAGACGCAAATACATTTGCGTCCATCTTTAACATGTCCTCTTTCAGATCCGCCATGAACGGATTGAATATTCAGTTCCTATATATGCCGTGCCACCGTCTTTTTGTGGTACACTTTACACGTTTTTAAGCTCTGGCGAGGTAGGCCCTGATTCTGCCATCGAGCTTTTTCCTGCTTTCCGACTCTGAGGGCCTCAACCCAGGCTGCTTCTGTACCAGTGACCCCTTTCTTACTCCCTGCGCGGCTCCAGCCCAGCCTCTGCCTGCCAAGACTGTATTCAACCTTCGAATTATCTGCTCCACTCCTCGAAAACACATTCCTGTCTCGTAGTTCAAGTAAACATCCTCCCAGCTGCAGGAGCAGTAGGCCCGGTCTTTCTGTCTCCGTGCAAGTCATTCATAGACTCCGTTGCCATGGTAGGCCCATGCCCCCTCACCTCACATGCCGACACGTAGACGCATATACACTCAGACAGTATAGAGTAGTCTCCGCCCGAGAGACCTTTTCCCTTCCAGATACTACAGTTCCTTAAACATATGATACCAGATGCGATTTGGTATTAGGTCGGTCTGACATCCCAGACTTATGTCTACACTTGTAGTGCTAAATGTCGAGTCCCCTTTACCCTCCGGTTACACGTCAGACACACGTCAAGCTGCTGCGCGCGCATCCATGTCATGAATTTCTGCTGACATTGCAAGATTCTCCTATGTATCCACCCATTTGTGACCTCATGATTAATGACGTCTCTAGTATACGCCTTCATGCACGCCCATTGTAACGCCTATTCTATGACGTATACATGTTTTATCTCTTCTTTTTCCAGCTGTTACGCCTACTGCATGCTCATACATTGTAATGCATTGACTATATATATGTACCTCTGTAAACAATATGTTGTCTGTCTGCCCCTTCCTGAACCTGTGTGGTGATGGAATGGTATGCCACCTTGGCTCGAGCCAATAACCCAATTCCTTTTACAGGAATAAAACCCTTTTGAGTTAACCTCAATATCCCGGATTTTGCCTCTTATTCCTCTGAGTTATTCTTATTGATTATCGATTATAAATTATGCATAGGTAATTAATTTTACCACAGTTCTGGCGCCCGAATAGGGACCCCTCCCCCACCCCACGCGCCGGAGGTGCGTTGCAGGCCTAGCCCCCTGCCACAGCCGGACGGACAATTACGCGTACCCGCAGGATTTCCTGTATCTCCCTCAGGCCAACGGAGGTGACTGAGGCTGCGATCGACACCCAGACGAGGCGGTGAGGAGTGCGGAGGATCCCGACCTGAGCCTAGCTGAGAGAGCAAGATCCGTGGTATACCGAGGCCCGCCAGGTTCCGAAGTTCCGAAGTATCTGCGTCGAGTCCGAACCCAGTCCGCGCTGAATCCAGTCCAGGGTTTCCGAGGCCTTCTGTTTCCGTGCTTCCTGGTGAGTACCGTTGCTAGGGACGCATCCTGACGTGCGCATTAGTTTGTGCCGGTCAAGACGGGTTCGGGTACACGAGCCTGTTCTGCACTGTTCAGCAGTGTATCTATACTGTTTAGCAGTATATCTAGTTTGCACCCGTACAAGGTGTATCTGTGCCGTTTAGCGGTACATCCTGTTACATTAGGTTGGTAGGTTTGTCATTGTAATCGATTAATGTGGTTCGTTCTTGAAATGTTTTAATGTGTCATTCAAATGTCGTGGTATGAGTGAATGTTCGATCTTCATTATTGTGCTTAAACGTGTTCAATGTATAGTGTGTACATGTTCATATCTGAGTAAGAACCAAGTAGCCAGATTATAGTATGCCGTTGTTCTCTAAACTAAGACAAATAAAAACCCGTAAGGGGGTTCTAGAAGAAGCTGTTCCCGTTCCACCTAGGGATACTCCAGGGTACTTTATGTACCATAAGCACGGCCTAAATGCTGTTTTATTTCTCGACTTATGGGTGGATTACACAAAAGAACTGTCGGAGAATCAGAGATGGCCCGCTGCTGGGACATGGGATGCAGATTGCATCATGAGAGTAGAAGAAGCGTTATGGAAAAAGAAAGCCAGACAGTCACAGAAAGATGCCATCGAGTTATGGCGTAAAGAGTCGCATAGACGCACAGAAAAAGCTCACAGACTAGAAGAAAAGAGTAAGGAGGAGCCTGACAAGGCCCGAGAAAACGCATTAGTTGAGGAAGGTATCAGAGTAAAATTAGAACAAGTAGACAGACAGCGAAATACACTTGTGAATGGCATGTTCCCCATCTTGTCACAAGGCCTGCCTAAGGCCTCTCCAGAAGTACCGAAGGACCTACCACCCCCATTGCTCCCGACTAAAACACACCAGAAGACAGCAAAGGACATTTTCCTTTCTTCTTATTTAGACGATGTAGCTCCCACATATGTTAATACCGCATTGCCACCAGTGCCTGCGCCTAACGGTCTGAATCCTTATGCTCTTCCTCCCCGACAAGCTACTCCTCCCCGGATTCCTCCTCCTGGTCTTCCACCTCCTCCTACTTCCCTTGATACGAACCCGACTAACCCTTTCGGAGCCGGTGCCTCAGGAGGTTTCCAGACTCCGCCACAACCTCATCGTCTGAGCTTTAGGGAAATAGCGCAACAGCGTACACCTAGAACTGATATTACAATCTATGGAGATCACCTTGCAGACTGTAGATATGATCCTGTACCTGGCAGAAAGAATGACGAGAGAATGTTACTCGCGTCAGTGCGTTTACGGCGAGTCACGAACTTCCTGATGACATTACCTGGAATGATAGACCACTTAGATCGAATATATACGTTTGTCCAGACAGGAGTAGGACCTGAAAGTATTCAAGAGGCCATGGCCTATCAGAAAGTGGATACTAAAGGCAAGTTATTGCGGTTTCTTATAAACTGCTTTATTAGAGAAGTGGATAGGCCGGGTATGAACCCGGAAGATGTGAAAGCACTCCACAAATGGGGTCAGCATATAGCGGATGGACAGCATGACAAAGAGGCCTGTATAGATAATATGTACCGAAGAATCAGAACTGCGATAAACAAGATGCATGAGAAAAGACCGCCCGTACCGGAAATAGAGTCAGACAAACAGGAATCAACAGAGGAGGAGGCGGAGGAGGAAGCCGAGACACCAGAAATGATAGCGTATGTAGGTAAAGGAAGACCATTTAATAATTCGATGCGCCCAGTGCGCCCAGAAAGTAAAAGAATATATCAGGAAGCCATGTGTAATCCTAGAACCCCCGAACACTTATTCCAAGCCACTGACAGAATACTTCAAGAGCGCATGGGGTACCATGTACTCGATTCTATGGATGAACAAGAATTAGCCAGGTCAGCCGTGCAATGGGCTGACAGTTCTGAGAAATATGGTGATGATGCGCTAGCACATACGTTCTTGAACTTGACACCGAGTGAACAGCGTTTAGCTGGTATGTACATGATACAACACCTGCTCTTATTGTATAAAAGCCAACATTCTGATCCAGGCCCTCTGCCTGATATACTAATCGAACTGGTCACGAACAGATGGAAAGGTCTAAGTACTGACCTGATCAAAGTAATTCTAGAACACCGCCACAAGTATAGTGCATTTTTATGTCCGCAGATCAACTCAGCACCTGTTATGGAACGAAGGACCATGTATTACATGGATAGACAGAATCCGTTGCGAGAAGTGCACCCAGTACAGAACGCAGACAACACGCTTAGACGTGTGTTCGTGTATACACCTATAACTAAAATGGAATTGTTAGAGATGAAGAAACTAGTACCCAGTCACGACAAAGACCCTGCAGGTTTTCACCGCGAAATAAAAGATATGTTATTAATGGGCGATTACACTTATCCCGACCTTATGAAAATATTGAAAGTACTACTACCTCCAGGCATATACGAGAAACTCAAAGAAAAAGAGTGGGAGGTGGGAAATGCAAAGATTGACTGGGCTGCATTAGAGAATGAAGAAAGTACTCGAGTTCCAGGCCTAGGGCTTGGAGATAAAGTTAAAGCGTTACCAGGTTTATTAGTACAAGTGTTGCCACGTTTATTGAGTACGAAAAAGGAAGATTGGGGTGCAATTTCAGCATGCAAACAGAAACCCGATGAAGACACTAGTGATTTTTATACACGATTTGAGAAATGTTTTGGTATTAATAGCGGTTTGAAAGCAAGTAGCGAGTCATATCCACATCTTTTTGTAACGAAACTAGTCGAGAATTCCTTACCCCAAGTTAAGAATAGAGTATTGAAAGTAGAAAGCACTTGGCAAGCTAACACCCCTTCACAAATGTTACAAATGTTACAGTATCACCAGAATAGACTTAGAGAAGAACAAGAACACGAACAAAGACGTATGAAGGATACAAAAATGAAAATGTTAGTTGCTCAGTCAGTCCCCGCCGATGGTCAGAAAAAGGGTGCGAACCAATCCAGTAATTCGACAGTTCCTGCTAAGGGTGTATGTAATTATTGCAAGCAGCCAGGTCATTATATAAACGATTGTGCAGTTCTGAAACATAATATCGCCACGGGTAAGACTAAAGAGAGACCGCGTCCTCCTAGACAAGATCAGACTTCGCAACAAGTACCCCAGAATATACCACATATTACACCCATACCAGCATCTACACAGACAGTAGCGATACCCCAACAACAGCCCATTACCGCAACACAAAACACAACACAACAAATGTATCAGTATGCGCAGAACGATTACCCTGATTACCAGCGATACACATGAAACAGCCTAGAGAGGGAATTCCGCTTGCCTCTTATTGAAGTTCCTGTAGATCAGAACGGTCCCTATGTACATAGTCAAGTATTAGGGCAAGACAGAAAGTTTCTCATTGATACAGGGGCAAGCAGAACAACGATAAGCCACAACGAAGTACCAGGGGCACCCCTCTCAGGCTCCCAGAACGTGTCCCTTGGATTTTCGGGAAAACCCATTATTAACGAAGTATCACAACCCCTCCCTCTTGCAGTAGGTCCCCTGACACGGACTACAGATTTATTGCTCACGAAATCATGTCCAGAAAACCTGTTAGGCATAAAAACATTGAAAGCCCTAGGAGCTATTATTTGTTGTTCTCCTGAAGGAGTACGATTATTCTTGCGAGATTTCAAAGGCCATTATGTATTGAGAGATATGGATCCCCGGTTACAGAACGTCCCTGCACACTTGTGGGCGCAGGGCCCTACTGATGTAGGTTGCATGCACATTACCCCATATCGAGTAACACTCAAGGCAGGAGTGGTATTACCACGAATTCGACAATACAAGTTACCCCCAGATGCTGTAGTGGCTTTACTGAGAATCATTGACGAGCTCATCGCACAAGGAGTGGTTGTGGAAACTGACTCTAACATGTGTAATTCTCCTATCATTCCTGTTCTTAAACGTACTGACCCAAATGCTCCACCTGTATATCGATTGGTTATTGATCTGCGCGAATTGAATAAGTGCATTGTACCACAGTACCCCGTGGTCCCAGATATCTCTTCGTTACTGACAGCCATTGATTCCGAAGCAACGTTCTTCACTGTAATAGACCTCAAGAACGCTTTCTTCAGTGTCCCTATTGACCCGGAAAGCCAATATTTGTTCGGATTCAGTTTAAATGGACGATCTTTCAAATTTGCCCGTGCACCTCAAGGATTCACAGAAAGCCCCAGCATCTATAGTCAAGCATTGAAAAAACAACTCGACAGCATCCATATGCCAGTTCACACTGCTCTGCTTCAGTATGTCGATGATCTGCTGATCACCGCTCGAAGCGAACCCGAATGTGAAAATGCATCACTGACTGTTTTGAATTTCCTGGCCGACAAAGGACACAAGGTGTCTCCTTCGAAGCTACAATTCTGTGTTCAGCAAGTTGTGTACCTGGGTCACTTGCTGTCCAAAGTGGGGAGGCAGCTCACACCTGATCGCATTCAGTTAATCATAAACATGTCACCACCCAGAACACAAAAGGAAGTGCGGGCTTTCATAGGCCTCACTTCATACTGCAGACAATGGATTCCCCAATATGCATTTTTAGCAAAGCCACTCATTCAGTTAACGACACAGGAGGCAGCGACTTCGTCTGTCCTCCCTTGGACTCAGGAACATACACAAGCTTTTGAAGACTTAAAGAAAGCCTTATGTGAAGCACCTGTTTTAGCAACACCATGTTACAGTAAGCCTTTTACACTTTTTGTCACAGAACGTGAGGGTACTGCCTTGTCAGTCCTCACTCAGGAACAAGCAGGTTCACACAAGCCTTGTGCTTATTTTTCTAGCACATTAGACCCAGTAGCCCAAGCCCTTCCAGCATGTTTGAAATCAGTTGCAGCGACAGCTTTAGCAATCAGACAGAGTGATTCTATTGTGTTAGGGCATCCATTGACAGTACAGGTTCCGCATTCTGTAGAAGTCCTTTTGAATCGTACCCAGACCCAACACCTGACCATAGCAAGATTGACAGGTTACGAACTGACATTGTTTCAACCACACATTGAAATCAGACGCTGCAGCACATTGAATCCTGCCACGTTATTACCAGTAAGTGGAGTAGATCCATTGGCACACGATTGCATTGAAGTTATTACTATCACAACAAAACCCAGACAAGACTTGACAGATGTTCCTTTACCAGATCCAGACCTGACACTGTATGTGGATGGTTCATGTATGAGAACAAAGACAGGTGAATTAGTGGCAGCTTATGCTGTCACGACAGACACGGAAGTCATTGAAACCAGTTGTATTGACACTTTGTCAGCTCAAGCAGCAGAGCTTATTGCTCTGACACAAGCATGTATACAAGCCAAAAATAAGAGAGTCAACATATATACTGATTCACGTTATGCATTCGGAGTCGTTCACGACTTTGGAGTCCTCTGGCGAGAGAGAGGTTACTTAACTTCTCACGGTGCCAATATTCAACACGGTCCCCTCATTCAAGCCCTGTTAGATGCAATACATCTACCCACTGCAATCTCTATCATGAAGTGTAAAGCACATACCAAGGTCACTGACACCATTTCCCAGGGTAACGACCTGGCAGACCGAACAGCAAAGCAAACTGCTCAGAACCAAACTCATGTAACCGACCAGACACAAATAGTGATACCATCACACTGCATGACAGTTAGGGATCCCGCACATGATGTGATCGACATACAGTCACATGCAACCACAGATGAAATTAAGGAATGGACTAAACTAGGAGGGGTCCAAACAGACCAGGGATGGATGACGAAGGGAAAATCTACATGGTTTCTCCCCGACTCTATGGTACAAGTCATTATTAACACGATACATAGTCCTGCACACCTTGGAGAAAAAGCAATGCTAGACAGTATTCAACACATATGGTCCAATAAGAATTTACGGGCAGCAGCCAAACAGAAAGTGCGTACTTGCATGATTTGTGGTCAGTTCAATCCAGGTAAAAGCATCCCCGTAGAGCAAGGTGGATTCCAGACTCCCGAACACCCTTTTGAAGTACTCCAGATGGATTATATCCAGATGGAACGTTGTCGAGGATTCAAGTATGTCCTCGTAGTCGTATGTGCCCTTTCCCGATGGATAGAGGCATACCCAGTTCCCGATTACACTGCTCCGACCACTGCCAAACAGCTGGTTCGTGAATACTTCCCACGGTATGGTTTGCCCCGCATCGTGTACTCAGATAATGGCCAGCCGTTCTCATCCGCGCTTGTGGAAAACATTACACTCCTGTTAGGTTATCAGTGGAAGTTCCATTGTGTTCGGCATCCCGAGGCAGCAGGTCTCGTGGAGCGCCATAATCAGACACTGAAAATCCGACTTTCTAAGATCTGTAGAGACAAAGGTATAGACTGGATAGTTGCCTTGCCGGTCGCCCTCTTCTATATGAGGATGGTGGTCCATTCCCGTTCTGGGCTATCCCCGTACGAAGTGGTCTTTGGTAGGCCACCGAATATGTGGGGGACGCCTATTCCACGTAAAATAACTGATGTTGATTGTCTTATGCTGACAGATTACCTTGCCTCCTTGATGTCTGCACTACAATCTTGTCGTTCACAGGTGGCTGCAGCCTTTCCCGACAACACCGAGACGAAGCCTCATGAGGTGGTTCCCGGAGATTACGTTTTCGTCAGGAACTTTGATCGGAAGAGCCCATTGGAGCCCCGCTGGCAAGCCCCGAAATTGGTCCTGCTCACGACGAGGACAGCTGTTAAAATAGAGGGCAGGAAGGGATGGCTGCATTCCAGCCATATTAAAAAAATTTTCGGACTTCCTTCAGACTTGGACTCTAAGCCCTGCCCTCCTCCACAAACTGACACGAAACTCCCTTTGGTTGAGAAAACTGCTTCCGAAAATTACAGACTGAAATTACGATCTAGCAAGTCAGACAGTTTAATTGTTTAAGTCCTCCCCTAGGTGAATCGGTTAAATTAGTTTCTGACATGTATCCCCTAGATCGAGATAGAGAGAGAGATCGACAAAGACAACATAAGAAAAATGCATATTGCAAATCACTTCGTAGTCGCTGTATAGTGACACTACTTGTTATGTTTATTTTAAGTTTGTTGGTTATTACTGCTAGTGTTCTGCTGCACATATACTATCCTATATTCAAGCGTGCACAATCTGCTTATAATGTTACTGCTGAACATTCTTTTAGTGAATTACCGCCTCATGAATTGTCCTACAGACTTGCGCTGCGCAATAACACTTTTATTAGTATGTTACATCACTCCCATCAGTCTACCAATGCTACCAATTGTTGGATATGTGGTCGACTCCCTCCTTACCAAGAAAATAAGGGTGTTTTGCCCCTTTTCCCGTACCCGTTCACTCACAATGGCACGTGTGGTGCATGGTTTAAAATGCTCAATTCCCTAGTTTCTACTGCTGCTATCTACGAAGGTAACTGGGTTTGGGGAAACCTGAACTCAGTCTTGCTTGAGGTATGCTACCCTGACAAGGAGGGACTCCCCGTAGATACTGGAACTGATCTAGAAAATGAAGTATATGGATTAGGTAATTACACAGTCACATTCATGATTTTATCTGTCGAATCCGAAGCCGCTCCTGTTCTACCTGCTATGGAAGTATTGCCCGTTACCGGTGAACTCTGTGTTCGCAAGAATGGTTCCATACACTTAGGTCATAGTAAATGTACTATTGTAGTCGATTACACTGATCATGGTAGATCCACGTTTAGGGCTTTGCGTCATTCTTATTTTGTTTGTGGTCATACTGCATATGTCCGTTTGCCTCTGGATTGGGATGGTACCTGTTATATTGCATTCCTTTTACCGCCTGTTTTTCTAGCCCCTCCTGACTATCATAGAAACACCAATCTGGTAAAGCATAGATACCAAAGAGATCTCCCGCTTGTCGATTATACTGAAACCACATGGGAACAATATACAGATTTCAATAAAGGTTTCTTCCCCTACCTAGGTACTGTTTCAAATAGTAAACTAATCCGTAGATTAACCAGAACCCTCGAAGCAGTGGTACTTGAGACCACTTCAGCCTTAGGTAACTTAACGGAGGAGCAATCCGCCATGCGGGTTGTTGTTCTTCAAAATCGTCTTGTTATTGACGTCATCTTGGCAGATAGGGGTGGAGCTTGTAAGGTCATCGGGTCAAGCTGCTGTATTTTCATTCCAAATAACGCGCCAACCGTGTATAAAGCTATTACACGTCTCCATAAAATAGCGAGTTTAATTCATCAGACTCCAGGCACCTGGACTTGGTCCGGTTGGTTCTGGACAACGTTATCAGCCTGGGGGTGGAAGATCCTATCCCTCCTAGGTATTGGCTTTCTCGTAGTATTCAGTTGTTGCCTGTGTCTCCAATGTGGACCGGCGATTTGCGGCCTGTGTGCCACTTCATGCGTTCCGCATCTGAGTTCCCGTGCAAAACGCGAGAAGAAAGAAGAGCAAATGATGTTAAGTGAACAAGTTGATCAATTGATGAGAATTGATGTATCATGAAGGGTCCGTGGGGAACAAGGAGGGAATGAGGAAATATAATTTTTGATCGAGTAGTGTTCCCCAGCGAGTACCCCACCGTCTCCGTAGCTTGCAGTGCATGTAATTTCCCTCCTGTGTCAGCTACGAAGACGCAAATACATTTGCGTCCATCTTTAACATGTCCTCTTTCAGATCCGCCATGAACGGATTGAATATTCAGTTCCTATATATGCCGTGCCACCGTCTTTTTGTGGTACACTTTACACGTTTTTAAGCTCTGGCGAGGTAGGCCCTGATTCTGCCATCGAGCTTTTTCCTGCTTTCCGACTCTGAGGGCCTCAACCCAGGCTGCTTCTGTACCAGTGACCCCTGTCTTACTCCCTGCGCGGCTCCAGCCCAGCCTCTGCCTGCCAAGACTGTATTCAACCTTCGAATTATCTGCTCCACTCCTCGAAAACACATTCCTGTCTCGTAGTTCAAGTAAACATCCTCCCAGCTGCAGGAGCAGTAGGCCCGGTCTTTCTGTCTCCGTGCAAGTCATTCATAGACTCCGTTGCCATGGTAGGCCCATGCCCCCTCACCTCACATGCCGACACGTAGACGCATATACACTCAGACAGTATAGAGTAGTCTCCGCCCGAGAGACCTTTTCCCTTCCAGATACTACAGTTCCTTAAACATATGATACCAGATGCGATTTGGTATTAGGTCGGTCTGACATCCCAGACTTATGTCTACACTTGTAGTGCTAAATGTCGAGTCCCCTTTACCCTCCGGTTACACGTCAGACACACGTCAAGCTGCTGCGCGCGCATCCATGTCATGAATTTCTGCTGACATTGCAAGATTCTCCTATGTATCCACCCATTTGTGACCTCATGATTAATGACGTCTCTAGTATACGCCTTCATGCACGCCCATTGTAACGCCTATTCTATGACGTATACATGTTTTATCTCTTCTTTTTCCAGCTGTTACGCCTACTGCATGCTCATACATTGTAATGCATTGACTATATATATGTACCTCTGTAAACAATATGTTGTCTGTCTGCCCCTTCCTGAACCTGTGTGGTGATGGAATGGTATGCCACCTTGGCTCGAGCCAATAACCCAATTCCTTTTACAGGAATAAAACCCTTTTGAGTTAACCTCAATATCCCGGATTTTGCCTCTTATTCCTCTGAGTTATTCTTATTGATTATCGATTATAAATTATGCATAGGTAATTAATTTTACGGGTGCCACGTCCCAATGGAAATGGGTCGGAGCTTCTGCCATTCACTACAACTTGAGCCAACGGTTGCTCGTACAGGAGCCTCACCCACACAATGAAGTTAGGGCCGAAGCCAAATTTGGAAAGGGCCGCCCATAGATATGGCCATTCAATGGTATCAAAAGCCATGGTAGCGTCCAAGGAGGCCACCACCGCTGGCTCAGCGAGAGTTGCAGCCCTCGCGAGAACGTCGTGGAGTCTACGCAGATTAAGGGCCGTGTTCCGATGGGGTATGAAGCCGGATTGATCCGGATGTATCAAGTCACAGATCACAGTCAACAACCGATTGGCCAGGACCTTGGCAAGGATTTTGGGTTCCGCGTTCAGTAATGAAATGGGGCGGTAGGAGGTGCAGCGGTCACGAGGCTTGCCGTCCTTATGAATGACCACTATGGTGGCCAGGCGCTGTTCGGACGGAAGGACTCCAGCCTCAAAAGCGTCCAGGAACATGGTCCGCAAGTGGGCGGCCATTTTGTCTGGACGGAGTTTATAGAGCTCGATAGGCAAACCATTAGGCCCCATTGCCTTACCCGAACGCAAGGATCTGATGGTGAGGGCGATCTCGTCCACAGTAAAAGGAGCTTCCAGAGCCAATCCATCCTCTTCCGAGACACAAGGAAGAGCAATATCGTGCAACAGTAAAAGGGAGTCGGCCTCATCACGATCACTGACCGGGGTATAAACCTTTCGGAAATGGTCCACGAAACAGTCAACAATCTCACCGGGGTCAGAAACACATTCACCAGAATCACGGGTAATAATGGATACCACACGATTCATTCTTTCAGCCTTATCCAGCCACGCAAGGAGTTTGCAAGCCTTGTCACCCACATCATACAAACGGCCCAGCTGATTCACACGCATCACCTTAGCAGCATCAGTCACACAGGCTCTATAATCTGCCTGCTTCACTTCCAGAGTGTGTAGGTGCGCAGGCGTGTCATCCCCACCCAACTCACTTTCGAGTGTGGTTATTTCGGTCTCAAGAGCCAGCACGGCCTCCCTCCTAGCTTTCCTTTCAGCTGCAATAAGAGACAGTGCGGATCCCCGTATGACAGTTTTAAAGGCCTCCCAAGGAGTCGTAGGGGAAGTCACCGAACTCACATTCTCATCGAAGTAGCAATCGATAGCCTTCACCAAATCTGAGCGGAGCCGGGGGTTCCGAAAGTGCCAGGGCGGGACAGGGGGAACTCTGCTACCAGAAAGACCACCCACAGAAACCTCAAGCAGCAAAGGGGAATGATCAGAAATACCCCGGGGGAGATGCCGAACTTCCTGCACCAAGGATAGGGTAGAGGTCAGCATGAAAAAGTAATCTATCCTCGAGAGGCTGCCATGCGCACCAGAGTGGAAAGTGTATTGCGTCTGTGTGGGGTGCAGCGAACGCCAGACGTCCACCAGACCAAAAGTTTCGGCCATGTCAGGTAGCCACATCTGGGACAGCGGCAGAACTCTAGGGGGCAGTCGATCACAATCACCAGACATCACAGAATTAAAATCCCCACCCATAATCAGTAGGCCATCAGGGAGTCCAAGAAGAGTCTTGCCGAGATCAGCATATGTAGTTGCCTGTAGCCCCGGGGGAATATATACAGCCACTATCACAATTAGCTTCCCCTCCCATCTCCCCGAGACAGCAGCATAGCGTCCCTGATCATCAAGGGTGACATCATCAATCTCAAGGGCCAAGGAGGATTTAACCATTATACCCACTCCTCGGGAGCCGGACGTAAAACCAGCATGAGCGACCAACCGGTAGCCACGACGGTCAAGAGCTTTACAGGCATTACCAATCAAATGGGTTTCTTGAAGTAACACAACATCAGGGGCATGACGCCTTATAAATTGCAACACAGTGCCACGTTTAATTCTGTCTCCCAAACCATTGACGTTCCAAGAAAGAACCTTCATCTCACCCCCCCTCATCCCAAGAAGAGCGACCCAACCCAACCCCCTCCCGGAACCTCAGATCAAGGATGTACGCAATCAATAGTGTACCATGTGAAAAGAAAAACAAGAAACACACAACACAACCAAGTCCCCACCAACCGCCCCCAACCATGAACCTGTTACAACGCCCCCCACCCTGCACCCCTGCTGACTAAAGAGCCACCCCAAACTGCAGTGTGCCTGTCGCCCCATCTGATCTACACAAAGAAACCCCCGAGGAGGAAGGGAGTAACTACCCCAACCCGCCCCACCCCGGGCATAAACATTAAGCATATGATAAAAGTTACTCTGTAAAGTTTATGATCCAAAACCGGACCTCTGGGGCCCGAATTCAGTCCTGCGCCGTTGCACCGCCGTCCGCGCCTCCGGGGCCTCCGCTCTCGGTGTCATCCTTTGGCAACGAGTCCAACCAGTCACTGGCACTATCTGGCAGATCGAAGAAGTAAGCACGTTCCCTGTATTCGATACGCAGACGAGCGGGAAATAACATAGCATATTTTAGTCCCAAATCCCTCAAGCGACGCTTCACTCCAAGGAATCCAGAACGTTGCCGTTGCACTTGAGGAGTAAAGTCAGGATAGATCGAGACAGAGTTATTATCGAACTTCAACGGGCCGTGCTTGCGGGCGGCCTGAAGAATGGCGTCCCTGTCTCGAAAGTGGAACAGCCTAGCAATTATAGGCCTCGGGGTCCCCCCGGCTTTACCTGTCCACCCGGGAAGCGATAAGCACGCTCGACCGCAAAAAACTTGCTAAGGCCTGCGGGAGCGAGTTTAGCGACAATTAGCTCCTCAACCAGTAGATCGATCGAGGCAACACCATTGTCCTCCGGCACTCCGACTAGGCGGATGTTGTTCCGCTGGGCCCTATTGTCGTAGTCCTCCATGCGTTTGGCCAACAGGTCTTGCGACGAACGCAAATTCCCAATCTCCGACTGCGCTTCCGCCATGTCCGTCACCAGACTGGATGCCTTCAGGTCCAGCGCCTTGACCCTCTCGTTCGTCTTGGCCAGGTCGGCTCGAATAAGAGTAACATCAACCGCCACCGTGTCTATCTTCGACACAATGGCCTCGTACTGCTGACTCATATCGGCCTTGAGCCCCGCAATGGCGGCCAGTAGGTCCTGAAGTGACACTTCCGAGGAGGTCGCCATGTCCGTCTTTGGGTCTTCCAAGCCACGGCTAGCAGCACTGGGGGAACCTCTCGGTTGCGTATAGCGGTCGATCACGTTGGACTGGACCGACCCCCCATGAGTAGTAGCCTTTCTGCGCTTCTCCATCTCGGGTTTTGTCGCCATGTTGAATTCAGCACCCCACGGGGACAACCCGTGTGCGACAGGATATCGGCGATTCTCGACCTCGAAAGTCTGGTTTTTGCAAGAAATTGTCGCAGGCCACTGAGCCGGCACTGCGAAAAAGCGTGTTGCCAGTGAGAACAGCAAACCAGGATCGAAGAGCAGGTCACAGGGAGTCAGGACACGGGAGGACCAGAAACCGAAAGTGAAAGTGGCACATCACCGGTGAAGCAAATGCCAGGCAGCCGTTGTTGTTGCATTACTGCTCGGCCATCCAAGGCAGCAGAGTCCTCGGTCCCGTCCGGGGCTAGGCCAGGAAGTTAGAGACGATGTAAAAATGGTCCCCGAAGTCCGATCTCGGCCCAAAAAAGTTCAGCAGCATCAGCAAGAGTAACACTTCAAAAGCCCGTCGAAGTGACCAGGATAACTGAAGGATAAATCAAAAAGAGCGGTTCAGGTCTCGGGAGCTCTCTGCTCACGCGACCATCTTGGATGCCCGCGTAGCTCCTCCCCCTTGAAAAGGGTTCTTAATATCCAAAAGTTCTCCGTGAAGCAAATGCAGTCTTAAGCCTTGTATTCCATCTGACGCGCAAAAAGATAAAAAGAAGGTGCAAGGGGAAAGGTAAGAAAGGGAAAAGCGCAAAAGGAAGGGAGTGAGACGTTATGCTGCTGGGAAATATTGACGCTGCAGTTTATAACTTTCTCCTGATGCAAGGTTCCGCTCCTAATGTGCAATCCTTCCTCGACAACTGCTCAAAGAAAGAGTCACTTACTGACTGAAGAAATGAAATGAAATGAAATTTGATTTGTAGAGCGCATGGCTGCCCGAAAGCGTCCCAGCGCTTGCTTAGGGAACCCGTCCTGGTATTTCCCTGCTAAATAACCCATTACTGGGCATCCCCAAGGTGAAAGCCAGGCATCCCGCTGCGAGGGGCCGTTGTGGAGATTAAGCAAGCTATTGCCCAGAGTTACAGAGTGGGACTCCATGATTGGAATAGGCACCGAGGCGAGAATTGTCAGGTCCGGGGGAATTTGAGCCCAAGACCCGCCGAGGCGGGGAATTGAACCCTGGTCCGGGCCAGACCTCTGCATCAGGGTCTGCCGCTCCAACCACTTGAGCCACACTTCTCCAGAAACTGTCACTCTGGTTTCTGTACTCCACACGCTGACGAATTGCGCCGTGTAATTAAGTGCTCTATAGTCAAAGTTCACTAACGGAAGTCTGTCCACACGACGTCCTCCAAAGCACTCACAAGTTCGGCAACACGAACCAGGAAACGAAAACGGGTGACAGGATACTAAATATGACTCAAAGGGAAGGCGGAGATTCCTAGTGACTAAGCTGGGGAAGTTTCTAGGATTATTTGGAAATACCGAAGCTCCCGTCAGAATTATAACGCAGAGCCTCAGAATTCCACTGCTGTTTCTCTGAGAACTTAATTGAAGTGCGCAGTTACTTACTCGCGCGCTTCCAAAGACACTAGCCTGAATCACTGCTAAGAAACAGGAGCCACCGCGGCGGCCATCTTGGGAAGGGGAATGTTTACCTAAGTACCTAAGGGGAACTATGTACAAAACTGTTACAGTCTAAACTAACCTTGGCAGGGAAACCAAACATTTACCTGCTTGGTTTTAAAAGTGAAGCTAGACCTCATCTTTCGTTTGGGAACACTAACAATGGCAATGCTAAGGTTCCTGACATCTTGTCAATGCCCCCCCCCCCTGAAGGATGCTCAGTTTGAAACCCACCAGACCCTAAAAAATAAAACTTTGCATTGGTTAAAAGTAAACAAACCGTTACCTAGGGGTATGGATGGGCTGATTCTTGGAGTGCGCAGGGTAGGTTGGGTTGGAAAGGGCAGGAAACGACTGGAGGGAGATTGCGTGGTAGTTAATTTTAAAGACAACAGAGTAGCACAAATAATCTGCAACCAGAATCAGTATGTGGGTGGTCCTGGCATTGGCGTGGTGGACTTGACCTACTTTTACCCACGGCCCTCCATGAATTATATTAGGCCAGTATTTGGGGAAACACGCTACTGCACTGGTGATTGTCCATGGTACTCGGTGGCACCCCAGTTCTACCCTCAGGCAGCCTGGCCAGGATCGAACTGGGGTAATACGGGGTATTGACTTGAAGATGCCTGTGGGCTGGTCTCGGGGGTCCCCAAATTGGGAGGGGCTGCCTATTCTACCAAAAGGCTGACTGGCCCGCCCTCCCCAACAGGAAACTCTACAGTACCAATTGCCAGCTGGGAACTTGAGGGGGGGGCAGATTAGCAACGGAGTGGGCAGTAGCTTTTTTGTCCCGCTCGGGTTGTTGCCGACTGCGAAGTCGAGTCCAGTCGCGTTCCAGCTGTAGCGGATCCAGTTTTTAGGGTTTTCAGCTGGAACGTGGCTGGAACAGCCAGAAAGCTGGCCTTGCCGGACTGGAATGCTCTTGTGGAAAAGTATTCCATTTGTATCTTCCAGGAGACGTGGAGTAGGGAGCCCACCCACAAGGCAGGATACTCCTCTTACTCTACCCCGGCTGTCTATCCATGAGTAGGGAGGGGACGCCCTTCGGGTGGCCTCCTCGTCTGGGTGGCTACTTCTTTAAATTGTAGGGTGGAGGCCCATCAAACCAACGGTCCTGATCTCCTCAATATCACCCTAAAACATGCCCGGGGTTGTGTCATCCTGAATATCTACAACATCTATGCACGGGGCACAAAGGGTGGTAGACAGTCGCCCACAATTGCTCTCTTGGAGGGCCTGCTAAGGACATCCCCATATAAGTCATGCACCTTGGTTGCAGGTGATCTAAATTGTACGTTCGAGCCTTTGAGCTCGGACAACATTTTGGATCTGGAGGAGGAGGATCAAAGAAGGGGGATCCTGGCCCTAGAGCTAACCCCTATTAAGAGGTGGAGTGAAGTGGCACTTCAGATTAATACCCTTAGTGTGGAGTTTGATCTGAGGGCACTCAACGGGAGGTCACGTTCAGATAAGGCGGGTGTCCATACTTACAACAGGCCCGATCACACGTCAAGAATTGATTACATCTTGCTTGACGTGCGTTTATGGAGCTCGGCAAGGGACATTGTAATCATTCTGTCCGTCGAGAGCGATCACAACTTGCTCTCTCTTACTCTGACTCCTTGGTGGTCAGATAGCATAGGGGGTTCCTTATATTGTGTCACTGCCAACTCTGGGGATACATCGGTTTCGCATTGTGGCAGGCGGTTGAAGTGGCCAAAGCTTAAGCTCTCCCCAGAGAAGGTTGAGGCAATAACGCTACTCCTGGTTGCAGCCCAACGCAATTTGACTACTTCCGAGGGAGGCCCAGTGGAGGTGTACGGGAAGTTCTGCGACTTGATCGCGACAAACATGCAACCTGTTTACTGCACCAACTAGGCCATTGAGAAGACAGGGCTGGTATACCCATAATTGTAGGGTAAGGAAGAAAATGTTGGTGGAGGCAGTTAAGTCAAAATCTCAAACTAGGATTAGGGAGGCCAGGAAGCTTTACTCCCAGAGTTTACAAATAGCAAAAAAGGAATGGGAGGAAAAGTTCTGGGCGGACCTTCTGGCTTCTGGGGGTTTCTGGAACCTGGTGGGATCTAGGAACCGACCTGATGACACACTGAGGACTTGTACCATCCCGTCCCAGACCTGGTTCAATCATTTTGGGGCCTTATATTCTCCGGTAGAAGGGCCCCTTAATGAGCCAGTTTCACCCCCCCATGTTGGCAAGGGATAGTGTCCTTGATTCTTTCACCGTCCGGGAGGTAGTAAATGTAATCAAGACCGTGGTACCCCTGAAAGCAGCCAGCCCTGACGGGCTTCCAGGGGACTTACTCCGAGCCTATCCGACTGAATGGGGCACTCTGATCTTCGCCCTTCTGAATGCAATCATGGAGGGTGGACCTGTCCCAGAATCTTGGAGGGGGGCGGAGGTCGTCCCCATATTCAAAAAGGGATGTCGGGACAATCCAGGGAATTACAGGCCGATAAGCTTGATTGACTCAACACAAAAAGTGGCGGGGAAGGCGATCTTAGGGAGGATCCTCCACTGGGTGGATGAAAACCATATCCTATCTGACTTCCAGGCAGGATTCCGTTCAGGAACGGGTACTATTGAACAAGTGTTTAGACTAATGCTTCTGCACTGGAAGGTGGTGGAACTGGGAAAGGGCAGTCTTTATTTGGCCTTCATTGACCTAAAGACTGCCTTTGACCTGGTTCCCAGGGAGGAACTCTGGAGGGTCTTGCAGGGTCTTGGGCTGCCCCCCTACATTCTGTCGCTCCTGATGAAACTTCATACTGATAACTATGCCCAGGTGCGGTGGGGCCAGAATGGGGAAACGACTGATAGGATACCGGTTTGTAGGGGCGTCCGACAGGGTTGTGTGCTGGCTCCCACCCTATTTTCCTTGTATGTTAATGGTGTGGTAGAGCACCCGCTTCAAGAACCAGCGGACGCACCCTCCCTGGGGGGCGTACGGATCCCTACATTGTTGTTTGCAGACGACACCCTCCTCATCTACAAGACTCCCCAGGGTCTCCAGAAGCTTTTGACCCGCTTCCAGGATTTCTGTTTGGCAAGGGGATTGGTGATCAATGTGGACAAAACAAAATACCTGATTATGCATCCACCACGGAAACCAGGACGCCCTCCAGTTTTGAACTCTGTCCCTCTTGAGAAAGTTTCCGAGTTTGACTATCTGGGAATACGCCTGTGCGACACTATGAGCTGGACGTCACATATCAACAAGATGGTCCTCAGCCATAAAAGGGTAGGGGGTGCGTTGTTAAGGGAGTATCGCGCCTCATCCAAACAGTCTGTGGCACCCGCAATTGATATTTATAAAGCAAGAGGAGTCACTTCCGCACTTTACGGGGCGGAGTTATGGGGCTTTTGTAATTTGAAGTCCCTATCCAAGTCGGAGAGCACATTTTTGAAAGACCTACTTGCTCTCCCCTTGAGTACCCCCACAATCCCGGTATGCTTGGATGTAGGCTGCAAGCCGATCAAGGACCAGGCTCGTCTCCGGCCGTTGCTTTTATGGGCTCGTTTGTAGAGGGTTCCAGAGTTAAAATCATATGCTGATGGGCTGTCCGAGGTGATGGAAATGGGGGGCTTGCACAAGATCAAGTGGCTGAGGGATATTAAAAATCTCTTGGGGGAGCTGGGTTTGGGAGACTCTTGGGCTACAAAATCCGCTCCACCCAAGGCTATCCTAAAAAAACTGTACTGGGACTGGGTGTCCTCCCAACTTATTGGTAATCCACGCCACTGCAATTCAACTGCAGCATTTCTAAAAATTAAGGACGTGGTGGCCTATGAACCCTATCTGGATTTGATCACCATGCCAGTTGATAGGGCTCTATACTTTAAGTTTAGAGTAGGCACTCTTCCGATTGGGGACTTTCTATCCCGATGGAAATCGCCAGTGCAGTTATCACCCTTTTGTGCCTTTTGCCCTACAAGGCCTGAGACGGTGGCGCATATCCTCTTCGAGTGCCCAGACTATATTCGTCCAAGGAGGTGCTGGCTTAAACCGCTATTTAGACGCTTGGGGACACGCCAACACTTGGTGGCGCTACGTATTTTGTTAACTGACACTTCCCCTCCCATAGTTTGTGGTGTCTCCAAATTTTTTAAATGGTCATGGTTGATTCGCAGAAACAGATTGTCTATTTCAATTTAATCCAGTTTTAGTTAATTTATTGCATGCATAAATGGCATTTTTACTTGTTCTTATTTTTGAGACATTTGTATTGTCGATCTGCAGTTTTTACATGTATGTAATGCTTTCAAGATATAATTGCATATCGAAATAAAGCTTTCAACCTAACCATATAGATGGTTTCACATCCAAGGGATAAAATCAGTATGATTGAAGCAGTTTAGAGGTATAATCCTACTTAATGAACACTATTCACAAAATAATTCAAATTTGACAGAAGGAACCAAAGACAGGTCGACGCGTTTCGAACCCCCAAGTGCGGAGTTCTCCTCAGGACCGACAATCTTATTCTAGTGAAAATACACTCCTCGAGTAGATGGCGTTCAGATGACAAACCACTCTATTTGAGTACTGTTGCCGTCTGTTTGCGTGTGGACTGGTTTTGTGTTCCAAATCGTAATCGGGTGTACAGGGAGCCGCGTGTTTCTTTTAGCTGGCGTCCTTCAAGTCCGCATTCTCTCGTCTCTCACAACCGTCCGGGAACCTGGTTGACATAAAATAGTCAAGTGATGTTCAGTACTGGCAGTTGTGTTGTTCTTAAGAACTTTCTAAAAGTGGCATTTTCTAAGTTAAAATCCAACGTCACCATAAGTTGTGATCTGTGACACCAACTTGAAAAGTCTATTTCTTCACAACTGGAATTACACTTAAAAGATGTAATAAGGTAATCCCAATGTTATCCATTGGGAGACATAGGCCTTGCAGTAGTGAAAAAAAAAAAGTGGGAGTATTTCACTACCAAGACATGTAAAACTTATAAGTACATGTCCTGCATTTTAAATACATTGCACTCTGCCCTGTGGGTCATACAGGGCCTACCTTAGGGGTAACTTATTTGTATAAAAAGGGAAGGGTTAGGCCTAGCAAGAGGTTTCTCTTGCCAGGAAGAAGTGGCAGCGCTGAACTGCACATACAGGCTCCGCAATGGCAGACCTGAGCCACGGTTAGAAGGCTACTTAGGTGAATGGCACAATGAGTGCTGCAGGCCTAGTAGTCACATTTAATGTACAGGCCCTGGAGACATGTAGTGCACTTAACTAGGGCCTTATAGGTAAATGTAGTATGCCAAATGGGGTTGAGCCAATATTACCATGTTTAGGGGAGAGAACACAAGTATGTTAGCACTGGCTAGCAGTGGTAAAGTGCAAAGTGCCCTGAAACCAGCAAAACAAGGTCAGAAAATTGAGGGGGCAGGCAAAACGCTGGGGGAAGACAGCCCTAAGCTAGTCAGGTCAAACATGTGCACCCCCAGCTGAAAGTGGTGAGAGCTACCCAACCCCTTGGGAGTTCTCTTCAGTAAGGCAGAAGAATCTGGGGAGACCACTGGCATGGTCTGACCTCGATCGATGTTCCACCATGAAGTGCATTCCCTGTAGGGAGATGGACCATCTAAACAGTTTGGGATTTTCACTCCTCATCCGCATGAGTCATCTGAGGGGACCTGTAGTCTGGCTGAACCAGGGAAGTGAGTCTCAAACAAGTAACGGTCTCAACTTCTTCAGTGCCCTGGCCACAGAAAAAGCTTCTCTTTCAATGGCACTCCACCCCTGTTTCTGTAAAAGTAAAGCCCTACTAATGAAGGCTACAGGTTGGTCTAGGCCCTCCTCATTCAGTTAAGCTGAGATTGCCCCTATGCCAGGCTTTGAAGCGCCCGCCTGTACTATGAAATCAGGGGCACTGGGCACAGGTGCGGTGCATATGGCTTCCCTCAGAGAGTCAAAAGCTTTCTGATAAGCTTCCATCCAGAGCACCAATTTGGGCTGCTTCTTAGAAGTCAACTCAGTGAAGGAGGCAACCATGATGCCAAAGCCCTTAACAAATCTTATGTAATAGCCATCAGAGGTCTAAGAAGGCGCTCACTTTTGTTTCAGTTCTAGGTGGTTGCCAGGCCATGTTGGCTTCAGTCTTGGCCTGGAGTGACTGCACCTTGTCTCTACCTACCAGTTGTCCAACATACACAACAGAACCCTGCCCAGTCTGGCACTTACTGGCCGTGATGGTCAGGCCTGTCTGCTGCAGGGGCTGAAGCACATTGTGGAAGTGATGCAGGTGTTCCTCCTAGCTGGAACTATAGACAGCAATGTTATACGAGTAGGAAGCACAGAAAGCCTACTTACCAGCCAGGACCCTGTTAAACATCTGTTGGAAGGACTAGGGGCATTTTTCAACCCAAAGAGCTCTACCCGAAAAGGGAAGTGGCCCTCTGGTGTTAAAAATGTGGACCTCTCTTTGGTCCATTCAGTCAGAGCGATCTACCAGTACCCTGATGTCAAGTCAAAGGTATTGAGTAACTTGGCAGCGCTCAGCCTGTCAATTCGCTCATAAGCTCAGGGTAAGTCCTGGTGACTAAGTTGAGTCCTCTGTAGTCGTTGCAAAACTGGAGTTCTGATGTGGTGTCTGATGGGGCAGCCTTTGGTACCAATACCACAGAGCTGGACCAGAGACCTATTAGAGGGCTCAATTACCCCAAATGCTAACATCTTGGAGACTTCCTCCTTGATGTTGGCTCTCACGCTATAAATGTTCTTTACAGGGGGGCTGCCTCCGGTGTCAACATCATGGACCCAAATATGTGCGAGTCCAGGAGTGAGGGAGAACAGTGAGGCAAACTGTCCCAGTGTGACGGGGTGCTAGGTGAACCCCGAAATGACCCGGAGTGGGGGTCCGCCGCTCCCCTCTCACCTTGCCCATTGTCCCCACAGCTGCCAGAGAACGAGTGGAGAGAGAAACAGGACGATTGCTGGATACCACCTGAAACGGGACCTGGCGCCTTTAACTGGAACGACAAGGTTGCCGCAGCTCCGCCCCCCCTCTACGGAGCGACGTCAAAAGGCGGAAGCGTTTCAACATCGACGGACGGCGTTTCCCTGGAGGAAGACGGTGTGGAGAGAAGAAGGAACAACGCGAGTGTGTATCTGGAGGAGGACGGAGTGCAGACGAGCCCAGCTGATATCATCAAGCCTGGAGGCCAACGTTTCGGTGCATCGCCCCGCCACGGTCCCGAGGGAGGAACGTGGCTTAACAAGGTACGGGGCCGAGTAGCGGGGTGGGGTCGGACGGAGTAGCGTCCCTACCGAGTAATAACCGCTGCCGAGTGTACTTAGCGTCCCATGTGCCCCTTCCTTCACGAGCACTGAGAGCACTTCGTGACGTTAGTAAAGTTCACTGTCACTTGGTTCCCTTCACTCCCCCTTCCCTCCACTGTTTGTATTGGACGTCCCAGTAACCGTTAGTTTTCTCCCTTTTTGCTTTCTGGGTTCCTGCGGTCCCGACGAGGATACTTCAGCTACCGGCGGAACAGCCAAGTCCGGAAACCCTCCTCAGAGACAGCTGGGACCACCTTTGGTATCGACGGAAGTACCGGAACACCCAGTTATTGAACTTTGGTTACGTTCCCTTTATAAGAGACTGAAACTCTCTCTCCCTGAACTCTTTAATTGTTATGCAGAAGAAGACCTATATTCCAATAAAACCCTCGTTAAAATCTTTACTCAAAGATCCGACCTTTGTGTTTACTTCAAGTTCGGTCAAAACTGAAGGGCAGGTACAAGCTGAGCAACCCCCCCTGGGATACCCAGCAACTGGTAAGAGTCCCTCCGTTGTTCTGGGGTTAGGGTGAAAGAGATGTGGACACCTTCCACTGACCCATTGTGGTCCTGTGCAGTGAGTAGGTCAGGGAGAGATTCACTGTCCTCTTCCACTCCCTCATCTGTCACAAAGAGCACGCTTACTTCGGACCTCTAAAAGTGAGGCTTTAGTCTGTTTACCTGGAGCTCCATTAGGGGGTTTTGAGGGGTCTGGAGGTTCACCAGGTAGATGGACTCACCCTTCCACTCCTTGATCTCGTATGGGCCAGTCCAGCAGTCCTAGAGAGCCCTGAGCGACACCGGCTCTATGACCCAGACTTTCTGGCTTGATTGAAACTCCGCAAACACAAGGAGATGTTGGACGGAGTGCTGAAACTTTTCAGACACTCACCCCCAGTCATAGATCTGGGTTGAATCATCATCGTTCTTTAGCTGACTTTGCCACCTCAGTTAAGACCCAGCTATATATGCAAATCAGTCTTGAACCTGTGCCTCATGGGAACAGTCCAGCACGAACTGCCAAGCCAGGTCCTTCCCTAAACCGGAAACAAGCATCCTGGGACCGGTTTCGGAGTAACACCCCTCATCAGCCAGGCTAGCTTGAACCTAGTGGCAAAGTGAGCAAGGGACCCACGTCTGGGCATACCCCGCCAACTTAGGGTGTACAAAGCAAACACAAGGAGATGATGGAGGGAGCACTGAAATATTTCAGACACTCACCCTTAGTCACAGATCTGGGTTGATTCCATCATCTTCTTTAGCTCATTTCCCCACCTCAATTCACACTCAGCTATATGCAAATCAGTGTCTATCCTGTGCTTCATGGGAACAGTCCAGCCCAAACTGCCAAGCAAGGTCTGCCCTGAACTGGAAACAAGCATCCTTGGACCGGTTTTGGGGTAACACCCCTCATCCGCCACGCTAGCTGATGAGGGGATACTGGAAGGTCATACCTGAGCCCCAATCCCCAGCAGGCATAGCTTCGGGTGACATACTAGAGGTTCGTCAATCATTAAGCACTGTATTTGAACGACTGAGCCCCAATATGCAAGTATTTTAGGACATTCCCAAGCCAGATGGTAAAATCCGGCCCCAGGCGCATCACAGCGTCTACAGGCGTCAATTGGTCGGAGCCCAAATTTATAAAGCTGTGCAGGAGTATAATATAGCTGATGCAGGTACTTAAAATGCACCAGCCGTAGATTGCCATTTGCCGTCAAACAGCCCGTCAGGCGACAGCTGTCGAGCCAGTCGTCGTCAGAGAGCGGCTCCGGCAGCAAAACATTCCAGTTATCAAGTGTAGTTGCACCCACAGGAGCCAAGTCACACTGGGAAGCTCTATAGAGTTCTGTGATTATTTTGGTTTTGGATGTAGTAGTATATAGAAGTTGCAGCGCCTCAAGAGTCGGAGGCTCAGAAGAGAAATGCGGATTAAGCGCACGCATTGCTGAGGGCAACCTGGTATAAACAAATATCTGCATGGCTGAGGGGTCTCCCCGGGCGGCCAGGCCTTCCAGCGTAACAAATTGACCACCAGGGTACGCGTCCGCCATAACAGTCAATTCCATCTCTGCAAGCGTCTTCAGTGTACCAGCCTCTTGGGTGACTGAAATCTGTGAATGATGTAGCAGTGGCATGTTAGGAGCATATAACGGTAGTTTACCTGCCAGCCGCCCAAATCCTGCCAGGCTCTAGACGTAATACCGTGTCGAATTTCCCTTTCTCATACACCGTGTGCGTTTTCACTATCATGGCTTTAAGCGGTAGGGGATGTACCACGCTCGCCTCCACCGCCACATGCGGAATATATGCTGGGTCATGTTGCCAGTAGTAGGCAAATTGCGCCTGCGCACAGAGGTGATAAAGATGGAGGTCTGGCGCCGCAAACCCCCCCTTTTCATACGGCAAGGTGAGCGTCTCCCACTTGAGCCGAGGTTTCTTTCCCCCCCAGGCCAGTGTAACCAGAAGCGAACGAAGAGTGTCAAAGAAGTGTCACATTAGTTGCACAGGGACATTTAAAAAGAGATATAAAAAACGTGGTAGTACAACCATTTTCATCAGGGCTATACGGTCAGCGAATTATAGAGGCAGTTTGACCCACCGACCAACCTGGTCCTCCAGTCGCAAGATTGCAGTGCCAACATTTGTTTGTATGACCGTCTGTTGGTCCCTGTGCAACCATATACCTACATTTTTGATCGCATCAGTACACCACGTCAAGGGGTATTCCATGTCAAACTTGCAGGTATTGTCAGTAAGTGTCAGTATGGTGGACTTGAACCAGTTGATCCCCAGGCCGGAAAAGCGTTCAAACCGAATGTATTCACAAATGAGTTGAGCCAGAAAGTGCGCCGGTTCTCGAACATATAGCACCATGTCATCAGCGTAGATAGATACAGCTAGTGGGTGTGGAAAAAACCGCAAGGCAGAGGCGGCATGTCGCTGCCGCAGTATACATGCCAAGGGCTCCAGTACAATCGCGAATGACAATGGCGAGAGGGTGCAGCCCTGTCGCGTGCCGCGATGAATTGAAAACTTTGCCGATAGTTGCCCATTAATTCTGACCCGAGCTTCAGGCCTCGTATACAACAATTTAATCCAGTTTGTAAATGTAAATTAGACACCCATACGATGGAAGACTGCAATCATGTAAGACCAGGTGATTGAATCAAATGCTTTAGCAGCGTCGAGCAACACTGCCACCGCTGGTAATGTGGGCTTCAAGACATGCATCACCACAAAGATGGTGCGCAGATTGTGAGAGGTGGAACGAGTGGGAATATAACCAGATTGGTCAGAGAGCACCAAGACCGGAAGGAGCAGTTGAAGCCTGCTGGCCAAGACCTTTGCCAGAATTTTGACATCCGTGTTTATGATAGATAGGGGGCGATACGAGTCGCATTTGTGGGGTGGCTTATCTGGTTTCAGAAGAGCAACCATCAGCACCTCACACAAAGTGGGCGGCAAACATTGGGCATTGTATGCCTCCTCACAGAGTTGTAGCAGGTAGGGGGCCAGCTGTTCGATATGCTCTTTATAAAATTCAGCCGGCAGGCCATCAGTGCCAGCAGCTTTCCCGTTAGGCAGTGAAATTATGGCATCCCGTATCTCACCCAATGTGAGCTGGTGCATCAGAAAGTCTTGTTGTCCCTGCGATAGCCACACCAAAGCTACATCATCAAGATATTGATCCAGTTCAGCAATGCTAGCTGTAGGCCTATGGACATACATCCCAGCGTAAAAGTCAGTAAACGCATGCAAAATATGTGTGGAGTCGTAATGGCTGTCGTTATCAACCGTGATGGACTGAACTACCTGTGCCCTATCCTTGATGCGGGCCGCAAGAGTCCTTCCCGGCCGGCCCCCCTCACCACAGTACGGAGCTGTATTACGACGGGAGAGATGTTTAACTTCTTGGTCAGCCGTGTCATTATATTCTAAAAAAAATTCCTTGATGTTCGCTAATATAGTAGGGTTGGGGCGGACGCTATATTGACGCTCCAGGTCACTCAATTCCCGCTCGAGCTTAGCCATGGTACGGCGTAAGGATTTCAAAACCCCGCCTGAAGGCCTATACATTTCCCCCGAATGGTCACCTTGAAGGCCTCCCACAGTGTTTCCATAGTTTGGACCGACACAGTATTGAACGAGAAATAGTCTGTTATAGCCTCACGAATACCGTCAGTAAACACGGGGTCAAGGAAGGAGGAGGATTGTAAGCGCCAATGAAAGGGAGGTGGAGTGCATGTGGGAAGTGTCATGTCCAGAGCTACAGGGGAGTGGTCAGACAATGTTCTGGGCAAGTGTCGTATCTGTGTCACACCAGGTACAAATATTTTGCGTCCCCAGCCAGTAGTCAATACGTGACCAGGATTGTCGCGCATATGAGTGACATGTCCCTTCCCTGGCCTGTGGATGTCGTAATCTCCAGATATTGGTAAGACCCAGTGCACACATTCCATCATGCACAGCACTAGCAGCCCTACGGGGGGAGAACTGTTGTTGACTGTCTATCCATTGTGGGATCTAGCGCTACATTAAAATCACCGCCACAGATAAGCGTCTCAGGGGAAAGATTATACATTTTACACCACAGGGCATCAAAAAAGGCAGGATCGTCCGTGGTCGGACGGTATACATTTACTATAGTCAAGCGCATATTATACAGTGTACCCTGCACAATTATATACCTGTCATCAGTGTCTTCATCAACATGTGTGGGCACAAAGGGAACAGTTTTTTTTACCCAGAATCATAACCCCCGAGCATAAGATGAATACGATGCAGCCAGCCGTATCCCAGCCCACCTGGTGGCAATGCCCGAGACCGCCTGCCTCGTGAGGTGCTTCTCCTGTAGCAGGGCGATCTGCACTTTGTGCCTGTCCAGATAAGCCATTACTTGTCGAACCTTCTTAGTGTTATTAGGCCCCCTGACATTCCAGCTGATCCAAGAAAGATTATGCCGATTTATGTCAGCCATGCCATGTAATCTGGGTGGTATAAATTGCAACGATTTTGTTTCTACATATGACATACTATTTAGTACTCATGAGAGCATCCTGTACAGGGCCATTATGCTGAAAAAGAAATCCCCAACCACCCCACCCTCCCACAGCGGCCTTTGAAACAAACCGCGTGCATCCCCCAAGTGTTAACAGAACCCGAAAAAGAACATTGAGATTCCATAATGGATAGCAAATTAGGAGGAAGGAAATACAGAACCTCAAAAAAGGTGCCATAGTGGCACCAACACAGAGCCAAAACTTTGTGGGGAATTCCCGCTTTGTGGGTCGCTAGTGGCCCTTGGCCCCCCGCACGTGCAGGGTGAGTCGAGCCAGAATGACAGTGGCTAACCAACTCACAGCTTTTCAGTTAACATGAAGTAGTTTCAGTAACTACCTGACGGAAGCTCATCCGTGGGTGCAAAGTACCCTACGAAACAGATTACTGTATCTACAAACTGTAAGGGCACTATACTTAGCATAGCATATGCGAAAATGAAAAACCAATCCATACAATGTACACAATAGTTCGAGATTTAAAGCCTGATAACAAAACTACATGCAGTGTGCCAGCAAGGAATATAGACAATAAACAGGTAAAAGCAGATTCAGAGTAATCTCACGTGCTCATCCCTCAGAATCAGAATGTCCATCCTTCTCACGGCGTGATTCTTGTCGCTCCAGCCGTGGGGTATATTGCAGGGTTTCCTTCGGCGTTGCCAAAATTCATGCTTTCCCATCATGCTGTATCCGAAGACAGGATGGATAGAGCATAGCATAGGGGATTTGGAGAGATTGCAGTTTTTTCTTAACCGACTGAAACTCTCGACGAGCTTGCTGCACTGCGACAGTAAAATCCGGGAACAGTTCTATTTTCATCCCTTGGTAGTCAAGCTTTTCTTTTTCCCTTGCCAGACGGAGCAGTGTGTCTCTGTCCCTATAATTTAGGAGTCTGGCAATGATTGGGCGCGGATGCACTCCTGGAATAGGTCTTTCAGCCAGGCAATGATGAGCGCGTTCAAGTATAAACACTTTCGAAAAGTGTTCGGCCCCTAGCAGAGTGGTGAGCAGCGTTTCAACGTATGTCTTCATGGGCCCGGTATTGGTGGATTCAGAAACTCCAAGGATACGAAGGTTATTCCTCCGGGACCGGGCTTCTATGTCCTCTTTTGTGGCCTTGATTACCTCCAACACTTTCTCCATGGTAGAGCACGAGGCCCCCACCACCTCCATACGATCTTCCGTGGTCGAGATGCGCTTCTCTGCCTCTGCAATCTGAGCGCTGTGCTTTTCGAGTTTCGAAGCCATAGTGTCCCTGCGGAGATTGATATTGTCGATCTTGGCATCAATCGTGTGCAGACTCTGCTGCACGGTGAGCATCAGGTGCTCCAACCTTGAGGCTGAGCCCTGTTCGGGATCCTGCTCGGAGTCCGAGGCAGCGGGTGTATGGGGTTTAGAACTTTTTTTAGCCTCAAAGGGAAGCTTGATCTGCTGTTTGTCTGTTCGCCCCATAGCAACAATAGGGATATCGATCTGTGGAACTGTAAGCTGTTGTTAAGGACGCAACCAGCGTCAATATGGAGTGCACGTACCAAGAGCGACACCCAAGGGAGGACCAGTGCACAAAATACCCGCCTCAGCCACAAAGAAAACCGAGCTTTGATGATACACACACTGCAGCCAGTGGCACTGAAGGGCAATCAAGGCAAAATCTTGTAATTGTAGATCACACCCAGAAGGGCCAGAGCCCTCGCCACAGAGGTTGCTGTGTGAACTGCCTTTCCAGTGTCATTTAAAGCCTTGCTCGACATCGCTGCAGGAGCAGCCTTCACTTTTGCAAGCAGTCTGGGACCTTGAGAGAGGAGACGCGAGGCCGCAGAGGAGGCGAGAGGCGCGGCCCCGGGACTGCGAGGGACAGCCTCAGTAACACCAGCTGTTCCCTCTTCCCGCGTGAGCCGCGCCCCCTCCCAGTGCCCCGCCCCCTACAAGGCACACATAACCTCTCGCGGCCCCCGCTCCGCGGGTGCCGCTCGCCACAGAGGTTGCTGTCTGAACTGCCTTTCCAGTGTCATTTAAAGCCTTGCTCGACATCGCTGCAGGAGCAGCCTTCACTTTTACAAGCAGTCTGGGACCTTGAGAGAGGAGACGCGAGGCCGCAGAGGAGGCGAGAGGCGCGGCCCCGGGACTGCGAGGGACAGCCTCAGTAACACCAGCTGTTCCCTCTTCCCGCGTGAGCCGCGCCCCCTCCCAGTGCCCCGCCCCCTACAAGGCACACATAACCTCTCGCGGCCCCCGCTCCGCGGGTGCCGCTCGCCACAGAGGTTGCTGTCTGAACTGCCTTTCCAGTGTCATTTAAAGCCTTGCTCGACATCGCTGCAGGAGCAGCCTTCACTTTTGCAAGCAGTCTGGGACCTTGAGAGAGGAGACGCGAGGCCGCAGAGGAGGCGAGAGGCGCGGCCCCGGAACTGCGAGGGACAGCCTCAGTAACACCAGCTGTTCCCTCTTCCCGCGTGAGCCGCGCCCCCTCCCAGTGAACCGCCCCTTCCCCATAACACACTTACTTAAACAGGGCTAATAACGCGCATCGCGGGACGCGCGCGGGCCGACGCCCGGGCGAAGCGTGGGCCAAGGGCGGGCCCGTTGTTGCCCGTTAGTGCCCGATAGAGACCGGACCGGGCCATCTCTCTTTCATCAGTGACTCAAAAACATATAAACATGCCGCCAAAAACAAGGAGCACCTCTAAGACAAAATCTAAACACGCGCAGGAGGTAGCACAAGTAACAGGGCCTATTGACTTATTCATCTCGCGGGTCCACGAGACAATAAACCAGAGCATAGCCCTGATGGAGAAGAGAGTATCACTAGATCTTATGAGTGCAAATGCAAAGCGTTCTTCGTTAGGCGCTATAGCTAACGCCACCTCTCCCATCAATCTCAATACACAAAACTGTTCTCTTCCAGTGACACTGTCAGTACCAGATTTAAACACAGTCCCGTCGGTAGTAGACTTGTCAGTCACACATTCTGAGTCGGACCTCTCCATAACATTCGACGACCTAGAAGCTACTCCTGACCTAGCCGGTCGTCATACTCATACTCAGGGGGACGCTCAACCCAACGAAAACCCCCCCCAGAATGATGATAGGGAAGGAGCATTCCCACAAACACGTTCAGCAAGCAACGAAGAACTACATAGTGCCCAGTGCTCGGAACATACAATAACTCATATCAACTCCACGTCCCATAGCACACTACTTCTCCCAGAAACTACCCTCCCACACAAGGCAATCTCAAATGAGTATAATGGAAACCAATGTAAAACTTGCAGAATCACTTCGCAAGTTCTTACCACGACAAAAGACCTCTTATACCAATATTTAAAGCCCATTCAACTTAGCATTAGAAATCTCGAAGCCCAACTAACCATAATCTCGGCCACCCTTCTAGACTCAAACACCCGTATAGAATTAAAGGGGCAGCGCTACACAACGCAGCCACCTAAAAAACAGAATCAGGCAACCATGCAGAAAAAAGTCAATCAGACAAACCCAACGTCCCTAGCACAGAAAAATCCCAAATACAACACCACACTTCCCAAACCTGCTGAAAAAACGCCCCAACCTCAGAAAGAGAAACCCCTTGCTACAAACGTACAGCAAACAGTAAGCACAGAAACAGAAAAGATAGACACTCCAGGCCCAACGACAAAGACAGACACCAGCAGAGCCTGCCTAGAAAAAAGGCCTGAAACTCTTCCACCAAAATCACAGCCCCCCCAAAAGACTCCCAAAAACACACCCAAAAAACCTCCTCCAACCAGACGTCCAGCCCACCTGCCCCCGGAAGCTACCCCCTACACAATAGTCCTCACAGGAGTGCCAGAGCTAACTGACGACACACCAGAAACTGCATGGTCACTTAAAAATAAAGCCATGCAGTGGTTAAGCATCAATAGACCCCTCGAATCCCACCTATTGGGAGGGATCACCACAGCCCGTAGGGTAGCCTGGATAGGCAAAACGATAAAATCAATACGCGGAGACTGCATCATTATAACGTGTAGAGATCCCTCAACAGTAGATTATATTTGTGCTTGGCCTCAGCTCGATAAAAAAGGGGGGATCGACGCTCGGCATCTTTCCTTCTTCTATCCCCCAGCGAAACAGCAGCGTAACCCTCCACCCTGGGCATGGCACCAGCTCCCCAAAGAGCCGTGGAACCAGGAGTCATGGTACCAGGTGCCGTGGAAACAGATGGAACACTCTTATGACTATATAGGTAGGGATGGCCCGAGAGAAAGGCCCAGATACGGGCAGAGACCATATTGGCAGGACAGACCTTATCAAACCTACGAAGGATGGCAGGGCTTTTCAACCCAAAACCGCTTCGATTGTCTCGAGACGGTCGATTGACCAACCCGGGACAAACCTAGCAAACAAACATCTGACACTACACCACAAATAGCAATCGCCAGGCAGCATGTAACATCCCCAGAGTACGAGCCACTAGATACACACCCAAACAAGCTCCTACCAAACATTCCTCCAGCAGAAGTTGGTATCAACTCGGGGTCATGTATCCAACAAGCCGCAGCGAATATCAACAACTTGGCAACACCCGCAACTGCGAAAGAACTATCAACCCTGAGCCTGGCCATTGCCTTCTGGAACGTTGCAGGCCTAACAACAAAAATAACTTGTCCTTCTTGGCTCGACACAGCAAGGAGCCAACAAATTCTGTGCTTGCAAGAGACCTGGCGTACAACCCCACTTCACTTAGTGGGCTACAAAACATTTTTCACCAAAGCAGTACCTAGCACTATGGGAAGACCAAAAGGCGGACTCATGATTTATTTTTCCAATACTGTACCTCTTACCGTGAAATTACTAAAGGAAACACATATCTTTCAAATTATCCAAGTCACACAACCAACGATATCAAAGAAAAACTTGCATATATTTATAAACTACTATAACAACTCTGGCGTTCTGGAATGCTGTTCGCACCTAGACGAAATAATGGCATACCTATCTCTACTACAGAAGATAAATCCCAATTCCACACTCAATTACATCTGGGGAGGTGATTTTAATTTAACACTGTGCCCAAACCACAAGAACGGGAACTGTGGGCTCCAGAATGAACTCGGTAATCCCATCCCCCACTTTGTGCACACGCCGGATGGTAACAAACTAAATGAAATCCTCTTCACCCTAGACCTTGACTTCGCCAACGAACTAGTAAACCCGGTGCAGGACTTTCTACCCACTTTTCACGGGCGAGGCTGTCTGTCTACCATCGACTACATTTTAGCTTCAAACTCATACAAAGGGCAACTAAAAAACTACAAAACAGGGTCAAATCCAATTAGCGACCACTATCCTCTTAGTGTGGATATCCTCATGAAGAAAGCTGGAACATCCTCTTCAAAAGCTAGCTCCCTCGACCAACAATCGCTGGCTATGGGGAAGACAAATGGATATACAATCAAATGGTCTAAGATCGACCCGGAAGAGATAACACAAAGGGTCATAGAAAAAACGCATCTCTGGTTAACGAACTGCCTGTCTCCCGAGGCACCCCCAGAAACAATTATCACCTCCTTCCACAACATCCAGGAAGCAATACGGGATGAACTATTCATAAATACAAAAAACAAGCCAAGACCTCCTACCATGAGATGGTTCGACGCTGACTGCCGAAAGACCCTCTCATCTCTCAAAGAAGCCCTAAGACAGAAACCGAGAGACCCTCAAACAATCTCACAGCGGAGAAAAACCTACAATATTGCCCGGAAAATTCGCAAAAGGCAGATAAAGCAAGATCTATGGCTTCAACTACACGACAGTGCATCAAGGAAAGATAGCACTGCTTTCTGGCATACCTTAAGATCACCCTTCCTGGCGAACATCACCGACCCAAACCACCTTGATGTGGCAATAACTGAGGACGACTGGGTCTCCCACTTTTCAAAAATCTTTGGAACACCAACGGGTGCTGCCCATACAATTCAGGCACAAGACTCTGAACCAACTAAGAGAAATATTTATCCCATCAGCTTACGCTTTACTCTCAACAAGGTCAGAAAGGCAATCACGGCCTCAAAACCTGGCAAGGCCCCCGGCCCAGACGGGGTCCCCATGGATTTGTTCCTACACAATATTGATTATTGGTCAATAATAATTACACGAGTAATGGCAGCAGTCGCTGAAACCGGTCTCTTCCAATCTTGGTCAACATCCACACTACTGCCCATTTTTAAGAAAGGGGACCGCAACGACCCTGCGTGCTACCGACCGATTTCCCTCCTGGACTCCACGGGCAAGATTGCAGGTCGACTACTCCTGGACCGACTACAATCATGGGCCCGGGAGAACAACACCATCACTGACCTGCAATACGGTTTCCAGAAGGGGCTCGGCACGGTGGAACAGGCTCTAAATCTCGTCCTTTTGGCCGGAAAGTACGCACGCGCTAAAGGAGGCAACATCTACCTGGTCTATGTAGACCTAAGCGCGGCTTTCGACTGCGTACAACACGCAAAACTATGGCAGATCCTGGAAAAACTCGGAGTGGACCCTCCCATACTAGCCTTCCTGAGAGAGCTATATACCAACGCAGAGGGTCGAGTCCGTTTCGGCATTGGTGGCGAACTATCACGTCCCTTTCATATATCAAGAGGTGTAAGGCAGGGGTGTGTGCTGGCTCCCTTCCTGTTCAACCTATACACAAACGGGCTTGAACAGGCCATGCTGGAAGGGAGCCAGGACCTCCCGCAGATAGATCATCGACCGATACCCATCCTCCTATATGCCGACGACTCTGTCATTCTGGCACGGACACCCAATCAACTCCAGCGACAACTAAATAAATATGTGACTTTCATGGACTCCCTGGGACTAAAAGTTAATATTAAAAAAACCTTTACAATGACCATCGGATCAAGACCAGGAGTCTCCAAGCCCATATCCATTAACAATAACAGATTGGAAAAAACATCGGTGTACCCATACTTGGGCATCTTAGTGGATGACACATTGACTTGGAGCAAGGCAGTGGAAGCCAGAAACCTCAATTTCCGCCGCGCAGTATCAGCACTAAGTGCATTTTCAAGGGAACTAGGTAAACCAGCTGCAGCGAATCTACTAACGATATACTATGCGAAATGCCACAGTGTGGCTACGTATGGAGCAGGCATCTGGGGCCATGGATGTATTGACCAACTTCAGGTCACTGAGAACGCTTTCATCAAATACATCCTAGCTCTCCCCCAAAGCTCCCCGATCCTAGCCTCACATCGGGAGCTGGGCATGGAATATATGACCGACACCATAAGATGTCAACCCATCCTACTGTGGCAGCGTATAGGGTGTAACCCCGAAAGCCACATCACCCGCTCCCTCATCACCGATTGTCTTGGTCTAGCATACTGGAAGAAAATACCCTGGCTCAATTACATCCACAAATTCTTTGTAGATCTTGACTGCGAGCATTACCTCCTTGAACCCCCTTCAATAGAAGATATCTCAAAAAAACAGTTGAAGGATCTGTGCATGGGCCACCTAAGGGAACTTCGCAACCAAGCAGAGATTACCAAAAAACAAAATGAAAAATCTTGCATGTTGCAGACAGGGAAACTCATACAGCCATACTTGACATACTTCCTCTCGAACTACGAAAAGTTTTTAATTACAAGACTCCGGTTCAATCTCTTCTTCCGTCTGGTCTCATTTCCAGAAACGAAGAACTGGTCCAGAAATCTGACGAGATGTCCCTGTGACGGGGTTTCTGAACAATCGACGATACATGTAGTCCTTTTCTGTAAGTACTACAGACTAGCAAGGAAAACATGGATTTTGCCCCTCCTTCGCTCAAGCGGTCTCAGACAATCATATCCAGCACTCTCCTACTTACAATCCCCGAAATCTCCGCATGAAGCAAAAATGATAGCGACCTTTCTTAAAATAGTAATATCAACTCGTCGCAAAGTCAATTCCTAAACTTGTACCATTTTCTTAACAGTAAACCACCTTGGCATCTTTTGTTCGGCACAGCGATGCCAGTTCTGTGATCAATTGCATTTTAAACTTTATATTCGTTCTTCTGACTATGTTTATCTCTCTGTTTTAAAATGTACTTTTTATGATTATACAAGTTTATAATCGAATAAAAGTTGATGAACTGATTACCTCCAACACTTTCTCCATGGTAGAGCACGAGGCCCCCACCACCTCCATACGATCTTCCGTGGTCGAGATGCGCTTCTCTGCCTCTGCAATCTGAGCGCTGTGCTTTTCGAGTTTCGAAGCCAGTGTCCCTGCGGAGATTGATATTGTCGATCTTGGCATCAATCGTGTGCAGACTCTGCTGCACGGTGAGCATCAGGTGCTCCAACCTTGAGGCTGAGCCCTGTTCGGGATCCTGCTCGGAGTCCGAGGCAGCGGGTGTATGGGGTTTAGAACTTTTTTTAGCCTCAAAGGGAAGCTTGATCTGCTGTTTGTCTGTTCGCCCCATAGCAACAATAGGGATATCGATCTGTGGAACTGTAAGCTGTTGTTAAGGACGCAACCAGCGTCAATATGGAGTGCACGTACCAAGAGCGACACCCAAGGGAGGACCAGTGCACAAAATACCCGCCTCAGCCACAAAGAAAACCGAGCTTTGATGATACACACACTGCAGCCAGTGGCACTGAAGGGCAATCAAGGCAAAATCTTGTAATTGTAGATCACACCCAGAAGGGCCTGAGCCCCACAAGAATCAAGGTGGTACACCGCCAGAAGTGTCAAGCGCAGTCATGGTCAGGAAGAGCGATGCCTCCACTCACTGCATATGCTCGTTAAATAGGGCCCTGGTCACAGTAATGCCTCACTGTCGGCGGTAATCTCAGGGGACTTCAAGTCTTTACACCTCCCCTAGCGTGCAATGCGGAAAGGCCAGCGAAGAAGCCTTAGCAGAAGAAGCTGCTACAGAGGGGGTCAGGGGAGAAGATACTCGGCACTTACCACTTTCGCCGGAGTCAGGCAATTCCCTCCTCCACAGGCCCCTCAGCTCCTATTGGGCTGCCCACGCTCTCCCCGCAGGTGTCACAGTGATTCCGTCGCACATCCAGGAAAAATCGGGCCAGAGGACCCCAGGCAGCGCTCAAGCAAGCGGGACGCCGAGCGGCGAACGGCATCTCCCCTCCAACGCCGCTCTGCAACCACCACATGTGTCCCGGATCACCGGCGCAGGGAGAAGCACCGAGGCAGTCGGGAGCGTCCCGGTTCCTCACACAGGACAAGCAGCTTGCCGCAACCCAGGTAAGGCGTACAGCGTGACCGCCCGTCAACTAGCGGATATGTAAACAGCCGCTAGCAGCCTCCAACTCACAGCTAACGTGCAGGGCAGGCCAGCGCTCAGCGCTTCAATGACTCTCTGACATGGAGTCCGCCATTAGCCATGCGACCCGAACCGGAAGACAGTTATCAAAGAGTAGGCACCAGGGGTAGTCAGCCACACCCCCCCGCCGCCCACCAGTTCTCGGGTACCCTCCGCAGATGTAGATTATGTCCAGCTGCTTATCCCGAGGCCAGATCACCTAAGGGAATCAAAAGCCCGCCAGCTGTGGAGCCGCTATTTTCCCTGCAATGCGGCACAAAGGAGTAAAGTCAGGCACAGGGAGTTGGAGGATGCAGAAGTCGGAAATTTCAGCAGTAAGAAGCTCCGTAGCAGTGCTGGAGTGGATGGCCGTCGTTGTTAGCCGTGGATGGAGCCAATATAGTCGGATTTTGGGCGGATAGATAGCTCGACCAGCAGAACTACACTAAGGCGCAGCCATCTTGCTCCGGGCTCGCTAGCGCCCCCCCAGTGGCATAGTTAGCAAGGGACCCACATCTGGGCATACCCTGCCAACTTAGGGCGAACAAAGCAAACACAAGACGATGATGGATGGAGAGCTGAAACTTATCAGACACACACCACCAGTCACAGAGCTGGGTTGAATCCATCATCGTTCTTTAGCTCACTTTGCCACCTCAGTTTAGACCCAGCTATATGCAAATCAATATTTACCCTGTGCCTCATGGGAACAGTCCAGCCCGAACTGCCAAGCCAGGTCTTCCCTGAACTGGAAACAAGCATCCTGGGACCGGTTTCCGGGTAACACCCCTCATTAGCCAGGCTTGCTTGAATCCAGTGGCAAACTGAACAAGATCCCAGGATGCTTGTTGTTTCCTGTCCATTGAGGACCTAGCTTGGCAGTTCGGGCTGGACTATTCCCATTTTCAGAAAAAAGGAACAAGGGAACCTTTATAGTCGGAAGGGAGCAAGGGTGGTAGTAGATTACTAGAGACAGTGGTCCCTTTCAAGGAGAATCATTAAAGATAACCACAATACTTCAATGAGGATCGGGTTTATTTGTGTCCAATTGGACCGTATTTTGAATTTATTTATACATATTTAAAGCAAAACAATACACAGACATTAAGTGAACAGGACGTGACAGGGTATTTGGAAATCAGCAGATTTCCTTACCACAGGCAACTGACTTAATAGTGACTCTTTGTGAAAATACAAAATAACAGTCGTTACAATAACACGGACATCTTATACTCCACAAAATTCTTAATTTGAAGTTTAGAGTTTAAGACGTTGTTGTCAACGATGTTTCGATCCTCTACAACGGTTATGGAATCATCATCAGGACTAAGCAATCAAGCAAATGCCTGGGAAGTTGCCTGGATAAGGTTGGGAAAAGGTTGAGGGGTAGGTGGATAGGGGAGGGAGAATAGGGGGGAGGGGAAAAATTACAAGAGGGAAGAATTAGTAGTCTTGGAGGTATGGTCACACAATTAAATAATTGTGCCAGGCCACACATGAATAAGATCCACATGAGTGAAAAACCACAGGCTGGAGCCCCAGAGTGGTTTGCTGTAAGGTCTAAGGATGCATCTGAATTGGGAGAAAGATCTTGGCAAGAGAAAAAGTGATGCAAGTGTAAACCAATGGTGATGTAGAGCCTGTATGTGCAGTTCACCTCTGCCACATCAACCCGGCAAGATAAACCTCTTGCCAAACCTAAACCTTCCCAATTTATACATATGTAACCCCTAAGTAGGCAATGTATATATGCGTGTGTGTTCTTAAAGCATTTAAATCTGAATTTGTTTGTGTGTGTGTATATATATATATATATATATATATAAAATATGCATATTCAGATATAGATATCTACACACACACAAAGTCAGAATTAAACATTTTAAGCAAACCACTGATTTGCAACCAATAGGTCAAATTAATGTGCGTGACAATGTGCAGTGTCTTTTTTGTTTTTCTGTATCACCTCTGACACAGTCAGCTGTGGCGGTGGGCATAAGAGGAGGAGGAACCAGGCCAATCAAAGCTTGAGCACGGCCCCATCTGGCCCCCCTCTAGAGAGTTGCAGGTGGATTTTAAAATGCAAGTTTTAAAACCTACAGTTAGGAGTGAGTGCCAACAGAAAAGTGAGGCTGTGAAAGACAGCGTATTCTTGAGATTTCAAATCACAGTCTTGGTCTCGGGCAATATAAGTAGGCGGAAGGACATCTGTGAAGGGCTCACCAGTTAACAGAATGAGGAAAGAGGAAAGCAAGGAAAACTGATGTTAGTTACCAAAGAAATACCCATCCTCTCCCATAAAAGATTGGGATGACAGAATAGTTGTAGGACAGATACAGGCCCAGGAACAAAAAATAAATCGGATAGCACTGATCAGATATTGGTTACATACTGCAGAATTGATCAACCGTTTTAGTGGAGGGACGCCTGGCTGTCATGATGACATTACAGACTTTGGGAGGAAGGTCGAAAGCTGTCAACTGTCACCGCTCAATCTCAATGCAAGGAAATGGAGGCTGGACAGGTTCGGGTGGAGAACCGACCCCTGGTGCTGTGACAGAAGATCCTCCCGAAGAGGTAGTCGGATCTGAGGATCGATGGCCATGCTCAAGAGCTCGGGATACCAGACTCTTCGTTCCCAGTCCAGCCACAAGAATTACTTGGGCCCGGTCGCGCTTGATCTTCTTCAGCACTCTAGGTAGAAGTGGTACAGGCGGAAAGGAGTACAGGACGCCGCAATTCCACTTGCGACGAATGGTGTCGCCGAGCGAGTGCCACCTTGGAAACTCCAAGGCGCAGAACTGCTGACATTGCGTGTACTCTTCAGTGGCAAATAGGTCTAAACAAGGCTCCCCCCACTGCTGAAAGAGACCTTGCACCGCCTCCGAGTCAAGAAACCATTCGCGATCCATCATGCACCGGCAGCTGAGTTCGTCCTCCCTGGCGTTCAGGGACCCTACCAGGCGTTGACCCACCAGGGATATGCCATGATGTTCCAGCCAGGCCCAAAGGCGAAGAGCCTCTTGACGTAGGGTCCACGACCCCACCCGCCATGCTTGTTACAGTACCACATGGCAGTGGTGTTGTCCGTGAACACCTGTACTACTCTTCCTTTGATAGAAGGAAGTAAAGCCTTCAGTGCAAGACGAATCGCCCAGAGCTCCAGAGGTTGTTGTGGAGTCAGATTCCGCCGGAGACCATTGGCCTCTGATCTCAGCCTCCACCATGTGGACGCCCCATACCAGAAGTGAAGCGTCCGTCACTACTATGAGCTCTGGTAGGGGAAGGGAGAGGGATCTGCTGCTAACCCAATCCTGGTCCGTGAGCCACCACTGCAACTGACTTGCAGTCCCCTCCGAGAGCTGGATGACATCGGAAAGATTCCCTGATGCTGCGTCCACTGGAACTTCAGATCCCACTGCAGAGCTTGCATATGCCATCTAGCATGAACCACCAGCAGGATGCAGGAGGCCATGAGGTCCAGCAGCCTCAGGGTCCTTCTCACTGAAATCCAGAATAGAGGCTGACACATCGGTATCATAGCCTGAATATACCAGACTCGCTGCTTGGGAGGATATACCCGAAACTGTGCTGTGTCCAGAACCGCTCTGATGAAAAGGAGCTTCTGAGAGGGAATCAGGTGCAACTTCGGCACATTGATAGTGAACCCCAGCGAATGCAGGAGGTCGGCCATAGTCTGGAGGTGGGAGATGAAAGGCTGGGGTGAGCCCGCCTTCAACAGCCAGTCGTCGAGATAGGGAAAACCGGAAGCCCTGATCTGCGCAGATGAGCTGCAACCACCGCCATCACTTATGTGAACACCCGAGGTGCACTGGTAAGGCCAAAGGGGAGCATGATGAACTGAAAATGTTTGTGGCCTACAGTGAACATTAGGTAACGCCGGTGGGCATGCAAGAGGGGGATCTGAAAATAAGCGTCCTGCAAGTCCAACACTACTATCCAGTCTTCAGGGCCGAGGGCAAACAAGACCTGAGCCCAGGGTTAACATCTTGAACCTCTCCTTCTGGAGGAAGCGGTTGACGTCCCTGAGGTTTAAGATAGGATGCAGGCCTTTGTCCTTCTTGGGTACCAAGAAGTAGTGGGAGTAGCAACCACAGCCTACTTCGGGCACAGGGACACGCTTGATAGCTCCCTTGGCCAAGAGAGCCGTAACTTCCTAGCGGAGAAGGGCCAAATGATCCTCTAATATACAATGGAGTGTGGGTGGCATGGAGGGAGGGGCAGTCTCGAAGGGGAGGAAGTAGCCCCTCCGGACTATCTGCAAAACCCACCTGTCAGACGTGATGTTGTGCATGTGGGGGAGGTGATGGTGGATCCTGCCGCCCACTGGCAACTGGTGGCCCTGAAAGGTCGGACAAGGAAGGTTTTGGAGGCAGCTGCAGAGGGGGAATTGGTGGACTGGCCTGCCTGCTGGCCACCAGACCCACGACACTGGGTCCCACGTCCCGGGCCATGCAGAGGTTGGGTAGCTTGCGCGGTCCTGTGGCTCTGGTTGGAACATGGTGGGGCACCCCTTCCGCATCCATGAAAGGGGTGAAAGGCAGACTGCATCGGGCGAGAATTGGCCTCGTAGGCCCAAGGATCTGCTCGTAGACCTAGAGTCCTTGAAACTCTTGAGCGCGTTGTCCACCTTGTCACCAAAATGGCGACGGCCATCAAAGGGTCATGTTCAAAAGGGTAGATTGGACATCCAGAGAGAAGCCAGACCTTTTCAGGCAGGCGTAGCGCCTCATGGCTACGGACGTGGAAACCATTCTACCCAGCGAGTCGGCGGTATCCAGCCCACACAAGATGGTGTGTCATGACCCTCAGCAACAGCGCGGGTGAGCATGGCCTGGGCCTCGTCTGGGCACTGTGGCAGCACTTGCGCAACCGTATCCCACATCGTGTGTGTATAACAGCCCAAGAGAGATGTGGTGTTCACCGACCGTAGTCCTAAGCTGGCGGAAGAAACCATCTTCTTCCCAAGATGGTCGAGCTTCTTGGATTCCCAGTCTGGAGAAACAGTAGGGAATGCACCTTTTGAGGATGAGGCTTGGACCACTAATCTCTCAGGGGTAGGGTGTGGAGAGGAAAAGTGGGTCGCCCTGGGCTGGGCAATCATCCTGTCCACAGTAGCCCCTGTGGTGGGCTTCGACCAAGTGCCCAGAAGGATGTCGGTGAGGTCTTCATTAAAAGGCAGCAGGGGTTCCGAAAAGACTGCTGCTGGCTAAAGCACCTCATTCAGGAGGTTAGTCCTGATAGCCACTGTAGGAAGCTCCCTCCTCCAAAGCCACTTTAAAGGGAGACAACATACCAAGCTCTGGGGAAGTATCCAGACCACTGAAATCCCTCGTGCACCAGGAGTCGGAAGACTGAAAAGACGTCGACAAAAAGTAGAAAAAGGTTAGTCAAAAACTGCCTAAGGGGCACGCTCTCTCCGGATCTGCGTCGGCTGGCGTTGGAAAAGAAAGAACGGACGTCAGTGCGCAGGGGTGGCATCTAAGAAGACACTGCAACGTCATACTGGCGACCACGACGCCAACGCCGACCGCGGAGTCGACCGACGCCACCTAGCAACGCGCAGGGGTACTGCTACGAAGAAAATTCTCCGATCCAGTCTGATGCCTGGGGGTAATTCTGAGGTAAGGAATCATTAACTAATGGTCTCTTTCAGATAACCCCACCATCTCCTCTATTTATAAGAAGTTAGGATTAGTTTGTAATATGACCATCATCCCGAAATTCTAAGTATGGCTCATGAAGTGTCAAGGTGTGAATTTCACTTATCCTCCTAGCAGAAGTGGTGCCAATAGACAAACCACTTTTCAAGAAACATATTTCATGTGTGTTTTATGAATTGGTTTGAAAGGTCTTCTCATGAGCTGAGACAAGACTGTATTGAGTTGCCACACCACATCACAGAGCGAGTCTTCACCCTAAACTGTCCTCTCATAAACTCTTTAATTAGTCTGTTGGACCATAGCGAGAGCTCAACAGTTTGCCTCCAAAATCTGGACAAAGCCACCAGATGGAACTTTATGGAGGAATGCGCAAGTCCAGATTACGCTAGATGTAGCAAATAAGGGAATATCTGCTCCGAAGTGGAAGAGAGTGGATGCAGATCATTAGAGCTACATCATGGACATGATATTTTTCATTTTGCTGCATACTGTTTACTTGTGATGTCCGCACAAGAGTGCTGTAGAACTGTCCTGCACTCCTCCGGCAGGTTTAACGGCCCAAACTCATTGTTGTGAGGAGACAAGCTAAGCAAACGTATCTGTGGATGAACCACCTGACCCTCATTCACTGAGCGATCTTCCGTCAGCTGGAATTGAATATGCAGATGCTCTGATAAGAGACGAAGCTTTGTGAACCATTACTGTTGTTGCCACTCTGAAGCTATCAGAATAATGCAGCATGGTTCCTGCTTCATCTTGCTAATGATTTTGGGAATGAGTGGAGAGGGAGGGAAAGCGTAAGCGAGCATTCCTATCCAAGCCAGCTGGAACGCATTTCCAAAGGACCCTTACTGTGGGAACCTGTTGGCGTAAATAATGCATTTTTGTTTTAAAATGTGGTGAAGAGATCCAGACTTGGAGTACCCATTAAAGAAATGCCTGCAGTAACTACCTTTGATTGAGTTCCCACTTGTGGCACTGTTTTTCTTTTCTGATTAAGGAATTCGCCAATTTTTTCAAGTCTCTCGGAACATGTTCCACTCTCAGAGTGATGTTGCTGACAATCAACCATTCCCAAATTTGAAAAATATGAGTGGACAAGATCTGCGATCTCTTTCCTCCTTGTTCGGTGAGACAGAACATCATTGCGGTATTGTCTGTTCTTTCCAAGGTATTGTGGAAGAAAGGACTGGAGGCCCAGGAAAACCGCTTTCAATTCTAGAAGAGTTATGTGAAACAATGCTTTCTGCACAGACCATCTTCCATGAATCTCCAATTCCTGCAAATGAGATCCCCAGTCTTCCAGTGAAGTATCTGTTATCATAAAGATATTGCGGCTGGATCGGAATGAACAACAGGCCCTGAGAGATATTTGCTGTGTCCTTTCACCAAGCCGTTGCCAACTTCAGAGACTACGTTCCCTGGCAATAAACCCATTGATTGTTTAGTTGTTCTTGCAACAGTCACATAAAAAGACAACAGTTTGGTATTAATTGGATGCAAGATTGTAGGAAGCTGGCTCTTCATATAGTATACCAAAAAGAGGTACACTGTGCAACAGCCCAGGTATCCCTCAAAAATGGGCATGGGCTTGCTCTAGTAATCCCAAGGTGCTCTTCTATGGGGTAGTGTGGTCGAGCAGCCTTAGGCTTATCAAAGGACATCTGCAATACACAGAGTCAATAAATGAAGCACACAACTCAATAAGGAGGTCCGCACCAATTAATAAAAATAACTTATCTTTATATAACTTTCGGCACCAAGATCATCAAACTCAGTTGAGTATGTTTTAAGTTATGAATTTTTACAGTTTTGAAAAATCAACAGTGCAGTTTTTGAAGCTGTAAAGTTATCCTATGGAGGAAAGACATGCACTGTCAGTCAGTCAGTCAAAATACTTTTATTCGATTTTCAGTAAAATCATAAAATCATAAAAAGACATACATTCCATACACATTAAAATGTAAAAATACATTTACAGAGGTAACTTCGAGTACATTCATATTTAAAAATGGTAAAAATAAATTTTCAAGGGTTATTACAGTTACATTCAATAAAAACAATTAATGAGGGGATTTGTGCAAAAAGATAAAAAGCCATGCAAAATGTCAATGTAAGCTGCAGGAGGTGAACAGTCGTTAGATACTGGCTATTGTAACATGGCTGGATTTAATGCGTGATGCTGCTACCAAGTAATTTCCCATGCAAAATATAATGCGGATGTTACTCATGGACTGAAGGAAAAGAAATGCATTGAATATAGGTACTTCACAGCAATCTGTTGGACTTCAGATAAGTATGAGGCAAGGTCCAAGGCAGCACCAACAGGTCACTTCGGACAGCTCTGGGACAACCAGGTACAGAGGTACTTTCCAGCATCAGGTCCCCAATGTTACTCTATGGGGGAAAAACATGCACTGCATTTGTGGACTTCACAGCAACTTATGAGACCAATCTCCTGGACTTAAGGTAAGTAGGGGGCAAGATCCAAGGCAGAACCAACAGGTCACCTAAGACGGCACTGGGGCGGCCAAGTACAGAGGTGCTTTTCAGCTTCAGGTCCCCAATGTTATCCTATGGGAGAAAAACAGGTACTGCATTTGGGACTTCACAGCGACGTAAGGGACCAATCTCCTGGCCTTAAGGTAAGTATGGGGCAAGGTCCAAGGCAGCAACAACAGGTCACCTCAGGCGGCACGGAGGCGGCTGGGTGTAGAAGGGCTTTTAAGGGTTGGGTACCCAATGTTATCCTATGGGGGAAAACATGTACTGCATTCGGGCACTTTACTGCGTTTTCTGATTTAATACATACAGACTTCTCTGGCACACATTGGACACCAACACATAGATAGATTCTGAGATCAATGCAAACTGACATGCTTTTATCAAAACATTTACACACACGTTAACACGTGTTAACACCACAAACTAGGTGATCCATGTAATTGTGAGGACCACAGGCTACACATGTCACTTTCAATGAAGGTGATACAGAACAAATTGCATATAAATCACATTCATATTCCAATGCAGAAATGTCCTTTGCCACTCACTACCACACAGCGCCACCTCCTGATCAAACATCTCACTGGTAATGTCGACGAACACTATGCCGCTACGAATTAAAATGATCACGTGGAATGTAAGAGACAGACATCATTTACAGATAGCAATGCTTCAGGAAATGCATACAGACCCACGACGGGATACGTGTTTTGGCAGTAAATGGGCCTCTGCTTGGGTATTCTCTTCTTATTTCACATACTCACTGGGCACACTCATATTGGTCAAAAAGAACACACCTTTTATAATTGGAGGTATGTACAGTGATCCCTCAGGCCGCAGCTGCTTACTTTGGGGTACACTGGGTACACAATCGGTTACTCTAGCCTGCTGTTATGGTCCAAATACGGACAACCCAGATTACTTCACTACATTATGGGGACAGATAATTAAGGTGGAATTCACTCATGTCATATGGGGTGGAGATTTTAACACTGCCCTACATCCCTCCCTGGACAGATCCAATCCTCTTCTACAACACTACAACAACACACAAGATGTTCTTTCTCAATTATTCCCCAATCACGGGCTTATAGATGCGTGGCGATATGTCCACCCATCTGTTAGAGAGGGCACTTTTTACACGGCCGGACACCTGACCTGGTCATGGTTGGATTATTGGGTGTGTTCCAGAGGGGTTAGCACTTGAATACATTCGATAGAGCATATGGCTAGAACGTATTCTGACCCTACGCCTGTGTGCCCCGAGATCACGCCACCTAATTTAATTGCAACCCCACGACGTTGGAGACTTGTACCAGAGGCACTATTGGATGCAGTTTTTCAGGCGGAGATAGGTGAAGTGACTTTTTTGCTAGAAATAAGGGCTCAATTACACACGTGGGTACGGTCTGGGAGGCTTTTAAAGTTATTATGCATGGCATGCATATATGTCCATAAGCTTCGGGTATTAAGGGATATGCAATGAAATTTGCGTGCTCTAGAAACTGAGCTTAAGAAGCTAGAACTCAGCATGTGGAGCGAGACGTCGGGCACCCAAAGACTATACCACTACAGCAGATCGGGAAGCCAAATTCAGAGGCAAGAATTTTACTGCCGACGGTATGGAGAGGGGGAGAGACCCAGAAAGGCGCTGGCAAATGAAATTAGACCACCCCTTTTTTCTAACTATATCTTAAACGTGGTGGATAGTGATGGGGTGCGGCATAGAGATAGTCGGGATATTCTCCATACCTTCTCTGAAATCTATGCAGACTTGTATAGCTCATGCCATACTGCTCCCCCGGACTTATCGCATTATCTTGAACATGTAACGCTGGGATGGCTGGGAGATCAGCAGCGGAAATTTTTGGAGGCGCAATTTGAGGATGATGAGCTTCGTGAAGCCATCATGCAGATGACATCGGGGAAGGCACCTGGGCCCGATGGCCTCCCAACCGTCTTAAACCGTCTTAAACTCCTCATGGAGAAACTAGTTTTACCAGACCAGGCTGGCTTCATCCCTGGCAGGGCAACCTCCCGTAACCTACGGACACTCTTTTCTATACTACAAAACGTAGATCCAATGCTGGCACTTGTGGTGGTCTTCCTTGACGCCACGAAGGCCTTTGATTCTGTCGAATGGGACTACCTCTTCACTATACTCCAATGTATGGGAATCCCAATGGTTTCATGCCCTATATCCGACTCCTATACACAGCATCGACTGCGAAGATCCAGATTAATGGCCACGTCTCTTCCCCGACCTTTCTGTTGCGGGTTACTCGGCAGGGCTGCCCCTTATCTCCCTTGTTATTTGCCCTTGCAATGGAGCCACTAGCAGCTAAGATCCGGCAACATCATCAGGAGAAAGGGCCTCGCTGTTTATTGAGCCCCATTAACATATCTCTTTATGTAGATGATGTTACACTTTATGTAAAGGAGCAGCGCCAAAACCTTAATCCACCTCTCAGGGAATTTGTCAAGTACGGTGGCCACTCAGGTATTCATATTAACTGGATGAAATCCCACATTTTCCCATTGACTGCTGCTGCTACACCCAACACCAACTTCCCCATTGCATGGAGTTCTGAGGAGGTGAAATACCTAGGGATCACTGTCGCGACGGATCGTGAGGAATTGATGCGGCTAAATTATGGGTGAACACTGGATCATGTTTGATGGCTGTGTGACTCGATGGAATGCCCTTCCCCTAACCATGGCGGTCGTATCTCCCTCATTAAAATGGTTGTCCTACCGACATTTTTGTATTTGTTCTTCAACATTCCATATGACCCAGGGTGACATTTTTTCTCCAGCCTCTGTGCGGAACTGATCAGGCTGGTCTGGGGAGGCAAACAGCGGCAAATAAAATGGGACACACTTATGCAACCGTACTCACAGGGGGGATTTGATATCCTAATTTTGAAATGTATTACATCTGCGCCCAAGCACACTTTGCCCATTTTTGGTTCAACCCCCCTCGGTATACACCTCACATGGCTACCGAACACTGGCTTGCCGATCCTATCCCATTAGAGGGGGTTATACTCTCATCAATCAAGCCTCGTGAACCCCGCCCCACTTCTGTGGAATGAACGCTCCAAACCTGGCACTGCATTGCCGATCGCCTACAGGCACCATGCCTATATTCACCATTGTTCCCACTTGTCAAGTCAAGTCAAAAACCACTTTATTCGATTTTGTTAAAAATCATAAAAGCATACTACAGCAATTAAAAATCATTCCACATACATATTTTAAAATTTCATATAATGCAATACAATTAAAAACACATTTAGGGGGCGTGGCCAAGATGGCGGGGTGAGCGGACGCTTCCTCCCGTAGCTCCTCCAGCCCGGCTCAGCTCGAGCCCCGATTCCTGCGCCTCTCTCCCCCCGCGGCCGCACTGCGGGCGAGGGTGTTGTGCCGGAGTTCCTGGGGCACATTTTGGTGCCACTTTGACTTCTGAAGCCCCGGGGGAAGTTCCCGAAAAGTTTATTCGGAGATCGCTCCGAGGATTAGAGCCAGGGTCGCCCCGAGGAGAGGAGCCTGGAGGCGGAGCGTAGCGCGGCGCTGTCCGCGCGCCTTGGCTGGCCCGAGTGCTGAACAGCGGAACGCCGAAGATCCCGAGGGAGCGGACTAGACGGACTCCGCGGAGCGAGGTGGCTTCCTGGCGGTGCCCTGGTGGCAAGCACCATTGCTGGGAGACGGACTTTAGCCTGTACCGGCGATCCCCCCACTGTCCGGGGTCTTGAGGGGCGACGCCTTGCGAACTCCGTGCCCGGAGGCGCTGGACGGCGGAGTCTGAGCAGTGCCCGTGCCGGGCAATCGACTGGTGATCAGGGGAGGCACCGGGTTCGCACTTTCCGGACCCGTTATCATTTGAGAGTTGCCCACGGACTTGCTGGCCCGGGCTGCCTTCCTGGGTCCCACCCTCCCGCCATCTTGTCTTTGTGTGGCTGTGCCCGGTGGCCCCTGCCCGCGCCCTTCTCACACGGGAGCCTTGACTCGTTCTGGTGCCAGCTCATCTACTGCCCTCCCTGGGAACACGATACGGGAGGCCTACTCTTCGGACATTGCTACCTGCCCTGCTGGCCCGAGAGCCGTCTTGCCCATACCCGGACCGCCATCTTGTCGCCTGTGACGCACCACTCTTGTCCTCGGCGAAGGCCTCACATCTGGTGCCCGCGAGCGGTGGCGCTCGCCTACAACGACTGATTCTGGGCTTTGCCGGGCCCCAAGATGACTGGAAGACGTGGCGCGGCACGGGGTGATCGCACCTTGCCGGAAATGCTCGGCAGGTCCCAGCAACTACGCGACAGGACGCAGCCGTCCCCGGGGGCCTCCCGGGCATCAACGGACGCAACTGCGGGTGAGCCGCCGGTCACGCGGTCCTTCATGGAGGACTGATTCACCTCCCTCAAGGAGGAATTTCAGACTCTTAAGACCGAAGTGGCTGGAGAGGTCCGGGAGGTGCGCAGGGAAGTTGAGGGCCTGGGCGAACGGGTCGAGACTGTGGAGACGGCGGCTCAACGCCGCGATGAGGAGATAACCCATCTCCAACAGGACGTCCTCCGCCTCCGGGAGCAATGTGTCGAGCTCCAGGCCCACTCGGAGGACCTCGAGAACAGGTCCAGGAGGAACAACATCCGGGTCCGAGGTGTTCCATCCGCTGATGAGGGTGCGGACCTGGTGGCATATCTGCAGGACCTGTTCCGCGACATCTTGGAGGAGGGCGAGGATTTCCCCATCCTCATTGACAGAGCACACAGGGTGGGCCGCCAGCGCCAGTCATCGACACCCCCGCCTGATATCCTGGCATTCTTGCCGGATTTCCCTCTAAAGGAGCGCATCATGGCTGAGGCCCGTAGGAAGCAACCATTGACCTTCCGCGACAGACCTGTGGCGCTCTATCAGGACTTGTCTGCCATCACACTGCAAAAGCGCAGGTCTTTCCGCATCGCTACGGACTTCCTGCGAGAGCACGAGACAGCCTACTCCTGGGGTCACCCCTTCCGTCTTATCTTTCGATGGAATGGGGTGTTGCATCAGCTGCGCTCCTTACAAGATGTCTGCGGGGTGCTGGGTCTTACTGCTACGGAGGAGGACGGGGCTACACCCGCATGGAGGCGCCCTGAGCGGCGGGGCCGGCGGAGGTCGAGAAGGCGCCCATCGTCAGGGCCGGTGAGTCGCCCGGACTCACCCACCATCAGAGCTGACATGGCGGAGGCCCTGAGGACTGCGGCCAGGAACTTGCCTGAATCTACTGGTGTGGCCTTGACGGCCTAATTTTCTCCGGGGGGAGAGACTCTTAGCTTTCACGATGCTGGGCTGGGGGCTGGGGGGCGGGGGGGTGGTGTGTGGCTGGACGTCCACTTGATTTTTCTCTGCAGACTCGCCCATCTGGGCTAGACTGAGACTATGGGGTGTGGTTTTTTGCTTTTTGTTTTGGCTGGTTGCCATCAATGGTTTTTGGGGGGGTTTCATTGTTGGTTTGTCGTGGGGGGGGTCCTGTCCGAAGTTGTCCGAATGAGTACGATGCCGCCTCTGGCCTTCCCTGCGCCCCTACCCCGCGCGCCCCCTCCGCTGATCCCCCGCCTGCTGCATAGCGTGCTGTTTCCCTGGAGGCGATGCCACCCTTGAAGGTAGTGACCCTTAATGTCAAGGGTCTGAATAACCCCGTAAAGCGTAGGGCGATCCTCTCCCTATTGGAGGGGTCGCAGGCGGATATTTGCCTCCTGCAGGAGACCCATTTACTCTCCAGAGATTGCCATAGGTTGCGCTCTGCCAAGTTCCCCACGCAACTTTTTTCCTCTGCTGCGACTAAGACCGCTGGGGTGGCCATTCTCTTAGCCAGTTCCTTTAGGGGGGAGGTGCTGTATAAACATGCCGAGCAGAAGGGGAGGCTCTTAGTGTATCGCATGCGCTTAGGAGGTGTTACCTTTACGGTTGGTTCGGTCTACAGCCCAAACGACCACCAGGATCGTTTCCTGGACTCGATATTGGTGGACGTTACTGCCTCGCCCGACCGCCATGTCATCTTGGGGGGAGACCTGAATATGGTCTTCGACTCCACTCTTGATAGGTCTGCCCAGCGTTTTCCGCAGACAGGGGAGCTTTCTAAAGCGGTGCGGGACCAGATTGCAGAGATGGACCTGCATGATCTCTGGCGCACCATGCATCCCACCGATAGGGACTACTCCTACTTTTCCCACGCACACCGCACTTATTCGCGGTTAGATTATCTTTTGGTGAGCGGCCCACTTCGCTCGGCCGCTACGGCGGCGGACATCGGGGTCTTGTCTCTGTCCGATCATGCGCCGGTCTCCGGAGTTTTTGCGTGGCCGGCGCCCCCCCCCCGAGAGGGATGTGGCGGCTTCGGGACACGCTTCTTCATAAGAAATCGGTGGTGAAGCGAGTGGAGGAGGTCATCCAGGACTACCTGACCCACAATAGCAACTCTGACACGTCCCTGGCTACACAGTGGGCGGCTTTGAAAGCGGTCGTCAGGGGAGAGTTTATCTCCATTTCCTCGGCGGACAATAAGGAACGCCAGCGCAAGAGGGAAGAACTGACGGCGCAGGTTAGGGAGCTTGAGCAGGTCCACCGCCGGACGGGGGCACCTCGGGTTTGGAAGCAACTGAAGGCGGCACGGAAACTCCTCTCTGCGCTGGATCTGGATCGGGCGGAATACGCAGCGCTGCGCCTGAGACATGCCTTTTACACCGGCGGAGACAGGTGCGGTAAGCTCCTGGCCCATAGGCTTAGGGTTGCGCAGCAACGCAATGTGGTGAAGGAGCTGGTGGGTGTGGATGGGATCCCGGTTTCTGGTGACGCGGAGGTGGCGGATACCTTTCGATCCTTTTACGAGGCACTGTACGCTTCAGAATCTTCCCCACCGGGAGAGGCTGAGGCCTACCTGGAATCCGTGACCCTCCCGGCCTTGGACCCCTCCCAGGCGGACCATCTAGAGAGGGACATTCACGTGGAGGAGGTTATCTCCGCGATCGCACGGCTGAAGCATGGCAAGGCCCCGGGCCCGGATGGTTACACGGCCTTGTTCTACAAGACCTTTTGTCCCACTATCGCCCCTCTCCTGGCTCGCTTGTTCAACTCCTTCTCCGAACCGGGCGCCATCCCACCGGACCTCCTCTCGGCGACTGTGTCGGTTATCCCCAAACCGGGGAAGGACCGGACCTTGTGCGGCTCGTACCGGCCCATTTCGCTCCTAAATGTGGACCTCAAGCTTTATACCGGAATCTTGGCGGCCAGATTGGGTCTACACTTACCAGGTTTGGTGGAGGCAGATCAGGCCAGTTTTGTGCCCGGTAGGCAGACGGTCGACAACACGAAGAGAGTGACGCACGTCCTGGAGAAGGCCTCACGCATTCCGGGGGAGCGGATGCTGCTATCAGTCGACGCGGAGAAGGCCTTTGATAGAGTTCATTGGCCATACCTCGAGCTGGTCCTTGGGAAACTGGGGATCGGCGAGAAGTTCCGCACCATGGTCTTTAACTGCTACAGGAGACCGTCGGCGTCAGTGCGGGTCAATGGACACAGCTCCGGCAGCTTCACCATTGAGCGCGGCACGAGACAGGGTTGCCCTCTCTCGCCGCTCCTCTTTGCCCTTTATATGGAGCCGTTTGCGCAGAGGATTCGCGACAACCCGGACGCTATTGGGGTGAAGATGGGGCAATACACACACACTGTCAGCTTATACGCGGACGATGTCTTGTTGACCCTAGATGACCCCAGGCGGTCGCTCCCTGCCTGCGTCCAGGAGTTGAACGCTTTTGCCCGCGTTGCGGGCTTTAAAATGAACATGACCAAGTCGGCTGCACTGGATGTGTCGCTCTCTGCCGACACCAGACGGGACCTTCAACGTCTCTTCCCTTTGCAGTGGTCCTCCTCCACAGTGCCTTATTTGGGCATTTTGCTTGCTCCCACCCTGCCTGCCATGGTCGCAGCTAACTATTCCTCTCTGGGCACAAAGATAAAGGAGGAACTCGGCCGTTGGAACAAGGGCCTGCTTTCGTGGCTGGGCCGTATTGCGGCGGTGAAGATGACGATACTGCCCCAGATCCTGTATCTTTTCCGCGCTCTACCTCTTCAGCCCCCCGTGGGCTGGATACGGCAGGCGCAGGCAGACATCTCCCGCTTTGTGTGGCAAGGCCGTAAGCCTCGGATGAAGCGGGTCCTCTCCATGCTTGCCCCAGAGGCGGGAGGTCTCGGGATCCCGGACCTCCGGAAGTACTTTCAGGCGGCGCAGCTCCGGTACCTGGTGGAATGGAGCCGGTGGGAATCGGACAAACACTGGCTTTTTCAAGACCAGGCAGTTGCGGGCCGTACCCTCCAGGAGGTCCCGTTCCTACGGCGCGCTCACCGCCCGCCTAATCTCTACGCTTCCTTTATCACCCGGGTCCCGCTAAGAGTGTGGGACGCGGTGTGTGAGCTGCGGGAGCTCACCACTTTTCCGTCGCCGTTCTCTCCCATTGCTGACAACCCGGACTTCACTCCGGGCCTGGAGCCGGGGGCCTTTTCCCACTGGGTGAGTGCGGGATGTAGAGCGCTCTTCCAGATCTACGGGCCGGAGGGCGTGCTCCCCTTCCAGCAGCTCCGACAGGAGTTTGGCCTGACGGAGGGGGACAGACTGCGTTACATGCAGGTCCGCCACTGGGCTCTTCAACCCTCAGTGCGTGACGTCGCCGCCCGTACGATTACGCCCTATGAGCGATGGTTGGTGACCCGAGCCTCGGACGCCAAACTCATTACTGATTTGTATAAATTTCTCCAACCCCCGCCGTTTCACTACCATAACCCGGGGAGGGAACGCTGGCACAGGGAACTGGGGAGGACCCTGAGCCACAAGGAGTGGGACAAGATTGCGTATCGGGCGAGGCACTCTGCGTACCACACTGGGCTGACGGAAACCTTCACTAAAGTGTCCACCTATTGGTACTACACCCCGGAGCGGCTCTACGAGATGCGCAAACTAGGCGATAAGGGTTGCTGGCGCGGCTGCGGACAGGAGGGCACCCTCACGCACATTCTCTGGGAGTGCCCGGTGCTGTCGGCCTACTGGAAGGAAGTCTTAGATGAGGTGGATAGGCATTTTGAGATTGAGCTCCCGCGCTTCCCCGCGTATGTCTTGCTTGGCCTCCCCAATGACTTGATGTACCCGCTGAAATCCTGCAGGGGCAGGCAGATTGCGATTGCGCTCGGCTCAGCCGTTCAGAACATACTTGTCCTCTGGCGCACCCCCACTGCCCCCTCTATCACTGGGTGGTTGCATAGGCTCTGGCAGGTACTGGGTATGGAGAAGATATCACTAACGGTGGCTGGGAATGTTGACCAGTTCGAGGAGCTCTGGCATCCCTTTTTGGCACTGCTGTCCACGGAATTTCGCGAGCTGACGTGCCCACGGTACTTGCGCCTCCTTAGGCTGACTCCACCGGCGCCTGCGGCGGAGTGATTGTGCGGATTGGGGACCGGGGGCTGGGGGAGGGGAGTGGGGCTATATACTTCTAATGCTGCTCTTCGGACGGGGATGTTGGGGTGTTGTTTTCCTTTCTTTCCTCCTTGCTTTTCTTTCTTCTCCTTTTCTGGGGTAGAGGGGCTGGTGGTGTGGTATGCTTCTTTTTTGCTGTGCCGCAGAGTGTTATTCTGGCTTGGCCTTGCTTAGGGAGTGGGGGCCTATGGGGGGTTGTTTACAGTGCCTTACTGCCTCATGTTTTTTGCCTTGTTACCCTCTGGTGGTTGAGAAAAGAAAATGCCTCCCACTTATATTTCAAAAAGCTCTTACTTATGAGCAACACATCCACTCGGATTAGATATGTTCGGTATGTTTATTTATACCATGAATTCAACCATCAATTCAGAAAATTCTGTACATTTCATGTCAGACAAAGAACACCAAATAATTAACTCAAATTTTGAAACATACAAAAAGAAAAAATCACAAGTACATCTACTGTACACAACAAAGCATGACATTAATTTTAGAAAAATTCACAAAAAGTCAAAAAATGAGAACTACTTTTTACAGTAATAAACAAAGTCACAATTGAAAGGGGATATCACGATACATCAATTCATCAATTGTTGCACAACACTCGTTTTTCTAGGGTCGTGTTTGTTATATGTCTTGGATGCCTGTTATTTCTATCCCCTTTCTTGCCGACGCGTTTCGAACTTCGTACAACAGTTACGAGTTCTCCTCAGGGCCTTGTTATTACTATATGCCTGTGTGTAGAAAGGAAACGCTATTTAAAATCCAATCTTGGGTCTCATCTCCTAAGATCACTTAGGATCTACTGCACTATTTTAAAAAAAGGACGATTTACCTGGACAGTGGCCGGGTTTAACATATGTCTTGTTCTGGGTCATTGAAATTTCAGTCTGGAAAACGTTAAAAAACCAGTTTTAGAGTCAAATACCAGTATTCACCCTGCAATCACATCGCCTAGACGTTACAAGACATACCTTTAAAGTGGTTTTTGGTACGGCGGGGCATCTCCCTAAGGCTCGGGGAAGCTTCAGTCACCTGGGGGAGGGGCGAGGACGGAGTCAGTACAAACAGATTAAATCTATATAGAAGCCTAAGCAAGTGGTTGTGGGGCTTCTCTTACCTCGTAAGGTGCCCCCTGGGCTTCGGGAGTGTTTTACTTCGGACCTTAGTGGATCGGTGGATTAACCGTCACTGATCAACCATGCCGCGTAATGACTCACAATTATTCTCCGGTCACATAAGCTATTGGAAAAAGGGAGGATTGGTTTTACATATTGTTCCCTCTACAAAGCAGCCCGTCTCAGTTGGGCGTATATTGTTTTCGCTCACCTCTCGCTCAGCGGTTCGCTTTCCAAATGACTCAATGTCGAGGGCGGCGGTGAGACTGCCCCGAGACTAAATGTGGTCACATGACCTTGGGTATTCTGGGAGTTGTAGTTCTAATTACTCGCATGCATAATCCTGTAGTCCCCATTCCTCAAGGTGGGACCATGTGGCCTCACGGAGTCCTACTCAACTTGTGCTTCATAATCTGGACACCTCGGACAGAGTGTTCAATCCGTTTTGAGCGCTATTGAATTTTAAGATCAAATACGCCTCTTTCCTTAACAGGGTCTCCTCTATATCAATCGGGCCTTGGTTGCCTGATGGCGCTATTGTACAAAGTACGGTCCATTTGAAGTCCGTTTCACTGTGCTCTAGGTCGAGGAAGTGTTGGACCATGGGAGCGCTTAACACCTTCTTTTTTATGCGTGACCTGTGTTGGGTAATGCGACTATTGATCTGTTGTGTCGTCTTCCCTATATAGAGTTTCTGGCATGCGCAGGTGATAGCATATATCACGTTGCGGGTTCTGCAGTTAGAGAATCCATTGTTTTGATTTTTGACGCCCCTATGTTCGAATTCGGACCCTTCGATTGTGGACTCACATGATATACAGTTTCCACATCTATGGTGGCCTACTATTGGCTTGAGGCCCCATATTGACATGAGATCACTTTTGGGCTTGGGGGTCAACACATCGGCTCTAATGATACTTTGGCCAATACTCTTGTTCTTTTTATAGGCGAATATCGGTCGCGTAAACGGACATTCAAGTCCTTCCAAAAGATGCCAATTTTTCAACACCATTTGCCTCACTTTATGTGTGTCTGGCCCGAAGGTTGACACACAAACCAGTTTGTCCATTTCTGGCTTAACTGTTCGTTCAAGTAAGCACTCCCTAGGAGTATGGCGTGCCCTTTTCTTTGAATTATTTAGTAATTTCTTGGGGTACCCTCTGTTCTTCATTTCTTCACAGAACCTGGTTGCATGTCTCTCGTATTCGCTCACTTCCGAGCAATTTCTTCGAATCCGAAGAAGTTGCCCGTAGGGCAAATTGTCCCTAAGACTTCTTGGGTGAGCACTTCGGTGGTGAAGAATGGTATTGGTGTCTGTCTTTTTCCGAAAAAGGCTCGATCTCAGGTGTCCATCGACACATGTTATTTCTAAATCCAGAAACGTCATTCTTTGATTGCTGGATTCCAGTGAGAACTTAATGTCCCGGTGTTTTTCATTAATCCACGTGTGGAAGGACATCAACTCTGTGTGGCTCCCCTGCCACAGGAGCCACACGTCGTCGATGTATCTCCACCATTGTTTGATATGTTTGTCATATGGGTTATTGGAGTAGATGAATTTGTTCTCATACTCCGCCATGTAGAGTATGGCCATCTCCGGCGCATAGGGACAGCCCATGGCCGTACCTTTAACCTGCAAATAGAATTGATCATTGAACCTAAAATAGTTCTTTTTAAGAGTGATTTCTACCAGTTTCAAGATGAACGAGGTTGGGACCTGGTGTGGCCTGTCCCTCTTATCAAGATATAGTTCCAACACTTCAAGAGCCTCGTCTTGAGGTATCTGGGTGTACAAGGACGTAACGTCCATTGTCACCATTAGTTCTGTTGTTGGGTTGAACGGTGTGTCCTCAATTTTCACCAAAAAATCAGTGGTGTCTTTCAAATATGATTTGACCCCACTGATAAACGGCTTCAAGAAGAAGTCAATATACTTCGAGAGTGATTCCAAACAAGATTCACAACCGCTGACAATTGGTCGTCCTGGGGGTTCTTTCGGATTTTTGTGGATTTTGGGCAAAAAATAGAGGATGGGGGTTCTTGGAAATTTCTTTACCAAGAACTCACCCTCTTTCTGGCCCACAAATCCTTCGTCCACGCCGCTTTTTATTAATTCACAGATTTGGCCCTGAATCGCCCGGACCGGGTCTTCAGGGAGTTGTCTGTACCATTCTGTGTTATTTACCTGTGATAGTCCTTCTTTCAGATAATTTTCTTTTGACCAAACCACGACTGCTCCGCCCTTATCTGCGGGTTTAATCACGACCGAAGGATCATTCGTCAGATTTTTAATTGCTAGCCTTTGGCCTTTGGTAATGTTTGGTTTGACATATTTTTTACTCTTTTCAAGTTTATTAATGGACGATAGCATGATTTGCTCAAATGCCACGACCTGTTTTGGGATGTTTTGATACGGAATAAAAGTGGATTTGTTTCTTAGTCCGGTAACTTCAATATCAGGGGATGGTGGTTTATTGGCAAAAAATGCTCGTAGGCGGATTTTCCTACAAAAGGCAATAGTTTCCATTTTCAATCGGGTGAAATCAGTCCGCTGGCTTGGAACGAATTTTAAACCTAAGTTGAGGACAGATTCCTCTTCCTTGGTTAGTGTTTTAGTAGAAAGATTCACTATTGTGGACGGAGTGGGCTCTAGGACTTGTAAAAGTTTTTGCGCGTGCGCATTTCCCATTGGGGTTTGAACCGGGTTTTGGGCTGTTGGCCTTTGTCTAAAAAAGGCCCTTTCTTGTTTGGATTGTTGCCTCTGTCCTCGGGTCCAGATGAGTTAGAGGAGGACGATGTATCAGAAAAAGTTTTAAAGCGATTCCTGGAGCGTCCCTGAAAGTTGTATAGGGCTCCACGCGACTCTGTCTGGGTGTAATAGTCCTCCTTGAGGAATGGGTAGGCCCTCTCTAATGTAAATGATTTGGAATCTCTTTCGTATTGGGCAGATTTGGAGTTGATCGTAATGTCTCTAAAGGTTTGAATGTCTTTATCGATTTTTTCAAGTAACGTCTTAGCGTCTGTGATTGCTGGGCTCTCCTGAAGACTCTTTGTTAGGACCTCAATTTCTTCCAGTTCCTTTACGCATAGTCGTTGAGCTGTTTCAATGGTGTGGACCATTAGGTCCCGGCTACACTTCGTATTTATGCAGCTGAAGCCTTTTTTATACTCAATATCCTCCGTAAATATCACCGGGACATTTTTGACCTGAAGCCCCCATGGGATGGTGCCACCCCTGAGGTGTCTCAGGAGAAAATGTCCGTGGAGTTCGGTCCGGATATGTTTTTTCTTTAGTCTAATGAGTTTGTCCGACTCGTTCTGTTGTTGTGCGGAGTTGCTGAGAGTGATGTTATCAAAGGCAGATGAGGCACATAGATTTTTAATATGTGCTTCTGAAAAGGACAGTGTATCTTTCTCTGCCATTAGCTCGGGAGGACCTAAGGACCCCCCGCGTTTATGATGATAAGTAGTTGGGGCTCAATTTACACTACCTCGTTCATCTTGAAACTGGTAGAAATCACTCTTAAAAAGAACTATTTTAGGTTCAATGATCAATTCTATTTGCAGGTTAAAGGTACGGCCATGGGCTGTCCCTATGCGCCGGAGATGGCCATACTCTACATGGCGGAGTATGAGAACAAATTCATCTACTCCAATAACCCATATGACAAACATATCAAACAATGGTGGAGATACATCGACGACGTGTGGCTCCTGTGGCAGGGGAGCCACACAGAGTTGATGTCCTTCCACACGTGGATTAATGAAAAACACCGGGACATTAAGTTCTCACTGGAATCCAGCAATCAAAGAATGACGTTTCTGGATTTAGAAATAACATGTGTCGATGGACACCTGAGATCGAGCCTTTTTCGGAAAAAGACAGACACCAATACCATTCTTCACCACCGAAGTGCTCACCCAAGAAGTCTTAGGGACAATTTGCCCTACGGGCAACTTCTTCGGATTCGAAGAAATTGCTCGGAAGTGAGCGAATACGAGAGACATGCAACCAGGTTCTGTGAAGAAATGAAGAACAGAGGGTACCCCAAGAAATTACTAAATAATTCAAAGAAAAGGGCACGCCATACTCCTAGGGAGTGCTTACTTGAACGAACAGTTAAGCCAGAAATGGACAAACTGGTTTGTGTGTCAACCTTCGGGCCAGACACACATAAAGTGAGGCAAATGGTGTTGAAAAATTGGCATCTTTTGGAAGGACTTGAATGTCCGTTTCCGCGACCGATATTCGCCTATAAAAAGAACAAGAGTATTGGCCAAAGTATCATTAGAGCCGATGTGTTGACCCCCAAGCCCAAAAGTGATCTCATGTCAATATGGGGCCTCAAGCCAATAGTAGGCCACCATAGATGTGGAAACTGTATATCATGTGAGTCCACAATCGAAGGGTCCGAATTCGAACATAGGGGCGTCAAAAATCAAAACAATGGATTCTCTAACTGCAGAACCCGCAACGTGATATATGCTATCACCTGCGCATGCCAGAAACTCTATATAGGGAAGACGACACAACAGATCAATAGTCGCATTACCCAACACAGGTCACGCATAAAAAAGAAGGTGTTAAGCGCTCCCATGGTCCAACACTTCCTCGACCTAGAGCACAGTGAAACGGACTTCAAATGGACCGTACTTTGTACAATAGCGCCATCAGGCAACCAAGGCCCGATTGATATAGAGGAGACCCTGTTAAGGAAAGAGGCGTATTTGATCTTAAAATTCAATAGCGCTCAAAACGGATTGAACACTCTGTCCGAGGTGTCCAGATTATGAAGCACAAGTTGAGTAGGACTCCGTGAGGCCACATGGTCCCACCTTGAGGAATGGGGACTACAGGATTATGCATGCGAGTAATTAGAACTACAACTCCCAGAATACCCAAGGTCATGTGACCACATTTAGTCTCGGGGCAGTCTCACCGCCGCCCTCGACATTGAGTCATTTGGAAAGCGAACCGCTGAGCGAGAGGTGAGCGAAAACAATATACGCCCAACTGAGACGGGCTGCTTTGTAGAGGGAACAATATGTAAAACCAATCCTCCCTTTTTCCAATAGCTTATGTGACCGGAGAATAATTGTGAGTCATTACGCGGCACGGTTGATCAGTGACGGTTAATCCACCGATCCACTAAGGTCCGAAGTAAAACACTCCCGAAGCCCAGGGGGCACCTTACGAGGTAAGAGAAGCCCCACAACCACTTGCTTAGGCTTCTATATAGATTTAATCTGTTTGTACTGACTCCGTCCTCGCCCCTCCCCCAGGTGACTGAAGCTTCCCCGAGCCTTAGGGAGATGCCCCGCCGTACCAAAAACCACTTTAAAGGTATGTCTTGTAACGTCTAGGCGATGTGATTGCAGGGTGAATACTGGTATTTGACTCTAAAACTGGTTTTTTAACGTTTTCCAGACTGAAATTTCAATGACCCAGAACAAGACATATGTTAAACCCGGCCACTGTCCAGGTAAATCGTCCTTTTTTTAAAATAGTGCAGTAGATCCTAAGTGATCTTAGGAGATGAGACCCAAGATTGGATTTTAAATAGCGTTTCCTTTCTACACACAGGCATATAGTAATAACAAGGCCCTGAGGAGAACTCGTAACTGTTGTACGAAGTTCGAAACGCGTCGGCAAGAAAGGGGATAGAAATAACAGGCATCCAAGACATATAACAAACACGACCCTAGAAAAACGAGTGTTGTGCAACAATTGATGAATTGATGTATCGTGATATCCCCTTTCAATTGTGACTTTGTTTATTACTGTAAAAAGTAGTTCTCATTTTTTGACTTTTTGTGAATTTTTCTAAAATTAATGTCATGCTTTGTTGTGTACAGTAGATGTACTTGTGATTTTTTCTTTTTGTATGTTTCAAAATTTGAGTTAATTATTTGGTGTTCTTTGTCTGACATGAAATGTACAGAATTTTCTGAATTGATGGTTGAATTCATGGTATAAATAAACATACCGAACATATCTAATCCGAGTGGATGTGTTGCTCATAAGTAAGAGCTTTTTGAAATATAAGTGGGAGGCATTTTCTTTTCTCAACCACTATAGCCAAGGTCCAGCCTCTCCACTTGCTAAGGACCTAACTCCTTCACTCTAACTTGTTACCCTCTGGGGCACCCTGCCTCCCTCTTCTTCTTCTGACTCGCTGCAACGTTTCGCTTTTTGTAATGTATGTTTGCCTGACCTCCTGCTCCCCTCCCCGTGTTTTTTTATGCCTTAATAAAATACTTTAAACCTAAAAACACATTTAAAAATTTTCATATGGTGCAATTCAATTTTAAACAATAAAAGGTCATAAAAAGACTCATGTGCAAAAAAGCCAGAAATACCTAATTCATCCCAGTCCCCGCAGTTGGGCTTGTACTTTCCTCCTCCTAATTCGAACAGCAGCCACAAGATAATTTGCCACACTAAACATTACCAAGGGAGATTCAAGCATTTGTAGGAACAATAGAGCGGGTTTTGCTTGCAGAAACGCTTTCCCCTTCAACAAGGGTAACAAATACTTTTTCCTTGGAACTTGATAAAAAGGGCAGAATAACATAACGTGCATATTGTCTTGTATGGAAAAGTTGTCACATTCACATACTGGTGCATCCTCAAGTTTGAACCATCCCTGTCTATCACAGAGTACCAAGTATATCTGGTTGAATCTAAACTTAACCAGAAGCCATCTGTGGAATGGGATGTTGACTAGAGCAAGATACGGTTGGATCGCAATACAGGTGAGTGTCATATAATGTGCTCTGACCGTGGGTTTTGTTAACTGGAGTTGTTCTCTCTCCAAGGACTTGAGTTTATAAAAATTCTCTTTGACCCAGACTAGGTCAGCTTTTTTTAAATCAAGCGGGGAGGAGAAAATCTCCGGGCGTCCAAGTTCTTCCGAGCACTTATTAATATATGCCAGCCAAGCGATATCTTTATGCTTATCCAATTTTAAACAGTCCAGCAGAATTTTGTGGTTAAGACCTAAGTTGTTATTGGTCCAAACTCTTATCCACAGGAGGATAGGTGCCATGGAGAGGATATCAGTGATATAACACACTCCAAGCTCCTGATGGACAGAAAAAGTGGCTGTTGATAAGGGGAGTCCTAATATAGAACATAAAAACTTATTAACCTCCGTTTGAATGGTTTCAGTTTTTACATAACCCCATAATCCAGCTCCGTATCTCGCTATAGCCAATGATTTTGCCCTATACAAGGCTAAAAGTGCACCACTTGGTTTCCCCCCCAGTCTCCTTGAGAAGCTTAGGATGGCGTTAACAGAACTCCTTACTGCTTTAGTCTTTGCTACTACCTGGGGGATCCAACTGCCCTTGGTGTCAAAGATTACTCCGAGGTAAGTGAAAACTTTTACATTACTGATCACTTCCCCTTTGCAGTAAAAGGATTTAGTATTATTTTTTGCTGCCCCAAAGACCATAACATGGGATTTTGCGTTATTAACTACAAGGTCAAGAGAGGACATAAAGTCACTAAATGCATTAAGAAGTCTCTGGAGGCCCAAGTGTGTCCTAGCTATTAAGGCGGCATCATCCGCGTACAAGAGCACTGGGATGTGAGTGTCTCCTGCACGTGGAGTGTCCACAGATGAAGCCAAAAGAATTTTTTCCAGAGAGTTTATGTATAAAGTAAACAGCATAGGGGCAAGGATGCAACCTTGTCGCACACCCCTACCTGATTTAAACCACGCTGTGCGATGCCCCTCTTGATCAATTCTAATGGAAGCCTTGAGGTCCTTATGAAGTTCAGCCAAGAAGTGGACCAAAGGGGGGTCCAATCCCATCTGTAACAGCATGCCCCACAACTTGGCTCTATTCACTAAATCGAACGCTGTGGACAGATCCATGTAAGCTTGGCACTTGTATATCATCCACAGATGCCATTACTCCAGGAAGGGGTGTTCAGGAAGGTCGCTAAGACTCGGAAACTCTGCTCCTGAGGCGACTTATACTTAAATGGTAAATTCTGCACCCTACACAAGCTCTATTCAAAGCATCCACCCACTATCATGAAAACATTTGTATATACTCGCTTATGGCATGGGCTGAGGGACTGCACCCCTAATTTTCCATTGGAGCCTGAAGTGCGAACATCATCTACTGCGAGCACCCACAGCCTCTCATCTAGTGTCCGCACTTTATCACAACATGTACATAGATACTGCATACCCCACATGCGCTGCCCGGGACAGGTGGTCGGTCAAACTGGAGCATCCTATCTCGGACACACAATGGGTATTCTGTTCTCCAGCGTAGCTACTACACTCTGTTTAAGATACATAAGTTTAGGTTGCGAGACACAAAGAGATGTGACAGATGTAGGGCAGAGGATGCAGACTTCCTCCATCTCGCTTGGGGTTGCCCGGCTGTGTACACATACTGAAATACAGTATTCACAGCACTGGACCTCATGGTTTCCATATCTCCAGAGACTCCTCTGGTGGCTCTAATCGGATATACTGAGCAGATCCCTGCAAAACATCGCAAGTTTGTGTCCTTTGGACTTGTGTTGGCTAAGACGGGTTGCCTGTAGATGAGGATGTGGGAGGGCACCTACGTTTGAGGAATGGATTGGAGACATGATCTTATGGCAGGACCAAACATGTATGTATGCCGAACTTCTCCCAATCTCCTCACGTTCTTGAGACATATGGGGCCCACTTGAGACATAACTACTGGAATACCCAACCAACAGTGAACAGGAACCCAGTGACTCACTAGTATGAGTGTGGGATCCTGCCATTACACCCCATGTTCTGTGTGTCCTTGATGTAACAGATGCCCCCCTTCTGCAGTGGACCCCCACTACTGTTTTTATGGTGTTATATGACATTCCTGACATATGATGTTCACATACAAATCTAAGGCGAGGACCCACGAGGAGGTGGCTGGGTCCCTATGCATGAACAATCCTGTTTCAAGTGAATATATTTGTCAACTGCTGTGCTATGGTTTTGTGTACATTGCTGACTGTCTCTTGCATATAATGTGATTTGCCTATGTACTAATTTAATAATTATAAATAAAATATTTAATAAAATAAAAAAAAGACATGTGCTTTGCACCTACTGAAAAAATGACTGCAGTTCAGACCGCTGTTATAAAGGAAAGAGCATTGTCTCAGGGCAAACACATAATTGCCATGATTCCCAATGACAAAAGGCTTACATCTTAGATGGATACAGTGGGCCACCTTTTTAACAGCCACTGACATAGACTAGGTCTTTGACCCTACAATATGAACAAGAATACCTTGTGCACAATTACATTTTGCTTCTTGACCAGTACGACTTCATAGTCTATACTGATGGTTCTGACCAGCCCGGAGTTGGAACTAAACATCAATACTCCGCCGCTTACACAGCGGTGAAGGGAAAAATGAGGGATGGAGTCTTCCAGCCTATTAAAACATTTACACGATCACTTGGTGATTGCATTGTACCGCTGGCGTAACTCAAAGCTATAATTCTGGTAATAGAAAATACTGATTCTGAATTCCCAATGCTAATAATGTGCAATTCGTATTATTGTGTCCAATCTTACAATATACACTTGCACTATTGGCGCTTGAAAGGATTCAGCGACTCTAAAGGGAATACTATCAAACACAAGCTGATTTGGGGAAAACTGGCAAACGTGAATGAATGTCTACCACTGGCTCATGTAATAAATACACTGAGTCATCAACATGTTGGAATACACCTTGCTGGGAATTCACTTGCTGATGAAGCCACAAAGGCAGCAGTTCAGACTGCTGTCACAGCTGCAATTACTCATTCTCATAAAAGAGTGGATGGAGACACCATGGTAGCTGTACATCCTTCACGCACTGGCACTCCACTGCCAAAAAAATATCCAGCAAAATACTCCTACCTACTGAGTGTGCAAAACATACCACTAGCTCGTATTCCCAGAGTGAGGGATCAAATGATTCCAAATTCAGACAGCAGACTAGAATTGATCATAGCTGCTCATGAGGGTTAGCTTCTGCCCATACAGGTGTGGCAGCTACAGTTTCACTACTACAGCACCGCTATTGGTAGCCAGATCTCTACAAACAGACCAAGCAATATGTCCTTAACTGTGATATTTCTTAACAAATAAAAGTTTCCACCACAACACACCCACAGGGGACACCTCCCCTAGTTTCAAACAAGCCATTGGCTTATGGTATCTCTACCACTGCTGGCCATTAAACTCTGACGGGTCCTTTAAATACATCCTGTTAGCAGTGGATTCATTTTCTATACTACTATGGGTATGGCAACAGCAATCGGCTGATGCTCGAACTGTTATAAAAGATCTGCAAATCTTCCTCTAGACATATGCAGTAGCTGCATTTCACTCAGACCAGGGACCAGTATTTGCCCCTAGGGCTTACCGGGTACCATGGGCACACTGAGTGTAGCTGTGGATTATTTCTCACCATATCCTCTAGAGGGAAATTAGATTGTGGAGAGAAAAAACTGTGACTTAAAGCAGTCTTGACTGCTACAGTAATAGGTTCAGGTTGTAGTTGGATCCATCATCTGTATTGAGTCCTGAGAGCTTTAAATCTCCCTAGAAGATCCTTGGGGAGCTGGATTCCCTATGAGGTCGTATTTGGCAACTAGCTGTCCTGGTATGAGCAGCAGATATGCGTTTTGACATCAATGAACATTTGGCTGTATTGCTGGAACTGAAAGACTTGCAAGATGACCGTTCAAATGAACACATGAAGTGTTCTGCCACAGGAGAAGTCAAGGTGCAACCAGCAATTTCTGTCTGGATTGCAAAGATTGGGGATCTAATTTGAGAGAAGATTATAGACAGAAAGAAATTGGCCCATCATACAGAGCACCAGTGCCAATCTTGTCAGTTGAAGGGACCAGAACAGTTCTTTTGCCACCCCTTGCTGGTTTTAAAGAGATTTGTATCCACAAATCTCATAAAACCACACTGTGTGGCCAGTGCAGCACAGAGGTCCACAAGGACTCCAGTGTAGTTACCTGTCTCCTCTCACAACCATACAGGAAATCCTTTTACAAGCATTAAATAATACTGAAATTTCACCTCCCCGGCAGGGGATATCAGACACTGAGGTTTTGCTACTTCCAGTTAAAACTACTAACACCTTTGGAGGTATCTACCAGTTTCCCGTGAGGTTCCTGTTTTTGCACAGACTGCCTCTGGCTATTTTGCCTTGACTTTTCTTCGGATTTGTCAGATACACCATTGCAAGGGATTCCTGCATTTTAGTTTTGGGCTTAAACAGGTTTAGCTTGTTCCACTTTGGATTTACGTTTCAGATTGCCATTTTATTGCTTTTCATTTACCATAGATTTGTGACAGCTTTATTTTTGCACCTTAATGAACATTACCTTCCAGAATGCTCTGCTATCGAACTGGTTACAGAGGTATTGAAACCTGATTCTTCATCACATAAAGTACCTGTCCCCTGTGAACATTTCTGCATTTTGCGTTCCGGATGGCATTGTTTTTTTTTGGTTTTTTTTATTATCCTCATTTTGCAATTGTATGTATAAGGAGTTTTGGGAGTCTGTTGTTCCAAAATTCGATCCCGTCACTGCCCCATGTTTCTCAGATTTGTTTGGGGAGTATCCCTTTAAGTGTTGGATCCAAACAGATTTCTCATTTATCCTTTATCATTGTCAATAATTCTATTTCGTGCGGTGGGAGGAGCTAGCCATCCTGGCTACTCGGCAGAGAATGATTTCTGCCTGAATTATTGCCATCGCTTTAATCATCGGATTTGATTTCCGGGACTATAGAAAAGATATCAGTTAACTGTTTGAAAGTGCTGTTCCCATATTTCCCAGAAGTTAGATTTTTTATCAGTTTTACCTTTCCTATCAAGTTTGTTAATTTTTAATATGGAGTTTAGCCAGTTTGTGTGTGTGGGAGGTATTGGTTTAACCCAGTTTATGCAGATCTCTCTCATTGCCAGAAGCATCAACACAAACAAAAGCTTTTCCTGTTTTTTGATCAACTTACTTGAAGCACAAGTTACTACTTGTGTAACGATATATCTGTAAGAGACATTAGTTAGTGATAGATTCCTTACCTTAGAATATCCCCAGGCGTCAGACTGGATCCGGAAAGTTTTGCGTAGCAGTACCCTTGCGCGTCGGTAGGCGTCGTCTGCGGCTCCGCGTCCGTCGTCGGCGTCGTGGGCGCCGTGATGACGTCGTCGGAGTACTTAGACGCCCCCTCCGCGTGCTGACGTCAGTTCTTAGCCACAGCTTTTCCGCGCCAGAAGCGCAGAGCCATGACAAAAACCAACACTGGTGCCAAGAAACTAGGGCCCTGAAAGGGGATGACCTTAACCCTAGATATCGGTTCGCAGAACGGGGAGGATGGGTGGGTCGGTAAGGAATCTATCACTAACTAATGTCTCTTACAGATATATCGTTACACAAGTAGTAACTTGTGCATCTGAAAGAGACACGTTAGTGATAGATTCCTTACCTTAGAATAGATACCCCAGCAATACCATCCCCGTGGTGGTGGGTCTGCGAACCAACATTCACACCAGAAAGTCCTGGAGAACCGAACGGCCGAAGTAGCCATCCCTCCGGACTTGACTGTCCAGACAGTAGTGCCTCGCAAACGTGTGCAACGAGGCCCACGTAGCTGCCTGGCAAATGTCCTGCAAGGGCACACCTCGGCCCAAGGCAGTTGTAGTGGCCGTGGCTCGAGTGGAATGAGCCCGCAGCCCAACAGGTGGTTCCTTCTTAGCCAAGGAGTAACACGCCTGGATGCACATGATAATCCATCGAGAAATGGTCCTCTTGTGCACCGCTTTCCCTTTCTTAGCGCCCGCGTACCCAACAAAGAGTTGATCATCCACCGGGAACTGGCGTGTGCGATCCAGATAGAACGAGAGCGCACGTTTTGGGTCCAGACGGTGGAGCCTCTCCTCCTCTCTCGAGGGGTGCGGAGGCGGAAAGAAGGTGGGCAATGTGATGGACTGCCCAATGTGGAAGGCCGTGACCACCTTAGGCAAGAAGGAGGGCCTAGTCCTCAAAACAACCTTGTCCGGATGGACTGAAAGGAAAGGAGGCTTACAAGAGAGAGCCTGGAGCTCACTCACTCTCCTGGCAGAGGTGATGGCTACCAGGAAGGCAGTCTTCAGAGAAAGAAGGCGAAGAGGACAGTTGTGAAGTGGCTCAAAGGGAGCGCACATCAGAAACGTTAGAACCAGGTTCAAGTCCCATTGAGGCATCACGAATGGAACAGGAGGAAAAGTATGAGTGATGCCCTTCAGGAATCGATTTACGATAGGGGACTTGAACAAAGAGGGTTGGTCAGGCAGCCTCAGAAAGGCTGAAAGAGCTGAAAGATAGCCCTTGATAGTGCCCAGAGCAGAGCCCTGCTGGGCAAGAGAAAGAAGGAAGAGAAGAATCTCAGAGAGAGGGGCATTGAGAGGATCCACAGCCTTTGCTGTGCACCATGCCACAAATCTGTTCCACCTGCAGGCGTATACCGTCTTTGTGGAGGGACGCCTGCCTGCCAGAATGATGTTGCAAACTTCAGGAGGCAAGTCAAATGGCCTCAACTGTCGCCGCTCAATCTCCATGCATGGAGGTGGAGACTGGACAGGTTCGGGTGGAGGACCGTCCCCTGCTGCTGCGACAGAAGGTCCTCCTGAAGAGGCAGACGAACCGGGGGATCGACTGACATACTGAGTAGCTCGGGATACCAGTACCTTCGTGCCCAGTCCGGAGCCACAAGGATGACTTGTGCCCGGTCGCGCTTGATCTTCTTCAGCACTCTGGGCAGAAGAGGTATAGGTGGAAAGGCGTACAACAGACCGCAGCTCCACTCGCGACGAAAAGCGTCTCCGAGCGAGTGCCGCCTTGGAAATTCCAACGCGCAGAACCGATGACATTGCGCGTTCTCTTCGGTGGCGAATAGATCTAACCAAGGCTCTCCCCATCGCAGAAAGAGGCCTTGCGCCACGTCCGAGTTCAGACGCCATTCGTGATCCATCGAGCACCGACGGCTGAGTTCGTCCGCCCTGGCGTTCAGAGAACCTGCCAGGTGTTGAACCACCAGAGTCACGCCCTGATGTTCCAGCCATTGCCAGAGGCGCAGAGCCTCCTGGCATAGGGTCCACGACCCCACTCCGCCCTGTTTGTTGCAGTACCACATGGCGGTGGTGTTGTCCGTGAACACCTGCACTGCACTCCCTCGGACAGACGGGAGGAATGCTTTCAGTGCCAGACGAATCGCCCGCAGCTCCAACAGATTGATATGGAGCCGGGACTCCGCCGGAGACCAGAGTCCTCTGATCTCCGCCTCTCCCAAGTGGCCTCCCCAGCCCTGGAGGGACGCGTCTGTCACAACTACGTGCTCCAGTTGGGGAAGGGAGAGGGATCTGCCGTTGACCCAATCGCGGTCCGTGAGCCACCACTGCAGCTGTCTCGCAGTGCCCTCCGAGATCAGGACATGGTCGGAAAGGTTGCCCCGGTGCTGGGCCCACTGAAACTTCAGGTCCCACTGCAGAGCCCGCATCCGCCACCGTGCGTGATGCACCAGAAGGATGCAGGAGGCCATCAGCCCCAGAAGCCGCAGCGTCAACCTGACCGAAACCCGGGCTAACGGCCTGAAGATCGGAATCAGGGCCTGCATATCCCGGACTCGCTGTTCGGGCGGGTAAACCCGAAACTGCGCCGAGTCGAGAACCGCTCCGATGAAAAGGAGCTTCTGAGAGGGGCACAGGTGTGACTTCGGCACATTGATGGAAAATCCCAGCCTGTGCAGGAGATCCGCCGTAGTCTGGAGGTGGTTGACGACTGCCTGGGGCGAGCCCGCCTTCAACAACCAGTCGTCTAGGTAGGGGAAGACTGAAACCCCTAACCTGCGCAGGTGAGCTGCGACCACCGCTATCACCTTCGTGAACACCCGTGGGGCGCTGGTAAGGCCGAAGGGGAGCACGGTAAACTGAAAGTGCTCGAGGCCTACCGTGAACCGCAGGTAACGCCGGTGGGCCGGCAGGACGGGGATGTGGAAATACGCATCCTGCAAGTCCAACGCTACCATCCAGTCTCCTGGGTCTAGGGCAGCCAAGACCTGAGCCAGTGTCAGCATTTTGAACTTCTCCTTCCGGAGGAAGCCGTTGACGTTCCTCAGGTCCAAGATAGGGCGTAGGCCCCCTTTCCCCTTCTTGGGTACCAGAAAGTAGTGGGAGTAGCAACCACGTCCTACTTCTGGCCCAGGAACACGCTCGATGGCCCTCTTGGCCAAGAGGGCCGAAACTTCCTCCTGCAGGAGCCGCAAGTGATCCCCCGATACGCGGTGGTGTTGCGGTGGCATGGCTTGAGGGTCGTCTCGAAGGGGAGGGAGTAGCCCCGTCGGACGATCTGCAGCACCCACCTGTCCGAAGTGACTGCGCGCCAGTGAGAGTGGTGATGGCGAACCCTGCCTCCCACTGGCGTCACATGGGCCGAAAAGCACGGACTAGTAGGGTTTAGAGGCGGATGCCGCGGGAGTAGGTGTGGACTGGTTCCGCCTGTTTCCCTGACCGCCTCCACGGCGGTTTCCACGGCCGCCGCCGCGCTGGACGACAGTTTGCGGCGATTGGCTGGCGGCACGTGTGGGGGCGCCCCTTCCTTGGCCACGAAAGGGGCGAAAGGCACTCATTTGCTGGCGCGGGGCCGAGAGGCCCAAGGACTTGGCCGTAGCCCTGGAGTCCTTAAAGCGCTCAAGCGCGTGATCTGCCTTGTCGCCAAAGAGGCGACGGCCATCGAACGGCATGTCCATGAGTGTATTTTGGACGTCTGCCGAGAAGTTGGCGGATCTCAGCCAGGAGTGGCGTCATATCGCCACCGTCGTAGCCATCGCTCTGCCCAGCGAGTCAGTAGTATCCAATCCGCACCTGATGTTATACTTCGCTGCGTCCCGGCCCTCCAGTAGGGCTTGGCCGAGTTTGGCCCGTACCTCCAACGGCACTCTGGCAGCACTTCCGCCACCGTTTCCCACAGAGAGTGGGTGTAACGGCCCAAGAGGCATGCGGTGTTGGAAGACCGCAGTCCCAAGCTAAGGGACGAGAACACCTTTTTGCCATAGGCCTCGTACCTCTTGGATTCCCGATCGGGAGGAGCCGTCGGAAAGGCGGTCTGGGAGTTAGAGGCCTGGATAACCAGACTCTCGGGGTGGGGTGGGTGGACAGGAAACATGGGTCGCCCGGGGCCAGGCGGTGGCGTCTGGCCACGTTCCTATCTACAGGCGAACCTGTAGCGGGCCTGGACCAAGTGCCCATAAGAACGTCTGTCAAGGCCTCATTAAAACGCAGCAGAGGCTCCACGGAGCATGACTGCGGCTTAAGGACCTCAGTGAGGAGGTTAGTCTTCACGGCCGCGACGGGGAGCTCAAGGCCCAGGGCCTTAGCAGCCCTCATCAGCACCACACTATAAGTAGCGCCCTCCTCCGAAGCCACGGTAGGAGGAGAGACGAATCCAGTGTCTGGAGAGGTGTCCAGGCCACTGGCCTCCCCAAGGTCTCCTGTCCAGTCCATGGAAGACTGACATTCCCTTGTCAGAGGGTCCTCAGACCCCTCCCAATCCTCCTCTTCCCCCATCTCCTGGGATTCAGGGTCATAAGCAAATGAGGTGGGTTCATGGAATTGAAATTCCCCGCACGGCGTCGAGAGCGGTGTCGGTAGACGTCGTCCCGACGTCGGAACCCAGTGAGAGGAGGCATCGGGGCCGGCGCCGCCCGAGGACGACGCCAGAGGGGACACCATACGGACCGACCCCGGGGGGGTCGTAAGGTCCACCGTGGACGGTCCATCGCCCGACAAGGGTCCAGCGGCATCCTGCGGCGCCGGGCCCGAAGGCACCGACGACGCCGGGACCGCTGCATCCTGCGGCGCCGTGCCCGTGGGCACCAGCGGCGTCGGGATCGTGGGGCCTTGCGGCGCCGGTCCCGAAGGCGCCGGCGGCGTCGAGGCCGAAGCTCCCGAAGGCGTCGAGGTCGTAGCCCTCGACCCACTAGGGCCCCCAGACGGGTTCACTGGGCCCGAAGGCGCCGTGGAACCCGTCGGAGAAGAAAGGGACCTCATGGCCATGAGGAAACGCTCGATCTCCTCCGGCGTCGCGTTCAGCCCAGGGACCAGGGGGTATGGGGCCGGACGCGGCGCCCGCGACTCCCGAGGAGCCGAGTGGGCGGTGTCACCGGAACCCCCGGCCGCATCGCGCGAGCGTCGGGGGGGAGTCGGAAGAGCGATGATGTCTCTTCGACTTCTTATGCTTCTTACCTGACGACTTGGACCCGGAGGAGTGGCGCCGACTCCCGGAGCTGTGACGGCTCCGTCCCCGCGACCTGTCCCTCGACCTCCCGTGGGACCGGGACCGGGACCTCACACGGCGCGCCTTCCTCGAAAGGGCCCGACAGTCGGGGCAGGCCTCGTCGTCATGGTCGACGCCCAAACATATCAAGCACTGGCGGTGGGGATCCGTAACCGACATGGTACGGTCGCACTCCTCGCAATTCTTGAATCCGGGCATCCCTAACGGCACCGTCAGAGTCGTAAAGACTTCGAAAAGGATCAAAAGATCTCCAAAAAACTTAGTCAAAAATTGACTAGAGTACTGCTCTTTCCAGATCTGCGCTGGCTGGCGCGGAAAAAAGAAGAACTGACGTCAGCACGCGGAGGCGGCGTCTAAGTACTCCGACGACGTCATCACGGCGCCCACGACGCCGACGACAGACGCGGAGCCGCAGACGACGCCTACCGACGCGCAAGGGTACTGCTACGCAAAACTTTCCGGATCCAGTCTGACGCCTGGGGATATTCTAAGGTAAGGAATCTATCACTAACGTGTCTCTTTCAGATTCTATATCGTTAGTAAGGTAAATCTTAAAGATAATAAGAGTAATACTTACATCTATTTGACGACCCAGCACCATGGTTATCGTCTTACCAACTTCGTGCCAGAAGGAAGTGAGTATGGGGCATTTCTGGAACATATGGATGTCATCAGCTTTCTCCATTCCACATTTGGGGCAAGATTTAATGTTTGAATCTTTAAATTTCGACAATCTTTTTGGGGTTCAGTACGCCCTGTGAATTGTGAACAAGTGGTTCCTTTTCAAGGTTGCAGGTTTTACGGTAGACCAGCATTTTTCTAGAGATTTTTGCCAGTAAGTTTGTAGGTCGAATCCAGGCAGGTCTTTCCTCCATGTTGTTTCAGGAACTGGACAATCTTCCTCTCCGGCCACTATGAAAGCCCAGTACCATTTAGATATTTCCTTTTTTATTGGTGTGGTTTTATCATTTCCTTCTCCAGATCTTCGTTACCCATTTTTTTTCTTTGAGAGATTTGGCACAGCTGGTCAACTGGTAATATTCAAATTTAGATAGAGCTGATTTAGTGGAAATAGATAGTTGTTCCCATGTGGTTATGGAGTTATCTATCATGAGTTGCCCCCAATTTTCGAATCTAGCAGCTTTTAGTGGTAGAGCTAGAGCATCTTTTAAACAATCTGGAGTACCAGGGGAGTCCCATATCGGAGCCATGGTGCTGTAGTACGGTGTATTTATTGTGTTCCTTATTTGGTACCATAATTTTGCAACGTTATGTAGAATCTTTAATTGTTTTTTTTTTTAAACTTTGGGTGACCAAACTTGTATAAGAAATGATCTGAATTGTCTTGTCATATTCTGTAGAAAAACTGGGTAGGATTGGTGGTTCCTTAACAGAGACCTCAAATTCTTAAATTGGAAAGCCCTATAATATTCAAATATATCTGGGCTAGCTATTCCTCCTTGGTCTTTTTTCCTCTGCAATTTGCTCCATGCAATCCTTGTACTTTTGGATGACCAGATGAAGCTGGCTAGTTCGCCCTGGATTTTTTGTAATGCGTCTTATTGGAATTCCAGGGGTATGGTATTAAAAAGATATGTGAATTTGGGTATGATTGACATTTTTATGATGTTCGATCTTCCCAGAAAGCTTAAGGGTAGTCCGTCCCACACTTTAAGTAGTTTCCTTGTTTCTGCAAGTATTCTGTTCAGATTCAATTGGGGGATTTTTTCTAGATCTTTAATCAGATTTATCCTCAAATACTTTATTTATTTCTGGTGTATGGGGTGTTAGGGTGCGTGTTCCAGCTCATAGCCTCAGTTTTCGTTTGGTTTGTTGAGTAGCCTGACACATTACCAAACTTAACTATCGTGTCCTCTATTGCATCGTTGGAGTTTTCAAAGTTATCTGTAAATATCATCAGGTCATCCGCATAGAGTGCTACTTTTTTTGACCAGTTTTGATATTTAAAAGGGGATATTGAGGTATGTTTTCTCAGGGAACAAGCAAGTGGCTCGATATAAAGGTTAAAAAGTAGGGGAGATAACGGGCACCCTTGTCTTGTGCCTCTTTGTATTTCAATGTTGCTGGTGAGACTTCCATTAATTAATATTTTTGCTCTTGGCTTTTTGTATATTTCCCCTATCATGTGGCCAAAACATTCCCCTAGGTTGTATTTATTGATAGTTTTATTTAAAAATACCCAGTTGACTCTGTCAAATGCTTTGGCTGCATCATACGTAATTATCGCGAGTGGCATTTTATCACAAATGGCTATATCTATTGTTGCAAAAAGTTCATGCGTTATTTCGTGAATTTGTCTTCCTTTTATAAATCCTTTCTGGTCGGGGTTGATTAATGTTGATATTACTGTAGATAACCTCTTTGCTATGACTTGCATGAAGATTTTGTAGTCACTATTTAGCAGTGAGATGGGTCTGTAGGATTAACAGAGTTTAGGGTTTTTCCCGGGTTTTAAAATGATGCTGATCGTCGCGTCATTCCATGAATCGGGGATCTTTCCATGATCTATATAAATAATATTTATTAGTTCTGTTAGTTGATCTACCACAGATTCCTTTAAAGCCATATAGAATTCATTGGGTAATGCGTCAGGTCCAGCGGCCTTGCCCCTTTTCAGATCTTTTATGACTGCTCTCACTTCTTCGGGTTTAATTTCGCTATTTAGCTCTTTCTTCTCTTCCTCCGTTAATGATGGGAGTGGGATATCATCTAGTAAGTTTCTGATCTGATCCTCGGTTAAGATTATATCCTCTTTGTATAGGTTGGAAAAAAAGGTTGTAAACTCCTGTATTATTACGGAATCGTCCGAGCTTAATATGTTTTGTTCAGGGTTCTGGATACAAAGTATTTTGTTTCTTGTTTGATCTATTTTAGTTCTCCACGCCAGCATTTTTCCGCAACCTTCCCCATATTCGTGGTTTGACAGTTTGCTTGCTTCCCATTTTTTCCTTACTATGTTCTCCAGGTAGTCGGTTAATCTCTCCTTGAGCTCTTGATTCTTTTTTTCTAAAGATTCCTTTGGTTCTAAGAGGCTTTCTGACGCAATTTGATTCTCCATAAGTTTGATGTTATTTTCCATATTTCTAATTTCCTGTTTCTTAATTTTAAACTTGCGAGCTCCCACATTTATTAACTTCCCCCTTGCAGATGCCTTATAGGCGTCCCAGGTAATTTGTTTAGACGTGCCGACTTGATTGTCCTCAAAAAAATTTGCAGAAGATTTTGTTAACTCATCTATACATTGCGGATCAGATAATAGAGTTCGATCAACTGTCCATCTGGGTATTGTGTTATTATTAATCATTAGGAGGGTTAATTGGACTGCAGATTGGTCAGATAGGTGAGCTGGTATATGCTCAATGCCTCTAACGCTACCTAGTAAACTCTTATCGAGTAAAAATAAATCAATTCTGGATCTTTGTCCCAGTTTTTTGTTGTGGTAAGTAAAAGGCTGTCTGTTGTCACCCTTTTGTTTCCACATGTCCATCAAATCAAGATCTTTTTTATAATTTCCTATCCATTCCCTCATTTTGGGAAGGTTTACATGTTTGCTAGGGGGGATCTATCCGTTTTGGGATCAAGTAAGATGTTAAAGTCACCACCTAATATTATGGGGGAAGTGGTGGATAAGAGCTCTGTATAAAGTTTTTGAAGAGGAGCCGGATCATCAAGATTTGGGCCGTAGTATCAGACTATAGATAGTATGTTATTGTTTATTCTTACTTTAGCTACAGCCCATCTTCCCTTGCTATCCACTGCCTTGTATTCGATCTTGGCTTTAGGTGATTTTTTAATGATGATAGCTACTCCTTTAATATCACAGTCTTGTTTAGTGCATATACATGTGTCCACCCAATTTAATTATTTCACTATTTGATCCCACTCAGTACTTAGAAGATGTGTCTCTTGCAGTATGATAATTTCACTGTCAGCTTCCTTCAAGTATTCGAGAATTCTACTCCTTCTATTGGCCGTTCTGAGTCCGTTTACATTCCAAGAAAGAACATTAATTTGTTTCTGATTTGTCGTCATTTATTTATTTTTGGATGATGTTTTAGGCTGTTTGAGTGTTGTGCTTCCCGATAACTCCTTTTATTTTGGCTAAAGAGGACATTTTTTCTTTTTTTTTTTTCCCCTAGTTTGCTCCCCACCCGTGTTATGGTTTTACTTTGTGATAAAGTTTCTTTTTTTGGTATTTACTTTTACACACCCTGAGTAAGCTTCCCTTCTTCTTTCTGGGCGATATTTTTTGTCCATTTCGAGCTCCTATTTCACCAAGGTTAAAAGATCACTTTCCCTTTTATAACTTTTCCTTTTTATTTTTTTTGTTTTTTATATCTCCGTTCGTAGTTTGTCCTTAATCTGTTCTATAAAGATTTCTACCTCTTTGGGGTCCCTGATATTGTGCATTTTGTTTCGCCACATTATCCGTAGGGCTGCGGGAAACTTCATTTGTACTGTGGCCCGAGGGATTTTAATTCTTGCATAAATGCCCCAGTTCCCACTATCTATCCTGGGTTACTTTGGACATATCGGAGCGGATTCTGAAAGACCAGTTGTCTTTTTTCAATATACCATTTTTTAAGCCTTCACTTAAACATTTTTCTTTTAGTGTGCAAGTCTTAAAATTTATTAAGATTTTTCTTGGAGTCCTTCTTTCTTTACTCTTTCCAAAGGGATCTCTATGGACCCTTTGAATATCTTCCATTAGATTGTTCTCTTTAGACCAAGGAAAGAATTCTTCTAGCAGGGAGATGGTGATTTTTTTAAGATCTGACCCTTCCAGATTTTCAGGAACATTTAGTATTCTTAAGTTGTTTTTTTCTCGCTTGGTTTTCTAGCGATTCTAGTTTTTCTTTAATAATTCTGTCGTTCTCTTTTAGCGATCTTATATCCTTTTGATTTATGTCCCCTTTTCTGGTAAGCGCCTCTACTGCGGATTCAACCGCAGTGACTCTATCTCCCAGTTCGTTCAGTTTTTGGTCTAAACTTTCACACACTTCATGTATTTTGTTCTGGTTGGCTTCCGACACTGTAAATCTCTCCCTCATTTCTCCCATCGTTTTGTCCATGAAATTTTCCATTAATTTCTCGGTCTGCTTAACCGTGCTGGTTCACTTGAGGACTGTTCAGAAGGTTCTGTAATGTGGGGCGTGGTGGAGCTCATTGTTGACTCCGGTCGTGTAGCTGCGAGTGGGCACTCTCCCCTGCTTGCGGACTTACTTGCAGCCTATGGCTTATCTCATGGAATTGCTGCTCTCAATCCCTCCTCCATTAAAGGGGGTAGGTTTACTGTATTATCTGAAGTTGAAATTAGAAGTTCACACTTATCTTGTTGAGTAACACAGCTGCCTCTGGCATGAACCAGTTGCTGGACTTTAAAGAAGGATCTCAGGGAGGGGGTTACTTTAATTTTCTGTTCTAGTTGAGGTTTTCCCTGTTCTTTTGCTTTTGCCGCTCTAGTTTTTATATTTTGTGATAGACTTTCAAGATTAGAAGACCCTTTCTGTTTCTTTTTGTGCTCCTGGGAGCGATGGACTGTTTTATGGGCGAGAAGTTTTGTTTTGGAAATTGTCTATTTCTGAGGCAGTAAGCGGAGGTTACTTTGCCACCGTTCTCGTTGGGGATTTTCGTGCCTCTACCCTCTTCGGCCTTTCTAATCTCCTGGTTATCCCTTCTGGCCTCTGTATCTCTCTCTGCCCTCACATTTCCCCTCACCACCTCTCTTTCACCCTCTGCGAGATTGGATTATTTACACCCTGCGATTAGGTCTGGAGCAGCAGCCCTCTCAACTCCTTCTCCCCCTGTACCTTACTCATGTACGTGAAGGTAGCTCTCTTGTCTCAGTCTTCCTGCTGTGGCTTGATTGCTTGGTAGTTCGCTCCGTCTCTCTGGATCAGACGTACAGTACTCTCAGAGCCCGGACCACCAGCTCGGAGTCTCCTCTTTTCCGCATGTGAGCCCGGCAGGACCGCCAATTCAGGCGACGCTGTTCTCAAACCGCCGCTGCCTCCCGCTTCACTGCAGCTGCCGAGATTCCCCCGGAACAGGAAGGGAATTCTCCCCAGTGCCTTCCGGCAGAGTTTGCTTGCATCCAACGCTGCCACCCAGGTCCCAGTGCACGCCGTCTCGTTTACTCCGGGGGCGCCTCTGTGCATACTGGGTCCTTTTTGACAGTCAGGGCACAGCATAACACCCCTGGTAGGTCATTTTGTGCAATTTCTGTGATTGCGGGTTTCGTTTAGAGAAAAAACTAAGTAGGGAAGTGGGGTTTGTGTTCCATCCCATTTTGGTGAGCTCGGAGCTCCCGACCAGGCGTCTTAGCCGGCTGCCATCTTCCTCAACTTTCACACAACCACCCGGATGGCATTGCTAGGGATCAGGTTCCATTTGATACTTCTGGTCCAACTGAGACTTTACAGATCCCTTTTATGTTTAAAACATCACTAAGTGACATTATAACTCCTATCAGCTTGTTTCATTTTTGAGATGTAAACTCTGTTGTTTCCATGCTTTCGGACCTAGAATATTATACTGTACTTGAAAGTGAAGATATGTACAGTGGAACAACTAATTAAGGTGAAAAGTTCCATTACCATCACTATGCTCATCATTGTTTACACAGAGCTAGTACTCTATGTGCAGTTTTCAATAATACACAAAGGGAACATTGCCCAACACCACCAGTGGATAGCTCAAAAACATACCTGCAAAAGTTTGCATATTTTTCTAACAACAACACTGTACACCCAGTGTCTTATTACTTTACACTTTCACCTTCCCAGGCAAAGAAAAAAATGATTTTAAACTTTCACCTTCCCAGGCAAAGAAAAATATGCAGACTGAGATTAAATTAATGTATTCAATCACAAAAGAGGGGAGAGGATCAAATTAGTTTAAACTCTACCACCCCAGACCCCCTATAACCTCAATTATATACACAAGAGGGGTGAATAGAGTGAGTAACATAAGAATACACATGCATGTATACACAACAAAATAGAGAAGGCCCCAATCGGACAAATCACTCTATTTGAAAAAACTGCCCTCACTCACATACCAAGGTATGGGACATGCTTCATCATCGGGCCTGCATACAATACGCTCTGGTGTACCCCACACAGGGCGGAGCATAAGGGAGGGGGAAAAAAATAATAAATTTCACTTAACACGACATGCAGTCGAGACAAATAGACATAGACAACACTGAAAACATAAATTGGTGAAAGTCGTGCAAACACCAAGTGATCTTAACCGAGGAGTGCGACAAAAAAGTGCAGTATGAGGAGTGATTAAAACTGATTAAAGGTGTCAACCAAAAACAACCTTTATTAAACTTTCCTTGACACCCCTACCAGGGTTAAAAAATAGATGAAAAAGGATGGGAATAAGCCTCTGAGAAGTAATTAGGAACCTCAAGGCATCCCTCCTACCACTGCCAGAGTCAACATGTTTCGACCGCTCTGTGTGCGCCTGTAAGGTCACTCCGGTCTTCTTCAGGACCGTCACATTCGGTATCACTCTGGGTATCCCCGTAATTCGGAGAAATTTTACCCCAACAGGGGGGCAGGTCTAATCCAACCGTTCCTCTCCTGTATAGTCTGTGAAGAGTGTTCCCTCAAATGCGGGAGAACATTCACGAGTTCATATAAGTTACAAACTCGAACTGGTGTCCGGTGAGGAGGACGCCCAAGAACACAATCGTCCCGTAGGCCCGTCCCGGCTCTGTCACCTACAACCGCAACACCCCTCTTGTGTATATAATTAAATGAATGTATTCAGCTTCCTTTATTTCCCTGTTACCTGTACAGGGTTACAACCTTTGGAAAGACCATATTGATTTGAAATCTGTTTGGGGAAAAAAAGATTGGCAAGTTCAGGGCAATGAGCTTTAGTTTAAAGTGTGTCTAATACAGATAGAAAATTATTTTTCTGAACACAACAGTACAGCAAACATCGTCCCTAGGCTTGGCCAAAATAAAGGACATGAATATACCAAACATTCCCACAACTGTATGTTTTGATCATTGGCAATAGTTTACAAATTACATAGAGAAACCGCTCAACAACATGATACAGAATGGTACATACAATTCTTCACATTCCGGTTCAGATGGGTGGCTAGTGTGGCAATGAGTTACTAATGGTTATTATGCACGTTTCCTAAACAGTGCAATGGGTTTCATAAGAAATAGACCAGACCCACGTTATGTGCAGACACAACACTTAGGAAGTTGTCACTCCATATAGTGTGAGCAAGTTATGCCAACCATGGCTACAACATTCCACTTTAGATGAGGTGAAATAACACTTGTCTCCTTTCTGATGACATGGACTTACAGAATTTATTGTTAGGTCCTAGAGCACCATTTAGTTAACACTTTTTATAAGCCATATATAACGAACTTTGGAAAGTTTCCCAGCAAGAAGCTGCTGAACTGATACATGAAACTTACAGAGCTAATTTAGAAAAGGCATTACCTGTAGTTGACAATGGGATGACAACAAGGATGTATTCTCTGAATAATATTGTGTCTTCAGCAGTTGACATCATACAAAATGGCATGCCTCTCTTACAACACGGGCAAAGTCAGCTTAGATCAAGAATGTAATTAGGCTGGATTTATAGACTTTAAAAGATGGTTGCATGCCATGCAAACACCTAAACGTGACTGATTTATTTTCTCCTTATAATCCAACATGTTCACAAAAAATAATGGAGAAAAAGGACGCGACTTACACAATGTTAAGCATTTAGAGAAATTATTGTTTACAGTGGCTGAAACAACATCTACCAAATCGTTAATAGATGGGCTTATCTTGCTGCCAATTTCTAACTTTCATTTCACGTCTTTCCTGAAACATTTTCAAGTAGGCAGATATGAGACATTAGGGACAGATTTGTACATGAGACATGGATCCTACCTTTCGATTTCAGATGTAGGTAATAGACAAACTGAAGTATTTCTCAGCGGAAAATAATGCAAAACTTAATCTGCCTATTTGTTTGCAAGGAGGTCATGCTTCATGGCATTTGTAATACGTCTACGGCCAACTTAGCATGTTATCTGAAAGGTGCCCCAGCTGCTGTTTTGAATTGGCTGGTATTCAGATTGATTTCAAATGGTTATTTGATGCTGAATAACCAAGAATGTTGTGGGATGAAACCGGGGGTACTCTAAGTGATGACTGTTTCCAGGGGTGTGACTTGCTGTAATAATATGTTATTTCCACCTACGTGTATAGTCAAAGTGGTGATGGTTTAGCCTTCAATAGCTATCTTTAATGTGAACTTTGATAAGTGGAGCAGACTGAAAGCGGTATTGTTCCAGAAGGAGGTATCTTTAACGTTGGCTAGAGAGACTTTTGATCTCCAAGTAGCAAGGTCTCCCTCTGAGATACAATCACTACTACGCACTAAACCCCTCAACATTTTGAGAACTGGTACACTGCATATTTACTGCATCTAATACTACAGTAGTAGTATACTTTTTTAAGTGATTGGGTCTGGCTTTGTTAGCATGTTCCATACTGTCTTCAGAGTGGTTCCATCTTTCATACACTCCCTGGTTTCCAGTGTTTTTAGAGGCTTACTGCTGATACCTTTATTGATTGTAGGTATTTTGGTCCTATTTTTGCTGCTCTGAAATTGATGTTCCATAATTGATGTTCCACTTCTCGGCCAAATGGTGGTGGAACAGCCTAACGTGCTGCATTGTTGTGAACATATCATGCAGTGTTTTGAATCGTCTTTGCTTACAAGCTTTTATGCGAGTTGTTGTTGAGCCTGGTGACGGCGAAGGAACTCTGTGTCCCACAATACCAGAGGAAGGAGGAGGAGCTCACCTGCGCAGCACACTGAAAATCGCTGTTTACCTCCCACGGCGTGGGATGCATTTCAAGCATTTTTGTGAGTTGCTGTGGAGCCTGGTGGAGTCTGGTGCAGGAGAAGGGACTCTGTGTTCCACAAAACCAATGAGGAAGGAGAAGAAGCTTGCAGACAGCTCTTCTGTGCCACGCGTTAAATAGTGCTGTTTTCCTCCTGCAGGCACGGGACGCATTTCAAGCTTTTTTGCTAGTTATTGTGGAGCTAGGTGGAGTCTGGTCACGGAGAAGCAACTCTGTATCCCACAATACCAAGGAGGAAGGAAAAGCTTACAGACAGCTCTCCTGTACCGTGCACTGAAAAGCACTGTTTACCTCTGCAGCACAGGATGCATTTCAAACATGCGAGTTGTTGTGGAGCCTGGTGGAGTCTGGTGACGGAGAACGGACTTGGTGTCCCACAATACCAAGGAGGAAGGAGGAGGAGCGAGCAGGCAGCTGTCTCTCGCTGTGCGCTGAAAAGCTCTGTTTACCTCCCGTGTTGCGGGAGGCACACAGGCAAAGCCCATCCATGCTCGTCCGAGCCTGGAGCTGGCTGGGCTGGGCCACCCCTCTTGCTTCTCCTATCCCGGGTCCTGGCGCCACAAGTCAGGAGATTCACAGCAGGCACAGCTTCTAGGGAGCCTCATCAGTAAAGATCTTCATGGGGCAGTATCCTGATCTTACAGCAAGAGCAGGTAGGAGGATGTCCACTTATTTAATTAGTCAGCCCCATTCACTTATCCTTGCTGGTGCAGTCTGTTGTCTTCCTTATCTGCTTTGTCTTGAAATTCTTGGTTATCGCAACGGTTACAGGCTTGGTTCATACTGCCCATCTTTGTAGCCGCTGTAGTACACTGTCGGACAGGTAGCTGGGGGGCCTGCAGTAACCACAATGGACTTCTCCATACAAAGGGCAGCAGGGATCTTTGAGCTGGTGGCTCGTCGGATTTCCCGCTTACCTGTAAATCATCCTCTTCCCAGTCCCTCAAGAGTTTTATCATCTCAGGTCCTAGTGCTGGGTTCAAGATCCTTACTCTCACCCACCAGACAGGAAACAGAAGGAGTGTCTGGTTCTTCCACCACACTGGTTAACAATATCAAAGTTTAATTACCCTCTTCTCGCATGCGGAGTGAGGGCATTATTATTTATCCGCTATTCAACCATCAACCCCCAGCTGGGAGAACTAGAGCAGGGGTTAAAAGAAATTGTCCCTTGACTAGTGGTAAAGCTAAGAGGGGACGCTGCATAGCGCCCACAAGTTGCAAGCCCTGATCAAGGATGATATGGTGGCCATGATGGCAGGGTTCTTGGGCTTTTTGCTGGCGAGTATGGTCTTAAAATTGGAACCATTTATGCAATGTTTAGTTACAATAGAGCTAGAACTTCTCAGGCTCAACCAGCATAACCCAGTGGGCGATAAAATACCTCATGGTGGATCAGTGGGATTATCTGACTGTTCTTGTACAGAGGGCTATAGGTGGCCTGTCCAGGATACAAGGGGTCAGGTGCAGTTATCATGCTGTGTTGTGTAGTGCAAACCAAACCTCTTGGTTCCCGGCATATTTTGGCTCATCACCAGCAAGGATAGGAGGGGGGGGGGGTATTGAAGAATCCTAGCTCAAATGATTGTTCGGGACCTTCCAAGCCCACACCGGGCGAGACAGTGAGAGGAGGGGAGGATAGATGGGGGCCGGGGCACCAGGTCCATTGAGGCAGAGGCCAATCCCCCTACATCTCCCACCTGAATCTACATTGTATGTAGTGGTTTTGGGGAATGTTCTGGTGCCTCCTTTGATTGTCTCTGAAGACTTTTATCAATTAAAGAATACATTCCTGCATTGGCTGAACTCCAACACCGCACCGGGATTAAGGGCGGAGAGATTCATCAACATGGTGCGTAGAGTCACTTGGGTTGGGAGGTCAAAACATTTTGGGAAGGAGACTGTGCTATCATCAACTTTGATAGACCCCATGTGGAAGAGAGAATCCTCATTGCGACTAACCAAGGCTATCCTAGAGGTCGTGTCTCGACCATTGTAGCCCTCTCCCAGGACTATTTTTACAGACCCCTGAGTATTACAACACCGCCTAGTGAGACAAATCCCTGGAGGTTTCCTGTTCATGCCCAGCCTGGTCAGCAGATGGCGACTCACAATTTACCCCTTTTTAATAGTTTTGCACCACTGGGATCGTTGGACACTTGTGATTGACTCCCTGTGGTTGATCTAGCGGAGCCATCAATCCCTAAACTCCAGATGGCTCATGACTCTCTAGATGATGGACTGTCAGACAGCAAGGACTAAATTTATATCATGGAACATAGCTGTCAGGTTGGCAAGTGCATTTTCTGACCCTCGTTGGAGCCTATTTATAAAAAGATTCGATGTTCTATGCCTACAGGAAATGTGGGCTATCAGGAACAACTTTTTCTTAGAGGGATACAAGTCTTACTTCATGCCTCCACCCCGTTGAGGGTGGGAAGACCCAAGGGGGGTTTGATAGTTTACTTTTCCTTAGCAGTACAAGGTAGCTTAGTGGTGTTGCCTACTGACAACTCTGGCTTGCAGGCCCTATTACTCTCTTGCAGGTCAGGAAAATTGTTGTTTAGAAAGTTTTATAATGTTACCTCTGCTCTTCCTGATGTTTGTAATATTTCTGTGTTGGGCTCCTTCTTAAGAAACCTGAATACCAATACCCCACGCTATAGTAACCTTATGCTCGCAGGAGACTCCAACATTCATTTATGTGGAGATCCGAGCGTTTCGGATCCTTATGATATGGGATGTCCGCGCTTGACTGGAATGCACCTTGAACATACTAAACAGGGAGAAATCCTTAATGTCCTAATAAATGAGTTTGATCTCACCTCGCCCATGTGTAAGTCGGACTATCATCCCCACCTTTACTGGGAGGGGATGTGATTCGTTTATTGATTTTATCTTTGTTTTAACCCCCTTTTTTTTCGCTCATTTCAGACTCCATAGAAGAGAGCATCTTTAGTGAGCATAACCCCTTGTGTATCAAGATGAGGTGGCCTCTATTAGCTAAAACCAGGGTGACAGAAGGTAGGGATATATTGCAAGCTACAGGTGGGGACAGAAGGCTCAGGAGGGAGCAGATAATACTGGCCCTTTTATTGAGTCTAGGTGCCACAAGGAGCTAGCGACCTGTATATCCCTGCAGGCAGTGCCGAGGGACATTCTTGAGGCTTTTACAGTTATTTTCCGTACTAAAGTAGATTTTCTAAAGGCCTGCCCATGCAGCACCTGGACCAGGCCCAAAAGATGGTTTGATTCCGATTGCTCTTGTGCAGCTAGGAAATGGAGGTAAGCACTAAACACTAAACTAAGGGACCGGGCTCGGCAAAGGCCTGTAGAAGGATGTATAAAGCGGAATTAAGGCCGAGTTGAGGGAGGAGGCCTGGAGCAAGCTCGCCAAGGCGAGTACCTCAAAGAATAGCTCCAAGTTATGGAGAATTGTAAATAGCCCTTTTTTGCCAGTAGATGGCGCACAGGTACTTGATGCGCACATCACAGAAGATGAATGGGTACGTCACTGCGAGGAAATGTTCGAGTGCTTGCCTCCAGTGGAGTAGGAGAAGGGTAATCTGCCTTAATAACTACAGTTGAGGAAGTAAAGAAGGACATTGTGGAGTTGTCCTGCAATAAGGCACCAGGACCCGATGGGATCGTTCCACACCTTTATATTTCCAATCTGCGATTGCCAATAGGAAGAGAGATGAGGTTCGTTCTCAGTGGACCCGTTTGCATCTCGGCTGGACCATCAGTTACCTCAGGTCAGTTGGAGACCGGATCCTCTTTTTGCCAAAACGGAAACATTTCTCCATGATTGGGCCCCGGAGAAGGGATATGCCTTTTCCCACTTCGCTATGACCACTCGAGCCTTGGCCCAAATCAGACGGCAGCGAGGGAAGTAGTCTTTGTCACACCAATCTGGAGGTCTCAAGTCTGGTTTCCAGCTCTTCTGGAACTTTCTTGGGATTCTCCATTCCAACTCCCCCCATTTCCTCATCTCATTCTCAATCCAGACCGAATTCGCCATCCGTTAGTACTAGGGGGGTTCTCTAACCCTGATGGCTTGGCAGATTACAAGGAACAATGGTTGGTACCGGGCCTTTCGCACCAGGCTGAAGAACTCCTTTCCAAAGCCTGGGCAAACAGTACTGTCAAGCGATATAAGTCAGCTTGGACCAGATGGAAGTGTTGGTGTCTGCAATGGGGTTTGGATCCAGTGGTCGCGGATGTAGTGCAGGTATTGAATTTTTTAGCGGAATTGACCAAGGAAGGTTTGCATACCATTGCATCAACATCTTCCGCTCTGCCATCTCTGCCAGACACATTCCTGTGGATGGTGCTCCGGTGGGAGAACACTATTGTATGCAGACTCCTGCGGGGAATTAGACTGTCCCTTCCACCATCTCCAAGACATTTGGCAATTTGGGACGTCAACCAGGTTCTCAACCTATTTCATTCCTGGCAACCAAACAGGTTCCTATCTTGCAAAGAGCTTTCCGCCAAGCTGATGATGTTGCAATGCCTAGTTTCCTTCAGGAGGGTATACGATATCCGGGCCCTTGATATAACGGGCAGGATTTTTCTCCTTCTGGGTGTTGTTCACAATCTCTAGAAGTACCAAGTCCAACACCAGAACTATTGAGTAACCAGCCTTCCCAGACTCCCCAAAGTTGTGTGTGGTCCAGTGCCTAAAGACATACAAAGAAATGTCAGAGGAGTTTCAACCCCCGGGTGAGAAGCTACTCCAGATCGCACTGAAGAAGCCACATGCCGTGGTCTATTCTCCTACTATTGCACGGTGGGTGCGATGGTTCATGCAGGAGGCAGGCATTGATCTGACCGCCTTCTGGGCTCTTTCCACCAGAGGAGCCAAGGCGTCTAAGGCTTTCTTCCTGGAAGCGGGATTAGAGGACATCATGAATGCTGCAGATTAGTCATCAGATCCAACATTTAAGAGATTTTACTTCATAGCCAATAGGAATGATGATTTAGGTGTATCATTTAATTTAATAATAGCTGGCGATTTTAACGCAAAACTGGGTGCTGCACCTACCGTGGTATCCTCGACTTTCTTCCCAAATATATCTGATTCTAATTGGGAGAACAATATGGACACTAGGGCACATTCACTATATACTTATTTGGCATCTTATGATGTAGAGAGAGCTGCTACAAATTTTGTTGTTATAGAGAACAAGGAGAACCCAAAGGGAGTAGTACTAGGGACCTTCGGCAGTAGTATATTTTAAAGAACAGTGGACCTTAGTTTATCAGGATCATGAAAATAATAGGCATACACTAAATAGTACGTATGACCTTTGTCCAGCCGGACAGGATTTTATTAGTTTCAGTGTTTGGCAATAGTTCATATAAACATATATACACAAGTGGGCACGACCCATGACCCACAGAAGACAAGACAAAACAGGAAAGGAATTTTTATGCAGGGGCACATAAGGCGGTCTGTACTAGTATTTATTTGGCAGACTTAATTCTGTTGCAGTACACTATTGTAACATTGTGTAACATTATTTACTACATATGGTGCTCTATGGTCGACGACGTTTCGATGCCTCAACTTAGATAAAGGGCATCATCATAAGGACACAACTTATAAATTATGTTTGTCTAGAAAGCATTTTAAAGAAATTCAGCCTACATGATATTTACATGAAAATTAAATGGAAATAAAGCGGGGAAAAAGGGGAAAAAATTGCAAAAAGCGTTAAAATGCTAGGCATAAATTGAGTACAGGTATTTACAAAATCATGCGAGAATGCTGGAACACTGTGTTTTCGCCGTATAAAACATGATGACTATGCTGGAAATAGAGCAAGTTTACACGTGGTGATAGAGAGCCAGCGTGTGGGAGGGAGTTTGATCAAGTAGGTGAATGAATTTGCGACGCGGTGATGGTGACCGTGAATAATACAGTAAAACTCTTATAGGTAGTAGAAGGATTTCTTGGCGCAGAGATGAGTAGCGTGTGGGAAGGGATTTGGTGAAGTATGTGAATGAATTTGCAACGCGGTGATGGTGACCGTGAATAGTACAGTAAAAACGTTTATGCAAATGTATAAGTAGTAGAAGGACTCTTGGCGCAGAGATGAGTGAACCATAAGAAGGACTTCAACCATTATGGTCGAGAGACTAGTGCCGCATTAGAAAATTTCTCGGTGCAGTGATTCAGAGTGCACATGCAGGGGTACGGAGGGGATAACTACCTGCGTGAATTACACGCGTTCTCCGATGTGGAGATGCAGAGTTGCAGTCTTCGTTATACTCGTTTAACAGAGCCAGTTAGTTCTGCGGGGCTAAGCGAGAAAGAGTTTTATTTAAAAAACACAATTGGAAGCGAGACTTCCTCGTACTAATTAGGGATACATAACGGATACTTACTAAACCGGCCTGTCACAGAGAATGGCGGCACGGCAGGGTGACAGTGGGGATCACTTTCTGCAAGTTGGCGGTGAAGGAGGGGATCGCTATCTGAAAGGAGGGGGGAGGAGAACGGTCAAAAGAGGCCATCAGTGGGCAGCGGCAGGTTATTAGAGTAAGGAGCAGTTGTACTCGCTTGACGTTCCTCTGGTTCAGAACCGTAGGCGCGGCAGCATTGGCCGGGATGAATCTAGAGTGAACAGAAGGGGGTAAGCATGGGGAATCTAAGGCAGCAGTGGAAAACATAGAGGAAGGGAGCCTCTACGGCGCTGTAACTACTGGAAAGAGTCTTGCACGATGGCAGGTCGGGTGAGGTTCTGGCGGTAATCTCTGCCTGTAATCTGGAAGGGCAGAGTTTAAGGGAAACCGGCATTAATAGAAATAATGAACGGACTAAGGGGGTTAGTGAACCAGGCAGGGAGGGTGGATGCGGCGGCCATATTGGAGTGGAGCCCAAGAATAGTGAGTTGAAGTGGCTTTATAATTGTGCATGGAGTGACTTATATACACATATAAACATCAAGAAATTGAATTGAAAACTTAAGTTGCATTTTAGTCTTGAGAAAAGGAATAAGGCACTTTTCGGAAATCTCTTTTTTTCAAGTGGGGTTATTCAGTATATTTACAGCAGTGAGGTCCAGTCTTCAACTCGGTTCAGTCCCTTCCGTATGCTATCCGTTCTCAGGATCCAATGAAGTTCCTCTTTGTGTAAGAGTTGGGCAATGTCTGCTCCCCGAGGGGGGGCTTTTATCTGTGTGATCACAGTCCATGTGAAATCATTTTTGTGTGGCCTTGATCCAAGAAATGTTCAACAAGGGGCGCATTGGCTGTTTGGCACCGGATCCTACTTCGGTGTTGTCCCATCCGGAGTTTGATCTTCTGGCTTGTTTGTCCTACATATATCAACATGCATGGACAAAAAATTGCATAGACGACATTTGTTGAATTACAATTGGTGAAGTAGTGTCTCTCATAGTTAATTGTACCAAATGAAAAAGTCTTGCCTTCCACAGTTGATTCAAATGAAATGCAGTTACCACATTTGGCATGACCTGTTAGTGCTGGTAAGTTCCACATATCGTTGAGGGTGGTTTTGGTAGCAGGTTGTGGTAATGTGGCGCATACTAAATGATCCTTTATATTTTTTGCCCTTTTGAAGGCAAACATTGGGCGTTCCAAATTAAGAACACCTGAGTTCAATATTGGCCAGTGCTTCAGGACACTTTTCTTTATAGCATTCGATGCCGGGTAAAATGTGGTAGCACAGGTAATTCTGTCATGATTGTTCTTAGTTTTTGGTTCCAATAAGGTATCTCTGGGGCAGTACCAAGCCCTCTTTAACGAGCGGCGTATCAGTTTTCGTGGGTAACCTCTTTGTCTGAGTTTGGCACTAAGGGTTTTAGCTTCTGCGAAATAGTCTTGTTTGAAATAACAGTTTATTCTAATACGCAGAAACTGTGAGTAGGGTAAAGAGTCCCTAAGGGCACGGGGGTGGTGGCTACTGTAATTCAGTAGGGTGTTTCGTTCTGTTGGTTTACGATGGAGCCTTGTCGTAAGGCGACCTTCAGTGTGCTTTATTTCTATATCGAGAAAAGGTATTGACTCTCTATTAGTAGCCAGAGTGTATTTGAGCCCCCCACTGTTATTATTTAGCCAATGGAGGAATTGGTTGAGTAAATCCTCTGAGTCAGTCCATAGCACGAAGATATCGTCAATGTACCTCTTCCACAGGGCGATGCCGCTGTGGAAGGGGTTAGACGCATCTAGAATGTTAGAGGTTTCTAGGTTATCCATGTACAGGGTAGCCAGATTGGGGGCAAAAATAGCCCCCATAGAAGTTCCGCGGACTTGGCCGTAAAATTGTCCCTCGAAGAGAAAGAAATTTTTTGTTAGGCATATTTCAAGTAATTGTAGAATGAAGTTGGTTGGAACATTATGGGGACGAGGGATGTGTATCAAGGATTTTCTCAATCACACGTAGGGACTCGAACATCGGGTATGTTCGTATACAGTGATTCCACATCCAGCGTGCACATAATGCTGGATGTGGGATCAAATGGGTATTCTTCAATGAAGTTAATCATTGACATAGTATCCTTTATGTAGCATGCAGTGTCAGGGACAAATGGTTTGATGAAATGATCGATGTAATGTCCTAGGGGCTCCAAAATGGAGCCACAGCCCGAGACAATGGGCCGCCCTGGGGGGTGTTCTGAGTTTTTGTGAATCTTTGGTAAACAGTAAATTACTGGGATTCTAGGAGCCTTGGTGTTGAGAAACTCGAATTCTTTTTTAGATAAAAAGCCTGACTCATGACCTAAAAGCGCACGGGTACAGCACCAAATCGCCCAGTTGGGTAAAGTCTGTTTAAGACGCTATAGTCTGGCTCTGCTCAATGCGCATGCGCATTGAGAGGCGAGACCTAAAAAGAGACTTCCGAAAAGTGCCTTATTCCTTTTCTCAACACTAAAATGCAACTTAAGTTTTCAATTCAATTTCTTGATGTTTATATGTGTATATAAGTCACTCCATGCACAATTATATAGCCACCTCAACTCACTATTCTTGGGCTCCACTCCAATATGGCCGCCGCATCCACCCTCCCTGCCTGGTTCACTAACCCCCTTAGTTCATTATTTCTATTAATGCTGGTTTCCCTTAAACTCTGCCCTTCCAGATTACAGGCAGCGATTACCGCCAGAACCTCACCCGACCTGCCATCGTGCAAGACTCTTTCCAGTAAGTACAGCGCTGTAGAGGCTCCCTTCCTCTATGTTTTCCACTGCTGCCTTAGATTCCCCATGCTTACCCCCTTCTGTTCACTCTAGATTCATCCCGGCCAATGCTGCCGGGCCCACGGTTCTGAACCAGAGGAACGCCAAGTGAGTACAACTGCTCCGTACTCGAATCCTGCCGCTGCCCACTGATGGCCTCTTTTGACCGTTCTCCTCCTCCCTCCTTTCAGATAGCGATCCCCTCCGTCATCCCCACTTGCAGAAAGTGATCCCCACTGTCACCCTGTCGTGCCGCCATTCTCTGTGACAGGCCGGTTTAGTAAGTATCCGTTATGTATCCCTAATTAGTACGAGGAAGTCTCGCCTCCAATTGTGTTTTTTAAATAAAACTCTTTCTCGCTTAGTCCCGCAGAACTAACTGGCACTGTTAAACGAGTATAACGAAGACTGCAACTCTGCATCTCCACATCGGAGAACGCGTGTAATTCACGCAGGTAGTTATCCCCTCCTTACCCCTGCATGTGCACTCTGAATCACTGCACCGAGAAATTTTCTAATGCGGCATCTAGTCTCTGGACCATAATGGTTAAAGTCCTTCTTATGGTTTACTCATCTCTGCGCCAAGATCCTTCTACTACCTATACATTTGTATAAACGTTTTTACTGTACTATTCACGGTCACCATCACTGCGTTGCAAATAAATTCACCTACTTGACCAAATTCCCTCCCACACGCTACTCATCTCTGCGCCAAGAAATCCTTCTACTACCTATAAGAGTTTTACTGTATTATTCACGGTCACCATCACCGCGTCGCAAATTCATTCACCTACTTGATCAAACTCCCTCCCACATGCTGGCTCTCTATCACCACATGTAAACTTGCACTATTTCCAGCATAGTCACCATGTTTTATACGCCGAAAACACAGTGTTCCAGCATTCTCGCATGATTTTGTAAATACCTGTACTCAATTTATGCCTAGCATTTTAACGCTTTTTGCAATTTTTTTTCCCCTTTTTCCCGCTTTATTTCCATTTAATTTTTATGTAAATATCATGTAGGCTGAATTTCTTTAAAATGCTTTCTAGACAAACATGATTTATAAGTTTTGTCCTGATGATGATGCCCTTTATCTAAGTTGAGGCATCGAAACGTCGTCGACCATAGAGCACCATATGTAGTTAATAATGTTACACAATGTTACAATGGTGTACTGAAACAGAATTAAGTCTGCCAACTAAATACTAGTACAGACCGCCTTATGTGCCCCTGCATAAAAATTCCTTTCTTGTTTTGTCTTGTCTTCTGTGGGTCACGGGTCGTGCCCACTTGTGTATATATGTTGTTTATATGAACTATTGCCAAACACTGAAACTAATAAAATCCTTTCCGGCTGGACAAAGGACATACATACTATTTAGTATATGCCTATTCTTTTCATGCTACAAATTTTGTGACATCTACTATCCCAACGAATATGGGAAGGGGGCCAGGCTCTGAAATGGATTACATCTTTATTTCTGGAACTATGCACTTTCTTGCTTCGGGAGAGGATGTCCTACCCACTTTATATATCGACCATAACCTGTTAACGCACTCTATAAAAGTTCTCCCTAATAGACTTAAGTGCAATGGCTGGTTTAAGCAATCAGTATCCGCGAAAGTTGCAGGGCACAGATTAGTCTCGTATTTTGCAAACTCAAAGACCATAATGTGTATAATTATAGATGGGTGTGAGGAATTGATCAATTCCTGTATATCAGAGGCACTTGGACCGAATGTAGTGTTAAGATGTTTTGCAGAATTAACTGCTTATATAAGAGATATGCTCACAAGACCCATTTTTAATAAAATAAGACATAATAAATCTGGGTTCATTAAGGCTTGCAGGAATGCAAAAACTAGACTAAGGACGGAATTGATGCGCCATCCAAGGGACCGGGAAGCAATTGGTACTTGTAGGAAGACTTACACCCTGGCACTAAAGAAGAGAAAGGCTGACTTGAAGGATGAAAAATGTGAAACCTTGGTATCAGCTTGTCAAGCCAAGGACCCTCAGGCTTTTTGGCTTCGGCCCACGTTTATTGCCTGATAAAGTGAGCACTAATATTGGCCCTGATAGTTGGATAGACCTTTTTAGTAGAATTTATTGTTCTGGTGTTTCTAACCCAAGAGAGAGAAATAGTCGACAGTGTGTTTCCCTTGAACATTCAATTTTTCTTCAGATGAGTGCCATTTTCAATAGCCCCTCTAAAAGGGAACCTCTGCCTAATGGGATCCTTATGGACATATTTAAGGAGAACCCAGGGTTTTGGTCCCCTCTGCTTACAAATATAAATTCTGCTTGTAAAGTTGGTGTTCCATTCTCCTGGTGCAAATCTATTATCGGGCCGGTTTTTAAAAAACGGAAACGTACATTACTCAAGTGCTATCGCTCAATTTCACTTATTGATTCTGTCACCAAGCTAACTGGGAGAATGAAACTGGACTGTCAGTTTCTTTGGATTACGGAGAAGATTATTCTTTCTCCCCAGTTTATTATGAGTTTAGAAAGGGCCTTGGCACTATAGAACAATGTTTAATCCTCACCTCCTTGTGTCCAAATATGCTTGCAAGAGTATTTTGCTCCAGTTGGCATTTATGAACTTAACAAAGGCCTTCGACTGTGTAAAGAGACCCAAGCTCTGGGATATGTTAATCTCCCTGGGAATTGAGGTGGACTTGGTGGCTTTTTTGCGTCATCTTAATTAGGATTTATCTACATCAGTTAGGTATGGCATGCTGGAGAGTTCTCATCTTGCTTCACAGTTAAATCAGAGATTGAAAAGGGTGTGAGTTGGCACCCATTTTATAATTGTTGTATATAAATGACTGTTAGACCTGGCTTTTACAGTGGGTTTATCCCCAGGTGTTTTGCTTTGAGGCCTTCTGTTTCTGACCTGTTTTTGTTGGTTTTGTGACTCTGGGCACTTTACCACTGCTGATAAGTGCTAAAGCGCATTTGCTCTACCTGTACATTGTATGTATAGATTGGTGTTTCTTAATTGGCTGATTTGATTTACTAGTCAGTCCCTAGTACAGTGCACTTTGTGTGCCCAGAGCCTGTATATCAAATGCTGCTAGTGGGCCTGCAGCACTGATTGTGCCACCCACATAAGCAGCCAGTAAATGTAACTCAAGACCGCCATTGCAGAGCCTGTGTGAAGTCTAGCACTGCCATGTCGACTTGTCAAGGTCACCCACTTGCCAGGCCCCAACCTTACCTTTTCTTATGTATGGATCACCCCTAAGGTAGGCCCAAGGTACCCCTGTGGGCAGTGTGCACTCTATGTGAAAGGTGGGACATGCCCTGCTGAGTGTGGCATGTCCTGATAGTAAAATACTGCCAATTTCGTTTTTTACTATTGCAAGGCTACCTGTTCCCATGGAATATAATGGGGAGTTTGCTTATAACATCTTATAAACATATCTCCCTTTGGGAACAAGGTAGGAAAATAAAGTTTAGTATGCCTGAACTCAGAATGTTAAAATGCATCTGTTAATGAAGGTGCTTTTTTACATTCTGTGTTTGAAAATACCACTTTTAGAAAGTAGGTATTTTCTTGTTTAGCCATTCAGTGTGCCTCTGCTAGGATGTGCTTTAACTGTCTGGCTTTAGAGTGACAGGGGCTGGGAATAAGCAGTGCCTCCAGAGATTCTGATGGGTCAGGGCTGAGCTGAATAGACCTGGGCTGCATTTAGAGTAGGGAGAGGAGATTTCCTTTAATCTGAATGGGCCTGGTCTGCCTGACACAATGCTGTCTCCACCTCCTGCCAGAAAGCTGCACCAGAGAAGATAGAATGGTTTTGACTGAGCACAGGGCTTCTCTGCCACCAAAGAACAAAATAATTTGTGTATAAAAAGAGGGGCCCAGACCCCAGACTTTTAGATCACTTCTGGGAATCAAGAGGGACCTTTGCCAAGGAGAAGAGCCGGAGAAAATGAGGAGGAATACTGCCAATGTGCTGTTTTGCTGTCTGAGATTGGCCTGCTGTAGCTACTTGCTGCCAAGAAAAGGAGAAGGACTTTGCTGTTTGCTGTGTCCCATGCTTGAGGAAGATCTCCAAGGGTTTGAAATAGAGCTTGGCTCCTGTTCTGAAGTCTCAAGGACCCACAAACTTAATTTCTTCTGTCTTTCTGCATCTGGAACTGCTGTTTCAGCTGCCACAGAAGCAAGTTGCAACACCGACATCGACGAGCAACGCCATAACTTGCACCGAAGCCGTGGGCACCGCTCGCGAAGAGGATGACACACCACTATGACTAGCACCGCAGGCCCGAGGCCTTCTGACGCCATGCCACATCGACTCCAAAGCTGTCACAGAGGCCGCTACCTGCCGCGGAGCAGAGGACACCGCCCGTGATGCCCACGACGTACCGTCCCAACTCGCACCAACGCCAGTGCTTCATCCATGCGGAGCCGATACTCGACGTGGGTTACTCCCAAATCCATAGACACCACACTATCGTAAGGAACTTACGCCTTGCCACCATCGTAACAACACCTCCTGACACAGTAAGGAACCAACGTCTCACCTTCCCTGCATCGCAGTGAGGACCCAAAGTTTCACCTCCCCTGGGGTCGTAAAGACCGGCGCCAACAAAGCATCACCTCCCTGAAGCCATGCACCGTCCTTGCTTTCATGGTTTCCAAGGTTCTGTTCTTTGGGGGTCTGCTTGAGTCTGCGCCCGACGGTGCGCACTTCGCGGTCAGCGCCATACTTTGGGATTTTCATCTGTCACAACGTCTTAATAACTCCAGATTTGTTGCTGCACACTTTATTTGAGTGAATAACCTATTTTTAAGGATATCTTGATAGCTGTATTATGGATTTTTGTCGTTTGGTCTTGTTTTCATTTAGATAAAGATTACTTATTTTTCTAAACTGGTGTGGTGTCCATTTGTAGTGTTTTCACTATATTAATGTATGTGCTCACAAATGCTTTACGCACTGCCTCTGAGATAAGCCTGTCTGCACGTGCCAAGCTACCAATTGGGTGAGCAGGGGTTATTTTAGAAGTGTATCTCCCATACCCTGACTAGGAAGAAGGGTCCCTACTTGGACAAAGGTACCTACCTCTGCCAACCAGAGACCCCCATTTCTAACAATAAACTTGAAACTGAAATGGTTAATGTTGGGGTGGATGTTCTGCTGGTTAACAAAAAACATATACGGAGATGATGTTGTGTTACTTGCCACGACGGCCAAAAGTTATTAATTTACACTTTTGTGGCATTTATGAAAAAGTTAGACCTGGAAACTAATTTTGGCAGAACTTTCGTTAAGGTTTGTGGCCCCAAAAATACCAAAACACGCTGTAAGAGTATTAGGGAAGGGTAATTGAAAAAGTGAACCAGTGCCCGTACCATGGGTTCATGTCTGACAACACATGCACCGGGGTTGTTTTGCAGGCGGATGGCACAATTGTTTCGATATGAGGTAGTGTATGCACCGTGATGCAGATACATCCCCTGTTGGAGGCACAACGTAGGAGTTCAAAACAATGATTCAAAGGTTCGTGTTCATTTGAAAGTATTTAATCACATTAAGTGGAGTTCAATCCATCGATATTTTCAATCATATCGGGAATGTCAACATTGCAAAGGTAAAGTAGCGGTGATGCGGGGGGAACGCCTCCGATGCATTTCGGGCCAGTGGCCCTTTTTCAAGGAGCGCTAGAGAGAAGACAAACTACCATAAGGATAAGGAAGTGAAACGGAATAAGGGTGTTAAGCATTAAGGTGCCGATCAATGGTGAGGGCCAAAATTAAAATGGGTAGTGGAGGAAGTGGAGGGTAACGGGGTAACGTCAGCGCGTGACGAAGGTAACTGGCAGTGAGGGAGTGGGGTCGCAAAAATGGTGAGCACAAGCGGTGCCGGGTTGAACTTACTTCTTAACGCATGTAGTGAGGCACACTACTTCAGGAAAGCTGGAAACGCCTGAAATGCGTGGCTGCGGGTGGTTGTTAAATGAGTATGAAAAGGATGGAAAGAAAAGATGGACAAAAAAGAGGAGGGTGCGGAAATGGATGGCGGGTAGGGAGGGAACTGTGGCGGCCATGTTGGAAGGGTGTGCAATGTGGGGAAAGCAGGTCGGAACAATGCATATCAATACAATATAAACAACAGTGATGATAACAATTTACAGAAAACAACTAAATTCGATACGATCATTGAGACCATGAGGTTTAATGGTCTGAAGACGATAAATCCATTCTAGTTCTCTTTGGAGAAGGAATTTGTTCATGTTGATGCCTTCTTTTTTGGTGACTGTCTCAAGAATGATAAATTGAAGTTGAGCAATGGTGTGTCTAGCTTCAGTGAAATGCGTGGCTATGTTGGACTTGTCGAGTTTCAATCTTATGTTTGACTTATGTTCGTTCAAACGTATTTTCATCTTGCGTTCGGTTTTACCGACATATAGCTTCCCACAGGGACATTTCAGAGCATAGATGAGGTTTGAAGTATCACAGGTGGCATTGACGGAAAGTTTGATGGGATGACCTTTCATTGGGTGTCTGATAATGTTGCCTTTGATGATGTTGTGGCAATGGCTGCAATTAAGACATGGTTGAGTGCCTTTGAATTTGGTAGGATGGGCAGAGGTGGTTGAGAGAATTTCTTGAATATTTTTACTCCTGGAGTACGCAAACAGTGGTGGTTGATTGAAAATGTCCCGAAAGTCTGGGTCCATTTGGAGAATAGGCCAATGTTTAAGAATTATTTTCTTATACATGGTGCTTGAAGTAGAAAATTTCGAAACAAGGACTATGCGTTGAGCATCATTTTTGGGTCTTTTAGTCAGGCTTTCATGTCTGGAGATTTTAGACACCCTTGATTGTGCCTCTGTGAGGATGGTTTCTGGGTAACCTCGCTGGAGAAAACGATCATGCATTTCTTTCATGCGTGTAGCTGTGGTGTTGTCGTCTGAAACGATTCGTTTGACACGCAACATTTGTGAGAATGGCATGTGTTTTTTGAGCGTTCCCTGGTGAAAGCTCGAGTAGTGGAGGGTGTTGTTGCGGTCGGTAGGTTTCCTATATAGGTCCGTGCTGAATCCATTATGGTTAATGGTAACATTTACATCGAGAAATGAAATCTGTGTGTCACTGATTTCCCACGTGAGTTGAATTCTTTCGTCTTTGGTGTTGAGTGCCAGTAAGGCATCATGGAGTGACTCTTTGGTGTTTTTCCATACAAGGAAAAGGTCATCGATGTATCGAACGTACATTTTCATGTTGTCTTGAAAGGTTTGATTAGAATAGATGTGTGATTGTTCGAAATTGTCCATGTAAATATTTGCATAAGTGGGCGCGGCACAGTTTCCCATTGCCATCCCGGATAACTGTAAGTACCATTTGCTATCGTTTTCAAAGTAGCTGTGGTATAAAGTGTAGGTCATTAGTTCCAGAATGAAAGATTGTAGCGGTGGATCAATAGTGCTGTTCAGAAGAGCTGCTTCAATCGCATCGATGCCCCCTGAGTGGGGTATGAATGTGTATAAAGAATTGACATCTGCAGTGCAGAGGATGTATGATTCATGGTCTAGAAATTGCATGGTGGAGAGTTTGAGTAGAAAATCAGTCGTGTCGTTGATGTGACTTTTGGATTTGGTGACAAGTGGTTGGAGGTATTTGTCTATGAATTTTCCGGTGGGTTCGTGGATGGAACCTCGGGTTGAAACGATCGGTCTGAATGGTGGGTTGTGGAGATTTTTATGAATTTTGGGACTCATGTGGATGGTAGGACTTCTGGGGAACTCAAGTAGAAGAAAGTTTTTGGTACGATCTTCGATGATTCCGTTCCGATGTGCTCTGATGACAATGTTTTGTAGGGTGTTATAAAACTCCCGGTGGGATTATTGTCCAATTGCATGTAGGTGGAGCTGTCCTGTATGTGCTCATGAAGTCGTTGGATATACATTGAAGAATCTAAGATGACTAGGGCGCCGCCCTTGTCAGCTTTGATGCATTTGATGGCTTGGTTATTGGCGAGTGATTTGAGGGAGTCACGGTCTTTTTTGGTGAGATACTGATGTTTGATTTTCCTAGTGAAGTTGAGTTTCGATAGATCGTTGCGAACGAGGTTCTCAAATAAATCAATGCTTTTGTGGCTGCAAGGCGCTTGAAAAGTACTGGTGGGTCGTAAACCCAGTAGTTCGTCTGTCTTGGATTTGGGAGTTGGTGGTAGAACGTTGTCAAAGAAATGACGGAGTCTGAGTTTCCTGGTGAATTTAAACGTGCTAACCTCAAGTTCCAAGAGGTTAGTGGAAGTTACAGGAATGAATGAAGTGCCCTTCTCAAGGAGATTGATCTGATGTTGAGGGATGGTAGTATTGGAGATGTTAATTACGAGACGTTCTTTCTGTTCTTGACCGTGCTGCGTGTGTTGGGAGGATTGGTTTCTTTGTCTTTTTCTTTTGGTCTGGCTCCTCCTGGGTCTTCGGTTGGTGTTGGGCCTGATTCTAAAAAAGGAACCGCAGTTGATGTGGCGGTGGAAGTGTTAGCTTGTGGATCATTAGGTGAAGTGGTTGTAGGTTTGCGGGTGGGTCGGGATGATGAATCACTCGCTGAAGATGAGATGTCGGATTGAGGATTAGGAGGTCTATTACGGCGCCGTTGGGCGTAGATGTCAGCCCAGGTGTATACCTCGTCAAGTTTATAGTCGAGAGTATCTCTGCGGAACTTTCTTAACTTGCGTTCATGAATTTCCTTACGATGTTTTTCAAGAATACTCTCAGTATCTTCTAGAGTTTTGGTTAATTCTTCAGGGGTAAGCATGTTTTTTAATTCGTCATCGACCTCTTTGATTTCGTGTTCTAAATCTTTCAGGATGCCAGAAAGTTCCTCCACAATTAATAGAATCAGGTCTAAGCTGCATTTGTTGAGGATGCCATCCCATTTGTCTTTAAATGATTTTGAGTTTTTGCATAACAATGGTCTTAGAGAAATCCGTAGGCCTCGTGGGATCCTGAGGGCCCGGTGGTATTTTAACAATGTACTCGCGTGGAGTTTCTGATTGATATGTCTTTTGGATAAATAAAGAAGTTGTTTGATGCATTGTTCCTTGTTGCGTGCGGTTGAGGTGGTGGGAATGTCTTCCTCTATTAGAGAATAGATACGGTTGCGTTCATCATCATCGTATGCCAGAGTGTGTGCTCTGGCTGGAGTACTTTTGCTGATCTCGTCAAATTGCATTTTAAATGCGTGCACCCGCCGGATGGCGGAAAGAATTTCACAAAGAAGTAGGGAATGGAGGGGCACAGCTGTTTTGTACAAATCCGTTGTAAGAAGGGTATGATGATTCGTGTGCTCTCGAGGGTCGTGGTTCCGTCAAACCGCGAAAATTAAATATGAGGTAGTGTATGCACCGTGATGCAGATACATCCCCTGTTGGAGGCACAACGTAGGAGTTCAAAACAATGATTCAAAGGTTCGTGTTCATTTGAAAGTATTTAATCACATTAAGTGGAGTTCAATCCATCGATATTTTCAATCATATCGGGAATGTCAACATTGCAAAGGTAAAGTAGCGGTGATGCGGGGGGAACGCCTCAGATGCATTTCGGGCCAGTGGCCCTTTTTCAAGGAGCGCTAGAGAGAAGACAAACTACCATAAGGATAAGGAAGTGAAACGGAATAAGGGTGTTAAGCATTAAGGTGCCGATCAATGGATCATTGTTTTGAACTCCTACGTTGTGCCTCCAACAGGGGATGTATCTGCATCACGGTGCATACACTACCTCATATTTAATTTTCGCGGTTTGACGGAACCACGACCCTCGAGAGCACACGAATCATCATACCCTTCTTACAACGGATTTGTACAAAACAGCTGTGCCCCTCCATTCCCTACACAATTGTTTCGATAGCCATATCAATTGGGAAAAAGCCCCTAGCCCCTAAACAAAAGGTCTATAGTGTTAGATTTCATACTGGTACCCTGATATAGGTCTAGGCAACATCGTACACTTTCCCTACATCATCTCCCCTTCATTTCATATGAACGAGCCTTATAAGGACATAACTCCAAATAAGGACAGACTGCCTTGTATGCACATAACGCCTTATAAGGACTGTAGCCTTTTATGAAATAAACCTTTCACATAGTTCCATGCCAAAGGTTGGTTTTCCCAATCAATATTGCTAAGACGTCATCCTTAGCACATATGAATAATTTATGAGTATACCCTACAGGAGGTCCACTTCACCTCTCCCATTGACGCACAAGGTTTAATCCCCAACATCATCCTCATATTGAACGATGTGGAACATATGTGTGAGAAGTTGGCCTGATATATAGTGCTCACTATTCTAATGATCACTTTGTATCATTCAAAACAACCCTTATTGATGATTGGTTGTAAGTCAACCTTATAGACCAGCTATCCTAGTAGCATGGACAAGAGCAGTCTTTAGGCTAAACTCTAGAGGGCGTGTTAAGCCAGCTGTTTTACCATCACATATACCCCTTGAACACCAAGTGAAAGGACACCACACAAGTTGTTATAAAAATAATGTGTATTTATTAATAACAAGACTACCCTGAACTCTTTATGAGTCAGGGAGCTAAGCACAATACAAAACTCTTAAGAAAATACTGCAAGTTGCACAAATAACACAAATGCCCGAGGGGCACGAAAAACCATATACTCTAAAAGTGGAATGCGAAATACTAGCAGGTAAGTAACACGATCCAGAGGCTTCAGGACCGCTAGGACTACCTTACTGAACCCTAAGGTTAGGAGCAGGAGGCCTAGGGAACCCGGGTGCATAGTGTGAACTCTTACGCGGGATGCGGGACAAAGTCTATGGATGCTAGTAATTCTAAAGTTACTGTTTCCGGACGAATCCGACTAGGTAGACTAAAAACGAAAAAGGATCTGGACACTAGGATAGTGAACCTGTGCTGGACCACCGAAATGCTCGGGTTACCTAGCCCAGGGGCTGCGGCTGCATAGGGTTCAAATGACGTCGGGAATCCTCGTTGTAGTCTATGGAGCCTGAAAAAAGATGTTGCTGGCAGGCGACCAGTGAAGATGCTCGGTGTGATCCAAGGCTGGATCAGTAATGAAGACGACCTAAAAGCAGAGGGGACTCAGTTCTCAATCACTAGCCAGTGATTGTGTGGGCACCAGGATGGCACCGGATGAAGTCACCGCGATCAAGAGAGTGGGTGACGCTGGATCTGCAGTCACACGGACCAGGAGGCGTTGTCGGCGACCAGGCTGGAGGTGCGAGCTGTCCCACGATGGTGTCTGCTGTCAGCGATGCTGGATCCAGGATTGGAGCAACAAGCCTTGGCAAAGGCAAGCCCACGCGGTGGAATCAAAATGGCGTCTGGAGTGGACCAGGAGGGTCCAGGGCACTTCTTGTTGAACAAGGAGCAAGGGCCAGTCTAGAGGACCTAGACCAGCGGTGAAAACGTTGTGGTACGTCGTCAGGAGGGCCACTAGCCAACGTGGCAAGCAGCAACGAAGCAGAAGGGCCCCACGCAGATCTCGTGGATGCTGGGGGGCTGGACTTCGGCGCTGGAGCTGCTCAGGGTTGGGGCTTTTCAAACCCCAGTGCACCCACTCGAGGATCCCTCGGCGGTCGTGCTGGTTAAGCGTCGTGCGGGTTTTGAAGATAGCCGGTCCCACGGGTCTCGTCGCACCCCACGAATCTCAGCTGGGCTGATGATGCAGGTAGAGGTCAGAGATGGTAGGGAATCCGGGTCTCGTCGAGCTGGTCAGTCTTGATCCGGAGGATGGACGTGCAGCAAACCGCAAGCGCTTAGGTGGTGCCTGCTGGTGCAGGGTGGCTACTCCTTAGCCACAAGGGAGAGTCTTCAGAGAATGTCAAGAGTTCCTTTCGTGGAAAGTAGTTCAAAATTCAAGATTATCCAATTTGGGAAGGGTGCCCGCTCCTACCTTTATTCTAAGAAAAGGGGCTGGCACGCGACTAGGTCCTGCCCATGGGTGGGACCAGGAAGGGGGGGTTACACCCCTCCCCTTTGTCCGGTCTCTCCCCAGCTCAGGGGCTGGTGTGCCCCTGGAACTGGTTTGAGCCGGCATATGCACAGTGAGCACTGGGGTGCCACTTGCAGTCACCTTCCTCTCAGCCCTGCCTACCTGGGATACACAAAGTCCTGTCTGGGATGGTGCTGGCACCGCCCCTGACAGGAAACCCTTTGTCCGAGCCTTCCTCGCTGGAAGGACTCCCAGCAGCAGGAGGTCAGACTTGTGTCTGTGGTGGCAGCATCCATTTTGTGATGCTGAGGCTCGAGTTAACTTTAACCGGGGTTCACAGTTACATACATGTCGTGTCCCTCTAGAAGGGTGGAATGCTAACCCCGTCGCCAGAATTGGTGAGGGGTTAGTATTCCAATTCGTATGACACCTTACTCGACATGATTTGATAATGGTATGCCAAAGTTAGCATTTGACCGCGAGGTTCATAATGCACTTAAGAGTATATGGTATAGCGTTATCGTGGAACAGCTATTAGGACTTGGTTCGGCAAGCTGCAAATGGGCTCAGCTCATGCCAGAGCACCATCTCACATACTTCCAAGCACTCTGCCTTCAGGATTGATAAGGCCTGCCATAGGAGTGACTGAAAGGAATATATGTGTCCATTTTAGAGTTAGATATAGGAATACTATATCTAAAGCAAAGGGTGCATACACCACCTTGCCCAAGCTGTCGTGCAGCCAGTTGTGTCAGATTTGGATGGCCAGCCAGGGGTGGCATAATACATGCTGCAGCCCCTGGTAGGCCCTGGGTGCACCTATGCCCTGGGTACCTAAGGTACACTGTACAGGGGCTGATAAGGTGACTCAGTATCCAATTAGATATGTACCTAAGGTACATGGAATCCATTTTACAGAGACAGCAGTGGGCCTGGGGTCCTGAATAGCAGGGCCCCAGGTCAACTAAGTCGAAAAACCAGCAAAACACCAGGCAAAAAGTTGGGGGCAACCATAGTCAGATATCCACCTTCCTTCAATATGCACATAGACTGTATAAATATAGCACCTCTTGCTATCAGTAAGCAGGAGAGAACCAAGACTTCAAGGCCGACACACTAACCAGAGATGCTGCAGCTCCGGCACGCCGTTGTTCCAGCCAACAGTGGTCTGATGATCCCTTGCTGTTTGTCCAGCTGAAGTCCAGGACGAAGTCCCACACTCTCACTATTCAGGTATGGGGTTTCGACTAAAGCCTAAAGGGATTCTTGGCTCTCAGACTTAGATTTTTGTCTCTTAGACTTAGGCTCTTAGGCACCTTCTTACATGCTACGTACACTTAGGTACATCTAGACAGGCATCTTAGGAGTACGCACTTTATTTTATAAATGCATTTCATATTCACGTATGTGTTCATGACTATTGCAAAATGGTAGAACAATACTATTTCTTCTTATTCACTGTCCTCTTGGTTCTATATCTCTGTTACTGTATTGCAGTTGTAGCAGCGCACTTATTTTACACAAGAAGAACTATGGTACAATAAATTCTTATTCTAAACACGCTCGACTGTTTCTTCTGTGTATCTCTCTGAGAGCAAAACAAGCAAGCACGAGTGACAGGGTGAAAAGTAGTATATTGTTTCCACGAGTCTGAGGTTATTATGTTCTGAAGTTGCAAAAACGAATCTCTCTGATAACAGGAGATTCTAGTAGCACTGCGAGCTAGCTAATGCGAAAACAAAGGCTGATATATTCAGTGGGGGTGTAGTGACTCAGTTTGCCACCAAGCCCACAGTATATGTTATCCGTAAACAGCGCAGGTCCTGCATGAAAGGGTACTATCGGAACTACACTACATGGCGCCCAACGTGGTCTAACGGCACACAAAGTGTCAAAAATGGTTTGCCCAGAGTGGTAAATACATGGCGCACATACTCAACAGTAGAATCTGAGTAGCTCAGTCGAGCTTATTCTCAGAGACCCTACTTATAAAACCCAGAGACGTCTGGAGTAGGTGGGAAAAACTCTGCCACAGCTGAGAAGGCAAGATATCCTATGTATTGGCTGTTGGCTAAGCAAGCTTGAAAGGAATATTCCCAAAATTGTGCAAAAACATTTGCATAAAACCGTTTTCATAATTTCCTTAGACAGTAATTCCATGTCTTAAAAACACGAACTCAGACGACGAGGGAGACTTACACCTAGGACTTAATCAGTCTGGTGAGGAAGATTCAGATGCAATACATATTGCACCCAAAGACAGACTCTTACAAGTAAACTACTCAAACATGGGTTACCACACAGAGGAGGTGTAGTAATATTCAAGATAGACGCACACAAAGATTTCAAAACAGAGGTATTCTACTCATGGGTTATATTCCCACAAGCAGATGCTGTAACAAAAACTTTTCATTATTACAAACATGAAGAAGTTCCAGCGGCTTACACTCCGTTTGAGGAGACTGAGATTCTGCTTACTTTCCAGGAACATAATTTCTGGTTTGATGGCGCCCTACCGCACACAAGAACAATAACAAGGCTTGGTCCTTTGGGAAGACCAGGAACAACATGGCCGATATTAGCGACCTATGCACCACATCCAGACATTGACACAATGCCACGTGATGAACTACTTGCAAGAGTTTATAAAACTCCACAGAAACATGACACACTTTGTCTTCAGGACACTAGCGGTTCAACCTACAGTAATTACACCTACTGCAAGTCTTACACAGAGCACTAGTACTAAAATTACTCCACAAACATTACACGCAGTAATGGGCAAAGTGCCCACAAAACATGGACAAATTCCTTTCTGGGTAGCTCAGAAAATAACCCAGTTAGAAGCAGTATTCCCAAATACAACACTGCTTGAAAAACACAGAATCTTAACCATCTGTTTGCCTATGGGGATTACACCACACTTAGAGGATTGCACCTTTTGGAGTACAGTCTTTGCTGCCATATATACTAGAACTCATGGTATTCCTTCATTAGCAGGAGTACCAGATGCATTAAGACAAATACAACATGACTATGGAGCAGAACCTGCCCTAAACTTAGGGATGAAGTTATCAAATATCTATGACCAGGTATCAGCCATAATACTAGCTAATATTAAAGGGGAAGCAGCATCAGTGGCAATCCGCCAACGTCTAAGGGAGTTCTCTCCATTAGAACAGGAGGCTGAACTACCGAAAATAATTGAAACTGCATTTGCAGAATTAGGCAGAGATAGTTTGGGTGGGAAGAGCTTTAAAACCTCAACTACAGGGCAGTCCTGAAAAGGACAATTCCAAGCAGACAAATACTTCTTTTAAAAAGAAGTGGGACAACAAAAAAGAAAACTCAATCCCGAGGTAGGACTCCTCCACAGGAACGCTCTGAAAGGAGGTATACCTTAGGAATAGGGATAACATTAGGAAACCTGTCAGGTATCAGGATTCTGATACACGTTCCTCTCGTTCTTTCAGGGCTCCAAGAAAAGCCCCGAAAAGGAAGGAAGGACGGTCAGAAAATAGAGAGGAGCGCACACAGTCCAGAGACAAGCAGCGCGCTCCAGACTTTACTTCTAAAAAAGAAGATAAGCAAAATCCAAAACCTAAATTTAAGAAAAAGAAAGTTGCTGGTCTGAAAATGAGACATGCCCAGAATTCTGAGGAGACAACTTCTGAACGAGAATTGGGCTCTGAGGGTGCTAGACAGTGCGGCAGAAGTAACAATAGCTCGCCTGAACCTGAAGGAATTTCTGGTGACAGCGGAGTTGAATGATTACATCACAGTGGAAACACCAGGGTGAGCGTCCCACATAGGTTACATGAAATAACACTCCGGTTGGAGGGGGACAAGCCCAGGAAAGTAAAAGCACTTTTTTGGAAGAACTTATCATCTGGTTATGACATTCTGTTAGCAAAACAAGATTGGCCGCCTGCATTCGTAATGGGGTGCCCCAGGGGAGAAAGTACAATTTTTCCTGCATTTTCAAACTACGTTCCCGGTCACCTTAAACATACATATGAGCAGGAGTGGGCAGTAGCCCAAGCTCGAGCATTGTACAAAAATCACACGGGGTGGGATGAGAACTTATCCTAACACATGATCCTGTTAAAAGTTTCACCTAATGCTCAGAGGCAATATCCAATAAAGCAAGAAGCTAAAAAACAGGTCAGGGAGGGCTTAGATCAACTTGAATACCAGGGGGTAATTGAAAAATGTACCACTCAAATGAACAATCCTTTGTTTCCTGTCGCTAAACCTGACAATACATATCTACTATTTTTAGATTACAGACATTTAAACTCATGCACAAAGACATTTGCTGTCCAGAATGCATATAGTGCCGCATTAATGAATAACATAGTGCACAAAAAATACAAAACCACACTTTACATCTGTCGGGAGGAGGGGGTAATACCGGACCTGGAATCTCCTTTTGATGTCCATGTCATGGCCACACAGGTACGGGACGAGGTCGGTCCCTTTAACCCAGTCGGAGGCCGGCCAGAGGCAGAGCCAGAGTATATGACGTCGCCCTTATTGAGCCTATCGGGAAAGAGAAAAGTGGAAGAGCCCAGAACAACAGTGAAGGGAGACGCAGAAAAGCTGCTTGAGGCAAGCGGGATGAAAGAATCCTCGGCTTGGGGCTGCAACAGAGATGGCAGAATAGGAGCAGGACCAGAGAACGCCGCTGTGGCCCAGCTGCCTAGAGAGAGCATCAGCGGAGTCAGACACCGCGCCATTGCACGCCACCCCCCAGGAGGAGGGTGGCTGGAACAGGTACGGGCCGTATCCTGGAGTTTTCAAAGGCACCGGGAGGGAATGAGTAGGTAGTGGGGAGGTCACTGCTGTTTTCCTCTTGGGTTCCACTCTCGGTCAGACGCGGTGCTCCCCTCACAGACTGTCTTCTGTCCCTTGCGGTATTATAGGAAAAAACGGTTGGTTGACCCTTGGTTTTCTTTCTTTCTTTTTCTTTTGGGAGACTTCGTCGAGTGTTGGGAAGGCGGCCAAATACCCTACCAGCTACTCTGAAACCAAGACCTCACCTCAGAAAGTGGTTTGGGACTGGTGAAGATAAGAGGATCCCTCTTCAACCAGACGGTCGGACTGTTGTGTACTTCCTTTTCCCATACTTGACAAAACCATTTGAAAATAAAACAATTCCTTGGGAACACATGGAGTGTTTGTTGGTCACTGAAGGCCCTAAGCCTCCCCTAATTCCCCAATTGAATTGTGACAATATCACAAATAGATTTTTCTGCCAAAATATAGCTCCTGAAAGCAGGTACCTGACGGCATTCAGTGTGTTGGGGTCCCAACGACAATTCTGTCTTCTAGCACAAGGTTATAAAAACAGCCCGGGTTTTTTTTCAGCAAGAGTAACAGAGTTACTTTCAAAAATTTGATGAAGCGTTGTCATGTGTGGATGATATGTATCTGACAGACGACGACTTAGAGAGGCACTTGACCAGGGTAGGCACTATTATTATGGAATTTGCAGTGGAAGGCTACAAATTCAACTTTAAAAAATTGAAAATAGCCCTCCTCAATGTCCTATTTTTGGGATATGCGCTATCAAGTGAAGGCAAAAGTCTTGCAGTTAACTTTTTAGAAAAGTGTGCGCTGCTCCAGCCTCCAAAATCTTAAACAAAAGTACAATCAATACTAGGATTCTTAGATTTTAACAGGACATACATTTTAGATTACGCACAAAGGGTAAAACCTTTCTATGACTTAATAAAACCTCACTTTTCAGCCAGACATTGGACACAAGAACATACTAATATTCTTTGTTTACTCCAGGAAGACATGATTGCTTCCGAACACTTACAGACACGCGTAAACGTACGCCACTTAGTAATCCGAATAATCGCGGGTCAGTGCGGGTACACTTATTTAACATTTATTGAAGGAGAAACTGTACCAATAGCATACAAATCACACTTGTACACAAATGCAGAAATGCATTCCACTTCAACAGAAAAAATCCTGACACCAGTTCAAACTGCTGTAGCAAGAGAAACAGCACTGGCTCAGGGGAAACACATTAGTGTCGTAACTCCGGTACCAGCTTTAGTAGCCGTTACAAAGGCCAGCATCCCAAATGCGAAAGCATTACATCCAAGATGGATACAATGGGCTAACTCTCTTACTGTGACAGACGTTGAATACAGATTTGATCCAAGTTTAAAAACACAAGCATTCCTGCAATATGAACAAGAATATCCTCTACCAATTGAAATCTTGCCTCTAGATCAGTATGAATATATTATTTATACTGACGGATCTGCGCAACCGCCTATTGGAAGTAAGCAGCAATATTGTTCGGCGTGTGCTATTGGTAAAGGAAACATGCGTGATGGCAAGTTCCATCCTAGTTGCACAAAAACGCAATCTCTAGGAGATTGCACGGCTCAGTTGGCAGAATTAAAGCACTTATACTGGCACTTATAAATACGGATCGAGAATTCCCCACAATAATCGTGTGTAATTCTTTTTACTGTGTACAGTCGTACAATGAGTACTTACAGCATTGGGAACAAAACTGGTTTAAAGATGCAAAAGTGGCACAATTAAACACAAAATGTTATAGGAACAGGTAACAGAATTTAAATCAGAGCTACAGACGACTTAGGTGATCCATACACTGAGTCATCAACGTGATGGCGTTCACGTTGAAGGGAATTCATTGGCTAATGAAGCCGCAAAGGGGGCTGTTCACACGGCTTCCATAGCTGCGCTGACTCGTTCAAAAACGAGGATAGACGGAGAAATAATGATAGCGGTCATCGCATCATGCAAAGGCAGCACAGCAGTACCTAAAAAAAATTCCACTTAAATACTCCTACAAGTTGTATGCACAAAACATTCCATATTCCATAACATTCCGGGAAGAGGCGTGGTGCTGCGTCTAGGGCGACTGACTCTGGAATCTGAGGATCACGGTTCGATCTTCGGCACCGGCGGCAGATTAGACAAGCACCATGTGACTCTAGGCAATAGCTTGCTTAATCTTCCCGACGGCCCCCAGCGCCTAGAGACCCTTACGGGTGATTGTGCGCTTTACAAATGTGGATTATTATGCTCAGATTCCTGGAGTGGGGGCAAGAGTAATACAAAATATGGATCATAGGCAAGGTTTAATATTAGCTGCACATGAGGCTCAGAGCACACAAGCTTTACAGCAAATATTTATTTACTGAAACAGCTCTATTGGTGGCAAGGGTTAACTAAGCAAACTAAAGACTATGTCTTGAAATGCGACCTCTACCAGCAGATGAAAGGCTCCACCGTTGAACACCATGCACAGACGCCATTACTTAAGTCAGACAAACCTCTCGCATGTGTGTACTTGGACCACTGCGGACCCTTAAAAACAGACAGGGCTTACAGGTATATCATGGTAGCAGTGGACTCATTCTCAAGATTCTTCTGGGTATGGTCTCAGCGTTCTGCTGACGCTCTAACTGTTATAAAAGATTTGCGAGTCTTTATTGGTACACACGCAATCAGCATGTTACACTCTGACCCTCCGTTTAGCTCTTGGGCTTATAAAAAGGCCATGGAAGAAATGAGCATAGCATTGCGGTTCTCATCTCCGTACCATCCCGAGGGAAATTTGGTTGTGGAGAGAAAAAAACGGGGCTTAAAGCAGTCTTTAACAGCTAGGGTATTAGGCAAGGGCAGGAAGTTGGGTCACACACCTATATGGGGTACAGCGGGCATTAAACAACCAGCCAAGCAGCTCTCTAGGTGGTGTCACTCCATATGACGTCCTCTTTGGGACACGAATGTGGGTACCTGATCTTGATTTTGAAGGCGCAGTGGCAGATGAAAAACAATTTGATATCCATGATCCTTTGGCTGTTTTACAGGATCTAAATTAATCCAGGACAAAACAAAGCAATGTCCATCTAAAGCAGACTGCCACTGAAGAAGTCAAGGTAGTCACAGCAAGACCTGTCTGGATCCCAGAAGTCGGGGATCTGGTCAGAGAGTAAATAGCAGACAAAAAGGAATTTGGAACCTCTTACAGAAAACCTGTACCAGTCCTTGCAGTACACAGAACAAGAACTGTGCTGCTCCCTTCTCTTGCCGGAAAAAAGGAGAAATGATTTGTCTGAATTGACTTAATCAAACTACACTATCTGGCCAATACTAAACAGAAGGCCTAGTGAACTCCGCTGGAGCAGACGTCCTCCTCTAGCTACAATCAAAGAAACAGAAAGACTCATCACGTTTGAGGAGCCATCTGTAAGAATTGAAGGACTAAGCAACAATGCTATGGAACGTGTTCTACTTGAAGCACAAGTTACTTACCTTCGGTAGCGATATATCTGTAAGAAACAGTAGTTAGTGTTAGAATCCTTACCTTAGAATATCCCCAGGCGTCACACTGGATCCGGAAACTTTTGCGTAGCAGTACCCCTGCGCGTCGGTAGGCGTCGTCTGCGGCTCCGCGTCCATCGGCGGCGGCATGACGGAGTACTTAGACGTCGCCCTCGTGCACTGACGTCAGTTCTTATACACAGCTTTTCTGCGCCAGAAACACAGAGCCATGATAAAAACCGACACTGGTGCCATGAAACTAGGGCTCTGAAAGGGATGTCCATAACCCTAGATATCGGTTCGCAGAACGGGGAGGATGAGTGGGGCGGTAAGGAATCTAACACTAACCTCTGTTTCTTACAGATATATCGTTACCGAAGGTAAGTAACTCGTGCATCTGAAAGAAACAGGTTAGTGTTAGATTCCTTACCCTAGAATAGATACCCCAGCAATACCAACCCCGGTGGTGGGTCTGCGAACCAATGATCACACCAGAAAGTCCTGAAGAACAGAACGGCCGAAAAAGCAATCTCTCCGGACTTTGCTGTCCAGGCAGTAGTGTCTAGCGAACGTGTGCAGCAAAGCCCACGTAGCTGCCTGACAGATGTCCTGCAAGGGGACTCCACGACCCAGGGCAGTAGTAGCCACCGTGGCCCGAGTGGAATGGGCACGCAGCCCCAAAGGAGGCTCCTTTTTAGCCAGTGAATAACAAGCCTTTATGCACAAAACGACCCACCGAGAAATGGCTCGTTTGTGCACCGCCCGTCCCTTCTTAGCGCCCATGTAACCAACAAAGAGCTGGTCGTCCACCCGGAATGGAAAGGGAAGACCACTCGGTCCCCCCGAACGTATGGATGGGTGCCCCGATCCCCCGGGAACCATTGTGGGCGGGGGGCGTGTCCTGGCTGGTATGCCCGAAGTGGCGTAGCCGGAGCACGCCCCTCCCGCCCAGAAGAGGTTGTCCTAAACACTCGCCCGGAAGTCCGCGCACGGATGGGCGTACCTGAGGCGGGCTCCCGCCCTCCCGCAGATGGATAAATAGAGCGGGAATCCAACGAAGCTTCCTCTTGTTCCAGTGCTCTGAAGGCTGCACCACTCGTCGCTCGTGAGCCCTCGAGGGAACAAGCTGCAATTTTGAGAACTTGTAATCTTTGTTATTTCTCTTTCAGTGTCAGGCGTGTGGAAGATCGAGTCACCCTTGTGGATCAAGTCGGACGGAGTAACCGAAGTCATGTCTGGCAAGAAGGCGGGAAAGAGCTCCGAGATGGAGAGGATGCTACGCACCTTGGTGAACCGAGTAGCGGTGATGGACCGGAAGATGGGTAAAGTGGATGAGCTACGTCGGGGCTTAGCGGCCATCAAGAAGCAGATGGCGGCCCAGAACACCCCCTCGGGTGGCCTAAAAAGTCATAGGACCGGCCTTGCCGAATGTCGCCCAGGGGGTAAGGGTAAGAGGAATAAGGGGAAGGCAGGTTCCAGTGAGGTCCCGGTCCCAGAAGTGCCTCCATCGAGCCTGGGCGCAGACAAACCAGTCGCGCCGGGGGCGGAGCCAGGCCGGCGACCAAGATGGTCGCCGGGGCTCCCGGCTCCGACGACCTTCTCCTCCAGCTACTTGATCCAGCTGTTGCGGCGGCGCCGCCGACGGTTTGTCGAACGGCGGAATGTGCCCTGACCCGCTGGGAGTGACTCTGGCGGCTCTCCGAGTTCGGAGGGCGGAGATATGCCCTTCGGTCGGCGGGTCCCAGAGCCGGGGACTCGCGTGAGGTCACTGCCGCCATGGGCACAACAACGTCGGCCAGGAGGACCTGAGTGGCGCCAGACACCCGCTGGGGCGTTTATCCTGCCCCGAGAGGAGCCCCTGCTCTTGCTGTGGAGTGCCGGTTCCCCGTGTTGCATGGACCCTCCCTCCTCCCTTGATTGCTGCCTCGCTGATGGAGGACTGTGGCATCGCTCTTTGTTTCCCTGACGGAGATGAAAGCACATCGGCTGAAATAGACTGTGTCCGTGTTTTGGGGTTTGGAGCCAGCCAATGTGTTATGATTTGGCATCGCTCGGATGCACAGTGCGAAATGTGTGGGACCACCGGATCGAAGGCTGGGGCAGCAGTTACACCGTCTGCAACTGGAGAGACGCCCTGGTAGTCGACAAAATGGCGGCTTGTGCGAGGGCTCCGGCGGCACTTATGCTGTGGGCCCCGATTGATGGCGTCGTCCCTGCAGAGCCGCTCCCACCGGCACAGACGGCGATGCACACCTGGCGAGGAGCAGGGGGTTTGGATACCCACCCTGATGCAACGGCAATATCAATTGTGAACTTGAACCCCGACGTTCGCGGTGTCACGAGTGCATGTGATGCTGACACTTTTTCCAAGTGCCTATGGCTCAGTGACTCCCCCTTCAATTCGCGGTAGGGCCCGGACGGGTGTATTTTGTACAACTTTGTATGATGCTGGCAAGTGTGAATTGGTCTGTGAGACCTCCCTGATCGCTACGGAAGGTTTCTTCGGAACGGTACCTGTCTCCCCAGCGCATGGAATCATCGGGAACTCCGTTGATGTGAAACATGGGGTGACTCCAGTGCTGCCTTTTCACCATCGGTTGACGTCGTCATGCTACTCAAACTGTGCTGACTGACTATTTGTACTGACCTGTACCTGCATGGCTGATCGGGAGGCTGTCGAGGGTGGCGGACGGCTCCAGGAATGTGTTGTGCTCTAGGACACTGCAAGATCTCCTGTCTTCCCCTGGACATTCATTATTACTGTACCTTCACTACTTTGATTAAATGGCGACGAAAGGTTTGGACTGGGACACAGCATTGTCTCGACCGGGTGTGCCGGGGCTGCGGGGGGAGGATCGTTTTTCTGGGCTGCTAAGGGAGAGGGTCACCATCGAGGTTGGGTGCCTGGGTGTTCTGGCGCGTTGATTGTTACTTCATATCGGTGGGTGTTCTGAGTATTCAGCGGCGACGCCATTTTAGACGTGCACTATGCCGGGGAGGGGGGGGCCGGGGGCCTGAACTGGGAACCCCCCACTACGTTTTTTCTTCTTTATACTTCTCTTCTCTCCTATATTTCGGGTTCACATTGGGCGACAGGCACGCTGCTAAGGGGGAGGCCGTAGCCGGAGGCAGGGGTGCAGGGTGGGGGGTTTGCGGGGGGGGGAAATATTGTCTTTCCTTTTTCTGTTTCTAGGGCCTCTTTTTCTCTTCTGTTTCTTTCAGCTTCTCTCCACTTTTCTTCTTTTCGTCTTTGTTAGGACTAAGTAACAGGCTACGCTCCGTACGTTCTGGTGGTGCGAATTGCAAGGGGGGATGTTTTTATAAAGTTTTGTGTTGAGGCGGGCACCTGCTGTGTTGGGGGGCGGAATGTATAGCTTATTGTCTATCCTGATAATTGTGTACTGGAGTTATCGTCCTGCCTGCAGTAGTCCTGACCATGCATATCCTGACCTTTGCCAACCCCTTGCTTTTGTATTATTTGATTGTGCGGCAATGGATCCTGTTTTTCTTTAAAACTTTAAAAGAAACCTCATTAATCCTGGTGCCAATTTGGTACGGACATTATCCTGAGTTACAACGGGGCGTTTGGGTGGCGGAATGTTGCTTTGCTAGCTGCTTAATTTATTTTATTTTTATTTATTTATTTTGCGTGTTTGTAGAGCGCTAGAATAGACTCCCAGGGGAGTATCTCCGCGCTTTATGACTGCCGAACCTACAGGAGAACAAGTTACATAACTGCAATCCAATTCTGAGACTGTATAGTTAGACCTGGAACAGAAACGTCTTCAGCTTTTTCCTGAAGGCCAGATGATTTTCAAGCTGCCTAAGCTGGAGGGGGAGGCCATTCCAAATCTTCGGTCCCCTTACCGACAGAGCCTTACCCCCTTGCCTTGCCCGCTTGATCCTAGGAATCATAAGAAGCAATTGATCACTGGACCGTAGAGCACGGGAAGGGACAAACGGCACAAATTGTCTGCGAGATAAGAGGGACCCAAACCATGAAGACCCTTATGTACCGTACAAGAGATCTTAAAGGTGACTCTCTGACGGATGGAGAGCCAATGAAGCCTGGCAAGAAGTGGTTTTGATGGTGTTCTGGGAGGAGCATTTACCACCAGCCTAGCTGCAGTGTTCTGCACAACCTGCAACCTGTCCAGATCCTCCTCATTAGCTGACAGCAAGAGGCCATTACAATAGTCGAGACGACTGATAACCAGCGCCTGGACCAGGGTCTTTCTAATAGTGTCTGGAAGCAGTGGAAAAACTCTGCGCAGTAGTCCTATAGTTCGAAAACAGGACCCCACAATGTTGGTAACATGCTGCTTCAGGCTGAGTTCTTGTTCCAGACGGACCCCTAGGTTCTTGACTATCTGCTTAGGCTCAGGGACTGGGCCTAGGTCTAGAGGCCACCAGTCAGGAGCCCAGCAGATTTTAGCCTCACCAAAGAGCATAACCTCTGTCTTTGAAACGTTGCACTGCAACTTGTTCAAAGACATCCATTGGGAAACTGCTCTCATCCCCTCAGAGAAAGAATGTAATACCTCTGGAGTTAGATGGTCAAAGGGAAAGAGCAGCTGAGTATCGTCAGCATATGACACTGGGCAAAAACCAAAGGCTCTCAGGATATTCGCCAGGGGGGCCACATAGATGTTAATTGACTTGCTTTGACCGCCTTTGATTTACTGGCCGACTGTGATGGTATCGTGCCTGCGATTGTAACTGTGCCACTGACAATAAAGGTTTACCAAAAATTTTAAAAATAAAAAAAAATAAAAACCAGTCGCGCCGGTAGATAGCCCGGTACCAGGTCCGGATGGGGGTTTGCCAATCCCCGTAGTGATAACGCCAATTGGGGATGACCAAATGCCTCCTGAACTGGCGCTTCAGTTAGCAGCAGTATTACCTTGGCTAAAGAAAGGAGCAGGGGGATCAGTGGCTGTGGGCGATCCGGCTGAAGAAGCCAGATTAATTATTGAGCAGTAGCGGCAATCAAGGGATTCCGGGACGGCGAATGTACCTTCTATTCCCCCGCAGGTAGCGACGGGGATCCCGACGGACGGTCGACCGAAGACAACGGACACGGCTGGGAAGACGGCTGAACTCGGTAAGAGACCATTGCCATTAGTGGGGGAGAGTTCAGTACCTTCAAGGCGGGAAAGTTTATCGCAGCACATTCCCATGGCTACGAAAGAAATGATATGGGGAGATAAATACATCAACATGTTTTCACTTTTGACTGACCATTGTGAGGTAGAATATGCAAAGACCCAGAAAGATTTGTGGCACCCCAGCGTATGGCGAGCCAAGATGGCGGAATTCAGGGTCGATGAGACCATGGTGAACTGGGTCAGGGCCTTTTCTATTTTTACGGCAGTTATGAGGGAGCGTAAACCAGAAGTGTTGCCTGACTTATCAAGTTATCAGAACAGGATCATGAATTTCTATGCAATGTACGGGGGAAATGAATGGAAGGGTTATGACGTTACCTTTAGAAAAGCAAAGGAGTTTAACGAGGCTTTAACATGGGATTGTCTGGACACGGTGTCGTGGCATGCCCAGCTTTAGCCGGGACCGGCGGGTACGTCGGTACCAAGCACGAGCGTTTCTGGGACATTCCAACAAAAGCCGGCACAGCCCTTTCGGGCGAAAGCCGGAGGGGATCCGCATCCCAGGTCCGGCGGGAATGGAGGCAAGCGGGGGGTTTGTTGGGGATTCAACAAAGGAACCTGTAACAGGCCACAAGGAACGTGTAGGTTCCGGCATGCTTGTTCGGGCTGTGGGAATTCCTCACACCCAGAAGCTAGCTGTCGATCCAAGTCCAATGGCGCGGGAGGAAAGGGGGATCCAAGCAGGATTGAGGTGGTGCCCTGGAAGCAAACATCTTCGCCCATTGATATCCTGGCTTTGACCCCCTGGCTGAACCGATACCCAGCTCATGTGTCCGCCGGGATTTTGAGGAATGGCTTTCTGTATGGCTTCAAAATCCCGGCGGGAGATTTTCGGGAGAGCCCCTTCTGTAAGAACCAACTGTCTATTCAGCACAACCCGGCGGTGGCCGCCAGAAAAATAGCGAAAGAAGTCGCCTTGGGGCGGGTAGCGGGGCCATTTGCCTGCCCGCCAGTTGCGGAATTTGTGTGTTCACCTTTAGGAGTGGTTCCAAAGAAAGACCCGGGGGAGTATAGACTCATCCACAATCTATCGGCCCCTAAGGGGGCCTCGGTAAATGAGGCTATTGACCCTGAGGTATGCTCCGTTAGATACGCATCATTTGATGATGCAGTCGTTCTGTTGAATCGCCTGGGCCCCGGTGCACTGTTGGCAAAATCAGACATCGAATCGGCATTCAGGTTGCTCCCGGTACACCCTCAGGACCAGCGCTTGCTGGGATTCACGTTCCAAGGGAAATATTACATGGATAAATGTATGCCCATGGGTTGTCCGATTTCATGTGCCTATTTTGAAATGTTCAGCTCCTTTCTGGAATGGGCGTTCACCGAGGCCACAGGGCATAGACAGGTGATGCATTATTTGGATGATTTCCTGTTTCTAGGTCCGGCGGGCACTCCGGAATGTGCGCAAACACTGCAGGACTTCTGCACACTCATGCGGGAGTTTGGGGTCCCATTGGCACCAGGTAAGACGGTAGGGACATCTACCTCACTGGAGTTTCTGGGGATTGAGCTGGGCTCAATGGAGGGGTGTTTCCGTCTGCCAATTGAGAAGGTGACCAAGTTCAGGGCTTCCTTGATACAATGTCTCCGTAAGGACAAGGTGACCCTACATCAGTTACAACAGACAGTGGGTCAGCTTAATTTTGCCTTGAAAGTGATACCGATGGCTCGCCCCTTCTCACGTTCCATAGCACAAGCTATGGTGGGCCTGAGGGAAGGTCACCACCGCACTAGACTGTCGGCAGAGGTTCGCCAGGACATGCGCATTTGGTTAACATTCCTGGCGGATTTCAACGGTCGAGTGGCGTGGAACAAACCCCCAGCATCGTCTGACGAACTGGGCTTGTGGACCGACTCGGCTGGGAGTGTGGGATTTGGCGCGATCTTTAGTAACCGATGGTCGGCGCAAACATGGCCGGCGTGGTGGCACTCAAGTGGCCTAACAGGTAACATTGGGTTCTTGGAGCTATTCCCCATTTGGGTGGCTCTGTTGGCATGGCCGGAAGACTTTAGGAACTGCTCAGTGGTGTTTTGGTCAGACAACATGACGGTGGTCGAGTGTATTAACCACCAGGCTGCACGCTGCAAGTGGATCTTGAGAATGTTGAAAAAAATTGTATTGCGATGCATGAGATTGAATGTACAATTCAGGGCAAGGCATGTGCCGGGTGTACTGAATAATGCAGCTGATGCACTCTCTCGTTCACACATGCAGGCTTTCAGGGGTTATCTACCCACAGCGGAACTAGTGGCGGCACCGTTCCCCGAAGCAATATGGTAGATCGGTGCCCCGGATTACAAGACCTCGTGGCAGCCAGTTTAGCGCCCAGGACGAGAAAAGTGTATGAGGGAGCGTTTCGTTCATACTGCGCCTTTTTAGGGCCGGTAGGGGGACATAGCTGGGGCGGGAAGAATCCTTCCTCGGGTTTTTGGTGGCACTTCATAAGGAAGGCCGATCGGCGGCAACTGCCAACAGATATAGGGCAGCCATATCATTCATGGCACAGCTCCACGGGATACGGGACCCGACGGGTTCCTTCTTAGTCAGGATGGCGCTCCGCGGTTGGCAGCGCCTGGAAGGTCGCAGACAAGATAAAAGGCACCCGATTGGGCTAGACAGATTGTCCTTGCTACTAGCAAAACTGGATGAGACATGCTCCTCGCCCAGCGAGGTAATTCTGTTCCGAGCGGCTTTTGCATTGGCATTCCATGGGGCCATGCGGGTAAGTGAACTCGTAGCAAGGAACAAGAAGGATGTGGAGGGACGTCTATGCAGGGATCATGTTCAATTACGGGGTGATTCTCTGTTGATCTCGATAGCCAGGTCCAAGACAGACCAGGAAGCTTTGGGGAATAGTGTGGTTCTGCAACGCGCCCGAGGGAGCCCCAGTTGTCCCATAATGTATTTAGAGGACTACCTGGCACAGAGGTTGACAACATGGGGGGACCCTCCTTAGACACAAGGACGCCACCCCGTTGACGAGATTTCAGTTTCGGAGGGTGCTGGCAATTACAATTGCTGCGGCGGGCTTGAACCCGTGCGATTTTGGGACCCACTCATTCAGAATAGGGGCCACTACTGAGGCTACGGCTCGGGGTCTGGGTACGGAGGAAGTGAAACAGTTAGGCCGTTGGTCCTCGAATTGTTTCAAGAGGTATGTGCGACTGCACATGTTGTAAAAGACTGATGAAATGCACTCACGCTTGTTGTCTTTTGTTTGGATTACAGTTTTGCAAGCCTGTAACGCGGGGCGAAAAATCGGACAGCCCCAACACCGGAGGACCAGTGAGAAAGGATCGACTGGAGGTCAAGTGGTATGGGTCGTGGGCCACTTATACGTGAGGCGTGCCGGGGACATATTCAAGGCAGGTGACGCGATCCACGCATCTGATGAATGTGGGTTCCGAGTGTCCTTCCATGGGAAAGGAGGCCTCTGTTTTGACCAGTTTCAGAGCTATCTGGAGGAACTGTTAGGCCGGAAAGGTCACCGCCATCTGAAATCATAGTGCATCTGGGAGGCAATGACTTGGTAAGGCTGGGTAGACGGGAATTTCTGGAGCACATATTGTCAGCAGTCAGTTGATTGTCCAAGAGGCTCCCGGGGTGTACGATTGCTTGGTCCCATATAATTCCCAGGAGAGTTTGGCGGGGGGGTCTGTCTGTGTCGGCGTTGAACCACTCGGTAAAGAGGGTCAACAACAAGATCGAGAAACTGTTTTGCTCTACTCACTTGCAAAGCATTCCTCATGGGTGTATCCGGGGTGATCACTATTATTTGAATGATGGGGTGCACCTGTCCAGGGCTGGGAATGAATTACTCATAGGAGACTTCATAGGGTGGCATAGGGCATTGAGGAGACATGACCTTTATGAGGTGTGGGGGGCCGGATAGTCGGTCAACTATCCGGCCTGTGGCGGTAAGGTCATGATCGGTGAGCAGTGATTTCAAGGTCCCTAGGGGGGGCGCCACCCAGTATGGATGGGAGCGCCCGGGGGGGGGCGGCCATTGGCCCCTCCCATGGGGGGGGCGGCACCCACTACGGATGGGTCGCCTAGGGGGAGACGGCTAAAGGCCCCTCCCAGGAGGAGACGGCTATATGCCCCTCCTACGAATTTCCAGGGGCCGGATATCCGCTCCGGCGGAAGAGAGTGTGAGGAAGGGGGGGGGAGTCCACGCTGTCCTTCTTACGGATACCTCGCACGAGAACTCGGACGACCTTAAGATGGCGTCGAGTGAAAGGGGACCCCTACGACAAGGGAAGTTACAGTTGGCTGCGAGGGTAAAGTCCTCTGCGCATGCGCCACTCACACCGTGAGGGCGGGAATTTGGTAGTAGGGATCTGACCCCGGTTAAGACCTTGCCGTTGGCCCTTAATGCTAGGATGTACAATTTTATTTAGAATGTTATGCATTTTCAGGATGCTAGACTCGGCTAGGAAACCTTTGTATTAGAGATTTGTTAAGGTTAGCCAAGAACTTGTCTTCATCCTTGTCTTCATCAAAATGTATTGAAAGATAAAATTGTACATAATTCATGAAACATTTTAATTTAGAGTTTTAAATTTTGTTTCATATTTTAATAAATACGGCCGGGGGGGTAACTCCCCCCCGCCTTCCAAAAGTTTAAACCTGTGTCTGTCTCCTCCCATGGGGAATTGGTGTTGGGAGGGGTGGCGGGCATCCCGGCCCATATGGAAAGGGAAGACCACTCGGTCCCCCCGAACGTATGGATGGGTGCCCCGATCCCCCGGGAACCATTGTGGGCGGGGGGGGGCGTGTCCTGGCTGGTATGCCCGAAGCGGCGTAGCCGGAGCACGCCCCTCCCGCCCAGAAGAGGTTGTCCTAAACACCCGCCCGGAAGTCCGCGCACGGATGGGCGTACCCGAGGCGGGCTCCCGCCCTCCCGCATATGGATAAACAGAGCGGGAATCCAACGAAGCTTCCTCTTGTTCCAGTGCTCTGAAGGCTGCACCACTCGTCGCTCGTGAGCCCTCGAGGGAACAAGCTGCAATTTTGACCCACCCACCAACCCCTTTTGCAATGTTTTTGAAATAAAGTAATTGTCGGTGATTATTCGAATGTAATAAAAAGATACAGTCAATTTTGCATCATGGATGTATGCCTTTAATTGAATAGATGCTTGTAGGCCTTTTTCTCCTTTGTAGAAACATAGAGGAATGTATTAAATGATAAAAATTGTCTTGTGCATTAGGACTTTTTTCCCTTTGTAGCAATGTCAAAGTTGGTGAATTGTCAAGCTGTTACAGATTAGGCGTATTTTCTTTCCTTAGTAGGTAAAACAACTGTCGTATTTATTTTGGTCCGGCGGTAAGGTCATGATTGGTGAGCAGTGATTTCAAGGTCCCTAGGGGGGGCGCCACCCAGTATGGATGGGAGCGCCCGGGGGGAGGCGGCCATTGGCCCCTCCCATGGGGGGGCGGCACCCACTACGGTTGGGTCGCCTAGGGGGAGACGGCCATAGGCCCCTCCCAGGGGAGACGGCTATATGCCCCTCCTACGAATTTCCCGGGGGCCGCATATCCGCTCCGGCGGAAGAGAGTGTGGAGAAGGGGGGGGTCCACGCTGTCCTTCTTACGGATACCTCGCACGAGAACTCGGACGACCTTAAGATGGCGTCGAGTGAAAGGGGGCCCCCAGGACAAGGGAAGTTACAGTTGGCTGCGAGGGTAAAGTCCTCTGCGCATGCGCCACTCACACCGTGAGGGCGGGAATTTGGTAGTAGGGATCTGACACCGGTCAAGACCTTGCCGTTGGCCCTTAATGCTAGGATGTACAATTTTATTTAGAATGTTATGCATTTTCAGGATGCTAGACTCGGCTAGGAAACCTTTGTATTAGAGATTTGTTAAGGTTAGCCAAGAACTTGTCTTCATCAAAATGTATTGAAAGATAAAATTGTACATAATTCATGAAACGTTTTAATTTAAAGTTTTAAATTTTGTTTCATATTTTAATAAATACGGCCGGGGGGGTAACTCCCCCCCCGCCTTCCAAAAGTTCAAACCTGTGTCTGTCTCCTCCCAGGGGCAATTGGTGTTGGAAGGGGTGGCGGGCATCCCGGCCCATACTGGCGTGTGCGATCCAGATAGAATGAGAGCACACGTTTTGGGTCCAGACTGTGGAGCCTCTCTTCCTCTTTCGAGGGATGCGGAGGCGGAAAGAAGGTGGGCAAGGTGATGGACTGCGGGATGTGGAAGGCTGTGACTACTTTGGGCAGGAAAGAGGGACGCGTTCTCAAGACAACTTTGTCCGGATAGACAGAGAGGAAAGGAGGTTGAGAAGCAAGAGCCTGGAGCTCACTCACTCTCCTGGCAGAGGTGATGGTAACCAGGAATGCAGTCTTAAGAGTTAGAAGACGAAGAGGGCAATTATGAAGTGGCTCGAAAGGAGCGCACATCAAATAAGTCAGAACACGGTTCAAGTCCCACTGAGGCATCACAAAAGGAACAGGAGGAAACATGTGAGTGATGCCTTTCAAGAATCTATTTACAACAGGGGACTTGAAAAGAGAAGGCTGATCAGGAAGCCTCAAGAAGGCTGAAATGGCAGAGAGGTAGCCCTTTATAGTGCCCAGAGCAGAGCCCTGCTGGGCCAGAGAAAGAAGAAAGAGGAGAACCTCTGAAAGGGGGGCAGAAAGGGGATCCACCGCCTTTGCTGTGCACCATGCCACAAATTTGTTTCACCTGCAGGCGTATACCGATTTTGTGGAGGGACGCCTGGCTGCCAGTATCACATCACAGACTTCAGGAGGCAAGTCAAAGGGCCTCAACTGTCGCCGCTCAATATCCATGCATGCAGGTGGAGACTGGACAGGTTCGGGTGGAGGACAGTCCCCTGTTGCTTCGACAGAAGGTCCTCCTGAAGAGGCAGACGAATCGGGAGATCGACTGACATGCTGAGTAGCTCGGGATACCAGTATCTTCCTGCCCAGTCCGGGGCCACAAGGATGACTTCGGCCCGGTCGCTCCTGATCTTCTTCAGCACTCTGGGCAGAAGTGGTATATGTGGAAAGGCGTACAATAGACCGCAGCTCCACTCGCGACGAAAAGCGTCTCCGAGCGAGTGCAGCCTTGGAAATTCCAACGCGCAGAACTAATGACATTGCGCGTTCTCTTCGGTGGCGAATAGATATAACGGATCACTGAAATAATATAGATTGCCAAAATATCGAGTTGCAATAATATGGTTGACAAAATATAGACTGTCAAAATATCGAGTTTCTATGTACTAACAGGTAAGTACAAAAATATCGAGTTTAAAATATCGTTTACAAAAATATAGTTGTAAAAAATATCGACTTTAATAAAAACAATGTTAAATTACATTAATATTAATAATTAATTACTAAAATATACTTAAAAATACTTAAATTATTTTATAATAATTAAATAATTAATGAAAGTCAAAATAATTTTTTTTAAATCATATTTCTTAAAACATATATATAGAGTAACAAAAATAAATTAAATAATAGCCAATATTATTAACGAACAATAACAAAAGTGTAAAAATTACTATTCCCACTGCAAAGAATGCAAGCATAGGGTAAGCGTTGGATAGTGTAGGGGTTAAAATTACTATTCCCACTCCAGTGGGTGCAACAGTAGGGAAAGCGTTGGATAGCGTAGGGGTAAAAATTACTATTCCCACTCCAAAGAGTGCAACAGTAGGGAAAGCGTTGGATAGCGTAGGGGTTAAAATTACTATTCCCACTCCAGTGAGTGCAACAGTAGGGAAAGCGTTGGATAGCATAAGGGTATAAATTACTATTCCCACTCCAAAGAGTGCAACAGTAGGGAAATCGTTGGATAGCGTAGAGGTTAAAATTACTATTCCCACTCCAGTAAGTGCAACAGTAGGGAAAGCGTTGGATAGCGTAAGGGTAAAAATGACTATTCCCACTCCAAAGAGTGCTACAGTAAGGAAAGCGTTGGATAGCGTAAGTGTAAAAATTACTATTCCCACTCCAAAGAGTGCAACAGTAGAGAAAGCATTGGATAGCGTACGGGTAAAAATTACTATTCCCACTCCAGTGGGTGCAACAATAGGGAAAGCGTTGAATAGCGTAGGGGTTAAAATTACTATTCCCACTCCAAAGAGTGCAACAGTAGGGAAAGCATTGGATAGCGTAGGGGTAAACATTACTATTCCCACTCCAAAGAGTGCAACAGTAGGGAAAGCGTTGGATAGCGTAGGGGTTAAAATTACTATTCCCACTCCAGTGGGTGCAACAGTAGGGAAAGCGTTGGATAGCGTAGGGGTTAAAATTACTATTCCCACTCCAGTGGGTGCAACAGTAGGGAAAGTGTTGGATAGCCTAGGGGTTAAAATTACTATTCTCACTCCAGTGGGTGCAACAGTAGGGAAAGCGTTGGATAGGGTAGGGGTAAAAATGACTATTCCCACTCCAGAGAATACAACATTAGGGAAAGTAAATATTTCATATATTAGTCAAAATTCTAACAATGAATATCTATTAATAATTAATAAAAAGTAAATAAAAATGTTATCTAATATAATAAATATGTTAAAATTACTATTTAACAATAATTATTTTAATTAATCACCTATTAATACAAATTAATTATACATTAACAATTATTTTTTTATACTTAAAAACTATTTCACAATTATTTCCAAATAAATAACGATTATTAATTTTATTATTTAATTAATTATTAAAAAATTACTTTGCACCCTATGCACCTATAAACCCACAACCCGCTACAGAAAATAAATTAGTAAAATTTACATAATTACCAATTAAGCAATTAATATAAATAAATTAACAATTATAATTAAATTAATAAACTAATATCAATTAACAAATAATTATTAATTAATATTAATAAATAAATTTACATATTCATTTAATTATAATTAATTTTTTTTCTTTTACCCCCAAAAGAATAGTTGAGGGAGTAAGAAGCGTATCTATTGCTAACCCTTGGTTTATGAAGCCCTCAATGTCTTTTATCAGCGACTGCAAGTGAGGGCATGTTGCAAATATATGTATTAAGTCTGCTTCTAAGCCCCCACATCTAAAGCAATTAATTCCAGTTGTACCGCCCCATTGGGCTATTTTAGCAGGCGTATGGTAGAGGTGATACAATGTTTTGTAGTGTTGTGCCTGTAAAGGTGCTGAACATAACAATGTGTACCCCATTTCTAAAGATATATAGAAACTTTCCTCGCTAATTTCCAGACTATGTTTCCACTTAGTTGCCCATTTCTCTATATCATCCTCTTTTGAGGTCAACATCTCTGCATAAAATCTCTTAATGGTACAATCCTCCCCTGCTTGTATTACTTCCATAATTGCATTTTTATTAAACCCTGATGGACCACCTTTCTTATTATATAGAAAACTCCTAATTTGTAAATACTTAAAGAATTGTCTTCTATCTAATGCAAACTTAATTTGTAGTTCAGAAAACTGGTAGACTCCCTGCTGCCCCAAGATGTCTCCCACCTTTCTAAGCCCTTTTCTTTCCCATTCTGCCAATATAGGCCCAGATGTAATTTCCTCTGATAGATGTGGGTTTCCTTTCAATCTCGTATATGCATTATACCGCCCAGCCCAAATCTTTTAGTGAAAGCTTTCCAAACAATATATGCAGCAATGAGTGTCTTAAACCGTGTCCTTTTGTAATAGCTGGGTTCAGTATACCTCAAAAGGACATTTTCTGCTTCTGGCCCTAATAGCAAGCCATAGATTGCCAATGAGCTTAACTCATTCCCCCCTTCGTCTTCTCCCCTGCCCACCAAACCAACCATATTTTGTAAAGCTGCTGCCCAATAATAAAACCTTAAATCTGGCAGTGCCCACCCTCCCCTCTCTCTTGGTAATGTCATGAACCTGAGTGCTCTCCTGGTTTTTCCCTTTGCCCATATAAACCTATTAATCATATTTTCTATCTTCTTAAATAAGTTAGTCTCAAATAATAAAGGGATTGCTCTAAAAAAATAAAGAAACTTCGGTAACACCAGCATTTTTACCACATTGGTCCGCCCCAAAATTGATAAATGCAAGTTGTCTATTCTATCTAGATCCTTCCGTACTTTATTTATTAAAGGAGTTATATTTGTTTCCACTAAGTTATCCAGCTCAGCCGATATAATCACTCCCAAATATGTTCCAGATTTAGTTACTCGACTATCTGTACAGGGAGTATGCCAATTTTAAAAAATCTGGGTCTTAGCAGTGTTAAGTTTGTAACCCAAGATTTCTCCAAACTTCAGAGCTTCCATTTCTACTTGAGGAATAGCCTCCGTTGGATCTGGTGTAATTACTACAACATCATCAGCATACGCCAATATTTTGCAATACCCAATCCTTGTAGGTAATGATTTTATTAACACACTCATTTCTATTCTCCGGATTAATGGATCCATGTACATTGCAAATAGCAATGGGGAACAGGGGCATCCCTGTCTTGTGCCTCTCCTTATCCCAAATTGGTAGTAACCCCCGCATTCACCCTCACCGAGGCCACGGGATTTACATATAGCGCCTGGACTGCTTTGATAAATCCCTGTTTGACTTCTGCTCTTTCCAGTGTATACCACAGATAGTCCCAGGAGACCCGATCAAATGCCTTTTCTGCATCTAATAACATAATTGCCATCGGATCCCCTGAGACTGCTGCAGCGTCAAACAGTGTTATCACTTTACGCGTATGGTGGGTGGTGCCCCTCCCGGGTATGAAACCATGTTGATTTTTGCTCACCACTCTGTCTATTATCTTCACGTATCTTGTCGCCAATGCCTTAGAAAAGATTTTAGTGTCCGTATTCATCAGCGTGATAGGCCTATATGATCCAGGTTCTTCTGCTGGTTTCCCATTTTTTAATATTATAACTATTTCAGCACCTCCCCATGTCTTGGGTATTGAATTACCAACTTGTGCCTTCTGCATTGTCCTAAGCATGTCTATTTTTAGAACATCCCAAAATATCTTATAAAACTCTATTGGGATCGAGTCCGGACCTGCTGCTTTTCCAGATGGGAGGTTTGATATAGCATTTTTTATTTCTTCCTCCAGGAAAATCTCCTCTAGACTATCTGCCTCCTCTCCCGTAAATCTAGTTGACGGAATTTCCTGCAAATATTCTCTAATTTTCCTAGGATCACTCCTTATCGGTTCCTCGTACAGCTCTTTGTAAAAAGATCTGAAAACTTCCCTTATTTTCTCAGTCTCTGTGTGTATCCTACCAGAAGAGTACTTAATCTCCCTTACAATGCCTAGTGCTTCTTGTTGTCTTGTTCGAACTGCTAAAGTTCTTCCCACTGCTTGACTAAACTCATGGCATTTTTCTCTTTTACTAATATAAATTTTTGCAGCCCTTCCAGCAATATCTCCCTCAGCTTCACCTTTCACTTTTAGTAGTTTCAAGTACACATTTCTAAAGGGGTTCCAGTCATAATACATTCCTCTAATTCCCACTCAGCTTTAAGTACTGCCTCGGCGATTTCCGTAGAAGAGGGGGGTGGACAACAGCAGAGTAACATCAGGGCAAATGAGAGATGGGAATATTTCTTATTCTTAGCTATGTCGGTACTAAGACTCTGTATTGCATCGGCATGGTTAGATCCTAAAACACCGACATACCATCAATGGCTGGCCAAGTTACTTTCAATTTATAATTTGGAGATAGAGATCTACGCAAGAAAGGGAAAAAAGGGTAGGAACATTGGTAGACAGATCTGGGGCCCTATTTCTCGTTGGAAAGAAGAGAGAGTGGAATGAAAGATCTGATTAAAGTACTTGTTGGTTTGGATGGATTTGGATAGAATGTATTAATATTGTTTGATATATATGGAACTTAAAAACATTGTATTTTGCTTTGTTAATCTGCCTAGCTATTTGTACTGTAAAATCCATTGTCGTGCCCTGTATGCATGTAAAATATGGGAAAAATTTGGCAATAAAAAGATTTAAAAAAAAAAAAATAATAATTATAATTAATTTACTTCCCACCCTATTCCCCTATAAACCCACAACCTGCTACAGAAATTAAATTAGTAAAATTTACATAATTACCAATTAATCAATTAATATAAATGATTTGAAAATTCTAATTAAATTAATTAACAAATATAAATTAAGTAACAATTAATTACTAATTACTATCAATAAATACATTTACATATTTATTTAATTATAATTAAATTACTTCCCACCCTATTCCCCTATAAACCCACAACCCGCTACAGAATTACATTACGCAATATTCATAAAAAAATTTCATTTAATAACATTATTTATAACATAAATACACACTTTTCACACATATTATAACATAAAAATACACCATAAAATATTATATATTATTAAAAAATCGATATTTTTTAACTATCTATATTATATATTTCGATATTTTAACTATCTATATTTTATACAGTCGATATTACTTCACTTACCTTAAAAACGATATTTTTGTTGTCTATATTCTGTCCTGTCGATATTTTGTCCAGTCTATATTAAATACTCGATATTTTGTCCAAACGATATTTTGGACTCGATATTATGTCTGTGCACCAGATCTAACCAAGGCTCTCCCCATCGCTGAAAGAGGCCTTGCGCCACGTCCGAGTTTAGACGCCATTCGTGATCCATCATGCACCGGCGGCTGAGTTCAGAGGCCCTGGCGTTCAGGGAACCTGCCAGGCGTTGAACAACCAGTGTGACGCCCTAGTGTTCCAGCCATTGTCAGAGGCGCAGAGCCTCCTGACAAAGGGTCCAAGACCCCACCCACCCTGTTTATTGCAGTACCACATGGTGGTGGTGTTGTCCGTGAACACCTGCTCTACACTTCCCCGGACAGAGGGAAGGAATGCCTTCAGTGCAAGTCGGATCGCCTGCAGCTCCAGAAGGTTGATATGGATCGGGACTCCGCCGGAGACCAGAGGTCTCTGATCTTCGCCTCTCCCATGTGGCCCCCACAGCCCAGGAGGGACGCATCCGTCACTACTACATGCTCAGGTTGGGGTAGGGAGAGGGATCTGCCGCTGACCCAATCGCGGTCCGTGAGCCACCACTGCAACTGTCTCGCAGTGCCCTCCGAGATCAGGACGTGGTCGGACAGGTTGCCCTGATGCTGGGCCCACTGAAACTTCAGGTGCCACTGCAGAGCCCGCATCCGCCACCTGGCGTGATGCACCAGAAGGATGCAGGAGGCCATCAGCCCCAGAATCCGCAGTGTCAACCTGATCGAGACCCGGGATAAAGGCTGAAAGATCGGAATCAGAGCCTGTATATCCCAAACCCGCTGTTGGAGAGAATAAACCCGAAACGTGCCTGAATCCAGAACCACTCCAATGAAGAGGAGCTTCTGAGAGCGACACAGGTGTGACTTTGGCACATTGATGGAGAACTCCAGCAGGTGCAGGAGGTCGGCCGTAGTCTGGAGGTGACTGATGACTGTCTGGGGCGAGCCCGCCTTCAACAACCAGTCGTGGAGACCCGAGGGGCGCTGGTAAGGCTGAAGGGGAGCATGGTAAACTGGAAGTGCTCGCGGCCTACCATGAACCGCAGGTAACGCCGGTGGGCCGGCAGGAAGGGGATGTGAAAATGTGCGTCCTGCAAGTCCAACGCTACCATCCAGTCTTCTGGGTCTAGGGCAGCTAAGACCTGAGCCAAAGTCAGCATCTTGAACAACTTCTTCCGCAGGTCCAAGATAGGGCGTAGGCCCCCTTTGCCCTTCTTGGGAACCAGAAAGTAGTGGGAGTAACAACCACACCCTACTTCTGGCCCAAGAACGCGCTCCATGGCCCCCTTGGCCAAGAGGGCCGTAACTTCCTCTTGCAGAAGTTGCAAGTGATCCCCTGACATGCAGTGGTACTGCGGTGGCATGGCTGGAGGGGTCGCCTCGAAGGGGAGGGAGTAGCCCCTTCGGACGATTTGCAGCACCCACCTGTCCGATGTGATGGAGCGCCAGTGGTCGGAGGGGATGGCGAACCCTGCCCCCCACTGAAGTCGAATGGGCCTGAAAGCTCAGACTAGGAAGGCTTTGAGGCGGGAAACAACCAACTCAGCGCATGCATTACAGCGCATGCGTTTACATCGCGTGCACCTACAACGCACGCGACGGTACATCGCGTGCGTTGTCTACTCACGACATTACGTCGCATGCGCATTTAGAACGCATGCATTCACAACGCATGCGATGGGGTGTAATGGCGGCCTCCGGGGAACACAGACGACAGGGAGACGACGCGGGAACAACGATGAAACAGGTAAGGAGGTGCTGTTTTGGGGTTGCGTTAGGGCTACTAGGGCTACTTAGGAAATGGGTGCTCTTTTGGGGTGGCGTTAGGGCTACTAGGGCTACTTAGGAAATGGGTGCTGTTTGGGGTGGCGTTAGGGCTACTAGGGCTACTTAGGAAATTGATGCTGATTTGGGGTGGCGTTCGGGCTACTAGGGCTACCTAGAGAATGGGTGCTGTTTTTGGGGTTGCATTAGGGCTTAGGGCTACTTTCACTATAGGGGCTGTTTTAGGCTTTAGGGTTGAGGTCGGAGTGTAGGCTTGTATTACTGTTTAGGGCTTAGGGCTACTTTCAGTATAGGGGCTGTTTTAGGCTTTAGGGTTGAGGTCCGAGTGTAGGCTTGTATTACTGTTTAGGGCTTAGGGCTACTTTCAGTATAGGGGCTGTTTTAGGCTTTAGGGTTGAGGCCAGAGTGTAGGCTTGTATTACTGTTTAGGGCTTAGGGGTTAGGGAAGGGTTAGTGTACAAGGTTTAAGGTTTAGGGTTTAGGGTCGGATAAGGGAAATGCGCATACATTGCTATGTAATACCATGCGGGGTGTCTGTATGCGATGTTACGGTCTTTCACATGCATGCCTATACCAATGCGAGGTAATGGTATGCGATGGGATTCATCACGATGTAAGGGCACATACGGTGTTATAATTGCGATGTAAGGGCTTGCGATGTGAGTGTTTGCAATGGATCGTCATACAACCCTTTGAGGCGGATGCTGCGGGGGTGGATGTGGACTGGCCTCGCCGCTGTCCCCTGGCACCGCCACGGCGGTTACTGTAGGAAGGTGGATATCTGACTATGGTTGCCCCCAACTTTTTGCCTGGTGTTTTGCTGGTTTTTCAACTTAGTTGACCTGGGGCCCTGCTATTCAGGACCCCAGGCCCACTGCTCTCTCTGTAAAATGGTACATATCTAATTGGATACTGAGTCACCTTATCAGCCCCTGTACAGTGTACCTTAGGTACCCAGGGCATAGGTGCACCCAGGGCCTACCAGGGGCTGCAGCATGTATTATGCCACCCCTGGCTGGCCATCCAAATCTGACACAACTGGCTGCACGACAACTGGGGCAAGGTGGTGTAAGCACCCTTTGCTTTAGATATAGTATTCCTATATCTAACCCTAAAATGGACACATATATTCCTATCAGTCACTCCTATGGCAGGCCTTATCAATCCTGAAGGCAGAGTGCTTGGAATTATGTGAGATGGTGCTCTGGCATGAGCTGAGCCCATTTGCAGCTTGCGGAACCAAGTCCTAATAGCTGTTCCATGATAACGCTATACCATATACTCTTAAGTGCATTATGAACCTCGCGGTCAAATGCTAACTTTGGCATAGCATTATCAAAACATGTCGAGTAAGGTGTCATACGAATTGGAATACTAACCCCTCGCCAATTCTGGCGACGGGGTTAGCATTCCACCCTTCTAGAGGGACACGACATGTATGTAACTGTGAACCCCGGTTAAAGTTAACTCGAGCCTCAGCATCACAAAATGGATGCTGCCACCACAGACACAAGTCTGACCTCCTGCTGCTGGGAGTCCTTCCAGCGAGGAGGGCTCGGACAAAGGTTTTCCTGTCAGGGGCGGTGCTAGCACCATCCCAGACAGGATTTTGTGTATCCCAGGTAGGCAGGGCTGAGAGGAAGGTGACTGCAAGTGGCACCCCGGTGCTCACTGTGCATATGCCGGCTCAAACCAGTTCCAGGGGCACCCCAGCCCCTGAGCTGGGGAGAGACCAGACAAAGGAGAGGGGTGTAAATACCCCCCCTCCTGGTCCCACTCATGGGCAGGACCTAGTCGCGTGCCAGCCCCTTTTCTTAGGATAAAGGTAGGAGCAGGCCCCCTTCCCAAATTAGATAATCTTGAATCTTGAACTACTTTCCACGAAAGGAACTCTTGGCATTCTCTGAAGACTCTCCCTTGTGGCTAAGGGGTAGCCACCCTGCACCAGCAGGCACCACCTAAGCGCTTGCGGTTTGCTGCACGTCCATCCTCCGGATCAAGACTGACCAGCTCGACGAGACCCGGATTCCCTGCCATCTCTGACCTCTACCTGCATCATCAGCCCAGCTGAGATTCGTGGGTGCGACGAGACCTGAGGGACCGGCTATCTTCAAGACCTGCACGACGCTTAACCAGCACGACCGCCGAGGGATCCTCGAGTGAGTGCACTGGGTTTTGAGAAGCCCCAACCCTGAGCAGCTCCAGCACCGAAGTCCAGCCCCCCAGCATCCACGAGATCTGCGTGGGCCCCTTTTGCTTCTTTGCTGCTCGCCACGTTGTCCGGTCACTTGCCCGTTGGCTAGTGGCCCTCCTGACGACATACCACAACGTTTTCACCGCTGGTCTAGGTCCTCTAGACTGGCCCTTGCTCCTTGTTCAACAAGAAGTGCCCTGGACCCTCCTGGTCCACTCCAGACGCCATTTTGATTCCACCGCGTGGGCTTGCCTTTGCCAAGGCTTGTTGCTCCAATCCTGGATCCAGCATCGCTGACAGCAGACACCATTGTGGGACAGCTCGCACCTCCAGCCTGGTCGCCGACAACGCCTCCTGGTCCGTGTGACTGCAGATCCAGCGTCACCCACTCACTTGATCGCGGTGACTTCATCCCGTGCCATCCTGGTGCCCACACAATCACTGGCTAGTGATTGAGAACTGAGTCCCCTCTGCTTTTAGGTCGTCTTCATCACTGATCCAGCCTTGGATCACACCGAACATCTTCACTGGTCGCCTGCCAGCAACATCTTTTTTCAGGCTCCATAGACTACAACGAGGATTCCCGACGTCATTTGAACCCTATGCAGCCGCAGCCCATGGGCTAGGTATCCCGAGCATTTCGGTGCTCCAGCACAGGTTCTCTATCCTAGTGTCCAGATCCTTTTTCGTTTTTAGTCTACCTAGTCGGATTCGTCCGAAACAGTAACTTTAGAAATACCAGCATCCATAGACTTTGCCCCGCATTCCACGCGTAAGAGTTCACACTCTGCACCCGAGTTCCCTAGGCCTCCTGCTCCTAACCTTAGGGTTCAGTAAGGTAGTCCTAGTGGTCCTGAAGCCTCTGGATAATGTTACTTACCTGCTAGTATTTCGCATTCCACTTTTAGAGAATATGGTTTTTCGTGCCCCTCGGGCATTTGTGTTATTTGTGCAACTTGCAGTATTATCTTAAGAGTTTTGTATTGTGCTTAGCTCCCTGACTCATAAAGAGTTCAGGGTAGTCTTGTTATTAATAATTATCCTTTATTTTTATAACAACTTGTGTGGTGTCCTTTCACTTGGTGTTCAAGGGGTATATGTGATGGTAAAACAGCTGGCTTAACACGCCTTCCAGAGTTTAGCCTAAAGACTGCTCTTGTCCATGCTACTAGGATAGCTGGTCTATAAGGTTGACTTACAACTAATCATCAATAAGGGTAGTTTGGAATGATACAAAGTGATCACTAGAATAGTGAGCACTATATATCAGGCCAACTTCTCACAGTTACCACGTCTGCTGCCGCGCTGGATGTTAGTCTGCGGGCCGTGGCTGGCAGGACGTGAGGGGGCGCCCCTTCCTTGGTCACAAAAGGAGCGAACGGCAGAAGTTTGCTGGCGCTGGCACGACAGGCCCAAGGACTTGGCCCTAGCCCTGGAGTCCTTGAAACGCTCAAGCGCACTGTCTGCCTTGTCACCAAAGAGGCGACGGCCATCAAACGGCATGTCCATGAGGGAATTCTGGACATCAGCCGAAAAGTTGGCGTCGTGGAAATCGCCTTGCCCAGCGAGTCTGTGGTATCCAGCCCACATCGGATAGAGAACCGTGCTGCATCTTGAGGATGCAGCACAGGCTGAGCGACTTTGACCCGGGCCTCCTCCGGGCAAGCTGCCAATACATCCATGACCTTGTCCCACAGAGAGTGGGTATAACGGCCCAAAGGGTAAGCGGTGCTGACCGACCACAACCCCAAATTAAGTGAGGAGAACAGCTTCTTACCGAACTGCTCACACCTTTTGGATTCCCGATCAGGTGGAGCAGTCGGGAATGCGGTCTGGGAGTTAGAGGCCTGGATAACCAGGCTCTCGGGGTGGGGTGGGTGGACAGGAAGCTAGGGTCGCCTGGGGCCGGGCGGTTGCGCCTGGCCACGTTCGGATCTACAGGAGGACCTGTAGCGGGCCTGGACCAAGTGCCCAACAGAATGTCAGTAAGGGCCTCATTAAATGGCAGTAGAAGCTCCGAAGAGCTTGCCTGCGGTTTAAGGACCTCGTGAGGAGGTTTGTCCTCACGGCCGCGACAGGCAGCTCAAGACCCAGGGCCTTGGCCGCCCTCGTCAGCACCACGCTGTAAGCAGCCCCCGCCTCCGTAGCCACGGTAGGAGAGGAGACAAATCCAGTGTCGGGCGAAGTGTCCAAACCATTGGCCTCCCCTAGATCCACTACCCATTCCTGATACGACTGACACTCTCGTGCCTGAGGGTCCTCAGACCCTACCCAATCCTCCTTGTCTCCCATCTCCTGATAGTCAAGTGCAAAGGATGGGGCCGGATCATAGAAGAATTGCTCTTCTCTCGGCGTCGAATGCGGCGTCAAGCGACGCCGGTCCGACGCCGGATCCGGACTAGGGAGGGACCGGGCACAAAGTCGTCCGGGGACGGCGTCGGGGGCGAAACCCTGGGGGTCGCGCCTGTGAAGGGGTCGTAATGTCAACCAGTAGCGACCCGGATCCGGACTCGGATCCGGTGGGGCCCTGCGGCGTCTGGACCGAAGTCGTCGTCGGCGCTGGGGTCGAAGCATCCGGCCCGCCTGGGCTCCCAGTCGGGCCCGAAGGCGCTACAGCGGGACCCGACTCAGGAGAGTGCGACCTCATGGCCATGAGGAAGGCATCGTTCTCCTCCGGCGTCGCGTTCAGCTCAGTGACCGGTGGGTATGGGACTGGTAGCGGCGCTTGTGGCTCCAGCGGAGACGCGTGGGCGGTGTCGCCCAAACCCCCGGCCACATCACGCGAGCATTGGGGGGAGTCAGAAGAGCGATGTCGTCTCTTCAACTTCTTGTGCCTCTTACCTGAGGACTTGGAGCCCGACGAATGGTGTCGACTTGCCGAGCTGCGATGACTGTTGCCCCGCGACCGGTCCTTCAACCTCCTCCTCGACCTGGACCGTGAGCGGCGCGGGCTGAATGCCGGAGCTCGAGGCGCTTACGGGACCGCTCCCGCCTAGCCTTCGACGTCAAGGCCCGGCAGTCAGGGCACGACTTGTCGTCGTGGTTGGCCCCAAGGCAATACAGGCACCGACGGTGGGGGTCGGTAGCCGACCTCAGACGGTTACAGTCAGCAGAGGGCTTGAACCTGGGCATCCCTACTGGCACCGAGAATCTACCGACTCGAAAGAGGACCCCAAAAAGGATCGAAAAAGTTAGTCAAAAAGTGACTAAGGAGTACTGCTTTTTCCTGATCTGCGCTTGCTGGTGCAGAAAAAAGAAGAACTGACGTCAGCGCGCGAGGGCGGCGTTTAAGTACTCCAACGCCGTCATCTCGGCGCCAACGGCGACGGACGCGGAGCCGCAGACGACGCCTACCGACGCGCAGGGGTACTGCTACGCAAAATTTTCTGGGTCCAGTCTGACGCCTGGGGATATTCTAAGGTAAGGAATCTAACACTAACCTGTTTCTTTCAGATACATACATACATTCAAAATCAAAATGAAAATCAGAATAATTCACAAGTTGCAATTAGATTGAATACAGACGTCTACATCAACATGCCTTGAAAGGAAAGTAACATTTCAATTAATCCCGATTATATTTCAACAATTGATGGAGCAGCTTCTGGCTATTTCATAAACTTTGATACGTTATCCCTGGATCCAAACGAGCCGGAAAACGACGCCAGCCAAAACACCATTCAAGCATGAACTAAAGAAAATTCTTCTCTTTCTTCAAAAGACATATCTGGTATCCCCTTGCATTGAACTCTGGGTAATTTCTGGGATATTGTTTTTTTCTTTTCTGGCTAGGCTCAAATTATTCTGCCAAAATATAGCTCCTGAAAGCAGGTATCTACCCGCATTCAATGCGTTGGAGTCCCAACGACAATTCTGTTGTCTAGCACAAGGGTATAGAAACAGCTTGGGGGTATTTTCAGCAAGAGTAACAGATTTACTTCTAAAATTTGATGAAGAAGCATCGTCATATGTGGATGATGTTTATCTGACAGATGACGACTTAGAGAGGCACTTGACCAGGGTAAAGACCATTATTATGGGATTTGCCGCAAAAGGCAACAAATTCAACTTTAAAATATTGAAAATAGCCCACCTCAATGTCCTACTTTTGGGATATGAGCTATCAAGTGAAGGCAAAAGTATGGCAGCTAACTTTTTAGAAAAGTGTGCGCTGCTCCAGCCTCCAATATCTTTACAAAATTTACAATCGATACTAGTATTCTTAAATTTCGTCAGGACATACATTTTAGATTACGCACAAAGGGTAAAACCTATCTATGACTTAATAAAACCTGACTTTTCAGCCAGAGATTGGACACAAGAACATACTAATAGTCTTCGTTTATTCCAGGAAGACATGATTGCTTCCAAACACTGACAGACACACGTAAACGTACCCCACTTAGAGCCACATGTAGGTAAATGAGAAATACCGATTTCTTAATAGCGAATTTCACTGATTCGCTATTAAGAAATCGGTATTTCCTATGTAGGTAAAAATTCGGTAAAAAATACTGAATCCTTAATATTACTTCTTACCGATCAAGTAATTGAGATTCGGTAATGAGGAATACCCACCCATTCATTTCTATGGGCTTGGAGGCCCATAGGAATGAACGTGAAGACATTCAGTATTAGCGATTCGGTATTAACGAATCAGTAATACCGGGAGGTATTTCAAGGGTGCCAGGGTGTCTGAAGGACACCCTGTTGCACCCCTGAAATGTGCATGTGTGCACATGTGCCACATGGCACATTAAAAAAAATCAAAAAAGTGCTTTTTTAAGGGAAATCGGTAATTACCACAAACCTGAAGTTGATAGTAATTACCGATTTCTTAAGGCTCAAAAGCGCTATTTAATGTGCTTCCTACATTGCATTTAAGGAATCGGTATAACTGATTCCTTAAATGCAAGAGCAATAAGAAATCGGTATTAAGGAATCGGTACTTAACGATTCCTTATTTACTGATTCCTTACCTACATTAGGAATGGCTAAATACCGGTCAGTTACGCTGAAATTAACAGAATTTCGGCGTTACGACCGGTAGTTAGCCACCTACATCTGGCCCTTAGTGATCCGAATAATCGCAGGTAAGTGCGGGTACATTTATTTAACCTTTAATGAAGGAGAAACTGTACCAATCGCATACAAATCACACCTGTACACAAATGCAGAAATGCGTTTCACTTCAACAGAAAAAATTCTGACAGCACTTCAGACTGCTGTAGCAAGAGAAAGAGCACTGGCTCAGGGGCAACGCATTATTGTCGTAACTCCGATACCGGCTTTAGAAGCTGTTACAAAGGTCAGCATCCCAAATGCGAACGTGTTACATCCAAGATGGATACAATGGGCTAACTCTATTACTGCAACAGACGTTGAATACAAGCATTCCTGCAATATGAACAAGAATATCGTCTACCAAATGAAATCTTGCCTCTAGATCAGTAAGAATATATTATTTATACTGACGGATCTATGCAACCGGCTATTGGTAGTAAGCAGCAATAATTTTCGGCGTGTGCTATCGTTAAAGGAAACAGGCGTGATGGCAAGTTCCATCCTAGTTGCACAAAAACGCAATCTCTAGGAGATTGCACGGCTCGTTTGGCAGAATAAAAAGCACTTATACTGGCACTTATAAATACGGATCGAGAATTCCCCAGATTAATCGTGTGTGACTCTTTTTACTGTGTACAGTCGTACAATGAGTTCTTACAGCATTGGGAACAAAATGGGTTTAAAGATGCAAAAGGTGGCACAATGAAACACAAAATGTTATGGGAACAGGTAACGGAATTGAAAACCGAGCTAACGAGGACTCACGTGATCCGTATACTGAGTCATCAACATGATCGCGTTCACGTTGAAGGGAATTCATTGGCTGATGAAGCCGCAAAGGGGGCAGTTCGCACAGGCTTCCATAGCTGAGCTGACTCGTACAAAAACGAGGATAGATGGAGAAATAATGATAGCTGTCACTGCATCAAGCAAAGGCAGCACAGCAGTACCTAAAACATTTCTACTCAAATACTCCTACAAGTTAGATGCACAAAACATTCCGTATGCTCAGATTCCTGGAGTGGGGGCTAGAGTAATACCGAATATGGATCATAGGCAAGGTTTAATATTAGCTGCACACAAGGGTTTAGGCTCTGCGCACACAGGCGTTACAGCAAATATTTCTTTACTGAAACAGCACTAATGGTGGCCAGGGTTAACTAAGCAAACTAAAATGCGACATCTGCCAGCAGATGAAAGGCTCCACCGTTGCACGCCCGGCACAGACGCCATTACTAAAGTCAGATGAACCTCTCGCATGTGTGTACTTGGACCACTGCAGAACATTAAAACTGGATGGGGCTTACAGGTATATCATGGTAGCACTGGATTAATGCGCAAGATTCCTACGGGTATGGCCTCAGCGTTGTGCTGACGCTCGAACTGTTATAAAAGATTTGTGAGTCTTTATTGGTACAAACGCAGTCAGCACATTACACTCTGACCGCAGCCCTGCGTTTAGCTCTCGGGCTTACAAAGAGGCCATGGAAGGAATGGGCGTAGCATTGCGGTTCTCATCTCTGTACCATTCGGTTGTGGCAAGAGAAAAAACGGGACTTAAAGCAGTCTTTAACAGCTAGGGTATTAGGCAAGGGCGGTAGTTGGGTCACACATATATTTATTTATTTGTTTATTTGTATTCTTATAACGCGCCTGAATCAGCCCCGAAGGGTTATCTCCGCGCGTGGCTCCTGAATAAGAGGGATAAATCGTATTAAGGGGATGACAGAGAAAAAGGTCAGGTTAACCAGATGTGAATAGGAAAGTTTTTAGTTTCTTCCTAAAGGAAAAAAGATTGGAGATTTGTCTCAGCTGCAGTGGTAGAGAATTCCACAGCAAGGGGCCTTTTAGGGAGGGTGCTCGGCCACCCTGCCTTGCTCTGGTAACTTTCGGTATGTGTAGCAGCATAGTGTTGCTGGATCGCAGAGCACGTCCGGGAGAGTAGAGGAAAAAAATATCTTTTAGATATTTGGGACCAGACCCATATATGCACTTATGCATTATGCAGCAGAGTTTAAAACTCACCCTCTGTTGCACTGGGAGCCAGTGAAGGTGGCAGAGGAGGGGACGAGAAGGGGTGCGGGGAGGAACATTCAGGATGAGTCTTGCCGCGGTGTTCTGCACCACCTGCAGTCTGCATAGTTGTTCTTGGTTGGCGGAACTAAGTAGACTATTGCAGTAGTCTACCCGTCCAAGGATTAGGGCCTGAACCAGCGTTTTCCTATGGATGTTCGGTAGGAAAGGGAAGATACGCCGTAGGAGACCAATTGTGCGGAAACACGTTCCCGCGACCTGGCTGACATGATCTTTCATAATCAGATTTTGGTCCAGGCGTACCCCCAAATTTTTGATGGTCTGTTTAGGTGATGGGACAGGTCCTAGCTCAGATGGCCACCAATCCGGCGACCATAGCAGGGTGGCCCCTCCAAACAACATGACCTCCGTTTTGGTCACATTGCACTGGAGGAAGTTCTGGGCCATCCAACCAGCCACCGCTCTCATGCCGTTTTGAAAAGATTGCATGACTGCAGGTGTGATGGTTTGAAAGGGAAACAACAGCTGGGTATCGTCAGCGTAGGAAATTGGTGAGAACCCATAAGATCTAATAATCTCAGCCAGAGGGGCCACATATACGTTAAATAACATGGGGCTCAAACATGAGCCCTGTGGCACACCTTTGGTAAGCTTCCTGCAGACAGATTTATGGGAGCCTAATTTAACACCTTGTTGTCTGCCTTCAAGAAAGCTTTCAAGCCATGCAAGAGCGGTCCCCCTTACTCCCGCTCCCTTCAGACGGTCGAGAAGAATTTTGTGCGACACCGTGTCGAAGGCAGCGGACAAATCCAATAGCACCAGGATCACTGAGCTCCCCCTGTCCAGTGACATTCTGATGTTATCTGTCACTGACAGGAGGGCTGATTCGGTGCTATGGTTGGGCCTAAAACCAGATTGCGAGAGGTCTAGGCCACCCGCTGCCTCGATGTAATTCGACAGGTGTGCATTTACATGTTTCTCGACCATCTTGCTGTAATACGGCAGAAGGGAGATGGGACGGAGGTTGGAAAGTTCCGTCCACGGGAGAGCCGCATTCTTGCGAATAGGGTTCACCACTGCAGTTTTCCATTCAGTTGGTACTTTTCCCTCTTTAAGAGACTGATTGATTACATCCTGAATGTAGGGAGCTAACAGGGTAGGGAGGGAGGTTAAGATTTTAGCAGGGATGAGATCATCCGGTGATCCAGATTTTATTTGGGTCATTATGGTGTGGAGCTCATCAGTGTTAATAGGAGGAAATGTGGTTAATGTAAGGTTGGTATTTCTGCTGGGGGAGGAAACATTCAAAGTATCGCTATTTAATTGGGATACTAAAATTTTTTCATGGATGGTCTCTATTTTGTTTTCAAAGTATAATGATACTTCATCACATAGGCTTTGTGAGAAGTCATCTGGACTTATACAAGCCATAGGTTTTACGAATGTTTCCAAAATCTTATACAGTTCTTTAGGAGAATTTCCGGCTTCAATGAGCTGTTGGGCAATGTTATTTTTACGGGCAGCTTTAACCACTTGGCTGCTAAGGTACAATTGCTCCTCTGCTGCAATTTCCATTGAAATCAATGGAAAGTCCATGACGAGTTACCCTTGTCATTAGCGGCGAAGAGGTTAATATGTTTGTAATAATTGGTTTGAGCTGCTCGATGTGCCTTGTTGTTCTCCTCCGTGTGTGATCGCCGCCATCTCTTTTCTATCCTCCTGCACTCCTGTTTCTCTTTTCTGAGAGCCTCAGTATACCATTTTTCTTGTTTGGCCACAGGTAGTTGTCTAAAAGTTTATGAGGTACAGCAGGCATTAAACAACCTGCCAAGAAGCTCTCTAGGTGGTGTCACTCCATATGAGGTCCTGTGTGGGACACAAATGTGGGTATCTGATCTTGATTGTGAAGGCGCAGTGGCGGATGAAAAACCATTTGATATCCATGATCGTTTGGCTGTTTTACAGGATCTACATGAATCCAGGACAAAACAAAGCAATGTCCATCTACAACAGACCACCACTGAAGAAGTCAAGGTAGTCACAGCAAGACCTGTCTCGATCCCAGAAGTCGGGGATCTGGTCACAGAGAAAATAGCAGACAAAAGTGAATTAGGAACCTCTTACAGAAAACCTGTACCAGTCTTTGCAGTACACAGAACAAGAACTGTGCTGCTCCCGCCTCTTGCCGGAAAAAAGGAGAAAAGATTTGTCTCAATTGACTCAATCAAACCACACTATGTGGCCGATACTAAACAGTAGGCCTAGTGAACTCCGCTAGAGCAGACGTCCTCCTCTAGCTACAATCAAAGAAGTTCAAACAGAAAGATTCATCACGTTTGAGGAATGAAGGACTAAGCAACAATGCTATGAAACTTGTTCCACTTGAAACAGACATTCAAAATAAAAATGAAAATCAGAATAATTCACAAGTTGCAATTAGACCGAATACAAACTTCTACATCAACATGCCTCGTCGAGAGGAAAATAACATTTCAACCAATACTGATGCAATTCCAACAATTGATCGAACAGTTTCTGGCTATTTCATTAAGTTTGATACGTTTTCCCTGGATCCAAGCAAGCCGGAAACTACGCCAGCCAAAACACCATTCAAGCATGAATTATAGGAATTTCTTCTTTTTCTTCAAAAGACATATATGGTATCACCTTGGATTGAACACTGGGTAATTTCTGGGATATTGTTTTTTTCTTTTCTGGCTAGGCTTAGTTTTGACTTTAAGTATGCTTAACAATGGACACTTTCTTCAACAAGGTTCCACAGCCCAAAAGGTCAACATCCTACTGAAGCCACATCCATCATCACATTGTGAACAAGAGACTGGTCATCAGTGAACATCACAGCTGTTCCTATACCCGATGGTATAGGATGGGACAAGGTTGACGTCAACATATTCGGACCAACCGAACTTTTTTTTTTATAATCAATTTTATTAGGTTTTTAAGAACAATCAAATTCATTGGCAGCAAATCAAGCATCACAGTTAAAATACATCTCATCATATACAATCGACAAAGGTAAGGGTGGCCCCTCCTGATTGGGTGTGGTATTCCCCAGATATTGCAGCTGTACAAAAAGACTCGGACCCTTACACTGGTAGTAAACTGAACCATTTACCCCACACTTTATGGACTAATTCAGGGCATCCCCGGGCCTTGAAGAGAGACTCCTCCTGCACTCCACACCAATCCAACCCCCTCTTCTATTTCCGTACAGTCGGCGCCGCTGCCTGAGACCAGAACGAAGCTATGTCTCTTTTCGTCACCGCCACTGCTGTCCCAGGAAACGCTTGTCTGCCCTGGAGCCGTCCAGGCCGTCGAACACCCCAACAGCAATCGCCTCGGATCATGGGGAACCTCCCACCCTAGGGCCTGCGTGAGCTCTAGTTACACCCCGCTCCAGAACGGCGCCAGAGCCGGGCATTGCCACGGTACACAGTCAAAATATAGAGTTTTAAATTTCGACCTACCAAAATATCGAGTTTTAAATTTCAACCTACCAAAATATCGAGTTTTAAATTTCGACTTACCAAAATATCGTGTTTGAAATTTCGAAGGTGCAGAATATCGATGCCAAGAATATCGGTGAAAAGAATATCGACCCTAAGGTAAGTAATATCGAAATTCTTTATATTGTTGTAAGTAATATCAAAGTTAGTAATATCGATAGCATATATATTGATGTAACTAATTTCGATGACACTAATATCGATATTTGTATTTTTTTTGTTTTTTATTATATATGTGTTATATGTTTTAATTAAGTATTTAAAATAAATTATATTATATGTGTATTCATTTTATATATTAATACATTTATTTATAAGTAAATTATATGTTTTAGTACCGGAGCGGGTTATGGGTTTATAGGGGAATAGCGTGGGAAGTAATTTAATTGTAATTAATAAAATATTTTTTATGTATAATTTATTTTGTAATTAATTATTCATTGGCAATTAATTATTTGAATTGACAAATTAATTATATAATTGGTAATTAATGTTATTTTAATTAAATGTTATGTTTTAGTACCAGAGCGGGTTGTGGGTTTATAGGGGAATAGGGTGGGAAGTCATTTAATTGTAAATAATAAAATATTTTTTATGTATAATTTATTTTGTAATTAATTATTAATTGGCAAATAATTATTTTAATTGATAAATTAATTATTTAATTGGTAATTAATGTTATTTTAATTAAATGTTATGTTTTAGTACCGGAGCGGGTTGTGGGTTTATAGGGGAATAGGGTGGGAAGTAATTCAATTGTAATTAATAAAATATTTTTTATGTATAATTTATTTTGTAATTAATTATTAATTGGCAAATAATTATTTTAATTGATAAATTAATTATTTAATTGGTAATTAATGTCAATTTTAATTAAATGTTATGTTTTAGTACCTGAGCGTGTTGTGGGTTTATAGGGGTATTGGGTGGAAAGTAATTTTATTATAAATATTTAATTATTTATACATTTTTAGTTATGGATAATTAATGTATTAAATAATTATTAATTGGCAATTAATTATTTTAATAGATAATTAATTTTTAAATTGTCAATTAATATTTGTAATTTGTAAATATGTTTTAATAACTAGAAACATTGATTATTTTATAGTTACATATTTTTTTAAATATTAATTTGTATAATGTATTTTAATTTTTAATATTGATTTAAATGATATTTTATTGTTATGATCAATAATTTATTCTTTAATATTTATTATTTGGTGAGTAATATTTCATAATTATTATTTATTGGTGTTTGTTAATTTATTGTCAATTAATTATTCAAATGTAATTGGTTTTATTAATTATTAATTGTTTTTTATTGATGTTGATGTATTTGAAAAATTAATTATACATTATTTCAAATATAAACATTATTTAGAAGTATGTTAAAATATAAATCTATGTTATTTAACGCTTTCCCTACTGTTGCACCGTTTGGAGTTGGAATAGTAATTTTTCCCCCTACGCTATCCAAAGCTTTCCCTACTGTTGCACCCTTTGGAGTTGGAATAGTAATTTTTCCCCCTACGCTATCCAAAGCTTTCCCTACTGTTGCACTCTCTGGAGTGGGAATAGTAATTTTACCCCCTACACTATCCAACGCATTCCCTACTATTGCACTCATTGGAGTGGGAATAGTCATTTTTACCTACCCGCTATCCAACGCTTTCCCTACTGTTGCACCCACTGGAGTGGGAATAGTAATTTTTACCCGTACGCTATCCAACGCTTTCCCTACTGTTGCACTCACTGGAGTGGGAATAGTATTTTTTACCCGTACGCTAACCGTGTTGCACTCTCTGGAGTGGGAATAGTAATTTTACTCCCTACACTATCCAACGCTTTCCCTATTGTTGCACCCTTTGGAATTGGAATAGTAATTTTTACCCTTACGCTATCCAACGCTTTCCCTACTGTTGCACTCACTGGAGTTGGAATAGTAATTTATACTCTTACGCAATCCAACGCTTTCCCTACTGTTGCACTCACTGGAGTGGAAATAGTAATTTTTACCGTACGCTATCCAAAGCTTTCCCTACTGTTGCACTCACTGGAGTGGGAATAGTAATTTTTACCCACCCACTATCCAACGCTTTCCCTACTGTTGCACTCTCTGGAGTGGGAATAGTAATTTTACCCCCTACACTATCCAACGCTTTCCCTACTGTTGCACCCTTTGGAGTTGGACTAGTACTTTTTACCCTTACGCTATCCAACGCTTTCCCTAATGTTGCACTCATTGGAGTGGGAATAGTAATTTTTACCTATCCGCTATCCAACACTTTCCCTACTGTTGCACGCTATGGAATTTGAATAGTAATTTTTAGCCTTACGCTATCCAATCTAATTTATATTTATTTATGTATTTTATAATATTTTTATATTATGTTACATAATGTTGTGTTTAATTATTTTTTTTATATTGAAAGTATATTTCATTGTTTTTATGTATTAAATATAAATATTTATTATTATTTATGTTATTATTTTATGAGTGTTGATGTATTTGTAATTTATAGTATGTGTTAATATTTTTACATTAATTAGAAAAATAATAAATATTATAGTTAAATATATATTACATATTGTATGTTTAATTTTAATTAAATGTATAACATTAAATATGTATCATTTATTCATTTTAAACATTCTAAAATATTTTTACATAAGTTTAAATTATAGAAAAGTATTATTTACTTTATATTTCTTTTTTTAATAACAAAAAAACGATATATTTAATTACGATATTTTTAACATCGATATTTTAGTTTCGATATTTTTGTACTTACCATGTTGTAGATCGGGTGTCGATATACTTGCCTTCGATATTCCAGCGTCGATATTTTGTCTGTCGATATCCTGTCTCTCGATATTCTGTCAGAGATTCCATTGCCACACCATGTGGTAGAAGTCTGCTTGAGCAGACTCGCAGCGCGCACATGCCGGGGAGGATGTCATACAGGCACGGAAAAGGCGTGCTGGGGTGAGTTATGCCGCGTGGAGGTAGTAAAATTGGACCAGGCATAACTTAGAGGATGTAGTCAGGGTTTTAGAGTCCATAAGGGCGTCCCGCCAGTCTGCCTCTTCCAGAGGGCCTATCGACCCCTCCCAGCGCTCCCGAAGTCGGTCCAGGGACGCAGGACCGTTCTTCACTAGTGACTGGTATATTCGGGACAGCCCCACCCTCCCCACGTTCCCCATCATCATCTGAGCCTCCAGGGGGCTGAATTCCGGGAGAGAGGTGGGGGATGGAATGTGTGTGTGAAGGGCTTGTCTGAGTTGTAGGTACTTTTAGAATTGGGAATGAAGAAGGGCGTGACGTTGTTGTAGGTCAGCAAAGGATCGAATGTGGTCTCCCACCCACACGTCTCCAAGCAGCGAGATCCCAACAAGGTCCCAGCGGCGGAACCCCTGCAAGGACGAGACCTCCCTCAACCAAGCACCATTCCACAACGGCGTTTGTCTGGTGAGCTTCCGGTCCCATTGCACATGGCGAAGGGCTGTATGCCAGGCCGTGAGCACCGTCCTAGTGACTGGGGGTAGAGCCTGCGGCACTGGGCAACTGTATGATAAAGCCTGAATCTGCGCAAAGTCCATTGTTCTGAGTTCCATCCGGTATGCTGGGTCGGACCAGCCGCCGCAAACCGTGGATCACGGTGAGTCTCGTGGCCAGGTAGTAGAGGTGAAGATTAGTCACCCCCATGCCTCCGTCAAAGGGGGGGATACGACAGTGTGCCAGGGACATTCGCAACCGCCCTCCCCCCACAGAAACCAGGTGAGAACGCCGTCCAGTTCCCGAAAGCAGCTACCTGGGAGGTGAATGGTGATATTTTGCAGAGTGTAGAGAAAGCGGGGGAGGATCATCATTTTGAAAAGCGCACTCCTAACCAGTTGGTTATGGGGAAGGGTCTGCCATTTCTTAAGGTCTGCCTTCATCCGAGCGACCAGGGGTGCGACATTCAGGGCCCATTCGAGCTCCGGCAGGAGGTTAACCCACACACCCAGGTACTTAAATGATTGTCTCCGGAGGGGAATCACTGTCTGCCAATCGAAACACGCCAGAGAGGGGTGCAACGGGACCAGGGTAGATTTCGCCGGGTTAAGTCGGAGCCCAGAGACCCGCTCAAAAGCAGAGAGGACCTCCAGGCATCTAGGGCCGGAACGGTACGGATCTGGCAGGTAAAGCAGGACATCGTCCGCATAGAGAGCTATCATCAACCTGGCTCAGGTCCCAGGCCCAACCCCGGATGAGAGGGTCCTGGTGGATGAGCGCCGCCAGGGGCTCCATCACCAGCGCAAATAAGAGCGTGAGAGCGGGCATCCCTAAAGGGTGCCCCTCTGGATCTGGAATGTTTTGGAAAGCTCACCATTAATGAGGACACAGGCCCTAGGATTACTATAAAGGACCCTAATCAGGCGTCCGAAGGGAAGACCAAATCCCATCCTCTTCAGTTCATCCTCAAGGTAGCTCCAGTCCACCGTATCAAAAGATTTCTCGAAAACGATGAAAAGCAACGCCAGATACGGGGTCAGTTGATGACGATGGGCTATAGCCAGGTGGAGGCGACGAATGCAGTGACGGGTATCTATAGCAGGCATGAACCCACATTGGTCGGGGTGGACCAAGTCCTGTAGGAAGGGACGGAGTCGCTGAGCTATCACAGTGGCAAAGATCTTAACCTCTGTGTTAATCAACGAGATTGGGTGGTAATCCGCACAATCCAGGGAGGCCGGTTGCGCCTTCCAAATGACCATAATAGTGGCCACATCGGTTTCAGGCGGGAAGGACCCCTCCTTCACCACATGGTTGAATAGCTCCACTAAATGGGGGGACCAATTCATCTCGGAAGGCCGCGTAGTACTCTTGGGTGTACCAGTCAGGTCCGGGCGTCCTACCTGGATGCAATAGGGAAATTGACCAGTGAAATTCCTCCGGAGTGAAAGGGTGGTCCAAGGTATCAGCGGTCTCCTGGGGGACACATGGCAGCCGGGTACCGGTCTCCTCCAGCAAGCCTGCCAGGGAGGCACAAGGAGGGCGAGCGGCGTATAAGGCCGCGTAGTAGCCCGCAAAAGTTTGCGCAATGGCTGATGACGTTACATGGTGGATGTCAGTGATCGTCCGAATCTCGGTGATGATACGGTTAACTTTGGGGTAGGACACTAGGTTGTGGAGAAGCTAGCCATTTTTATCTCCCCGTCCATAAATACGTGCCACTGAGGAGCGCCAGAGCATTTTAACGGACTCCAGTGAAATCCGACGAATCTCTTCACGGACCATTGCTAGTTGTCTAGAGGAGTCATCTCTACCGTTGGTCAGTTGGACGCTTTCCAACTGCACTGCCTGGGTCTCCAACTGCACAAGCTGGGCGGCCTGTTCCGTACGTTTTGCGTGGACCAAATCTCTGGCCACACCCCGAACAACCGTCTTGCTAGCCTTCCACAACATCCCTGGTGAAGGGAACAAGCCCATATTAGTTGGGAAGTAGTGGCGTAATTCCTGCCCTAGGGATTCCACCCGTGCAGAGTCCTGCAGGAACCAGGCGTTCAGCCGCCAGGTCGCCCGCGGGCCCGCAGCGGAGGATCCAAGACGGAGAGAGATGGGGGAGTGATCCGAGATCCCGCTGGGCAATATATCGGACCCAGACAACAATTGGCAGTCCTTGGCGGGCATTCGAATGAGGTCAATACGGGAGTGGGTATGGTGAGCCGCCGATGTGAGGGTGTATTGTTCTTTGCGGGGGTTCCATCCCCTCCAAACGTCGCAGAGGCCCACGGCCGATGACCAGCCAGAGAGGCTCTTTGCGGAGGCTAGACGATGCGCCGACGGGACACCTGTCGCGTCACGTGAGGGCTGCAAGACGCCGTTAAAGTCACCAGCAACAACAGTGAGGCCCGGTGGAAAGGAGGAAATCACCAGAGTGAGGCGCCGAAGGGTGGACGCCAGGAGCGCAGGGGGAACATAAGTGCACAGAAGGTTCATAGGGTGTCCCTCAATCGTCCCCGACATGGCCACATACAAACCCTGCGCGTCAGTCTCGGCTTTAGCCAGGGTAAAGGGAAGCGCCTTTCTGAGCAAAATGGGGAACCCCGGGCAAAACCAGAGTGCCAGACCCAGTCAAACCCGTAACGGGCTAGGAAATTGCATTGTGAGCCCAGAAGGTGCGTCTCCTGGAGAAACAGAATGTCAGGCATGTGGCGGTGGGCAGCACGGAGGACAGCTGTACGCTGGATTCGTTCGAGAAGGCCATTTACATTCCAGGAGAGGATGTGGAGAGGTCTGTTAAGGGTGTAAGACATTTAGAGGGGTGAGATGTGGAGGGTGCGGATGCGAGCGGGGGTCCGCGTTTGGTCTAAGGGAAACACCCACCCAGACCCAGGGCCTAAAGATGAGGCTAGAAGAAGTAGTGATGTGCTTGTCTACAGCGGAAGCATCTAGGAACGCGCGGCTACCAATGGGAATTAAACACAGCGGCCCGTAGGCGGCTAAAAATAACAAACTGTTGGGAGACAACGATCTCCCCCCCTCCCTCGCCCCCAACTCCCCCAACCCTACACTTCAGAAAAGGAAGCATATGTCACCCTGAAAATTTCCCAATCATCCACTACCCCACAAAGAGGTGAACTGTTAATCTAAAACGGTTAGCAACAAACAAGTAAGGACATGGCTGAGTTGGACCCCCTCCATGTATTCGGATGAAATGCTAAGAGCTGAAAGCATAGAATGACAATCGTGTGACTAATAGAGTGCATCAAGCCCAGGACTGCTAAGAAGATCAAATCCCAACCGGACCACACGGTAGAGCCCGGTAGGCCCCGGCTCGTGGGGTCAGGAGCAGTCACGTTGTTGGGAGACCCGCAGGGTGATTTGTGAGTTCCACCATGTGGCGCCGGTCATATTCACTCTTCCCCACCAGATCCAAGGATCACAGGGATCACAGGGCTCCCGGACAGGTCCGAGTCCAACATGGCCCGTCGCAGAGTTTCACCGGGCCCGGGGACGCTGCCCAAATCGATCAAGGAAGAAGTCAGGTTGGGGGAGATGGGTCCCTGATTTGGAGTCTGGGCCGGAGAGTGCCGGGACTGCGCCTCCGGCAAACGGGAACTCCCTCCCCAGCGGCCGCCACGCCTCCGAGACCCAGTTCGGCGCCGCTGGGACTTAGGCGCGACCTGGTTTGGCTGCCTCGGGGCCCTCCGGGCAGGAGAAAGGGCCATCCCCGGCAGGAGGGGCCGCTCCTCCGTGAGCCAGGTCCACACCACCTGGGTGGTGTCGGAGAAGAATGTATTTTCCTGGAAGATCACCTTGAGCCGAGCCGGGAAGAGGAGCCCATAGCGAAGGCCCATCGCCCAAAGTTTTTGTTTAACCTCATCATAGGATCGGCGTCGAGTCTGCACCTCCCTGTAGTAATAAGACCAGCATTTTGGAATTCTGGAAGGGTGGCGGACCCAGCTCCCTGGCCCCCCCAGTATAGAGTCCCTGTCCCGGAAATTGAAGGTTCTGAGGATGATGGGATGAGCAGGAGCTCCAGGTGGAGGTTTGGAAGCGAGAGAGCGATGAGCTCGCTCCGCTGCGAACCAGGGGGAAAGTTTCTCTTTGGGCATCCAGGAGCGGATCCAGGTCTCTATAAAGGTGTCAGTGCGACCCTTCTCCATTCCCTCCGGAAAACTCAGGAGGCGCAGGTTGTTTCTTCGCGCCCTATTTTCGGCATTCCGGCCCTACCGTGTAGCTCCGAGGTCTGCGTCTGAAGACGGGCCACCTGAGATTTGAGGATGCCCAAGTCATCCTCCACCGTGGAGATACAGGACTCCGCCTCCGTGATGCACGCCGTGGCCTTGCGGAGGTCCTGGCGAATTAGGGCCACGTCCACCCGCACCTCTCCGATCTTGCTCTCTACAGACGCCTGTGACGTACTTATCGCCTGTAGGATGGTAGAGAGATCTCCCCCGGCGATGCCAGGCACGGCCGGAGGTCCTTCACCTGAATCCCGGTTCGACGTGGTGAACTGCTCTATTTTAGTTTGGGTTGTGGGAACGGGGGTTTGAGTGGTGCAGGTTCTGCCCATGGTCCAGAGGAAGGCAGTCGAATGTGTTTAGAGGGGGGGGGGGCAGCCGGCGTCCCCGCCACTCGGTGTAATGGCCGATTCCTCATACCACGCACCGCACCCAGGCAGCACCGATGACACCCCAGTCCTCAGAGCACATCCATCAGTGGCCAGCAGCAAAGCACCAGGCACTCTGGGGGGGGGAGGTTTGGGGGGGAAGGGGGCGCCACCCGATGCGATGGCCGACTTACCCCCTACACCGAGCCGCGGCGCAGTACTCGGCTGCGTAGTCGGTGAGAAGAAATGGGCCACCACTGCAATGTACTCTGGGCAGGCAGCCGAAATCTCGAGCACCGGAGGACGGGCACGCAGCAACCCCTGTAACCGGGCAGAGGTCAGCACAGTTCCGCGCCTGCCCCCGGGAAACACAGAAGGGCCAGAGTCCACTTGATCCACACACCCAATGAAGCCAGCAGCTCCCTGCGCCCCCGCACCGCGCCCTCAAAATGGCAGAGGGCGCGAAGGACAACAGCAGCCAAGAAGGGAATGTGGCCTCCTGGTGTAGCCCCTCTCAAACCAGGATGGAGTCGCTTATGTCCGGCCACCTCCTGCACGATGGCCTCCCGGCCCCAGGTGGCAGCCCGCTCGCCAGGGTACCGCAATTGATCAAAATCCTTTCGGCCACCTCATGGGAGCACACATGCGCGGCCTAGGCAGTCTGGAGCAGGGCCCGGGGAAGGCGGCACAGGACTGAGCCCCAGCCCCCAGCACACGCCACAGGGGGACGGCACAGCAGTCCCGCCGTGCCCGGGCAGGGCCCGCACTCAGCCCACACGTCTGGTTGGCGCCGGGCACTCCCGCACCAGAGCAGCCAGCCGCGCCACACCGGCTCTGCTCCCACTCACTGCAGCTCCCCCAGTGGGCCTCCTTTGGTGCGGGTCAGCCCACCGAATCAGTCCGGTCCGACCTACACTCTCCGCCTCTCCGGCAGCAGCGGCCCAGCTGGGGACCATGTCTGTACCTCCTGCAGCCCCAGGAACCGTCCCGACAGCCTCACGCGGCTGCCATTACCCCGGGGGGGACCAGCGCACCGCTCGTGATCCCTGGACGCCTCCGCCGTTCCTAGCCACCACCCCGCCGTCCTCCGGACCCACCGGCGGGCTCACCACAGCAGCCCCGGCTCCAGGGCGAGTCAATCGGTCGCCGAAGCAGTCCGCCACCGCCAGGTGAGTCACAGGCAGCGAGCGAGGAGAGCGCCGGACTGTCAGGGCAGAGACTTCAGGGCCCGGGAGGGAACGGCAAGGGGGCCGCCATTTTGAGCGTTCAGGGCTGCAGATGGACAGGGGCTCAGCTGAGGCAGCAAAGTCACCAAGCAGCTCCCAAAGGAAAGCAGGGGACAGCAGGTTGTATGGGGAGTCACGGCAGGTAGATGCCGAGACCTGATGGTAGCTAGAAGCGGCGGATGCAAGGCGGATGACGGAGGGGGTCCGGAGCACTCTTAGAGTGCGACCGCCATCTTGGCGCCTCAAGCCACCCGGACCGAACTTTTAATCATGTATTTAAAATCTCATTAAGTAATTTCATTATCTCCATTACATTTTCTGATGATTGGGACACAGAAACAGTAAATAACATGTTGTCTGATTTAGAGAAAACTGCTGCATTTTCTAATAATGAGTGTTCTTCAGACTATAACAAAATGTACTGTTAGCAACATTTTGGTCATCATTTCCTGCACAGATCCATTTCACCTAGGAATGTATTTTTGTACAATCAGTGGGAACATTGCCAACACCACCAAAAAGTAGTTCACAAATGATTGCACAGAAATGTGCATACTTTTCAGGGTTCAACACCACAGACCCAGCCTCATTTTATTATAAGGTTGTGCCAAAATTAGCACTGAAAATTATGTTGACAAACACTAAACAGATTTACTCTGCTTCCTTTTTGGCCCAATTGTCTGAACAGGGTTTCAACCTATGGAAAGATGAAATTGACTCAAAATCGATTTGGGGTTCAAGGAACTGGCAAGTCCAGGGTACAGAGGCACTATTTAGAGCATGCCTCATTCCACAGCAGATGATATTTTTAAATGATACTGTGCAACAGACATCCTGGTCTTGGAATAGCCAAGATCAAGGACCTGAACACTCCAAAGTTCCCTACACCATCACAGGGGTGGCAGAATTCTTCTTCAAGAGGAGGGGCAACAGTTGATGACGTACTAACGTACAATAGATCAGACCCAAATTGGAAGGAGTGGGTGGTTTGGCCCTTAGACACTAACATATGTCATAAACGGTTCCTGTATCTAGAGTGCGTTCAATTGGAAATTGATAGCATCCCTGGGGGCACTCTTTGCGGGAATAATTCCTCAATCAATTCTCGAAAAATATTTGTGACGCTGAGTTTAAAGAATGTAAAGTTCAAATGTATTTCTTCATATTCACAATATTATGTTAATGATTGTATTCATTTTCATACACTGATTCATTCCATTATCCATACACAGGTATTTCTAGCTCCGATGCATTTCAGGCAACCACCCTTCATCTGGGAGCATATCTACGAGGAACGACATAACTTAGAATTACTGTTTAAGCACCTCATGTTATATACAAATACAAACAATACAATACAATGTTGTTTAACCAATATATCTCAAGTGAAGAAGTGTGCGGTGAGGGGAACGTGAAAGGTGTGTAAAGGTCATGCAGTACGGCAAAAAAGTGTTGTTCTCTAATAAGAGAACAGGACTTACTATAAACGGTTCCTGCACATCACGAGGGACTCAGTATGCATAGGCCAGATCCACGTTATGTACAGAGAGAACATCCAGGGGTAGTGAAATCCTATTGTGTTGGGATGTTATGCCTAGAATGGCTAGAAACCTCAACACTTGCAGAAGTGAAACAAGACTTATCTTTACTCTCACAAGACATTGATCTTAGGGACTTTTTACTAGGACCTAGGAAACAACGTCAACAAGGTTTCATATATGCAGGCATTTACACTGCCTATAATGAGATCTGGAAGATTTCCCAACAAGAAGCCGCAGAGAGAATACGGGAAATAGACCGTACAAACTTAGAAAAAGCTTTAGCTGCGTTGGATAATGGGTTAACAACTTTGACCTCCAGAGTATATTCATTGGGCAACATTGTATCTTCTGCTATAGATATACTGAAACGGGATTTGGCAATATTACAACATGGCCAATCACAGTTACGTTATATTATGTTATTGAGCTAGACACTACAATCTTTGCATGCAGGCCTTGTGCCTTGGCGTTTTATAAACAGTACGTCTCTGTTTTCAGAATACAATCTAACTGATACACAGATAGGAATGGCATAAAGGGGAGCTAAATATACAATGCTGCAAATTGAAAAACTGGACAGGCTTCCATTCACAATGCCTGAATTACCATCTACAGATTGGCTAATCGACGGCAAATCACTCTCCCGGTCACGACCTTTCAGTTTCACTATTGCCTTGAGAAAAGGCAGGCAAATAGGAGAAATTGGGTAAATAATACATTAAGAAATCCTGCATTTACCGTATAGATTTTGGTGCCGATAAAGCCTTCACTGAATGTTTCTTTTATACAGTTTGAGCAGAATGAAAGCCATGCTTTTACAACAAACAGTGCCATTGACCTCTGCACGATAAACCTTTGAACTTCAAGTTGCGAGGACCTCAACAGAGATACAGGCGCTAATCCGTACAAACAGCCCCTGACATTTCGCAGAAATGGTGGGTCGTTTGTAAATAGGTCAGATCCGAGCAGTATTGTACACCTATTTAAAACCATAGGGTCGGGATTCCTTAACACCTTCCAGACCATCCTTAGAGTTGTTCCTAACTTTATACACTCTGTATTCGGAAGCATCTTCATGGGTCTACCTCTGATACTGCTTGCTATTGCTGGAATCCTGATTGTCGTTTACCTGCTTCGCAATGGACGAACCATCCGCCAGCAAGATTGCAAAAGCTCTCCTGGAAAGATATTAGAGTCAGCGCATGGTACAACATCTGGGTGCGCCTCACCTTCGAGAATTAAGTGCATCTTGGTTCCTGTCATTCAGACCAGTCTACGACGACTGCATCGTACCTGTGTTCCCATGCAGGTTCTGCAGAGGAGAATGCGAGTTAGATATCTGTCTGACACCTCTAACGGAGACGCCAGCGGACTTCGACTCCAGGCTGGAACCACTGCAGTCCCATGCTCGATTCTGTCCCCAGGGTATTCCCATCTTAATGCATGCATTCCTCGAGGATTCGCAGGTGCCCTTGACCGAGTTGGATTTCAGCTCCACCCATGCACTGAGGTATCGAATACAGCACCAGCTGCCTCACCGACAACTGTTGGCAGCACTGGGGAGTTACATCTATGCACATTGGACGTGCTACGCGAGGTACTACAATGTTTGTCCCCTACGACAGCAGGCAGCAACAATTTTATGTCTCCCAACCAGGACATATAATCTGAATCTGGCTCACCGTGTGCTGGGAACAAATTCAGTTTTTCTTTCCCCTTCTTTTCACTCAAAAGAACTTTTTCAAATTGACACTTTCTATAACAAAGCATGGCCTTCAAAGAACGCTTGTAGTAGGTCAACTTGTGTGATCGAACTCATTTAGAACTGTGATTTGCGGAACTTTACTACTAATGTCATACTTTAAGAACATTTATTTCCTCGTTTTTTAAAACTGTTTTTAAATGAAATGTTAACGTTTTTAGAAACATTTTAGATGACTGCTTGATAATTTTATGCATTGACACCGTTATATATGTGCATCTCAAATGTGTATTATCATTGGTAAGTATAAGGTGGAGTGAGTGTTATATTTCATATCGGTACACAGATATAGGTCTAAGGAACATCATACACTTTCCCTACACCTCTACCTGTCATTTCATATGATCGAGCCTTATAAGGACATAACTCCAAATAAGGACAGACTGCCTTGTATGGACATAACACCTTATAAGGACTTTAGCCTTTTATGGACTAAACCTTTCACCTAGTTCCATGCTGAGGGTGGGTTTTTCCCAATCAGTAAGCAGGAGGGAAGCGAGACTTAAAGGCAGACACACTGACCAGAGACGCTGCAGCTCCGGCACGCCATTGTTCCAGCTGACAGTGGTCCGACGATCCCTTGCTGTTTGTCCAGCTCAAATCCAGGACGAAGTCCCCCCCCCCCACTATTCAGGTATGGGGGTTGGACTAAAGCCTAGTGGGATTCTTGGCTCATAGACTTAGGCTCTTAGGCACCTACTTACATGCTAGGTACACTTAGGTACATCTAGACGGGCATCTTAGGAGTAGGCAATTTATTTTATAAATGCATTTTATATTCATGTATGTGTTCATGACTATTGCAAAATGGTAGAACAATACTAATTCTTCTTATTAGCTGTACTGTTGGTTCTATATCTCTGCTACTGTATTACAGTTGTAGCAGCGCACTTATTTTACATGAGAAGAACTATAGTACAATAAATTCTTATTGTAAACACGCTCGACTGTTTCTTCTGTGTATCCCTCTGAGAGCAAAACAAGCAAGCACGAGTGACCGGGTGAAAAGTAGTATATTGTTTCCACGAGTCTGAGGTTATTATGTTCTGAAGTTGCAAAAACTAATCTCTCTGATAACAGGAGATTCTAGTAGCACTGCGAGCTAGCGAATGCGAAAACATAGGCGGACATATTCGGTGGGGGTGTACCAACTCAGTTTGCCACCAAGCCCACAGTATATGTTATCCGTAAACCGCATAGGTCCTGCATGAAAGGGTACCATCGGAACTCTGCCAACTAGAGACCCCCATTTCTAACAATGAACTTGAAACTGAAATAGTTAATGTGGGCGTGGATGTTCTGCTGGTTAACAAAAAAGCTATTCGGATATTATGTTGTGTTACTTGCCAGGACAGCCAAAGTTACTCATTTACACTTTTGTTGCATTTATGAAAAAGTTAGACCTGGAAACTAATTTCGGCAGAACTTCCGTTGAGGTTTGTGGCCCCAAAAATAACAAAACATACTGTAAGAGTATTAGGGAAGGGTAATTGAAAAAGTGAGCCAGTTCCCGTACCATGGGTTGATGTCTGACAACACATGCACCTGGGTTGTTTTGCACGCAGATGGCAGAATTTTTTTTCTAGCCTTATCAATAGGAAAAAAGCCCCTAGCCCCTAAACAAAAGGTCCATCGGAGGTAGTGTCTCCCCAGTCTGATCTACGGCTCAGAGATATGGGACTATAGGGATGTGCATTGTAGTTCATTTTTTTATTTCATGATTAAGTTCTGCACACACAATGTTGAAAGCTTTTCACTTTTTTTGTTCACCAGTTTGAATTGCCTGTGTAAAATGATCATTATGTCATGTTATTTTTACTCATGTTATTTTTGCTTATGCATACAGTCAATACTAATGTTCGTTTACATTATTGTTTCTAGTGTCAATTCCCTGATGAAGGGCATATCATTAATGCCCGAAATGCATTGGACACGTTCAAAAGACTGTGCCTGAGTTATATTGTTGAAAATGATTCTGAAGAAATTTTGAACTAATCACCTAAAACAAAGAACTTAATCATGAAATAAAAAAATGAACTACAATGAATATTGAATGAAAGTCGTTTTCTTGACCTAAGGAATGACAACCATGTGTGTGCCAGCGAAGGGATGAGACTAAAGATCCTCTAGCCTCACGTTCTCAAATATTTGCACCGACGTCGTTGGGCCCTCGACGCCTCCTGGCAGAGCACCACAAAATATTTATAAAACACCTTTCACCCTAAGTTTAACTTTGATCAAAAACATTGCTGTGCATCCATCTGACAACAGTTTCATTTCCACTATAGGGATGTGGCCATTATTCAAACTAAGGAAAATGGAGTGTGCCGGCGTGTACTAGGGGTCCCCATTTTCTACATCGCATTTTGCTGCCCATCAAGAACTAGACTTGCAGTATATTAAAGATCTGATTAATCTTGCCCCTTTGTTGTTGTGGTATTCAATCTGGCACAATGAGGAGGCTGGCTTAAAAAAGCAGAATTATTCAGATTGTCTCTCCTCCTCGTACGAGTCCAGAATCACCTGGCTTAAATACATTAGGGAGACAACTTTGGCTTTAGGTTGTGCACATTTTTTTGAGAATCCAGCAGATATCTGCTAAAAGAACAAAGGGTATGTGAGGGGATGTTTCTTGTCCCATAGAAGGGCATAGAGATAGGGTAGGGGACTAATGAAACCCACCATAAGAGAATACTGTGTCTTACAGACTACGCAGGAGATCGCTCCTTGTTTGCACTTGATTTCGGGTATATGGGAACGGAAGTGGATCCGATTGAGACTAAGTTCTATTAGGTGGCTGTTGTGTTTTCTCCAAGGAGTTTGCTCCCTCTCATATGCGTATATGCCCGTGTGAGACATCACCCCAAACTCTGCAGCATTTTTTTCTGCGTATTTTGTCTCCCACTCACTAAACGGTTCAAATTATCTGTGCATCAGAACTCTAAGTTTAGCACTGACACTGATTTTTTTGCAGCAATTAGATTGTCCCATTACATACAATGCAGTAGACTCCTTTTTAAAATGTGCACTGTAATAAGGTTTTAAAGATGTGGTTTTACAGCGTTTTTATTATGATGCCAGCTGTTATCCTGTGTTTTCACATGTATATATATATATATATATATATATATATATATATATATATATATATTTATATATTTTTTTTATTTTTTTTATTTTATTCCATTCTTTTTATTGTTTGCAAAAGTCGACAGTACAGATTTCACAACAGTTAAAAACATAGCATCACAGTAGTCATTAATGTGGAACACATAGATGAATTTGACTGAGTAACATCTCTTGGTTAGAGTTCTTGTGCAAATTAAGGTTCTAATTCGTCTGAGGAGAGTTGCGGTGGTAATCTGGGTGGTACACATATATTCCCTCTGTACTCGTTCTATTTACCCCATACTTGCATTCACTTTTTCGGGCATCACATATCTTTTTTAATGTTCTTGATTTAACTACTTATGAATTCATTTTTGCTTCATGCAGCATCTTTTATGGTCTGTTTTTTATGAGATTAAATAATTGAAAAATAGGAAATGTTGAGGTCCAGGCATTTTGGGATCAGTTGGGTTAGGAGTGGTGGGCAAACCCACACAATTAGGGTAGTGCGTTTATCAGGAGAAATGAGGAAATGCCAGGAGTTTCTCTTTCAGAAATGTGAGAAAAATGCATTTTTGTAGCCAAAGTTTGAGTTTTGCCGGACCTTGTAGAGTGTCCACGCATGTCACACCACCCTAGAATATCCTGGGTGTCAGTTTTCAGATATGTTTGGGTTTGGTAAGTTTCTCTGGTTGGCTGCAGAGCTAGGTCCCAAATTCCAGAGCTACCCCCGAGCCAAACCAAGTTGTCTCTCACATTTTTGATGTCTCTACATCGCGCTTCGGGTTGTTTGTGTTGCAGGTGCTAGGACCTGCCCCACAAGAGAGGGAATGTTTTTGTTGGGAACAGTGTGCGAACTGTGGGTAATAGAATTTGTTGATCCTTGCAGCTTCTTGAACTCTCTCTCACAGGGTAGTGAGGAAAATCTGTGTTTTTAGCCAGTGTTTGAGGTTTGCAGGGTCTTATGGGTAAGAAAACATTGTGGGGTCCAAGCAAGCCACAACACACTCTACTCTACTGGGTGACAGGTTCTAGAAATGTCTGGGTTTGGTAGGTTTCTCTGGGTGGTGGCAGAGCTAGGGCCAAATTCCGCCGTTATAAAAAAATACATTGATCTTCCTAAGGGAAATGTGGTCTCCAGGTTGTTTTGTGTTGCATGCACAAGGCCCAACCACTCAAGTTGGGTAACTTTATCAGGAGATGTATGGGAAAACGAAATAGTAAAACATTTGTTATTACCAATTGGATTTCTCTGCATTTTTGGCTTCCAAATGCAAGACAGTGTTCAAGAAAGAACAAGTTCTACAAAATGCCCCTCTGATTCACAATAGTATGGATAACTCCAAATTCAGAGGTTTACAAATAACTACTGTTCCTTAACTCAGTACCTTGTGCATATTTCAGAAATACGTCGGTTTCCTTCTAACTCATTTAATTAATTTGACCATATGACTTGCTGCATAGTCAGCACACAATAAAAAATTATTATAAGCTGTAGCTTAGCTGTTGGCTCTGAGCACAGCATGTTTTAGAAAAGCCTACAAATCATATATAACCCTTCGATCAGAAGGGTCTGATGGACATAGCAGTTTTTGTTAATCAGCCATTGTGACAAAATAATTATGTACAAAAACATTGTCACCAATTAATATTTTTTCTACTTATTTCCACAGGTTTTTTTTTTTTACAACAATTGATTTCTTAGGGAAAAACTAGAGGATCTACATAAAATTTCCCTTAGTGAACTCAAAATTGTGTCTCCCTTTCAGAAATGTACAGGATTTTCAGGATCACCCAGGGGTTTCACCACAAACTGCGAGTAGGTTGAAAATATTAAAAATAGGAAAAGTTGAAATTGACTACTGTTAGAATAGAAATGATTACGTTCATGTATTATCATATGTAAGTTAGCATTCGCAGCACCATTTTCTATTTGGGCGCCATTTTGAATCATGATCGAAACTGATCCTTGCTATTTCTGAGAAAAGGCCTGAGCTGAGTTGCGTTTCTCCAAGGCACAGTATTGCTTCACTAATTAATACACGGTCTTTATTAGCGCATACCTTTGCCACTAGATAAGGTGTTCTCCCACTAGTCTAGTGGCGGGCTCAGGCAAAGCTACCTTGAGTAGTAGTTAGTGTGTGCCTGGTCTCATAATCAAAACTTATTTCCTGTATTTTACTGTTTTGCAGCACCTGTCTGGAAAATTCCATTATTGGCATGTTCTAGCTCAGTTACAAAATGTACATAAAGTATCTTTTACGCTTGTCGATTTCAGTCCCTCTGCAGCACTCTTAGCGACTGGCCAGACTGGGTTCCCCTCTGAGTGTACCTGAATAAACAAATATTGGGTTGTATTCTCTACTTTCTGACTGACTCTTCATTTGGTATGGAAGGCTGAGAGGTGGTCATTAGTGACCCGGGTGACCCTAATCAGGTCACTTCCTTCACTACCTCTCAAGATAATGCAAAAACTGTGGCAAGAAATTGTTGATACAACTCTGCTTGTTCCTGGAAGCTGAGAATATGGTGGTCCTAGCACAGTAAACCTTTCATTGAAGCCTTTTTTTTTTAGAAAAAGAATATATGCTTTCTTGTATAGCCCATTTACCCCAATTTTTATTATTTGAGTTGGTCATTAGTGACCCGGGTGACCCTAATCAGGTCACTTCCTTCAGTTGGCTCCTGAGCAGGAACTCCTTTGGATGAGTGACCCATCCCCTTTCGGTGGACTTGGGGGGGGGGGGGGGGGGGGGGGGAGATGAGGTCGAGGCTATTGTCAGGCAAAACCCTTGCTCTGGAGAGTCAGCAGTGGAGAATTGGTTTGTTTGATCTACTCATATCAGGTGAGTTTGTTTTGGTTCTTTGTGGATATGGTACCATGGTGGTTTAAATTTGGTACGGTCTGACCGTTTTTGGGTGAAAAGCATTTGAAATGCTTTGTAAGGCATATATAGTGAACTGATGTATATATGAATTATTGTTGCATGGGCAATCTTTGTTTTCACTAGGATATACTGGATCTTAAAACCATTTATATTCACAAATGTTATTTGGATTTCCACTAAACGATGAAAGGTGTTCACCATACTACACATGTCTACATGTGAACACATTTTGATACAGCCAGTCATATTATTTTTAGCCCTGAAGAAGTTGTAGGGTCAACCCACACTTGCTTGGTGACATTGCTCCTGCTTTCATAGAAACTCCATTTGATACGGCACTGTTTTACTGCTTATTATTACCCCCCTTCGTTACCCGCTTACATCTGTGTATTGTATTTCTTTCCTTTTCCCATTTGATGTTTCGATATTGCATTTTGTCCTCCCCTCCATCCTATTGTAAAGCACTCTGATCAGGATCTTGTTTGCGCTATATAAAACTTTATTAATAAATAAACCTGTATCGACGAAACACGTGTTGGCTGGGCATTTTGGATTAAAAGAAAAAGCATATGAATTCCGCGCTTCATTGTTTTTATACAAGGACTTGTTAAAACTGTCATATATGATTTGTATGTGTGCAGAGGATAGGAACTGGTTTATACATAGTGAACTCGTTTTCTTTTTGAAATTGTCTGGCATCAGTAAGATTTTTTTCGTTGTGTTGTCGTTTTTGTTCTACAGGTGCTCGATTAGAAAAAGCGCAGCCAGCGCTCCCAGAAGGCACTCCGAATTTTGTGTGAGGCATGGCCTTGGCCCTATTAGGTTTAGTACATTATGGCACAAATATACGAGGGACAATGCTGAGTTACAGTGGCTGCTGACGGGCACTTTTGATGAACAAAAGATTGGGTTCTTACAGGAACAATTATTCAAGAGACGAAGTAGACAGTTTATGTTTGATTCCCTCAGAACATGACAGAAAGCAGCTAAATAAAGACGATTGAAGATGGAAAAATATGCATGAAAAGGGAGGATGCAGACATTGACTCAGAAAGCTATAGCATATGATAAATAAAAGACAGAAGACATGGGGTCGAATGTGGAGATAAGAGGTTTTGGTTGCAAATTGACAGATCTTATCTGGCCCAAGAAGAAAATTATACTTTTGTGGAAGAATTGCTAGTTATTCGACCCCCACCTCAGTATGCCCCACAGAGGATATATCCCGCTGTTCCCTCACAGTCACCACAGCCTGTCACATCTGTTCCAACTGTATCTACAGTTGTTGCTTCTACGGCTTTGGCCACAGCACCTCCTGCTTCTTCTTTGCCTTCTCCACCTTTGGCAACTGTGGTTGCTAGCGCACCTGCTGTTTCAACCCCTTTATCCTCTTCTGCTCTCTCCCCTCCGGTACAAGTGCCAGCGACAATTATTAAGTTGTGTAATGCCAATTCGTAGGTTTGAGGATAGAAATTTGATGAAATTTAAGGAGCGAATGAGTCCATTTGTTCTATCTGAGGTGCGGGATGAGGACAAGAAGAAGTAGCCAATCAGGCTTTGTAATGGGGTCGTAATCCCATTTACAGTGTGGAGGAGGTTTGGAGTGTGATGAAAGATTATGAGCCCTTTTTACAGCAGCGCGCCCTTAAGCATATGTTAATTAATCTCTGGCAGCAACATTTTGGGGATAATGCACCACAAATTCTATTTGATATTAAAGATCACGTATATGCTAGTGGTATGGAGCCTGGTCAAGTTTTTGAGAGTATCATGACATTTATTGCTCATAGGTGTAGGTTGCATGAGAAGAGTCCTAATCCGGTATCTCAGTTTCCAATGCAAACGGTTCATCCTATACATCACCCAGTAATACCAGAGTTAACGGACCAACGTGGAAATGTTACCAGACAGGGTGTAGTGGCCCGTTTTCAGGAACAATGAGTGTATACTCCGTGGAAGAGTGAGGTGTTATCTCTTAAAGCTCATTTGCCCAATCCTAGGAAAAATCATACTGCTTATTATAAAGAATTGACTAAAGCTGCCTCTTCTACTGTAATGACTCTTGCTGATATTAAACTGTTCTTTGGTCTTCATGTTCCAGTTGACATTTGGGTACAGATTCATACTCGAGATCATGTTGCGGAGCCGAGTGGTACATGGGATGAGATTAAGGGAGAGGAACAGGAAAGAAAGCCAGGTGATACGCCCCGAGCCAAAATACTTACTTTGCCGGGCCGCATTATCACATACATGCATTCTCTTATTCCACCAAAGAAAGTAAGTTGGGACAAGTTGAAGGCTTGTCAATAGAAAGTGTCTCTGATTTTTTCACTCGGTTTGAAGATACGTTTTGGATTATAGTGGACAGGATATGTCTTTTGAGGGGGGTATTCGCTTGTTTGTCGATAGGTTTGTTTCTAACCTACTCCCTGAAATTGAGACTGGTTTGAAGGCGTCAGAGTACCTGGACCACCTCTTCCCCTTCTGTTATTTTGAATATGGCTAAATATTATGAGCATTGTTATCATGAAGAGAAAGAGATAGATAAAAAAAGAATAAGGATTTAAAGACGAAGGTGCTGCTACAGCAAGCGTTTAGAGGAAATGGTAGAGGATGTGGTAGTCTTGTTAGACCGCTTCCTTGCACTAGTAGGCAGATCCCCACTTCACATTTGGGGCCGAATCAGTGTGCATATTGTAAGGAGGCGTCCATTGGCGTAGTGAGTGTCCAGTTCTTTTGCAAAAGGTGGCAGTCCCTAGAGAGCAAGATCCCAGTGGACGAGGTTGTGGGACTGACAGAGATTAATGTGCAGCGGTTTCACAGGGTCGTTCTGATAACAATTACTTTGACGACCCTTAAGATGGACAGTAATATCATGATGATTAGGATACGGATGAGGTAACAGAGATATCTTACAGCTAAGATAGCCAGGCACAGAGTGAGGGACCAGTTCCGATACCTGTAGATCAACGTGGTCCTCACGTCACCGCAGTTTTGCCTGGCTCGACTAAGGAATTTTTGGTGGATACAGGTGCCACGAAGGGGGATAGGAGGTTGACCCCTTAGCAAATCAGTACCATCGTTAAAATGCCCAATTCACAAACTAAAAAAGATGTGTGTGCTTTTATAGGTATCACTTCTTATTGTCAGCAGTGGATACCTAACTACTCCTTACTAATTAAACCCTTGCTTGCACTAACAACTAAAGAAGTGTATGAGCCTTTGCTTTGGAACCCTGAATGTCGGCAGACTTTTGGATTATTGGACCTACTACATATTGGTGCCGATTTGGGATTTTGTCCACTTACTCTAGAGTATCCACATGTTCAGCTTGTTTGGATTTGGATTACTTTTCTTCATTTTGTGAATTTACTGGCTTTCCATCCGTAACTTGATCTTGCTGACGAATTGCTGCCTGAGGACTTCGCACACTTCTTGCTGTTCCTGTTGGCTGTCTTTGCTGTGCTTTATTTGCCACTCCGATTTGATGTGTGGCTCTGGTCACGCGCATTTGCTGCTGTGTTCAGGACTGCAGCGACTTCTGAGAGTGTTGAGAATATCTCCCATACCCTTAGTTATTTCGGCATTTCTTGGATGCACCATGTGTTTGTGCGTGTGCTGGCAGCTGCGCTATTGATGTTCAGTTGCCATAGCAACGCACACTAGCCAACTGCGTTATGATTTGATCTGCTGCATTCCAAGTACCGACGAGATGCACGTCATCAACGCTTGTTCTCCATCTCCTCTTCACGACGGATGCTTCACGCTGATGAGACATACCTCATTATTACGTTTCCATCATTTTGGACCGGGTTGGTTTGTATATGCTGTGCATGTCTCAGTGACACACACACACACACCTTGTGTATTTTGGCTGCGTGCCTCGGTGACACACACACCTTTCATCTTAATTTAATCTTTGAGTTCTGACAATTTTTTGCGTATTTCAGTGACAGGCACACCTTCTGTTATTTATTGTTTCTTTAACTACATTTTCATTTATATTTTATCTGTACTTTATTATTACTATGAGTACTCTTTGTGGAAACCCCCCACCTCCTTTTTACTCGGGTCCCAACCAACCTAACATGAAATGGGAAAAATGGTATAGGCAATTTAATAATTATTTGCCATCTATTAATGGTGACAGTTTTAAGGCAATAAGAAAAAAAACTTTACTTTTAAATACTTTGGGAGACAATGCTGAAGATGTATTTGAACATTAAGCTCCAGCTCCTACTCCAGCAGGAATGCAGAGTGGTGATTATCACTGCTTCACAGAAGCAATAGATAGACTTAAAAAGAGGTTCACTGAACAACCCCAGATTATTATGGAGAGATGTAATTTTTATACTAGACATCAATTACTTAATGAGTCGGTTGATGCCTATGTTGAATGCTTAAGAGTATTAGCAGCTGAATGTGATTTTTGGGGCACAAGTAGATAAATATATTCAAGACCAATTAATTATTCGTTGCTCCAATAAAATAAATTCAAGAGCAACTTTTACGACAACGCAATCCATCTTTACAAGAGGCTATTGCAATTGCTAAAAGTGTTGAACGCTCTACCACCTCTTTCAACACTATCAATATTGATAATTTGTCTAGAGGTGTTGCAGCTATTGCTGTAAAAGATTCTAGTGTTAAACTTCCTAACTGTAGAGGTAAACCTATTAACACTCCTATATCTTACAATCCTGGTAAACAATTTCCTAACTATTTTGCGCTCGTTGTGGTTCCAAATCGCATTCATTTCAATTTAGACATTGCCCTGCTAGAGGTAAAGAGTGCTATGAATGTAAAAATAAATAGGTCACTTTGGAGCATTTTGTCAAGCTAACAAAAGGGTTGCCAGTCTCTCTGATGTAGATAAAATAAATCCTGAGGCAACTTTTGAAAACACCATTCTTTCAATAACATAAGGTGATTTTCAAAGTCACAAGTTAGGTCAAGTTTCTCACAATGATATTGATTCTGAGCCGTATGTGCCACCTATGTGTACAATTACTGTTGATGGCAAAGAAATAGAAGTTATGGTCCCACTATACTATCATTTCAGATTATTTTTTCAATAAGTCCTGGAAGGATAAAACCCTGGACCCTAATGATATTTGTGTTTATGGATTTGGGGGCAAAGAATTTGAAATGTTGGGGTATTTTATTTCTGATATTTCATTTACAGAGGAAAATACACTTGGCAAAATGTATGTTGCTGTTCATGGATTGCAAGTATTAGGATGGAAACACCGAGGAAAGTTTAATATCACTTAACGTCCTAATGCCAAAACACAGGTATGTATAGTCGAGGATTTACAAGAAGTACATAATGATCTTCAAAACCATGAAGAAATTGTCCAAGCAATTCTGAATAAACATAAAAATGTTTTTAAATAAGAGTTAGGAAAAGTTAAAGGATTTTCTCACAGAATTGTTTTTTAAAAAGATGTTCTTCCTTCAAGACATAAATTGAGAAACGTTCCTTTATCCGCAAGGAATGAATTGACTGACATGATCAAAAAGTTGTGTGCTGATGGGGTAATAGAACCGGTCAACATTTCAAAATGGATTTCTCCCATAGTTTTAGTTAAAAAAAACTGAATGGTGAACTTAGGATGTGCACTGCTTTGAGGTCTGTAAATAAACACATTGTTATGGAATGTCACCCTCTACCTAAAGTTCAAGATCTTTTAGCTAAACCACCTTCTGAAAATCAACAGTGTAACTGAATACAAACTGATCTTCAGAACGTAGAATGAATACCACTCATTCAAAGGTATACAGTGATGGCCCATGGATCCAGGGTAGAATGCATCCATGGTGAGAGAATACAAGAGATGTCATTGTAAGTAAACATTGTATACAACTTCCCCTATCACATATCTTCCTTCTTTACATAAAAGAGGAAACAAGAAATACATACAAAGAACAACCATTAAAATAATTCATTATCTTTACATTTTTTAGGTAACAACTTTTGTCGCTTAGAACTATCTGACATGGAAGAGCTGGAAGAAGACATAGGGTTATCAACATTTACATGAGAATAACACTTTGACTCCATTTCTTTTTCCAAAATTATTGAATCACTGGCAAAATATGGACTAGAGGAACATGCAGAAGTTTTGGGAATAGAAACATTGACTTAAGCAATTTTTGTAATGCTCCACCAAGAACCATTACTTAAAGGAACAGATGTTTTACCAACTTTTTGAATCACAAAAACATCTGAAACTTTTGACTGGCCTTTTTTAACATGAACAGGTAACTTAATTTTAACTTTGTCACCTACTTGCCAAACAGATTGTTTAGACAAGATCAGTTGTTTGGTATTATTACAATTTTGTTTGGCAAGTTGGTGTATTTTATACAATACCAACTTAGAATCATGAGGTTTAACCCATGAAAGAGATCATTCCTTTCTGGGTTTCCTACCTTTTAAAAGAATGAAAGGTGAAAATTTAGTAGTACAGTGTGGAGTGCACAGATAAGACCAAACTAATTCCACTACACAAGCTTTAACATCAATACGAACTTTAATAGCCAATTGAATACCCTCTACTAATGTTTTGTTAAACCTTTCCACAAGGCCATTCATGTTAGGAGAATACAAAGCAGTTTTAATATGTGAAATATTTGCATTCTTAAGAAAAGTGACAAACATCTCATGTGAATTGTGGTCCATTGTCAGAAACAACAGTTGAAGGTAATCTTTCTTTCTTGAAAATTTCTTGAAGAAATTTAATAATAGACTTTGAATCAGTTTGGTTGACCCATTTATATTCAACCCACTTAGAAAAATAGTCAATGGCAACTATGATGTATATTTTTGTGTTGAAATCCCTTCATAAGGACCTAGAATGTCAATAGCAATCTTCTCCCATGGAGTGTTCGGAGCTTGAACTTGTACAAGATCTGAATGTTTTAACTTCAAAACTTTATCCGAATCCGCACTTAAGGAACAATTTTTAACAAAATCAACAATGCAACTGTCCATATAAGACCACCAAAATAAATCTAACTTTTTTAAATAGTACTAGATTGGCCTAGAACGAGTTATATTCGTTCTACATTCTGAAAATCAGTCAGTATTCAGTTACACTGTTGATTTTCAGAAGATGGATGCTCTAATAAACAACTCTTTTACCTTCAAGAGTTTTACTTGGATTATTGGACCTACTACACAGTGCACGTCTTACTGGCTATGAAATCATATGGTTTGCTAAACATATCACAATCAAAAGATGTGCTACTCTGAATCCAGCCACGCTACTACCCCTCCCTTCCGAGAGTGATGAAGTCGACAAACCTGACTGTATCTTCCGGACGGAAGAAGAGTCGAAAAGACACGTAGACTTGACTGATGTTCCCTTATCTGACCCGCAATAACTATATGTAGATGGCTCTTGTTTTAAATTACCAGACGGCACAACAACTGCAGCTTATGCTATTACCACACTGCGTACAATAGTAGAGACATCACAGGTCCCATATAAGTCGTCTCAAGCTGCTGAGCTTGCTGCCCTTATTCGAGCTTGTAAATTGAGTGAAGGACTGGTTGTCAATATTTATACTGACAGCCAGTATGCCTTCGGGGGTCGCACATAATTTTGGGCGACTCTGGGCGGAGAGAGGGTTTCTTAATTCGCATGGCACCAAAATCCAAGATGGGCATCTTATATTGAAGCTATTCGCTACTGTGACGTCCCCCCAAGAAGTTGGCAATAGTAAAGTCAAGTCAAGAGATTTATATAGCGCGCTACATACCCATAGGGTCTCAAGGCGCTAGAGAAGGGGTAGGGAATTACTTGTCGAATATCCAAGTTTTAAGTTGTTTTCTGAATGCTAGGTGGTTTTGAGTAAGGCGAAGGTGAGTGGGAAGTGAGTTCCAGGTTTTAGCTGCCAGGTAGGAGAAGGATCAACCTCCCATGGTGGTTTTGTTGATGCGAGGTACAGTGGCAAGGGCTTGGTTGGAGGATCGTAGCTGGCGGGAGGGGGTGTAGAATGACAGTCGTGTGTTGAGGCATTCGGGTCCAAGTTCGTAGAGTGCTTTGTGTGCGTGGGTTAGGAGGCGGAAGGTAATCCTCTTATTTACGGGGAGCCAGTGGAGGTTTTTCAGGTGACCAGAGATGTGTTCTTTACGCGGGATGTCTAGTATGAGCCTGGCTGAAGCGTTCTGGATGCGTTGGAGTTTTTTCTGGAGTTTTGCGGTGGTCCCGGCGTATAGTGTGTTTCCGTAGTCCAGGCGGCTCGTAACCAGTGCGTGGGTGATCGTTTTTCTAGTTTCGGTGGGGATCCAGCGAAATGTTTTTTTGAGCATGCGAAGAATGTTGAAGCAAGATGATGAAACGGCGTTGACTTGTCTGGTCATCGAGAGTGAGGAGTCCAAGGTTCCGTGCGTGGTCCGTCGGGATGGGTGCTTTTCCAAGGGCTTCTGGCCACCAAGAGTCATCCCAGGCGGAGGGGGAGGTGCCTAGGATGAGGACTTCTGTTTTGTCTGAGTTCAGTTTCAGACGGCTGTGCTTCATCCACTCGGCTACTTCTTTCATTCCTTCGTGTTAGTTGGTTTTGGCGGTGTTGGGGTCTTTGGTGAGTAATAGGATCAGTTGAGTGTCATCCGCGTAGGAGTTGATGTTGAGATTGTGTTGGCGAGCGATGGCCGCAAGGGGGCTCATGTATACGTTGAAGAGGGTGGGGCTGAGTGACGATCCTTGTGGCACGCCGCAGAGGACTTCAGAGGCCTCTGACTTGAATGGTGGGAGGCGGACTCTCTGGGTTCTTCCGGTGAGGAACAAGGTGATCCATTCCAGTGCTTTTCCTTGGATTCCTACGTTTCTGAGGCGCTGTAGAAGGGTGCTATGGCAGACTGTGTCGAAGGCAGCGTAGAGGTCGAGGAGGATGAGGGCGACTGTGTCTCCATTGTCCAGTAAAGTTCGAATGTCGTCTGTTGCTGCGATAAGTGCGGTCTCAGTGCTGTATTTTACTCGGAAGCCGGACTGTGAGGGGGTCGAGGGATTTGTTGGTTTCGAGGAAGGAGGCGAGTTGGATGTTGACAGCTTTCTCGATGACTTTGGCCGGGAATAGAAGAAGCGAGATGGGGCGGTAGTTTTTGAGTTCGGTGGGGTCAGCTGTGGGTTTTTTCAGAAGGGCGCTGAGTTCTGCGTGTTTCCAGCTTTCCGGGAAGGTGGCGGCGTTGAGGGAGTGGTTGATGACATCTCGGAGGTATGGTGCTATGATGGAGTCTGCTTTGTTGAAGATGTGGTGAGGGCATGGGTCAGTTGGGGATCCTGAGTGGATGGAGTTCAGCAGGCGGATGGTGTCCTCGGTGGAGATTGGGTTCCAGTCATTAAGGATGTTCAAGGGGGATGAAGGTCCTGCAGAGGGTTGGGTTGGTTGGTCTTCGGGTCGGTTGTCGAAGCTGTTGTGGATGTCTGCGATTTTGTTGTGGAAGAAGGAAGCTAGGGAGTCGCAGAGGGCTTGAGAGGGAGTGATGTCGTTGGAGTTGGCTGATGGGTTGGTAAATTCTTTGACGATGTTGAATAATTCCTTGCTGTTGTGGGCGTTGTTATCTAGACGGTCTTTGAATGCGGCTTTCTTGGCAGACCGGATTAGTTGGTGGTGTATGCGGGTGGCGTTTTTGAAGGCGTCCCTGGTACTGGTGTTTGGGTCTTTTTTCCAGGCCTTCTCGAGGGAGCGACAGTAGTACTCACAAGAAGGTCACTGATGATGTAGGTAGGGGAAATGCTTTTCCTGATGAGACAGCTAAGGAAACAGTTCGGACAAAAATGTAAAAGAATGTTTGTAGCAGGTCCAGCTAGTTGGGCTCCTGAAGTTGTTATGTTTGAAGACACTCTTGAAAGTGTAAAGGAGATACAAAGCGAAGCCCTGATAGAAGAATTAGCGGTATGGCAGGAAAGTACAGCACAAGTGAATGACGAAGGATGTTGTATTGATAAATCAGGGAAAAGGAGATGGATGTTGCCAGATGCATATGTTCTCCCTGTGGTTACTATGGCCCACAGTACAGCTCATATTAGTGATAAAGGCCTTTGTAAGTTGTTAGAGATTTTATCATTTTACCATACGGGATCTAAAACAGCAGCACACTTAGTGAAATACTGCATGGTATTCATGATGCATAATCCTGGGAAAGTTACCCCCACAACCCCTGGTAACTTTGCACCACCCACTTGTCCTTTTGCAGTCCTTCAAATGGACAATATAGATTGGAGAGATTTAATAATTTGAAGTACGTTTTGGTGGTTGTATGTGCATTCAATAAATGGGTTGAGGCTTACCCCACTAAAGAAAATACAGCCATTACAACTGCAAAGGTACTCCTGAAGGAGTTCTTGCCTCGTTTTGACTTGCCCAGAGTGATCTGGAGTGATAACGGAAGTCATTTTAATGCAAAGGTGATTCAATTGATTTGTGAAGGCCGGCACATAAAGCAAAAATGTCATGCTGCTAATCATCCACAGTCAGCGGGTTTGGTTGAGAAGTACAATGGTACTCTCAAGCTCAAACTGGCAATTATTCAGGAGACAACAGGGTTACCATGGCCAGATGCTTTACCAGTAGCACTTTTGTAAACAAAAACTACAGCTCATTCTAGAACAAGATTGTCACCGTATGAGGTCGTGTTTGGATGCCCAGCGAATGTCTGGGGCATCCCGTGTCCCCTTCAGTTCTGATATTGAGTACTCTGTTTTGTTGGAATATCTTGGCCAGTTAACAGAAAGTTTACGTTCTATTCATCAACAGGTCCGGGATTCCTTCCCTTCCACGCCAGAGGGACCCGGCCAGGATATCCAGCCTGGAGACTACATATTGATTAAGAATTTTCAGCGGAAGAAGAGTTTGGAGCCACAGTGGAAGGGACCAGAGCAAGTCCGTTTAGTAACACGCACTGCAGTGAAAGTCGCTGGCCATGAGATGATCCATGCGACCCATTGTCGCAGGGTCCCTCTGCCTTTGCCCTACGACCAGTGGGTAAAAGACGCCACTGGGGACTCAGAGTGCGAGACGATGCCGCGGTTTGTCCCTTTCAGCGATGCTCCACTGAGGTGGACACAAACAGATAAGGAAAGTGATGACGTGTTAAATGCAGCGGTTCCTCCAGAAATACGAGCTATCCAGGAGCCCTTATTTGTTGATCATTCTGAGCCCGGGCCACCAGGTACAACTTGCGCCCTCGGCTGAGAGACAGTGCACCAAAGCAGAAGAAAGATTAATTAGGGATGTACTGGGTAAATCAGATTGTACTTTGTTATAGTACCAACGGAGTTAGTTCAGGTTGATGGGAGTCTTGTCCACTGTTTGAACATTGACAGGATAGACCAAAGTATACCGTGAAGGTATACCACCGTGATAGAGCAAGCTCCACCGCCTGTGCTCAAGAGTGCCAACGTTTTGATGGACAATGGGAGCCTGCACCAGTGAGGCTCTGAAGGACACTGGGAACTTATATATTTCCTTTGCATTTTTGTTGTCCCCATTCTATCATTCGTTATGCATCCCTTTGGTAGGTTGTTTGCCAAGGAAGAGTAGCCAATGGTTCTTGTTGCTCAACATCATGTGGTGTGGACACATAAAAGAAAATTGATTTCTGAGATTTCTGCAGTTTTGTTGAGGACAATCTGGGGTATTGTGGGTCTTGAAAAGGCTTATAGTGTACCTTTTCACAGTGGAGGTAAAGGTCTTTCGCCAAAAAGAAATAAGAGAGTAGCTTCGAGTAATGCATTCTTGGAGACGCACAAGAGATTTTTCGGTAATGGAACAGCAAGCTACCCCACTGATTCTGTCACTAGTTTATGGACTGCCTATCCATTGTCTTTAGTGAATTACACATACGCTGAGCCAACTGATTTTGTAGAGTTAAAAGGAGTGGTTGCATCTGGTTATTCAGACTGTGCGGGGCGGGGGAGGTTATCCTGGCTGTGATAAAAACACCTATTGTGATAGTTTCTATATTGAAGAACAGAACGTTGGTAGGGTGGCATTACAAATAATTGACAATCCTCCAGCAAGCTGGTTATTATCCTGCTTGTTGTCCTATTATCAATAGTACAGACACATCATTGTACATTAATTGTTCTGGATTAGTGACGTATAAAGAGACAATCCCTTTGGTAAGAGCAGATGATCAAAGTACTGTCAGAATGAATACTTGAAATTCTGCAGTGGATTACAAAAGACCCATTTATGCACACCCAGGGTTTTTCTTTTTGTCTATTGGGACTTACTCTAATATTCATAACGGGACAAATGATGTGGCATTTGGAATGGTGTTGCCCTTGGGCGTGCCCTGTAAAAGTGCAAGACCTAAGGTCAAATGAGTAAAAAAGGATATTGACGAAGGAGTTTTGTGCGGGAGTCACAGATATTGAGATAAATAATTACAGTAATGGTATTGCCTTCGGATATATTTTGTTTTCTATCTTTACATTAGGTGGAACTGCCATGGCAAGAGGTGAAAAGGCTCGAGAATATTTTGGGTATTAGTTACAAAATGTATCGAACAGGACTGTGGTGGCTCTGCGCGATATCACCACCCAGTTAGAAAGCATGCGGATGTATTCTGAACAGACTCGATATGCAGACAATTTTTTTTGGGCTAAGAATGGTGGTGTGTTCGCAGTAGTTGGCGACCAGTGTGTAGTCGGAATAACAAATATGGAAAAGAAGATTAACAAACATTCTAGAAAGTGTCATGGAGATGGAAAGTGGAAATTAAAGTTGGTCTCTTTTTGATGGTCGGGTTGGATTCTTGAAAAGGTGATTTACCAGATGGTGGTATCAGTGCTTTGCTGTTCCCTTATTCAGTGCTTCCCCTTCTGTTGCTCTTATTGTACCACCTTTCTCACTCCCAAGAGAAAAATATAAATTCAAGATACCAATGCTGTGAATATGGTCCAAAAAGAGATAGACGACATGATGCAGATCGAGGAGGGCATTTTTGAGACTTCTCCCCCCCCCCCCCTCCCCCTCCCCCTCCCCTTACAGTCTCCCTTCCTGATGGTGAGAGTATGGAGTGTTCATAAGTAAAGTATTCAAGAGGTTCTGTTTTATTACTTTGTCTGTTCTTTGCCATTATTAGAAAATTTTTAGTTCATGCTAAAAGGAGGGTCTGTTAGAATAGAAATTATTTTGTTCATGCATTATCATATGTAAGTTAGCATTCCCAGCACCATTTTCTATTTGGGCGCCATTTTGAACCATGATTGAAACTGATCCTTTGTTATTTCTGAGAAAAGGCCTGGGCTGAGTTGCGCTTCTCCAAGGCAAAATATTGCTTCAATAATAAATACACTGTCTTTAGTAGCGTGTACCTTTGCCACTAGATATGGCCTTTTCCCACTAGTCTAGTGTCTGGCACCGGCAGAGCGATCTGGAGTAGTAGATAGTGTGTGCCCTGCCTCAGAATCGAAACTTATTTCCTGTATTTAATTGCTTTGCAGCACCTGCCTGGAAAATTCCATTACAAAATGTACATCATGTATCTTTTATGCTTGTCGATTTCAGTCCCTCTGCAGCACTCTTACGACTGGGCAAACTATATCCACTCTAAGTGTACCTGAATAAACAAATATTGGTTTGTATTCTCTGTCTGACCGACTCTTCATTTGGTATGGAAGGCTGAGAGGTGGTCTTTAGTGACCTGGGTGACCCTAAATCGGGTCACTTCCTTCACAAACTCTCAGGAAAATGCAAAAACTGTGGCAAGAAATTGTTGATACAACTCTGCTTGTTCCTGGAAGCTGAGAATATGGTGGTCGTAGCACAGTAAACTTTTTGTTGATGCCTTTTTTTTTAGGAAAAGAAAATATGCTTTCTTGTATAGCCCATTTCCCCCATTTTTACCACAAAACCCAAATTATAGCTGTATTTGAGCTATTTTCTTCAGGCACTCCAGGAAGATTCTCAAATCCTGGGAACCTTTAGAATCCCCAGGACGTTAGTTAACATAGGATGCAAATTTGGCAAGGTTACCTTAAGTGGAAAATAAGTTAGGAAGGCGCAAGGGCACAGGGTTACTGTATGCTCTAACACAATTATTTTCTTTCCCCTGCCTGCACTATCATGTAATACACACCAATGTGGGTTAAATCTGTCAATATCTGCCTGTGCAAATTGTATAATTCTAATAACATCGAATCAACTGTTCTATCATGACTGCCCATCCAGGGCCACAAACTTGGTTACTAATATTTACCTTATATACAGTAAGGACATATATGAACCTGATTTGCCCGGCAGCACACTGTACCCAAATGAGTGTAATCTAATTTGATTATGATTTGGTTTTATTTTGCCAATTTAAGATGGCGCTTATGATTTGGACAATAGTCCGTTTTCTATGTTTATTATATTTGCATCCGCCTCGCCGTCGCCAGTTGACACGGATGAAGGCAAGTGCTGAAACGCGTCTGTTTTACTTTTTTGTGCAATAAACCTAACTAGGTTTAACTTACTGAGAGTGCTGGTGTGTCGACTTTGTTTGGCAGTGGAGCAGAAAATACGTAAAGCGGCACGCCGCCGCTTGGACCGGCACCCACTCGGACTGAGTGCGGATTCTTATTGGCGGATTTGGAGCAGTGAAAACGAGAGAAGAGAAACCGCACCGTCACGAAGGGTCGGCGAAACCAACTCCTGTCCCGAGGAATACGGGCTCCAACAGAGCAGCGCGGAACACGGTGACGGACAGACTAAGGTAGGAGATACCCGACATCTTTCCTATCTACGGGCACGAGTGAAGTAAGAAGCACACTAGATCCAAAAAGAACTATTGTAATAACAAATGTTTAGCGACACAGCATGCCGGGAGGTGGCGAGTGGCATTTTTAAAGGGCGCCCTGGAACACAAACACAGGACGCAACTCAGACACCAGACGCAGCTCAGACTAATTTGAAAAGCAAATACCAGCAGCTTGAAAGACTCTACGAACGCGAAACAAGGAAGTGGTGTGAGGCCACTTCCTTACAACATTATGTGGAGGTGAAAAGGGTTCCTCGCGGTCTCCGCATATATACGGTACCGGCATATGAAAATCCGGATTTACTCACTGAATGGGCAGAGTATACAGAGCATTCATCTGAAGGGATGCTGAGACTTAATAAAATTTGCCTGGAAAGATCGTGAAAGGGCATTGAAAGACAGTTGGAGCTGGCGATTCTAGAATCAGTAGATCAAGGGCAACTAGACAATGAGAAGTAATCGATGAAGAAAAGGCTCACAGTGTACGAGAAGAGAATACACCAAAGAAAACAACAAAAATTTGAACGCGATGCTCGAGATTATGAGCTAGGGAGGGTACTGACCTTTTCGCGCAAATACGATGCCCCACGCCACGATCTGAGGGCAAAGAACCAAAAACAGCCGATATCTACGGAGACCTCAGAATCAGAAGTGACAAGTGCAGAACAATCAGAAGACGAAAACACAAGCGGTGTACGCCAAGCAGGAACAAGATGCCAACCTTCTTTTTGCGAGGAGTTCGATTTAATACGCCAAAGCTAGCTGAGGGATGGGAAGAAGCACCCACCAGAACAGTCATCAAACACACGCGGAGGTGTGTCACGAGGAGAGGAGGGAGGAAACACAGAGATAGAAAGAGACAATTGAGGAATCGACAGGCCAGGAACAAGAGGAATTGCTGGAGGACCTTAATGTAATCAATCTTTTCCAAAGGGTCCGGACCAAAAATTATGAAAACGTGCTGAAATTAGGACTGACATTCTGTCCTACAAACTGCTATGAATATACACAGACACGTATCGATCTATTTTTATTTATTCGAAAGCTCAAGCTCTGGAAGTTCTTCAAACAAAAAGCCCTCAGAGAAAACATACAGAGACCCACATTAGAGGGACAAGTTGACCCACAAGATCCCTTTGATATTAACATCAGAGACCTGGAGAATATGGCAGTACTCGAAGAGCTACTAGGAGAAAGTGCTTCCCAGTCAATGCCTCATGCGGACACAGTCAGCAGGGGCGCAGCCACTGGCATTACCCAGATCGGGGAACAGAAAAACTTCAAACCACCCTTGCGTTTCCTCCCACAGACACCCATAGACGCCATTGACATCTTCTCGGAAACAGTAAACCAAGAACTGCAAAAATTATCTAAATATGAAGAAGCAAATAAACACACAATGAAATGGAACCCAACATCAAACCAAAGGGATGCAATTCTCAGTCTGGAGAGGGACGACTCAATCGTGATAAAGCCTTCAGACAAAGGCGGGAATATCATGATCCAGAGTCGCCAGAACTATTGTAAAGAAGCCCTACATCAGCTACATGACCGTGACAACTATTTACCTACCACAGAACAGGAATATCAACGCAGCATTTGCGAATACCACACCCTGATTGACCATTGGTATGGCAAGGGGATCCTGGCCAGAGAAGAATACCTATATTTGCAGAACAAACAACCAAGGCTACCCAGCTTCTACCATCTGCCAAAGATACACAAAGACCCCACTAGACCACCTGGGAGACCCATCGTATCGTCCATTGGTGGACTAACAGAAAAGATGTCCAAGTTTATGGATTCATTTTTGGCCCCATGGGTAACCCAATTAAGTTTGTATACTAAGGACACCGAAGATTTCCTGAGGCAGATACAGGACGTGGAGTGGGAGAATGATTTGATAATGATAACCTTGGACATTTCCAGCCTATACACCAGTATTAGGCACAATGATGGGACAAAAGCAGTAAAAACCTTCCTAGACTTACGATCTGCCAGATATCTGGAACATAGCAGGATGATTATGGACTTTATATCATTTTGCTTAAATAACAACGTTTTCATTTTCCAGGACCAAAGGTACAGGCAGATAAGGGGGACAGCGATGGGCACCTGCTTCACCCCCAGCTACGCGAATTTATTCGTGGGCTGGTGGGAGAAGCAGGTGGCCTGGGCTGACGACAAGGCGGAATGGGTGGACAGGGTAATCTGCTGGAAGAGATACATCGACGATCTCTTCCTCATTTGGAAGGGATCGGAATCCTCAGCAGAAAAGTACATAGCAGCCCTTAACATTAACAACCTGAATTTAAAATTCACTTGCAACATGAGCAAACAAGAGGTCAACTTCCTGGATCTACGGGTCTTCGTAGAGTCAGGTGCAATTCAGACCGCTCTCTACAGGAAAGAGACAGCATGGACGTAGCAGCCACCCAGGAACTCTCGTAAAAAGCATTCCCTACGGGGAGCTGTTGAGGATAAAACGCAACAGCTCACTAGATAGTGACTTTGAGGAGGCAGCCGAGAGAAGCATAAAACGGTTTAAATCACGCGGCTACTCCCACACGGTGCTCCAGCAAGCAAAAAGAAAAGTATCTAATACTGACAGGCAAACACTTCTGAGAGAGAAGCAGAGCAGGGAGAAGAAAGGTGGCAATGGCATAATAAGACTAATTACCAACTATTCAGTGGCAGCGAATAAGGTCAGAGCCATAATGCTTAGGAATTGGGGTATTTTGAAATCTGATGTGGTCATTGGCAAGGATCTATCGGATCACCCAATGATAACCTTTAGGAAAACTAAATCGTTGAAAGATAAGCTAGTACAAAGCCATCTGTCAAGAGTAAAACCCAAAGGAGAACTACAAGCCATGCATAGGTCATACCCATGTGGGAAATGCAAGGCATGTAGCACGAGTCAGAGAGTGCTATCTTACCAGGTACCCCACAAAGAAGTCAGGATCAAAATCACTAAATTCATAACCTGCTCTACACCATTTGTAGTTTATTGCTTGAGATGTCCCTGCGGACACCGTTATGTATGGAGCACTATAAAAGCAGTCAAACTAAGGATACTGGAACATCAACGGGCCATCGCCAATAAAGATGAAAACTATCCGATGGCTCACCATTTCACTACACACCACAATAGCGACAGAACTCTTAGTTTTTTCAGTTTAGACTGCATTCCACAAGATCTGAGAGGGGGGGGGCACTACAAACAGAAATTAAGACGTTTGGAGTCGAGGTATATCATCAAACTCCAAACAAAGTCACCGGGAGGTCTGAATGCGGGAGAGGAACTAATATCACATCTGTAAATACTGATGAATGATTGAAACCATGAGCTGAATCAATGACTGAGTACTTTTTAAGAATGATTTAGAGAAATCAAGCTAGTAGAATGCGGGGGGTAATAGGAACTGACACATACAGTATACCATTATGAAGAATCATGATTAATTGTAAAATGAATTATGGATATTTATTAAGTGACTATGATTTTACAGTATGCCCATCCAGGGCCTAAGGGTTACTGTATGCTCTAACACAATTATTTTCTTTCCCCTGCCTGCACTATCATGTAATACACAACAATTTGGGTTACATCTGTCAATATCTGCCTGTGCAAATTGTATAATTTTAATAACATCGAATCAACTGTTCTATCATGACTGCCCATCCAGAGCCACAAACTTGGTTACTAATATTTACCTTATATACAGTACAGACATTTATGAACGTGATTTGCCCGGCAGCACACTGTACCCAAATGTGTAATCTAATTTGATTATGATTTGGTTTTATTTTGCCATTTCTATTATATTTGCCGTTATTTACATCCGCCTCGCCAGTTGACACTGACGAAGGCAAGTGCTGAAACGCGTCGGTTTTACTTTTTTGTGCAATAAACCTAACTAGGTTTAACTTACTGTGCTGGTGTGTCGACTCTGTTTGGCAGTGGAGCAGAAAATATATATATATATCCTATGGTCAGAAGATAATGTTGATGTCACTCGCCATATTGTGTTTTATACCAGGTACATCGACAACATCTTCCTGATCTGGGATGGCCCAAGGTTAGATCTGAACAAATTCCTTCTTAACATCAATAAGAATGATGTGAATCTGAAATTCACTAACAAGACAGACTACTATTTTAACTGTGACATCTAAGAAATCAATTTCTGAGTAGAGGGAGCTACTTAGACAAAACTGTACAGAAAACCCACTTCAGGTAATAGCATTTTACATGCTAAAAGTCACCATCCAAGCAGCCTCAAGGACAGTATTCCATATGGAGAATTTCTGAGAGCTAAGCGCAACTGTAGCTCTAATGACACTTATGAGAAAGAACAGACCGCGATGACCCAGAGGTTTAAAGCCAGGGGATACTCAGACCAGGTACTGCTGGTAGCCAAAGAAAAAGCTAAAGCTAGGAAGAGGGAGACACTCTTGAGCAAGAAAACAGTGAGGGACGGTAATAACCTGGGATACAACAATGTCAGGATGATAACATCGTACAGTGTAGAATCAGGCAAAGTGCGAGAGATACTTAGGAAACATTGGCATATCGTGAAAAGTGATCCAACAATAGGAAAATTGATCAATAAACAACCACAACTGACCTATAGGAAGGCACGCTCTTTAAAATATATGCTAGTGAAGAGCTACTTTGAGGGTCCAGTCAAGAAAAAGAATTGGCTGAAAGAGCAGAAAGGTTTTTACAAATGTGGCAAATGTAAGGCCTGTGTCACCAGTAAAAATGTGAAATCCTACCCCCTCCCTACAGGCAAGAGCGAGAACATTGGGAAATTCATGAATTGTAACACTGACCACTGTGTGTATGTGATTGCCTGCCCATGTGCGAAATTCTATATTGGAAGTACCATCTTTCCAATAAAGAAACAAATTTTGGAATACATGAGGGCAATCAAAAATGTTGGTATGACTTATGCTACTGCACGTCACTGGTTACACTTCCACAACAGTGATGTTAACCAATTTTCCTTTTTTGGCATTGACAGAGTTCCAGCGAATCCCAGAGGGGGTAACCGTCTCAAACAGCTACGTGTCCTGGAATCCCAGTACATCATCTGTCTGGATTCAAGAAACCCCTTTGGCTTGAACGAGGAAGAGGAGTTATACGTGCATATTGGCTGAAAACCATATGTTAAGCCTGAAGATCTGTCTTGACACTGCACAGTATCCTCATCCCCTATTATTGCTTCCCTGACCCCGCCTCCCCAGCTTTTGTGTTTGCAACATCTGACTCACAATACCGTCCAGAGAGGGCTCTCTCTGTTGACAGGTGTGAAGCTAGTAGCTTCACATCTAAGCTTAGACCTAACGACTACCTCAGGACCACTTTGGTCCGGCACATGGGCGAGCTCACACTAGAGAGCATCCCATCACTATCATCACTAGGATAACAGTTTCCCCGACTCCCTCACAGGCACGCCTTACTCCACAATTTTATTTGCACAATCACACCACAATTGAGTGTTGTTATATGCCTGGCTAGACAAACTACAGTCAATATAGGGTTCACGTTTTGTATAATTCACGGTGCTGGAAGACGTATTTGGCACCTTGTCACCCTTTAATTTTTCTTTTTTCTAACCTTGCTACCTCTCCGGAGTGGCTTTTTCAATGCAGGAATACCCCCTCACTTCCCCTGTGAAGGACCCCCCGCCATGGGACACGTATTTCTAATTAGACTACACTACAGCTAATGTAATTTAACAGATAGATTGATTGGCCACATGGCGGAGAGTCAAAACTTACCTCTCACTTTACCCCCTGACTGCTTAAATCTTTGATTTATAATCTAGAGCAGGTTGGACATGATGTGGTGCTAACATATGGACTCCAATAAAATTCTGGGAATCAAAGGCCACTTGGCCTTCACTATTATTATTATTATCATCTAATTTGATTACTTTGGATCAAGTGTTAAAATTCAATCTGACCAGTATAAACAGAAACATGATAATACGTAATGCACGTAAACACTGCTTATTTATTTAATCATTTCTTTTTACCCTTTGGGTTTGATTCCTGTAATGTTTAAAATGTGTAAAATGTTTAAATTGTGAAACTGTGCACCATCAGGTCTTTTTTCTACTACATTTGAGGTTTCATGAATTGTATTCCTTGATGCATCTGTGGTCCTTTCTCAGTTTCCACCGTTATCCCTGTGCACTTTTTATAAAAATGGTGATTGTGTGTTTGTGTGGCTGGCTAACGAAGAAGACCGCCTGGTCGAAACGCGTCGCCAATAAACGCATTTTCTTACACGGACCCTGGAGTGCGAGTCTTTTGTGGTTCCTGGGAACGTATCTGCTGTGGGAGCCCTTTCGTACATATATCAGCCCCTTTACTGCAGAGGCATTTCAACCCCAAGGTGCTAAGTCTTGCCTCCTTGCTGCTCATTGTAATTAACCACTCAACTAAATCCTGTATTGATATTTCTGAAATACCCAATTATGATCTAGTGTATTATGGTGATGGTTGATGTCTCACAAATAACTATTGCTCATGATTAGCAGGTTATGAAATACGTACACTGTAACAAGTACCCAAAGACTAGCTTTACTTCAAGTACATTCCGCTTAAGTTGCTGAATTGGTTGTTCTTACCAATACTTGTATTAATGCTGCTCGAACGATTACTACTATATTCACGGACACAAAAGATGCCTTCGGAAGAGCCCATAATTTTGAACTCCCCTGGAGGCAAATGCATTTCGTCCCATCAGCTGGGATCTTGATTAAAAATGGTACTTATGTTAAAGGTTTTTTTGATGCTCCTATGTTACTAATGACATTTGCAATTGTTAAAAGAGTTGAACATCAAACCTCTCCAGATGAAGTGCTTAGGAAACCAATTTTGCTTACCAAACTACCAAAAAGGCTGCTTTATTACCAAATCCTAAAGTCACTTTATGTTTCTCAAACTGCTGAGTGTTAGTTCTACCCTTAAATCTATCCTTCGCAGCCTTGCCCAACTTTGCCATGGTACTGCCAGCATCACCAGGAACGACGTGCTCTTCTGTTGCCCACATTTATAGGTTGAGCGTTTGAGTGCATGCGCGGTCTGCAAGACCTGTTGTAGTCAGTATACTCGTGTAATCCCGCCTGCTGCTTACCATAGGCTGACTCCTACGCCAGTCTTCAGCGCTGGCTCCTTATTGGCTGGCGCTTTATATTTCAGCATGGAGCCTGCTTTAGTTGTTTCCTGCCTCGACTGTGTGTGCATGGCGACTGTGTCCTCAACATGTGTTCCAAACAGTGTCCGGTAGAGGGCTTTGCAGCAGATTTCACAACTCCATGAAATGCGAGGCTTATTGCATTGAAAATGCTTGTTCCCTTCTCTTGCCAAAAAGTACTGCCACTCCTGTGCCATCCATCCATCAAGCCCACAATATTGGAAAGGGAACCAAAACCAATCCTGTTGCCCAGACACCTCTTTAGGGCTCACCTAAATATTGTTTCTATAAAAACAGTTTAGTCTTAATCTGTATGTTTAAAGGTTCGATAGAAACCCAACCTTGCTCCTATGCTGATGCAATTACAGTTGCAAAAAGGCTGATTAGGGATTTCCTCCCTAGGTGTGGTTTTCCGATACAGAGTGACAAGGGCACTCAGGTTGTCTCTACCGTAGAGCAGGAGTTGCGCAAGACTTCAGGGAATCAAACTTTCATTGTACTTACTACTCCAAATCTTCAGAAAAGCTAGAGTGTTTAACTCCTCTTAGAAAAACAAAATAATTAACGTTTGTGCTGAAATGGGTCTCAAGCGGTCAAATCCTTGGGCACTCTGGTCAAATAAAGCCATCCGTCGCAAACATGCTGCGTTAACTACATACAAAAAAAGTGTCATGGGTTGCCTATGCTGCTCCGATCTAATCCACCAGTGTCCCAGCATCCTTTAATCTACACCTAAATGATATTGCCCCCCGTACTTCTAACAACTTATCTGTGGTATCTATAGCTTCTGTTCTCAGGTTCAAGCTGCCTTACCAGTTTGCCCCACCAGAGCCTGTCGCAGATTGCAACTAGAAAACTGAGTTACACCAGGGGAAATCCGCCCTCCAGCTTAATTGGCACGATCCCTTCCAAATCTCGCTCACCGCAGAGGATGCCAGCCTAGGTTCATGGCAGCGCTTTCTAGGGAACAAACAGAAAAGATCCACTCCTTCAATTGCATCCTGCTTGAACAGCCATGCCTCATCAGCACAGTGAGGGGCTCCGGCTGCCAACTTTCCTCGACTCCGTCCTCATCAAGATGCTGTTCTCCATTTATGGAACAGGAGTGAAAATACATGAAGTTCAAACTTTTACTAAGGTTTTTGAAGAACTACCCAATGTGAAAGCCGTATAATTAGAGTTAATCGCGGTTCAATTACAAATCCCAAAAAACTGTGATTGTACAAGGCAGAATGGCTTGGATTTTGTCCTGGCTGCCAAGGGTGGAGGTGAAGTTTGTGATATTGTAGATTCTGCGTGCTGCTCATTCATAGCAAGTGTTTCATTGAGTACACATGACTGGATTGCTCTTAATTGTGATAGTGTTGATGAATTACACAAAAGAAATAATGGCTTTAGTTGTGACCGACAGAGTATATGATCTTGGTTAAGGGTATACTTTGGGCACTGAGAATGAAGATACAAGAGATACTTATAACAGTTTTCATTTTGCTTATCTTTTTTATATATTCCCCATGCTTTGCATATGTTCCAATAACTGTTTTACTGGCAATAAAGAATATTTATTTACTTCCCCTTACTCTACCAGACATTGATGATGATGTACATAACAATTCAAGCAATAAGCGGCTCAAAAATCCTAATGATGTGTTTCAAGCTATAAGCAACTTACGACAATCGATTTGCTTAAAACATTATACAACGATAGTGCAAAAGGCAGAGATTGTTGAATTTAGAAATGTTGCCTTAGTGTTAACTGTAGTAGTGGCAGCTACGTTCTTTCTCATTCATGTCTGGTTTTGGAGGCAAGAGTTCTCAAACAGACTGATGAGTTCTGAAAGTTTATATTCTAGTATCAATCTGAATATGTGTATTATGCCATGATTTCAGTTTCTCGACTTATCTAGGCGTTTGTTTCGGTTTCATCACAAGATCTCTCTTGGAGCCCTTTGGATGAAAATACATTTGTCCTCTCCACTTGTGTGGTTTTAGCTTCATGCTCACATAATGCATAGGGAACCCTTAATAGTCTCACTGTGATTCACATATTTTTTGCTTTTGTAAATAACTATTTACGAACTTCTGGATTCAGCCTTAGCACAGATTTCTGTCACACAAGAATCTAGTTCACATATCAAGGAAAGAAAAAAAACTCCAACATTTGCATTCTTAGTCAAAACATCATAAATATACATTTTTAATTGACTCAGAGGAGAAAAATTCAAACACGAACAGGAATTCTAATATAATCTGACACAAAGATTGTATCCCCCAAAAATTTACAAACAGTCACCAAGCGTCTGGAAAATCATTTTTTAAAACCCTATGGTACATACAGGTTTAACTGGGTGAGCCAGAAGCGATAGAACAATGCCAAAATGAAAGCTCTTGAGAATGACTAGACTGCTGGAAACCTGCCTACTAATACAGCCCTGCCAATCAATTTCTATGACTGCAGATTCACATACCGCATCAATCCTACTCAGATACTTTTGTTTTACCAATGTATATCTCCACGGCATTGATCTTCAGCCCTGTAACTCAGTACCTCATTCAGTTCTATTTGACCACCTTTGATCATCTGTACCCACATTTTACTGCACAACATACTACCAGTGTTTAAATAATCTAACTGCACCATCAAATAGGAGAAGGCTCGACCTCCAAGGCTCCCCTTCTAGGCGGTCATCCAGGCCCAGCTGACATCACAAGGGATATCCTTGCTCTGCAATCAGTTGGAGTGGAAATCAGCTCCACAACCATTCATCAAACATCAGTGCCCTTTGCAATGTTCCAATTAGGGAAGAAGCTCAGCCCTGCTTCCATCCCTTGTGGGGAATCAAGGCCACTTGATTTTCATTCATGAAAACCAAAACTCCATTATCAGCACCCTCCATTCACTGCTTAAGATAAGCCAGGCCCCCACAATCTGCCATGGGGAATCCGGATCAGAAATGCCATAGCCTGATGAAATCAAGACATCACAACCATCACTCAGGAGGAAGCCTTGCCCTATCATCGCCACTCAGGGGTGAGGAGGGTGACCAGAAGCTCTACCATCAAGAAGAAAACTAGGTCTGTTACTGGACACAACGGGGTACCCTTGACCAGTCTCAATCACAGAATGGAAAATAGGCTCCTACTTGTGAACCAGGAAAATATGGCACCACCACTGGCAACCATGTGGGAAGCTAGCTAGGTCATCACTCCAGGAGCTTTGAGTACCAGCACCAATGGTATAGAATGAAATCCACTGGCCTAAAAAAAGATTCATTTTGGACCATATCTACATCATGTATGTTTAATGAAAAGGCACACTAATGACGGCATTCAACAATAACCTAAAGAAAAGGAATGGGGCACTAGTAAAAACAGGACTTGGAATCAAGAAAACTTGTAAACAAGGGGACTTTGTCAATGACACTATGAAGTCTAAGTGAAGGACAAACAAAGCAAAGTAATTTAAAGTAAAAAGGGCTCAAATCAACATCACTAATAGGACGGTTCAAAGTGATCCCCAAAATGTAGATATGACAAGAAAGAGATAGGATTTCTAGGAGCCTATAAAATCAGGGAGTTTAGTGGGAATATAAAATCCATATTACACAGAAATAATAGTCTAGGTTTGGCTACTGAAAAGGTATTTGGGCATCAACAGAAATAAGTGAAGTATCAATTCAAAAGAATCCAACCTAAGCAAGCTAAGCACTGGTTCTTATGTAGAAGATGTGGCACACCAATGGAAATACAAATAAATAACAGGGCACCTCCAAGAGTCTATATGGTTTCGATAGCAGTGTCCATAAACTAAACTATGGAACAAAGCCCTGGTGCCAGAAGGAACACGGAGCGCATTAAACTGGCATCAAGAACAATCTCTGGGGCAGTAGAGAGGTCATCTCAAATAGTCTACAGTGCAAGAGGGGAAATCCACATAAGTAGCAGAAAATGACATACACCTACAGAATCCAGCAAATATATTTACTGGAGCACAAGGGATGAGGACACATCAGGAGGGTGACATGAGCTAACAGACCCACTGAGGAGGGTGAAGGGTGCCCGGAGTCAACACTTCAAACCCAGAGGGTTGGGGGATGGGGCTAGGAGACAAAACCTACAGGTAAGATTTTGAATCAACAGGAGGGGCAGAGAAGTCAGCTGATCAATGGAGGAGGAGACTACTGTTGTGGCACAGGTAACCTTTGCTGGTGCATAATGCAGAGGGATTATTGGGGGACAGATTGGGAGAAGAGCGTAGGGTTGAGAACAAAGAGGAAAAACAGAACTAGAGAGTCAGCTGTGGGTTCTAAGCTCCCTATAGGTACCTCGATAGTGAAGGCATTAACTCACCTTTCTCCACTGCTGCCTAAAGGGTTTACCCATCTCTCACAGACACAAATACTCCTGCATTGCCCTCATCACTCGGGCGGTGGACCATTCCCCTGGCTCTTTGTATAGCATCCAAATCCAATCTTATTTGTTTGTCCATTTGCTACCATGCTGCAGTCTTAGCTGCTCTAGGGTCAGAGCTCAGACCGGGACCGGGAGATCCGTGGACCTTTTCGTATCTCCTTCCGCTTCTCCTCCTTCTTCCTTCTCTTCTCCTCATCTCGGAGGGCTTTTTGGAACACATCCGTGTTAGGAAAGAGCTGGAAAACATTGCAAAAGATACCCGAATTAAGTAACAGATAAGTGCATAAGATCTAAAATTAAGAGTCAGAGTTTACTCACAATTGAGTACTGGAGCTAGCAGCACACTGTCTTACTATCAAAGTTATAGCTATTGCAGCCCACAGCATAATCATCAAGCCTTGGGGTTTATGGGGGCGTGGCTTAGGAGCCGATGGTGAAGGCTGTGTGAGCCCTGAGCTCCGCGCCTGGTCCCCCGTATTTCTCCTGTCCGTAAATTTCACGGACAGTCCGTAATTTTGGCTGTCTGTCCGTTGTCCGTGAAGGATTCTTTAACGGACGCCATTTGTCCGTAATTTTAACCAGGCGCAGCTTGCCCCCACCTCCCTTCTTGACTCCGATGCTGTATGAAAGCTCAGACCCCCAGCAGCAGCACTGTAGAGGCACAGCGGGATGGCAGCCATCACACCTCCAGCCCTTGATGAGCTGTTAAGAGGTGCTTGAAGGTGACAGAGGGAGGGGCTGCAGGTTCAGGAGCTATTGAGAGGGGGCCTCACACATTCGATTTCGACCCAGGGCCCCAAACATCCTAGACTCGGTCAGATTACACCCCTGATTACACCGAGGCAGCACCTGCTTCTCTTCACAGAGCTTAATTACTGTCACTAATTTGTAAGCAAACCTCGGTTCTTCAAACATGCACAATGTAATACAATAAAGAAATGGCACAATCGCACCCACACTGATTTACAAAGTATGGAGGACAATCAGTTCTCTCGGAGTATCTCCTGTAAGCACAGTATATCACAGTGGGGGATGGCATTTTGGACAGAGAGCCTGTCTTCTCGTCGTCTTGTGCAGGAGGGGGCGAAAAGCCCAAGATGATACTAGAATACTGCATGCCCACCCCTGTGCCCACCCTGGTGGATCACGTTCCCTCCTCTGTGATGACTCCTGCTCCTGTCCCCCCATGTGGTGGCTCCAGTCCACCGCCCGCCTGTGGTGGCTCTTGTCCCCCCCCCCCCACCCCCCCCACCCACCCCCCCTGCCTGTGGTGGCTCTTGTCCCCCCCAGTGGTGGATCCTGTCTCCTCCCTGGGTGGCTTCTGTCCCAGTCCTGGAACGGCCCCTGCAGCGAGGGTGAAGTTCTTGATGGGCCTCTTCTCAAAAGGGCTCAGCTCAAAATTAATATGGAAAGGTGGGCGAGTAAGTAAGTGAAGGGATGTGTGAATGGCTGGATGAATTAGTGAAAGGGTGAATGGATGAATGAAAGATTGAATAAATGGATAATGAGAGAGGATAGATGGATTGATGAGAGAGGATAGATGGATTGATGAGAGAGGATAGATGGATTGATGAGAGAGGATAGATGGATTGATGAGTGAGGGGAAGGATGGAGAGAAAATGTAAATAGCTGGATGTATGGGTGGAAGGGTAGCTGGATGATTGATGAGGGGAAAGATGGATGAGGGGAAGGATGATGGATGGAGGGGAAGGATGGATGGAGGAGGGGAAGGATGGATGGAGGAGGGGAAGGATGGATGGAGGAGGGGAAGGATGGATGGAGGAGGGGAAGGATGGATGGAGGAGGGGAAGGATGATGGATTGAGGGGAAGGATGATGGATTTAGGGGAAGGATGGATGGAGGAGGGGAAGGATGGATGGAGGAGGGGAAGGATGGATGGATGGAGGGGAAGGATGGATGAGGGGCAGGATAAATGGATGGGTTGGATGGATGGGTGAGGGGAAGGATGGATGGATGGAGGGGAAGGATGGATGGAGGGGAAGGATGGATGGATGGAGGGGAAGGATGGATGGAGGGGAGGGAAGGATGGATGGAGGGGAAGGATGGATGGATGGATGAGGGGCAGGATGGATGGATGGATGGATGGGTGAGGGGAGGGATGGATGAAAGGAAGGATGGATGACGGGAAAGGATGGATGATGAGGGGAAGGATGGATGGATGGATGGATGATGAGGGGAAGGATGGATGGATGGATGATGAGGGGGTGGGTGAAAGGATGGATGATGAGGGGAAGGGTGGATGGATGATGAGGGGGTGGGTGAAAGGATGGATGGATGATGAGGGAATGGATGGATGATGAGGGGGTGAAAGGATGGATGGATGGATGATGAGGGGAAGGATGGATGGATGATGAGGGGAAGGAAGGATGGATGGATGGATGGATGATGAGGGGAAGGAAGGAAGGATGGATGATGAGGGGAAGGAAGGAAGGATGGATGATGAGGGGAAGGCCAGATGGATGGATGGATGATGAGGGAAAAGGATGTATGGATGATGAGGGGAAGGATGGATGGATGGATGATGAGGGAAAAGGATGGATGGATGATGAGGGAAAAGGATGGATGGATGATGAGGGAAAAGGATGGATGGATGATGAGGGGATGGATGGATGGATGATGAGGGGATGGATGGATGATGAGGGGATGGATGGATGAATGATGAGGGGATGGATGGATGGATGATGAGGGGAAGGGTGGATGGATGATGAGGAGAAGGGTGGATGGAGGGGAAGGATGGATGGAGGGGATGGATGGATGAGGGGCAGGATAAATGGATAGGATGGATGGATGGGTGAGGGGAGGGATGGATGAAAGGAAGGATGGATGATGGGGAAGGATGGATGATGATGGGGAAGGATGGATGATGAGGGGGAAGGATGGATGATGAGGGGGAAGGATGGATGGATGATGAGGGGGAAGGATGGATGGATGATGAGGGGGAAGGATGGATGGATGAGGGGGTGGGTGAAAGGATTGATGGATGGATGATGAGGGAATGGATGGATTGAGAGGGGGTGGGTGAAAGGATAGATGGATGATGAGGGGAATGATGGATGGATGATGAGGGGAAGGATGGGTGGATGATGAGGGGGAAGGATGGGTGGATGATGAGGGGGAAGGATGGGTGGATGGATGATGAGAGAAAAGGATGGCTGGATGATGAGGGGAAGGATGGATGGATGATGAGGGGACGGATGGATGGATGATGAGGGAAAAGGATGTATGGATGGATGATGAGGGAAAAGGATGTATGGATGATGAGGGAAAAGGATGTATGGATGATGAGGGAAAAGGATGGATGGATGGATGATGAGGGTAAGGATGGATGGATGATGAGGGTAAGGATGGATGATGAGGGTAAGGATGGATGATGAGGGTAAGGATGGATGATGAGGGTAAGGATGGATGATGAGGGGATGGATGATGAGGGGATGGATGGATGATGAGGGGATGGATGGATGATGAGGGGGAAGGATGGATGGATGGATGGATGATGGGTGGGTGAAAGGATGATGGAGAGTGGGTGAAAGGATGGATGGATAAGTGGGTGGGTGAAAGGATGGATGATGAGTGGGTGGGTTAAAGGATGGATGGATGGATGATGAGTGGGTGGGTGAAAGGATGGATGGATGATGAGTGGGTGGGTGAAAGGATGGATGGATGAGTGGGTGGGTGGATGGTGGGTGAAAGGATGGATCAGTGGATTGAATGGTGGGGGGGTGAAAGGATGGATGAGTGGTTGGGTGGATGGTGGGTAGGTGGATGAGTGAAATGATGGATGGATTGATGGATTGATAACTGCAAGGGTAAATGAATGGACATATGAGTTAAAGGGTGGGTGTAAGGATAGATGAGTGAGTGAAAGGGAGGGTAGATGGACAAAAGGATGAATAGATGTGTGAAGGAGTGAAATGATAGATGGATGAGTGATAGGGACAATGGATGGATTCATGAGTGGATGAGTAGATGGGTGGGTGGGTGGGTGGGTGTGTGGATGGATGGAAGGCTAAGTGAAAGGGTCGATGGAGAGAGAAAGGGAGGATGGATGGATGACTAAAAGAGTGGATGGGTGGAAGGATTAGTGAGTGAAAGGATGGCTGGATTGGTGAAAGGGTAAATGGCTGAATGGATGAGTGAATGGATGGATGGGATGAAGAGTGGATGGATAAGTGTACAGATGGATAGGGTGAAAGGGTGGATGGATGGATGGATAATGGAGGATGAGTGAAAGGATGGATGAGGGGATGGATGAAGGGATGGATGAGTGAAATGATAGATGGAAGGCTACATGATGGATAGGTTTGCAAATGGTTGAATATGTTTGGAAATGGCTGGGCTTACTTATATACTATTGCGCGACCTCTCATGTATCTGTAAAACGTGTCTATTGTCCTGAAGTTTTGTCCTGAATTTTGACCTCCTGTCCTGAATTTGTGTCCTGAATTTTTACACTCACCATCCTGAATTTGCACCAATGCCAGTTGGTCACCCTAGTGGTGGATGCAACGGAGCTACAGGAGCGGGAGGCGACCTAGTGTGAAGGGGCACCTAGATTTGCCGTGGAGGAGCGAGAAAGGGCCGCACTGGCCACGGGATGGAGCGGGGGCTGCCGGCCACCGACGTGTCTACAATGGCGCTGACCCCAAGTTTCGATTTCGGCCGGGCCGTGACGCCATTGTGTGTGAGCGCGGACCTGCGGCTGTGATCCCGGCCGGCTGAGTAGCGCTGGAACCCTCTGAAGACTGGGGCAGAGACGGTGGTGATACTGTCGGAAGGAGCGGTGCCCAGACTGGAGCAATGGGAGCGCCTCGACCCCGGGGTGCGTGAACTGCTCATCCTGCCTCTGGAGATAGAGGTGGGCTCTGAGGTGTGTCGCAGTTCGGCGACCGCGACCATCTATTCACCGATCGCGCCTACGGTGCGCGACCCCGGCAAGGAGTGCATCGGGAGAAGACGGGGCACTGAGAGACGCCCTCCCACATTGGCAGTGACTGGACCCCCGGCGCGGCGGAGGTCCTGGCGGGGCCCGCCATTGCTGATGCGGCGGCCCGCGAGCTAGGGGTGCACCGGGGAGGGTGGAGAGACACGGATGCCCCAAAGAGTGGAGCCCACCAGCTGCTGCCTACAACTATCGCCCTCCATGAGATGAGCCCAGTAGATGGTACTGTAGCACCCCCGGTGAGCGCAGCGGAGCGCACCCGAGGCTCTCTACGGACGGCCCCTGCCCTTAACACGCAGCTTATGGTTTAGGCAGCAGTGCTGGTGGGGATTGGAAACCTTGCTGGGTGAAGCGGGCTGAGCGGAGGACGCGCGCCCTGTCGGGAGCCCCCCCTGCCCCAACGAAACAGTGGTCAAGCTGTGCAGGTTGGAGGGTGACGGACCCCTGGGATGTTGGTGACCCTACCCCCACCCCATACAATATTGGAGCTGCGTGGAACGCTGTGGATGGAGGGGTGGGTAGGTCGGTGGTGACACTGGACTGCCCGGTGGTGCGGTGCGTGGGCTGAGCAGCTGCCGCAGAGGGGCGCAAAGGAGGAAGAACCTGTGACGACCCCAAAGGGAGGTGCGGGGACTCTCTGGAGAAAGCATAGTCCCCTGGTGGTGGTGGACTGCCGCAAACTGCGCTGCAGAGAGACTGAGGGTGCGCCCGGGCTGGCCCACTGAGCAGGGGACTAGCGGTGGAGGAGCTGCGGAGCAGGCATTACCGGTGCGGGCACGAGCGGATTGGTTATAGCAGAGTGACCCTGCACCTGAGGGGCCGGGATAGCTGAGTGAGACGCACGGGAGGCGAAACTCAGCAAGACTGCACAGAGGGTGTAAGTGCGCGGTGGTGCAGGAGTGGAGTGTATCGCCAGCTGCGCCATGGGCAAGCCCCGAGGTCGGAAGGAGGGGGACCCGACACCGTTGGACACTGAACCCCGCTTCAGGAGTACAAGATTGAGCGGGTACTGCCGCAGAACACGGGTATTCAACTACAATTAGACAATATTTTGGCGGCCATCACGGACACTCGCACTGCTCTCCAGCAGGACATTGCGCAGGTTGCGACAGGATTGGGCATATTGCGCGCGGATCACTCGAAACTCACAGAACGAGTAAAACAGACTGAAATTACGCTTCAAGAGGTTGGCCCCGCACAGACAGCTCTGACTGCGTCACTGGAGGGGGTCTTGGATCGTATCACGGTATTGGAGCGGCAAGCTGAAGAAGCGGAAGGCAGAAACAGAGGCAATAACATCCGCGTGGTGGGTCTGCCCGAGAAAATCTAGGGGTCTGTCATGGTGGCATATTTAAAGAATTGGCTCCAGACTGTCGTGGCTGAGGGACTTTCGAATTTCTACACCCTGGAGCGGGCGCACCGAGTCCCAGCTAAACTGCCGGTGCAGGGCCGCCCCCAGAGACCGGTGGTGGTGCGGTTGCTACACTTTGGGGATCGCGACCTGCTTCTCCGGAAAGCCCGCAGTGATGGCCCCTTCACGTGGACAACAACAATGTCACTCTCTTTCCGGACTACGTTTGATACGCAGCGGCGCCGCATGTCCTTCCAGGCTGTGAAGAAGGAACTGCGTGCAGAGGGGATTCAATATTCCCTATTTTTCCCAGCCAAACTAGTAATGGATGGTAAGACCCATTTTCACGATACGCCAGAAGAGGCTTGGGAATGGCTGGAGTCCAATAAAGCAGCGTGAGCTGGCCGGTGACTCAACCTCTCAGATTGCAACGTCTACGGCGCCGCAGGCGCGGCCTGCGGAAACCATCGACCTCGCAAACAGCCATAAAACGCAAGGGAGCCCTGGACGCGGTGGTGGCGATCTCTGGTGAATTGCTGCAGACTGCGTCGGAGGCGGCTGAACATGGAAGTGGAAAGGAACAATCGGAGGGGGAATCCTCAGTATCAGATGATCAGAGACTGCCGTCGATCACCCCTGGGACAGCTGATGGATTGTTGGATGAGTAGCTGTTGGATTGTCTGTGGGGATGGGGATTTGGATTTAGGACATAGTGTTGTAGTGTTTGTATTGTTTGAATGGAGATAGTAGAGATGATTTGTATTGGGGGTGCTGAGTGCCTGTTTTGTGAGTCAATGGGGTTGAAGTGGGGGCGGGGATTTGTAAAGGGATCCGGGGGGGGTCCTAGGAGGCAGGATGATTCGGGGACTCGGGGGCGGACATGGATGGTGTATTTAGATTCATAGCAGATCGTGACCTAGGCCCTATCCAACCCCACTGGATGGTAGGGTTTAGTTTGCCTTAATTTTGCATGGGGAGTGCAGTTGGGGCAGTTTGGATGGGATTGACTATGTTGGTGCCTGTTCTTGGGGGGGTGGGAGGTTCAGTGGAAGGCGTGGGTCGGTTGGGGGTTGGGATTGGTTTGTTTGGGGGAAATTGCCTGCTGATGCGCCTAACTTTCGAGATGGTACTATCAAGTGTTGTATTTTAGTATATTGATGACACTGCTTGGCAGCTGGGGGAGGCGGGCTGCTTTAAGCGGGTTCTTGCATTGCTGCTATGGGTCCGGCTCCCGACGTGAAATGTATAACCTGGAATGTTCGGGGATTGCACTCCATGCAGCGCAGATATAGGATACACTCATATTTGATCCATAGGGGAGTACAGATGGCCTTCCTGCAGGAGACGCACCTTACTAAATCTGAGGGGCAGGCTCTGCAGCGTAGGTGGCGTGGGCAGCATTACTATACCATTTATTCGGCCTTTACGCGGGGGGCGCTGATTTGGATTAGGGCCAGGGTACCATTTCAATTGATGGATCACTTGGTAGACCCGGGTGGCCGCTATATTGCGGTGAGAGGTTGCTTGTATGGCCGCGAGGTGACCCTCTGCAGTGTCTATGCTCCTAATGTTGAGCAGGCCTCCTTCTTGGAGACATTGTCCTCTTGTCCTCGCCGATTATGTTACGATACCGATCTTGATGGGGAGGGGGGGGGGGGGGGGGGAGACTTCAACTCTGTTGCTGATGTGACCATAGATAGATCCCATCCTCCGTTGGCCTCGGCCCCGGTTAATAAACTGGCTGGGGTTCGCACTCACTGGCAGGACAATTGGGGACTCCTCGATGTCTGGCGGGCGCAGCATCCGACAGACAGGGATCATTCCTATTATTCGGCCTTGCACGACCTCCATGTGCGGCTAGACGTAGTTTTCTGTAGTTCTGGTCTGGCCTCCCTGGCGGTCAGCAGAGAGTACTTGACACGCACCATATCGGACAATAATCTGCTTTTGGTGAATTTCTGTTGGATGGAGGAGCGCCCCAGCATCCCTTGCTTGAGGCTGCGCCCGGAGGTGTTAGAGGATCCGGTCTTTCGCGCTGAGCGAAGGGGTAGAGCACTATTTCACAGAAAATGTAGGCACTGCTTCAACAGTAGCCCTAGAGTGGGACGCTTTTAAGGTGGTGGTCCGTGGGATCTGTATCGCCAAGTGGGTGGGGGTTAGGAAGCTGCTCCTGCAGGAAATCGAGACGTCCGAGTTAGCCCTGCGTGAAGCTTAGAGGGCTCATTCGGATGGCTCTGGGACGCGTGATGAAGTGCTGGCTCGGAAAGAGGTGGTAGCGGAAGGGGTGGAAGGGGTGGAACAGCTCCGGTGCTTTGACTACAAGGCCTTTATGGTTCGCGCGCATGCGGAACGGGACAAGGTGGGCACTTTATTGGCTTGGCTTGCGGACCCTGCCCCTAGGTGCGTACCTATTCTGGCACTGGCCTCCCCAGATGGACAACTGGAGTATGAACAACATCGTATCAATGAGTTGTTTCGCTCCTTTTATGCGGACCTTTACACCAGCCACTTGCAGACTGGGGAGGCGGAAACGCAGGCGTTCCTGGAGGGCTGCGATTTACCCGCAATAGAGGAGGACGAGGCGGAAGCTATTGGGCAAGATATTACACTGGCTGAGATCCGTTGCGCCATTAAGCAATTCGCACGCAACAAAACGCCTGGGAGCGACGGCTTGCATATCGAGTTCTATTTCGGCCTACATTGACCTACTGGCTCCGAGATTACTGGTAATGTACCGGGAGGCTCGGGAGACTGGGATGTTACCGGAGTCTACTAGGGAGGCCATCATTATACCGCTTCTTAAGCCTGGGAAGCCGCCGACTGACCCAGCAGCGTATAGGCCTCTTTCCATGCTTACCACGGACTATAAAATACTGAGCTGTGTGCTCACTACTAGGCTCCTTCCACGAATGACGAGGCTGGTGTATGCGGACCAGGCTGGTTTTATCCCGACGCGCAATACTGCCAGTAGTGTCCGTAGGCTGCTAGGGGTCTTGGATGAGGGGCGTGGAGGGCAGGGACAGGCAGTGGTGCTCTCGGTCGACATTGCTAAGGCATTTGATAGGATTCCAGGCTCTCTCTTCTCCGTTATGACGGCGTTTGGGCTTGGGGCTGGATATGTTCGGTGGACTAAAATCCTGTATTTGTCGGCGACCGCTAGAGTTCGGGTGGGGAGGGTTGTTTCTTCCTCCTACCCCGTGGGGCGGGCACTAGACAGGGCTGCCCGCTTTCTCCGTTGTTGTTCGCGCTCGCGATAGAGCCGCTGGCGGCGCGTGCAAGGATGGGAGGGGCATACCGGGGCCTGGAGCTCAGAGGCCGCGAACACCATATCTTTCTACGCGGACGTCGTCATTATGTTCTTGAGCGATGCGGGGGACGCCCTGAGTGGGGCGCGTAACCTCCTCAGCCGTTTTGGGGACATTTCGGGCCTCCGGGTTAACTGGGCCAAGACCTGTGTTTTCCCAGTATCAAGTGCATGTGCCCCGCCGGTGTTACCGCCCGATCTAGTGTTGGAGCCACGATGCCTTCCTTATTTAGGCACGCAGGTGTATCATACACAGGAGGATCTATTTGAGGGTAATATCGAGAGAGCGATGAGGGGTTTAAGAAGCAGCATGAGGTTCTGGGTGTCTCTGCCGTTGTCGGTTGTGGGGCGGGTCGCGCTCCTGATGATGGTGGCGCTCCCTCGCCTATTGTACTTTTCTCGGACCTTACCAATACGAATACCGGTGGCATTCTTCAGTCAACTCCGGTCGGCAGTGGGCGGCTTTACTTGGGGTGCTGGTCGGCGTCGAGTAGCATTGGAAACGCTGATGAGGCCGCAAGAAGAATGAGGCCTTGCTACTCCAGATTTTGAGTTGTACTATCTAGCTGCGCAGTTCCAGGTCCTCACTCAGGCGGTGGCGCTGGAGTTCAGAGGACCGGAGAGGCAGACTATGGTGGACGTGCCGAGACATGTGTTATCGTTTGTGATAATGCAGCAGAGACTGAGAAATGCTGACTTATCCATGGTGGAGAATACTCTTCGATATTGTTTGAAACGGTTCCACAGCAGAATTGGAGTGCGGAGGCCTTATGCACCCGAGATACCATTGGGCATGTGCACAGGGCTGCCGCATGGGGGCGATTGGTCCGGTCTGGCGGAGTGGGGGGAGCTGGGCCTACAGATGGTGGCCGACCTGTATGCAGACAGAGCACTGTTACCATACAGTGCGTTGCAGGAATCTTTTGGCCTCCCGCGGGGCCACTTCCTGATGCACGCAGCCTTGAGTGCCGCTCTGCAAAAACATTAGGGTGCTGGCCTTTCTGAACCCCCACTAAGCGGAGCATGTCAATATGTCGTGATGGCAGCGGGCACGTATAAGGCGATTACCTGTCTATATAAACGAATGTTAGGGGATGGACTTACCCCGCTACAAAGATTGCGGGAGCAATGGGCAGCGGACCTAGAGAAGGACATCCCGGAAGCGGCCTGGTCACAGATACTTCGAAGGGCGTGGAAGGGTACTAGGAATGCAAGGTTCCAGTTGATTCAATTCTTTGTGTTACATAGGGCATACCTCAGACCAGCTAAAATTAATTAATATTTCCGAATTGATACAGCGATATGCCCCCGATGTCAAACTGAGGGAGCGGATCTGAATCACATGTTATGGGATGGTCCTTGGCTAGGCACATACTGGGAGGAGGTGACTGGGGCGCTCTGTAGGGTGACTGAGCGGCAGATTGATATGGACAAGGGGGCGTGCCTGCTACACTGGTTCCCACATACTAGTAAAAATAAGATAACTAGTAAGTTTATGGATTTAGGCCTCATCTTAGCCAAGAGGGAAATAACGTCGCATTGGAAGGCAGCAGTTGACCCTAGCTATGTTAGGTGAAAGGCAGCGTTACTTTGGTGGGCGGGGAGTGAGAGTTCCATCAGAATGCAGCAGGTGCATAGGTCCCATAGTGATAAAGCACTAGAAGCGGCTCAGGCATTGGAGGCCCTGGTGGCGGAACTCCGGATGCTGGACAGGAAGGTTGATTCGAGCTCAGTGTCCTCGGCGGGGGAGGAACAGGCACGAGTGGCTCCACCCGGACTGGGAGGAATTAGCGCAGTGGGAGGTCCCCGGAGCATAGGAGGTTAGGAGGAGTCAGAATATAGAGCATAAGATGACCCATCAGTACATTACACACATGAGTAGTATCTTTGCAACACTTGTTACCTACACAACGGCGCCAGCGGCAGGGGTAGGGGGATGGGAGTTGATGGTTATTGTGAGAGACCGATGAGGGGGCATTGCTTAGGAATTAAGAACCTGCATCCAGGCGCGACCATGGGTTGATTGAAGTGCTGTGCATTATAGCATCAGATTTGACTGGGGATTATATGCTTTGTTACTTGCTGCATACTTGTCAAATCTTATTTTAATTCGGAATGCGGAATGCTTTCTATTTGCATTGGCCCTTTTTTGTCTTGTTTGTGTTTCAAAATAATAAAAAGATTAAAACAAATAATAATAATCAAGCCTTGGGGTTTATAGTGCATTGTACAAACATTGATGATCCCTGGTGGTTCAACCACTTTACCAACATTGACTCCTAGGTTCGGTAGCACGCTGCATCAAAATTAAGCTCTGTAGCAAACAGCATAACTGTAGATCCAGGAGGTCACCGCAGACAGAGGCCTGGATCGACAGACAGCTGTAAGATGGCACGAATGGGTCCTCTGACTCACCACCCCTTTTGCCATTAATATACTCAAAATCCTCTCCCAACAACTTTCATAATTTTATCCCTTCAAATGAGAAGTGACAAAGAAAGGTATGACCGAAGGAAAACAAAGACTCGATGACTGACTGTCAGGAGAATTAACACAGAGCAGGTACCACCCTCTGCAGCTACAGTACACAGAGATAATAAAAATAGGGTGGAGAATGCAATTTTATTACTAATCCTAAATATATGCAATAATCTCATAAAATTCAGTGCCACCCTTCCCCAATCTCTTGACTTCTCACCTCTGATTCATCGCTTTTGAACGGGTTCCGATAATCTGGGGATTTTTCGCTTATTCCCAGTTCCTGGGCCATCTGCAGGATACAAGAAAAAAAACACACAGTTGACAACACATTCACCCCTGCTGGTTGGACAGACACTCCCTTAGTGGTAACCTCCACTCAGAGCACAAAAACATAACAAGCCATGGCAATCGCCAGTATTCAAATGGGCGATGGTCAGCTAGCATTCCTAAGCATCACATGACCAGCTGAAGCTCTTTAGGAAGGTGTACTGCTATGCACAATGATAGGACCCAGAGAGGAGTATTATGGGATCACATTGCTCTGCACCATGGTTGGGCAGTTGCAGATATTAAAAGGATTTGAAACTCTTAAAGCAGTTCCCAAGATAAACTCTACTTTATCAGAGACCGCTATCATGCTAATCACTGGCACCTCTCCGACAGCTTACCCCCAGCAACGGGAGAGTACAGTTAGCGACATGCAAATCTTTCTTTAATCTCCTAAGCATTGTGAATAGGCAGAATCTCTTACCAGCCCTAAAAGTTGAGCATGTGGGCCACCATCAAAGACCCCACTCAGGTTGCAGAAACCAATGCCCCAGCGGATCAGGTTGTTCCAGTTGGAGTTGCGGTCAAAGTAGTGGTGAACGATCTTGGGGAAGCGCAGGACCACGTCACCAAAGAAAGCAGAGTTCTCAACTGCATGAGAGTATGCTGTAAGGCAGAAAAATTTAACTGAAGCGAGGAAGCTGGGATCAAAAACAAATGCTTGCTTTTATAGACAGGGGGCTATCAGGTACATGAAGGAAGCTGCAGTACAAAGCAAACAGTGAAAGTAGAGAACAGTGTATACACCAGGGCAGGAGCAGCAAGGACAGACAGGAATATGGTAACTGAAGATTACAAACTCAGCAGTGCAGGATCGAACCAAATGGCAGTATGCCACGGTCAGGAAGTTGATGAAGCATACAACACCTTAGTTCTACAGCAACATCCAAGGTCACTCACTGTGTCTGCTATGCCATTGCCCAAAGTGCTCCACTGAGCAGACATGTGGCAATGGTATGTGGGAGGTTGGTGGTCAACCATGCATGCTTGGATAGATACATTTTTTGCAGCTGTCAGACTACTGTTTACATACCCGGTTACAGAGGGAATCATCACCTATGCAGAACCCATATCATGGGGGTCTAACAAAAGCTTCCACAACAACAAGAAGCACATTATAGGCTTCTTACCATCCTTGATTTTCTCATCCTCAGGGAACGGACCATCCGGCTGGACATCTCCAGCGACCAGAATGGCTCTTGAGTCTTCCAGCACCTGTGAGAAAGAGAAGACTTAAGCACAGCCAGCAGATAAAAGGCCTATTCAGCCAGGCCAAAGTGAGGTTCCCAACTGGGACACTGGATTCAAAACTGAAATCTGCACTGATGGGTCCTTTTGCAAAGTACGAAATCTGAACACGGACTGTGAAATATATCTGCTGAAATAAACTCTTGCAACTCCTACCAAATCACTTTCATGTATTCCCACTTCTCTGTCACCTACATGTCACACGTTGAGACCATGAAGAGGGACTAATCACATAATACTATCACCAGTTCATTATTTCATGACTTCAAGTAGCAGTTTACTCAAATTTAGCAACCTCTCTGCCAGAATTATCCGAACAGACTTGCACACAAATATGCCAGATTTGGGGACAAGACCTTGTGCATCTGAATTTCTTACATTAACCCTCAATCAGCTTCAGGCTTCCTTGCCCGCCTGGTGTCCAAAAAAGGCAATCTAGTTTGTAGAATTTAAAGTTCAACAATAATTGCACAGGTCTGGTGCGGAGTCAGTCCCTCTACGATGTTGCCTAGCAAGGCCACCTGATGTATGACTGATTAGGAGTCAGCCCTATTAGACTCTTCAAGGCTAAGCTGGAATGCGAACGAGTGTAGCCCAGCTGACCTACTAGAGTAAATAACCAGAGTAGTGGAGTGCTCCAGCCCAATCAACGTTTCAAAGAAACTGGTATTTCTGAAAATGTAAAGATTCCTTTCCCCAAATGCAATTCTATGCAAAGTCAATTATTGTCAAGACACCTGTTAGCACATGGAAATGTAACACATAAGCCAACCCCTGATTTCTGACAATTGTAAATTCCAAAGTCAAAGACTGTAACCATTCCTGCACTTTAAATATGGACACTTAATAGATTTTTTTTTTTTTATAATTTTATTTTTTGCGGCGAAAGTATCAAATAGGGCACATAGCATATAGTCATCAAATCAGTTGACAGGATATGGACAGGTAGGTCAGGTCCATGATGAGTACACAGCCACGTTCAGCCCACATCCCGGAGGCAGGGCGGCGACAAGGTGAACCCATAATCAAGCAGGAGGACGTGCACTCATGCATCAAATATCAGTTTAGACAGTATCAATGACTACGCCATTTTTGATGTCACAATACCAAACTATATAACTATAAACACTAACAAACCCCCCCCCCCCCCCCCCCCCCCCCATGAGTGGCAATTCTAGCGCTGATCCGAACACAGAAGGAGAGATATGCAAGGGCCAAGGAGGCCGCGGTCATAACAGTACACTGCGGTCAACTGGGAGTTACGGCTAAAGTCAAACATATCCAGCATGGAATGGAATGGAAGCATGGCCCAGGAGACAGTTACATCGCTTCCCGATCTCCCTCACCCAACCCCCCCCCCCTCATCAGACTCTGAGGAAGCGGAGGAAAACAACTCAGCGCTGGTGGCGTCCGAATCGTCCTCCCCCATCCCCGCGATACACATGACTCTCCAGGCGAGCAGGTCTTCCTGGAGCTTCACGTCTCTGCGAGTGTGCTGCATATGCGTCTCCTCCGCCAAGGCCCATTCCCTGGCATCTCGCAACCATAGAGGTATTTCAGGGGCCCTCTGGCCCATCCAGGTAATGGCCACCCGTCTCCTCGCTAGAACCAAAAGCAGTTGAAGCAATTTGTAAGACAGTCCCTTCCTCCTGGGTTTGGGAACGAACGCCAGTAAACAATGAAGCGGGTCAAGTTGCAACCGAATATGTGTAATCCGGTTAATGCGACCCACCACCTCGTGCCAGAAATCATGAACCAAGGGGCATTCCCAGGCCAGATGAAGGAATCCCGCTCTTACTGCACCACATCTAGGGCAATTATGGCTTCTATCTGAGGAAATGCGGTGGAGGGAGACACGTGTCATATAGGTGCGATGCACAAAGTTAAAATGAATTAGTTTGAAGCGCGCATTGCAGGAAACCTTGCGAGTCAACAATCCAATCCGCTTCCTCTGGGCCGGGTCCAATTCGATCCCCAGGTCCGCCTCCCAAGCCCCCCAAGCTGGCGCCACCGGGGGAGTTGAGTCCCTGCGCATAGCAGAGTATAGTAGGGAGACTAAACGTCTACCCCTACCACAGGATAATATAACGTCCAGGGTACTAGTGAGCTGGGGCGCCTCCGGGAACTGAGGCCACGTCATTCTGGCCACATCTCTAAGGCATCCATAGTGCAAGTACTGGCCCTCCCTGAGTCCAAAAGAGTCCACCGCTCTCTCAAAGGACACAAAGGAGTCGTCCGGATAAAGATCTGCGAGGGTGTCGCAACCTCCCAGCCGCCACTCCCGGAAGGACATATTCGCCTCCATCTTGAGAATCGGGGCCAGGATCCAAACGGATAGCTCCCTGTGGAACGGCGCGCGCCGCAGAACCCTTTCAACGAAGCGCTGCCATATATTCGCCGTGTGCCTTACGACATAGGGCAGAGCACCAGGGGCGCCCCGGCCTTGCATGAACGCCTCCTGCAAGTCTCTGTCCGAGGCCACACCCGCCAACAATGCCAACTCCCAATTCTCGTTGTCAGCAAACCACCTGGCCGCCGGGAGAAGCTGCGCCGCATAGTAGTATAAGTCGAACCTCGGGGCCTCTAGGCCACCCTCCTCCCAGCACTGTGTCACCGTGCGCAGCGCTACCCTGCTACGACCACCCGCCCACAGGAGGGAGGTGAGCAGTGAGTTCAGCGTGCGGAAGATTCGGGGAGGCAACGGGCATAGGGTGTTTTGTAGCACATAGAGTACCCTGGGGAGCATCACCATCTTGGCAACTGCCAGACGCCCCATGAGGGAGAGCGGGAGCGTATTCCAAAAATCAATGGACTTCCGGAGGCCAGCAAGTATTTTGTCTATATTATGAGTCAAGAGAGCGTCGTCGGAGGCGGCCACCTGAATACCCAGGTACCGGAACGCCATGCGTTCACACCGGAGGCCCAGGTAGCGAGAATCCGCGTCTAAATCGGGAATGGTAGGAGTCAGTGGGAACACCAGGGACTTATTGACATTCATGCGGAGCCCAGAGGCCGCGCCAAAGCGGTCCAAAAGCCGCAGTAAAGCGGGGAGAGCCTCCAGCGGGGAGGTCAGGTAGAATAGTGCATCATCGGCGTAGAGGGATGGACACTTAATAGATAACAGTATTCAGGCAAGTTAACAGGTCAGTCCCCCTCAATTTATGTACTTCATAATAACAACCACGAGTTGACAAGTACAGTTTGCAGGGTATGTGTTACTTTATATTTCTTCAAGAGCGAGTTTTTTTTTTTTTTTTAGAAATACAGGCCCACATGCATCAAGCATTTTTGTAGTCGCAAACGGTGCGATTACTTAAAATCGGCCGTTTGCGAATGCAAAAGTGCTTTTTGGGATGCATGAAGCAATTTTAGAATTCGTAACATTGTTGCGAGTTCTAAAATTGCGGGTGCTTTTAAGAAGTCGCAGATGTGCGATTTCTTAAAAGCAATGCATCATTACTTTCACAAGTGCAAAGTCGCAATTAGGGTGCCAAATTTACCGAGTGGTTGAACCACTCGGTAAATTTGGAAAAAGTGTTTAAAATGCTGCAAATGTTTTTTTTTCTACATTCATGTTTCACACACACATGTCCTTAGGACATGTGTGTGTGAAACATGATGCGAAAAATACATTTCAGGGGTGCATGGGGGGGTCCTTTGGACCCCCCCCTGCACCCATGAAATTTTCAAAGTGCTACTCGCAATTTGCTGATGCCTTCCCATTGACTCCTATGGGCCTTTTGGCCCATAGGAATCAATAGGAATTGCAAAAATGCACTTAAGAATTCGGTATTCATTTGGGATTCGGTAAAAATTGCGATTTTTACCGAATCCCAAATGAATACCGAAAACAATGATGCATAGCATTTTGCACTTCTTAATTTGCGATTCCTTATTTTTCGCAAATTAGGAAGTGCAAAATGTAACAATGATGCATGTGGGCTACCGTTCTTTCAACATAGTTTTGTCCCATAATTGTGCATTATCAGGCTGGTAGACGTCCACGTTATATTGGACGTGCCCAGAATGGTCACTCAGTACTATGTGACCTAGCCAAAGGCTGTTTGAGTGCAGGCACAAACAAAAATTTTGAGGGCTGTAACAAAACCATCACACACACTCTACATCCCACTTCTAGAAGTACAAAATATCCATACTAACAGGTTGCAAACATCCTTATACAATGGCCAAGGACTCTCCAGTCCGTCCTTTATAACTCAGAAGGATCTGCAATAATACATCTCACATAGGTACTGAGGAAAGACTAGTCTTAGGGCGAATCAATCAAATCTGGTTAACCTATGCCCCTGGCTGCAGTAAGAATACATTTTAGGGGTTGGAACTCTATGGTTTTTGTGTGTGTATCGAAAAGAGCCTGGAGGTTTGAGCTGTGGGAAAGCTCCCGTCTGCTGTTACATCAGACACATGCATAGCCTTGACAAATGAAAGGATTACAGTGTCACAAAACAGTGTATAAAGGCTTTTACCTGCACACAGTGGGACTCAACCTTTAACAAATTTGACTAGGCAGAAAATTATTAAACCAGAAACTGCCATGGAACCTATGGAATTCTGCAATACAAACAACTACCATATAAAGTCAGTCCTAAATCAATCCCTTACCAACAACGGAGCTTTAACTGAAAACAAATGTGTGGCAGGGGGAAGGCTGAAAAAACCAAGGCGGAAAGTGGCAGAGTGAACATAGAGAAGGTACAGTGGTAGGGAATGGGGCAATGGAAAGATGAGCATGCAGAAGACTTCAGTGGAAATTAAAAGCACATTCTGACCTTAAACAGCCCCTTCAACATAATATCAATGATCTTGTATTGCTGGTTCACATCATTCAGCTCAACAAGGTTGTTCAAAGCATTGATCTGATCCTTCCGTTTCACTTCGAATAGCCGCTTATCTGAGGTCTAGTCAAGGGTCATAACTCAGCTCGCCTTGCACTGACAAACATCAAAATACCACCAGACACCCAATCAGAACCCCAATGCACTTCCATATTGCAAAACATCTGAACATCAGGGGCGGCTCCTTTGCAATGGAGGAGGAGCATCACCCCACTGACTCAGAGCCAGCATCTAAAAAACAAAACAATATTTCATTATTGTTTTACTTTTAAGCAGCTGGCTCAACCAGCATGTGCAGGGAGGGACGGGCAGAGGCATGGGAGGGGGGAGGAGGAGTGCTATGTGCACTAAGTGCGCATATGTGTGTGGCTGCCTGTCTCAGGCCTGGCAAACACACATGCGCACTTAGGTTTCTCTAATCCGGCTGTTCAATACAGCCGTGTTAGTAAAACAGCACAGACTCCCTGTGCCCGAGCAAGCATCTTTTCAGCCAACTTAGGCCAATCTCCTGCGCTGCTCTCATAGCATGAGGGCAGCGTGGGGATTGGACATGGAGTCTGATGCAGCTCAGTGCCTGCTCTGACAAGGAAGAGCAAAGACCAGGTGGGAAGCAGACGGCAAATTAAGGTAAGTTTTCCCTGTTTAATATTAAACTAACCCCCTGAGCTCTCCCTCCCCCTCCCTTCTCCACCCTACCACCATTTGTATGTGGCAGCCGCCACTGCTGAACACCACAACTCATCCCATCATTCCTACCCACTGCCGAACACTGGAAGAGCACCCCACCTTCCCATCGCCAAATAATATCACTGCAATTCCCCTCACCAACCTACAATTTACCAGAATATGCCTTCCACCAGTTATCATTCTCTGAAGCAAGCCCCTCAACAAAGAAAACACTAGCCTCACAAAACATCAGCCTTCATTAGAGCCACTTTTAACAGGCAAAACCAAAGGCTTTGGCAGCCTTTACCCAAACGGCAAAACACCTATCATTTATTATTTTATTTTTAAAGTTTTCTATAGCGCAAACAGACCCAAGTGTAGGGTAACAGAGAGCTTTACAAAGTGAGCAAGGAATGAAAAGTACATTTGATAGCAATAAAACAAACCGTAACAACGCAAAGTAAGACATCAAAAAAACATCATAAAGGAAGGGTAGATGACCGTTCCGCGATAAGGAGTCAATTTAGAGCTTGTGCAAGTCTCATCTTCAGAGGTCATAAGAGGAAGAGTGTAGACAGGTTAGAAGTTGAAGCTGGCAGGGTGTTTATGAGGATTTTATGGGAGGAATTTGCAGAGGGGCGTTGAGGCGATTTTTCTGATGGATGGCGGAAGAGAGTTCCAAATTCTTGGAGCCGCTCCCGAAAATGCTCTGTTGGAGGTTTTAGTTTTGTTGAACCTTGCGGGTTTCATGAGTACATTATCTGTGCTCCTAGAATGTCCGTTTCCTCCAGATAGTGTGAGTTTTTGGTCTAGGAACTCTCGAGTGTTGTGGTGTAGCGCCTAGTGAGTAATGCAAGCAATCTTTAGGTGAATAAGAGCTTCATAGGGTAGCCAGTTGAGTGCCTTCAGGTGTGGTGATATGGGGTCAAATTTCCTTGATCCTGCAAGGAGTCTTGCTGCTGCGTTGAGACAGGCTTTTAGGGGTGCGGTGGAGATTTTGGGAAGCCCCGAGAGGGTGGAACACCCAAACTCCAGCCTTGAAAAGACTAAGGCCTGAACTGCAGATTTGAGGTCATGGATCTCGTTAAATGGCTTCATTTCTCTCAGATAGTTCAAGTGAAGGCGGGCATTTTTAGCCATCAAGTTAATGTGCGCTTGCATGTTAAGGTTCTTATCCAGAGTGATTCCAAGAGATATTGGGGAATCTACCAACGTTGGCGTGCATTTCAGAGCAGTGATCATTTTGGTCCATTCCTTTATTTCTTGAGAGTTATTGGGATTTGAGATTAAAAGAAATTCAGTTTTTTGTGAGTTTAGCTTGAGAAAGTTGGACGTTAGCCACTGTACTGTTTTTCGAGAGCTAGATTCATTACCTTTATCTCTTCAAGGGAGGTGATTTTAATGTAAAGTTGGGTGTCGTCCGCGTACATGTGGTAGGAGATGTTCGCCTGCTGTAGTAGATCAGTGAGCGGTTCAACATACAAGTTAAATAGTGTGGGTGACAAGGTAGAGCCTTGAGGTACTCCTTATAGGTTAGGTGAGGAAAGAGAAAGGATCTTGTCGGTCATGAACGATAGTGTTCTATTTTCCAGAAAGGATTTGAACCATAGAAGGACTGTGCCAGAGAAGCCCATCCTATCCTCTAGTCTTCTTAGAAGTTTGTCGTGGTTGACCGTATCAAAGGCTAATGAGAGGTCGAGCAAGATTAGCAAGCATGTTTCATTGCGGTCAATGGCTAATAGAGCGTCGTCTACTATACGTAGGATGGCGGTTTCAGTGCTATGGCCAGGTCTAAAGCCCGATTGATGGATGTTCAATAAATTGAAGTTTGCAATGTGTAAATTCAGTTGTTGCTGAACACATTTTTCCAAGACCTTTGCTAGCATGGGAATGTTGGTTATTGGTCGGAAATTGTTGGGGTCAGAGTTGCTAGCAGTCGTTTTTTTTTTAGGATCGGCGTAACTTGACCAGATTTTAGGTAGTCCGGGATGTGACCTTGTGATAGCAAGGCATTAATGATCTTGGTCCAGAGAGGGGATATGATATGATAGATGTGGGGGTATGCACTTTGCTGGGACAGGGTTATTAAAGTGGTTGTTGAGTTTAGTGGTTGTTAGAATTTTGGTGATATCATACAATCGAAGTTGGACCAGTGAGAGTTATTTTTGGGTAGAGATCGCTTCAGTAGTACCAGGTTAGTGGTCTGCCTGATCTTTGGGGTGTCTACGTTGCTTGCTGCCATATTGAGTTCCAAGTTGGAGGGAATTTGTTTTTGCTGTGAAGAATGTGGAAAATGTGTTACTACTTAGCTGTGATGTTGATGTTAGGAGTGAAGATTTGGCCAATTTGTTTGATTGCTGATTCAGAATTTTGAAGAGTTTTTTGGGTCTTTTTTTAGCACTCTAGTTCTGATTTGAAGAAGTGTTTTTTTGATTTTAGAATACTTTTATTGTATGATTTCCTTGCTTTTCTGAGTAGTTTCAGCTGGGGGGGGGGGGGGGGGGGGGGGGAGAGGGGGGGGGGGGGTATTGCCTCCATTTCCGTTCCGTTGATCTGAGTTTGCGTCTCTCCTCATTCAGGGCTTCCCTGTACCATGGGTTTTTATCCTTGTCGGGAATTCTTTTGAGTTTTAGTGGTGGTGCTTGGTCTAATATTTTAGTCATCGTGGAGTTATAGTGATCAGGGAGGGCAGTGACGTCTCCTATGTTAGGGGGGATGAGAGCCTTCTCACATTGGGAAGCAAGCTTGATCCAGTTGATGTTCTTTGTGTCTCTTATCCATTGTTTAGGTTTAATTTGTTGTGGGAGGATTTTCTTGTTACAGGAAGGGATTTGGAAGGTGATAATGTGATGGTCTGACCAGTCACAAGGGGTAATCGAGATTGATTCAATAGTATTTAGTTTAGAAATGAGCCAGTCTAGCGTGGAACCTTTTGAGTGAGTTGGCTCAGAGACAGCTTGGATCAGGGAGTGGTCAGCAAGGAAGGTTTTAAGGGGGTTGACCTGCTTGTCTAGTGTGTTCTCCCAGTGAAGATTGAAACCATGAAGAAATATATGTCATTTGAGTGAGTGGACGAGTTTGCCTTGATGATTTCCATAAGGTGTTCTGTGACAATTATGTTTTGTCCTGGAGGATGGTAGAATATATGTAATTTAAGAAAGTGATCACAGAGATCCCAAGGTATTCACACGAGTCCAGGGGTTCAAAGTGAAATTTTGAGATTGTGAGGTCCGATCGATGTATGCAGGCTAATCCTCCGCCTATTTTGTGGGGTCTGTCTAATCTAATGATGTTGAAGTCTGGGGGACCAGAAGGTTAAGGCATGGAGAAGATGATTCCTTGAGCCATGTTTCAGTGAGGATAACTAGTTCCATTTTCATGCTTAGGATGAGGTCAGAAATGTCTGAGGCGTGTTTAGGGGCTGAGCGGCAGTTTAGAAGAAGGCAAGAAATCTTGTTTCAGGGCTTCATAGGACAAGGCTCCTGATAATCTTGGTTTGAAATTAAAGAGTGAAGATTATTCCGGTTTATTCCTCTCTGGATTGGAGATGATGTTCTGCAAGAGTTGATGGAGACTAGGCGAATAGCATGTTCCTCATTGTCTAAGACATGGTCGGGTGGAGATTCGTACAGCCGTAATAGAGTTTGCAATTCCTGGTCCGCAATCGAGTTGGAGCGACATGATCACCTTAAAACACAAACCTAAGTGCACAGTTATTGTTAAAACAAAGTAATACAATTTAATGCCACAGGGATCCGCAATTGAAAAAATATCTTTTTAAAAGAGAAGCATCCTTCCTCAAATAAACATCCTTCATCATAATGCATTTCGCAGTTGCAAAAAACCCCCCAAAAAACTAAAAACGCACATTTCACAGCGGGGTGCCATTTTAATGCGAAAAAAAGATCTTCGTCCCATTACCAAAACAGAAATCTTAAAAGGAGCACCATCCGACAATCAAAACACTGATATTAAAAGGAGCGCATTCCTCTTCGAAAAGACCAGTCTCCAACCAAAATGCATCTTCAATGTAAAAGTAATAGCCTTCAAACAAGTGACTTTACATCACTGAAACACCAGCTTTTCACAAACTATATCAGAACATTCAACACACCATCGTTCAAAAAAGTGCTTTTCAACCATCAAAATACTAACCTGTACCAGAATGCTAGAATACATCTTTCCACCATTCTACTGGGAGGGTTCTGGGAGGCAAAACTGCATGAAAACCTCCAGCATTATACAGGTGAGGATAATTCCCTGACTACCCTGTGAAACATAACCCTTTCTAAATAAACTCACTGTATGGATGATGGGGCAAACCGTAGTATTGCCAGTAACAATTTTAATGCCAAGCAGACTGCTGACTTTTTATTACAGACTAAATACATCCAAATTTTTCATATCGCTCATTACTTCCAGAATGCAACGTGTCTCAAGGATCTCAAGACCTGGCTCTTCAACTGACACCCCCCACCGAGCGCACGACTTGAGACCTTCACGGGTGAGTAGTCACACTTAACAAATGCGGATTGATTGTCTGCAGGAGTATAAAATGGCTAAATAAAGCACAGTGGGCTTCAAAACAGAAAAAAAATCAAATAGGATTGTTTTTGCTTGAAAACAAACAGAATTGTTCTTTATGGAGTAATGAACTACTACGAATAATATCCAAATGACATTCAACCTCAGTCCCTAATCTGTCACAAGAAAATAAGCCTGGACACAGGTAGCAGTCCGCTTCAGGGCTTACATGAATTCTAAATCAGGACCTGAGACGCGGATTATGCTCAATTTTCAATCCTAAATTATTCTCCATCAGACTTTAACATTTAGACAAAAAAATACCCATTTCCCATAATCCCACAGTAAAGGAGCTACAAAAACTTTAACTAATGAGAGTCTCTGTCCTCATAACATGTTGCTCTTTCTGACACCTCCTCTTTCTTTCTGCTCCAGCAGGCAGACAGGTGCTCTTGATCTTTATTTCACTAAGAGTTGTCCTGTATTGCGTTTGCCATTGCTATACTGTTTTCTTCTACTGGTATTGCTCTAATCCGCGGGACCGCACCTCAGTGCCCATTAGTTAGAACATTTAGGTTTATTATTCAGGGGACCGTCACCACACGTGTGCAGTGTGCAAGGCGACCCATTAGACGCTCTACACGTCTCGATGCTCCGCTGCAAACTTGCGCGTCGTAAACACTTGTGACGCCCTCTTTGCTGTGGGGCATGGTACCTCAGGAATTCGGACCCTGAAAGCCTTGTATGCCCCGTCGGGGTCTGTAGACTTTCTCAACAAGAGGCGTTACAACACCTGTCATTGCAAGGGGGTGTATTGCTCTGTGTGCTTTCATTGTCATACGCAAGAATGCAGGGATGCGCGCATTGCTGCCGCTAGGGGTCTGTCCCAGGTGCAGTTTTATCCTTTGAGCTATAGGGTTTTGTGGGGCCAGACATACACAAAATGCACAAGTTACTTACCTTCAGTAACAATATATCTGTAAGAAACAGTAGTTAGTATTATATTCCTTACCTTAGAATATCCCCAGGCGTCAGACTGGATTCGTAAACTTTTGCGTAGCAGTACCCTTGCGTGTCGGTAGGCGTAGTCTGCGGCTCCGCGTCCGCCGTTGGCGCTGGGATGACGTCACTGGAGTACTTAGACGCCACCCTCGCGCGCAGACGTCAGTTCTTATGCACAGCTTTTCCGCGCCAGAAACGCAGAGCCATGATAAAAACCAGTACTGGTGCCATGAAACTAGGGCCCTGAAAGGGGATGACCTTAACCCTAGATATCGGTTCGCAGAACAGGGAGGATGGGTGGGGCAGTAAGGAATCTAATACTAACTACTGTTTCTTACAGATATATCGTTACCGAAGGTAATAAACTTGTGCATCTGAAAGAAACAGGTTAGTATTAGACTCCTTACCTTAGAATAGATACCCCAGCAATACCAACCCCGGTGGTGGGTCTGCGAACCAATAATCACACCAGAAAGTCCTGGAGGACGGAACGGTTAAAGAAGCCATCCTTCCGGACTTGGCTGTCCAGGCAATAGTGTCTTGCGAACGTGTGCAGCGAGGTACACGTAGCTGCCTGACAGATGTCCTGCAAGGGGACTCTCCGGCCCAGGGCAGTAGTAGCCGCCGTGGCCCGAGTGGAATGGGCCCTCAGCCCAACAGGAGGCTCCTTCTTAGCCAAGGAGTAGCATGCCTTGATGCACAACACGACCCACCGAGAGATGGTCCGTTTGTGAACTGCCCGTCCCTTCTTAGCGCCCACGTAACCAACAAAGAGTTGGTCATCCACCCGGAACTGGCGTGTGCGATCCAGATAGTTTTGGGTCCAGACGGTGGAGCCGCTCTTCCTCTTTAGAGGGATGCGGAGGCGGAAAGAAGGTGGGCAAGGTGATGGACTGCCCGAAGTGGAAGGCCGTGACTACCTTGGGCCGGAAAGAGGGTCTTGTCCGCAACACAACCTTGTCCGGATGGACAGAAAGGAATGGAGGCTTGGAGGAAAGAGTCTGGAGCTCACTCACTCTCCTGGCAGAGGTGATGGCAACCAGGAAAGCAGTCTTAAGCGTAAGAAGACAGAGAGGACAGTTATGAAGCAGCTCAAAAGAAGCGCCCATCAGGTAAGTCAGAACCAGGTTCAAGTCCCACTGGGGCATCACGAAAGGAACAGGGGGGGGGGGGGGGAAACATATGAGTGATGCCCTTCAAGAACCTATTTACAATCGGGGACTTGAACAAAGAAGGCTGACCAGGTAGCCTTAAGAAGGCGGAAAGGGCAGAAAGGTAGCCCTTGATAGTACCCAGAGCAAAGCCCTACTGGGCAAGAGAAAGAAGGAAGAGGAGAACCTCAGAAAGGGCGGCAGAGAGAGGATCCACAGCCTTTGCTGTGCACCATGCCACAAATCTGTTCCACCTGCAGGCGTATACTGACTTTGTGGAGGGACGCCTGGCTGCCAGAATCACATTACAAACTTCAGGAGGCAAGTCAAATGGCCTCAACTGTCGCCGCTCAATCTCCAAGCATGGAGGTGGAGACTGGACAGGTTCGGGTGGAGGACGGTCCCCTGCTGCTGCGACAGAAGGTCCTCCTGAAGAGGCAGAAGTATTGGGGGAATCAACAGACATGCTGAGTAGCTCAGGATACCAGTATCTTCGTGCCCAGTCCGGAGCCACAAGGATAACTTGGGTCCGGTCGCGTCTGATCTTCTTCAGCATTCTGGGCAGAAGTGGTATAGGCGGAAAGGCGTACAACAGACCGCAGCTCCACTTGCGACGAAAAGTGTCTGAGCGAGTGCCGCCTTGGAAATTCCAACGCGCAGAACTGATGACATTGCTCGTTCTCTTCTGTGGCAAATAGATCTAACCAAGGCTCTCCCAACTGCTGAAAGAGGCCTTGCCCCACGTCAGGGTTCAGACGCCATTCATGATCCATCATGCACCGACGGCTGAGTTCGTCCGCCCTGGCGTTCAGGGAACCTGCCAGGTATTGAACCACCAGGGTCACGCCCTGATGTTCCAGCCACTGCCAGAGGCGCAGAGCCTCCTGGTATAGAGTCCACGACCCCACCCCGCCCTGTTTGTTGCAGTACCACATGGCGGTGGTGTTGCCCGTGAACACCTGCACTACACTCCCCCATACAGAGGGGAGGAATGCCTTCAGTGCAAGCTGAATCGCCTGCAGCTCCAGAAGGTTGATGTGGAGCCGGGACTCCGCCGGAGACCAGAGGCCTCAGATCTCCGCCTCTCCCATGTGCCCCCCCCAGCCCTGGAGGGACGCGTCCGTCACAACTGTGTGCTCCGGTTGGGGTAGGGAGAGGGATCTGCCGCTGACCCAATCGCGGTCCGTGAGCTACCACTGCAACGGTCTTGCAGTGCCCTCCGAGATCAAGACATGGTCGGACAAGTTGCCCTGATGCTGGGCCCACTGAAACTTCAGGTCCCACTGCAGAGCCCGCATCCGCCACCTGGCGTGATGCATCAGAAGGATGCAGGAGGCCATCAGCCCCTGAAGCCGCAGCGTCAACCAGACTGAGACACGGGATAACGGATGAAAGATCAGAATCAGAGCCTGAATATCACGAACCCACTGTTCGGGAGGAGAAACCTGAAACTGCGCAGAGTCTAGAACCGCTCCGATGATGAGGAGCTTCAGAGAGGGACACAGGTGTGACTTGGGCACATTGATGGAGAACCCCAGCAGGTGCAGGAGGTCGGCCGTGGTGAGGAGGTGGCTGACGACAGTCTGGGGCGAGCCCGCCTTCAACAACCAGTCGTCGAGGTATGGATAGACTGAAACCCCTAACCTGCGCAGATGAGCTGCGACCACCGCCATCACTTATATGAACACTCGTGGGGCAATGGTAAGGCAGAAGGTGAGCACGGTAAACTGAAAGTGCTCGTAGCCTACCGTGAACCGCAGGTAACGCTGGTGGGCCGGCAGGACGGGGATATGAAAATAAGCGTCCTGCAAGTCCAACGCTACCATCCAGTCTCCCGGGTCCAGGGCAGCTAAGACCTGAGCCAGTGTCAGCATCTTGAACTTCTCCTTCCGGAGGAAGCCGTTGACGTTCCGCAGGTCCAAGATAGGGCGTAGGCCCCCTTTGCCCTTCTAGGGTACCAGAAAGTAGTGGGAGTAACAACCACACCCTACTTCTGGACCAGGAACGCGCTTGATGGCCCCATTGGCCAAGAGGGCTATACCTTCCTCTTGTAGAAGTTTCAAGTGATCCCCCGACACGCGGTGGTACTGCGGTGGCATGGCTGGATGGGGTCGCTTCGAAGGGGAGGCATTAGCCCCCTCGGACGATTTGCAGCACCCACCTGTCCGATGTGACAGTGCACCAGTGAAGGTGGTGATGACGAACCTTGCCCCTCACTGGCGTCACATGAGCCTGAAAGCTCGGACTAGGAGGGTTTTGAGGCGGATGCTGCAGGGGCAGGTGTGGACTGACCTCGCCGCTGTCCCCGACCGCCGCCACGGCGGTTTCCACATCCGCCACCGCGCTGGATGGTAGTCTGCGTCCCGTGGCTGGCAGGACGTGTGGGGGCGCCCCTTCCTTGGCCACGAAAGGAGCGAAAGGCAGCCGTTTGCTGGCGCGGGCCGAGAGGCCCAAGGACTTGGCCGCAGCCCTGGAGTCCTTAAAGCACTCAAGCGCATGGTCTGCCTTGTCGCCATAGAGGCGACGGCCATCAAACTGCATGTCCATAAGGGTGTTTTGGACATCAGCCGAAAAGTTGGCGGTCCTCAACCAGGCATGTCGACGAATCGCCACCATTGTTGCCATCGCTCTGCCCAGTGAGTCCGTGGTATCCAGCCCACACCAGATGGAATACCGTGCCGCATCTCGACAAGGGATTGGAAGAGTTTAGTCCGGACCCCCTCCGGACATTGTGGCAGCACGTCCGCGGCTGTGTCCCACAGAGAGTGGGTGTAACGGCCCAAGAGGCATGCGGTGTTGACTGACCGCAACCCCAAACTCAGGGAGGAGAACACCTTTTTTCCGTATTGCTCATACCTCTTGGATTCCCGATCAGGGGGAACCGTCAGGAATGCGGTCTGGGAGTTAGAGGCCTGGATGACCAGGCTCTCGGGTGGAGTGGGTGGAGAGGAAGAAAGGGTCGCCCGGAGCCGGGCGGTGGCACCTTGCCACATTCCTATCTACAGGCGGACCTGTAGCGGGCTTGGACCAAGTGCCCAGAAGAACGTATGACAAGGTCTCATTAAAAGGCAGCAGAGGCTCGGCCGAGCTTGCCTGCGGTTTAAGGAACTCAGTGAGGAGGTTAGTCCTCACGGCCGCGACGGGGGGCTCAAGGTTATACTATACTATACACTATAGGCAGCTCCCTCCTCCGTAGCCACGGTAGGAGGGGAGACAAAATCAGTGTTGGGCGAAGTGTCCAGACCACTGGCCTCCCCAAGCTCACCTGTCTATTCCTGAGAAGACTGGCACTCACGTGCCAGAGGGTCCTCGGACCCCTCCCAATCCTCCTCTCCACCCATCTCCTGATACTCAGGGTCAAAGGATGGGGCCGCGTCATAGATATAGAAATCTCCCCTCGGCGTTGAGAGCGGCGCCGCTCCGACGCCGGACCAGAATCGAGGGTAGGACCAGGGACAATGTCGTCCTGGGACGGCGCCGAAGGAGACACCCTGGGGGCTGGCGCGGTCGTAAGGTCGACCGGCGACGACCTGGATCCGGATCCAGCGGGGCCCTGCGGCGTCGGGACAGAAGTCGCCAACGGCGCCGAAGCACCCGGCCTGCTTGGGGACCCAGTCAGGGCCGCTCTGCCTGAAGGCGCTACGGAACCGGACGGAGGAGTGAGCAACCTCATGGCCATGAGGAAGGCGTTGATCTCCTCCGGCGTCGCGTTCTGCCCAGGGTTTGGTGGGTATGGAGCAGGCTGCGGCGCCTGCGGCTCCGGCGGAGCCGCGGGGGCAGTGCCGCCCAAACCCCCGGCCACGTCGCACGAGCGTCGGGGGGGGGGGGGGGGTGAGTCAGAAGAGCGATGACGCCTCTTCGACTTCTTACCTGAGGACTTCGAGGCCGAAGACTGGTGATGCCTCCGGGAGCTATGAGGACTCAGACCCCGCGACCGGTCCATCGACCTCCTTCCGGACCGGGGCCTCAAGCGGCGCGGGCCGACTGCCGGAGCTCAAGTCGCTTGCGGGACCGTTCCCGTCTAGCTTTGGACGTCAGGGCCCGGCAGTCGGAGCAGGACCTGTCGTCGTGGTCTGGGCCCAGACAGGTCAGGCACAGGCGATGGGGGGGGGGGGGGGGGGGGGGGGGCGGGGGGTCAGTAACCGACATCAGTCGTTTGTAATCGACGCAGGGTTTGAACCCGGGCATCCCTACCGGCACCATCAGAGTCAAAGCGACTTCGAAAGATGATCAAAAAGGATCGAAAAAGTTAGTCAAAAATTGACTAAGGGTACAACTTTTTCCAGATCTGCGCTTGCTGGCGCTGAAAAAAGAAGAACTGACGTCAGCGCGCGAGGGCGGCGTCTCAGTACTCCGGCGACGTCAACGATGGACGCGGAGCCGCAGACGACACCTACCGAGACACAAGGGTACTGCTACGCAAAAGTTTTCGGATCCAGTCTGACGCCTGGGGATATTCGAAGATAAGGAATCTAATACTAACCCGTTTCTTTCAGATATGCACGTTTTATAGCACCCCCAAATTCTAACTGGAGCCATATTGCAACAACCCAGATGTATACAGAATATTCACTGCAACTTCGCGTTGCACTACTGAGTTGTCTACTATACGGTGTTTGCCATAATCATTCTCATTGCAGTGTTGTGGAAGTGGAATATGTGGAGGAATACCTTGCTGTCCTTCCTTTGGATGACAAATTGTGTGATGCTGTGGATGTGTCCATTCAGTAAGCAGTGGCCTCTGCAATTGCGCCCTAAGAACGGGGCTTACTGCAAATTGCATTATTCTGTCCAGTCCACCAAAGCATTAAGCTGGACCCACCCCAGCCATGGAGTCCCACGATATCAAATGCGGAGACTGACCAATGCCCAAAAAAGCGTAAAGCTGACTCAAGGATGGACCTAAGTGCGCTTGAGTGCCTAAAAAAGCCATTCTTGGCCAGGCCAATCCCATCTGGGTTTGGGGATGATTCATAGGCACTGCTAGACCCACTGCCGGATGGCGACTCATTGAGTCTCCCCTTCCTGATCGGGGATGATGACAACTCCCATGGGGATTCTAATGAAGACGCAGGCCCTTTCCATCCCTGGCGCCAGTCACCAAAGTCCACTCCAAATCCCTCTGACGACCAGGATGACCCTTCTGACATACTAGACTCCAATGATCTAATGCACACCAGGTCAGTGGAATGTCTCCATCTGCTAAGGTTGCCAAATATGTGGTGGAGCGCGTTGGTCAACTCCTTGAGAAAGAAGCACGTCTATGTGTCTAATGCCCTTGGCCCTACCTAGCAGATAATGTGGCTCTTGCCCCAGATATAGATCCCCGCCTGGCCACTTTTTTGGCTAAATATATTAGAGATCGCAAAAAAGGGATTGATCAGTCCTTGAGGTCCTGCCAGGACAAGCTCTTGGATACCCTAGGGCCTCATTAAAATCCTGGAGCTGGCAGAAGCGGCAAAGGCTTCTGGTGGCCCGCTCTCGCCAGAGTCATGTCTGACTGGGCTCAATGCGCGCTCATTGCTCTAGAAAATGTGAACTGCGCATTATCCACAGAGACGCGGGGGTCATTTTTATTAAAAGTTGATTCTAAGCTAAAAGATCAGGCTTCCACTAAAGTAGGCTCAGTGGCCCAGCGGGGTTTATTTGGAGACCCTTTCATTAAAGAGTTGGACAAATTCGTAGCCACATTTACTTTACCTCTCTGAATAAGGCTCAAACCTCAATAAAGAAAATATTCTGCTCTAAAATGTTTGTGGAGGTCAGTCGTGGCAGGGGGTGCTCAACCGACTCCTCTATGCACAAGCCCTGCCAGAGGCCATGGCTACCGCTGGAACCAGTGGCATGACCGGTCCTGACAAGGAGTTTTTCCCTTCCTGGAGAGGCCAGATGGGTCACGGGAGAGGTTGTTCCTCTAGAGGCCAGTTCCATAGCAATCAAGCAGATGTTTGTCCGTCCTCCCATCAACAAGTGGAGGGCTGGCATTGTTCCTACACAACTGGATTTTGAGCAATATCTTCCACGTGGAGAAGTGAGACGGGGGTCAACGGCCCATCATCAACTTAAAGGAGTTCAACGGGTGGCTGGTTTACCGCCACTTCAAAATGGACTGAATTAATTTGCTCCACGATCTTCTTCAGATGGAAGACTGGATGGTTCTCCTCGATCTCAAAGATGCGTACTTGACTATCCCCCTTTTCCTGCTCCAACGCAGATTCCTGCACTTTGTGGCGAGGGCAGGTATTCAAATTCACCACATTTCCTTTCGGTCTTTCGTTGTTCTTTGGTTTCTCACCAAGATTCTCAAAACAGCATGGAGTTTTTCTGCGCTCTGAGGTTCCGTCTAATTATTTACCTAAACGACGTTCTCCTCATGAATCGATGCCCAGTCAGGCTGAAGGAACAGCTGCAGATGGCAATTTTTGTGCTGGAAGGTTTGGGTTTCATTATAAACAAGCAGAAGTCCCTGTTGACCCAGTCCAAACAGACGAAGTTCTTAGGTGTGGTCATCAATTCCACTTTCAAGATGCTCAGTCTTCCCTCCCGAAAGATGGCGAAAATTCAGAGTGAGTAGAGGCACACCCTGGCTCACCCATTGACGATACTGCTCTATATGGCTTGTGTGGTAGGGCTTCTATCCTCTTCCATTCAGGTGGTTTTTCCGGGTACCTTACATCACAGGGCGCTCTGATGGCTCAGAACCTTTCACCTTCACAGAGGCCTTCAATATTGACCTGGACTCCAGCAAATCCAGATAGGAGGCCCGCTACAGGGACTCCTCCACCAACAAAAAGTGGTCCATGGAGGAGCAACAGCTCCACATCAACTGCCTGGAAATATTGGTACTGTAACCATATGGAGGGGAAGGGTGTGGAGGGGGGGGGGGGGGGGGGGGGGGGGGGGGTTCTGGTCCTCAGTCGAAACTCCTGGTCAAGGAATTTTGGACCTTTTGTCTATCCAAACATAACTGTCAAGGTGGAATATCTTCCAGGGAGCTCCAACGAAGAGGTGGATTGCTGCTCGAGGGAGTGGTAAGATACGAGTCTGCGGCAACTGGTTTCACAGGTTTTCAGACTGATTGGCAGTTGGTGGGGTCCATTCACCGTTGACCTCTTTGTATCTCGCCTGGACCATCCGGTGGACTGGTATTTTATTTGGAGGCTGGATCCCCTGCCAGCGGCGACAGATGCTTTCTTGCAGGGTTGGTCGAGAAATGGGGTTATGCTTTCCCCCCCTTTGCGATGATCATGAGAGTGTCCACACAGGTAAGACGGTTTTGTGCCCGGGTAGTCCTAATAATTCCGTATTGGACATCGCAAGTTTGGTTTCCAGTTCTTATGGAACTTTTTCTTGGCATTCTCCAATCTGTCAATCTCATGCTCAGGATCTCCTCCAGGACCTGCTAGGGAATCCTCACCTGTTGGTACTTCAAGAGCAGCTTCTACTCATGGCTTGGAGGATTACAGGGAACAATAGAGAGTCGCCGGCCTTTCAGCAAAGGCCAAGCAGATGTTGGCATCCGCCTGGGCTGACAGAACCGACAGAAGATATAAATCTGCATAGGCGAGATGGGTAATATTGGTGTATACAAAAAGGTTGCAATCCCTTGGGGTTGGACGTTGTCCAAATCCTGAACTTCCTAGCATCTTTGGCTTTAGAAAGTTTGGATTATAGAATGGTCAATACCTTCGGGTACGCTACTTCGGCTGCTCACGCCCCAAACTAGGGTCATTCGGTCGGGGAGCACCAATTGATCCGTAAACTGATGCAGGGCATTCGTCTCTCACTGCCTTCAGAGCCTAGATATTCTGCCGTATGGGATTTTAACCAGGTGCTAAATTTTACAGGCAGAGTATTCACACCAGAGGGGGGTACTTTTCACATTTCTCACAGGACAAAATCAAATTATCTGGCAATCTCCTACTCGTGTCTGATGGCTCTCCGAAGTTGTGTGTGGTGCAATGTCTGAAGACATGAAAGTATGACGGAAGATTGGAGACCTCCCGCGGTTAGGCAATTGCTGATATCCCTTAAGAAACCATTAAAGGCAGGGTCTTCCCAAACAATTGCAAGATGGATATGTTGGGTTATGCAAGAGGCTGGTATTGATATCTCACAATTTGGTGCTCATTCTGTGAGAGGGGCCATGGTCTTGAAAGCGTTCAATCTGGGAGTCCGTTTTGAGGACATCCTGAACGTAGCCAATTGTGCCCAAAGACCAATGTTTAAGCAGTTTTACTTTAAACCGGTTTTGAATATGGTCTCTTTGATGTTTGACAAGCTTTGAACAAGCATAATCCTCGCCTCTGGTCTGGACACGGAATGAAAAATGTCCTAACATTTGTAACAGAAAGTTTCAATTCTATTAAGAGGCGAGGATTATTCCCACCCATGGTTTCTGGGGATACGTACCACCCATTTATGCTAGAATTGGGCATACTATGTCTCTATGGGTTCGTGCATCAGGTTGTTCCGTAAGGTATAAGTACATGTTGTTGGTTTCTCTTCTAGTGAGGTTAGTTTTTTCCACTGCTGAGATGAAGGATTGTGTCACTGACTGGCTTGGTAATTTCTGTGTTGCGTTTTTACAAAATCGCCACGTTATGAGACTATGAATCTCAGTATGTTGTTTGTATTTCAGGTTCCGGCAACAATAATGCTGAATAGAGAAGTCGCTGGGAATGCTGCATGTCGCAAGACCGAAAGAGAAGGTGCAGGGGGAACAACGCGTTATGAGGACAGTTAGAGACACTGATTGGTTAAAGTTTTGTAGTCCCTTTCCCCAGGGTTTATGGAAAGGTGGCTTTTTGTTTGCATGTTCAAGTCTGCTAGTGATGAATAAAGGACTGAACATGGAGCATAATCCTCTCCGCCGTGTACCTATCAGAATCGAAACTTTCCGTTACAAATGCAATGGAAATTTGTCATTCAAAAGGAGCACGACGCACCACTCCTTCCTATGCAGAAATAAGAGGCCATCTACTCCGGTCAGTATCCCTTATTCTGTAGGGCGCTGCACTTTGACAAGAGGAACTAGTTCTCTTGAATCACTTTACAAATCAGCAAGTCACCCTAGTCCCAGCATGCACGTCACTCCATCTTACAGACATCAGGCCTTGCCCACTGTAAGTAGCATGTCTAATACAATAGGCAGGAAGTTGCTTCACTCAAAGACAGCACATCGTCAATGAACGCAAGTGGGAAACATTCTTGCATGCAGGAAGAACACAGTTCCCTTCACACATAGCACACTGGCGCTTTTGGAGGCTTGCGGCTTAAGTCAGAGATACAATATCACCCACCAGTGCAAGCAAAAGGTCACCTACCCCGGCAAGCAGAATTTTGCCAACCCTCCTTAGCAACACGTTGACATGTCCCAGTGCATCGTTTGCAGGCCGCTCAGAGTTTAATGTCCACTTGCCGGCTACATACTACTAACTTTCGTCGACAAAACATGCACCACTTCCTAAGTTAGCACAGTAACCATCATCTGCAGCTAGCATATTGCTCCGCTCCTCTTTTATAGATAGAATGTTGTCATGCCATTTCTCCTGCAGTCAACATTTTGAACCTCTGTTTTTACAGGTATGCTGTTCAACTAGCAGGCAGCAATTTGGAGGAAGGATACAGATCTCAAAGCCAGTGTCTCTTCTCTGGGTCCTGGAGTCTGAGGCATGGTTCAGGGGAAGAAGCAGCACAATGAGGCAGCTACACACCTGCAAAAGCTCCATCCCGGTAGCTGGGTACCTGCAAGAAGAAGAACCATGGTCAGGGGAAAGGTCAAAGTGTGTCAGCCACCTTAAAAAGTGTGTGAGGATGTCACTACAGACATGGTGTGTTCACAGTTCAAGTGCGCGTGTTCTGTTCATCGAGGCACGCTTGGTGCCCATCAGCTGGACAGAGGGTTTCTAGCTCCCAAACAATAGCAGACAATTGTGTTAGTTATAATATGCAATTGCCTCCCTGTCCCATTGTTTGTGAGTGTGTTCAGTGTGTTCTGTTACCATACGTATTTTCCTCTCCTAGTGCAAAAGATCTTGTCCTAGAATGATTTGTAACTTAGGGGCTGTACACTATTTGTCCAAGCATCTGTGTACTCCATATCCTAGCATGCATGAGTTTTCTGGTCCCAGTGGAAGAGGTTCTGTCCCATTTTAACTTTGTGTTCCAGTATCAAAGAGCTCCCTAATCTTGTTTTAATTTGTACTGGTGCCTAAGAAGAGTGAGAGTAGGGTGTGTGTGTGTGTGGGGGGGGGGGGGGGGTCGCAGTTCTTATTCATATATCAGTGTAAATGCTTCCTTACCACGTCTATATTGCTCTTTCAGGTTCGCCCCTTTGTCCGGAGAAGGCATGGGCATTTTTTCACCGACACCACTTACATCGCCGGAGTGGGGCTCTCATGGCTGGTGAGATGTCACTCTCTCAGCCCTCTTCTATGCTTACTCACAGAGAAGTTCTGGACCCTGTTATAACCCTCTACCAGGCGTTTCCTATAAACGGGTGCTACAAAATAGGCGATATTTACTATTGCTAGAAATATTACTCCCTTGCTCTGGAGCCTTTATTGGCCCCCCGTTACTGCTCATATTAAGTGTGAGAGCTTAGTTTTGGTGCACCATTTCTTATATGGAATGGCTTCAGTATATTTAATATTATGTTTTACTTCCTGCTGTCCCATCAAAGCATTGATGTTGGTTGATAAAAATGTTTTTGCCTTTGTTAAAGTTAGAGCTATTGGCATTGCTCTTGACATTATATTTATTTATGGTTTTTTTAACATAAATAAATGGCATTGTCATTTACAATGCCACTAGCTTTATCTCTCGCAAATGACACATACAAACACCCACAGAGAGCCCCCCCCCAAACACACACAGAGCCCCCCCACACACACAGCCACACAGAGCCCCCCACACACACAGCCACACAAAGCCCCCCACACACACAGCCACACAAAGCCCCCCACACACACAGCCCCCCACACACACACCCACACAGAGCCCTCCACACACACCCACACTGAGCCCCCCACACACCTTCTGGCCCATTATCTTTTCTCCTCATTAAATAACTGCCACGCCCCTTTCTTTGTTCTGAAAATGTGCCTACATGTAAGAGTGCAAGAGGCTAAAATGTGAATGCACTTGTGTTTAAGAGACCCATGGAACTTCAGTTCTAATCGATATCCTGATGCCGGTAAGCAGAAATGTCAGCAATAGATGTTGGCATTCTTTACATGCATTTCACTTGTCGCCGTAAAGCTCTACTTTCGCCTCTATTATAATGTTTCACCTTGAAAACACAGTGGCACTCTTCGAGTTGGTGGCACCCAGTAGAACACAGGAGAAATGATTTCACACTACCTAAAATACATGGACGAGCTACAAATGATCACGTTCGCTGTCCCATGATAGCTACAGCACAACAGCTAAATAAATGGCATTGTCATTTACAATGCCAATAGCTTAATTTCTCGCAAATGCCACCCACATACACCCACACAGAGCCCCTCCACACAGAGCTCCCACCCACAGACACAGGGCCCCCCACACAGAGCCCCCCACACACAGCTCCCCACACACAGCCACACAGAGCCCCCACACACAGCCACACAGAGCCCCCACACACACTGCGAGCCCCCCCACACACCCACACAGAGCCCTCCACACACCCACACAGAGCCCCCTACACAGAGCCCTCCCACACAGAGCCCCCCCACACAGAGCCCCTCCACACAGAGCTCCCACCCACAGACACAGGGCCCCCCCACACACAGCTCCCCACACACCGCCACACAGAGCCCCCCCCACACACACTGCGAGCCCCCCCACACACCCACAGAGCCCTCCCACACACCCACACAGAGCCCCCCACACAGAGCCCTCCCACACAGAGCCCCCACACACACCCACACAGAGCCCCTCACACAGCCCTCCACACACCCACACAGAGCCCTCCACACACCCAAACAGAGCCCCCCACACACCCACACAGAGCCCCCCACACACTGTGAGCCCCCTCCAGGCAAAACCTAAAAAATGCAAGTCCCAAATATTCATGGATTTACCACAAACATAGCACCTTTACGCAGGACCAGAAGCAATTACACCATGAGGCATTTCAAAGTTTCAGTACATTAGTTATTCAGTTGCCATGAAATAATGCTTTAGGCCCTGGAACACCAATGGTAAACACACGTAGCCGCCTGTCTCAGTCCCTGTGTTTTTATCTATTTATTTATGCAACTTTATATAGCGCGGACTTTACCCGAAGGTGTCAGAGCGCTTCACAGAAGTACCAATAATGAAATGAATGTGTGGTGACTTGTGGTGACATCGAGTTGCATCACTAGCCTGTGACATACGAGAAGGTAGTGTTTCTCAGCTGGCAAATGACGGAAGTAGAGTGCCCCATAGGGTCTGCTTCAGTGTTGGCTTTACCGGGGAATGCCCTGGCACTCTTCAAGCACTGCTCTTCATGCACACTCTCGTCCTTCAATTCCCTCCTCTAGTACTCTTCCCACACGGTCTCCTCCTCTTACACTACACTCTTCCCACCAGTCCCTCGCCCTTCGTCTGTTGTGAAGAAGATTGTCTATTGAGCAAGTGCTTGCTTGACTGTTTGTTTTTTTTGCTTTTAATTCGAGTAGCCTTTTTTCGCATTCAGTTGGGCCAGACTAGAAGCGATTTGGAGGAACCTTTAGTGGCCCAAACCCAAACATCACTCTTTAGTTAAGCTTAAAGGGCACTTTTGTCTGACACGAAACACGCTTTCCTCTCCCTTCCACTGAAGCAGCTGCAGTTCGCCGTGAGTAACTAAACTTGGAGTCAGAGGCAAATGTGGTTCCTGGCTTTATCCCAATACAGGGTAATGTGGCGCATCGTCCATCGGCATAGAGTGAAGTTTCTTACCTGTTGGAAAGGGAAAGGAGTTTAAGCTGATTAGTGGTAACAGCAGCTGGACAGAGAGCAGCAGCAGGAATGAGCTATCCTCAATGACCCTCTGCGTTTAACCCGTACTCTTCCGAAACGATCAGCTGAGATAGGCCCTGGGACTGTTTGTGTAGCCCACACAACCAATTAGAGTAAAGTACTGGACTCGTTTATTGCTCTTACTCCAGAGCGCGCCTCTTGCAAAGAAAGTCACGTAACTGCGCGGAATCCCAAAATGACAATGGGCACAGTTTATTTTTCCTCCCTCTTCTATTTAATTTTCGCACCATTGCACTTCGGGCAGTTTACGGAAAGGGACGGCTTTTCAGGTAACCGTCACTGCTCCTCCCTTGCCGCTGGCCTGTCCTCTCAGAGCGCCACCTCCACACTGCCCGGTGCTCCCTGCTGCCTCCCGGAGCCCTCTCCCAGACACACTTCACCCTCACCCTACCGAGGTCCTCCCCCCTCGCCTGTACTCACTGTGCCGCTGTTGTACCGACCTCCTGAGCGCCATCCCTGCTGTTTGCAGGCATCTTGCGGAACAGGCCTGCTATATATACACATCGGGAGGCTGCCAAACAGAGCATGGTGTCCCCGCGGTCAGTAGTAATTAAAGCGCATTTCTCTCACCGCCGCGGGTTCAAGTTCCACTTTCTGCCCTGCCTCGGGCTCCGGGGAATGGTCGGCGGCTCCTTTAAGAGCATACAAAGGCTTCTCGCTTCTAATGCACTGACGGCCACTAAAGTTCAAATGTGGTCAGAGCCTTCGTGTTCCCTCTAATTCTGTCTGCTTTGTGCTGTCCTCTATGTCGCAAGAAGTGGCCTAAACAGTCACTGCTGCAGTGCCGTCTAAACTGCAATTTAACACTTCTCTCAGCTAAGCCCCTAGGCTTGTACTGCCTGACCCTTTCATACTCCTCTAACAAAAAAACAGTCCCTGCTGCTGCCAGCACCTCACAGGCTGCATTCAGGGGTAACATCCCTGCCTGCGCGTCTCACATTATCAATACATTCCAACGTCACTTCTAAAGTGCTAAAGACTAAAAGGCATTCGAGCTCCGGGCCCTTCCTATACCCATTCACAGGGCCCAATCCTGTAAGCACATATATATACCCCACTTCAAGACAGTACACTGGTGCGATAAACACCAAAGTGCCTGCAGTCTCACAGACCTCACACACTTCCCCACAGGTAATTAATGGATTTTGTGTAACATCCGCGACCCTAATGCATTCGGGGCGTCATAGTCTTGTTTTGCTACAACTGAACTGATTAGACTGAAATCAATTGTGGTTTTAAGTTCATGGCTGGCTCAGTGTCCGCACCCAGCTAGAGTAGGGCGGCCACGCTATATCCACATTCAAATTGTTACCACTTCCTAATTACTCTTAGTGCTGAATCTACATAGACTACACCCCCCTAGAACACTCAGCAGTAAATGCATTTAACCAAACGCGTCTTTGCCACACGCTAGCTCATTGCAGTGCAACGGACGAAAAAGTATATAGCACTGCCCAAATATAACAAAGGTGCAATAAAATGCCACTAGTTATTTGCAGATTCCACCAAAACCAATGGTAACAATGAAATGTCCCTTCGTGAAATAAGCCGCTTTCGTTTCACCTTAAAAACGTTTTATTTTTAAATAAATGTAATCCTTCACAAATTAGCAGAAAGACTCACTGTAACATTCGACAAAACACACCACAAAGAATGTCCGTGACGAGCTCTTGAGACAAGGGTACACTTGCTAGCTCCGAGGTTAACGTAATTTCGCACGCACATCTTTTTTTCCTGTTAGGCTTCGAAGCACTTCATTATATATATTTTATTTAACTTTTCGTTGTGGTTTAGGAGTTACGAACACAGGCTTTATTAAGAGCGCTTTACATGTCATACAAAGTTACAAGTGAGTGGCAAAAGTACAAATGTAAAGGTATTTCAAAATAAAATAAGCACAACTGGAAAAACGAGGGCAACAGTAGCAAAGGGAAGCGATTGTTGCCAATGCCAGCATAGGGGCATGTTCCTCCATACAAGTTTTCTAGACACCCCCATTGGGGTCTGGGGCCCCCATTCTTGAACGACCCTGCCTTAAGAAGGCCTGTTCCCCGACGCTATGCCGAAATCGTGTCTGATGGGGACTGTCGGGTGGCCAGCGCCTGGAGGTAGCCTCTCTGGCGTGAGGCGCTAAACAGAGGCAGCGTGCCTCATTCACACACTTACCTCGCTGCCCGCGATGGGCCGGAACCCATCCGGCATGGCTCCGACCTGGGTGGGACGCTGTTCAGGCCTCGACCTTGGCCAAGGTGAAAGGTCACAGGAGGGTGGACCCGCTGAGCGCTGCTCCTGCAAGAAGTCCCCAGGAAGCCATGGGATGGGGGCACAGGGAGGGACCCTTGAAGGATGATGGGCACCGTGTGGGCGAGGATGTTTTCTTGGCGCTGCTTCTGGGAGCTCTGAGGAGTGAGTGGGCAAGGAGGGGAGTGAGTGGGCAAGGAGGGGTGTGGAGGGCAGGGTAGGGCTGGCACGGGTGGGTGCAGAGGGGAGGTGAGTGTGCTCGGCTTCACAGGGGCTGGAACGTCCTTCAGAGCGGAGTTATTTATTTATTTATTGGCATTTGTAAAGCGCAGCATATACCCTGGGGTGTCTTGGCGCTGAATAATTTGCCGGCTGGGTGAAACTGCCTTGCTCTGATGATTATTCTATACCTGGTGTCATTTAGAAGTTTATTTATTAAACAGCCAAGTTTTTAATTTCTTGCGAAATTGGAGTAGCGTGGGACATGCCCTAATGTCCTGGGGTAGGGTATTCCAAAGTTTGGAAGCCGCCACTACAAACCGTCGGTCTCCCCACATCACAGTTTTGGTTCGAGGTACCATAAGTTGGTTACTGTTAGTAGAGCGCAATTGGCGTGTGGGTTGGTATGGTCGTAGATGGTCTTTAAGGAACTGTGGACCCTGTTTGTTTAGGACTTTGTATACAATGCACTGGGATTTGAATCTGGCTCTATTCTGAATCGTCAACCAGTGTAGTTTGGGGATGGCATTGGATAAAGGAGCAAATTTTGGAATTCCCAGAATGAGACGTGCTGCTGCATTCTGTATAGTCTGCAGTTTTTTTAGGACTCTTGCTTGGGCGTTGATAAAGAGCCCATTGCAATAGTCTAAGGATGTCAGGACTAATGAGCTCACCAGAGTTTTAATGGCGGTGGTTGGAAGATAGTTCCTGCCCTCCGCCTGCCCCGCCCCGCCACACCGCCCCTCATTGGTCGGGAGGAGGGTGAGATGACACCCGAGGAGCCCTGCCGACGCTCACTTCGTCTTCGCTGGGGGCATTGACGGCAGGGAGAGCAACTCTACAGCCAGCTGACAGCCTTCCGAGGGAGGAGGCCCCGCGGAGTCGAGGTGTGCACAGGAAGTGCACACTTGTGTGCACACACAAGCCGCAGCTCACTCCTCGTGTGCACACAAGCTGCAGAGCAATCCTCGTGTGCACACAAGCTTCACGGAGGCTGACAACTGGTCCGGGGTGCTGCACTGCTCCACACCCCCACAGGTAGAGATGACGGGGTTGACAGAAACGCTGCAACCTCCCCCTCACCCGGCAGCCGAGACTTCCGGCCACTGAGACCAGACAATTGGTGAGAAGATTGGGGACGGACAGGTTTGTCATTAGCAGCTTGTACGGCTGAAATCGGCATCGTGCCTTTGGCAGGGAGTGCAATGAGGGCGGGTGCCGTCAATGCCAGCACAGATTCGGGGGCGTTCCCGAGAACAGGCTTTCGGCTGACGTAGCCAAAAGCCAAAAATTCTCGGAACGCCCCCGAATCTGGTCCGGGATTGACGGACAGAGCCTTCTCCCAATGGCTAGCCTCCATTTATGGAGCTAGCCAATGCGAGAGTGGGGACGTTCCAGTCCCCACACACATATCATTAAGTTTTTCCTAGCGCATGCGTACGAACATTGGCTAGGCAAAACCTAAAAAGGTAAACAGTGTACCTTTTCTATCGTCATCTGTGCGCTCTAGAATTCTTCCCAGATGACTTGAGACACATAAACCAACTCTGGTCATTCAAAAAGGCCCTCATCTCCATAATGCTAGAGAAATTTCTTGACATTATAGGAGTGCGATATGGCTAGCTATATGTCCATCACGTTGAAGAATTCAAGAACCCGAATGAGAAGACTCCTTCAAAGAAATAATTACTGCCTTCTATATTGACTGTCTTGTTGATCTGGATGGGTTCTCATACATTACCAAAGGAATGTTTTGAGTATCTGAACCTCAAAACACATGAGATACCCCAGGAAAGCCTGAATATTTGAGCAGATTTTCTAAAAGAATAATACTAAGATTTCGAATCCATTATAAGATAGTTTGTCACTGCATTTTGACATCTTCCATCCCAAAGCATTCAAAGAGAATCTCCCAATTAGGAAGAATTCAAGAATGAGGCTCAACTGTTCGAGATGTAGGTCTTTGCAGACACAAACATGATAATTTAAAGTGTAACATTTTCAAATCTGTGTTAAACGATAATTTATTATAAAATAAATCAGTCCGCCATATAGAGTTTGTACATTTTCTCCTGCTTCCTTTAATTATTTTCTTGATCACGAACACAGAAAGAGAGCAGAAATGTTTTGTCACTCAACAAAAAAATGGGACCTCTTCAAGGCAGGATTAGAAAGCAGCTGGTTTGGTGTCACCTGAAGTTGTGATGGTAGTTATTGTTGTCAACATGTATACAATAGTCTGAAAAGGCAAACTTCAAGATAGATTGAGCAAGTGTCAGACTACATTAGAGGCACTATCAGATGAACAGAACCAAGAGGGTAAAATATCCATTATACATGTCACTATGCATTATAAGTGTCCCTACGTACAATATTCTGCCCAACAAAATACAAGAAGGATATTCTCAGACATTGGAAGAACCTTGACACTGGATCTAAGACAGACACCCCCACTATATGTTTTTCAGGAGAAGGAAAGAATTTGCAGGATCAACTAGCCTGTCAAGGTCCCAAGAAAATGGGGCACAGGGGAGTGCAAGGGGTCTCAAACATCTGGGATGTTTATGTGTGGTCAATGTACAGACTGCCATTATACCAGGAAGAGGATGCAGGTTGGAACACCTTTGGAGCAAATAACTCACAAACTAACTCCAGAGGGGTTGCTTATCTCTTCACATGCCCTTGTAACAAATTAAACATATGCACGGCAAGCAAACAAACAAACAAAGATTAGGACTTCGTTCCTTGACAACCAACCATGATTAGAAGTGAAGGGCTCTCCTCTTTTAATTAAGCATTTTCAAGAGAATGAACACAGGGCAGATGATCTGAACTGGTTTGTAGAGAAACGTAGTTGGTTAGGGAACAACCTCCCATGGAAAGGATGCTGCTGCACAGAGGGCAACTGCTCGGTGATTAACCTTCATGCCCACAGTGTGCTATTAAATGATAACTCGGCGTGGTAACTGATATATTAGTCTTCATGTTGAGAAACCGCTGTTGATTCTAATTGTATATGTCTGTACTAGCGGTTTCTAGGATGTGGTGTCTCACATGGCTGTATATTCCAAACTGCATTGCGAATTCTCTCAGCCTTCTTTTGTGTCTGTCTGGTAAGTATAATTCTGAAATGCTATATATGGCAAGATGCCCATAGAATGTTGGGAAGCAATTTGCGGAGATAAAAACTTAACTGATCAAGGGTGTTGGGTCCAATTTATTATGTGTCCTATCATTTTAGCCCTGCGTTCTACAACTGAAAAACATCCACTTGCCCACTGGGTGAATTGCTATATTTCTTCCAGCAGTGATGGGCCTAATGGGGCTATGAGCAGATCCATTGAGGTGTGCTGGAGAATTTAGCATGTCAGATATATGCGAGCTAAAGCACTGTCAACAATGGGAACTAGAAGCAGGCACCGTGGGACACCTAGTTCACTATGGATGACACCCACTCCTACACATCATTTACTGCAGAAACGTGGGTTATAGTATATCTGTGCATCAAGGATGAACCAATTAAAGTTAGGAAAGGGAATATTTACAAGCACTGCAATACCATGTTTACGAGTATCAGGACAATCGAGGGTTAGAGGGAAACTCGGATATTTATTTTTTAGCCACTGGTGTCCTGGAGCTTTACCTTACTGTTGAATCCATCTTGGATACAACAGCCGACCAGCAAACAGCAATCATAAAAAAACAGATTCGCAAGGGCAGGAAGGAAGGCGCTCCGGGTCCAAACGGCATTCCGCCAGCCCTATTCAAGGAAAAAAAAAAATCACAGAATGGGCTACCAATATGCAACCGCTATTTGCGGAAGTAAGACTCTTAAACAAAATCCCAGAATCTTGGAGAGGGTCGACGATTGTCCCCATATTCAAAAAAGGCGACAAAACGGACCCTAATAACTACCGACTAGTAGCCCTCCTCGATAACGAGGCAAAATACTTTGCGGGAACTCTCTTAGAGGAAATTGCGCAATGGGCGGATACAAATCAGATAATACCATTGAACCAGACCGGTTTCCGGAAAAATACTGGAACAGCTACCAATATTCTGGCCATCTCTCTAATGATCGACGCAGCAAAAACAAAAAAACTGCCGCTGCACATGTGCTACATCGACTTCAGTGCAGCGTTTGATAACATCGAGAGAGGCAGACTTTGGGGGAAACTGACACAATGGGGAATACCGCAGCCGATTCTAAGCATGCTGAAGCTTCTACACTCTGATACTTGGGTGCAGGTGAAGCTAGGAGGCGGCACACACCTATCATCCAAAGTTCGTACCACCAAAGGCCTGAAGCAAGGGTGCGTGCTTGCCCCAATATTATTCAATCTGTTTATGGCAGACCTATCAGACACACTCAACATATGCAACTCCGACTCCCCGAGGCTGGGGGGGAAAACTTTTGAGTAACCTGCTGTATGCGGACGACGTTGTGCTACTTAGCCACACCTACATCGGCCTCCAGCAGCTTCTGATCCAAATGCACAGCTATGCCACGGAAAACAAGCTTAAAATAAATCTGAGCAAGACACGCACCATGTCGATCAACACCAAGAAGAAGTCTCAGAAGACATGGGCATTAGGCGGTCAAAAAATAGAGTCGGCACTTGTTTATAAATACCTGGGAGTTCTCTTCGACAGAGATGGCACCTTTGCACAACAAAAGCAGGAAGCAAAAAGGAGTGGGGCGTGCATCGCTGTTACACTAAAAAACATAGCCAATCAGCTGATGGGGCCAATTCTAACCCCCTATCTGAGAGTTATCCAGGCCAAGCTACTCCCCTCTATCTGCTATGGCAGCGAGGCGCTGCGTGGGAAAGACTCCAAGAACCTGGACACAATCCAGACAAAAGCCTACAGAACAATGTTTTCCCTTCCGTCCTACACATCCCCGGCCCAACTTAGGCTGGAATTTGGATTGAAAAAGCAAGCCCTTGCCAGACAGGGAGCGTACATCAACTGCTGCCACAAACTCTGCTCGGCCCCCACCAACACTCTAAACTCGCTGCTATGGCAAGACATCCAAAATAGGGATACATCTCAGGCAAGATCCTACCTGAAGACTGCTCTGGTGGCCACTAATCTAACTGTGATTTGGGACATGCAACTCGGGCACAACTCATTTAAAAAACTAGTCTGGAAAACCGTTAAAACACTATCCTTACTAGAGGACAAGGCCACATTCGCTAAAAGAAACCATGCCTGGATGTCATTAAACTCTTATAAAATGCTGACACCACAACCCTACTTCAGCCAGGGTTATCCTAAGACAATAAAACTGAAGTTCTTGAAACATAGACTAGGGGTTCTGCCCAGCAGAGAGTATCTTCCACCATGGCTCAGGAGAAACGGCCACGAAGTTTGTCCGTTTTGCAAAACAGACAAGGGCGATATACTTCATCTGACCTGCCTCTGCGAAGAGCTACGGCCGGCCCGTCAACAGCTCTTAAAGGCCCAGCTTAAGCAGCTAGGAACTTGCACAAGAAGGCAAGCGGTTCTCGCCTGCCTGAACCCTTCGAACACGCAACTGAATTGCAGATACGTTAAGTTCCTTGCAATGATCGAGCAAAAATTGTCAAAACAAAAAACTTCCGAACATTGACACAGACAACATGTAGGCGGCCCACAGGAATACGCTGCCCCCGCCTTAAAGACAATTGCTCCTTGCTAATCAGACTGGGTTTTTCTGTGTATGCTTTTTAACGACGAGAATAATGCACAAATCTTAATGATTTTTTAATGTCTATTTTTTTACTTTTTTCTTATGTTTACTGATTGTAATACGCTTTGCACTGGTTTTAATTAACTATGCATAATAAACTTACTTACTTACTTACTGTTGAATCCAAAGGTGAGCACCAACTACGCTTTTTAAGCCCTTGAGTCTCAGGGTAGCGAAGTCTACCTGAGAGTTGGTGTGGAGTAGACACTCAGATCTCAATAAGACACATAAGAGCAATTAATAAATGACTGTCCAGATAAGGCTTTTAAGTAAAAGAAAAAAAGTACTTTACTTCCACACACATACACACAACCGAATGTGGTACATGAACGTCAAGAGGGCAAAAACATGGTACACAGTAAAAAAGATTGGAATCAGCGTGGAACGGAACCAGCTGGTATTAGCGGATGCAGTTCCCAATAATCAGGTGTAACAGAATACAGTTTGTGTAAACTAGAGCGCGATTGACTTCCGGGGAAAGGGGTGGGTTTGAATCTTCTGGGTAGCCCGAGTACCTCCCCAAAGTAAACAAGCTAGGTTCTTAACAGGGCATGAATTGTGCCAACGTCCTATTTCTCCCGCCAGGCCGCTCAGTTGCACTGTACCGTCGATTTAGTCTGTGGCGGATTAAGTAGATCCGTTTCCACTTGCTGGAGACTGGCACAGTGCAGGCTCCAGCTGGTGCACCACACACAGCTCACTAAGCTGTGTTGCTGACTTTGCCCCTGGCCGATGCCTTTGCTCTCTCAGACGTCCACGTCTTGCTGCGGAGTGGTGGGGTTAAATATGGCAGTTCTGTTTTTTCTTCAAAAGAGCTGAGGTAGCTTGCTTTGGGGTTGGAACATTGGCCATGAGGGGCAAACAGCCATAGCAGACACCCTCCTTCGCAGAACCTTAGTCTGCATTGGCGCACCAGGAACATTTGCATCGGGGACCTGGGCTGTAGTTTCACTGCAACCCACGTATGAGAAACAGTGATTTTTCATCAATTTGTCTTTACGTTCAAGGACATTTGCTCTCTTCTATCTCCTACATTTAAAGTGAGTTATAGGCAACACAATTGCCCACTCCCCCAATTATTTAATAAGCTCAGTCTACTGCAACCGTTTTGAGGGGTCACATACTTAAAACATTTCAGGTTGGGGGTGACCCGAAAAAAAAAAGTTTCAAGACCTCCAAGCCCCCACGTTCACAGCACAGCTGTTGAGGGAGGTGGAGATCCCTCTGCATAACCCCTTGGGTTCAACACTCAAGGAAACGTGTCTCTGGGGGCGAATTGTCACTCCCCATGTCCCTCTGTAAGGTTCTCACGCCCCCCCCCCCCCTCCAGCCCTCCCCACTACAAGGCTCTAAATCCACGTGGAGGCGGACGAATTCTCGGGCGCTGACGCTCTCACCTCCGAGGGTAAATGATTGCCCGGGTTGTCACTCTTCATGCAGCCAAAGCACTCACCTCAGAGGGCTGTCACTCTCCAAACCGCCCTCCTCGTATCTCGCTCCACAAGGGAAGGCCTCCACATAAGTGTTACTGGGAAGGACCGCAGGCTCGCCCTCACCTAGGCAAGGTCTCTCCGGGAGGTGTCACTCCCGCGGGCCACCTTTGTCTCTCATGCTGCTTTTCTCTTGATTTCTCGTTCCTCTTCCAGATGCACTCAGATACTACTCGCATTCCCGGCATCCCTTGCTGGAACACGACACTTCCGATCACGGCTACCCACAAGCCTCTGTTCTGTAGTTCCAATTAATTGCTTTCACGGCATCGAGGGAGCGCAAGCCTTGCACCTCACGAAGGTCAAATGCAGTTAGGGACTTCATCAAAGACCTACATTTATACATAACCTAAGTGAGGCTTAAGACTTCCGATATGGTTGTCTTTCCCCTAAATGTGTGTCAATCTTAGTCAATTCAATTCAATTCAAGATAGCTTTATTCGGTATTTTGACAAAAAACCATAAAAGCATGACATACAAATACGAAGCAAAAAACAGACTAAACAACTTTTCTCATATACAAAATTTCTTACAATATAAAATATCATCAGAGTAAAAAGGATAAAATAGAACAAATTCATTAAAATGTGCATATAAAAAAGTTCTAATATTCATTTACAAGACTCTTGGGGTTCATACAGTCTACTGCTGTATACGTATTATTCGGTGTTTATAAGGAACATTATAATACGAATTTTCAGTTTTATGTTTAACCAAGAAGTCCTATGCGTTTCCCATGGACCCCCTGCATTTTACAATAAACGCCAGGAATTTTATCGCTGTCACTATGGTAACTTCATCTTGCAGCATATATAATCTAAACAATGCAGTTTTACAGGTTCTTACACCCCATGACTTTAGCAGTGGTAACAGGTATCTTTTTCTCCCCCACTCATAGTACTTACAGAAGAGTATACAATGTAAGTTTGACTGTCTGGATAAGTCATCGCACGGGCAATTTTCCATATTTACAGCCCAGATGTTTGTGATGGGGAAAGATACAAGCCTATAGAACGACTCCGTCCTCATTCGGGTCATGAGCATTCTATGGTAACACGAGTAGATTGGTGCTAAATAAGCATGGATACCCGGGCCATGTAAAATATTACGATGAGCTACTATGGTGGATTTGTGCCCGTCTAAATACCATCTTCGTTCCGCCAGTAGATCTAAACATGCCGTTTTTAGAGATTTTTTTGATATTAGTGAGCATGTTGTGGGGTTTGAATAAAGATCTGGTTTACCAATAGAAAGAAAAAACTTTTTCACATAGGCTAGCCATGGTTGTTTGGTAGACGCAGAGTAGTTTAGACAGTCATTAATTACTTCCCTGTTGAACCCTGTGTCCTCGCATGTCCAAATCTTAAACCACAGCATTACAGGTGCTATTTTTATCAGATCTGTGATATGTACTCTGTCCAGTTCGTTGTGGCACACAGTGGTAGACGTGGAGCGAGGGACTGAGAGTAGATATCTAAGGAAAGCATTTTCCACTGTTTGGATCTGTGTGCTATCTGCTATGCCCCATATACCCGCCCCATATACGGCGGTAGACACGCATTTAGCAGCATATATCTTCAATAATATGTTCACAGGTTTCTTGCCCAGTCTCTTAGCAAAATGTTTAAGAGCGCCTATTGTACGGGCAAAGGCTAAATTCCTCGAGGTTATTGCTGGTGACCATGTTCCCTTGTTATTAAATGTGATTCCTAAATAGGAAAAGGTTTTGGTCATCGCTATCTTGCTGGTGTTTACAAAGGTTTTGCAGTCTGGTGTGTTTTTTCGCAAAGAGCATGACATTGTAAATGTTTTTCCCTCATTTATTTTTAAGCCTCTTGAGGACATAAAAGATGAGAAACCTGTTATGGCTTTCTGAAGACCTAGCTGTGTGCGGGCCATAATCACAGCATCGTCGGCATACAATAATAAAGATACTGGGGTGCCATTTATTTTAGGATAGTCAACTCTAAGATCATTTAAAACGTCTGCTATCTCGTTGATGTATAGATTAAAAAGAAATGGCGCAAGGATGCAGCCCTGACGGACACCCTTCGCTATAGGGAATTTTTTTGTTCGCTCACCATTTTTGCCATATCTAACCGCTGCACCCGCATCTCTGTATAATTCCTGTATAAAATGTAGGATATTTTTATCTATTCCCAGCTTTGCCAGAGTTTTCCACAGCACCGCATGATCTAGGCAGTCAAAAGCCGAGGATAAGTTGACAAAAGTAAGGAAGAGGTTCCCTTGTTTCTTGCTAATGTACTTGTTTATTATTAAGTTCAAATTTAAACCCTGCTCTACAGTGCCAACTCCAGTTTTGAAGCCGTACTGTAATTTAGAAAGGATCCCTTTGTCTTTGGACCAAGATTGTAGTTTAGTTAGCAGTATTCTACCTGCCACTTTCATTAATGTATCCAGCAGGGAAATGGGGCGGTAGCATTTTGGGTCCTGTCTATTCCCCTTTTTGAATATTGGAATGATTATGGCTTCATGCCATGAGTCAGGGAATCCCATTGTGCTATACGCATTTAGTACATTTGCTAGTAATGGAGCCCACAGTTCTGCATTGACTTTAAATAAGTCAATGGGTACTCCGTCTGGGCCGGGAGCTTTTAAATTTGCGCTCTGTGAGATTGCTAATTCAACCTCCGCAGGAGTAAAGACTATATTTAAAGGGAAGCTATCTTGAATCGCCGAATTCCCATTATAGATGTTATGTTCTGGGGTCATGTTTATTGCCTCTTTTTTATATAAAGAGGTAAAATAGTCAACCCAGGCGTCTTCCATTATGGCTATCTCCAATGAATCTGCCTTGTTCTCCGAGGAGAAGAAAGGAGCGTTAATTTCCTTCCAGAAAGAGACATCGTCTCTTATGGAGCTTGCCTTTACTAGAGCTTCCCAAGCCTGATTTTTAAGTTCATCCTGTCGTTTACATAGGGTCTGCTTATAGACACGTCTTGCTTGCTTAATCGCACTATTATCCTTGGGAAGTGTCTTTAGAGCCTGTAATAAATCTTTGTGGGCTTTAGAGCAGGCGGTATTAAACCAGCCATATTCTCTCTTTGCTATGCCTCTCTTTAATTTTTTTGTTAGTTTATCATTTATAGTGGCAATTATGCTTCCATATGCCACTATGATTTGCTGAGGAGTGGTATTAGATTCTAGGCAGACCATGAATTGATTCATTTCTTTCTGCACTAGGTCTCTTAGAAAGGTTGTAGCATCGATTTTTCCCCATTTTATAGCATACCCGTTTTTTCTTGCCAGTGACACCGAGTGGCCATGAAGGATACTCGGTATGCTTAGCTCGGGGCGCTCGTCTTTCTCAATGAAAATTGTGGTGCTGATCGGGAAGTGGTCGCTTAATACTAGATCTTCCGTATTGAAAGCCCCCAGGCAACCCTGGTTCTTGTTGGTGACTAAGATGTAGTCAATTGTAGTACCTGACCCCCGCCCAAAGAATGTTGTCTGGAAGGCTACATAAGGCTCGCAAAGTTCATTAGCGAACCCCATGTCCCAGTCATGCATTAATTGGTTAAGCATATTCCCAATAATGGAATGTTCAAAATGTGTGGTGGGGTCACCTCTTAAATTATAGATGCCACAGTTTTTTGTGGCGCTATAGGGGCACAGGTGGCAGTTATAGTCTCCTACTACCAGGATGCAATCTGCATTTTTATCACCCCTCAAGAGCATTGCATTAAGCTCTGCTATTAGGGCTTTGGGCTCTACTTTGGGCACATTTATATATACATTCACCAAGAAGAGGGACCACCCCTTTGCTTTGACTAAGAGTCCTTGCAAGGATCTAGCCACCTCTACATTGGATCCACTCGACAGATATGTGGTTAATTTTGTATTACTCAGATTGGAAGTAAAGATGCATAGGCCCCCCGACCCTCTGCCTCGGTTACCCTGTATCGCCGGGATGTAGTGGGTACTGAAGCCCTCGATATGGGTTTCCTCCTGATCCCAGCATTCCTGTAGGCATACTATATCCTGTTTTGCCATGAGAGATAGGAACGGGTAGGCTCTTACTTTATTACTCAACCCTGCAATGTTCCAGGAGGTAATTTTCAAATTTAATTTATGTCGGCTGGGTTCTGTTGCCACTACCTGAGGGGTTGGGCTCTCTATGCCCTCTAAGTTTAATCCTTGCTCCCTGTGTGTTTGGATGAAGATCCGTGGGGTTGTGGGGGTGCGAGGTGTGTTCCATGGAAGATGATCAGGCGTGTACCCTACTGATGGTCTATTAACAGTGTCAAGCTGCTCTTCACTGTTAGAGGTTTCTACAGGAGTGCCTAGATTTATATTTTTGAGGTTTGTTATCATTATTGGTCAATCGACCATGTCCAGACAATCATACCTATTCCTCATGGGGACCCCCCTCCAGTAATCAGGATATGCGTTCTCTCTTCTCATTGGCCAGGGATGATTGTCCCACCCTCCATTCCAATGGTTTTTACTATTCCTGTTCCTGTTTCTATTTCCATTATAATGCCCCACCTGTGTCCAAGTCCAATCCTGTGCTTCCTCCCAACTGTTTGGGTCGCCATAATTAGGGATGTTTATAGGAGGGTAAAAAAAAGAAAGACGTTGTACATCAACGCCCCCCCTTTTTTCTAGAGCTGGCCATGAGGAGATATAATCGGCTGTATCGGGGTCCTCACAGTTTAGTACGATACAATCGCCCTTTAGAGTTTTTTTGGTTTCACCAATCCAGAACACTCTCCTCATGGATACAATTCTTCCATGATTGTATGGGTGAAGAGGTCTGTTTTGGCTTAGCCACTGAAGTACCTTGTTTCGCAGGGACCAGGGGGGTTCATCCATACCATCAGCCAGCTCTGTAACCCCTGTAAGTATGACAGTGTGCGGGGTCGCCTCAGGCGGGAGATGTATCGGACGTCTATACCTTGGGGCCTTCCTCTCGTTAGCTTGTGATTGAGATGGTTGTGTTTTTTGGGATGTTGGTAGGGTATCCTTTTGTTTTGCTATTTGGCTGGTGGACTCCGCAGGAGCTGGAGTTTTTTGTGGGTTCTCGATAGGGCCTTTCCGTTTTCCCGACCCTTCTGTTGTCACGGGGTTTGAGGTAGTTTGTGTGTTTTGCCTGTCAGTTTTTTGAGTTTCTAGGTTAACAGCTTTTTTAGGAGGATGGGGCTTGGGTTGAATGGCTGGTGGAGTTGGGCGTTGGACCTGGATGTTTGTGTTACTTACAATCCCAGGGCCCTTAGCAAGTGTGCTCAGTGTGTTTTGCTTAAATACTGGGGCATTTAATTTGGCTAGTTGTTTCTCTATAATCATGATGCTCTTCTCTAGGGGTTGCAAGTGATGTTTTAGCAATCGCCCCATGCTATTTGTGATAAAGTCGTGTAATGTTATGCATGCAGAGCATGGTTTCTGGATGACAACACCCGATGTTTGTGTCGCTGACAGCTCTCTAGGGCAGAGGTCATGCGGTGTCGCTGTGCAATCGGCGCCGTTGTTGATAGAAGTTAATTGCCCTGGCGGAGTGATGTCAGTGATAGATTTAAGCGAGGACTTGGTGTTTTGCGCAACTGGTGCTATCTCGTGTGGGGCCTTGTCCATATTTGTGTTTGACCTCTTTGCTATGGCACCCTCCAGATTGCCCGTGGGGTCAAGATCTACAATGTCTACGCTATGCTGTTCGTTTTGGGAAAATTGTAAGTCTGGTGTAGTTTCCAAGTCCTCACAGGAATTGGAGCCCAGGGAGAGTTGGGTAGCGGATAAATCAACGCTATTTGGGACAGTATGAATTAATACATTCGTGTTATCTGCCTGCTTGAGCAGGGAAGCAGTTGGACCCTTTAGTGGAGTTTGTGCAGATGCCAGAGGCCCCATGGACGACCTTCTTGCGACCTCCAATTCATGGGATACCCTGCGTTGTAATATCTGTATACTATTGTCAATGACCTCATGCGTCTTAGTAATGAATAGGTCTAGTGGACCGGTTATATCAGTTAGGCTAGAGGTCTTTTTACTTCTAGTCCGTTTATTCATTATTAAATGGGTTCAAGTGCTACAAAGCTTCAGGCTAATACAGTGAGAATGTTCAGCGATGTAACACTAGAGAAAATGATGTATAACTGTAAATGGAAATGAAAATACCGTGGCCCAGTCCAGTCCTGCACAGTCTGTAACGGGCTGAAACGGGCCCGCCCTTGGCCCGGGCTTCGCCCGGCGTCCCGCGAGGCGGGGGTGACGCTGGTTTTATGCGCCTCCTGGCGCGCAAAGGTCTCGGTGTGCGCCGCTAGCGCTGCTGGGATCTGTAGTCCTTGTGCCACGCCCACACTCCACGCAGCGGCCGGACCTCCAAGGTGACTGAAGGGGTCGGGCGGCTGGGGGCGGGCGGGCTACAGAGGTGCGGCAGATGATGGAAACAGGTCAGAGTGCTGGCAGCGCCTGTGCTGCGTTAAGAGTCGTGGCAGGAATTCGCTAGGTTAGATTCACCCCCTCGGTCGGGGTGACGCTGGTTTTATGCGCCTCCTGGCGCGCAAAGGTCTCGGTGTGCGCCGCTAGCGCTGCTGGGATCTGTAGTCCTTGTGCCACGCCCACACTCCACGCAGCGGCCGGACCTCCAAGGTGACTGAAGGGGTCGGGCGGCTGGGGGCGGGCGGGCTACAGAGGTGCGGCAGATGATGGAAACAGGTCAGAGTGCTGGCAGCGCCTGTGCTGCGTTAAGAGTCGTGGCAGGAATTCGCTAGGTTAGATTCAGTGAGGCTTAAGACTTCCGATATGGTTGTCTTTCCCCTAAATGTGTGTCAATCTTAGTCAATGGGAAATAAATTCCCCCGATTAATTTTTTACTATCTCTCGCGTATCTGATTGGAATGCATGTAAGACGTAGCCACGGGGAAGGGAAGGCCCATGTGATGTGACGATTTTCTTAAAATGAAACAAACGGGGACATTATCCAAACATAGAAGTAGGAATACATTCTATGTCAAGCCCGAGGCTCCGATTATGCTTCTCATTTCTTTTTATCACTTTATTCACAGCAGCCAATGAAAGAAAAGTTTCAATAACACTACCAATGAACACCTACATGTCACATGACCAACCGTAGAGCACAGCCCTATATAAACCCCAACTATATCCCCTGGAATCAATTCATTTGAAATGGTCTATTTTTGTTTATTTTATTTTTATTCATTTATTTAATGCATTTTTATAAAACGCGGACTTTACCCGAAGGTTTCAGAGCACTGTACAATAGAACCAGTTACGTTACATGAGAGAACTGTTGCAGGAATAGAACAAACAAAAATAGCATGCCATAGAGTCGAAGCAACCCAGGCAAAAGGCACACAATCTCAAGCACAGCATGAACAGACTGTACAAGCAAAAGTAAGAATAAATATGACAAATTTTACAATGACTAAAGAACTTCCTGGCGCACAATAGCAGGCCATAGAATCAAAACAACGCAGGCAACAGGGACACCATTTTAAACGCAGCAAGCACAGGATGTACAAGCAAAAATATAAACATATGTGACAAATCTACAATGACTAAAGAACTTCTTGGCGGGGTCTGAGAAGGAGGGAATTAGTTCTGAAAGTGTCTTTGGAATAAAAGCGATTTGAGGTCCGCTTTGAAGATCTGGATGGAGGTGATGGCACGGAGCGAAGGAGGAAGCGAGTTCCAGGTTCTCACCGCATTACCTGAGAACAACTGTGCCAACAATTTTTCTCTTTTGAAGGAGGGGGGTTCAAGAAGGAACTTTTCCGCATTCCGAGAAGGTCTTGAGCCTCCAGACAGTTTGAGTTTATTCGCCAGATAGCGAGGGGAGGAGGAGTGCAAAGCTTTGTGGGTGATGCACGCTGTTTTGTAGATAGCTCTAGCCTCGATGGGAAGCCATCGGAGAGAACACAGGATAAGAGTGATGTGGTCACTTCGTTTGGACCCTGAAATGAAACGAGCTGCTGAATGGAGGACGGATTTGAGGGGGGAGAGGTGAGATTTGGGAAGGCCAGTCAGCAGAGAACTACAATAGTCAAGTCTAGAGAGAACTAGCGATTGGACCAAGGTTTTTAGATCATTCTCCGGGAAGAACCGACGAATCCCCCATAAAAGTCGCAGTTGATAACGTGCGCTCTTGGCCATGGAGTTGATGTGTGAGATTAGCTTGAGTCTTTTGTCAAGTATGACACCTAAGGATTTAGCGCAGTCCACAATGATGGGTTTACTGTTGAGTAGATTTGATTGATCCATCCAGGCTTGAACAGGAGGTGGAGAGAGAGAGCTAGATATGAGGAGTAATTCTGTTTTAGAGGGATTGAGAATGAGTTGGTGAACTAGCATCCAGTTGTGAATAGTGTTGAGAGTAGAGCTGAGTAGTGAGAGATCATGAGGGGAAGACACCTTGAGGTAGATTTGGGTGTCATCCGCATAGAGATGGTAGAGGATTCCAGATTTACTTAGAAGGTTCCCTAAGGGTTCCAGATAGAGATTGAACAGAGTGGGAGCAAGGATAGAACCTTAAGGGACGCCTTGACCAACCACCAGTGGAGAAGAGAGACTATTTGCAATCTTGATCATTTGGGATCTGTCTGAAAGAAAAGAGGCAAACCATTTGAGTACTGTGCCTTCCACGCCCATTCTCTGTTGAAGAATGTTAAGGAGGGTGTTGTGATTAACAGTGTCAAAAGCTGCAGAAAGGTCAAGAAGAACCAGGAGGCACGATTCCCCCGAATCGAGAATATGCAGCGCATCATCGATCACTTGGAGCAGGGTTGTTTCAGTGCTGCAGTTTTGAATAAAGCCTGACTGGAACATGTCGAGGAGATTATTTTCCATAATGTGTTGGGAGAGTTGTTTTGCAACACATTTGTCTGTGATCTTTGAAAGAAAAGGAAGATTGGTGATGGGGCGGAAGTTATTGAGGTCATTTGCATCTGCAAAGGTTTTTTTTTAGAAGGGGGGTAACCTGTCCTGTTTTGAGGATAATTGGGAGGGATCCTTGACTGAGGAAGAGATTGACTAGCCTGGCCCAGGAGGAGAGAGTGTTAGTATAGAAATCAATGGCAATGCCACTGGGAATGGGGTCAGAGGAATGGTTGGAGGGTTTGGTTTTGCGGATGCATTAGATGAGATCAACCTCTGAGATGGCGGCAAAGTTCTGCCAAGTGACTAAGGATTTTCGCTCCTCGATGGGGGTGGGGTGGGTGACCTTATGAATTACAACTGAAAGTGGCGTCAGTACCTACCTTGTGGGTTCACCCCACAGACATTTTTCATGACCCACGGTATTTATATTTATATATATACATATATATATAGATTGTTCTGAATCCCATTACTAATTGGTTTGTATTCACCATTCTCTTGAAACCTCCTCTTAATGGTCCCACCTTACTTATAATACCTTTGACATTATCTACCTTTATGGAGTCACTGGGACTCAACTATATAGGAGCGTGTTTTTCCCGGCTCTCAAAATCAGCCTCATACTTGGTTCTTTGCAATCACTAGAAGACATAGCTTTTATATTGGAACATGTTTTCCTATGAAAGAGAAAAATAGACTCAGCAATCTTTGCAGACACAGGATCCACCGTCACTGGGGCTCAACTACATAGGAGCGTTTTTTCGGCTCTCTAATTCAGCCTCATACCTGTTTCCTTGCGACTATTAAAACACATAACTTTTGTATCTGAACACGATGTCACAGTGTTTTTTTACCCTGAAAATCTAGACCCGCGATCAGCGCAGGCGCGGAATCTTCCGCTGAGCAGTGTGAGTTAGCGGTACAGTTTCCATGTCACAGCGAGTACCCTTTCACAATGCGCATGATCAGAAAACCAATCAGGACTCACTCACGTGGCCGCACTGCACTGAGCACAGCCCGGCCCCTATATGGATGCGGTGTTTGGCACATCTTCCTCATTAAGCAGGGATTCCTTTCAATTAATGGCAGGATAAAAAGATACTATCGCTGGCTCCACTTACACAACGGAGTCGCAACAGGCTCGCTGGTAGCAGGGAGTACCTCTACTCGTGTAAGTACGGCATCGCCGATGTCAGGGCCATGGGACTGTCACCACGAAGATTGAGTGAGTATTGCTTTGATATTGAATACTGTACTCTCTCTCTTACCTTTGCAGAGTGCTAGTAAGCACAACGTCCTTGCAGTCTCATGATGCTTTTCATTTCATCATAGCAAGTATGCATTCCTTTTCCTCCCTCTCACAAGGTTTATTCAGTGCTGTTCTAAATAAGGGATGACCACGGCAATACGCATAAGTCTATATAGAGAGTGTGCTTTATGTTAAGTGTTTGGTATGTCTTGTGTGTGTCTTTTGTACAGAGCACTACACTGATACTGATAGGTTGACCATCACACTGTGTGATTTTTACTTTTACAGGTTACGATTTCTACACCAGGAATATGTGTTTTAAATAACTTTTGCACCCCTGTGTTCTTTTTCAGATTGACGACAAAGGCAGTACCTTGTGTTAGACCTTTCTACCATAGTAGGCACATTTGGCTATTTCCCACACATAACATTATTTATGTTGAGACAGCATTTAATCTGTCACATGTGAGTAAGGTAGGGATCTGTACACCTGTCCTGAAGAAGAAGCGTTTTGCTTCAAAACATGTCGACGCACACACAGGAGGTTATGTACATCAAATACACATAAAACCTCCAGCACACCTTTTTTAACAATACCAGCACAGAGGCATATTAAACATTTTTTTAGTCCTCACTTGCCAGGTATTTTTTAAATACTCACTAATCCATTCACTTCTGACCCTACCAGTCAACAACCTCACGCACCACACATAGAGAATACATCAGTGCTCCAGCGTATTCATTGGTTAGCAGCATGCCGCATTCCGCAGAGGGACGCGAAGACCCCTTTGATGAAGCATGACACCAAGGGCCCTTTTGGTGTGTGAGGGGTATTTTAAAAACACAAAGTGCTTCCCACCACTGTAGGAAACACTCCCCCCTTTCATAAAAACCTGTTCCCTTTCTTCTTCGCCTATCACTCATGGGTGGATTCTCGATGTTCTTTAACTGTTATTGAGGAGACTGAATCCGCCCAAGTGTCCATGAGGACACAATCTCTCTCCGCTCCCTCCTTTGATTTACATGGTATCCAGACAGCGCACAGCTGTGGGAGTTTAACCAGAATTTCTGGTCTCTAGTAAATATATTATACATTTATAATCCCAATAACTAGAATCCTGACCTTGAGTAGACATTGTGCCTCTCCGATCAGAGCTAGTTGCACACCCCCCTTTCTAAGTATTTACACACCAACCTTTTGACACATAGTATACACTCCATTTTTTGACCTATCACATCATACGCCTTCCGAAACATGACCGACGAAACAGGGGAAGAAGAAATTGGCAGGATCCTGGCAGCAATCAATCCTTTTGAGGGCTTGAGCAACACCGACCCAGGCCCCAGTAGCTCAGATTGGGATGAACTCACTAATCTAAGAAGAACGCAGATCAAAACAGCACTACATGGCTTGTTCATGACCGAGTACCTGAGGACCAACGCGGCTCAGATGGGGTTAATTGTTCGGAACGAACCATTCATTTTTCAGAACGATAAAGTGTTTTAAAAGGACTGGTCGCTCATCTCGTGGCACTGCACCAGGGATTGGTTAGTTTTGATCATAAAGACTGCCACGAGGATAGCACAAGAGCTAAAAATTGACATTCAGAAATTAGAGGTACAACGGAAATCCTACCAATCCCACGCCGTCCTGAAAAAACGCCTTGAGGAACTAAATCAACAAATGACGGAATTCAAAGTCACTCTCAAACAAATCAAATTCAACAAACTCAAAAAAGACAAGGAACGCTTTAGCCATGAAAGGGCTTACCCCTACACTAGGGATGACTACATACAAAAGGAGTATAACAGTGATCAGGACAGCGATTTTTCTGACAACAGTTCAAACGGATCCAATTCCAGTAGGAAGAATTCCTTCAGGAACCAGAGGGGAGGCCAGCAAAACCGAAGACCATATAATCCCAGACAGAGGGGATGGGGTGGTTACCAGGGGCCCACAGCTTTTCAACAATACCAGTATGGACCCACACCTATGGGAGGCCCTTTTCAACAATGGGATCCCGATTACAATTTCTACGGGCCACTGCCTTTTTTAGTATTGTGCCCAGGACCCCGACGAGGCTGGAACAGGAGAGGAAACAATGTCCACTGGCCGATAGAAGAGACAGAAGACCCCCGGGTCGCGTAGAGGAGCATGACAGGCTCACTGAACAACCAGGCCTCCACGAGCAAGAGGGGCACCTAGTGGTCAAAGTAACATCACATGAGTTAACGGAAACCCAGAAACAAGTCCTTGAAAAGGGACTTGGTTTTGTACCGACCAACAGACTGGATGCATTCAAGATCCACGTGGAGATGCATGAATTCATGAGGAAGTTGAAACTTCAGGCATTTTTTCAAAACAAAGAAAACCCAGGGTCTACTGATACAGGCCTAAGATTGAAATCCACATTCACCCCACCAGATTCTACCATACAGTTCGAATTGTTGGCTTTTGAAAAAGCGATAATGAGTGACCTGGGACGATTAACAACAGAACACCACCCCACCTTTCACAGCACCTCCAGACTGGAAAAAACAGCTATCCAGGAACTATGAAACAACAAGGAGATCACTATAAAACCCGCCGCCAAGGGAGGGGCGATAGTGATACAGACATTAACAACCTACGACCAGGAATGCAGAAGACTTCTGTCAGATAGGAGAAACTACACCATCCTACAACAGGATCCCACAGAATCATTACGGATCCGAATCATGGGAATGGTGGAAGAGGCTCTAGCACATGACTGGGTGTCAAAGAAGGAAGCAGAGTTCCTTGACCAGAAGTCACCAAGTACACCTTATTTTTACACCATTCCCAAGATACACAAAAACTTTGAACACCCGCCAGGGAGACCAATAGCCTCCGGCATAGGCTAAATTTTGGAACCCCTTTCTAAGTTTGCGGATGCTTTTCTACACCCTCTGGTGCAAACAACTGACACCTACTTAAAAGACACCAAAGCAGTGTTGCAACTACTAAAGGATCTTACCTTTAACCCAGAGACACAGATACTAGTGAGTTTAGACGTAGAGAGCTTGTATACAAGCCTCCCCCACGATGAAACCCTGGAGATAATTGAGGAAGTCCTGTTCTCCCACGCACGGGGGTACCAAACACCCAGGAACCTTGTAATGGAGTGTATTACCCTAGCACTTACCAAAAACTTTTTCTTCTATGAGACAACTCTCTACTTGCAGAGACATGGGACCAGCATGGGGAGTACCTTTGCTCCCAGCCTGGCAGGTCTCTATGTGCACCATCTGGAGCACAGCAAGATTCTCAATCAAGATAACCCTTTCAGGTGCAACATCGTCCCCTGGAAGTGCTACATTGATGATATGCTGGTTATCTGGGAGGGTGATACCCAATCCATTGAGAATGTCATGACCTGGACCAACCAACAGAACCCCTACCTAAAATTCACAAGCATTTCTTCCCGCAAACATTTGGTGTTCCTAGACCTCAGCATTTACCCGGAAGGAGGGGTACTGAAGACAACCACACACTTCAAACCAACATCAAAAAACTGCCTGTTGAGATATGACAGTTAACATCCACGCCACCTACGAGACAATTGTAGGAAGGTGGATATCTGACTATGGTTACCCCCAACTTTTTGCCTGGTGTTTTGCTGGTTTTTCGACTTAGTTGACCTGGGGCCCTGCTATTCAGGACCCCAGGCCCACTGCTCTCTCTGTAAAATGGATTCCATGCACCTTAGGTGCATATCTAATTGGATACTGGGTCACCTTATCAGTCCCTGTACAGTGTACCTTAGGTACCCAGGGCATAGGTGCACCCAGGGCCTACCAGGGGCTGCAGCATGTATTATGCCACCCCTGACTGGCCATCCAAATCTGACACAACTGGCTGATCAATCAGCTGGGGCAAGGTGGTGTAACCACCCCTTGCTTTAGATATAGTATCCCTATATCTAACCCTAAAATGGACACATATATTCCTATCAGTCACTCCTATGGCAGGCCTTATCAATCCTGAAGGCAGAGGGCTTGGAATTATGTGAGATGGTGCTCTGGCATGAGCTGAGCCCGTTTGCAGCTTGCGGAACCAAGTCCTAATAGCTGTTCCATGATAACGCTATACCATATACTCTTAAGTGCATTATGATCCTCGCGGTCAAATGCTAACTTTGGTATAGCATTATCAAAACGTGTCGAGTAAGGTGTCATACGAATTGGGATACTACCCCCTCGCCAATTCTGGCGACGGGGGTAGCATTCCACCCTTCTAGAGGGGCACAACATGTATGTAACTGTGAACCCCAGTTAAAGTTAACACGAGCCTTAGCATCACAAAATGGATGCTGCCACCACAGACACAAGTCTGACCTCCTGCTGCTGGGAGTCCTTCCAGCGAGGGAGGCTCGGACAAAGGGTTTCCTGCCTTGGGAGGTGCTAGCACCACCCCAGACAGGATTTTGTGTATTAGGTAGGACAGGGCTGAAAGGAATGAGACATGCCTGGGGCACACAAGGTGTCCCTGTGCATATGCCGGTCTAAACCAGTTCCTGGGGCACTCCAGCCCCAGAGCTGGCGCAAGACCGGACAAAGGAAAGGGGGTGTAACCACCCCCCTTCCTGGTCCCACCCAGAGGAGGGACCTAGTCATAGTGCAGCCCCCTTTAGCTGGATAAAGGTAGGAGCTGGTCCCATTCCAGATGAGATTATCCTGAACAACTTTACAAGAAGAAACTCTGGACTTCGACCTTCTGCTCCACAGAAGACTGAATAAATCTCCCTTGTGGGCAAGGAGTGTTCACCCTGCACAAGCAGGCACCATCAGCGTACCGCGGCTTCCCTTTGTCGTCTTCCTGCACGGATCCAGATTTCAGAGCCCGACGAGACCTGGATTCCCAGACCTCTCCGACCTCTACCTACATCTGCAGCACAGCTGAGATCCGTGGGTGCGACGAGACACGTGGGACCGGCCATCTTGGAAGAAGCAGCACTTCGCTCCAGCACGACTCCTGAGGTATCCTCATCCAAGTGCTTTGGGGACTGAGAAGCCCCGACCCCGAGCAGCTCTTGCACCGAAGACCAGCCCTCCAGCATCCACGAGATCTGCGTGGGGCCCTTCTTCTTGCCTGCTGCTCGACGCGTTGTCTGGTCACTTGCCGGCTGGCTTGTGGCCTCCTAGACGACGAACTCCGACAACTTTGCTGCTGGTCTGGTTGCTCCAGACTGGCCCTTGCTCCCTTCCAAAAGAGGAGCACCCCGGACCCTCCTGGTCCACTCCAGACGCCGTTTCCACTCACCGCGTGGGTTGCCTTTGCCAAGGCCTGTTGAACCCGAATCGGGAGACGACACCGCCGACAGCAAGAGCCTGCGTGGGACAGCTTGTGCCTCCATCCTGGTCGTCGAAGACACCGCCTGGTCCACGTGGCTGCAGAGACAAGCGTCCACCTTCACCTGATCGCGACGACGACATCTGGTTCCACTCCTGGTTCCACTCAAGTCACTGGCTAGTGACTTTGAACATTGTCCCCTCTGCTTTCAGGTTCCTCTCTTCACCAATCCACCCTTGGATTGCACCGGACATCTTCCTCCTGGTCGCCTGCAGCATCTTTCTTCAAGGCTCCATAGACTTCGACGTGGAAACCCGACACTACTTCGCACCTATGCACCCGCAGCCTGCGGGTGAGGTAACACGAGCATTTCGGTGCTCAAGGGTAGCTTGACTCTCCTAGTGTCCAGTTCCATTGTCATTTTTGTCCTATCTAGTCAGGAACGTCCGTACTCACCTTTCCTTTAAACTGTACTGTCCATAGACGTTTGTACGCATCTCGCGTGTGAGTTCACACTCTGCACACGCGCTCCGTGGGCCTCCTACTACCTACCTCAAGTTAGTATAGCGTGGTACCAGCGATCCAACAACCTCTGGACAGCTCCATTCCTTTAATTGACTTTCACATTCCACTTACTTAGTATATGTTTTGTCGTGCCCCTAGGGCACCATTGTAAATCGTGCAACTTAAACGTATTTTTCCAAAGAGTTTGTCTTGTGCTTAGCCCTCTGACCTCATAAAGAGTTCAGAGGTGTATGCTAGTTAATAAATAACTGTTTATTTTCATAACAACCTGTGTGGTGTCCTTTTCATTTGGTATTCAAAGGTTATATGTGGTAAAACAGCTGGCTTCACATGCCATTCAGAGTTTAGCCTAAAGACTGCTTTTGTCCACGCTACTAGGATAGCTGGTCTATAAGGTTGACTTTACAACCAATCACCATAAGGGTTGTTTGGACCGATACAAGGTGATCACTAGAACTAGTGAGCATCATATATCAGGCCAACTTCTCACAACAATCTCCCCTATGGGCAGTTTCTCTGCCTCAGGCGTAACTGCACCAATCTCTCTGACTACAGGAAACAAGCATCAGACCTTAAGACCAAACTTTTCCATTGTAAATACCCGGCACCCATCATAAATAGGGCCATGAAAAGGGCACGCAATAACCACAGAGGCATTGCTAAAAGAAAGGGTTCTGAAAGATCCAGAGGCCAGACCCATATGTTTGACGACCTACAACACCCATTCAGATGTGATTTCCAAAATTGTAAACAAGCAGTCGAGAATCCTCACTTGTGGTGATCTCCATTTAGAAAAAACATTGTTTGCTCACAAAAGAGGAAGAAACCTCAAGGACATGCTGGTCCATACACGCCCCCGCACAGGCCATACCACACCTACCAACAACCCAACTGTACGTCCTGTCCAGGGCCACCACCTTTGTGGCAACTGCAGTAAGTGCCACCTTACTAAAAAAAGCAGATGGGTGGAATTCAGAAATGGAAGCAAATGGGAACAGAGGAAATTCACTAACTGTAACAGCCGCAATGTCATATATATGATCACGTGCCCATGTGGGCTCGAATACATAGGCATGATGTCAAGACCAGTTAAAATCCAAATAGGTGAACATAAAAGCAACGTTCGGTGTAAAAAGAGCACCACTAAAATGGCTTCCCACTTCCTAGACGAAACACACACAGTGGATGATCTACACTGGACTATCATGTAAATGTAAATGTATTTGAGCTTATATAGCGCACAGCTACCCACAAAGGGTTTCCCGGCGCTTGCTTAGGGAACCCGTCCTGGTATTCCCCTGTGAGATAACCCCGGCAGGGTATCCACAAGGTGAAAGCCAGGCATCCCGCCGCGAGGGGCCGTTGTGGAGATTAAGCAAGCTATTGCCCAGAGTCGCAGAGTATGAACCCGTGAGTCGAGAAGGCACCGGAGCGAGAATTATCGAGTCCGTGGAATTTTTGAGCCCAAGACCCGCCGAGGCGGGGAATTGAACCCTGGTCCAGGGCCGATCTCAGCTTCCGGGTCTGCCGCCTCTAACCCCTGAGCCACACTTCTCATCAACTGCCATCAGAGACTGGTCTACTGGAAAAGGAACAGCGTTGGGTATTCCGTCTGGGGACGAGCCTGACAGGGCTCAATGACTATATCCCATGGAATCAATTCATCTGAAATGGTCTATGATAATACCTTATAACTTTCAATTGAAAGTGGCGTCAGTTCCTACCTTGTGGGTTCACCCCACAGATATTTTTCATGACCCACAGTGTTTATATTCATATTTATATATATACACATATATATATATATATATATATATATATATATATATATATATATATATATATATATATATATATATATAGATTGTTCTGAATCCCATTACTAATTGGCTTGTATTCACCATTCTCTAGAAACCTCCTCTTAATGGTCCCACCTTACTTATAATACCTTTGACATTATCTACCTTTATGGAGTCACTGGGGCTCAACTATATAGGGGCGTGTTTTTCCCGACTCTCAAAATCAGCATCATACTTGGTTCTTTGCAATCACTAGAAGACATAGCTTTTATATTGGAACATGTTTTACTGTGCGCAGACACAGGATCCACAGTCACTGGGGCTCAACTACATAGGAGCGTTTTTTTGGCTCTCTAATTCAGCCTCATACCTGTTTCCTTGCGACTATTAAAACACATAACTTTTGTATCTGAACACAATGTCACAGTGTTTTTTTACCCTGAAAATCTAGACCCCGCGATCAACGCAGGCACGGAATCTTCCGCTGAGCAGTGTGAGTTAGCGGTACAGTTTCCATGTCACTGCGAGTACCCTTTCACAATGCGCATGATCAAAAAAACAGTCAGGACTCACTCATGCAGCCGCACTGCACTGCGCACAGCCCGGCCCCTATAGGGACGCGGTATTTGCCACGTCCTCCTCATCAAGCAGAGATTCAGTCAGTCAAAATACACTTTATTCGGTTTATAAAAAACCATAAAAGGCCCTAAAATTACAAACAAGATTAAAAATCGGCAATTCATTAATATACAAAGTCAGTGCTGAACCCAGATAAACCATTATACAACATATTTACACAAGTTAAAATCAGTAAAAACAATACCATGGTTAATGTAAAGCATTTGATGGGACCTGTTTATTCTTGATTCTAAATGCTGCCGCTAAGAAACTTGCAACACTAAAAATGATGCGAGTATTGTCCAACATCTGGAGGTAAATAAGTGCAGGCCTGACTTGGATAAAGCCGGCCTCCCTCAAAACAGGTATTAAATATTTCTTCCTTGAGGTGGCTTAAAACCCACAGAACATCATAAAATGCATGGTATCTTGATTAGAAAATTTATCACAATCACAGGGAGGGGCCTCTTCTGGTTTTGCCCATGGTTGATAACAACCTAATGAGTAATGAATCAGGTTAAACCTGAATTTTGTCAATAAAAATCTGTGTAAGGGTTTAGTGACAATTTTAAGGTACGGTTCCAGAGAGGGGGTGATGGTTAACACTAGGTGTGATCTTAACCGCATCGCTGCGGGGGCTTTTCCCGCTGTGTGCGGCATTTTTAAAAATACCACGTTACATGACGAGCTCAGCTCGTCATCAGCATACGAGCGCCGTAGCTGATGACGAGCTGAGCTCCTCATCAGCATCGAAGGGGTTAATGAAGGTTTCGCTAATTCCTTCTCCTCTCCGTCTAAACATACCGTCTCCAAAAAATGACACTTAATCCATTTAACGTCCTCTCTCCTAATGCTGGACGGTGACAAGAAAAGTTCAGGTCTACCCAGATATGCAAAAGTATTTTTTAAGTAGTTCAACCAAGGTATTTTCATTGCATGATCCATGGACGCAACATCCGACAAAATTGCATGGTTCAGGGTTAATTCTGAATTGAGCCATGTTTTCGCCCAGAATACTAGGGGTGCCAATTTCAGTCTGTCCGAGATGTATGACAAGCCCACCTCCGCATGGACGGAAAAAGTAGGGGTGGATTTAGGGACAGAAAGAAAATGTCTTAAGAGTCCATTTTCTACCCTTTGAATTTTATCTTGGGCAACATAACCCCATAAAGCAGACCCATAGGTCGCGATTGGGATACATTTGCTGTTGTAAACTTTCAAAAGGGCCTCCATCGGCCTAGCCCCTAACCTTTTTGAAAAGCCCATCAGGGTGGACGTAGAACGGGCCAGGGATAAGCTCTTAGCCTTAGTCTGGAGAACCTACGACCCCCTCTTGTCGAACAGGACCCCCAGGTAAGGAAAAACTGTAACCCTTGAGACCACCTCCCCCTTACAAATGAACATTTTGGATTTGGGCTTACTTCTCTGTTGGCCTACTATCATAGAGTGGGATTATTTTGCGTTGACTCTTAGGTCAAGGTTCTCCATGAAGGACCCAAAGAGGTCCAGCAGGGTCTGAAGGCCATTACCAGTGCGCGCTATTAAGACTGCGTCATCCGCGTATAGGAGGGCTGGTACATTGGCTCCTCCTACACGCGGGACGTCTGCTCCCCCTACCTCTAGATGTTTTCCCAACCCGTTGATATAAATGGTAAAGAGGAGGGGGGCCAGGATGCATCCCTGGCACACCCCTTTCTCTGATCTAAATCTAGACGTGCACCTGCCTTCCTTGGTAACCCGTACTGTGGCGAATAACTCCTGGTGCAAAGAAGCCATGAAATTGACAAGCAGGGATTCCTTTCAATTGATGGCAGGATAAAAAGCAACTATCGCTGGCTCCACTTACACAACAAAGTCGCAACAGGATCGTTGGTAGCAGGGAGTACCTCTACTCGTGTAAGTAAGGCATAGCCGATGTCAGAGCCCCGGGACTGCCACCACGAAGATTGAGTGAGTATCGCTTTGATATTGAACGGTGTTCCCTCTCTCTTACCCTTGCAGAGTGCTAGTAAGCACAACATCCTAGCAGGCTCATTATGCTGTTGATTTCATCATAGCAAGTATGCATTCCTTTTCCTCCCTCTCACAAGGGTTATTTAGTGCTGATCTAAATATGGGATGACCAAGGCATAATGCAGAAGTCTATATAGAGAGTGTGCTTTATGTTAAGTGTTTGGTATGTCTTGTATGTGTCTTTTTTACAGACACTACACGGATACTGATAGGTTGACCATTACACTGTTTGACTTTCACTTTTACAGGTTACGATTTCTACACCAGGAATATGTGTTTTAAATACCTTTTGCACCCCTGTGTTCTTTTTCAGATTGACGACAAAGGCAGCACATTGTATTTACCCATTTCTACCATAGTAGGCACATTTGGCTATTTCCCACACATAACATTATGTCGAGACAGCATTTAATCTGTCACATGTGAGTTAGGTAGGGATCTGTGCACCCGTCCTTAAGAAGAAGTTTTACGCTTCGAAACATGTCGACGCACACACAGGAGGCTATGTACATCAAATACACATAAAACCTCCATCACACCTTTTTAGGTCTCGCGCCTGCGATGCATATGGCGAAGCCATATGCCATCGCGCAGGCGCGATACTATTGTTGCTGGGTCTGCTTCCCAGGAGACAGGAGATGTCACGCGCACGCTCTGGAAAGCGATCGTCGCCGGCCGCGCGCGCGCGTTTCCCAATCTCCTGTCTCTCTGGGAAGCACACAAGCAAGCCCAGCAATCCCCTTCCCTGCTTCAGAGCCTTCAGTTTCTTCCATACCTTGTTGTTAATGAATCCGCCTCTCCTGACTCCACCCTCGCTCCTCTGACACACCTTGACCCCAATTAAGTGGTTTCCAGGGTTATTTTGCTCCAATTCCAGCACTGACGTTGAAAGAACATACGCTGTGTCCCATTTACGGCATGCTAACTGTCTGGAAATCCACATTCCGGAACTGTACACAGCAAGGATCATTCGGGAATTCAAGCAGAGAATATCAACCAAGATAAATCTTTCAGTGGAAACACAGGAAGCAAAACATATCAAAATGCAGTTTGAAAGGGGCCTGGAGGGAGCTGCTTTACAACACGCTCGCTAGAAGGCACGCTCCTCCTGTTAATTTGAAGGTCACGCATAGGTGTCTGAGCGCAGCTGGGCATTATGCAAGATGCATATCGAGAGGAATTGTCTCCGCGTCTACCTGGAATGAAATCCCTGATGATGTGGGAATAAGCGCCTGTACCTCGAAAGGGTTTAGACATCTCGTCGCCTGAAACTCTTTGAATGCCGCGCTGTGCCGGCCACTGCTCGAATTCTAATAAGACTCGACAAAAGAGGACAGCTTCATGCAGTATTTTTTATTTCTTGAACTTGTTTGTTTTGCTGTAGCCCGACTCAACGGTATATGAGCCTATACATGAGCACCAGTTGCATCACACCAGGACAAATTCATTTTTGTGGTACTCACGGGGAGATTAAATAATTTGCCCAGGATCATAGCATGTTGAGCCACGCTGAGATTCAATCCTAATTCCCCAATCTAAAATTGGCAGCCCGAGCATAAGGGCCACCTCCCTTCCCCCTTAGTCTCTGCTATTGTCTACTGTTTTCTTCTGTAACATTGTGCTCCTGAGCCCCATTACCTTGGCTGCTTCGCAACTCCTAAACTGAGCATCCGGCTGTCCGAGAAACTGCCCCTCATGAGCGGTATCCCTGCACCCCAGCCTTCCTGCGCCCCCACGTATGCATTATTTTACTATTATTCACCCCTCGCCCCCAAAATTGTACCCGGAGCTCCCTACGCCCCACGTGCTGTCCGAGCGCATTTAAACTTCACTGGACTCGTCCCCTCTACCTGCACCTCACAGCTCTCGGGTCGTGGCACGTGTGTGGCCTGAACCTGCACACTTTCAAACGCCACTGGAGGGCACTTGAATCCCCGCGGTGCTATCTCTGGTATTCCATCTCCAATCCTCATTATCTTTGCTTTTGCCTAACACCCCTTTGTTTAATAAATTATATTCCATCTATATCAATTCATGCGATGGCGTTGATGTACTAGTGGGATTATTTTTGTTTGTGTGAAAGATTGGCTGTGTGTTTGTTTATGGAATATGTGGAAGTCTGAGTATGAGAGTTACACGGGTTGTGTGGGACAGTGTATGTGGTATTGAATATGTATGTTTTAACTTAATGTGGAATGATGAACCTGTATTTTTTTTTTGCAAAAATGATCCAGCACACAAATCAATGTATTGAAAATCTGTACAATAGTAGTCACTGTTCATGAGTCGAAAGATGGAAAATAGTAGGCTACATGTGTGAAGAATCAAATAAAGATTGAACTTCTTAAAAACATCCAAAGATTCTGCTACTGAATGATTTTCCATCCTTCGACTCATGAACAGTGACTACTATTGTACAGATTTTCAATATATTGATTTGTGTGCTGGATCATTTTTGCAACAAAAAAAAGGTTCATCATTCCACATTAAATTGTATGTTAGAACAAACTTTTTGTTCTGGGAGGTCTAGGGAAAAGAATCTCCGATCCGTGGCACCATAAACAAGCATTGGCAAAGCCAATAGGTTTCTCCTATGTGAAATCTTTTGCCTTTAGCAATGTTTTTCTTTTTTACATACTGCGTAGCAGTTGAATTTTTGTGAAACATGACTTCATGTAAAAAAAAGTTCTATGATGCGCACACATTTGACTGAGTCATAGTGCTTTTGTTTCTACTATAAGCCATGTTGCACAGCAGCTCAAGTGCTGTGTAATATTTAAAACAATTGACAGAGGCAATAAATTATGTGAAGACGAAACCTGCTGGCTTTGCCATTGCTTGTTTAAAAAGCCTGTGCTACCCACTTTCCACCCGTAGCACGTAAGCTACTGTACACTTCCCCACAGTCATGATGGAGAAATCCCCCACTATAAATCCACTTGCATTGGGCAGAATCCCTTTTATGAATTCCTGGAAGGCATTTTCGACTGTAAACATATGTTTATGGTCAGAAATGCCTTTGTGTGTAACACTGTACTATTTCTTAGACTTGGAGTGTTTTTATTGCTAGAAAATAAACACAGGTAACAATCATCTCTAGCTGTGGCTTCTGAATATTTATTAACATATGTATTTGTTGCATGCACATTGCCTATACATGGCTCGAATTTTCTCAGAATCATTGAAACTAAAAAGTGAGTGCTTCCTTCTTTATGTTGTAGTGAAATTTCTCAAAGAATAACATCAACAATTACGTGTAAAGAAAATAAGTCAAGTTACTTTTTTAATAAACTCTACTCTTCAGCAAAAACTTCAATTGCCAGATGGAATTATGTTATGAATGGATAATTTTTCAACAAGTCCTCGAACAGAGCAGAGACTAAAAGTGTGACTCATTGGCATTTTAAAAAAGAAATACCCAGGGCAAAATTGTTTTTTCTCCTCAATAACCCACTGGGGCAAGGGAGTGGAATGCCAAAGTGACAGTGGTTTATTGCTTCTCTGAAATATTTATGGAACATGTGTCGCTCCTAATATAGGTGTGGCCTAGAGACTCCTGTACGCTGTTTCAATGGCTTCATGTAATCAAACAAAATCATAATAATATATGCATGCATAATTACATAAAGTCTTTTGGTGAGCACTCTTTACCCACTGGCCTGTTCAACAGTCATTTAAATGTTGTTTTCACCCAACACAGCAGGCAGTATTGGACCGTCGGACAGAATACTTCAGCATATTGGTTATCTTGTCCTGGGCTTCTCAGCATTTTCCTGATCACGTGTGCATCACACCGCCACACACCCTCACCCTCACTCACCCTCTCACCCTCACACACCCTCTCACCCTCACACACCCTCTCACCCTCACACCCCCTCACCCTCACACCCCCACACCCTCACACCCCCCAACCCTCACACCCCCTCACCCTCACACACCCTCTCGCCCTCACACACCATAACCCTCACACACCCTCACCCACCCTCACCCACCCTCACCCTCACACACCGTCACCCCCATCACCCTCACCTCGTCACCCTCAACCTCCCTCACCCTCACACCCCTCATCCTCACACCCCTCACCCTCACACTCTCACACCGTCACACCCCCTCAAACTCCCCCTCACAACCCCACACCCTCCCCCTCACACACCCTCACACCCCCTCACCTCCCCTCACCCTCACACCCCCACACACACCCTCACACACCCCTCACCTTCACACCCCTCACCCTCTCTCCCCCTCATCCTCACATCCCCTCACCCTCACACCCCCTCACCCTCACACCCCTTCACCCTCATACCCCCTCACCATCACACAACCTCACACCCTCTCACCCTCACACCCCCACACCCTCACACACCCTCACTCTCAAACACCCTCACAACCCTCACTCACCCTCACACACGCTCACTAACCCTCACCCACCTTCGCCCTCTCACCTTCACACACCTTCACTCACCCTCACCCTCACACACTCTCATCCCCCTCACCCCCACACCCCCTGACACCCTCACTCACCCTCACCCTCCTACCCCCTCACACCCCCTCACCCTCCCACCCTCACACCCCTCACCCTCACTCACACACCCTCATCCTCACACCCCTATTGCCGTTATAAATTACAATAACTTTTATTTAACCCGTTAAGCGCGCCGAAAATTCCGCCCCAGTGCGGACATTCGATTGCGCTAACGGGAATGGAACGTTCAGCGGACGTGCGCAGCACTAGCGAGGTAGTGCACGCGACGACCGCTGAACGTTCCCCGCACTTAAGGGGTTAAGTATTAATTATTGAAAAAAAAAAAACATTGACATTTGTAATATACCAATACACGTAAGTCACGTAAATACAACACATATTGCATTACAAATGCTATAGGTGTCACATTTGCGAAAGTTATAACTATTGGCATTGTAAATGACAAAGCTATTAATTTTGCTATTTTCAAAAACAAAACATAAATAAAAAATGTAATTTACAATACCAATAGCTCAAACTTTCCTAATGCGAGACCTATTGCATTGCAAATGCTTGTTTAACAATACCAGCACGGAGGCATATTAACATTTTTTTTAGTCCTCACTTACCAGGTATTTTTTAAACAATCACTAATCCATTCACTTCTGACCCTACCACTCGACAACCTCACACACCACACATAGAGAATACATCAGTGCTCCCTCGTATTCGTTGGTTAGCAGCACGCCGCGTTCCGTAGAGGGACGCGAAGACCCCTATGATGAAGCATGACACCAAGAGCCCTTTTGGTGCGTGAGGGGTATTTAAAAAACACAAAGTGCTTCCCACCACTGTAGGAAACACTCCCCCCTTTCTTATAAACCTGTTCCCTTTCTCCTTCGCCTATCATTCATGGGTGGCTTCTCGATGTTCTTTAACTGTTATTGGGGAGACTGAATCCGCCCGAGTGTCCATGAGGACACAATCTCTCTCCGCTCACTCCTTTGATTTACATGGAATACATTTTATGTCAAGCCAGAGGCTCCGATTATGCTTCTCATTTCTTTTTATCACTTTATTCACAGCAGCCAATGAAGAAAAGATTGAATAACACTACCCATGAACACCAACATGTCACATGACCAACCGTAGAGCACAGCCCTATATAAACCCTAACGCACAAGTTACTACTTGTGTAACGATATATCTGTAAGAGACATTAGTTAGTGATAGATTCCTTACCTTAGAATATCCCCAGGCGTCAGACTGGATCCGGAAATTTTTGCGTAGCAATACCCCTGCGCGCTGTTAGGCGTCGTCTGCGGCTCCGCGTCCGTCGTCGGCGTCGTGAGCGCCGGGATGACGTCATCGGAGTATATAGACGGCGCCCATGCGCGCTGACGTCAGTTCTGATAACACAGCTTTTCCGCGCCAGATACGCAGAGCCATGATAGAACTAACACTGGTGCCATGAAACTAGGGCCCTGAAAGGGGATGACCTTAACCCTAAATATCGGTTCGCAGAACGGGGAGGATGGGAGGGCGGTAAGGAATCTATCACTAACTAATGTCTCTTACAGATATATCGTTACACAAGTAGTAACTTGTGCATCTGAAAGAGACACGTTAGTGATAGATTCCTTACCTTAGAATAGATACCCCAGCAATACCAACCCCGCGGTGGTGGGTCTGCGAACCAATATCACACCAGAAAGTCCTGGAGGACGGAACGGCCAAAGAAGCCATCCCTCCGGACTTGACTGTCCAGGCAGTAGTGTCTTGCGAACGTGTGCAGCGAGGCCCACGTGGCTGCCTGACAGATGTCCTGCAGGGGGACACCGCGGCCCAGGGCAGTTGTCGTTGCCGTGGCCCGAGTGGAGTGAGCCCGCAATCCAGCCGGGGGCTCCTTCCTCGCCATGGAGTAGCATGCTTGGATGCACAAGATGATCCACCTGGAGATGGTCCTCTTGTGTACAGCCTTTCCCTTCTTCGCGCCCACGTAACCAACGAAGAGTTGGTCATCCACCCGGAATTGGCGAGTGCGGTCCAAGTAGTAGGAGAGCGCACGTTTTGGATCCAGACGGTGGAGCCTCTCCTCCTCTTTCGAGGGATGCGGAGGCGGAAAGAAGGTGGGCAAGGTGATGGACTGCCCGATGTGGAAGGCCGTGACAACCTTGGGCAGAAAGGAAGGTCGTGTACGCAACACCACCTTATCAGGGTGAACAGACAGGAAAGGCGGAGAAGAAGAAAGAGCCTGGAGCTCACTCACTCTCCTGGCAGAGGTGATGGCAACCAGGAAGGCCGTCTTCAGCGTAAGGAGGCGAAGAGGACAGTTATGAAGTGGCTCAAAGGGAGCACACATCAGATAGGTGAGAACAAGGTTCAAGTCCCACTGGGGCATCACGAAGGGAACAGGAGGGAACATGTGTGTGATGCCCTTCAGAAATCTACTCACTATAGGGGACTTGAACAAAGAAGGCTGATCAGGTAGCCTCAAGAAGGCTGAAAGAGCAGAGAGATACCCTTTAAGAGTGCCCAGAGCAGAGCCCTGCTGGGCAAGGGAAAGAAGAAAGAGCAGCACTTCCGAAAGGGGTGCAGAGAGGGGATCCACAGCCTTTGCTGCGCACCATGCCACAAATCTATTCCACCGGCAGGCGTATACCGACTTAGTGGAGGGACGCCTGGCTGCCAGAATGATGTCACAGACTTCGGGAGGCAAGTCAAATGGCCTCAACTGCCGCCGCTCAATCTCCAAGCTTGTAGGTGGAGACTGGACAGGTTCGGGTGCAGGACCGTCCCCTGCTGCTGCGACAGAAGGTCCTCCCGAAGAGGCAGACGAATCGGGGGATCGACTGACATGCTGAGTAGCTCGGGATACCAGTATCTTCGAGCCCAGTCCGGAGCCACAAGGATAACCTGGGCCCGGTCGCGCTTGATCTTCTTCAGCACTCTGGGCAGAAGTGGTATAGGCGGAAAGGCGTACAACAGGCCGCAGCTCCACTCGCGACGAAAAGCGTCTCCGAGCGAGTGCCGCCTTGGAAACTCCAACGCGCAGAACTGCTGACATTGCGCGTTCTCTTCTGTGGCGAATAGATCTAACCAAGGCTCTCCCCACTGTCGAAAGAGACCTTGCGCCACGTCCGAGTTCAGACGCCATTCGTGATCCATCATGCACCGGCGGCTGAGTTCGTCCGCCCTGGCATTCAGAGAACCTGCCAGGTGTTGAACCACCAGAGTCACGCCCTGATGTTCCAGCCACTGCCAGAGGCGCAGAGCCTCCTGGCAAAGGGTCCACGACCCCACACCGCCCTGTTTGTTGCAGTACCACATGGCGGTGGTGTTGTCGGTGAACACTTGCACCACGCTCCCCCTGACAGAGGGGAGGAATGCCTTCAGTGCAAGACGAATCGCCCGCAGCTCCAGAAGGTTGATGTGGAGCCGGGACTCCGCCGGAGACCAGAGGCCTCTGATCTCCGCCTCTCCCATGTGGCCTCCCCAGCCCTGGAGGGACGCGTCCGTCACAACTACGTGCTCCGGCTGGGGTAGAGAGAGAGGTCTGCCACTGACCCAGTCGCGGTCCGTGAGCCACCACTGCAGTTGTCTCGCAGTGCCCTCCGAGATCAGGACATGATCGGACAGGTTGCCCTGATGCTGGGCCCACTGAAACTTCAGGTCCCACTGCAGAGCCCGCATCCGCCACCTGGCGTGACGCACCAGAAGGATGCAGGAGGCCATCAGTCCCAGAAGCCGCAGCGTCAACCTGACCGAGACCCGGGATAACGGCCCGAAGACAGGAATCAGAGCCTGAATATCCCGAACCCGCTGCTCGGGTGGGTAAACCCGAAACTGCGCCGAGTCGAGAACCGCTCCGATGAAAAGGAGCTTCTGAGAGGGACACAGGTGTGACTTCGGCACATTGATGGAGAACCCCAGCAAGTGCAGGAGGTCGGCCGTAGTCTGGAGGTGGCTGACGACTGTCTGGGGCGAGCCCGCCTTCAACAACCAGTCGTCGAGGTAGGGGAAGACTGACACCCCTTGCCTGCGCAGATGGGCTGCGACCACCGCCATCACCTTCGTGAACACCCGTGGGGCGCTGGTAAGGCCGAAGGGGAGCACGGTAAACTGAAAGTGCTCGTGGCCTACCGTGAACCGCAGGTAACGCCGGTGGGCCGGCAGGACGGGGATGTGGAAATAGGCGTCCTGCAAGTCCAACGCTACCATCCAGTCTCCTGGGTCCAGGGCAGCCAGGACCTGAGCCAAAGTGAGCATCTTGAACTTCTCCGTACGGAGGAAGCCGTTCACGTTCCGCAGATCCAAGATAGGGCGTAGGCCCCCTTTGCCCTTCTTGGGTACCAGAAAGTAGTGGGAGTAACAGCCACGTCCTACTTCTGGCCCAGGAACGCGCTCGATGGCCCTCTTGGCCAAGAGGGCCGAAACTTCCCCTTGCAGAAGTCGCAAGTGATCCCCCGACACACGGTGGCATTGAGGTGGCATGGATGGAGGGGAAGACTCGAAGGGGAGGGAGAAACCTCTTCGGACAATTTGCAGCACCCACCTGTCCGAAGTGACTGTATGCCAGTGGGAGAGGTGATGGCGAACCCTGCCTCCCACAGGCGTCACATGGGCCTGAAAACTCGGACTAGGAAGGTTTTGAGGCGGGGGCTGCTGAGGGAGGTGTGGACTGGCCTCGCCGCTGGCCCCGACCACCGCCACGGCGGTTCCCACGGCCGCCACCGCGTTGCTGAACATTCTGCGGCGCGTGGCTGACGGTCCGTGGTGGGGCGCCCCTTCCGTGGCCACGAAAGGAGCGAAAGGCACCCGATTGCTGGCGTGGGGCCGCAAGGCCCAAGGACTTGGCCGTGGCCCTGGAGTCCTTAAAACGTTCCAGCGCATGGTCTGCCTTGTCGCCGAAGAGGCGACGGCCATCAAACGGCATGTCCAGGAGAGTGGCCTGGACATCGGCCGAGAAATTGGCGGACCTCAACCAGGCGTGGCGTCGAACCGCCACCGTCGTTGCCATCGCCCTGCCCAGTGAGTCCGTGGTATCCAGCCCACACCGGATGGAAAATCGTGCCGCATCTCGGCCGTCCGCAAGGGTTTGGCTGAGTTTAGCCCTGACCTCCTCAGAGCATTGTGGCAGCACCTCCGCAACCGTGTCCCACAGAGTGTGGGTGTAGCGGCCCAAGAGACAGTTGGTGTTGACTGACCGGAGCCCTAGGCTCACAGACGAGAAGACCTTCTTCCCGAACTGCTCATATCTCTTGGATTCCCGATCGGGCGGGGCCGTCGGGAATGCGGTCTGGGAAGTGGAGGCCTGGATGACCAGGCTCTCGGGGGTGGGGTGGGTGGACAAAAAGCAAGGGTCGCCCGGTGCCGGGCGGTAGCGTCTGGCCACGTTCCTATCCACAGGGGGACCTGTGGCGGGCTTGGACCAAGTGCCCAGCAGAACGTCACACAAGGCCTCATTGAACGGCAGAAGGGGCTCCGCGGAGCCGGACTGCTGTTTGAGCACCTCAGTGAGGAGATTAGTCCTCACGGCCGCGACGGGGAGCTCAAGGTTTAGGGCCTTAGCTGCCTTCGTCAACACTACGCTGTAAGCAGAACCCGCCTCCGAAGCCACAGTCGGGGGCGATGTAAATCCAGTGTCTGGCGAGGTGTCAATACCACTGGCCTCCCCAAGCTCATATGTCCAGTCCTGATGTGACTGGCAATCACGTGCCAGAGGGTCCTCGGACCCCTCCCATTGCTCCTCGTCACCCAGCTCCTGGAGACCAGGATGAACAGCCAGGGCCTCCTCGTGGAGATAGAATTCTCCGACGGCCGACGGAATCGGCGCCCAACGGCGCCCCTCCGACGCCTGAGGCGGACCGTAGGAAGCATTGGGGTCGGCAACCACTACGGCTGCCGGGGACGACACCTGAAGGGACGGCGCCGGTGAGGTCGTAAGGTCGACCGGCGAGGTCCCGGATCCGGAGCCGGATCCAGCGAGGTCGCGCGGCGCCGGGACCGAAGTCGCCAGCGGCGCCGGGCCCGAAGCACCCGACGTCGTCGGGGCCGAAGCGCCCGACCCGGAAGGACCTCCAGACGGAGCCGATCGGCCCGAAGGCGCCACGGGAACCGACTGAGGAGGGAGGGCCCTCATGGCCATGAGGTACCTCTCGACCTCCTCCTGCGACGCGCCGTGCCCAGGGACCCGAAGGTGTGGGGCAGGCGGCGACGCTTGCGACTCCCGCGGAGCCGCGTGGGCGGTGTCGCCCGAACCCCCGGCCGCATCGAGCGAGCGTCGGGGCGGGTCGGAGGACCGATGGTGGCGCTCCGACCTCTCATGCCTCTTACCTGAGGACTTGGATCCAGACGATCGGTGACCACTCCCGGAGCGTCGATGACTCCGACCTCGCGACCTGTCCCTCGACCTCCCGTGGGACCGGGACCGGGACCTGGAGCGGCGCGGGGCCGACTGCCTCAGCTCGAGACGCTTGCGGGACCGCTCCCGCCTAGCCTTCGACGTCAGGGCCCGGCAGTCGTCACAGGTTCGATCGTCGTGGTCGAGGCCTAAGCACTTCAGGCACCGGCGATGGGGGTCCGTGACCGACATGAGTCGGCCGCACTTCGAGCAAGGCTTGAACCCGGGCATCCCTGGCACCGATAGTCGAGAATCGACTAAGTAGAGGATCAAAAAGATCAAAAAGTTTTCAGTCAAAAAGTGACTGGGGGTAGAGCTTCTTCCGGATCTGCGCTAGCTGGCGCGGAAAAAAGAAGAACTGACGTCAGCGCGCATGGGCGCCGTCTATATACTCCGATGACGTCATCCCGGCGCTCACGACGCCGACGACGGACGCGGAGCCGCAGACGACGCCTAACAGCGCGCAGGGGTATTGCTACGCAAAAATTTCCGGATCCAGTCTGACGCCTGGGGATATTCTAAGGTAAGGAATCTATCACTAACGTGTCTCTTTCAGATTAAGGTAACAGAGTCCTTTTTCTTTGCTGCTCTGCAGCCAGTTACTTGCTCTTCCATTTTACTCATATTTAAACTTCTTGATTGGCGCAGTGTAATAATTGATTATATTTGGTACTATATGGATGTTTCGTGTTTTGGCGCATACTGCTCTTTATTGCGTTTAGCGATTTCGGAATTAATCATTTGTGGTTGTAGATTTGTGCCCCATTTACTCTGACTTTTTCACCTCGGGCTCAGAAGTTGGCCCGCTTCCTTGTCAAGTCAGGACAGCGCTTGTGCGTGCGGTTACATTGGGAGCGCATTGCCTCCTGACAGGGCACCTTGCAACTGCGTCTTTGACTCCGGTGGATAGGGAGAGGGGAGCAGGGACATGCGTTGGGTAGACGCACAGTCCTCTTTCAAGATTCACGAGCGGAGCACCCCGCGCATGCGCGGCAGCCATTTTGCTGCCTTACATTCACTCGAAAGGCTTATACGAGCACAGGAGCAGCGTGAAACTGCTTGATTGTCCTAAACCCGTGTGTTTTTTGCTCCCAGTGACGTCCTGCAAGTTCAGATCTGCAGGGCTGTATAATATTTGCATACGCTTTGCCTAGAGTGTTGTGGCAAGGCCTCCCTCCACCTCATATCCTTCTTATATTTGGCTTGCATAGGGTTGTTCCACTCCCCCTTGATATATATAGTTTTGCTCCTGTTCTAGGGTATTAACCACATATTTGGTCATTGCTCCTCCTTCAACTGGGATATTACAGCAGCACTGCAGATTCTCATCATGGCAAAGTATTACTACGATGAGGAATATTTTGAAGAAGAACCCTCAAGGTCTTTGGAGCAGGATCTTGTTAATGCACTAGATGCAGGGGTGCAACATTATGTTAACAAATCCCTAGTGCGAGTCATAGAGCCTTTGAAGCGCAACCTTTTTGGAGCCCCCACGCTGCAGACTTCACAAAACAGCCCATGAGCAGATGGACTCTCCAGATATTTCCAGTTAGAACATGAAGACTGAACTGGTCAAGGTTAGTTTAATGTCCCTGCATTGAGGGGGGGGCGGTGGTGCTTGTGTAGGAGAGTAGGATCTGCTTACTATGGTTACCCCCACTTTTTCCTGTGCTTTACTGATTTATCGACTTTAGTCTGGCTGGAACCCTGCTAACCAGGACCCCAGCCTAGCAGCTTCCTCTCTAAATTGATTGCATGTACATTAGGTACATTCCAGATTGGTTACGGGGTTACCCTTGTGAGTCCCTAATATATGGTACCTTATGTACCAAGGGCATAGCTACTTCAGATGCCTACCAGGGGCTGAAGCATGTATTATGCCACCCATGGGAAGCCTTCCAAAATGGCACCCAGGTCTGCTACTGCAGCCTGGATAAGGTGGTACTTGTACTCCTTACTTAGATATAGTATACCTATATCTACCTATATATACAGACACATACAAACCTATATGTCACTCCTATGGCAGGCCTTGACAATCCTGAAGGCAGAGTGCTTGGTTTTGTGTGAGAGGGTGCCCAAGCATGAGCTGAGCCCCTCTGCAGATTTCGGAATCCCTTCCTTATAGCTGTTCTGTGATACAGCCATACCATATACTCTTAGATGCATTATAACCTTGCGGTAAATGCTAACTTTAGAATGGCTGCATCAAAACATGTCGTGTTTGGTGTCAAACACTTTGGAATACTACCCTCTGCCAGTCCTGGCGGCGGGGGTAGCATTCCACCCTTCTAGAGGGAGAAGACATGTACACCTTTACCTGACTGGTAGAAGTTTAACGGAGCCCCAGCATCACAAAATGGATGCTGCTGCCACAGACACAGGCTTTAGTGCATTGGGGCAGGGTGGGTGCATTCAGTGAATGCTTTTCAGACAGTGCCTGGGGCACACAAGGTGTCCCTGTGCATACCCCAGTTCAAACAGATTGCTGGGGCACTTAGCCCCAGCTTTGGCGCGAAACTGGACAAAGGGGAAGGGGTGTAACAAAGCCCTCCCCATGTCCTCTCATAGGTAGGACCTTAGAGTTAGTCCACCACCTAAACTTTAAAAAAAAAATCTTTTTTATTAACAAACGACAAAGAAAAGCATCAGGTGACATTAGCATCTCTTACAGTTTCATAAGTACATCTCCATACATTCAAATAATAAATTCAAAATATGGGTAATGGATCAAGGGGACACATGCACCTCCACCTTCTCTGGACAAGCCGGGGGTACACATACATCTCCTCAGTAATGATTCCAAGCCTCCCGGACCTTCCCCCATTTGCCGGGGCACCCCCTTGCCATGTATGCCGACCTCTCCCTGAACTTGCACCAATCCAAGTCCTCCACCCACTTCTCGACTCGGGAGGCTGGCTGGCTCCCCACAACTGGGCGATATTACGCTTGGCTACCATACATGCTAATGTAACCCATTGCTTCCTATAGGCATTCAGGTCTGTGGGTTCCCAAATGTTCAGGATGCACCTGCGTGCATCCGGCTGCATCACCACCCTCAAGACATCTCGTAGCGTGTCATGGTTCTGCCCCCAATACCCCTGCAACCAAGATACAATGCTACAAAATATGCATAAACGTTCCAAGCTCCTCTCATCCCCTCCCACATTTCCCACCCTCTGAGCGACCCATGTGGACCAGACGGGGCCCGTAATGTACTACCTATGGAGAATCTTTAGTTGTACCAGCCTAAGCCTCATCTGTATCGCTACCACCCGTGGAGAGGAGACCGCCTCCTGCCAGTCCTCATCATCCAACTCTATCCCATCCTCAACCCATTGTGTTCTTAAAGGTATCAGTGGGTTCTCTGTATGGTTAATAAGCTTCTTGTATATTAAGGAAAAGGTGTTCTCAGGGAGGTGGCTGTCTAATACCAGATCTTCAAGGGGGGAGGCGTCAGGAAGTGGCGTGTCCTTGGGGATGTTTCCAAGCAGGGCTTGCCTGATCTGGAGGTAACGGAAGTGTTCACGGTCGTGAAGGTGATACTGTTGCTTGAGTGAGCTGAATGTGTGTACCGTGTCTTTCCCCCAAACATCTTTGATCTGTGTAATCCCAATTAGGTCCCACTTATCAAACCCCTTAGACTTCCATAGACTCCCCAATTTCTCCGAACTCCATAACGGGGTTGCAAGCTTGAGCCTTCCCTTCCACTTCAGGTGTCTATTAGCCGCGTGCCATACTTGAACGGCATGCGCCGTTGGACCCGCGAGGGGGAACCGGCGAGGTCCAGCATAAAGTGCCCTAGTGAGATCGCCGCCCGGTACTTGCCAACGGTCCATAGCATACCCCGGGCCCCGGGGGGCCCTTATTTAGCATGATTTACCTCTGCTAGCTGGGAGGCCCAGTAGTATTTCCTTAAGTCTGGCAGTCCCATCCCCCCATCATACCAGGGGAGGGTGAGTTTAGAGAACGCTATGCGAGGTTTACCGTCCCAGAGGAACTGCCTCTGAAGAGCCTCCACTTCCCTAAAGTAGGATGCGGGCACGGAGTCCATTGTGTACTGGAGTGCGTACAACAAACTGGGAAGGGCCATCATCCTAAACAGCACCGCCCTACACAGAAGGGAGAGCGGAAGCGCCCTCAAGTGCGCCACGTCCCCTTTAAATCGAGTCGGGGGGGCGGGCGAGATTATTAGTAAATCGAAGTTTCGGGTCAAGCGTGACATAAATGCCGAGGTACCTAAACCCTATTGGCTCAATTTGTATTGGACAGTTCCACGGGACAACCAGTGTGTCACCCGTAGGGACGAAAAGCACTGACTTTGACCAGTTTATTGAGAAACCAGAATATCTACCAAAGATAGCAAGCACGTCAAGAAAACAAATAATGGATCCCCTCGGGTTGGTAAGGTAGAGCAGAATATTGTCAGCGTATATTGAGATTTTGTCTTCCTATTCCAACGTCCATCGCAGTCCACGGATCCCCCGATCCCACCGGACCCACGCCGCCAAGGGCTCCAAGGCCAAGGCAAACAGAAGCGGGGACAGGGGACATCCCTGTCTCGTGCCCCTGCCAAGGAGAAAGTCGGTAGACTTTCGATTATTCACCACTACTCTGGCCAAGGGCTGCGCAAACAGTTCACAAGCTCTGGACCGAAAACCCAACTTCCCCAGTACTGCGAATAAGTATGGCCACTCAACCCTATCAAATGCCATAGTGGCATCCAAGGATACCAGTACCGCTAGCTCTTGAATCGTTGGGGTCCTGCCCAGCACCCTATGCAACCGATGCAGATTTAGAGCTGTATTTCGGCACGCATAAAGCCGGACTGATCCAGATGTATCAAGGTGGTGATGACCTTAGCCAATCTCGTGGCCAGCAGCTTCACCAGAACTTTAGGCTCCCCGTTAAACAACAAGATGGGTCTGTACGACGAACAGAGCATCTTGGGCTTACCCGCCTTATGGATAACCACTATGTTTGCCACCCGCTGGTCATATGGAAGCTGTCCTTTTTCTCTGCATTCTATCAACATGGAACGGAGAAATGGGGCAAGCCTGTTTGCGCTCAATTTATACAGTTCTATGGGAATCTCGTTCGGGCCTGTGTCCTTCCCAGAGTGTACTCCTCTGATGGCCTGCGCCACCTCGTCATCCGTGAGGGTGGACTCCAAATACTCCCGGTTTTCGTCTGACAACGTGGGCATTTGGAAGTCTTTTATCATTGCGCTGTTATCTGCCTCTGTATAAACCCCACCCGAGGTATATATCACATTGTAGTACTCCGCAAACCTATCCGCTACGGCCTGCGGATCCGTGGGTGTACTGGAGTCCTCTTCCTGTATTTCTGGTATGAGCTGCGATGCCCACTCACCCTTTTCAAGCCACGCTATCAGTTTTACGGCTTTATCGCCGTGTTCGTACACCCGGTTCTGAGTCTCCTCATTCTGCACTCTAGCCTTGTCTCTAGAAAGGCCCTTATACTCGTCCTGTCATAATTTAAGCTGGTGTCCCTACGGGGTCTCTCTTAATCATTGAAGAGGGAGAAGGAAAAGATATGTGATCCATCCAGTTTCCTTGAAATGTAATCTCATGAATCAATTTGGGGGGGGAAGGATAACTTGTCCTGCTAACCTGGATTTTCAGGTAAGTGGGATGTCCCTCGGTAAAAAACCCTCATACACGCGAGTAGATGTTATCTGGTAGCGGTATATCTTAGTTCTCCGCTATATTACTCTCGTGTCTGCATAATCACGGGGTTAGTAGGTATGTAGCCTTCACCCGGAGGTAGTAACCCAAGGTTAAAAGCAGTAGTGTCCAGTGAAAAGTGGTGATGGTGAGATTAAAGTAACTCGGACAGCCAGATTGCTGTATTTATTGTTCTGGATTCGAGTTAGCAATGAAAATACGCTAGATATGCGTTACGAGAATTGTTAAGATTCTCACGTTAACAATTTTCGTGAGGTTAAAAGGTCGACATGTTTCTGCCCTAGTCACCTCTGTAGGTCAGTGGGCTTTCTTCAGGACTGTGTGATGTGTGAATTGAAAAGGTACGTATTAGTCCTTTAACTCCTTGGAGGTCAATATTGTGCCTGTAAATACAAACGGTGTAGGTAACCTTAGGGGGGGGGGGGTTTGGACATGTACATACATTGGTGTGCAACAATTAGACAGTGCAATAAAAAGCAGTACTCTGTCGATCACTACTAAAGCAGTAGAAACCACATACTCAAATGATTGGCTAGGACTATGCACATTATTTGTTAAATACGTACTATTGGTTAATTTCTGTTAAGAAGGTGCAAATGGGACACAGTTTCGCATAAAGAAACGGCTGCATTTTCTCATGCTTTCTCAATTTCTAAAAATTACAGTCAAAGCCACATATTCAATTGTCTGGTTTGTTATTTTGAATATTGCGCATTGTCTTGTATCTGATTAAGAGTGGTGTTCTCAGTGGTACATCACTCTGAGTGCTATTGATGCTACTCGCTGTATGGTATTCGTAAAATTCATTCTAAGCGTGTGATTATATTGGTCCACGCTGTGGTTGGAGCTCACTTTCTATCGTATATGCGTTATTTGTAACTTATCCGGTGTCAGGTTATTACGAGACTCTGTTTTGTCTCAACAATGTTCACAGTGTTTAGCAATATCCATCACTGTCTTGTTGCCTTATATGTGAGCTGACTCAGTGATGTAAGAATGCTCAGATATTTGACAAATCAGAGTAGGTTTTATAAAACTTGTAGGGAAGTAGGCTTTACATTGTGCATTCCGCTGTGAGCACGGGAAAATGAATTGTCCCACTAACATACACTTAAACGCATTTAAACGATTGCCCAAAGATGTACATTTTCTACTACGTACCTCCGCACATTGAATAAGTGCTTCCTCAGGTACCAGGGAGTCTGTAGGAGGGGGGCCCTTTACTAAAAATAAGGGTCAGATATTAGAAATATGTTACTTATCCGTGTAAATGCCACGAAAACCCTCCGTCTTCGCGTGTACCTGTGGCTCGGCGCCCCCTGCGCTGCTTGTGCTGACGCTGCCGTCCTGGACCCGGTAGGGTTAACGGGCTGCAGCGCTTTGTTATAATACTTCCCTGATGTGGGAAGTGTAAAAAGACTATGGCTTTAAGAGGTACTTAGTATCGGAAGGGGGCTGTTCTATGTGCCATAATAAAGTTTTTTGCCTCAAAGGAGTTTTATTTAGTGCTGTGACCTCTTGTTCGAATTTACTCAATTTTCACATGGCTTTGTTTTTTATTCTTGAGATTGTCAGTAAATAGAGGCTTTTGTTTTTTAGGTCTATTCAAGAATCGTCACGTGATGAGCTGGGCAATAAACCTTGCTAAGGTGGTATTCTAATACATAGATTGTGTGTTAATTAAACTATTATGTGCGTGCCAGTTAACTGTATGTAAAACTGATCTTCATTCATCATATAACCACTTAATTTAGGATGGCTGATATTAGGGGTTTAAATGTACATCAGGATTCGCTTGACTGTTGGGTGGTTGTTGGTAACCTAAGTTGTTATACTGCTTGTCGCCCGCAGTCTATATGGAGGATGTTGAGACTATTAATTCTTTTATAATCATCTGTTCAAACTGACCCATGGAATGCTGTCATTGAGACCTCGTATATCGGTGCCCAGTCTATGTACCCACCTCTGTTCTTCTTCGAAGAGGATGCGATCTGCTTTGTGGTCCTTGGTTTGTAAAGTTTCCAGAATTACCCATTGAAGGTCGTCCACTGTGTGGCCTTTTTCCAGGTAGTGCGTCGCCATTTTGGTTGTTCCTTTTTTACATTTGACATTGCTGCGATGCTCGATGATTCTCTGTTTTGCTTTTCTGCACGTCATGCCTATATAAACCAAGTTACATGGGCATGTAATCATGTATATTACATGACTTGTGTTGCAATTAGTATGATTCCAAAGGGTCCATCTCAGATTCGGTAGGAGCTGTAATTCTTTTGTGGGTTTAGTTAGTGGGCAGGATCCACATGGAAAATGCCCCATAATAGGTGGAAGATTCCACAGTGTGATTTGGTTCTGTGGTGCAGTAGGTTTGGGTCTCGTGTGGACCAGTAGATCTTTCAGATTTCTTGTTCGTTTACTGGCGAAACGTGGTTTCGGCCAAGAGAGGTTTGCAGAGGTAAGGATCCTCCAGTGTTTATTTATGATTTTCTTGACTTTGTTTGAGGCTGGACTGTATGTTGTTACGCATGTGAGTAGGTCTTCTTGAGGGGCTCTGATGGTTGTTTCCAATAAGCCTTCTCGGTTTTGATTCCTTGCTCTTTTTTTGCATGTGTTGATCACTCTTTTGGGGTAATTTCGTGCTTCTAGCTTTTTACAGAGGTCGTTGGCTTGAGACTTATAGTCTTTGGTCTTGCTACAATTCCTCCATAGTCGGAGGAACTGGCTGTAGGGGAGATTTTCCCGCAAAGGACGGGGATGATAGCTGTTAAAGGACAACAAACTATTTTACGCAGTGGGTTTGAAAAAAGTCCTAGTGTGCAGAACATCATTCTCGACATAGATGGTTATGTCTAAAAAGTCTAGGCTCTTTTTGTCGGCAGTGTAAGTGAATTTCAGCCACTCGTCTTGTGTGTTTAGCCATGTATGGAAATCGATTAGACTTTCCATGTCACCTTGCCAGATGAGCAGAATATCATCTATGTAACGCTTCCAGAAATAAATCTGGTGATGGTAAGGGTTTTCTTGGTTATTGATGATCAATTTCTCAAAATTACTCACATAAAGTCCTGCCACACTGGGGGCAAATGTGCTGCCCATAGAAGTTCCATGGCATTGTCTGTACATGGTGGTATTATACGCAAAAAAAATTCTGTCAATGTAAGTCTACAGCACTCCAAGACAAAATGTCGTGGAGTTTTATAGTGCCATTCCGTATCGAAGAGTAGGTTCTCTAAGGTATTCAGGGTCTTTTCTTGTGGCAAACTCGTATAAAGGCTTTCTACGTCCATCCCTACTAAGATCATTGTACTTTCAGAGTAGTTTACTTGTGTTAGCTGGTTCAAGAGGTCTCTCGTATCTTTAAGGTAGGTTGGAGTCTGTTGTATTAAAGGTTTGAGATATTCGTCAGCAAATTGAGAGAGTGGTTCCGGCACAGACCCAATGCCAGAAACAATGGCTCTGCCAGGGGGAGGGCGTGCTTTATGAGTTTTTGGGAGGGAGTAAAAATAGGGAGTGTGAGAAGTTGGCCCGATATGCAGCGTTCGCTATTCTAGCGACCGCTATGTATCGTTCCAAACGACCCTTATGGTGATTGGTTGTAAGTCAACCTATAGACCAGCTATCCTAGTAGCGTGGATACGAGCAGTCTAAGGCTAAAGACTCGAGAGGGCGCGTTAAGCCAGCTGTTTACCACACATGTACCCCTTGAACACCAAGTGAAAGGACACCACACAAGTGTTATGAAAATAAACAGGATATTTATTAAGATTCACAACAGCCATGTACTCTTTATGAGGACAGGGTACTAAGCACAAACCAAATCTCTTAGGAAAATACTTCAAGTGCACAATTAAAACAAGTGTCCGAGGACACGGAAAGTTTAAGGTCTCGGGCGGACCCGATAAGGCAAGTCGGAAGCGAGGGACTCGGGACCCTAGAGTAAAGAGGCTATGCAGGCACCGAAATGCCGAGTTACCTAGCCACGAGGGCTGCGGCTGCACAAGTCTTACAGGCGTCGGGGTCTTCGCTGATGAGCCAGGAGCCGGAAGAAAAGGAGTTGCTGGCCGGCGACCAGTGATGAATAGTTCGTAGGGATCCAAGCCTGGATCAGAGATTGATGATACCTGAAAGCAGAGGGGACCAAGTTCGTACTACTAGCCAGTAGTCAGAGGGTACCAGGAAGGCACCGGTTGGCCGTCACCTCGACCAGGTGAGTGGGCGACGCTAGGCTCTGCAGTCTCACGGACCAGGAGGCGTTGTCGGCGACCACGGTGGAGGTGCGAGCTGTCCCACGAAGGATGATGCTGTCGGCGTCGCTGGGCCCAGGATGGGACAACAAGCCTTGGCAGATCTCAGGGCCACGTGGTGGGCCTAAGATGGCGTCTTGAGTGGACCAGGAGGGTCCGGGGTGCTTCTCGCAAAGATGGAAGCAAGGGCCAGTCTGGAGCAACCAGACCAGCAGTGTTGATTGTCGGATGTCGTCACAGAAGGGCACAAGCCAGCGGCTAGTGACCAGACAACGTGCTGAGCAGCGAGCAGAAGGGCCCCACGCAGATCGTGGAGATGCTGGGAGACTGCACTTCGGTGCTGGAGCGGCTCAGGGTCGGGGTTTCTCGGACCCCAGAGCACTCACCAGAGAAGTGCTTCGATGGTCGTGCTGGTTAAGAGCGTGCAGGTTCTGATGATGGCCGGTCCCTCGAGGTCTCGTCGCACCCACAGTTCACAGCTGAGCTGATGACGTGGGTAGAGGTCAGAGGTGCCAGGGAAGCCGGTTCTCGTCGAGCTGGGCCGTCGGATTCCTTGAGGAAGGACTTACAGCAAACCGCAGAGTTCTTAGATGGTGCCCGCTGATGCAGGGTGACTACTCCTTAGTCACAAGGGAGAAATCTTGAGAAGAGTCTCGAATGTCCTTTCGTAGAAAGTAGTTCTTGATTCAAAGATGATCTAATTTGGAAGGGTCCCCGCTCCGGTCTTTATCCTAAAGAAAGGGGTGGGTACATGACTAGGTCCTGCCCTAAGGGTGGGACCAGGAAGGGGGGTAGTTACACCCCTCTCCCCTGCCGGACTTTCCCCAGGCCAGGGCTGGCGCCCCTGGAACTGGTTCTGACCGGCAGATGCGTAGTGAGCACCGGGGTGCCACTCCGCAGTCACCTTCTCGCAAAAGCCCTACCTACCCAGAATACACAAACCCTGTCTGGGACGGTGCGAACACCGCCCTCGACAGGAAACCCTTTGTCCAAGCGCTCCTCGCTGGAAGGACTCCCAGCAGCAGGAGGTCAGACTCGTGTCTGTGGTGGCAGCATCCATTTTGTGGAGCTGAGGCTTTAGTTAACTTTAACCGGGGTTCACAGTTACGTACATGTCGTGTCCCTCTAGAAGGGCGGAATGCTAACCTCGTCGCCAGAGTTGGTGAGAGGGCAGCATCCCGATTCGTATGACACCTTACTCGACATGCCTTGATAACGCGACACCGAAGTTACCGATGTGGTACGCGTTATCATGGAACAGCCACTGGGTCTTGATTCCGCAAGCTGCAACCGGGCTCGGCTCGGGCCAGAACCTAGTTCACACGAGCCCACGCACTCTGCCTTCAGGATTGTCAAGGCCTGCCATAGGAGTGACTGATAGGAACTCGGGTGTCCATTGTATGGTTAGATATAGAGCTACTATACCTATAGCAAAGGGTGATTACACGACTTTGCCCCAGCTGTCATGCAGCCAGTTGTGTCAAATTTAGGAGGCCAGCCAGGGGTGGCATAATACATGCTGCAGCCCCTGGCGGCCCTGGGTACACCTATGCCCTGCGTTACGGGGTCTGATAAGGTGGCCCAGTACCAATTGGTAAATGCACCTAGGGTACATATCGTAATTTAGAAAGAGAACAGCCAGGCTGTGGGTCTGATTGGCAGGCCCACAGCCAGAGAAAGTCGTAAACCAGTGAAACAAAAGCAAAAAATCTGGGTGATCATAGGATTGCAGACCCTACTCTCCTACATGACCCCCCCCCCCAAACGTCGGAACATTAAGCTAACCTTGACCAGGTGAGTCTTCTTGTTCTAAGTGGAAATATCTGGAGAGCCCATCAGCATTGCCATGATCAGTACCAGGTCTATGTTCCACTGTAAAGTCCATCCCCTGTAGGGAAATGGACCACCTAAGCAGTTTGGGGTTTTCACCCTTCATCTGATTTAGCCACAAGAGGGGCTTATGGTCGGTCTGAATCTTGAAGTGAGTGCCAAACAAGTATGGCCTCAGCTTCTTCAGGGCCCAAACCACAGCAAAGGCCTCCCTCTCAATAGCTGACCAATTCTTCTCTCTAGGGGTCAGCCTTCTGCTTATAAAAGCAATGGGCTGGTCTTGACCATCAAAATTCAGTTGAGAAAGTACAGCTCCCACACCCAACTCAGAAGCGTCTGTTTGGACAATGAATGGTTTGGAGTAGTCTGGACTCTTGAGGATAGGCGCCGTGCACATGGCCTGCTTTAGGTCATCGAATGCTTTTTGACAGCTCGCTGTCCACTGAACCTTTTTTGGCATTTTCTTACTTGTCAGTTTGTTTAATGGTGTCACGATGGAACCATAGTTCCTGACAAACTTCCGGTAGTATCCAGTCAGGCCCAAGAAAGCTCGAACCTGAGTCTGGGTGGTTGGAGGAGCCCAGTCCCTGATCGACTGTATTTTGCTCTCCAGTGGCTGAACCTGGCCTCCACCTACAAGGTGGCCCAGGTATACAACCTGTGTCTGCCCTATCTGGCACTTGGTGGCCTTGATAGTGAGGCCTGCTGCTTGCAGAGCCTCTAACACTTTCCGCAGGTGGACCAGGTGATCCTCCCAGGTGGAGCTAAAGACAGCAATATCGTCAAGATACGCCGCACAGAAGTCATCCAGCCCAGTAAGGACTTGATTCACCAACCTTTGGAAGGTGGCAGGTGCATTTTTCAGACCAAAGGGCATCACCACGAACTGATAATGCCCACCAGGGGTTGAAAATGCGGTTTTAGGCTTGGCGTCCTCAGCTAACCTGATTTGCCAATACCCAGCTGTCAGGTCAAACGTACTTAAGTAGTTGGCCGAAGCCAATCTATCGATAAGCTCGTCCGCCCTTGGTATTGGGTGGGCGTCAGTCTTAGTGACTGCATTGAGACCCCTGTAGTCTACGCAGAACCTCATCTCTTTCTTACCGCCCGGGGTGTGAGGTTTCGGCACTAGAACTACGGGACTAGCCCAAGGGCTGTCCGAGGGTTCAATGACTCCCAGCTCCAACATTTTCTGCACTTCACTCTTGATGCAGTCTCTAACGTGATCAGGCTGCCGGTAGATTTTACTCTTGGCGGGCAAGCTGTCACCAGTGTCAACCTCATGGGTGCACCAATTGGTCTGACTGGGTGTTAGAGAAAACATATGTCTGAAAGACTGAAGAACCTGTTTACAGTCTTTCTGTTGATGTTCGGAGAGGCTGCCACAAAAGACAACACCATCTACCGATCCATCGTCAGGATTCTGAGTGAGCAGGTCGGGGAGAGGGTCACTCTCCTCTTCCTGTCCCTCATCTAGGGCCATGAGCAAACTCATGTCCTTCCTGTCGACATATGCTTTTAGCCTGTTGACATGAAGCACCCTGTGGGGGCTCCGGGGAGTTCCCAGGTCGACCAGGTAGGTGACCTCTCCCTTTTTCTCCAGGATGGTGTAGGGCCCGGACCATTTGTCCTTGAGTGCTGCTGGGGCCACTGGCTCCAACACCCACACCTTCTGTCCGGGCTGGTAAACAGTCAAGACAGCCTTTTGGTCATGCCAAGCTTTTTGGAGTTCTTGGCTGGCCTTAAGGTTTTCAGATGCCTTCTCCATGTATTCAGCCATCCGCGAGCGGAGGCCAAGCACATAGTCCACTATGTTGGCTGCAGGCTTTTTGAGAGGTCTCTCCCATCCTTCCTTCACCAAACACAGGGGTCCTCTTACAGGATGTCCGTACAAAAGTTCAAAAGGGCTGTAGCCAACCCCCTTCTGTGGGACTTCTCTGTAGGCGAACAAGAGGCAGGGGATCAGGACGTCCCATCTACGCCGAAGCTTTTCCGGTAGTCCATGAATCATCCCTTTCAGGGTCCTGTTGAATCTCTCAACAAGCCCATTGCATTGTGGATGATAGGGTGTAGTGAACTTGTAGTTGACACCACATTCCTTCCACATAGCAGTTAAGTAGCTCGACATAAAGTTTGCACCTCTGTCGGAGACAACCTCCTTAGGGAAGCCCACTCTGGAGAATACTCCAACTAGGGCTCTTGCCACAACAGGTGCTGTAGTGTTCCTAAGGGGAATAGCTTCAGGATACCTGGTGGCATGATCCACTACCACCAGTATAAACTTGTGCCCTGATGCTGTTGGTGGTTCCATGGGACCGACGATGTTGATCCCCACCCGTTCAAAGGGCACCCCCACCACAGGCATTGGTATAAGGGGGGCCTTTGTCGTGCCACCTGACTTACCACTGGCTTGGCAAGTGACACAGGAGCGGCAAAACTCCTTGGTATCTTCGTTCATATGAGGCCAGTGAAAGTGTGAGACAAGCCTGTCCCACGTTTTCGTCTGGCCTAAGTGACCTGCTAAGGGAATCTCGTGGGCCAAGGTAAGTAGGAATCCACGCTGAGACAAGGGTACAACCAGCCTCCTGGTCATGCCAGGCTTGGGGTCTCTTGACTCAGTGTACAGGAGTCCATCTTCCCAGTATACCTTGTGGGTACCTGTGGCGTTCCCAGCAGCCTCAGCAGCAGCCTGCTGTCTGAGGGGTTCAAGAGAAGGGCAGTCTAACTGGTCCTTCCCCAGGTCTTCCCTTGAGGGTCCCCCTGAACCCAAGAATTCAACTTGATCAAGTTCGAACTCTCTAGGCTCAGTTTCCCTCAATTCTTGTAGGTCAGCCTCCTCTGAGACTTGATCCACGACCTGGGGCAAGGGGGAAGGCGCAGCCTTAACCCTACTGCTCTTTTCTTGGGAGGTGTCTGGTCCGTTGTTCCAGGATCCAGCACCTGTTCAGTGGGGCATTTCCTGACCTGTGACCTGGTCACAGCGAACACATGTGCTGGCAAACCTAACATTTCCATGTGAGTCCGGTGCTCCACTTCCGACCATTGTGATGACTCCAAATCATTGCCCAACAAACAATCCACTGGGAGGTCTGAACTAACTACAACCTTCTTTTGGCCAGTTACCCCTCCCCAGGAGAAAGCTACAATTGCCATACTGTGATTGGTAGTGACATTGCTTGCATTGGTCACCAGGAATTCCGTACCTGGCATGATCTGTCCAGGGTCCACAAAGTTAGGCGTCACCATGGTGACGCTGGCACAAGTGTCCCTATAGGCCTGAGCCATCTTTCCATTTATGAAAGGCGTCTGTCTGTATTTGCCCAAAGTATTGGGACTTACGTCAGGGGACACGTCCACGTCCCCTGTACTGACAAGGACAGCCTGAGTGAGTGTGCCAACTAAGTTGTCACGCCCCTCAGAACCCAGGGTTAACCCTACTAAACCCTTGGGAGGCGCACTACCACTGCTGGCTGTACTAGGGGGCACAGGTGCCTTAGGGGCTGCAGTGGCAGGAGTCTGCCCTCCTCCTTTCTTGGTGCACTCACTAAACCAGTGAGATTTACTTTTGCAGTACTGGCACCATCTTTTGGATTGGCCTTCTTTCTTCTTTTGGGGAGCCTGACCCCCACCCTCTTTGGGTTGTTGGGGACCTGTCGAAGACTTCTGGTCATTTTGTTCCCCCTTAGAATCTTTACCCTTCTGGTCTGCTTTCTTCTGACCACCTTGATTCTGGCCCTGGTTCTGTTTAACTCTCGTACGAACCCATCTGTCTGCCTTCTTTCCCAATTCTTGGGGAGAGGTCAGATCCGAGTCGACAAGATGCTGATGCAACAACTGGTTCTGACAATTGTTTAAAATTTGTTCTCTCATCATCAAATTATACAATCCTTTGTAATCAGTAACCTTACTGCCCAGCAACCAGCCCTCAAAAGCCTTAGTGGCACAATCGACAAAGTCAGACCAATCTTGAGACTGCGTTTTCTGGGTATCCCTGAACAGCACCCTGTACTGCTCAGTGGTTAGGCCGAACCCTTCAACGAGTGTATTTTTCAAGACTTGGTAATCGTTAGCATCCTCCACCCTTGTGGTGAGGAGCTTGTCTCTTCCTTTTCCTTCAAAGGAGAGCCACAAGATAGCTGCCCACTGATTCTGGGGAACACCCTGCACAGTGCAGGCCCTCTCCAAAGCAGTAATCCATTTGTGGATGTCGTCCCCTTGTTTAAAGGGGGGCACTATCTTACCAAGGTGTTTCGTATCAAAACTCCTTTCCCTATTGCTAGGTACATTGCTGCCACCAGTGGGGACTACCCCACTTAACTGTTGCTCTCTAGCAAAGGCAAGCCTTTCTTTGGCCAGGGCAAGTTCTTCCCTTTCAATCCTCAGATTAGCTGCCCTTTCCTTAGCTTCGTACACTCTCCTCTGAGGGGACGTCATCCCTCTTTGAGAAGAGTTGTGAGAGCCATTGGTTTGAAGGGATCTGCCAGAGTCTCTTGACAGAGATCGGGCTCGTCCATTCCCAATGTTAAGCTGACCTGATAGCAGCGCTGGGGGTCCCCCAGTACCACTATCATGTTTGCTTAAGTTGGACCTGCTTAGTCTAACGACTTCTGCCTGTCCCTTATCTGCCTCATCCCCAGAGGGATCCTCATCCTCATCATCCTCCACATCTTCGTTCTCAGTTGCGAGGTGGATGAGGTCAGGATCGTCTCTGGTTCCCTCGAGGGGAGGCATGTCTCTTTCTGGATTAGAAGAGCTGGGAAGGGTCTCAGCTTTTCTGGCATCATAAGTCTCCAAGAGACCAATCAGAAAGGACGTGGTGGGGTTAGACCCCGGCTTGATCTTCCTGGAGTGACACACTTGTCTTAACTCCTTGAAGCTCAGCACAGTATATCTCGAAGGGATGACCTGTGGAGGGTCAACTGACACAAGGGGAGACTCAGAGTTTCCTCCTTTGTCCGACATACTGTTTCTAGTGTGGTGTAAGTGATGCACCTACCTACACTATGTGTTTACCTACTATTCCCTTGCTAAGAGTTGCAGCCAAGGTGTGCTAAGCCTTGAGGAGCTGCAACAGCTGGTTCAGTAGAACTCAGAGTATTCTAAGCTTTAGTTATATGTACTAACAGTACTTATGTGATCTTTCAACAAGATATTCTTAGGATACGTGTGGTAAAACAACAGCAAGCTCAAATCCCAACCGCTGCTCACCAATGTGAGAAGTTGGCCCGATATGCAGCGTTCGCTATTCTAGCGACCGCTATGTATCGTTCCAAACGACCCTTATGGTGATTGGTTGTAAGTCAACCTATAGACCAGCTATCCTAGTAGCGTGGATACGAGCAGTCTAAGGCTAAAGACTCGAGAGGGCGCGTTAAGCCAGCTGTTTACCACACATGTACCCCTTGAACACCAAGTGAAAGGACACCACACAAGTGTTATGAAAATAAACAGGATATTTATTAAGATTCACAACAGCCCTGTACTCTTTATGAGGACAGGGTACTAAGCACAAACCAAATCTCTTAGGAAAATACTTCAAGTGCACAATTAAAACAAGTGTCCGAGGACACGGAAAGTTTAAGGTCTCGGGCGGACCCGATAAGGCAAGTCGGAAGCGAGGGACTCGGGACCCTAGAGTAAAGAGGCTATGCAGGCACCGAAATGCCGAGTTACCTAGCCACGAGGGCTGCGGCTGCACAAGTCTTACAGGCGTCGGGGTCTTCGCTGACGAGCCAGGAGCCGGAAGAAAAGGAGTTGCTGGCCGGCGACCAGTGATGAATAGTTCGTAGGGATCCAAGCCTGGATCAGAGATTGATGATACCTGAAAGCAGAGGGGACCAAGTTCGTACTACTAGCCAGTAGTCAGAGGGTACCAGGAAGGCACCGGTTGGCCGTCACCTCGACCAGGTGAGTGGGCGACGCTAGGCTCTGCAGTCTCACGGACCAGGAGGCGTTTTCGGCGACCACGGTGGAGGTGCGAGCTGTCCCACGAAGGATGATGCTGTCGGCGTCGCTGGGCCCAGGATGGGACAACAAGCCTTGGCAGATCTCAGGGCCACGTGGTGGGCCTAAGATGGCTTCTTGAGTGGACCAGGAGGGTCCGGGGTGCTTCTCGCAAAGATGGAAGCAAGGGCCAGTCTGGAGCAACCAGACCAGCAGTGTTGATTGTCGGATGTCGTCACAGAAGGGCACAAGCCAGCGGCTAGTGACCAGACAACGTGCTGAGCAGCGAGCAGAAGGGCCCCACGCAGATCGTGGAGATGCTGGGAGACTGCACTTCGGTGCTGGAGCGGCTCAGGGTCGGGGCTTCTCGGACCCCAGAGCACTCACCAGAGAATTGCTTCGATGGTCGTGCTGGTTAAGAGCGTGCAGGTTCTGATGATGGCCGGTCCCTCGAGGTCTCGTCGCACCCACAGTTCACAGCTGAGCTGATGACGTGGGTAGAGGTCAGAGGTGCCAGGGAAGCCGGTTCTCGTCGAGCTGGGCCGTCGGATTCCTTGAGGAAGGACTTACAGCAAACCGCAGAGTTCTTAGATGGTACCCGCTGATGCAGGGTGACTACTCCTTAGTCACAAGGGAGAAATCTTGAGAAGAGTCTCGAATGTCCTTTCGTAGAAAGTAGTTCTTGATTCAAAGATGATCTAATTTGGAAGGGTCCCCGCTCCGGTCTTTATCCTAAAGAAAGGGGTGGGTACATGACTAGGTCCTGCCCTAAGGGTGGGACCAGGAAGGGGGGTAGTTACACCCCTCTCCCCTGCCGGACTTTCCCCAGGCCAGGGCTGGCGCCCCTGGAACTGGTTCTGACCGGCAGATGCGTAGTGAGCACCGGGGTGCCACTCCGCAGTCACCTTCTCGCAAAAGCCCTACCTACCCAGAATACACAAACCCTGTCTGGGACGGTGCGAACACCGCCCTCGACAGGAAACCCTTTGTCCAAGCGCTCCTCGCTGGAAGGACTCCCAGCAGCAGGAGGTCAGACTCGTGTCTGTGGTGGCAGCATCCATTTTGTGGAGCTGAGGCTTTAGTTAACTTTAACCGGGGTTCACAGTTACGTACATGTCGTGTCCCTCTAGAAGGGCGGAATGCTAACCTCGTCGCCAGAGTTGGTGAGAGGGCAGCATCCCGATTCGTATGACACCTTACTCGACATGCCTTGATAACGCGACACCGAAGTTACCGATGTGGTACGCGTTATCATGGAACAGCCATTGGGTCTTGATTCCGCAAGCTGCAACCGGGCTCGGCTCGGGCCAGAACCTAGTTCACACGAGCCCACGCACTCTGCCTTCAGGATTGTCAAGACCTGCCATAGGAGTGACTGATAGGAACTCGGGTGTCCATTGTATGGTTAGATATAGAGCTACTATACCTATAGCAAAGGGTGATTACACGACTTTGCCCCAGCTGTCATGCAGCCAGTTGTGTCAAATTTAGGAGGCCAGCCAGGGGTGGCATAATACATGCTGCAGCCCCTGGCGGCCCTGGGTACACCTATGCCCTGCGTTACGGGGTCTGATAAGGTGGCCCAGTACCAATTGGTAAATGCACCTAGGGTACATATCGTAATTTAGAAAGAGAACAGCCAGGCTGTCGGTCTGATTGGCAGGCCCACAGCCAGAGAAAGTCGTAAACCAGTGAAACAAAAGCAAAAAATCTGGGTGATCATAGGATTGCAGACCCTACTCTCCTACAGGGAGTTCTTGGTGTTTTCGTCTCTAGGAACTCTCCTTCCTTTTTTGAAATCCAGTTGTTGGTGACAGCCTCCTCAACCATTAGGGATATCGTTCGCTGTAGCCTGGGTGTAGGGTCGACTGTGATTATTTCGTAGAACTTACGGTCTGAGAGGAGGTCCAGGCATTGCTTGTCGTAGCCCTCTCTGCTAAGGAGGACTACTCCACCCCCTTTGTCTGCTTGTTTGATTACAGGACTATCATCATTTTTCAATGTATTTAAGGCCCTTTGTTCCGACTTGGTTATGTTCTGGAAGGGTTTTCATATTTGTTCAGTCAAATCATCCAGTTCCTTCATCACGGCTTGTTCAAAGGTCCCGATTTCTATTGGTACCTGAGAATTCAGCGGGCAAAATTTTGATTTTTGTCGCAAGGACGTGTCCCCATCTGGTGTTGGTGATGCTTGGTTGTTGAAAAAAGCCTTAAGTTTCAATTTTCTACAGAATTCAGATATTTCACATTTAGTCTTGAAAATGTCTAGGCTTGGCGTCGGTACATAGCCTAGGCCTTTGTTGAGGACTCTGGTTTCATCAGGGGATAATGGTCTTTCTGTTAGATTCACGATGAGGGAGCTATACTCGGCCCTGCTTTCGCTTTCGTGACACTCCTGGTCTGAACCTGACGTATCTGATCTGACCATGTTACTCCTCTTCGCCTTTGTTTTTGAGGGGCACGGCCTCCCCCTAAAAAAGGTATCCGTTGATTGTAATTTGCTCCTAGTTGGGATTGGTGCTGATGAGTCATAGGTGGTGGTCCTTGATAGTATGGATTCATCCACCCTTGAAAGTGGGGATTGAAAGGTTGAAATGGAATGTTTGGGGGGCCCATTTGATAATGTGGCCACATGTTGCGTCCTCTTCGATTGCCTCTTTTATTCGGATAACCTCGTCTGTTGAAGGTGGGATATTCTTCTCCACTGGAGTCGCTTCCATCTCCTGATGAGCCATTATTTGAGCCATAATTGGAGGCATTGTCATTACTCTTGTAGTCCTTGCTACTGTACGGATGGATCCGTTCAATGGAGAATTTTTTCAATTCTTTAGCTAGTTTTTGTAATTTAGTCTGTGTCCTGACATGACAATGCCTCCAATTACGGCCTAGACTTTTTAGACATAACCATCAATGTCGAGAATGATGTTCTGCACACTAGGACTTTTTTGAAACCCACTGCGAAAAATAGTTTGTTGTCTTTTAACAGCTATCATCCCCGTCCTTGGCGGGAAAATCTCCCCTACAGCCAGTTCCTCCGACTACGGAGGAATTGTAGCAAGACCGAAGACTATAAGTCTCAAGTCAACGACCTCTGTAAAAAGCTAGAAGCACGAAATTACCCCAAAAGAGTGATCAACACATGCAAAAAAAGAGCAAGGAATCAAAACCCAGAAGGCTTATGGCACTATAAAACTCCACAACATTTTGTCTTGGAGTGCTGTAGACTTACATTGACAGAATTTTTTTTTGCGTATAATACCACCATGTACAGACAATGCCATGGAACTTCTATGGGCAGCACATTTGCCCCCAGTGTGGCAGGACTTTATGTGAGTAATTTTGAGAAATCGATCATCAATAACCAAGAAAACCCTTACCATCACCAGATTTATTTCTGGAAGTGTTACATAGATGATATTCTGCTCATCTGGCAAGGTGACATGGAAAGTCTAATCGATTTCCATACATGGCTAAACACACAAGACGAGTGGCTGAAATTCACTTACACTGCCGACAAAAAGAGCCTAGACTTTTTAGACATAACCATCTATGTCGAGAATGATGTTCTGCACACTAGGACTTTTTTCAAACCCACTGCGTAAAATAGTTTGTTGTCCTTTAACAGCTATCATCCCCGTCCTTTGCGGGAAAATCTCCCCTACAGCCAGTTCCTCCGACTATGGAGGAATTGTAGCAAGACCAAAGACTATAAGTCTCAAGCCAACGACCTCTGTAAAAAGCTAGAAGCACGAAATTACCCCAAAAGAGTGATCAACACATGCAAAAAAAGAGCAAGGAATCAAAACCGAGAAGGCTTATTGGAAACAACCATCAGAGCCCCTCAAGAAGACCTGCTCACATGCGTAACAACATACAGTCCAGCCTCAAACAAAGTCAAGAAAATCATAAATAAACACTGGAGGATCCTTACCTCTGCAAACCTCTCCTGGCCGAAACCACGTTTCGCCAGTAAACGAACAAGAAATCTGAAAGATCTACTGGTCCACACGAGACCCAAACCTACTGCATCACAGAACCAACTCACCCTGTGGAATCTTCCACCTATTATGGGGCATTTTCCATGTGGATCCTGCTCAGTCTGCCCACTAACTAAACCCACAAAAGAATTACAGCTCCTACCGAATCTGAGATGGACCCTTTGGAATCATACTAATTGCAACACAAGTCATGTAATATACATGATTACATGCCCATGTAACTTGGTTTATATAGGCATGACGTGCAGAAAAGCAAAACAGAGAATCATCGAGCATAGCAGCAATGTCAAATGTAAAAAAGGAACAACCAAAATGGCGACGCACTACCTGGAAAAAGGCCACACAGTGGACGACCTTCAATGGGTAATTCTGGAAACTTTGCAAACCAAGGACCACAACGCAGATCGCATCCTCTTCGAAAAAGAACAGAGGTGGGTACATAGACTGGGCACCGATATACAAGGTCTCAATGACAGCATTCCATGGGTCAGTTTGAACAGATGATTATAAAAGAATTAATAGTCTCAACAGCCTCCATATAGACTGCGGGCGACAAGCAGTATAACAACTTAGGTTATCAACAACCACCCAACAGTCAAGCGAATCCTGATGTACATTTAAACCCCTAATATCAGCCACCCTACATTAAGTGGTTATATAATGAATGACGATCAGTTTTACATGCAGTTAACTGACACACACATAATCGTTTAATTAACACACAATCTATGTATTAGAATACCACCTTAGCAAGGTTTATTGCCTAGCTCATCACGTGACGATTCTTGGGGGGGGTATATGCGCAGTGTCTATGGGCCCGGTAGCAGTATGGGCAGACGCCCGCTGTTCCACAATCGCCACCACCAAAGGATGCCTCGCCACAGTATGGGTGCCAGAGTCCCACTGTCTCTCCAGGGACCGGCCCCACCACAAGGCCTTGTCACCGGGTCCTGCCGCACAGACTCAACAACTGCTTCCCCCCGATGTCCAGGGATAGCGGCCGCCACCAGCCGCCCCTCAAACCCGCCTCAGTGCGTTTGGGACCCCCACTCTCCACACCTGCACAGTCTGATATGATGGCAAAACGGGCTCCCCCCAAAGGCGAGGCAGCACAGTCCACTTACCTCGATCCCAGGGGGCCACCCCAGCAGGCCCACAACACGTCGAGGCCGCAGTGGGAATTCCGCCTCAACGCTCTGTAAGGTCTCACTCCGCCTCCAGCGCCCGGTCCAGGTCTCCCCCGATGCAGCTCTCCTGCTGTGAAGACGGCCGAAGTGCACTCCCTCTACTGGCGAACCAGGCCTCCAGTTCCAAGAAGGGGGGGGCCCGCGGGAGAGTCCTGGACCCACACTAATCGTTGGCGATTCTTCTCGCGGCCGCCAGCCGCTCGTAGACCAGCTCCGGGGACCGACCAGCAACTTCCGATTTTCGGCCCCGGTGTTTATCGCTTCCACGTCGGGCACCGCAAACACTCTAACCTCCGGCTCGGGCAGGCAGAAGGCCGCAAATCTCTGAACAGCGTAACTCGGGCCCCGGACGCCGCCGAGGACCCGGGAACACAGTAAAGTGCATAGCTTTCCAGCCGCTGTCAGGCCGCGAGGTGAAATATCAGGTTTAAGGCCAGGATGTTAGAGCTGGAGGAAGGGGTCGACGGAGCTGAGCACTCACGCAGCCATCTTGGACCAGCGCGTAGCTCCTCCCCATCCCCTAAACTTAGTATAAGTATAGGAACCCAGTCCCTAGGACTTCAGATTACCCTGGACGAAACTCTGCAACATATATCCTGGAACTTTGACATTCTATTTCGACTAGAAGATGGAAGAATCTCCCTTGGGGTCAAAGAGAGACTCCCCTGTTCCAACAGGCACCAAAGAAGCATCTTGCCGGTTGGAATTTTCGAGGCTCCCGCCGGATCCCGAAGAATCTGCGGCACAGGACAAGGACTTCCAGACATCTCTGAGGCTGACATGAGATCCCAGCAAAGCTGTGACCCGCAGCCATCACGAGAGACGTGGGACCGGAACTCCTAGACACCGGGCATATTTGCAAGTGCACCTACTTCCTGAGCTTTCCCGAAGTTGTGCATTGAGCTACTTGTAGTCCAAGCCCTGAGCAACATTTGCACCGAAAATTGTAGGCCTACACTCCACGAGTGTTCTGTGGGCCCGCTTTTAGCATTTCTGCTCAAGGCTCCTTCGCGATCCCTGGTCCGTCGACTGGTGGGTCCCCACGAAGGTAACTCCTTTGTTTCTTGGGCTTTCCTGGTTGCTCCAGTCGTGCTTTGACTCCCCTCCAAAGGGTGAGTCCCTCAGACCTTGCTGGTCTGCAACAAAGCCAATCTTTGCATTCTGTATGGGTTGCTGTTGCCAAGGCTTGTTGGGTCCAATCCGGATAACGACACTGCAGCACTCGACATCCAAGGTGGGACAGCTCGAATCGAGCTCCTGGTTATCGTAGACGCCTCCTGGTCCTCGTGGCTGAAGAGTCAAGCTTCACCTCCATCACCTGAAATCACCCGACATCGGCTGGCATCTTCTTGTTGCCTCCCTGGTCACTTGCAAGTGACCCAGACTCTGTCCCTTCTGCTTTCAGGTTCTTCAGGTCTTCGATCCACCCTTGGATCCATCCGGACACTTTTCATCTGGTCGCCTGCAGCACTTCTTTGCAGCTCTCCATAGGAAACGACGACGAAACCTGACACAAAAAGACACCTCTCCACCCGGCTTCCCTGGGTGAGGTAACACGAGAACTTCGGTGCTCCCGTGGGTCTTGACTCTCGAACTGTCTAGTACTGAAGGGGTTGGTTCCTAGTCCACTACTAAGTGTCCTTAATCTTTAAAATTCTAACCACAACTTTCTCCATAGAAGTCAATGGTGATTCGCGGCTGTGTTTAGACACTGCACGCCTCCCTCCTGGGTCTCCTGCGTCCCTACCTTGGGTGGTTCTTGGTTGCCCCAGCGGTTCTATAGGCCCTAGGCTTTGTCTCTATGCTCCTCGTGGTTTTTATACCACTTTCTTAGTATATGGTTTGTGAGGCCCCTAGGGCAAAACGTATACTGTGCTAATTAACTGTGTGCTAATTAAGTTATTGTATTGTACTTTTGCCTCTAGCCTCATAAAGAGTCTAGAGGGGTGTGTTTAGAATAAATACATATATTTTATATATACCTGGTGTGGTTCTCCTTTCATTTGGTCATTCATGAGATTATAGAACGGTAAAACAAGCTGCTTTACATTCCTTCAAGACTTAGCCTGAAGGCTGCTCTCCACAGCTACCACTAGGATAGCTTTCTATAAAGGTTGTCTTTAAACCTACCATCAATAAGGGTCGTTTGGACTGGTGCAAGGTGCCCACTAGAATAGTGGACAGCATATGCCAGGCCAACTTCTCACATTGGTGTGCAGCGTGTGGGATTCCAGCTTGCATTGTTTTACCAGATAATCTTGTGTTGATCATTTGAAAAACCACTAAAGGTACCATAGGTACATATAATACAAGCTTAAAATACAATAAGTTCTACCGAACGTAGAGTTGTATGTCAAGGGCTTAGCACACCCTTTCTACAACTCATGAGAGGTTTAGTAGGTAAACAAATAGTGTAGGTAGTGCATACACCACACCTCACTAGTCATGTCTTCAAGGCCAGGACCTAGTGGGTCTCTGCTAGATGTCAGTCAAGTACAGACATCTAAGTATGACACATTCCCTTTAGGAGTTAAGGGCTCTGTGTGCATTAACGAAATTGAAGACAGGACAGAATCCCAATACCCAACGACTCATAGAGGCATTATTGCTTAATGACTTTAGGCAGGCTACAGAGCCTGTAAGGGTAGGCAATGGGGTGGGTACAGCAGAGGAGGAGAATCCTAGTGGGGAACCCCACCAGGACTCAGACTCTGATGCTGGCCAGGCAGGTGACCTAGACGTGGAGAATCCAGCTCCTACTGGAGATGAGGATGGCCAAGATGGCCCTATCTTTGTCCCCCCCCAGGAAGAGTTGGTGGTGGGCTAGAAGACCCAGATCACCTTCAGTGGAATCTGATCATTCTAGCACATCTATAGGGTCCTCTGTCTCTTCTCATAGGAGGGGTACCTCCCAGGAGAAGAGAGAGCATCAGGTGAGAATGGAAGAAGCTCAACTGAGAATAAAGAGACAAAGAGTAGCCTTAGAGAGGGAATCCCTCGAGCTTGAAAGAGCAAGAAAAAAGATGGGGTTAGAGCCCCATGGTGGCAGCAACTTCCCTAGTGGTAGGGATAGGTCTTATGACCATAGAAACCTTAACGCACAAGCTACTTACCTTCGGTAACGATATATCTGTAAGAAACAGTAGTTAGTATTAGATTCCTTACCTTAGAATTTCCCCAGGCGTCAGACTGGATCCGGAAACTTTTGTGTAGCAGTACCCCTGCGCGCCTGTAGGCGTCGTCTGCGGCTCCACGTCCGTCGTCGGCGTCGTTGGCGCCGGGATTACGTCGCAGAAAGAAAAAGGTTAGTATTAGATTCCTTACCTTAGAATAGATACCCCAGCAATACCAACCCCGGTGGTGGGTCTGCGAACCAATAATCACACCAGAAAGTTCTGGAGGACAGAACGGCCAAAGAAGCCATCCCTCCGGGCTTGGCTGTCCAGGCAGTAGTGTCTTGCAAACGTGTGCAGTGAGGCCCACGTAGCTGCCTGACAGATGTCCTGCAAGGGGACTACCCAGCCCTGGGCAGTTGTAGCCGCCGTGGCCCGAGTGGAATGGGCCCTCAGCCCAACAGGAGGCTCCTTCTTAGCCAGCCACTTGAATGATTCCCTGTGGCTAAGACGTTTGCAAGCCTTCCACTCAACACAACTGTGCTTCAGTGCGACTCTCTGTGTCACGTATGTCCAGACATGAGGGTCTTGTGTTTGCTATGCCATAGGGCTTAAACTTAATTTTACTAATAAGTGTGAAACCAGCAACCAACGTCAACTAACCTAGACTTCAATAGCCGCGTTGACCAGACAAGTTAACGCCGTCTTCTCGTCGTGCTTCAACATCCTGCGCATGCTACGTAAGATCTTCCGGTGGATCCCCACTGAGACCAGGAAGACGGTCACCCAGGCCCTCGTCACCAGCCGTCTGGACTACGGCAACTCCCTCTACGCCAGAACCACCACCAAACTCCAGAAGAGACTCCAGCGGATCCAGAACGCCTCAGCACGACTCATCCTGGACATCCCCCGTCGCAGCCACATCTCCGGACACCTGAGAGATCTGCACTGGCTCCCGGTCAACAAAAGAATCACCTTCCGCCTCCTCACCCACGCACACAAAGCCCTACACAACCAAGGCCCAGGATACCTCAACAGCCCCCTCAACTTCTACGCTCCCACACGCCAGCTTCGATCGACCGGCCACGCCCTCGCCGCCGTCCCCCGCATCCGAAGAGCCACCAAAGGAGGAAGATCCTTCTCCTACCTGGCTGCCAAGACTTGGAACTCCCTCCCGACCCATCTCCACCTGACCCAGGACCACCTTGCCTTCAGGAAGCAGCTCAAGACCTGGCTGTTCGAGCAGTAGCGGACCCCCCCTCCCCTAGCGCCTTGAGACCCTCCGGGTGAGTAGTGCGCTATATAAATGCTTTGATTGATTGATTGATTGATTGTTGACTCCTCTCTCTCTTGACATTCAAGGATAGTTGGTAACCGGTCTGTGTTAATCCACCTTCGTTTGTTTTCTCTCCCTCCGCTGCACTGTTTAGGTTTTTTTCATGTTATATATTTTTTATCTCTGTTTTGCTTCCTTACTGCCTTCCTGCTATGTAATGCCATTTCCTTCTGTTTCTTACAGTGGGTATGTAAAGCGCTCTGATACCTACGGGTCTAGCTAGCGCTATATAAAACTTTTAAAAAAATAAATAAAAACTTTAAAATAAGGAGTAGCATGCCTTGATACACAAGACGACCCACCGAGAGATGGTCCGTTTGTGCACCGCCCGCCCCTTCTTGGTGACCATGTAACCAACAAAGAGTTGGTCATGCACCCGGAACTGGCGTGTGCGATTCAAATAGAAAGAGAGCGCACGTTTTGGGTCAGACGGTGGAGCCGCTCTTCCTCTTTAGAGAGATGCGGAGGCGGAAAGAAGGTGGGCAAGGTGATGGACTGCCCGATGTGGAAGGCCGTGACTACCTTGGGCAGGAAAGAGGGTCTTTTCCTCAACACAATCTTGTCCGGATGGACAGAAAGGAATGGAGGCTTAGATGAAAGAGCCTGGAGCTCACTCAGTCTCCTGGCAGAGGTGATGGCAACCAGGAAAGCAGTCTTAAGGGTAAGAAGACGGAGAGGACAGTTATGAAGTGGATTGAAGGGAGCGCACATCAGAAAAGTAAGAACAAGGTTCAAGTCCCACTGAGGCATCACGAAAGGAACAGGAGGAAACATATGAATGATGCCCTTCAAGAACCTATTAACAACCGGGGACAAGTAAGGCTGATCAGGTAGCCTTAAGAAGGCAGAAAGGGCAGAAAGGTAGCCCTTGAGAGTGCCCAGAGCAGTGCCCTGCTGGACAAGAGAAAGAAGGAAGAGGAGAACCTCAGAAAGAGGGGCAGAAAGGGGATCCACAGCCTTTGCTGTGCACCATGCCACAAACTTGTTCCACCTGCAGGCGTATACCGACTTTGTGGAGGGACGTCTGGCTGCCAGAATTTATTTATTTTTATTTATTTATTTATAAAATTTCTAGAGCGCACAAATACCTTCCGGTGTCTCGGCGCTAGAGCTCGTTAAGATTGCAGAGAGCTCCTACATAACTTACTGGTTGAAAAGCCACGTTTTAATGTGCACATCACAAACTTCAGGAGGCAAGTCAAATGGCCTCAACTGTCGCCGTTCAATCTCCAAGCATGGAGGTGGAGACTGGACAGGTTCGGGTGGAGGACCGTCCCCTGCTGCTGCGACAGAAGGTCCTCCTGCAGAGGCAGACAAATCGGGGGATCGACAGACATGCTGAGTAGCTCGGGATACCAGTATTTTCGTGCCCAGTCCGGAGCCACAAGGATAACTTGGGCCCAGTCGCGTCTGATCTTCTTCAGCACTCTGGGCAGAAGTGGTATAGGCGGAAAGGCGTACAACAGACCGCAGCTCCACTTGCAACAAAAAGCGTCTCCGAGCGAGTGCCGCCTTGGAAATTCCAATGCGCAGAACTGATGACATTGCGCATTCTCTTTTGTGGTGAATAGATCTAACCAAGGCTATCCCCACTGCTGAAAGAGGCCTTGCGCCACGTCCGAGTTCAGACGCCATTCGCAATCCATCACGCACCGACGGTTGAGTTCGTCCGGCCTGGCATTCAGGGAACCTGCCAGGTGTTGAACCACCAGGGTCACGCCCTGATGTTCCAGCCGCTGCCAGAGGCGCAGAGCCCCCTGGCATAAGGTCCACGACCCCATCCCGCCCTATTTGTTGCAGTACCACATGGCGGTGGTGTTGTCCATGAACACCTGCACTACACTCCCCCGGACAGAGGGGAGGAATGCCTTCAGTGCAAGACGAATCACCCGCAGCTCCAGAAGGTTGATGTGGAGCCGGGACTCCGCCGGAGACCAGAGGCCTCTGATCTCCGCCTCTCCCATGTGGCCTCCCCAGCCCTGGAGGGACGCGTCCATCACAACTACGTGCTCCGGTTGGGGTAGGGAGAGGGATCTGCCGCTGACCCAATTGCGGTCCTTGAGCCACCACTGCAACTGTCTTGCAGTGCCCTCCGAGATCAAGACATGGTCGGACAAGTTGCCTGATGCTGGGCCCACTGAAACTTCAGGTCCCACTGCAGAGCCCGCATCCGCCACCTGGCGTGATGCACCAGAAGGATGCAGGAGGCCATCAGCCCCAGAAGCTGCAGCGTCAACCTGACCGAGACCCGGGATAACGCCTGAAATATCGGAATCAGAGCCTGAATATCCCGAACCCGCTGCTCGGGAGGATAAACCCGAAACTGCGCCGAGTCCAGAACCGCTCCCATGAAGAGGAGCTTCTGAGAGGGACACAGGTGCGACTTCGGCACATTGATGGAGAACCCCAGCAGGTGCAGGAGGTCGGCTGACGACTGTCTGGGGCGAGCCCGCCTTCAACAACCAGTCGTCGAGGTAGGGATAGACTGAAACCCCTAACCTGCGCAGATGAGCTGCGACCACCGCCATCACTTTTGTGAACACCCGTGGGACGATGGTTAGGCCGAAGGGGAGCACGGTAAATTGAAAGTGCTCGTGGCCTACCGTGAACCGCAGGTAACGCCGGTGGCCCGGCAGGACGGGGATCTGAAAATAAGCGTCCTGCAAGTCCAACGCTACCATCCAGTCTCCTGGGTCCAGGGCAGCTAGGACCTGAGAAAGTGTCAGCATCTTGAACTTCTCCTGCCGGAGGAAGCAGTTGACGTTCCGCAGGTCCAAGATAGGGTGTAGGCCCCCTTTGCCCTTCTTGGGTACCAGAAAGTAGTGGGAGTAACAACCACACCCTACTTCTGGCCCAGGAACGCGCTCGATGGCCCCCTTGGCCAAGAGGGCCGTAACTTCCTCTTGTAGAAGTGTCAAGTGATCCCCCGACACGCAGTGGTACTGTGGTGGCATGGCCGGAGGGGTCGCCTCGAAGGGGAGGGAGTAGCCCCTTCGGACGATTTGCAGCACCCACCTGTTCGATGTGACAGTGCGCCAGTGGAGGTGGTGATGGCGAACCCTGCCCCCCACTGGCGTCACATGGGCCTGAAAGCTCAAACTAGGAGGGTTTTGAGGCGGATGCTATAGGGGCAGGTGTGGACTGGCCTCACCCGGTTCCCCAACCGCCGCCACGGCGGTTTCCACATCCGCAACCGCGCTGGATAGTAGTCTGCGGCCCGTGGCTGGCAGGACGTGTGGGGGTGCCCCTTCCCTGGCCACGAAAGGAGCGAAAAGCAGCCGTTAGCTGGGGCGGGCCGAGAGGCCAAAGGACTTGGCCGTAGCCCTGGAGTCCTTAAAGCGCTCAAGCGCATGGTCTGCTTTGTCGCTAAAGAGGCGACGACCATCAAATGGCATGTCCATAAGGGTGTTTTGGACATCAGCTGAAAAGTTGGCGGACCTCAACCATGCGTGGCGACGAATCGCCACCATCGTTGCCATCGCTCAGCCTAGTGAGTCCGTGGTATCCAGCCCACACCGGATGGAGTACCGTGCTGCATCTCAACCCTCCGCAAGGGCTTGAGTGAGTTTAGTCAGGACCTCCACCAGACATTGTGGCAGCACGTCCGCGACCGTGTCCCACAGAGAGTGGGTGTAACGGCCCAAGAGGCACGTGGTGTTGACTGACCGCAGCCCTAAACTTAGGGATGAGAATACCTTTTTCCCATATTGCTCGTACCTCTTGGATTCCCGATCGGGGGGAGCCGTCAGGAATGCGGTCTGGGAGTTAGAGGCCTGGATGACCAGGCTCTCGGGGTGGGGTGGGTGGACAGGAAGCAAGGGTGGCCCGGAGCCAGGCGGTGGCGTCTGGCCACGTTCCTATCTACAGGTTGACCTGTGGCGGGCTTGGACCAAGTGCCCAGAAGAACGTCAGACAAGGCCTCATTAAACGGCAGCAGAGGCTCGGCCCAGCTTGCCTGCGGTTTAAGGACCTCAGTGAGGAAGTTAGTCCTCACGGCAGCGACGGGGAACTCCAGGCCCAAGGCCTTGGCCACCCACGTCAGCACCACACTGTAAGCAGCCCCCTCCTCTGTAGCCACGCTAGGAGGGGAGACAAAGCCAGTGTCCGGCAAGGTGTCCAGTCCACTGGTGTCCCCTGGCTTACCTGCCCAGTCCTGATAAGACTGGCACTCCTGTGCCAGAGGGTCCTCAGACCCCTCCCAATCCGCCTCGCCACCCATCACATGAGACTCAGGATCAAAGGATAGGGCCGGGTCATAGAAATAGAAATTCCCCATCGGCGTCGAGAACGGCGCCGGACCCGAATCGAGGGAGGGATCGGGGACAGCGCCGCTCGGAGGCAGCGCCTGGGGTGACACCCTGGGGGCCGGCGCCGGCGAGGTCGTAAGGTCGATCGGCGACGACCCGGATCCAGATCCGGATCCTGTGGGGGCCTGCGGCGCCAGGATCGAAGTCACAGCGGCGTCGGGACCGAAGCACCCAGCGGCATCGGGGCTGAAGCGCCCGACCCGCTGGGGCCCCCAGTCGCGACCGCTGGGCTCGAAGGCGCCGCAGAGCCCGACGGAGGAGTGAGCAACCTCATGGCCGTGAGGAAGGCCTCAATCTCCTCCGGCGTCGCGTTCCGCCCAGGGATCGACAGGTATGAAGCATGCCGCGACGCCTGCGGCTCCGTTGGAGCTGCGTGGGCGGTGTCCCCCGAACCCCCGGCCGCATCACGCGAGCGTCGGGAGGAGTCGGAAGAGCGATGACGTCTCTTCGACTTCTTGTGCTTACTTGAGGACTTCGAGCCCGAAGACCGAGGACGACTCCTGGAGCTCGACCTCCTCGCGGACCGGGACCTCGAGCGGCGCGTGCCGACTGCCAGAGCTCGAGTCGCTTGCGGGACCGCTCCCGCCTAGCTTTAGACGTCAGGGCCCGGCAGTCGGAGCGGGCCTTGTCGTTGTGGTCGAGGCCCAGGCAATGAAGACACCGGCGATGGGGGTCCGTAACCGACATCAGTCGGTCGCAGTCGGTGCACCGTCGGAGTCGATAGACTTCGAAAAGGATCAAAAATGATCGAAAAAGTTTAGTCAAAAATTGACTAAGGGGTACCACTTTTTCCGGATCTGCGCTAGCTGGCGCGGAAAAAAGATGAACTGACGTCAGCGCACGAGGGCAGCATCTAAATACTCCAGCGACGTCATCCCGGCGCAAACGACGCCGATGACGGACGCGGAGCCGCAGACGATGCCTACCGACGCGCAGGGGTACTGCTACGCAAATGTTTCCGGATCCAGTTTGACGACTGGGAATATTCTAAGGTAAGGAATCCAAATACTAACCTGTTTCTTTCAGATAAGATTGTCCCTCCCTATCAGAATGGGGATGACATCCACAAATGGATAACTGCACTGGAGAGGGCCTGCAAAGTACAGAAGGTACCCCAGGAGCAGTGGGCAGCAATCTTGTGGCTCTCCTTTGCAGACAAAGGTAGAGACAAGCTCCTCACTGTCAGAGAAGAGGATGCTGATGATTACAAGGTCCTGAAGAGTGCTCTAATAGATGGGTTTGGCTTAACCACTGAGCAGTATAGAATACAGTTCATAGATACCCAGAAGACACAGACTCAGTCTTTGGTTGACTTTGTAGATTGTGCGACTAAGGCTCTGGAGGGCTAGTTGTTGGGCAGTAAAGTGTGTGACTATACAGGATTGTATAATCTGATCATGAGGGAGCAGATGCTTAATAACTGTCAAAATCAGCTGTTGCATCAGCACATGGTAGACTCTGATCAGACCTCTCCCCAAGAATTGGGAAAGAAGGCCGATAAATGGGTCAGAACCAGGGTGAAGCAGAAAGCACAGAACCAAGGTGGTGACCAAAAGAACCAAGATCAAAAAGGTGGGGAGAAGGGTAAAGACCAGAAGTCTTCACAAGGTCCCCAAAAAGCTTCTAATGGTGGTAATCCCCAATCTTCCAAAAAGAAAGAAGGCCCAAGAAAACCATGGTGTAAACTCTGTAAACAGAATAGCCATTGGACCAGTGACTGCACCAAGAAAGATGCAGCACCAACCACCATTCCCCCTAAGGCAACTGTTCCCCCTAGCTCAGCTACAAGTGGTGGATCTCAGCAGAAGGGTTTAGTAGGGTTGACCCTGGGATCTGAAATTGGCTCTGGCCTAGTCAGAGTTCCATCTCAAGCTGTTTTAGTCTGTGATGGAGTCATGGATATGTCCTCCTCTGTGAGTCCCAGTAACCTGGGCAAGTACAGACAAATACCTTTAATAAATATGAAGGAGGCTTTGGCCTACAGGGACACAGGGGCACGTGTCACATGGGTGACACCAGACTTTGTGGGCCCTGGACAAGTCATACTTGGTGAGACTTACCAAGTGATCAATGCTAGCAATCTCTGGACCAACCATGCCCTGGCAGTTGTTATTTTCTCCTGGGGAGGGGTAACTGGCCTTAAGAAGGTCGTGATAAGTTCTGACCTCCCTGTTGAATGCTTGCTTGGAAATGACCTAGAGACTTCAGCCTGGTCTGAAGTGGAGTTTAGGACACATGCAGAAATGTTAGGAAGCTCAGCACATGTCCTTGCAGTTACTAGGTCAGAGGTCAAAAAGTCTAACACTGGAACGACCCTGGATTCTGGAATAATGGACCAGGTGCCTTCCAAGAAAAGGAGCAGTAGGATTAAGGCAGTGCCTTCCCCCTGATTCAGAGTGATGATCAGTCTCTTGAGGGAGGTGATTGTGAGCCTGAAGAAGGAACAGTCCCAGAGGAGCTTGAGCATGATCAGGGTTGAGTTCTTGGTGACAGGGGGGCCTCCCAGGGCAGATCTGAATCAGGAGCAGCTGAGCTGCCCTTCTCTTGAACCCCTCAGACAGCAAGCTGCTGCTGAAGCTGCTGGGAATGCTGGCGGCACCCATAAGATTTATTGGGATGATGGACTCCTTAACACAGAGAGTAGAGACCCCAAACCTGGTGCAGCCAGGAGGTTGGTTATACCTCTAAAGTTCAGGGGCTTCCTATTGACACTAGCCCATGATATTCCTTTAGCAGGACAAGACTTGGGATAGAATTGTCCCTCGCTTTCACTGGCCCCACATGTCTGAAGACACAAAGGAGTTTTGTCGCTCCTGTGTAACCTGTCCAGCCAGTGGTAAGGCAGGTGGCACTACAAAGGCCCCCCTGATACCACTACCTGTTTTGGGGGTTCCCTTTGAGAGAATGGGGATTGACACTGTTGGACCAATGGATCCTCAGGCAGCATCTGGGCACAGGTTTATCCTAGTGTTGGTAGACCATGCCACTATGTACCCAGAGGCTATTCCCCTTAGGACCACTACAGCACCTGCTGTGACAAGAGCCCTCTTGGGAGTGTTCTCAAGAGTGGGGTTTCCTAAGGCGATAGCATCTGACAGAGGTGCAAACTTTGTGTCCAGCTACTTGACTGCAATGTGGAAGAAATGTGGAGTGGACTATAAATTCACCAGGCTCTATCATCCACAATGCAATGGTTTAGTTGAAAGATTCAACAAAACCTTAAAGGGTATGATTAAGGGTCTCCCAGAAAAGCTTAGGCGGAGATGGGACATCCTACTACCTTGCCTTTTGTTTGCATACAGGGAGGTTCCTCAGAAGGGGGTTGGCTTCAGCCAATTTGAACATATGTTTGGACACCCTGTCAGAGGACCACTTTGTCTGTTGAAGGAGGGATAGGAGTTACCTCTCAAACTTCCTGAACAAGATATTGTGGACTATGTACTTGGTCTCCGCTCCAGGATGGCTGAATACATGAAAAAGGCAACTAAAAACCTTGAGGCTAGCCAGGAATTACAGAAAGCCTGGCATGACCAAAAGGCTGTCGTGGTATCTTGGTATTCTCTATGCTATCCTTCTCTACTTCTATTGGAATGTTCATGTGATGCATCTATCAGAGTGTTAGTGATATACTGACTGTTTACCAGCCAGGACAGAAAGTGTGGGTGTTGGAGCCTGTGGCCGCAGCAGCTCTCCAAGACAAGTAGAGTGGACCCCACACTATTGTTGAACAAAAGGGAGAGGTTACCTATTTGGTAGATCTTGGAACTCCCAGGAGCCCCCTTGGGGTGCTTCAGGTCAACAGACTGAAACCATATGTTGACAGGGCAGACATGGGCTTCCTCATGGCTACTGATGAAGGACAGAAGGAACATAGTGACCCTCTCCCAGACCTGCTCTCTCCGAACCCTGATGATGGATCAGTTGATGGAGTAGCCTTGGCAGGCAGCCTCACTGATCAGCAGCAAACTGATTGCAGACAAGTTCTAAATCAGTTTAGACATATGTTTTCACTGACTCCAAGTCAGACTACCTGGTGCACTCATGAAGTGGACACTGGAGACAGTCTGCCTGTTAAAAATAAGATTTACAGGCAACTTGATCATGTCAGGGACTGTATCAGGACTGAAGTCCAGAAAATGTTGGACTTGGGAGTGGTTAACCTCATCAGCGCGGCACAGATTTGTGCGCTGTGCTGAACGTTCTAATGAGCCAACGGACTCATGACGGAACGGTTCCGTCATGAGCACAGGCCAACCGACGCTCATGATGGAACCGTTCCGTCATGAGCATCGAAGGGATTAAACACTCAGATAGCCCCTAGTCCAGTAGTCTTGGTACCAAAACCTCACACCCAGGGTGGTAAGAGAGAGAAGAGATTTTGTGTAGACTACAGAGGTCTCAATGCAGTCTCTAGAACTGATGCCCATCCAATTCCCAGAGCAGATGAGCTCAGAGATATTTTGGCATCTGACAAATTTCTGAGCAAATTTGATCTAACAGCTGGCTACTGGCAGATCAGACTAGCTGATGATGCAAAGCCAAAAACAGCATTTCAACCCCTAGTGGACTTTATCAATTTGTGGTAATGCCCTTTGATCTGAAGAATGCACCTGCCACATTTCAAAGGTTGGTGAACAAAGTCTTAACAGGCCTGGAAGACTATAGTGCAGCATATCTAGATGATATTGCTGTCTTTAGCCCCACCTGGGAAGATCACCTGGTCCACCTGAAAAAATGTTTTGGAGGCCCTGTAAAAGGCAGGCCTAACTATCAAGGCTACTAAGTGCCAGATAGGGCAGAGTGATGTTGTGTACCTGGGCAATCCAGACTATCATCGACAGGGTTGCTCCCACTACCCAGACTCAGGTCAGAGCTTTCTTGGGCCTGACTGGGTACTACAGAAGATTTGTCAAGAGGTATGGATCCATTGTGACACCCCTGAATGACTTAACTTCTAAAAGAATGCCTAAGAAAGTTTAGTGCACAGTCAGCTGCCAAAAGGCATTTGATGACCTAAAGCTGGCCATGTGTACTGCACCAATTCTGCAAAGTCCTAACTACTCCAAAGAATTCATTGTCCAAACAGATGCATCTCAGTTGGGGGTAGGGGCTGTGCTGTCACAATCAAATGATGAAGGTCAGGACCAGCCAGTAGCTTTTCTTAGCAGAAGGCTGACCCCTAGAGAGAAACGTTGGTCAGCTATTGAGAGTGAGGCCTTTGCTGTGGTTTGGGCTCTGAAGAAGCTGAGACCATACTTGTTTGGCACTCACTTCACTGTTCAGACAGACCATAAGCCCCTCTTATGGCTAAAACAGATGAAGGGCGAAAACCCTAAACTTTTGAGGTGGTCCATGTCCCTACAGGAGATGGACTATACAGTGGAACATAGACCTGTTAGTAACCATGCCAATGCAGATGGACTCTCCAGATATTTCCACTTAGAACATGACGACTCAACTGGTCAAGGTTAGTTTAATGTCCCTGCATTGGGGGGGGGGGGGTTGTGTAGGAGAGTAGGATCTGCTTACTATGGTTACCCCCACTTTTTTTTGTGAAAACCTTTATTATAGCATTCAAGAAAATACAGGCATGGGCCTACAACCGCGGGGGCTGGCCGCTAGATAGAGTAAGACCACCGATATTACAGTACTACACAGCCCATCAGCCGACAACCCAGAGGTTCGGTGGCGATTCAGGACAAAACTGGTATAAGAATGCATAATTAAGTTTCAGAAGGAGTCAAAGGTTTCGTTTTGTATTATATGAGAGAGGATCAGGTGCCATACAATCAAACCAGATAATGCGGGGGACAGGGTAAGAAACAGGATAGACACATAATAACCACTGTGATGGAGAATCGGCGCCAAAGGATACAGATCGATGCAAATGAACACACAATATACATTCCATGTTGCGCCAATTCTCGGAGCCTGCCCACCCGGAAATCGGATATCAGAAAAGCATGAGCACTAGAGACAAGCATACGATAAAAGTCAGAATGATTCGTAGCTATACTGATCCTTAAGAAAGAAAAGAAAGGAAAAGAAAGGCCATAGAAAATAAAAAAGGCAAAATAAAAAAAACCCCGTCCAGCCCCCCACCCTGCACCCCTGCAGATGGCTACAGCCTAACCCCACTAGCAGCGTGCCTGTCGCTCCTAATAACTAAAACCCTAAAGGAAGGAAAAAGAATGGAGGAGGGCATAGACATTCGGGCTCCCAGTCCCTTTAGACCCCCCGCCAGATACAGCCACCCCCTATCAATAAAAGAACACTTATGACAACACTATAGAAGAGAGTAGAGGGTACCGGAAAACACCGCCCAGCCTCTTAGAGCAAGCAGTTACAGGTCGAACACTTGTGAAAGTCACTCCTACCCTTCCCGACCTAGTCAATCCTAACCTTGGCCCTTCCGAACAAGAACACGGACCCCTCCCGTCTAGACCCAAAGGCACACAAAGAGGTAATAAAGGAGAAAAGAGTAATCAAAAAGCAATCCATGGCGACTCGCAGGCAGTAGGTCCACAGGAACTTTAGACACTGAAGACCTCTCCCTCCTGGCTGAACAGTCCCAATGTATTCTGCACAGGAGTCGTAGAGTCACCAAGAGAGGAGAAGACGACCACAAAGTGAAAGGAAAGTCACAAACAAAAGTCTCCGGGAGGGGAACGCCCTTTGATATCTCCAGAGCCGGTAGCGGCGGAAGGTTCGGTGATACGATAACATCCTCGGGAACACCGTCTCCCAGGGCACCATCCGATGGTTCCAATGCCGGTTTCCTCACGGGGCTCTCGCACAAAGTCAAAATGGCCACGGTTTGAATGGCTGCAGATTCCAGTTTCAATCGTAAGGCCGGGTCCGGGTCTACCAAGAGCATCTCTGATAGGCGCGAGTCCAATTTGCTCAATAAGACATCAACCTGTGATCGAAACGCCCAAATTTCCGCCAGTACTGACTTCAGCGATGGCACATGCATCGTTCGATCCACGGTCTCATTTCCGATATCAATCCCAATCACCTCCCCGGGTGAATCCGACATCCTCGGGGGGGACAAACAGGATCGCGAACGTGCAGATGCGGAGGGTGCTCGCAGCCACGGTCCACTCCGTTAAGGCCGCAGGCCAGAGGCCCCGAATCACGAACCTCGGCAGGCCCCACTTAACCGGTCCACGGGACGGGGACCCCCACTCACAGCTAGCAATAAGCAGGATCACTCCTCCATCGATAATGAGCTATTGAAACGATCACCGCCAAATTCGGGCTTAAACAAAGCCTCCACTCCAGTTGACCGGACCCAGCCTGGTTCTTCTGGCCGATGTTGTTGCACTACAGCCCGGCTGTGAAAGTACTCGAGGCCCCGGCTTCACCGCTGGAGCAGGCCGCAAACTTCATCACGACAGAACTTCTTCCAACAAGCCGATAAAAGTTTCCGGATTTCACCATCGGAGTGCGGAACAGTTCATGCACACAGAGACCGGGCGTAAAGTCAGGATAATTCACAGGATATCGCGGCGGGTTACGGAGATCGGCGGAGCCGGGAGCCTAAGCAGCCATCTTGTTTGCTGACGTAGCTCCTCCCAGAACCCCCACTTTTTGCTGTGTTTCACTGATTTATCGACTTTAGTCTGTCTGGGGCACTGCTAACCAGGCCCCCAGCCTAGCTGCTTCCTCTCTAAATTGATTGCATGTACATTACGTACACTCCAGATCGGTTACAGGGTTACCCTTGTGAGTCATAGTCATAGTCAATAAGTCTTTATTTCGACACAAGTCATAAAAGACATCACAATAAAAGTACAGACAATAAAAAATCCAACATTTCATACTTGTTACGTCCTGGTATCCCAAAAGACAAGGGAAAGTTCATAAATTAATCTATTCAATCGTTGCTTTGTACAGGGTGATCCAAACACAATCATTAAAAAAATAAATATACTACATCTTAACATTTTATACACCATTTCAAAATTTGTTACATAGTTACCAACTCATACTTTCTACTAAAAAGCCAGGTTAAAACATTGCAGTCTACATTAATTTCAATGTATCTCTACGTATAGTCCACATCCATTTTAGGAACTTTGCAAGTGCAATAACCATGCTATCAGTGCAATCTGTTTTTAAGATCCTTAGTGCCACAGTGCCACTGTGAATGCCTTTCTGTATACAAATTGGTCTGATCCATTTGTGGCGCGGGGCTTTATATACTGGGCATATAAACAAAACATGACCTAGAGATTCAGATTGGGATATACAAAAAGGACACTGCTGGTGATCTTTATTAATTGACCACTTACTTGTAAATGTGTTGATAGGAAGAGTTCCTACCCTATATTGATGGAAAAGTTTCCTATCGTTGGGGATGGTGATAAGGTCCCAGTAGAGCTCATATACAGGGATATGTTTTTGTTCCAAAAAAGCCCTGGTTATTGATGCATCAGTATGTTTCTGAAATTCCCTTTGGGTTATATTAGCCCAATACAGCTCTTTTAGGGCCTTTCGTGATGGAAAGATATTTTCTAATGGGTTTTCCCAAAGTTCCTCCATTCCTAAGGCTTTATATTGCGATTTGACCTGTTTAAACCATAATATTTTACCCCCTGTGTCCATATTTCTGGTTTCTAGGAGCGCTGAAGCATAGTAAGATAGTTCGGGCGTAATCCATAGCCTCCTCCAATATGCAACTGATCTAAAGCTGGCTATTTCCTGAATTTTCTGACAACCCAAGTCCATATACAGCGGTGTCAATGGTGTTGATTTTGGAAGTCTAGTTATGCACCGCAAGAATTTATTTTGTGCATTTGTCAGGGCAGAAACATCAGAAACCACCCACAGTTCGGCCCCATATAACATCGAAGCCCTAACTTTCGTGTCATATATTTTTAAGGCTGGGGCTATTGGTTGAGTAGCTGATGATCTTAATTCTCTCAAGAGAACACCTGCTAGCTGTGCATGTTTTGTAGTTAAGTAAGTCATATGTGGCTTCCATTCCATCCTAGATCCCAGTGTAATACCCAAATAGCTAAAACAATCAATTTGAACATATGTTTGGACACCCTGTCAGAGGACCACTTTGTCTGTTGAAGGAGGGATAGGAGTTACCTCTCAAACTTCCTGAACAAGATATTGTGGACTATGTACTTGGTCTCCGCTCCAGGATGGCTGAATACATGAAAAAGGCAACTAAAAACCTTGAGGCTAGCCAGGAATTACAGAAAGCCTGGCATGACCAAAAGGCTGTCGTGGTATCTTGGTATTCTCTATGCTATCCTTCTCTACTTCTATTGGAATGTTCATGTGATGCATCTATCAGAGTGTTAGTGATATACTGACTGTTTACCAGCCAGGACAGAAAGTGTGGGTGTTGGAGCCTGTGGCCGCAGCAGCTCTCCAAGACAAGTAGAGTGGACCCCACACTATTGTTGAACAAAAGGGAGAGGTTACCTATTTGGTAGATCTTGGAACTCCCAGGAGCCCCCTTGGGGTGCTTCAGGTCAACAGACTGAAACCATATGTTGACAGGGCAGACATGGGCTTCCTCATGGCTACTGATGAAGGACAGAAGGAACATAGTGACCCTCTCCCAGACCTGCTCTCTCCGAACCCTGATGATGGATCAGTTGATGGAGTAGCCTTGGCAGGCAGCCTCACTGATCAGCAGCAAACTGATTGCAGACAAGTTCTAAATCAGTTTAGACATATGTTTTCACTGACTCCAAGTCAGACTACCTGGTGCACTCATGAAGTGGACACTGGAGACAGTCTGCCTGTTAAAAATAAGATTTACAGGCAACTTGATCATGTCAGGGACTGTATCAGGACTGAAGTCCAGAAAATGTTGGACTTGGGAGTGGTTAACCTCATTAGCGCGGCACAGATTTGTGCGCTGTGCTGAACGTTCTAATGAGCCAACGGACTCATGACGGAACGGTTCCGTCATGAGCACAGGCCAACCGACGCTCATGATGGAACCGTTCCGTCATGAGCATCGAAGGGATTAAACACTCAGATAGCCCCTAGTCCAGTAGTCTTGGTACCAAAACCTCACACCCAGGGTGGTAAGAGAGAGAAGAGATTTTGTGTAGACTACAGAGGTCTCAATGCAGTCTCTAGGACTGATGCCCATCCAATTCCCAGAGCAGATGAGCTCAGAGATATTTTGGCATCTGACAAATTTCTGAGCAAATTTGATCTAACAGCTGGCTACTGGCAGATCAGACTAGCTGATGATGCAAAGCCAAAAACAGCATTTCAACCCCTAGTGGACTTTATCAATTTGTGGTAATGCCCTTTGATCTGAAGAATGCACCTGCCACATTTCAAAGGTTGGTGAACAAAGTCTTAACAGGCCTGGAAGACTATAGTGCAGCATATCTAGATGATATTGCTGTCTTTAGCCCCACCTGGGAAGATCACCTGGTCCACCTGAAAAATGTTTTGGAGGCCCTGTAAAAGGCAGGCCTAACTATCAAGGCTACTAAGTGCCAGATAGGGCAGAGTGATGTTGTGTACCTGGGCAATCCAGACTATCATCGACAGGGTTGCTCCCACTACCCAGACTCAGGTCAGAGCTTTCTTGGGCCTGACTGGGTACTACAGAAGATTTGTCAAGAGGTATGGATCCATTGTGACACCCCTGAATGACTTAACTTCTAAAAGAATGCCTAAGAAAGTTTAGTGCACAGTCAGCTGCCAAAAGGCATTTGATGACCTAAAGCTGGCCATGTGTACTGCACCAATTCTGCAAAGTCCTAACTACTCCAAATAATTCATTGTCCAAACAGATGCATCTCAGTTGGGGGTAGGGGCTGTGCTGTCACAATCAAATGATGAAGGTCAGGACCAGCCAGTAGCTTTTCTTAGCAGAAGGCTGACCCCTAGAGAGAAACGTTGGTCAGCTATTGAGAGTGAGGCCTTTGCTGTGGTTTGGGCTCTGAAGAAGCTGAGACCATACTTGTTTGGCACTCACTTCACTGTTCAGACAGACCATAAGCCCCTCTTATGGCTAAAACAGATGAAGGGCGAAAACCCTAAACTTTTGAGGTGGTCCATGTCCCTACAGGAGATGGACTATACAGTGGAACATAGACCTGTTAGTAACCATGCCAATGCAGATGGACTCTCCAGATATTTCCACTTAGAACATGACGACTCAACTGGTCAAGGTTAGTTTAATGTCCCTGCATTGGGGGGGGGGGGGGGGTTGTGTAGGAGAGTAGGATCTGCTTACTATGGTTACCCCCACTTTTTTTTGTGAAAACCTTTATTATAGCATTCAAGAAAATACAGGCATGGGCCTACAACCGCGGGGGCTGGCCGCTAGATAGAGTAAGACCACCGATATTACAGTACTACACAGCCCATCAGCCGACAACCCAGAGGTTCGGCGGCGATTCAGGACAAAACTGGTATAAGAATGCATAATTAAGTTTCAGAAGGAGTCAAAGGTTTCGTTTTGTATTATATGAGAGAGGATCAGGTGCCATACAATCAAACCAGATAATGCGGGGGACAGGGTAAGAAACAGGATAGACACATAATAACCACTGTGATGGAGAATCGGCGCCAAAGGATACAGATCGATGCAAATGAACACACAATATACATTCCATGTTGCGCCAATTCTCGGAGCCTGCCCACCCGGAAATCGGATATCAGAAAAGCATGAGCACTAGAGACAAGCATACGATAAAAGTCAGAATGATTCGTAGCTATACTGATCCTTAAGAAAGAAAAGAAAGGAAAAGAAAGGCCATAGAAAATAAAAAAGGCAAAATAAAAAAAACCCCGTCCAGCCCCCCACCCTGCACCCCTGCAGATGGCTACAGCCTAACCCCACTAGCAGCGTGCCTGTCGCTCCTAATAACTAAAACCCTAAAGGAAGGAAAAAGAATGGAGGAGGGCATAGACATTCGGGCTCCCAGTCCCTTTAGACCCCCCGCCAGATACAGCCACCCCCTATCAATAAAAGAACACTTATGACAACACTATAGAAGAGAGTAGAGGGTACCGGAAAACACCGCCCAGCCTCTTAGAGCAAGCAGTTACAGGTCGAACACTTGTGAAAGTCACTCCTACCCTTCCCGACCTAGTCAATCCTAACCTTGGCCCTTCCGAACAAGAACACGGACCCCTCCCGTCTAGACCCAAAGGCACACAAAGAGGTAATAAAGGAGAAAAGAGTAATCAAAAAGCAATCCATGGCGACTCGCAGGCAGTAGGTCCACAGGAACTTTAGACACTGAAGACCTCTCCCTCCTGGCTGAACAGTCCCAATGTATTCTGCACAGGAGTCGTAGAGTCACCAAGAGAGGAGAAGACGACCACAAAGTGAAAGGAAAGTCACAAACAAAAGTCTCCGGGAGGGGAACGCCCTTTGATATCTCCAGAGCCGGTAGCGGCGGAAGGTTCGGTGATACGATAACATCCTCGGGAACACCGTCTCCCAGGGCACCATCCGATGGTTCCAATGCCGGTTTCCTCACGGGGCTCTCGCACAAAGTCAAAATGGCCACGGTTTGAATGGCTGCAGATTCCAGTTTCAATCGTAAGGCCGGGTCCGGGTCTACCAAGAGCATCTCTGATAGGCGCGAGTCCAATTTGCTCAATAAGACATCAACCTGTGATCGAAACGCCCAAATTTCCGCCAGTACTGACTTCAGCGATGGCACATGCATCGTTCGATCCACGGTCTCATTTCCGATATCAATCCCAATCACCTCCCCGGGTGAATCCGACATCCTCGGGGGGGACAAACAGGATCGCGAACGTGCAGATGCGGAGGGTGCTCGCAGCCACGGTCCACTCCGTTAAGGCCGCAGGCCAGAGGCCCCGAATCACGAACCTCGGCAGGCCCCACTTAACCGGTCCACGGGACGGGGACCCCCACTCACAGCTAGCAATAAGCAGGATCACTCCTCCATCGATAATGAGCTATTGAAACGATCACCGCCAAATTCGGGCTTAAACAAAGCCTCCACTCCAGTTGACCGGACCCAGCCTGGTTCTTCTGGCCGATGTTGTTGCACTACAGCCCGGCTGTGAAAGTACTCGAGGCCCCGGCTTCACCGCTGGAGCAGGCCGCAAACTTCATCACGACAGAACTTCTTCCAACAAGCCGATAAAAGTTTCCGGATTTCACCATCGGAGTGCGGAACAGTTCATGCACACAGAGACCGGGCGTAAAGTCAGGATAATTCACAGGATATCGCGGCGGGTTACGGAGATCGGCGGAGCCGGGAGCCTAAGCAGCCATCTTGTTTGCTGACGTAGCTCCTCCCAGAACCCCCACTTTTTGCTGTGTTTCACTGATTTATCGACTTTAGTCTGTCTGGCGCACTGCTAACCAGGCCCCCAGCCTAGCTGCTTCCTCTCTAAATTGATTGCATGTACATTACGTACACTCCAGATCGGTTACAGGGTTACCCTTGTGAGTCATAGTCATAGTCAATAAGTCTTTATTTCGACACAAGTCATAAAAGACATCACAATAAAAGTACAGACAATAAAAAATCCAACATTTCATACTTGTTACGTCCTGGTATCCCAAAAGACAAGGGAAAGTTCATAAATTAATCTATTCAATCGTTGCTTTGTACAGGGTGATCCAAACACAATCATTAAAAAAATAAATATACTACATCTTAACATTTTATACACCATTTCAAAATTTGTTACATAGTTACCAACTCATACTTTCTACTAAAAAGCCAGGTTAAAACATTGCAGTCTACATTAATTTCAATGTATCTCTACGTATAGTCCACATCCATTTTAGGAACTTTGCAAGTGCAATAACCATGCTATCAGTGCAATCTGTTTTTAAGATCCTTAGTGCCACAGTGCCACTGTGAATGCCTTTCTGTATACAAATTGGTCTGATCCATTTGTGGCGCGGGGCTTTATATACTGGGCATATAAACAAAACATGACCTAGAGATTCAGATTGGGATATACAAAAAGGACACTGCTGGTGATCTTTATTAATTGACCACTTACTTGTAAATGTGTTGATAGGAAGAGTTCCTACCCTATATTGATGGAAAAGTTTCCTATCGTTGGGGATGGTGATAAGGTCCCAGTAGAGCTCATATACAGGGATATGTTTTTGTTCCAAAAAAGCCCTGGTTATTGATGCATCAGTATGTTTCTGAAATTCCCTTTGGGTTATATTAGCCCAATACAGCTCTTTTAGGGCCTTTCGTGATGGAAAGATATTTTCTAATGGGTTTTCCCAAAGTTCCTCCATTCCTAAGGCTTTATATTGCGATTTGACCTGTTTAAACCATAATATTTTACCCCCTGTGTCCATATTTCTGGTTTCTAGGAGCGCTGAAGCATAGTAAGATAGTTCGGGCGTAATCCATAGCCTCCTCCAATATGCAACTGATCTAAAGCTGGCTATTTCCTGAATTTTCTGACAACCCAAGTCCATATACAGCGGTGTCAATGGTGTTGATTTTGGAAGTCTAGTTATGCACCGCAAGAATTTATTTTGTGCATTTGTCAGGGCAGAAACATCAGAAACCACCCACAGTTCGGCCCCATATAACATCGAAGCCCTAACTTTCGTGTCATATATTTTTAAGGCTGGGGCTATTGGTTGAGTAGCTGATGATCTTAATTCTCTCAAGAGAACACCTGCTAGCTGTGCATGTTTTGTAGTTAAGTAAGTCATATGTGGCTTCCATTCCATCCTAGATCCCAGTGTAATACCCAAATAGCTAAAACAATCAATTTGAACATATGTTTGGACACCCTGTCAGAGGACCACTTTGTCTGTTGAAGGAGGGATAGGAGTTACCTCTCAAACTTCCTGAACAAGATATTGTGGACTATGTACTTGGTCTCCGCTCCAGGATGGCTGAATACATGAAAAAGGCAACTAAAAACCTTGAGGCTAGCCAGGAATTACAGAAAGCCTGGCATGACCAAAAGGCTGTCGTGGTATCTTGGTATTCTCTATGCTATCCTTCTCTACTTCTATTGGAATGTTCATGTGATGCATCTATCAGAGTGTTAGTGATATACTGACTGTTTACCAGCCAGGACAGAAAGTGTGGGTGTTGGAGCCTGTGGCCGCAGCAGCTCTCCAAGACAAGTAGAGTGGACCCCACACTATTGTTGAACAAAAGGGAGAGGTTACCTATTTGGTAGATCTTGGAACTCCCAGGAGCCCCCTTGGGGTGCTTCAGGTCAACAGACTGAAACCATATGTTGACAGGGCAGACATGGGCTTCCTCATGGCTACTGATGAAGGACAGAAGGAACATAGTGACCCTCTCCCAGACCTGCTCTCTCCGAACCCTGATGATGGATCAGTTGATGGAGTAGCCTTGGCAGGCAGCCTCACTGATCAGCAGCAAACTGATTGCAGACAAGTTCTAAATCAGTTTAGACATATGTTTTCACTGACTCCAAGTCAGACTACCTGGTGCACTCATGAAGTGGACACTGGAGACAGTCTGCCTGTTAAAAATAAGATTTACAGGCAACTTGATCATGTCAGGGACTGTATCAGGACTGAAGTCCAGAAAATGTTGGACTTGGGAGTGGTTAACCTCATCAGCGCGGCACAGATTTGTGCGCTGTGCTGAACGTTCTAATGAGCCAACGGACTCATGACGGAACGGTTCCGTCATGAGCACAGGCCAACCGACGCTCATGATGGAACCGTTCCGTCATGAGCATCGAAGGGATTAAACACTCAGATAGCCCCTAGTCCAGTAGTCTTGGTACCAAAACCTCACACCCAGGGTGGTAAGAGAGAGAAGAGATTTTGTGTAGACTACAGAGGTCTCAATGCAGTCTCTAGGACTGATGCCCATCCAATTCCCAGAGCAGATGAGCTCAGAGATATTTTGGCATCTGACAAATTTCTGAGCAAATTTGATCTAACAGCTGGCTACTGGCAGATCAGACTAGCTGATGATGCAAAGCCAAAAACAGCATTTCAACCCCTAGTGGACTTTATCAATTTGTGGTAATGCCCTTTGATCTGAAGAATGCACCTGCCACATTTCAAAGGTTGGTGAACAAAGTCTTAACAGGCCTGGAAGACTATAGTGCAGCATATCTAGATGATATTGCTGTCTTTAGCCCCACCTGGGAAGATCACCTGGTCCACCTGAAAAATGTTTTGGAGGCCCTGTAAAAGGCAGGCCTAACTATCAAGGCTACTAAGTGCCAGATAGGGCAGAGTGATGTTGTGTACCTGGGCAATCCAGACTATCATCGACAGGGTTGCTCCCACTACCCAGACTCAGGTCAGAGCTTTCTTGGGCCTGACTGGGTACTACAGAAGATTTGTCAAGAGGTATGGATCCATTGTGACACCCCTGAATGACTTAACTTCTAAAAGAATGCCTAAGAAAGTTTAGTGCACAGTCAGCTGCCAAAAGGCATTTGATGACCTAAAGCTGGCCATGTGTACTGCACCAATTCTGCAAAGTCCTAACTACTCCAAAGAATTCATTGTCCAAACAGATGCATCTCAGTTGGGGGTAGGGGCTGTGCTGTCACAATCAAATGATGAAGGTCAGGACCAGCCAGTAGCTTTTCTTAGCAGAAGGCTGACCCCTAGAGAGAAACGTTGGTCAGCTATTGAGAGTGAGGCCTTTGCTGTGGTTTGGGCTCTGAAGAAGCTGAGACCATACTTGTTTGGCACTCACTTCACTGTTCAGACAGACCATAAGCCCCTCTTATGGCTAAAACAGATGAAGGGCGAAAACCCTAAACTTTTGAGGTGGTCCATGTCCCTACAGGAGATGGACTATACAGTGGAACATAGACCTGTTAGTAACCATGCCAATGCAGATGGACTCTCCAGATATTTCCACTTAGAACATGACGACTCAACTGGTCAAGGTTAGTTTAATGTCCCTGCATTGGGGGGGGGGGGGGGGGGTTGTGTAGGAGAGTAGGATCTGCTTACTATGGTTACCCCCACTTTTTTTTGTGAAAACCTTTATTATAGCATTCAAGAAAATACAGGCATGGGCCTACAACCGCGGGGGCTGGCCGCTAGATAGAGTAAGACCACCGATATTACAGTACTACACAGCCCATCAGCCGACAACCCAGAGGTTCGGCGGCGATTCAGGACAAAACTGGTATAAGAATGCATAATTAAGTTTCAGAAGGAGTCAAAGGTTTCGTTTTGTATTATATGAGAGAGGATCAGGTGCCATACAATCAAACCAGATAATGCGGGGGACAGGGTAAGAAACAGGATAGACACATAATAACCACTGTGATGGAGAATCGGCGCCAAAGGATACAGATCGATGCAAATGAACACACAATATACATTCCATGTTGCGCCAATTCTCGGAGCCTGCCCACCCGGAAATCGGATATCAGAAAAGCATGAGCACTAGAGACAAGCATACGATAAAAGTCAGAATGATTCGTAGCTATACTGATCCTTAAGAAAGAAAAGAAAGGAAAAGAAAGGCCATAGAAAATAAAAAAGGCAAAATAAAAAAAACCCCGTCCAGCCCCCCACCCTGCACCCCTGCAGATGGCTACAGCCTAACCCCACTAGCAGCGTGCCTGTCGCTCCTAATAACTAAAACCCTAAAGGAAGGAAAAAGAATGGAGGAGGGCATAGACATTCGGGCTCCCAGTCCCTTTAGACCCCCCGCCAGATACAGCCACCCCCTATCAATAAAAGAACACTTATGACAACACTATAGAAGAGAGTAGAGGGTACCGGAAAACACCGCCCAGCCTCTTAGAGCAAGCAGTTACAGGTCGAACACTTGTGAAAGTCACTCCTACCCTTCCCGACCTAGTCAATCCTAACCTTGGCCCTTCCGAACAAGAACACGGACCCCTCCCGTCTAGACCCAAAGGCACACAAAGAGGTAATAAAGGAAAAAAGAGTAATCAAAAAGCAATCCATGGCGACTCGCAGGCAGTAGGTCCACAGGAACTTTAGACACTGAAGACCTCTCCCTCCTGGCTGAACAGTCCCAATGTATTCTGCACAGGAGTCGTAGAGTCACCAAGAGAGGAGAAGACGACCACAAAGTGAAAGGAAAGTCACAAACAAAAGTCTCCGGGAGGGGAACGCCCTTTGATATCTCCAGAGCCGGTAGCGGCGGAAGGTTCGGTGATACGATAACATCCTCGGGAACACCGTCTCCCAGGGCACCATCCAATGGTTCCAATGCCGGTTTCCTCACGGGGCTCTCGCACAAAGTCAAAATGGCCACGGTTTGAATGGCTGCAGATTCCAGTTTCAATCGTAAGGCCGGGTCCGGGTCTACCAAGAGCATCTCTGATAGGCGCGAGTCCAATTTGCTCAATAAGACATCAACCTGTGATCGAAACGCCCAAATTTCCGCCAGTACTGACTTCAGCGATGGCACATGCATCGTTCGATCCACGGTCTCATTTCCGATATCAATCCCAATCACCTCCCCGGGTGAATCCGACATCCTCGGGGGGGACAAACAGGATCGCGAACGTGCAGATGCGGAGGGTGCTCGCAGCCACGGTCCACTCCGTTAAGGCCGCAGGCCAGAGGCCCCGAATCACGAACCTCGGCAGGCCCCACTTAACCGGTCCACGGGACGGGGACCCCCACTCACAGCTAGCAATAAGCAGGATCACTCCTCCATCGATAATGAGCTATTGAAACGATCACCGCCAAATTCGGGCTTAAACAAAGCCTCCACTCCAGTTGACCGGACCCAGCCTGGTTCTTCTGGCCGATGTTGTTGCACTACAGCCCGGCTGTGAAAGTACTCGAGGCCCCGGCTTCACCGCTGGAGCAGGCCGCAAACTTCATCACGACAGAACTTCTTCCAACAAGCCGATAAAAGTTTCCGGATTTCACCATCGGAGTGCGGAACAGTTCATGCACACAGAGACCGGGCGTAAAGTCAGGATAATTCACAGGATATCGCGGCGGGTTACGGAGATCGGCGGAGCCGGGAGCCTAAGCAGCCATCTTGTTTGCTGACGTAGCTCCTCCCAGAACCCCCACTTTTTGCTGTGTTTCACTGATTTATCGACTTTAGTCTGTCTGGGGCACTGCTAACCAGGCCCCCAGCCTAGCTGCTTCCTCTCTAAATTGATTGCATGTACATTACGTACACTCCAGATCGGTTACAGGGTTACCCTTGTGAGTCATAGTCATAGTCAATAAGTCTTTATTTCGACACAAGTCATAAAAGACATCACAATAAAAGTACAGACAATAAAAAATCCAACATTTCATACTTGTTACGTCCTGGTATCCCAAAAGACAAGGGAAAGTTCATAAATTAATCTATTCAATCGTTGCTTTGTACAGGGTGATCCAAACACAATCATTAAAAAAATAAATATACTACATCTTAACATTTTATACACCATTTCAAAATTTGTTACATAGTTACCAACTCATACTTTCTACTAAAAAGCCAGGTTAAAACATTGCAGTCTACATTAATTTCAATGTATCTCTACGTATAGTCCACATCCATTTTAGGAACTTTGCAAGTGCAATAACCATGCTATCAGTGCAATCTGTTTTTAAGATCCTTAGTGCCACAGTGCCACTGTGAATGCCTTTCTGTATACAAATTGGTCTGATCCATTTGTGGCGCGGGGCTTTATATACTGGGCATATAAACAAAACATGACCTAGAGATTCAGATTGGGATATACAAAAAGGACACTGCTGGTGATCTTTATTAATTGACCACTTACTTGTAAATGTGTTGATAGGAAGAGTTCCTACCCTATATTGATGGAAAAGTTTCCTATCGTTGGGGATGGTGATAAGGTCCCAATAGAGCTCATATACAGGGATATGTTTTTGTTCCAAAAAAGCCCTGGTTATTGATGCATCAGTATGTTTCTGAAATTCCCTTTGGGTTATATTAGCCCAATACAGCTCTTTTAGGGCCTTTCGTGATGGAAAGATATTTTCTAATGGGTTTTCCCAAAGTTCCTCCATTCCTAAGGCTTTATATTGCGATTTGACCTGTTTAAACCATAATATTTTACCCCCTGTGTCCATATTTCTGGTTTCTAGGAGCGCTGAAGCATAGTAAGATAGTTCGGGCGTAATCCATAGCCTCCTCCAATATGCAACTGATCTAAAGCTGGCTATTTCCTGAATTTTCTGACAACCCAAGTCCATATACAGCGGTGTCAATGGTGTTGATTTTGGAAGTCTAGTTATGCACCGCAAGAATTTATTTTGTGCATTTGTCAGGGCAGAAACATCAGAAACCACCCACAGTTCGGCCCCATATAACATCGAAGCCCTAACTTTCGTGTCATATATTTTTAAGGCTGGGGCTATTGGTTGAGTAGCTGATGATCTTAATTCTCTCAAGAGAACACCTGCTAGCTGTGCATGTTTTGTAGTTAAGTAAGTCATATGTGGCTTCCATTCCATCCTAGATCCCAGTGTAATACCCAAATAGCTAAAACAATCAGTCTGTTCTAGAGGCTCACCATTCATAAAAACTGTGCCCCTCACTTTCTTGTGTCTGTGCCTTACCATGAATTTAGTTTTAGACACATTTATAATTAGACCATGGTCTTTGCAAAAAGCCTTAAAACAGTCAATTGCTTTTTGAAGCCCTTCTTGCGTTTTAGAGATTAGTAGGGTGTCGTCTGCGAACATTAACAGGGGTATTGGGATGCCATTTTGTTTGGGTGCATCTGTGTAAACCTCCCTGTAATATTCGATAACCCTGTTTATGTATAACGTAAACAGATGTTTGGGTGCATCTGTGTAAACCTCCCTGTAATATTCGATACCCTTGTGAGTCCCTAATATATGGTACCTTGGGTACCAAGGGCATAGGTACCCCAGAGGCCTGCCAGGGGCTGAAGCATGTATTATGCCACCCCTGGGAAGCATTCCAAAATGGCACCACAGGTCTGCTACTGCAGCCTGGGTAAGGTGGAACTTGTATCCCTTACTTAGATATAGTATAACTATATCTACCAATATATAGGTGGAGGAGTGGAGGAGTGTGGCTCAATGGTTAGAGCGGCAGACCCTGATGCAGAGTTCTGGCCAGGGACCAGGGTTCGATCCCCGCCTCGGCGGGGTCTCAGGCTCAATTTCCTCGGACCTGTTAATTCTCGCCTCGGTGCCTATTCTAATCACGGGCCCCACGCTGCAACTCTGGGCAATAGCTTGCTTAGCCTCTACACCGGCCCCAACAGCGCTAAGGATGCCTGGCTTCACCCTGGGGGTGCCCAGGAGTGAACACTTCATAGGGAAAGCCAGGAGGGGTTCCACAGCGGTATGAGTATCAGCGCCAGGAAGCCGAATAGGCGACACCACAAGGTGACCGTCTGGTGACAGTGCACTCTATAAGTACCATGACATTTACATTTGACATTTACATATACAGACACATATAAACCTATAAGTCACTCCTATGGTAGGCCTTGACTATCCTGAAGGCAGAGTGCTTAGTTTTGTGCGAGAGGGTGCCCAAGCATGAGCTGAGTCCCTCTGCAGATTTCGGAATCCCTTCCTTATTTCTGTTCTGTGATACAGCCATACCATATACTCTTAAGTGCATTATAACCTAGTGGTAAATGCTAACTTTGGAATGGCTGCATCAAAACATGTCATGTTTGGTGTCAAACACTTTGGAATACGACAACCCCCCCCCCCCCCCCCCCCGGCGGGGGTAGCATTCCACCCTTCTAGAGGGAGAAGACATGTACACCTTTACCTGACCAGTAGAAGTTTAACAGAGCCCCAGCATTACAAAATGGATGCTGCTGCCACAGACACAAGTCTGACCTCCTGCAGCTGGACGAAACTCCGGCAGGGAAGGCCTGGACAATAGGTTTCCTGTCCAGGGAGGTGTAACTAACTCCCTAGACAGGCTTTAGTGTATTGGGGCAGGGTGGGTGCATTCAGTGAATGTTTTTCAGACAGTGCCTTGGGCACACAAGGTGTCCATTTGCATAACTCAGTTCAAACTGGTTGCTTGGGCACTCAGCCGCAGCTCATACGCAAAACTAGACAAAGGGGAAGGGGTGTAACCACCCCCTCCCCAGGTCCTCCCATAGGTGGGACCTTAGAGTTAATCCATCCCCTAAACTTACTATAAGTATAGGAACCCAGTCCCTAGGACTTCAGATTACCCTGGACGAAACTCTGCAACATATATCCTGGAACTTCGACATTCTATTTCAACTAGAAGACGGAAGAATCTCCCTTGGGGTCAAGGAGTGACCCCCCTGTTCAAACAGGCACCAAAGAAGCATCTTGCCAGTCGGCATTTTCGGGCTCCCACCGGATCCCGAGGACTCTGCGACATAGGACACAGACTTCCAGACATCTCTGAGGCCGACACGAGATCCCAGCAAAGCTGAGACCCGCAGCCGCCACGAGAGACGTGGGACCGGAACTCCTGGACACCGTGCATATTTGCAAGTGCACCTACTTCCCGAGCTTTCCCGAAGTTGTGCATTGGGCTTCTTGTAGTCCAATCCCTGAGCACCATTTACACCGAAGATTGTGGTCCTACACTCCACAAGTGTTCCGTGGGCCCGCTTTTAGCATTTCTGCTCGAGGCTCCTTCGCGATCCCTGGTCCCTCGACTGGTGGGTCCCCACGAAGGCAATTCTTTTGTTTCTTGGGCTTTCCTGGTTGCTCCAGATGTCCCCTGACTCCCCTCCAAAGGGTGAGTACCTCAGACGTTACTGGTCTGCACCGAAGCCAATCTTTGCATTCTGCGTGGGTTGCTGTTACCAAGGCTTGTTGGGTCCAATCCGGATACTGACGCTGCAGCAATCGACATCCGACGTGGGACAGCTCGAATCCAGCTCCTGGTTGTAGTCGACACCTCCTGGTCCTCATGGCTGAAGAGTCAAGCTTCACCTCCATCACTTGAAATCACCCGACATCGGCTGGCATCTTCTTGTTGCCTCCCTGGTCACTGGCAAGTGGCCCAGACTCTGTCCCCTCTGCTTTCAGGTTCTTTAGATCTTCTATCCACCATTGGATCCATCTGGACACTTTTCATCTGGTCGCCTGCAGCACTTCTTTGCAGCTCTCCATAGGAAACAACGACGAAACGCGACACAAACAGACTCCTATGCACCCGGCTTCCCTGGGTGAGGTAACACGAGTACTTTGGTGCATCCGTGGGTCTTGACTCTCGAACTGTCCAGTACTGAAGGGGTTGGTTCCTAGTCCACTCCTAAGTGTCCTTAATCTTTAAAATTCGAACCCAACTTTCTTCATAGAAGTCAATGGTGATTCGCGGCTGTGTTTAGACACTGCCCGCGACCCCCGTGAGTCTCCTGCGTCCCTACCTTGGGTAGTTCCTGGTTGCCCCAGCAGTTTTACAGGCCCTAGGTCTTGTCTCTATGCTCCTTGTGGTTCTTATATATAGTATATGTTTTGTGAGGCCCCTAGGGCAAACGTATACTGTGCTAATTTACTGTGTGCTAATTAAGTTATTGTATTGTACTTTTGCCTCTAGCCTCATAAAGAGACTAGAGGGGTGTGTTTAGAATAAATACATATATTTTATATATATACCTGGTGTGGTTCTCCTTTCATTTGGTCTTTCATGAGATTATAGACTGGTAAAACAAGCTGCTTTACATTCATTCAAGACTTAGCCTGAAGGCTGCTTTCCACAGCTACCACTAGGATAGCTTTCTATAAATGTTGTCTTTAAACCTACCATCAATAAGGGTCGTTTGGACTGGTGCAAGGTGCACACTAGAATAGTGGACAGCATATGCTAGGCCAACTTCTCACAGAGGCGACGGAATCCTTCTACATTGACGGTGGGGCTAACTCATCATGCCACACGTCTGACCACGACAAATTCATAGACCTAGCAAACGCTCAAGAAAAGAGCATCAGGTAGATCTCCCTTCACAACCCAAAGAACTTACCTTTGAATCGGCAGAAATCGTACACCCCAACCCCACTCCCTGGTTACCCCCTCAGGAGGTGTCAGATTATGTCAAGGCTCATCTATGCCAGGCCTTCGACAAAGATGTTAGAGCGAAGTTAAGCTCCGAGTGCCCGAGACCAGACCTGCCAGGTAAGGTGGCTGAGATCCCTGAAGTGGATCCCACTATGGTGACTTATCTAAAGAAATATTCAAAGGACCCTAAGAAGGATATAAAAGGGCATGGCTGTCCTGCCTAGACAAACACCTCGACATGATAGGCCCTCTAACGAAGATCTTGGAGTTGTATTGTAGGGCAAAGGAATGTGCCTTGGCTATAGACCCAGAGGAGGTTATAGGCTGGGCTCACCTGGCTATCTGCCAACTGGGAAACGTGAATTGCGCAATGTGCAGCGAAAGACGGCGCTCTTTCCTCTTAAAGCTGGACTCCAAATTGTCAGAAATCTCCTTATCAGAGTACGGTCCTTTAGCTCAAGGCCTGCTTTTCGGACACCCCTTCCTAAAGGAACTCACCCAGTTTGTCGCCACCTTTAGCGGTCTAGATAAGGCGCAGGGGTCCCTACGACGTGCCTTTAGACCAGTTTTCGGCAGGGCCTGACAATATAGAGGACGCTCGTTCGGCCGAGGTTACCAGCAAGGTGCCCCTCGTGGTCAATACCACCAGCAACGCGTGGGATATCAAGATCCCAACTCTGCTTCATTCTACCAAACCCGACATTCCAAAAATCGTTTTAGGAAAGGTAGATAGGGAGGAAACCAGGATGCCAGAGCCACAGGTGAGACTTATTCTATTCTCAGAAATTGTGTTGTGGTTCAGGATCCAATCCTTTCTGCAGATATGGAACACAATCCCACAAGATGCTTGGATTCTAGAGACAGTACAGGGGTATAAACTGGAATTGTACAGCTTTCACAGTCAGGGTTCCCTTCCCCCAATGATGTCTTTTTCCCAGGAAGAACAAGATTTAATCTCCTCCGTAATCCAATCTCTTCTGAAGAAAGGAGCCATAGTAGTTCCAGATCCTCACCCCAGGAGATTTATCAGCAATATTTTCTTGGTCAAGATGAAAGGGGGCAGATCTAGACTTGTATTAAATCTAAAAGACTTCAATGGATGGGTAGTCTATTGACTCTTCAAGATGGAGGGCCTCCATCTTCTTCGCGATCTTCAGGAAGGGGATTGAATGGTCTGCTTGGACCTCAGTGTCGCGAGTCAGCTAAATCTGACTTGTACTGCTGAAAAGTCCTTAAAGATACTACATATCATGTACATCGAACAAAAGAATAGCATGTTTGCATATCCCCTTTGAAACCCACCCCTGTCTCGTGCATCCTGCCCTCCAGTACTGCGTGAAAGGTTAATGGGATTTATGTGTAATGTTTTGATAGTATTCTGGAAAATAATCGTATAATCATCTGTAAAGGCTTTTATGGACTGATCATCATAGACACATCACGGCAACAGGACCCCCGCCCCACAATAATATCTATACCACAAATAACACACAAGACACCGGTGTTAGATTGGGAAAATTTGCTGCAGGTTTATTACATACATCGTTATGTAATGCTGGGTTATCTTACGGGCGATCCAAGGGCAGGCCGCTTCTCGCCACCTGCCCGCCTGTTGATCCAGACAGCACCGCGGTGAACCAACCGTGCTACCCATTTATTGTAATTATCATAATACTCACACCCTCACGGGGCGGAGGGTAGCTAAGCAAGCCCCCAATTGCACAGGCCTACAACCGCCCGAAGGACTACTGGGGCGCCGACGCATTTTCCCGGTCCTCCCCTGAGGCTCCGGGTTTTAGGCTCTGGCACCCCTATGTGCCCGCTGCAGTACATTGTTGCACCTTGCTGCTTCCGGATCGCCCTGTAACTCCGCCTGCAACGATAAAAGACAAATTACAAAGTTCAAACAGTACCCCTACTGGCACTTGGGGTGAGCGGCAGAAAGGGAGAAGAGTGTCCACTGTGGCCTGCGACGTCCGAGGCGGCAAAGAGGCTAAAAAATGGCGAGGGGAGGTTAAATACCCCTCGCCACGCCTGCCGCCCCGGAAGTGCGTGGCCGGCCCACCCACCCTACCAAAGTAGCCCCCCCCCCCACTGGGGGAGGAGCCTGGAGCAAAAGGCGGGGGCAGCCTTCCGCGTCTAAGGGGGCCGCCCTCCTGATGGCCACTGGGTGGCCTCGGGCAGCAGCATAGACACATCACGGCAACAGGACCCCCGCCCCACAATAATATCTAACCCGCAAATAACACACAAGACACCGGTGTTAGATTGGGAAAATTTGCTGCAGGTTTATTACATACATCGTTATGTAATGCTGGGTTATCTTACGGGCGATCCAAGGGCAGGCCGCTTCTCGCCACCTGCCCGCCTGTTGAGCCAGACAGCACCGCGGTGAACCAACCGTGCAGCCCATTTATTGTAATTATCATAATACTCACACCCTTACGGGGCGGAGCGTAGCTAGGCAAGCCCCCGATTGCACAGGCCTACAACCGCCCGAAGGACTACTGGGGCGCCAACGCATTTTCCCGGGCCTCCCCTGAGGCTCCAGGCTTTAGGCTCTGGAACCCCTATGTGCCCGCTGCGGTACATTGTTGCATCTTGCTGCTTCCGGATCGCCCTGTAACTCCGCCACAGCCCCGCCGGCGGCCACCGTCGTCGCCGGGGCCCCCCAACTTGGTTACTTTTTACCTGCAACCTTTGCTCCTCAGTGCCTCCTCCAGATCTAAGAGGAACATATCCATGCCTACCGGAGTCAGGTGGACACCATCCAGCTCAAAATAGCCCCTGACCCGATCCTGGATCATCTCATGCCTAATGAAGCCAATGCCTCTTTGTTGCGCATGGCTGCATTAAGTCGTCTCCTGGACCTTCCAATCGCATTACCTGATCTGGCGCCATGCCATAGTCTGTGTGGCACTATCTCAGACCACCATACTTCGCACCCTTCCAGGATTTTACAGACCTCCCCCCCAAGCCATTTTTCATCTTAAGCACCAGAGCCGTTCTCCCCAGAATTGTAAGGTCATTTCCCCCCAGGTGAATAACCAAGTGTTGGGGAGGGACTCCCCCCGAGGAGAGCTCTTGCCGGAGTCTGTTCAAGAGGCTGTTCCACTGCATGCCGGGGAAGCCCAGCCACACAAAGTCTGTGTCAGTAAATCTCTTTGTCCAGTTCCTGATCGCCGCCCACCGTCCTAACCTTGCAATGGTCGAATGACCCAGAACCCATACTCTTGACCCTGCCAAAATAAAGGACTCAATCATTTTCAAATATTTATTACACCAAATCGGTCACACAACACTGCAAACATAGGTCACTGCAAAAACACTGCAAACGTAATATAAAGAACCAAATTGCGATTGCGAGGGCGCCAGGCTTTCAGGGGCGAATGTATTTTTTGTAGCACAGGGACTGCCAGTGCCCCACTTTTTGCACATTCTCAGGCTGCATGCCCGCTTTAAATGCCGCTGTGGCCGCCCCAATCTTGAAAGAATGGCTAGAGAACTTCTTCCCCTTGTCTAGCAAACCCGCTCTGGACAGGCATGCTATCATAATCTTGTCCATCTGGTACTTGGTGAGCGGGCTGCGGTCAACATGAATAAGTAGGTATCCCGGCCCCGGAGGGGGCAGGGCAAGAAAAGATCGAACTAGCGTGACTGGGCAATATCTGGGGTCTCCTAGCGGGGCAAGGTGTATCGCTGTCCCTTTTCCTGCCTGGTCAGTCTTGGATTTCCTGAGAGTGATGGATAGGGCCCCCTCGACTTTGATGTCGTCCACACCTAAAGCGTCCCCTGACCGGTCATGTCTGGAGCGAGCCACTATTTCGCTGCTCCGGAACGCCCCAAAGAATGCTAGGACAAACGCTGCTGCAAAGAGGGCTGCTTCAAAGGAGGAGTGGGTCACTAGCCCGAGAGAAGCTAGCATGGCCTGCAAGGTGGGGAAATCTATGGGGGATCTGTCATCCGGGGCTCTGGGTTCATCCCTCGCCCATCCCTTCAGGGCCGCCCTGATTACGAAATACTTGGTCGGGTCCTGTGCTCCTGTCAGCTTGGAATCATGGCCGACCGCCGCCAGGTGCCCAGTCACCCAGGAGTGTGAACGACTTTGCTTCCTGGCCCAGACAACAAAGACTCGAACCCTGTTCTCTAAAGCCAGGCCTGCTGCCCCCAAGTCCATGACCACTCTGTGGAATGTGGCCAGGTGACTCGCATATCGCTTTCTCGTACCTGGCGCCAGAGATCTCTCCCCCATTGTTCTCAGTTCTTGCTCCACACCAAGATGCGCCAGAGAGCCGGTGGAAAGGGAGTCATCTCTAACGCCGCGCGCGGGCAGGCAGCTCGGAACCGATCCAGCTGAAAACGAGAAAGGGCGTCAGCAGCTACATTCTTGACCCCAGCAATGTGCTTAGCCCTGAATTCAATATTGCATCGCAAGCTTCTCTTGGCTAACTCATGCAGTAAGCAAAGTACAAGGGGGCAGCTGGCGGCTTGACCGTTAATGGCCTGGACTACGGCCATGTTGTCTGACCAAAAGAGTACCTTACGGTTGGAAAGAACCCTGGGCCAGAGATGTAGGGCGATTACAATTGGGAAGAGTTCCAGTACTGTGATATTGGCGGTAATGCCTCGCTTGCGCCAGGCGTTGGGCCATTCCTGCGCACACCAGTGCTCACCCAGAATCGCACCAAAGCCCTCCCTACCTGATGCGTCTGTGAACATGCTTAACTCGTGACTGTCCACCCATGGTGCCCTCCAGATCACTGTTCCATTAAAATCTGACAGGAACTCGACCCACATAACCAGGTCTTCTTTCAAAGCCGCAGACAGCTTCACGAAGTGGTGTCGCTTCACTACCTTGGCTGTGGCCCTAGCTAACCTCCTCGCGAAGACTCGACCTACTGGGATCACCCTTGCTGCAAAGTTGAGTTTGCCAAGGAGGCTCTGGATAACCCCCAAAGGCGCCTTGTCCTTCCCCAGCAAGTCCAAGATGTCCTTTTGCAAATTCTGCACCTTCCCTGCAGGGAGTCTCGACACACCCATCACTGTGTCCAACTCAATGCCGAGAAAAGTGAGTACCCGCGCCGGGCCTTCCGTCTTGCCAGGTGCCAACGGCACCCCCAGGTGTGCTGCCAGGTCCATGATACATTTCAGACCATCGCTACATTCCTGCGTTCCATCCCTCCCAATGAATAAAAAGTCGTCCAGGTAGTGTGTTACTGCCTCAACGCCATGTTTCACTGAGAGAGCCCACTGCAGGAACGAGCTAAATGCCTCGAAAAATGCACATGACACGGCGCACCCCATAGGCATGCATTTGTCAAAGTAGAATGAACCTTCCCACTTGAAACCCTTTCGGGGTGGACAGGTAACAGTCTGAAAGCCGCCTCTATGTCAGCCTTCGCTAACCAGGCTCCTCTACCCGCCCTTCTGATCATGTTGATCGCCATATCTAAAGAACAGCAGGATACTGAGCATGAGCCTTCGGCCAGCCAGGAGTTAACTGAATCTCCGTCGGGGTATGACAGGTGGTGGATCAATCTGAAAGCTCCTTGTTCCTTCTTTGGCACCACCCCCAGGGGAGAAACCACAAAGTCCGGGAGGGGAGGAGAACCGAATGGGCCCGCCACCCTACCCAAGGCTAGCTCTTTTTTGATCTTATCCCTCACAACATCTGGTTGAACCCTGGCCGACTTGAGGTTATCAGAATCCCTGGAAACATTGGGGCCCTGGTAAGGAATTGTAAAGCCCTCTATAATTCCTTCTGCTAGCAAGGCCCTGTCATCAATGTTGTGGTAGCCATGTAGGAGTGTCAGTAGGTTGGGGATGATGATGGGGGAAGGGCCCTTGGTCGTGTTCGCCGCTTTGAGTGGAGTGGTCTGAAGCTGGGATGCTGGAGAGATCTGTGTAGGGAAGGGTGCAGGCAGGTGTGGGCTAGCAGCGCACTCATTTGTCCTGTCTTGGGGGTCCGGCAGCCGGCTCACGCTTGTCGCAGCCGGTGGCCGGGTGGTGGCCACTGCACTTGGCGCAGGTGTGTGCAAACCTGCACGCCTTGCCCCAGGTGCAGTTCCCACTGTTGTATAATCTACAAGCTGATGGGGTGCCTCTTCTGTTCCCTTGCCTGTTTGGTGCCCCTCCCCCGCGGCCCCCACAAAAGGACTGCTTAGGCTGCCATTTTTTTATCATAATACTGCTTCTTCCCTGTGTCAGCTTTCTTGTCACTGGTGTTGCTCTTCTCATGGGCCTCAACCTTGCCTTTACCCATATGCTGCATCCAGAGTCTAACCTCCATTTGGTCCCATTCCAGCTCCGGGCATACTGCCATCTTATTTCTAAACTCGCAGTCATACTTGTACCATCCCATACCTCCGTTCAGTTCTGCCTCATCAGTGATTACACTAGCATATTGCCACAAACCCGGAGCTTGTTCCAGGAAACGCTCTGTGACCACTGCTGCCAGGATCGCAAATGCTTGCCTCCAAGTTTTTATTGACTTTTCAGGCCAAGCCTGGTACCGCACCTTCTTCTCATCCTCCTTGTCCCCCATTTTTCGAACGTCCACCCCTTCCGCTCCGAGCAGGAGAAGGGAGAAGATGTCGATAAATTCTCTCCTCCAGATCCCTTCCTTGGCGGCTTGTGGTACCTGCCAAGCTAGGGAACACTTACCAGACAGCAGGGGGGCCAAGGTCATGGAGGGTGTGGGTGCGGGGGGCATAACTGGGGAGGAGGTCGGGATAGCAATGGTAGGCACTGTGGTCGGCGCCATTTGGACGGGAGGAGCTGTTATGGGCGCGATTTGTACCACTGCCTCGGCCGGCACACTAGACTGCTCTATGTTAGCTTCAGCGTGCTCTGTCTGCCCTACTGTAGAAATGATCGCCATGGGGGTTGAGTTTGATACCGTGGCAACTGGCTGGCCCCCCCAAACTTGCGTGATTCCTGTGTCCGCGCTGGCTTGCGGAGCTGGGGATGGAGTCGCCAACCCCAAGGATGCTACTGCGGTCCCTGCTAGCTGACTTGCAGCTGCTATACCTGCTCTGACTTCAGCCATGAAATCAGCTAAAGTGTTAGTGATCTTACCCAAGTCATCTCTCGTGGCAAAGTTCGTATTGGGAGGGGTCACGACGGGAGGGGGAGGGGTCATAGCCGCTGTCTGTGCTGGAGACGCATGGACGATCACGTTTCTGACAACCTACGTGTTGCGTTTTTTGGCTGGGACGGGGTCTGCGGGGAAGTCTTTGTTCGTTGGTCTTCTTATTCTCTGGGACCTACCGAGCCACACCTCTCCCGTGATCTCTGGTTCTACGACCTGTAGTGACGTGCCGACCCCGAATCCCCGGTGTTGTTCGCATTTAAAAGCTCGCTAGCCCATGCCACCCCTTTGGACTTAATTAACTCCATGAGCGCCTTCAATTCTGATTCTTGGGAAGGTCCGGGGAGGGAATCCTCAACTTGAGACGTCTGCGTGAAGAGGTGGGGGGAACCCTGGTTGTCCACGACGACCCTCAGGCTCAATGAACCTGAAAGAAAAATGCGACTGTGAGCTCTAGAACGCCTGGTGACACTACATCACCGCTGTCCCCTGGCCGTGACTTCCGAGGCCAGGTGTCCGCCGCCATTCAACCTTCGGTTGTGGCCTAGCACTGACCCCACACAACATACCTCTCTGTGCTTGTCCCGGTGGTATAGCAGCCCTAGGATGTGCCCGGCGGAGCAATAACGGGTCGTGCTGCAAAGGAAGAACAACATGAGCGCAAATGCAGGAAACTTGTGGTCGCCTGGGCTTCTTGAATGGGCCTTTTGAACTGGTTGCTGTATCTCAGCATGGCAGCCCTGCGGCACACCCCACCCAGTCCCTGCCAGTCTTCTAACAGAGCCTGCCCAGTGTTCCCCAATTTACCTGCGCCCTGCTTCTTGGATCTATTCGTCACTGCAACCGGACAGCTTACCGAGCGATGCGACAACGAAAACAAGCTGAAAAGGAAGAATACCATAAGCGAATGTACCGTGGCGACTTAGGGGAACCCCGGGACTAGGTGCCACAGCACCTGCTGCCGGCGTCGCAGCACCCCTTAATGTCCCTGGCCGTGTCTCAAAATGCAAGACAGCCCAGACCCCCCTCATTTACCTTCACCTTGATCCTTAGTGCTTGGCCCTGAAGGGCGTGAATATCCCGAGGCAATTCACAACGTGGATGGCTGGAAAGGAAGCACAACATGAGCGAAAGCGTTGGAAACTATATGCTGATCAGGGCACTCGGTACCCGGGCTGGATCTAGCCATGCCACCAATGTGACTCCACACTTCCTTGTCGTCTTAAAAAATAACGCTCCCTTTTCTATCTTATTTACCTGCACCCTGCTTCTTGGAGCCTTCCGTCACCAAGTGTTGCTAGAGTAATTGTTCCTGAGAAGAGAAATAAGTGAGTGTTTCAGCACACAACTGATTTTTAGGTCTCGCCTGTCGATGCACATGCGCATCGAGCTTGCAAGACTATGGCTTAAACACTCTTTAACCAACTTGCAAGGAATCGTGGCGATTCCTTGCAGTGCCCGTGAAATTTAAGCTCAATGCGCATGCGCATTGAGCTTAAAAGCGCGTGCACATGCCCCCAGCCGCCTGCCTTGCCCACTCTCTCTCTCTCAGCCTCCCCCAGCTCCGCCCCCTCACTTCTTGGTTGCACGGCCGCTAGGCCGTGCCTCCCCTACTCTCCTCCCCCCTCCTCCTCCTACTCTCCTCCCCCCTCCTCCTCCTACTCTCCTCCCCTGCCTGCCGTGTCGCACCTCTCCCCGCTCCGCCCCCTCCCCTGCCCGCCGTGTCGTTCCCTCTCATTATGGTCATATCTCTCGCTCTCTCCCGTAGCACACTTGCCCCCCTCTCCCTCCCCCCTCCCTCACCCCCTGTCCTCCCACCCCCACCCCCACTCCCCACCACGTCCTTCGCCATTTTCTTGCCAGGCTTAGGAGTGAAGGACCGGGCCAGCCACAACAAAGCTGGCACAGTAAAAATATACCTTTCTGCCAACTGGGAACACGCTGCCTGTGAATCATGTAGATGTATTGAAACTATTTAAAAAGATGATATGCCTGGGACGCGCAAAAAGGCCTTTTATTTTTTTGTTATGTGAAGCTCTGCCTAAGCCAGGGCAAAGTATGTTTAATACCAGTAAGGCGCCCTCGTGGCAGTACTGACGTTGGCTTCCAGTGTGTGCCCTAAAAGATGCATTTCTCGATCCATGGCCCGTTCATCTTGGCACCGACACTATAATCTCCCAGAGTTAGAGACGCGAAGTACGCCATAAGCACCGGCCATACAAATAGGTCGCAGCAGCATTTCGTTTTTTTCTAAAATACATATATTTTTCTCGCCTTCTTTTAAGAGCTTGTGTTTGGCAGGTATTACGATCTGCCGGAGGAAAGAGACGGCAAATATTTGTCATCCAGGGAAAAAGGAAAAAAAAACGTAATGGTTTTCTGTCGAAAATGGAAGCTGAATTTTACAATCTTTCTTTATAGGCAGCGTTCTCCGGAGCTTGTCTCTCTCTTTGTCTCGCTCTCGCGCGCTCTCTCTCTCTCTCTTGAGTTCACGAGGCGCTGCTCGAACACTCCATTCTGCCAGTAATTCCCTGCTGTTTGCGGGTAGACGGTCTGGCTGCAGTTTATTTATTTTCTGTTGCACAGCAGAATACAAAATTTACCCTTTCTCTTAGGTTATCACCTCAGAAATCAGACTGAAGGCGCGTGTGAGCGCTGTCAGTGTGCGCATATTCACAGAGGAGCACCCACTTCTAAGGCCTCATTGCGAGCACCCTTTGTTGGATGCCATAATGAACGCACATTGTAAAACCCATCAGGTGATAGCCATATATGGAGTGCAATGGTTACAGCACATTTTGCAGATAACATGTATTTTAATGCTCACTGCAAAAAAATCTTCATGTCCCGGTAAATATATTTTCCCATGTTATATACCTACATTGCTGCACGCATCACAATTGTGAGCTGTGCGGGCATCATAGTTTGTGATGTTTACCACTCCCAATAAACTCTAATCCCTGTGCTGTTGGCTGCTTCTGATGCTCTTTTCTTGCCTCATTAATCAGGGCCTTCTCTATGCAGCACAACTTTGCGCATATGGCAATTATGACATGTAAAAAAGCTTTCTCTGGAAGACTTTTTCCTCATTGGAGTTTTATGTTGGAATAGCTGTTGAACGCAGATTTGAGCATCTATTTTTCCATCAAAACCTCTTTATCGTGGAAGTTTTTCACTCACGTTTGTTTTCTAAACTATTCAAAGTTCACTCTGTATTTTCCCTCAGGCGCACTCCTCCCACACCCCCGCTCCGCCCCCTCCCCTGCCTGCCGTGTCGCATTTCTTCAGTTCCCTCAGCCGCACTCCAGGCCCCTGCTGCTTTCACACCCTCTCCCCGCTCCGCCCCCTCCCCTGCCCGCCGTGTCGCATTTCTCCTCCCCCCTCCCCTTCTCTGCCTTCCCTCCGTCTTGTCTCTTTTGGTCTTATTCTTGTTCTCTCTGGGTCTCTGATCCCTATATTTCCATCTCTTTTCTGCACAATGGTCATCCCTCTCCCTATCTTTTCTCTCACTTTCCCTCTCTCTCTCACTCTCTCTCTCGATAGCTCCCTCACTCTCGATGCTAACTTCTCTATTTCTCTCTGTTGCTGTCTGCTCACCTCGCTCCCTTTCTACCCATCTATTTTGTCCCTATTTAATTTTATATTTTTTCCTCACTTTGTAGCTGCCATTTCATCTCGCTCTACCTCCCCTTATATCTCCTGCTTTCTGTCCCTTCATGTTCCCTCTCATTATGGTCATATCTCTCGCTCTCTCCCGTAGCACACTTGCCCCCCTCTCCCTCCCCCCTCCCTCGCCCCCTGTCCTCCCACCCCCACTCCCCACCACGTCCTTCGCCATTTTCTTGCCAGGCTTAGGAGTGAAGGACCGGGCCAGCCACAACAAAGCTGGCACAGTAAAAATATACCTTTCTGCCAACTGGGAACACGCTGCCTGTGAATCATGTAGATGTATTGAAACTATTTAAAAAAATGATATGCCTGGGACGCGCAAAAAGGCCTTTTATTTTTTTGTCATGTGAAGCTCTGCCTAAGCCAGGGCAAAGTATGTTTAATACCAGTAACAAATGCTATAGGTGTCACATTCGCAAAAGTTATAACTATTAGCATTGTAAATGACAAAGCTATCAATTTAGCTATTTTAAAAACCAACACATAAATAAAATAATTGTCATTTACAAGACCAATAGCTCCAACTTTTCTAATGCGAGACCTATTGCATTTCCAATGCTTGTTTTATTCACATGCGCCCATCTAGCATCTTGTCGCTGCATGATAGCACGGTGTCTATAAACCTGCCTAATGAGCACGACAACCTTCCCTAGAAAATGAATAATTAATAAATGCAGGCACATGTGACCAACTTTGCTCACACCCCCTCTGGACTGTTTTCTCGACAAATTCTTTGTGTCATCATATATGAGCACGAACCTCCCCTGCGTTATCGGGCGCACTGTGCAAGGAGCAGCAGTGAGCCGGTTCCTGGTGATGCAAGCACTTTAAAACACCCCTTCAACCAGGCTACACGTCATTCCTCGCAGCTGGCCAGATCGATTCAATAAAATTTAATACATGCAGGCACGCGTGACAATCTTAGCTCTCACCCCCTCCCGACCGTTTACTCGATAATCCGTGTCCTCGTTTATTAACGCTCTGGGTATGCCTTGGATTGAACCTGGGGCCCCAGCCAACCCGAGCGTGCGTCCTGCCACTGCGCTACCTATGCTGTGGCCAACCGCAAAGCCTATTTACACTCTCGACGTGTTTGGGAACAATACCAACTCTCGGTATTTATCGGGCTATTCTACCGGCCCGTGTTTCGGTATTGTGCTTACACAGTAAGCACGGCACCGTCCGGTGCCACTGGACTATTTACACCTCGCCTGCCACCGTTATCGACTCCCTCCTATAACTACTTCACCAAGTCTAGCATGTACTTTAGCGGGCGGGGTTAGGGCACGCTGCTAACTAATGCGGGGTGGGACACGCCACTACCCTAGTGCACGGAGCCGATGCTTGGTCAGCCGGGAAGGAGGTGTCAGCTCCCACATGCAGGGCGCCGACCTTGTAAAACCTCTTTTAAATTCGCAGAACCGCCTGCTAGGCGTACTGCCCCGACGAGTGTTCCTAGTGCAGCGACGCTGGGAGTATTCTCCAAGATTTTGGTTGGTGCCATCCCAAAATGGATGGCCCCCTCCCACCCCGCCATTTTTGGCGCGAAATTCAAAAAGCCGCTTTTACGATCAACTCGATTACCGATCGTACAAGCTGCGGGTGCCCACTAACGTTTTGTATTCATCTCATGCGAACCATGCTCCCGCTTTATTGAATGTCGATATGGCCTGCAAAGGGGGTGGCGGGGGGAGGGCTCGCTTGTGCAGGCGGCGCTTACATGCCTAATAGTAGATAGGCTTGTTCGAACACCCGGCGTGCATATGGCTACATGAATACTCTTCGCCGCAACCTAAACCTTCAATCTCTGACGCGCCACCTAGACGATCGGCGGTGGGGCGATGGGCATGTTCGAACAACCGGGTTATACCTTGTTATGCATGATATTCTTTGTAGTACACGTTACACCCCCGCCGCCATTATTTAAACATAGCGATGCCCTCTCGCAAATACTAATTTCGTAACTGGAGTTGCCCGGGATAGAACCCACGGCCTCATACATGTTCATAAAATATTCATCCCTTGAGCCACATCCCGGTCTAGCGAGCCAGCGGTTGGGGGGGGGGGGGAGAGACTGTAGGGTTAGCTGCTAGCCCTTCCCCTAGTCAAGGGATCTCCCTCAACCGAAACACCTACGGTGTTACCGGTGATCTTTCAGGGACAGGGTGTCCGGGCACGCCAACAGTCACCCTGGAGGGGCCACCACCCGATGGGATAGCGTGAGCACAGGCGGTGAACAGGGATGAAGACCCGGACCGCCCGTAGTGCACCCCTCTCCCACAGCACCACAAATGGACACAAAACCACGGGCCAAGGCGATCGCGTCGCGGGCCTGTCGTCCTGGCACCCCCCCTTCCACAGCGGCCCGCTTCCTAAGAGAGAAGAGTGTCCACTGTGGCCTGCAACGTCCGAGGCGGCAAAGAGGCTAAAAAATGGCGAGGGGAGTGTAATGTTCGAGAAGCAGCCTGGGTACAGGCGAGTTGTCACGTACGCGCTAGCGCGTCTACGCGGCCGTGATAAGTCACGGCCGCGCATGCTTTAAATAAAGAAAGGCGGGGCCACGGAATTAGTCCGGACCACGCGGAGATCCAGAGCGTGTCCTGAGTCCTTGATTGCGCGCCCTATCAGCTGCGCAGCGCTGCTAGCTTAGGACTCGACAATGGCGACGAGGATCTGAAGAACTCACGCGGTGCCGCGTGCCACACCTTGTCCTTGACGGCGGCCCGGCATCCTGCACCCTTCCGGTGTGTAGAACTTCGCAGTGCCTTCACCCACCATGACGTCCATTCCGCCCATCGAGCCCTTCTCGGTTGACGGTGCACCAGCGGCCCTTGCCCCGCGGTGGAAAGACTGGATCGAAAGGCTACACTTCTACTTCGAGGGCGCCGGCACAGCCAGGGAGAGGCGCAGGGCGCTACTCCTGCACCTCGGTGGGAAGGATATCCACCGTATCTACAAGACTCTGACGGAGGCCACCCCTCACACCTACGTCACTCTCCTCAACGCGCTCAATGCCCACTTTGAGCCGATGCAAAGCAAGGACTATGAGCATTTCATCTTTCGGCAAGCACGACAGGAAGCGGAGGAATCCCTCGATGCCTTCCATGGCCGCCTCAAAGAACTGGCGAGCACGTGCGGATTCAGAGATGAGCAAGAGGAGATCCGGGGACAGATCATTCAGGGATGCTACTCGTCAGAATTAAGGGTGAAAATCCTCCAAGAGGATGGCAAACCGCTTGTGGACATCCTCAAGCTGGGACGCTCCAAGGAACTTTCACATGCGAGGGCGTCCCACATGGAGGCAGCTCTACACAGGCCCGCGAAAACGGAACAGGTGCACGTGGCGGAACACGTCAACGCAGTGCGGCCCAAACAACGCCCCACAGGGAAAAGTAGGCCTCAAGACCGCCCGAAAGACTGTGGTTACTGCGGTGGCGTACCCCATAGAGCACAAGACTGCCCGGCCCGTGGAAGAAAATGCGGATCATGCGGACGCATGAACCATTTTGCCTTGGTGTGCAGGTCATCCAAACTCAAATTGGAGACAGCCCACACGGTGCAAGAAAGGCCAGAAGATGAGGACATGGACGAGGACAACTCGAGCTACCCAGTCCACTATGTGCTCGCGATCAGCCATCCACACAAAAAGAACCGACGGCTACCGAAATGCAGAATAAACATTCTGAATCAAGAGGTGCGAGCGACCATCGATACTGGTGCATCGATCGAACTCATGGCGGCCAATGTCTACGCGCAACTGCGGGACAAACCTTGCCTACAACCCGCGAAAATCAGGGTTTTCGCCTATGGCCAAAAAGACCCCATCCCACTGGTAGGATGTTTCCAGTCAGACATTCACCATAAGGACAGGAAAGCGTCGTCCACGATCTATGTCACCAAGGAAGGTAGCGGAATGCTGCTGAGTGGCCAAACAGCGGAAGAACTCCATCTTATTTCCTTCGCCATGGCAGTCCTAGAGGAAGAACTCGAAAACTTCATCGAGGAGTTCGGCGATGTCTTCAAAGGCATCGGGTGCCTCAAGGGGAAGGAGGTGTTGCTACATATCGACAAATCCGTACAGCCAGTAGCACTTCGCCACTGGAGAATTGCTTTTCACCTCCGAAAGAAAGTTGAACAAGAGCTGGAGAGCCTCGAAAAGCAAGGAATCATCGAGAAGGTCAGTGGCCCCACCCCCTGGGTGTCGCCGATCGTAGTGGCACGAAAACCCAAGATACCAGGCCAAGTACGCATCTGCGTAGACATGCGTCTACCCAACGCTGCTGTAAAACGAGAAAGACATCTGACGCCCATAGAAGATATACTAGAACTGAACGGGGCGAAATGGTTTTCTAAAGTCGACTTGAGATCGGGCTATCACCAACTGCCCCTACACCCCGACTCCAGGTACATCACGACATTCTCCACTCATGTTGGGCTGAGACGATACCAGCGACTCAATTTTGGGATTTCGAGTGCGGCAGAAGTGTTTCAAAACACCATCCGAGAAGTGCTGAGCGGGATAACTGGGGTTCTCAACGTCAGTGATGACCTCCTGATCTACGCTGACACCATCGAGGAGCACCACCGAAGACTCAGGAGTGTTTTACAGAGAGTCCGAGACTCAGGGCTCACCCTCCATCGTGAAAAGTGCCAGTTCCTGAGAAACACCATCAGTTTTTTTGGTTACACCTTCTCTGACCGAGGCGTGGCACCAGACCCCGAGAAGGTGAAGGATGTGCAGGCTGCACCGGCCCCCACCAACGTGTCAGAGGTACGGAGCTTCCTGGGGATGGTGAATTTCTGTGGGAGGTTCATCCCCGATCTCTCCAACATCACCAGGCCGCTAAAAGAACTCACAAAGACCACCACTCCTTGGCACTGGGGAGAGGAACAAGAGCAGGCGTTCCAGAACACCAAAGCCGCCCTGTCCGCGGACACCACTCTGTCCTACTTCGACCCAACGAAGTCAACGAACATTGCCGTAGACACCAGCCCTCATGGGCTCGGAGCTGTGCTGACCCAGAGTCGGAATGGGGAAGACTGGGTGCCGATAGCCTATGCGAGCCGCTCCCTCACAGAAACTGAACAGAGGTACTCGCAAATCGAGAGAGAGGCCATCGCTATTCATTGGGCGTGCCGACATTTTCATGTGTACGTATACGGTCATCCTTTTACCGTATTCACGGACCATAAACCCCTACTTCCCCTGTTCAGAGGCTCAGTTTCCAAACCTCCCCCGAAGATCGAAAAATGGATCCTGCAGCTCCAGGAATATGACTACAGGCTAGAATTCAAGCCCGGAGTGAACAACCCGGCGGACTATTTATCCCGGCATCCGAGGGCAGCCACCACCCAAGAAAGAGAAGACGCCGAAGACACGGAAGAGTACGTCAGGAACATTCTGGAACGGTCTAGGCCATTGCCCATTAGCCTCGATCAGATAGTGGCCGCGGCCCGCAGCGACGAGCCCCTCCAACTGGCAATCGAAGCAACTAGAAGCAATGGCTGGAAATCACTCGCCAGCTCACTGAGTCGACGAACTCCGGAGGCACGAGAAACCCTCGAGGCCATCCTCCGAGTGAAGGATGACTGTCTGTAGATTCCCAGGGGTGTCTCCTCAGGGGACCTAGGATTGTCATGCCAGCAAGCCTATCCCAACAGGCTGTAGAACTTGCCCATCGGGGCCATCAAGGCATCGTGAAAACGAAGAGCAGGCTCCGAGCGAAGGTATGGTTCCCCGGAATGGACGATAAAGTTGAACAGTGGGTGAGAGCGTGCCACTGGTGCCAGGCAGCAGGCCCAGCGGATACCCCGGCACCAGTCATCACCAAAGAGGAACCGACAGAACCCTGGGAGCGAGTGAGTGTTGATTTTGGCCACCTCCCCGACGGTCGCCACATGCTCGTCGTTATTGACGACCTCACGAGATACCCGGAGGTTGAAATCGTATCTTCACTGACTGCCAAAGAAGTGGCCACCAAGCTAGAAAAAATAATTGCCACCCACGGAATCTTCAAACAAATGAAGACGGACAACGGGCCCCCATTCCAGAGCCAGGAATTTGCGGACTACCTCCATGAGTGGGGAATCCACCACCGGAAAGTCACCCCTAGATGGCCGCAGGCCAACGGTGAAGTGGAACGATTTATGAGGACCCTAAATAAAGTAATACGGATTGCCCAAGCAGAGGAAACATCAGTAGAGAGGGCCCTGTATACTTTTCTGCGAGAATACAGACTCACGCCTCACCGCACCACCACCGCGGCCCCAGGACCCTCCACCATGGGCCGGATAGTCCGAGATACCATTCCTCACCACCGCACATGGACTCCCACAAGAGCAGACCCACATCTAGCCCAGGCCAACCGGAAGCGCTCAAACGATTATGCCAGCCTCAAGCGCCGGGGTAGATACTCCCCGATCGAGGAACGAGATAGGGTCTACGTGCGGGACCGATTCCCAGGGAGCAAGTTCCGACTCCCCTTCGAGCCTCAACCGTGGACCGTCACTCGTCGGTCCGGCACGATGATCACTGCCCAGAGAGATGGCGAAAGCGTCACCCGGAACATTTCATTCTTCAAGCGAGCAGGCACCCCCACCAGAGAGCATCAGGAACCGGACTCCCCAAGGCTTAATCCTTACACCCCCAGCTCGCCAGCGTCATCGGCGGTGCCCAGAGACTTGATGGAGCGAGCCGAGACAAGTCCTCCAAGTCCAGAGGTTGAGAGGACCCCCAGCCATCCGACTCCCGGAGGGGTTTCGCCGTCAGTCTCGGCTCCCTCGAGTGTACCCCGACGGGTCCTGTTCAGGGGAGAGGCTGCGGGCTATGGGCTGAGAAGGAACACCGCACCCTCCTCGCAACTGGCTGACTTTGCTGTGGGCTGAGATGGCGGTACCTGCAACACAAACTGGTAACAGGCCTGCCGGCCGTTTTGACTTTTGTTTATCCATGCCCGGGGGGCTTTATTATGAACTATGTTTGAACTGCCAAGACTATTACACTGAGCCGTTGCTGGTGGTGTTGTTTTGAATTTGAATTTCAATAAAGGTTGGAAGGGATGTAATGTTCGAGAAGCAGCCTGGGTACAGGCGAGTTGTCACGTACGCGCTAGCGCGTCTACGCGGCCGTGATACGTCACGGCCGCGCATGCTTTAATTAAAGAAAGGCGGGGCCACGGAATTAGTCCGGACCACGCGGAGATCCAGAGCGTGTCCTGAGTCCTTGATTGCGCGCCCTATCACCTGCGCAGCGCTGCTAGCTTAGGACTCGACAGGGAGGTTAAATACCCCTCGCCACGCCTGCCGCCGCAGTGTGTATGTGTTAGGTTTTATGTTTCTATTGGCACTGGAGGGGATGTACAGGGGATGGGTTTAGGAGGTGGTCACTTTCCCTTCTGAGTAATGGTTAAAACTCAATTCGATTGCGGTCACACCCGTAAATACACGTGTTTGACAGACCTATATGATGATTGAGAATCATACAGGCATCATTAGGCCAATAGGTTCTGCCCTCCCATTTGACTCTATCAGTCGTTTTCTCCCTTCGTTCACCACTGTGTGTTTCTTAAGATGTGTTTTTCTATCCGTTTGTTCACCCAAGTAGTTTATAGTTAAATGCACTCATATCTACCGCTTTCCGCTCCCTTCAAATACGGAGCGGTCTGTGTCCATTAACAAGCAAAAACTTTAATGCTCACGGACACTCAATCGGGTTTTGGTTACCGTGGTAACCTCTCCCAAGCCTCGCTCACGCGAGACACCCCGGTGATTGGTTCCTTGTCCCACGTGACAAAGGGCCCGCCCACCCCGCCCCTTCCAGGAAGCGCTGAGGTACAGATATACTCCGACGCTGACACAGGCAGCTAGGGACTTCCACGGGGCGTACCGAAGAGGAACCAAGTAGGTTTCCAGTCCGATGAGCGGAAGCCACAAGTAAGTCGTACCTCAATGTTCCCACGGGACTTGACCAAAACACGAGAGATGACGGAACGTCGCTCATTTCGGTATGTACCCGCTTGTGTGTTTTTCTATCCAGGTGACGTGAGCACAGCTCTTGGAACCCGGACGCCCATGTAGCGGCTTACACCACTCTCTCAGTAAGCCTAATGTTTTACATAAATCTGGGCTTCACAGGGCTACATTTTTGGAATGAAAATCCTACCACTTGGATTTATAGTTGGAGCGCCCTGGGTGCATGTCAGACATGTTATATATCCCACAGCATTGTGACTACCGCGGCACAATTTTTTATCGCACAATTAATTCGCCCGCACTTTCCTCTAAAAAAAACCCCCAGGCGCCATGCCAGGCTCTTACCATGAGAGGCCCTGGGGAAACAACCACCTATGCACAGCCTGCTAAGTACACAATTGCACCACCCCACCACATTTAGGTGTGTCCTGGTGCCATACTAGCAACTAGCATGGGTCAACAGCTGAGCAGCTAATTCTGCTAACCACCTCTATCGGCACAATATATGTTAAATGTACAACAAATGTTTGTCTGCTTGTCTACGTGATCCCAACCCCCCCTTTTTTCCCTTTACAGGTTTTTCTTCCAGATTGGGGAGAAGACTATATTTTGCAAAGGTCCACAAACAAGTTTGTGGTTCCAAACAATTTTCAAGTGATCAAGGGCAGGGCGCACCTTAGCGTGTGCGTATCGCCCAGGTCACCCATTCTGGTCCTGACGAAAACCCACAATCGCAAGATGGTTGAAACATGTAGACCTAAATTTTAAAATCACATAGCACACGTTGCTATTTTTAAACACTACGCGTCTTAGACACCGGAGTCTACCTAATTAGACATAGGTGTCACATCTTTTTTATGGGGGTTCAATCACTCAGGAATAAAGTCTTGCAGTGAGTAGTATTGGCCCCTTTTTAAACCACTTATCACCTTTTAGAGCTATTGCACATATAAAAAAGAAAACATACCCGCTCCACTGTAGTCAGGTGTCAAAGCACACCCTGTTGGCACTCGGCCTTCAGGGTGGGACCCCGATGATGAAGCATGTCACCAACCAGGTTGGTGAGTGAGGGGTCTTCTGAAAGGACATGCTTTGTCCTGCAAAAAGGTTGGGCACACTGTGCTTCACTGAGCCTTAAGCTCTAGGTACAGAGCCTTTCTCTGTTACGCCTCCAGGGGGTACTCCTCCACTTGTTGTTGAATATGTGAGCATTCCCCACGATGCAACAAGTTGTGGGGACCTGTGCTGTGGGTGACCCTCTGATGTGGCTGCAGGAACGTAGTTACTCATCCATGAATGTGAGCGCAGCTTCAAGGGCAATGTGTTCCAATAGTACGTCGTTATCGGGTTCAAGGAAAACCAGGGTGAGCCAATCCATCAACTTGTCTATGGAGATGTGCTCAGTCCACACCGTTTCACCAATCCGCAACACAGCCCAATAGAAAAGCACCTCAATGTGGTCACTACACACAAGTTGAGCAATCTCCCATGCACAACTGCCAGCACATATGCCAAAGATCAGTGCATCCCATGCACGGGTATCCCAGTGACACTTCTGTTCGTGGGCCAACAGGGGGCGCACTGTCAGGTCATAATCCAATTCAGCTACTGTTGCGTTGGATAGGTAGACCTCCATTGGCCAATCAAATATGCATGATCGACAGTGGAACCAGGGCTGGATGCAGGTGACGCAGGCAAGACGGAAACTCACACGGAAACTGATTCGCAACACTGCCATTGGCAGTGATCCCAACAGATGCAGCATTCGTGCACGGTACACGGTGCACGGTACAGTTCCACATGACAGGGGTGTGCATGTGCCCGGGATCGCCTGCCATTGCGTTTGTTGGTCTTGTTGCACCGGCAAACCTCATACTGGTGGCAGTTCGGTGGACGATATGCCACAGCTCCGGGCAATGAGTTGTATGTGTGTGCACCGTTTGGACGTATGGGTTGTTTTTTACCAATGTGTCAAGGGCAGCCCTGGCAGGTGTAGCTCGTGCAGGGACAAGTGTGTGTGGGGGGTGGGCACATTGGTCTTTCATTAGCGCAGTTCGTGATGTGGGAGTTGTCGGAGGATGGTGTGGTATCTCATGCAGGGTGTGCCAGCCACATTCAGGACCAAGGTCGGGGGTTTGGTTGTCCTTCCGCCTTATGTATTGAGACAAAGGAACTTTCATACCTAATTTTAGTCTGACTACTGCTTGCATTTCTTAAATGTGATGTGGCCTTCGCGCTGATTTTGATGCCAGGCCAGTGATTTGGGGTGCACCAATTACGAAACACACGCAGCAGTTTGCATGTTTGAATGAGCCATGGCCCAATTGGCCTTGCGCTCCTTGTTCAGTCTCTCTCTTTCTTTCTCTCTTTCTCTCTCTCTCTCTCTCTGTCCTTTGATGAGTGCCTGACATACCTTCTTATCTTGGAAATTGTCTTGCAGGCTGTGACTCACAGGTTGTCCAGGGATGCCCCGCCATGACTCTTCATAATAGTTGTTTGGAGACAAATTTGTATGTGATATTTTGCTTGGATTTTTAATGGTGAATGAATGAATCAGGTTTTCTGTACTCACATGTATGTTGATTGTTGTAATTGTGCAACATCAGGCGGGTGTTTTTGTTCATGGTTTTGTGCTGTTGTTGTGCAGTATCTTGGTACGGGGGAGGTGTGGGGGGGTGCCCGGGGTATGGCCCAGGTGGGAGGTTTGGCGGTGTGTGTTGTGTCCGGCCCGCATGATCAGTGGCTCCATGGCATCTGTTGCCCTTCAGGTGTGGCTCTAGGCTGGGCTCCCTTTTGTGGTGAAGGCTGTCGTCCGACTTTGCAACAGGTCAGAGCAGGTGTTACTTTCCTGCTGCTTACGCGCCTTATCGCCGATCTGGCTGGTTGTTGAGAATGTTGCGGTGTGGTGTCGCGTCTTTTGGCACGAGAACGCCTACTCTGCATCTTAATAGCGATAGTGTAAGGGTCATCTGTGGCGATGTTTTTTGCGGCTGCTATCGCAGGTAAACTGGTGATATGGGCTGTTAGCACCAGCTTGTGAATGGGGAGATAAAATTATCGCGACTTTGGCTGCGATAAAGTGCTGATGACTTGGCGATAGCTCCTTGAGAATATGCCCCAATGCGTGGTATTGGCATGCGTTGTAAATGCATATTCGCGGTAAAAACATGCGTGCTAAAAATACGTGGCAAAAGCATGCAAAGTAATTACCTGCGTTGTACTGTCAAAGAAACAAACAAATCAGGACACTTCAGTTAGTGATGTGTACATGATAATTATTCACTGAAATATCATTTCCACACTTTATGAACTATATAGTTTTATCAGTAAATCAGCCTGTCTGTGCAAATTTAGTGGTCTTTACAATGGAAAATATGCTGTCTATAAATGACAGTCTTTTACCACACATGGTTTACTTATATATGTGCGACAGTGTTCTAGCGTGCACCACGGGCTAAATACCACACCCTTCAGAATGGACATGGTTCATTTGTTACACTTGTTTTTTTGTGACATTTGGATTTTTCACTTTCTCTCTAACTTTAGTGATGTAACATTGATGGCAGCACCCCCACTCTGAAAATTATTCCAGCACCACAATGGCAGTAATTTTAAGGCGAAATTCTTCAGTATAAGCCTCAGTGGTGGAGTATTAAGCAGAATGTTTCAAGGAATGGCTCAGTTAATGAGTGCCCCAATAATCTCCGAATCCTGATCTTTCTCATCTCAAGTAGAGCATCTGCACTCTGTAGACATCCAATATGCTAGCTTCACATGTGTCTGCGTGTCCCAGTAAGACGGTCTCCTCACCTCAGTAGGCAAACGGAATCTGTCTTTTTTTTAACAACAAATTTTATTTGGTTATTTTGCAATACGTAGGGGTCACAGCCCTACCAAAGCGTGAAAGGCAGAAAGATAATTTGTTTCAACAACCATATTTCTGATTTATAACAACACCCATTAAAAATGTAGGTGTAATAAACAAATAACACATAATGGAACCCCATGTACAATCCATATGTACAGAGACATTGACCTGACTGTATCTAGATCTTATGAACCTACCAACGATCTACCAGCGCATGCTAACTTGAAACATAGGTGCCCAACCGAGCAACCTTGCCACTCCCAATCAATAAATGGCCCAACTAGACTGACTCTCTGAAAACACTACGGGGTTAATTTATTAGCTCTGTTCGGACCGACACACAGTAGATGAATTATCCCAACACTGCAATGATGTGCCTATGCTAATAGCAGGGCGACCACGTTTGTTCAACTTTAACACAACAATTATCTAGGCAAGACTGCAGCCTCCACTCCTGCAATAAGCACCTCAAATAACAACTTCGAGGCATTTACAGTTGTCTTGGTAACTGACTTGTAAGCAATCGATACTCCGGCCGTACTCGACCTCCGTAGCTGGCAGGCACACAGACATTGCCTTGACAACAACCACGTGACCGACGCCGAATCCCCGCCCAACCCGGAAGCCGCACCATTACTTAGACTCACACGAGACACGGCGGCTTTGTAGAAGGGCAGCGGGGGACGAATTTAGGTAATCGGCCTTTCCACCACGAAGGAACTGTAAGTAGAGACGCTTCACTTTACAGGAACTGAGACAACCACGTACTCATTTTATTTACCGTACAACATGCCGGTCCCATTACAATTCCTCCCCCGGTAATAGCAACATCCATGTTTTTACAGAATATGGTTGAGTAGTGGGGATACCTCCACATTTGAGCTAACGGTGCATTCGCCGTAGCATGCATTATAAAACATGTCAGCATATCGATTTTAAAACATACATTGAGAATAGTAAAGCTCAAGAAAAACAGGGCCATTCTCAGGAAGGTCGATTCCAAGATAGTCCGCCCATTGAGTCCATATTTTGCGATGTCCCCAGGCCTCAAAGACAGCAATCTGAGATCCCATACATTTATCCAGCTCAGTTTTCCATTTACCTAAAGTCGGGGGAAATGTTGCCTTCCACATTTACGCTATGTCCCTCTTGGCCACTGTGAGAGCTAAAAACAGTAGGTGCTTGTGAGAAGTTGGCCTGATATATGATGCTCACTAGTTCTAGTGATCACCTTGTATTAGTCCAAACAACCCTTATGGTGATTGGTTGTAAGTCAACCTTATAGACCAGCTATCCTAATGGTAGCATGGACAAAGCAGTCTTAGGCTAAACTCTTTTGGCATGTGAAGCCAGCTGTTTTACCACATATAACCCCTTGAATACCAAGTGAAAGGACACCACACAGGTTGTTATGAAAATAAACAAGTATTTATTAACTAACATACACCTCTGAACTCTTTATGAGGTCAGAGGGCTAAGCACATGACAAACTCTTAGGAAAAATACGTTTAAGTTGCACGATTTACAATGGTGCCCTATGGGCACGACAAACCATATACTAAGTAAGTGGAATGTGAAAGTCAATAATAGGAATGGAGCTGTCCAGAGGTTGTAGGATCGCTGGGACCACGCTATACTAACTTGAGGTAAGTACTAGGAGGCCCACGGAGCGTGTGTGCAGAGTGTGAACTCACACGCGAGATGAGTACAAACGTCTATGGACAGTACAGTTTAAGAAAAAGGTGAGTACGGACGTCCCTGACTAGATAGGACAAAAACGACTGTGGAACTGGACACTAGGAGAGTCAAGCTACCCTTGAGCACCGAGATGCTCGTGTTACCTCACCCACAGGCTGCGGGTGCATAGGTGCCAAGTCGTGTCGGGTTCCGTCGTTGAAGTCTATGGAGCCTGGAGGAAAAGATGCTCCAGGCGGTCAGGAGGAAGATGTCCGGTGTGATCCAAGGGTGGATCAGTGAAGAGAAGAACCTGATAGCAGAGGGGACAATGTTCAAAGTCACTAGCCAGTGACTGGAGTGGAACCAGGAGTGGAACCAGATGTCGTTGTCGCGATCAGGTGAAGGTGGACGCTTGTCTCTGCAGCCACGTGGACCAGATGGTGTCTTCGACGACCAGGATGGAGGCACGAGCTGTCCCACGCAGGCTCTCGCTGTCGGCGGTGTCGGCTTTGGGTTCGGAGTCAACAGGCCTTGGCAAAGGCAACCCACGCGGTGAGTGAAAACGGCGTCTGGAGTGGACCAGGAGGGTCCGGGGTTCTCCTCTTTTGGAAGGGAGCAAGGGCCAGTCTGGAGCAACCAGACCAGCAGTGAAGAATTCGCAGTTCGTCGTCTAGGAGGCCACTAGCCAGCCGGCAAGTGACCAGACAACGCGTCGAGCAGCAACAAGGCAGAAGGGCCCCACGCAGATCTCATGGATGCTGGAGGGCTGGTCTTCGGTGAAGGAGCTGCTCGGGGTCGGGGCTTCTCAGTTCCCAAAGCACTTGGACGAGGATACCTCTGAAGTCGTGCTGGAGCGAAGTGCTGCTTCTTTCAAGATGGCCGGTCCCACGTGTCTCGTCGCACCCACGGATCTCAGCTGTGCTGCAGATGTAGGTAGAGGTCGGAGAGGTCTGGGAATCTGGGTCTCGTCGGGCTCTTGAAGTCTGGATCCTTGCAGGAAGACGACAAAGGGAAGCCGCTGTACGCTGATGGTGCCTGCTTGTGCAGGGTGGAGGCTCCTTGCCCACAAGGGAGATTTCTTCAGTCTTCTGTGGAGCAGAACGTCGAAGTCCAGAGTTTCTTCTTGTAAAGTTGTTCAGGATAATCTAATTTGGAATGGGACCAGCTCCTACCTTTATCCGACTAAAGGGGGCTACACTACGACTAGGTCCCTCCTCTGGGTGGGACCAGGAAGGGGGGTGGTTACACCCCCTATCCTTTGTCCGGTCTTGCGCCAGCTCTGGGGCTGGAGTGCCCCAGGAACTGGTTTAGACCGGTGTATGCACAGGGACACCTTGTGTGCCACAGGCATGTCTCATTCCTTTCAGCCCTGTCCTACCTAATACACAAAATCCTGTCTGGGGTGATGCTAGCACCTCCCAAGGCAGGAAACCCTTTGTCCAAGCCTCCCTCGCTGGAAGGACTCCCAGCAGCAGGAGGTCAGACTTCTGTCTGCGGTGGCAGCATACATTTTGTGATGCTGGGGCTCGAGTTAACTTTAACCGGGGTTCACAGTTACATACATGTCGTGTCCCTCTAGAAGGGTGGAATGCTACCCCCGTCGCCAGAATTGGCGAGGGGGTAGTATTCCAATTCGTATGACACCTTACTCGACATGTTTTGATAATGCTATACCAAAGTTAGCAATAACCGCGAGGATTATAATGCACTTAAGAGTATATGGTATAGCGTTATCATGGAAACAGCTAAAGGACTTGGTTCCGAAAGCTGCAGACAGGCTCAGCTCATGCTAGAGCACTATCTCACATAATTCCAAGCACTCTGCCTTCAGGATTAATAAGGCCTGCCATAGGAGTGACTGATAGGAGGATATGTGTCCATTTTAGGGTTAGATATAGGGATACTATATCTAAAGCAAAGGGTGATTACACCACCTTGCCCCAGCTGATTGATCAGCCAGTTGTGTCAGAGTTGGATGGCCAGCCAGGGGTGGCATAATACATGCTGCAGCCCCTGGTAGGCCCTGGGTGCACCTATGCCCTGGGTACCTAAGGTATACTGTACAGGGACTGATAAGGTGACTCAGTATCCAATTAGATATGTACCTAGAGTCAATGGAATCCATTTTACAGAGAGAGCAGTGGACCTGGGGTCCTGAATAGCAGGGCCCCATGTCAACTAAGTCGAAAAACCAGCAAAACACCAGGCAAAAAGTTCGGGGCAACCATAGTCAGATATCCACCTTCCTGCATAACCCCCCCCCCCCCCAAACGAAAGGAGATAAGGCTATCCTTGGCCAGGTAAGCCTATATTGCCTGAGTGGCCATATGAGGTGGTATATGCACTGGCATGGTTACCCCCTATCTCATGGTCCACTAAGCAATCCCTCACCCTAAGGGTATCTGAGGGTCTCCACCATAAGGAATCTCTACCTGTGGTGTGTTTTGGCAAAGTAGAAGGCTGGTTCTGGGATGGAGTACTGAAGTGAGACTCCACTAATGTTGGGCTCAACTTCCTCCAATCACTATCCACCATATGTGCCTTTCTTTCCAGGACTGAGTTGCTGTGAGCTCTCAGGGTCAACCTCTGGCTACCTAAAGCTGGAGGCTGAGTCCCTCTGTTTGGCTTACTGGAGGGACAGGTCAGGTTTGGGGTTTTTAGGTCCCAGGTTTGGCTGTGCCCAACAGTGTCCATCTGTGGGAGGTCCTTAACTATGTTTAAGGGGGATCCCTCAGGAGTGTTTTTTAGGTCTCGTAGCGAAAACACAGCGCGTCAGCGCTGTGTCTCCCTAGAGATCTATTGTTAGCGACTGTGCTTCCCAGGAGACAGTCCCGGCCGCGCGCATCGCCTTGGAGCGGATTTGAAACTGGAACGCGCGCTGTGGCCAGGCGCTGTCTCCTGGGAAGCTCAAGCACCACACACGCATGCGCATACACACACACACAAGCGCCCATGCACGCACGCACATACATACATACAGAGACCCCCCCTGACACATACACACACACACACGTGCACCGAGGCCCCCCTCCCCCGCCGTCACCGTCACACACATACATACACACACGAGCATACACGCACACACACACGCACAAGTGCACCAAGCCCCCCCAGCCTTTTGGAACTTACCTGGCCAATGTCGGGGACTCTTCTCTCAGCACGCGGCGCCCAACCTCCTGCTAGCGCGGCCCCGGGGCTCCACACCGCTCACAGGAGCCCCGGGCCGCGAGACGCATTGACTTAGCCTGCCTCCGCCTGCCTCCTCTTCCGGTCTGGACGTGGCCCCGCCCCCGTCACAGGCGACCGTGCCTGACTTCCGGGGCGAGAAAGGCTCATTCTATTCTATTAATAAATATATAGCTATATAGAGCGTTTAAGTAGAATGTTCTTTACGGCAAATATGTGTTCAGGCACTTAAGAACCAATCTAAGCTGGTACTGGGTTCTCTATCAAATCTTCGGAAATGTGTAGACGAAAAATTCTTCGGAGGCAAAACTTTAAAATTCAGTGCGGGTAAATAACGCATGCATGCGGTAAATACTCACGAGACTTGCTCAATTTGCAATTAGGAAATATGAAGGACTCTGTCTGAGTATCCTCGCCACACAATAAGTTAGGCGAGGTTATTACAAGAACTAGTTTTTTTTTACAATTCCCAATGTGCACGTTTTTTGGAAAATCGTTCTTTCGAAGATCCCACGTCATTAGTAGTTTTGTTCCTCACCCCTTTTTTCCCCTTCACATTTCAGCTATTTTAGGAATGTGTTGTTCCACCAGCCTGCTGCCTGTCTCAGCCCCCCCCCTCTCTAGGAACGCTGCCCTCTGGAGCCCAGTGACGCGCCATTTCTTTCAGAATTGATTATTACTCATGTCATTAGCATTCTTTTCCTTTCATAATACATACATCGTTTTGATTTGTTGATTGATCACAGTGTATGCAATTCTGGCACTCGTGATGTTCTCTCGTTTGTGCCTTTTACTTTTATTCTTATTCCTTATATCCCCTCCCCCCCCCACCCCGAGAGGGGAGGAGGGGGCCGGAATGTCTCAAGTACCTGTCATCACTGCAATACATACTACGTTTGGCTAACCCTGTGACAGAAATGCTAATGGATCTGTTTATAAAAAACTAATAATATTTTGAGGAAAAAAAAATAGAAGGCTCGGCCTCCTTTCCGAGATCTTTTGATTGTGGGTGCCAAAGCGAGGTCAAGATTACTTCAGCACAGAGATCGACTGGGTCTATAAGAAGACATAAGTGTGCTGCCCAAGTGCTGTGATGGGGCTATAGTAAGCTTCATAATCGAGCCAGTACCCTGACTTACCCTACCACCGTCTCTCACCCCGACTCTCCACTCTCCACCCCGTACCCCCTAGCTCTTCACCCGGTACCCCTTATCTCTGCACCACGTACCCCCTATCTTTCCACAGAACGGTACTTTACAGACCGGTTCTCGGTGCGGGGCGCTAACCCACTGAGCTGCATACTGAAAGATTTGCATTGAGCCGGTTAGCGGGGTTTCTGTGGTGTCTGCACATTGATTCTGAGGGCAGGAGCTCGTGGGTGGTTGGTGTGCCCTGCGAGCCGGAGGTGTTCAGGAACTGGCTGCCCCTTACCTTTTTGTTTTATTCCAAATTAATATTGCTGTCCACTTCATTCCTCCACGCAGTTGTTTACCCTTCTCTTTCCACCACGTTGATGCTTCCAGCATTCCTCGCAAGGCAGATGAGAAAAGATTCATACGCCAAAGCAACTTGAAGCCGCTTTTTAACCATGGCATGTCAGCGCTACACGAACCGCCTCAATTAATCTGCCCTATAGCTAGTGGCTTCTAATAAAGGCCAAGAAACAAGCCCCTCGTTGGCTGCCGTGCAGCAGAAGCAGCAAGCTTATGTTACCTTCCGGTATCTTTTCTTAATTCAGCTTATTTTTCACCCGTTTTCTCCTTTTAGCGCTGCTGACCACGCCCCCTGCACCGGATATGCTCATCCAATATTCCTCAGTGATTGACACGTTTGCATTCTCATTCTTGACCTATTGTCTCCTGTGCCCACTGTGGTGGGGGTTGAGAGCTTGATGGGGCAGTGCCACTCGGGTGGACTAGAAGGGGTGGTGGGTGGGCTTGTCCAAGATGGGTAAGACACAAGGTTTTGGGTGCGGCCCGTGGAGGGAGTTCGGTGGGGCAGGGAGGCGGGGAGGGGCAGGGTGGGGGGGTCGTAAACAACGGAATATGGATAATTGGAGGTAAGTAAACAATTTAATCAATCAAACGAATTCCGTACCGCGCGCTGCATTGCATTTTGCGATGCAGGGTGCACTACGAAATTCGTTTTATTTATTAAATTGTTTACTTACCTCCAATTATCCATATTCCGTTGTTTACCACCCCCCTGCCCCTCCCCCGCACCGCCTCCCTGCCCCACCGAACTCCCTCCACGGACACGGCTGGTTTGTAATGCTCATTGGACTTTTAAAAATATATTTATTGATAAAAAAAGAATAAGAATAGAGTGCATACTCTGGTTTACATTGCTGCTCATTCGACTTTTGAACTCTAGCACAGTCACAGCGCATGCATGATTGATAAACTCGTAGTGCTGTAAAGAAGTAGAATCAGTCATGCACAAAACTAATTCTTTCAGGAAAAGAAAACTGTTTAAATCAGTCATGTAGCCAAAAGTGCAGCAATTCACATAGGAAGTGGGAAACATTTTCAAAGAAATTTAGTTCTGAGCTGCTGCAGCTGCTCCATGAACTAGCACTGAAGGGAGACAACCAAGAACACACCCTCATGGAGTGCCTCACAAAAAGAAAACAAATTCCTGGATACCACATGCTCGTGGAAGAATACAGGAAACTAGTCAGAAATGTGGTGAAGAGGCTATGCTCCATTGGAGGGATGAAGACATACTGGATGGCCTAAAACAATTTAAGCCAGTAAATAGAAAGCAATCAAATATGAGTAACAAAACACGAAGCCAGTGGTAAACAATAGGCAGAATTCGTCCCTCAGTAAGTCTGCCCCAATATGTATTTGCAACAAGGCAGCTCTGCTGTCTGGGAGGGTTGGACCTAAAAAGACATCAGGAAACCATTTCAGATGAGGCTGTCTACATTAACAAGGCTCCAAGACGTTGTCATGGCACCATAGAGAACAGAAAATCTAACAAACTTCCAAGTGGCAATCAAAACGAATATGAAATTGCACAGAGAAATATTCTTAATCGACATGCAACTAATGTCTCAATGAAATGTAAATGCAATAACAACAGTTGATGGACAGAATGCAGAACAATGTCATACATTCACCTAGATGCAACATAACCCGGTGGCAGTGGGTTTGAGCAAGCTGTGGTCGCACGCTGTGGTTCGCCTTTGTTTTTTTAAGCTAACATTTTAAATTGTATATGTTTGCAACTTTAATTGAGCTGCACGCTCTCACCATCCTCACGTGGCCCAAGTACTCCGTTGAGCTGAAGGCGGGATTGCGCCAAGCCGATTTAGATGTTCCTGTTGTGCTGGCGGCGGAGTGCTGACTGGGTGAGGCATCGGTGGTGTGGAGACAGGTAAGTACAATTTATTTTACCCATATATGTTGTCAAGTTGTCAATATGTATATGTAGGGACTGTCTACTGAACATATTTTTAGGTCTCGTGGTGTAACAGCGCGTTAGCGCTGTGTCCGCCAGGAGATCTTTTGTTACTGGGTCTGCTTCCCAGGAGACAGCATCTGGCCGCGCGCATCTCGCAAAAGGCGATCGGTGCAGGCCACGCGCGTGCGAACGCGCTCGCCGTGGCTGTCTCCTGGGAAGCGCAAACATACACAGGCACACCTCCCCCTGCACGCATGCGCACACACATACACAAGCGCACATACACGCAAGCACGCACACACACATACAAAGACCCCTCCCCCCGCCGCCACTGCATACATACATACAAGCGCACCCCCCCCCACTAAGCCCCACTTACCGCCATTGTAAACTTCTGCAGCCTCCGCGGGGCTCTCCCTCGGGCATGGGAGCCCCGCGTCACCAGCACTGCTTCTCTCCGTGGGCGCGTGCGCAGGCTTTCGAAGACGGAAGTCCCGCCCCACGGAAGGTTTCGGTTTCGCTCACGTCGCCCTGCCGGACTAACCATGCAGGCACTGTCATATTGCGCTGTAGCCTGACCAGACCCAGATCAGCCCCGAGGATTAAAGGGGTGCCTTTCGGATGCTGGCCGACGACGCAGCGCCTTGTGAGCTGGCACCAGGCTGGGCCCGAGAGTAAATATAAAAATAAATCGTAAATCATACGTTCTTATATAGCGCCTTTCACCGTAAGGTCTCAAGGCGCCTGCTTTGGGAACCCGTCCTGGCTTTACTTTGCGAGATAACCCCTACTGGGCATCCCCAAGGTGAAAGCCAGGCATCCCATCGCGGTGGGGCCGTAGTGGAGATTAAGCAAGCTATTGCCCAGAGTTACAGAGTGTGAACCCATGATTCGAGTAGGCACTGAGGCGAGAATTATTGAGTCCGTGGACATTTTGAGCTCAAGACCCTGCCGCGTCGGGGATTGAACCCTGGTCCCAGGTCTGACCTCTGCCTCCGGGTCTGCCTCCTCTAACCGGTGAGCCACACTTCTCCACTGAGTCGGAGGTCATCCGGTGAGAAACAGAGTAAACTGGTTATTTTACTTATGGTTCCTCGACCGATAGACTTTAACTTTTACATTTTGTCAGGTTCTTTGGTGCCAGGTTCATTTAGTGTGACCTATAAACTGTTCATCATACATCTCTGCCTGTTAGACTGACACCCACACAACAAAGCATGCATCACGAAAATGTCTCCTGTCAGAACTGACCTTTAACTTTCTAATCAACAACAGCAGGAAATGAGTCATGGCCTGGTGCTTGCATAGACAGTGGAGAGAGACAAGAGACAAAAAAATATGACCTGTGGTCGGTTTTAGCATTTTCATACAACTTCCATTCCGGTCCATATTTTCCGTAGGTCACTCCCCCGACATCATATGTGTCAAGTAACATATTCAACTCTTTTCACATGTAAATTATAGCTTGAAATTACTTTTTCATCTTCTAACTTTTGTGGCAATTATTAAAGTTAACAATTACCATCAAGGATTTTATTTTTTCTATCATAATTGAATTACTCACCAATTCAAAGTTTGCTAAAAATGTCATGCAACGCATTGTCATACACAATGCCAATACCTCAAAGTTTAATGCTGCGAGACCTATTGCATTGTAAATGCTTGTTATTTTCACTTGGCTAGGCCTGCTAGCTTCAGTGCCCTTAATCTGCTGATTGGGGAGTTCCTTTGGACAGGGGGCCCTTTGGGGTCCACCACTGGCCTCCCTGACCTCTACAGCCCTGGGCTGACTGAGGCAGGGTAGAGAGGGGCAGGTTACCTGCTCCAGACTGGGTCCCACCTTGGAAGGGTCCACTGACATCAGGAGTTCTGCCAGGCTGGGCCTGACTACCTCTGGGGCAGTTTCTTCACAAGGGGTCAGATCAGTTCCCTGAGGAGGCTGATCCTTTCCTAAAGTCTGGTGGGAGGGAGATTTCTCTTCCTCCTCAATGCTCTCTGTCTGAGTGGAGTGATCCTTAGTTTCAGGCTTCACAACACTATTATCTGTCTGCGTTTGAGCTGTGGCTATCACAACTCCACCAACCTTTTCAGGAAGGGACTCAGTTTTGGTATGGGCTGTTACCATCACAGCCTTGCCAACATGTTCAGGGAAGGAATCTGTCTGAGATTGGGCTGTGACTGGCACAGCCCTCCTGACCTGTTCAGGGAGGACATCTTGGACTGGGGCTGTGGCCATCACTGCCCCACTAACCTTACCATGGAGGTTTACCATTTTTAAATGGATGTCTTGCTCTACCTCAGCCCAGGCTGGGATCTCTAAATCATTTCCCAGTAGGCAATCTACAGGCGAGTTTGATGACACTGCCACTCTTCTGGGGCCAGTGACACCTCCCCAGCTGAGATTGATCACTGATATGGGATGATCTCTCTGCACTCCATCAATGTTGGTCACCTGGTATGTGGCTCCAGGTATAAGTTGCCTTGAAGGGACTAGGCTCTCAGTCACCATGGTGATGCTAGCCCCTGTGTCTCTAAAGGCCTCAACTTTTAGACCATTGATGAGGGGCTCCTGTCTGTACTTGTCCAAAGTGTTGGGACAAGCTGTGAAGTTGGCAAACCCCATGCCAGTCTCACAGACAAGAGTATCTAAGTCAGGGGACCTGGTTAGGCCAGAGTCCCCAGGGACTCCCAAAGTAAATGCACCCAAATTCTTGGGGGCACTCCCACCACCTGGGGGATTACTATTAGTAGTAACAGGAGGCTTGGAAGTGTTACTTGGGGGTATGTTCTCCTTATTGTTGTTGGCCCTTGGGCAACTGCTGTCAGTTTTCCAATGGCCTATCTGTTTGCAGATATGGCAATAAGGTTTCTTCTGGGTATTAGAAGGATTCTGGGACCCACCCTTTTCAAAGGATTTTTGGGGCCCTGATGTGGTTTGATCTGAAGATTTATTCCCACCCTTCTCTTGAGGCTTGGTTGATTCCTTCTTTTGGTCACCACCTTGGTTCTTAGGCCTAATCCTGGTTCTGACCCACTTGTCTGCCCTTTTACCCAATTCTTGTGGGGAGGTCAGATCAGAGTCTACCAGGTGCTGGGGTAATAACTGGTTCTGACAATTATTTAAGACTTGCTCTCTCATAATTAGATTATACAATCCTGTGTAATCAGTAACCTTACTTCCCAGTAGCCAGCCTTCTAGAGCCTTAGTGGCACAATCAACAAAGTCAGTCCAATCCTGAGACTGAGTTTTCTGGGTGTCCCTGAACATCAACCTGTACTGTTCAGTTGTTAAGCCAAACCCATCAACCAGTGTATTCTTCAGGACTTGATAGTTGTTAGCATCCTCAGCTCTAGTAATGAGGAGCTTGTCTCTACCTTTACCTTCAAAGGAGAGCCACAATATAGCTGCCCACTGACTCTGGGGGATGCACTGGACAGTGCAGGCCCTCTCCAGAGCAGTCATCCATTTGTGGATGTCATCCCCTTGCTTAAAGGGGGGCACTATTTTACTCAGGTGTCTAGTATCAAAACTCCTGTCTTTATCTCTAGGGATAATGCTGCCACCAGTGGGGTCTGCCCCACTCAATTTCTGCTCTCTGGCAAAGGCAAGTCTTTCTTTGGCAAGGGCAAGTTCTTCCCTCTCAATCCTCAGATTGACTTCCCTCATCTTAGCTTCATGCTCTCTTCTCTGAGGGGATGTCATCCCTCTCTGAGAAGATGCCTGAGAGACATGGATGTGAACAGATCTGTTAGAGCCTCTGGAGTGAGACCTAACTCGTCTGTTCCCAAGGTTAAGCCTTCCTGAGGATGGGCCTGGGGCTCCCCCAGTACCATTCTCATGTATGCTTAAGTTGGCCCTGGTAAGTCTGCGGACTCCTCCCTGACCAAGGTTTACCTCACCATCAGATGAGTCTTCATCTCCCTCCACTTCATCAGTTTCAGGGAGATTGGAGTCCTCCTCTAGTGGGGGTATGGTTCCCTCTGTAGGGTCAGATGGGCCTGGATTAGAAGCCCTTCTGGCATCAAATGTCTCTAAGAGACCTATCAGAAAAGAAATTGTAGGGTTAGAACCCTGTTTTAGTTTCCTGGAGGTACACAATTGTCTCATCTCCTGGAAGCTAAGGGCTGCATATCTTGACATGACCTGTGGAGGGTCAATATCACCAAGGGGAGCCACTGTGTTCTCTCCTGTGTTAGACATGCTTTTCTAGTGAGGTGTAAGTGGTGCACTTACCTACACTATGGGTTTACCTACTGATCCCTTGCTAAGAGTTGTAGTCAGGGTGTGCTACTCCCTTTCTACTACAACAGCTGGTTCAGTAGAACTCAGAGTATTTCTAAGCTTGTTATATGTACCTATGGTACCTTATGTGATCTTTCAAATGATATCTCAAGATTATATTTGGTAAAAACAACAGCAATCTCAAATCCCAACCGCTGCACACCAATGTGAGAAGTTGGCCTGATATATGATGCTCACTAGTTCTAGTGATCACCTTGTATCAGTCCAAACAACCCTTATGGTGATTGGTTGTAAGTCAACCTTATAGACCAGCTATCCTAATGGTAGTATGGACTAAGCAGTCTTAGGCTAAACTCTTTTGGCATGTGAAGCCAGCTGTTTTACCACATATATCCCCTTGAATACCAAGTGAAAGGACACCACACAGGTTGTTATGAAAATAAACAAGTATTTATTAACTAACATACACCTCTGAACTCTTTATGAGGTCAGAGGGCTAAGCACATGACAAACTCTTAGGAAAAATACGTTTAAGTTGCACGATTTACAATGGTGCCCTAGGAGCATGACAAACCATATACTAAGTAAGTGGAATGTGAAAGTCAATAATAGGAATGGAGCTGTCCAGAGGTTGTAGGATCGCTGGGACCACGCTATACTAACTTGAGTTAAGTACTAGGAGGCCCACGGAGCGCGTGTGCAGAGTGTGAACTCACACGTGTGATGCGTACAAACGTCTATGGACAGTACAGTTTAAGAAAAAGGTGAGTACGGACGTCCCTGACTAGATAGGACAAAAACGACTGTGGAACTGGACACTAGGAGAGTCAAGCTACCCTTGAGCACCGAGATGCTCGTGTTACCTCACCCACAGGCTGCGGGTGCATAGGTGCCAAGTCGTGTCGTGTTCCGGCGTTGAAGTCTATGGAGCCTGGAGGAAAAGATGCTGCAGGCGGTCAGGAGGAAGATGTCCGGTGTGATCCAAGGGTGGATCAGTGAAGAGAAGAACCTGAAAGCAGAGGGGACAATGTTCAAAGTCACTAGCCAGTGACTGGAGTGGAACCAGGAGGGGAACCAGATGTCGTTGTCGCGATCAGGTGAAGGTGGACGCTTGTCTCTGCAGCCACGTGGACCAGGTGGTGTCTTCGACAACCAGGATGGAGGCACGAGCTGTCCCACGCAGGCTCTCGCTGTCGGCGGTGTCGGCTTCGGATTCGGAGTCAACAGGCCTTGGCAAAGGCAACCCACGCGGTGAGTGGAAACGGCGTCTGGAGTAGACCAGGAGGGTCCGGGGTGCTCCTCTTTTGGAAGGGAGCAAGGGCCAGTCTGGAGCAACCAGACCAGCAGTGAAGATTTCGCAGTTCGTCGTCTAGGAGGCCACTAGCCAGCCGGCAAGTGACCAGACAACGCGTCGAGCAGCAAACAGGCAGAAGGGCCCCTCGCAGATCTCGTGGATGCTGGAGGGCTGGTCTTCGGTGCAGGAGCTGCTCGGGGTCGGGGCTTCTCAGTCCCCAAAGCACTTGGACGAGGATACCTCTGAAGTCGTGCTGGAGCGAAGTGATGCTTCTTTCAAGATGGCCGGTCCCACGTGTCTCGTCGCACCCACGGATCTCAGCTGTGCTGCAGATGTAGGTAGAGGTCGGAGAGGTCTGGGAATCCGGGTCTCGTCGGGCTCTGAAGTCTGGATCCTTGCAGGAAGACGACAAAGGGAAGCCGCTGTACGCTGATGGTGCCTGCTTGTGCAGGGTGGACACTCCTTGCCCACAAGGGAGATTTCTTCAGTCTTCTGTGGAGCAGAACGTCGAAGTTCAGAGTTTCTTCTTGTAAAGTTGTTCAGGATAATCTAATTTGGAATGGGACCAGCTCCTACCTTTATCCGGCTAAAGGGGGCTGCACTACGACTAGGTCCCTCCTCTGGGTGGGACCAGGAAGGGTATCCTTTGTCTGGTCTTGCGCCAGCTCTGGGGCTGGAGTGCCTCAGGAACTGTTTTAGACCGGTGTATGCACAGGGACACCTTGTGTGCCCCAGGCATGTCTCATTCCTTTCAGCCCTGTCCTACCTAATACACAAAATCCTGTCTGGGGTGGTGCTAGCACCTCCCAGGCAGGAAACCCTTTGTCCAAGCCTCCCTCGCTGGAAGAACTCCCAGCAGCAGGAGGTCAGACTTGTGTCTGCGGTGGCAGCATACATTTTGTGATGCTGGGGCTCGAGTTAACTTTAACCGGGGTTCACAGTTACATACATGTCGTGTCCCTCTAGAAGGGTGGAATGCTACCCCCGTCGCCAGAATTGGTGAGGGGGTAGTATTCCAATTCGTATGACACCTTACTCGACATGTTTTGATAATGCTATACCAAAGTTAGCAATAACCGCGAGGATTATAATGCACTTAAGAGTATATGGTATAGCGTTATCATGGAAACAGCTAAAGGACTTGGTTCCGAAAGCTGCAGACAGGCTCAGCTCATGCTAGAGCACTATCTCACATAATTCCAAGCACTCTGCCTTCCGGATTAATAAGGCCTGCCATAGGAGTGACTGATAGGAGGATATGTGTCCATTTTAGGGTTAGATATAGGGATACTATATCTAAAGCAAAGGGTGATTACACCAGCCTTGCCCCAGCTGATTGATCAGCCAGTTGTGTCAGAGTTGGATGGCCATCCAGGGGTGGCATAATATATGCTGCAGCCCCTGGTAGGCCCTGGGTGCACCTATGCCCTGGGTACCTAAGGTACACTGTACAGGGACTGATAAGGTGAATCAGTATCCAATTAGATATGTACCTAGAGTACATGGAATCCATTTTACAGAGAGAGCAGTGGGCCTGGGGTCCTGAATAGCAGGGCCCCAGGTCAACTAAGTCGAAAAACCAGCAAAACACCAGGCAAAAAGTTGGGGGCAACCATAGTCAGATATCCACCTTCCTACAGTGCTGTTTGTACCTATTCCCCCCAATATCATCTGTCGAATGTAAAAAGAAGAGTCGTGGATCTAGGGGGAGGTCCCGTGACAGCACCTCGTGGAGGCATCATCTGATCCGACACCAAAAAGGCTGCAATGCCGAGCAGCTCCAGACTGTATGTAAGAATGTCCCCTCCTCCCTTATCGCACCTCAGACATGCGGGGGATTGGGTAACACCCATCTGCCACAGGCGAACCCTTGCAAAATATATGCTGTGAAGATATTTGAATTAAGTGAGCAGATAGCGCATGGAAACTGCTGCACCCCTTGGGCTAGTGATGGCTTCAGCCCAATCGTCATCTGTCAGTTCGGGTATATCAGCCTGCCATGCAAGTCGTGTCTCGTCTAGTGTGGTTGGCAAATGGGTCATCAGTGTCTGATATATTTGTTTGATTTTGTGAAGTCTGAGATCTCCCATAAGCAATCAGCCCTCTAAGGGCTGAATCTCGGGGAGGGTTTCTAATGTACGGATCTGAGGGAGAAGTGCGCGTCGGAATTGAAGGACTTTGTAAAATTGTGATTTGTGTAAATTGAAATCAGCCTGTAATTGTTGCAACGACTTCAATGTGGAGCCACGTAGTACATACCCGAGGGTCAAGATCCCAACGCGATCCCACACTCCGAATCCCTTCAACGTCGTCATGGAGCAGAGATATGTGCCCTGTCATAGGGGAGTCAATTGGGTAAATGTTCCCTGCCAGCCCATCTGTCAGGTCTTAGCCTGCCATAGTTGTATCACCACCCTGCCAGCCAGCGGCAAGTGATCTAGACAGGCGGAGCTGTATAATAAGTGAAGGAGATTGACCAGGTCCATGCAGCATGTTCAGCCGAATAGGCTGGATCCGTGGGGGAATTATACCACCATTCGTTTATTACCAGGATGTGAGACACTACATAATAGGCATAAACATCTGCTGCAGCAATCCCTCCGCAATATGTGGATTGCATACATGTGCAGAGCATCACCCTGACAGCCCCCCCATTCCACATCAATTTATTTTGTATTGCAGCGACTTGCACAAACCATGAGCGTGGAATGGGGTGTGGGAAGTTCTGGAGTCGATATAAGATCCGGGGCAGCGACACCATCTTGAAAATAGAGGAGCGCCCATACAGGGAGAGGGAGTGAAGACCATATAGCGGTTTCACTGCTGAGGCCAGCTAATAGTGGGGTAATATTGCGTGCCCAGGAGAGTGTCAGACACGGGGAGATATATATGCCAAGATATTTGAAGCCATCTGTCGCTTGGGAGAGTTGCGAAGCCCAGGCGTCACTACCTTGATGCCCACACACCGGGAATAGTATAGATGTGGCGGGGTTAAAAACCCGTAGTTCCCCCGAACACCCTGAGGATTTCTAATATACGGGGTCCCGAATACCAGGGATCCGTCATAAAAAAGAGGACATCGTCTGCGTATGAAGCTATACGGTCCGATCGCGACCGGGACCATTCGAAACCCCAAAGGACCGGGTCGTTCCTAACCCTCGCCGCCAGGGGCTCAATTGTTAGAGCAAACAGTAATGGGGACAGGAGACAGCCCTGCTGAGTACCCTGCTGGATAGAGAAAGGCTGTGAACGGTGCCCGCAACACGGACCAACGCCGTCAGTTCCGTGTATGCCAAGAAGGGGGGTCCAAAGTTTATCGCCTCAAGAAGCTGAAATAAATACACCCAGCTCACGGAGTCGAACGCTTTATTTATGTCAGCGAGGAGCAGGGCGGCTGGCCGGCCCAACGTCGGGGCTTCCGCCATGGCATTATCAACTCGTCGACTATTGTGTCGAGTAGCCCTGTGAGGCATAAAGCCTGACTGATGGATCAGGTCACCGATACAACTCTGCAGACAATCAGCTAACACCTTCCCCAACAGTTTTGGTTCAAAGTTTATAAGAGAAATGGGGCAGTAAGATGAAGGGTCGTCTGGGGATCATCTGGGCTTATGGAAAAGCACGATTTCTGCATGGCGCCAGTCCCTTGGCAAAATAGAGAGTTCTGTGGCCTCCTGAATGGTTGCCAGCAGATGGGTCCCTAAGGTGTGTATATTCGGCCTCAAGAATTCCATTGGGAATCCGTTAGGCCCGGGAGCGTGACCAGGATGAAGTGATTTGAGGGCCCCGGTCAGCTCATCTGTTGTAATAGGAGCATCTAGCTGTTCGCGGAGATGATCAGGGAGTTTGTCGGGGGATATCTACGAGAAGTTCAGCAATAAGTTCTGTCGAAATTTGTTCTTGTCATGTATAGAGGGTTGCAAAGTGCCTTGCAAATTCTGGAGCGACACCCTGTGGTGTCGTGAGTAGGGATCCATGTATACCACGAATAGCAGGGGTAACCGTCGGGATGTGTCCGCCTTGCAGAGTCTATGGGGCATCTTACTGGACTTATCGTCCCATTGGTAGATCCGGTACTGTGACGCCTCCCAGATCTCCTTTGCTTCGTCCATAAGAGGCTGCCTAAGATCCTGTTGTGCCTGGAGCAGGTTCCGTCGAATAGTAGGGTTGGGATCGATATTGAGCTGGGAGGCCAACGTCGTTCGACGTGACTCCAGAGTCTCCAACTGTTCCCGTCTTGCCCGCTTTTCATTTGTGGGATAACTAATAGTGGCACCGCGGATCGTCAGTTTAAGGGCTTCCCACAAAATAGTCCAAGAGGGGGCAGTGGGGCAATTATCTTCTAAAAATTTAGTGATCGCTTTATGGAGCAAATCCTGGTATGCTGGAACCCGTAGATGCCACGGGGACATACACCACCAAAAGGGGGGTTTACAGGAGCGGGTGTGACACTGGAGGCTAAACGGAGAATGGCCGGAGAGCCCTCGGGGCAGATAAGTCCCTCGGGAGAACCTATGAAGATGTATCCAGGGAACGAAAAAATAATCTAATCGCGATTGTGACCCATGCACAGTGGAGAGATAAGTAAAGTTGTGTTCGGTGGGATGATATTCGCGCCACACGGTAAACAGTCAAAATATTGAGTACAAAATATCGAATGGACATAATATCGAGTTTAAAATATAGAATGGACAAAATATCGAATGGACAGAATATAGACATCAAAAATATTGTTTTTAAGGTAAGTAATGTAATATCGAATGTTAAAAATATAGAAAGTTAAAATATTGAAGTATATAATATAGGTTATTAAAATTATCGATTTTTTAATAATATCAAATTTTTTATAGCGTTTTTTATGTTATATGTGTGAAAAGTGTGTATTTATGTTATAATTAATTTTAATTAATGAATTTTGTTTTTTTAATTTTTGCGTAATTTAATTCTGTAGCAGGTTGTGGGTTTGTAGGGGAATAGGGTGGGAAGTAATTTAATTATAATTAATTAAATATGTAAATTTAATTGTTAATTAATTTATATTTGGTAATTCATTACATTTTAATTGGCAATTAATTTTAATTGATTGATTAATTGCTAATTATGTTAATGTTACTAATTTATTTTCTGTAGCGGGTTGTGGGTTTATAGGGGAATTGGGTGGGAAGTAATTTAATTAAATATGTAAAATTGTTTATTGGTATTTATTTAAAATTATTTGTTAATTAAGTTTTTATGGGTAATTAATTAAATTTTAATTGCCAATTAATTTAATTTAATTGATTAATTGCTAATTATGTTAATTTTACTAATTTATTTTCTGTAGCGGGTTGTGGGTTTATAGGGGAATAGGGTGGGAAGTGATTTATTTATAATTAATTAAATTTATTTAATTGTATTTAATTTGAACTAATTGTTAATTAATTTTTAATTGTTAAATAATGAATTGTTAATTTGTAATTAATTTGTATGAATAGGTAACTAATTGTAATAATTAATGTTAATTAGTAATTTTAATAGATTAATTATTATATTATATTAAATTGGTAATTACTTTTAATTATTTTTTTATAGATATTAATTTATATTTTTTTAAATAATATATTAAGTATTTACTTTCCCTAATGTTGCACTCTCTGGAGTGGGAATAGTAATTTTAACCCTTACGCTATCCAATGCTTTCCCTACTGTTGCACTCTTGGGAGTGGGAATAGTAATTTTGACCCCTACGTTATCCAACGCTTTCCCTACTGTTGCACTCTTTGGAGTGGGAATAGTAATTTTTACCCCTACGCTTTCCAATGCTTTCCCTACTGTTGCACTCACTGGAGTTGGAATAGTAATTTTTACCCCTACGCTATCCAACGCTTTCCCTACTGTTGCACCCACTGGAGTGGGAATAGTAATTTTTACCCCTACGCTATCCAACACTTTCCCTACTGTTGCACTCTTTGGAGTGAGAATAGTAATTTTAACCCCTACTCTATCAAATGCTTCCCCTACTGTTGCACTATTTGAAGTGGGAATAGTAATTTTTACCCCTACGCTATCCAACGCTTTCTCTACTGTTGCACCCACTGGAGTGGGAATAGTAATTTTAACCCCTACGCTATCCAACGCTTTCTCTACTGTTGCACTCTTAGGAGTGGGAATAGTAATTTTTACCCCTACGCTATCCAACGCTTTCCCTACTGTTGCACCCACTGGAGTGGGAATAGTAATTTTTACCCCTATGCTATCCAACGCTTTCCCTACTGTTGTACTCACTGGAGTGGGACTAGTAATTTTTATCCCTACGCTATCCAACGCTTTCCCTACTGTTGCACTCTCTGGAGTGGGAATAGTAATTTTTACACTTCCGCTATTGTACGATAATAATATTGGATATTATTTAATTATATTATGTTACTATATATATATGTTTTAACAAATATGAATATTTTTTTATAACTTTCATTAATTATTTAATTATTATAAGTTAATTTAAGTATTTTTAAGTATATTTTAGTAATTAATTTTTAATATTAATTTAATTTAACATTGTTTTTAATAAAGTCGATATGTTTATAAACTATATTTTTGTAAACGATCTTTTTTACTCGATATTTTTGTATTTACCTGTTTGTAGATACAAACTCGATATTTTGTCAACGATATTTTTGATAGTCGATATTATGTCCCTCGATATTATGTAAGTGATCTGCGCCACACATCAGCCCATCCCAAGGTGGAGACTAATGTATGTAGCTTAGTTTGGCCCAGTAAAGGTGCACTATCTAGGCTACGTTGGTGATCTAGTGGCCCCATAGAATCATTCCAATCACCCCCTAACAGAGTCAAGTCTTCTGGTATGTCGCCCCAGGTCCCCAACAGTTTATCAATAAATGAAGTTCCAACAGGGGAAGCCGCATAGATACTGCCGATGGTGACCTGTTCCCAGAACAATGTGCATGTACCAAAGAGGAAGTGGCCCCCCAGGTTCGCCTTGTGTGCAATGTATTAGAAATGGACTCTTCGGTGGATAAGAATAGCCACCATTCTGTAGCCCCTAGTAAACCCAGCATGGTATACATGGTGAAAACCGAATCGAGCTAGACCAGGGGCCTTAGTGCCTAATAAATGGGTTTCCTGTAAGTTTTGGTTTGACGTAAAAATTGCCCCTGTTTCACTTTGTTGAGGACACCCCTGACATTCCAAGACACTACTGTTAGATCCCCAATGATAGTAGCATCATCTGACATTATCACCTCTTGAAATTAAAGGGAGAAGAGCACGGAGATTATGGTCTGTCTGTAAAGATAAACATAAAAACTCAAACATATCAAAACTAAAATTCCCTAAGACCCCGCCACCCCAACCTGACACTGTCAAAAGAGAGGAGTATCTGTTGCGGTGTGTGGAATAGGAGACCCCCAAAGGGGGACCCCCCATACCCACACCAAAAGATCCCTTCCAACCCCAAAACTATACGAAACAAGGAGCACAATAAGTCTGTGGCTATGCAGTCCCATGGTCGTACCCCACGCCCACCCAAAGGAGACTATTGTTATTGAAGTACTAAACAGATCAGTCCCAAATTAACAAGCAGTTTATATGGTTCCGGAACTGTCAAGGTGGCTGCTCCCGACTTGCCGACATCTTGCTTGATCCTCCAGAGCCACGTTGTTTTCTGGATGTGTTTAGCTGTTGCCGTTGACTGCGTGAGCTGCAAGAAGAATCTAAATCAACCACAGGTGGAGAGTTCGGCCTAAGTTGAGGGCGCTCATCTGTCCATGTGAAATCGGCCTCGGGGTATCAAAAAAGAAAGATTTTGGGGAGGAGCCTAGCCCGCAACCATGATGGCCGCCTAATTCCTCGGCTCCGCCGACCCTCTCGCCTTTCTCCCGTATTCCGCCCCATCCTGTCAGCGATCCTGATTTTAAGTGGCGTCATCGGAATCGGGAGGCGAACCCGGTTCCAACGGTGTGCTCTCCTGTACGATCCCCGCAGTGGAGGTGACGGGGCGCCCTCGCCTCCTCCTGGCGCTCCACAGCGGTGACCGGGTCTTTGTTCCCCGGGTGCGGCCGGCCCTGCACACAACAACAGCGGCCATTGCAGGCGGGGCGGAGCCGGCCAATGGAACGTAGCTGCTGCATTGTGTTCTCTGCAGCGGAAATCCTATCCTGTTCCACTAACCCGCAGGCTTTGTGGACCGTCGCTGAGAGAGATACAGTGTATCGTCTCCCCAGCCCGTGGACGGCTCCGCTCGCTACTTTGTCTCCCTGAGCGCTTTGGTGGGCGCCATTTTAGTGATTGAGCATTCGGCACCTGAATGTGAAGACCCCGGGCTGCGGCTGAAGATACGGACGACTGTCCACGCCACTTTGACAACGTGTGGGGTGTAGGAATGGAGTGTGCTGTCCCTGTGCCCCCGGACTGGCTGTGCTGCGAGGAGTGCCGGCGGGGTGATCAGCTATCTGCTGGAGGTGCTGGCGGCCAGCTTCCAGGTCTATTACACGTCTGTGCGCCCCGTGTGCAGGGGACTGCTGCGTCCTTTCTCCCTGAGGCACCCATGATGGTTAACGATATTTTGGGCGCTCTAGGTACCCTGAGAGCTGCCCTATGTACTGCTGCCTGAGATTTGGGGGACCGCCTGGATGCGATTCTGTCTGAAGCACCCCTGACTGGCTGTGGTTGCCCTCGAGTGCGGGACACTGCGCCACACCCTGTGTCTGACTACTGTGGTTTTTCTGCCCCGGTGAACACGGAAGCGTTGGGGGTGCGGGATCTTGCTACTGCTGAGGTGCCGGCTAAAACATCCTCGGAGAGATCTGATGTTCATGGATCTGTGAAATGGCTGGGGAATCGTCTCCGGGCGCCATGTCTAGTGACTTCTTTGGGGACTACTGGCATAACTCATTATCTTATCCTGGAGAGGTTGCTACTGCTTGGGCCGGCCGACCTTGGAGGATCACTGCTGTGCGATGCTTCTTCTTGTACCACTGCTAAACACGTGGCTATGTGTCGGATAGACTTTGGTGGCCAGCGTCCTACTCTGATGTGGTCACCCCGTTCGCTTACTTCATCCAAGATGACTACTATGCAGCTGGACTACGTCGCTGTACCGAACCACAGGGGGCAAGGTTGAGGATGTCTCCTCTCTTTTCTGGATTGTTGTTGCTCGCACTGCTGGGATGATGATAGATAGCCGGGGGAATTGAGCATTGGTCTTATTTCGGTTATGGGGTCTGGGAATGGGCGGCCCGAAATGTACATGTTGGTAGTTTTGAGTATATATGTATGGCCCTCCTCCGGTTTTATATGATTCCTTCTTTCTTTCTTTTCTTTCTGCGTCTGTATTTCGGGTTTCTTTTTTGGGCGACAGGCACACTGCTAGGGGGGGTAGGCCGTAGCCTCTGCATGCGTTTAGGGTGGGGGGTAGGGGGGGGGGGGGATTTATTTTGTTCGTTTTAGTTTCTATGGGCCTTATTTTTCTTTCTTATTCTTACACTCTTTCCTTTTCCTGTTTTTCTTCGGGTCAGTAGGGTGGTTCGGTGTGGGTAGCGGCTGGCATGCACCGTGCTTTGTGATTGTTTCTCCTTTCGGACTATTACATTGCCGCCATTTTGATTATGCTCTTTCGGCTGGACTTTTCTGGTAAACATGGCCCACTCGTGTCCTTGGTGGACTGTATGTACTCTGATCCTTCCTAGTTCCTATACTTTACAATATAATTAAAAAAAAAAAAAAATGAACCTTAAATTCTCCTGTTTCTCGGTAGTGCGATACTAGTCAGTGTAACTCAAATTGATTGCTATTTTGTATTAAGGTACTACTGAGCTGCTGCATAACTTGCTACTTTGCTTCAAAGATGTCGAGGCCGGCCGGATGGTTGTAGGCCCGTATTTGTTTGCTGATACTGTGCAATAAAGGTTCCAAAAAAAAAAAAAAAAAAAAGAAAGATTTCGAGTTGTAGAGCACGCGCATTCTGGCTGGACAAAACAGCATATATTGCAAGTTCAGCTGGGCTTCGCAGCGGTGAAGGATTGGTGTTGTTGCTGGACCTGGCGTGTGTAATCCGGGAATACCATAATGGAGCGAGAGTAATGTTGAAAGCCGTCTTTGTGAGTTCTGGCGAATCAGAAGATTGTGTCCCTTTCGGCATAGTTCAAGATTTTGACCAGGGGAAGGTAATCGCATCAAGGCTCGGTGGGCCCACTCCACTACGAAGGTCAAGGAGAGGAGATCATTTGGCATGATGTCTGTGAGCCACTTGGCGATGAAGTTGGTCATCAAAACACCCTTGCATCCCTCCGGCAGGCCTACAAAGCGTAGATTGTTGCGCCTCGCACGACCCTCCTCATCCCCCACCCTGGAGACCAGCTCCTGTGACACCACTGTGAGCTTGTAGACATTTTTTTGAAGGGTGGACACCGTGTCCTCGACTGTCGAGGCCCGGGTTTCAGGCTCAGTGATGCGGTCCACAGCCTTGCGAAGATCTTGATGCAAAAAGGAGACCTAAGACCCCACTGCACCTATCTTGGCATCCAGGGTGTCTCTGGCATGACTGGTTGCCACCAGGAGGGCCGCATTATGTGGAGCCACACCGCCCCCATCCCCGCCAGTGGCCCCCTCAGTGGGGGCTGTGAATTGATCGATGGTGCCCTGTTTTGGGCCTGCACCCCAGGGTCTGTCCTTGCCCATCTTTGGAGGTAGCCCCGGACTCGAGGAAGAGGAGTACTGCAGTGTAGGATTTGGCATGGGCCCCAAGACGAGTGATTCCAACATTGGAGAAGATCAGCAAGCTTGTTGTGTGTGCTTGCCCAGGCCGCCCAGCAGCACCACCGAGGCACAGAAGGCGCCCAGTCAAGCCAAGGCGTAGACCATCATCCCCACATCATGGCCACAATGGATGCAAATAGCCAGTGTCGCAAGTTGGCAATCAAGAATCTTGGAAGGGGGTATCTGTCCACATCGGGCTCCCTTCGGCCCTTGCCAGGCAACAAATCTCTGAATGGAGTCTCGACAGGCTGGCGACCCCACACTACATCCACCCAACCCGGATCACGTCCAGGGTAGTAGCGGCGCTCTGGGCCTCATCATCAATTGAGCCCAGTAGCATCTGGACATCGCCGGAGCAGCAGACAGCGTAACATCACCAGCACGGCATCTCAGCCAAGGGAAATCCCAAGGGAAGGCGGCGGCAGCAGCGAGGAGCAACGCGGGGGTCAGCTCCGATTCAACTCCCACCTCGTGTGTCCGTTGGTGTGTCTCGCGCACTCCAATCCCCCCTCAGCAGTGGTGCTCCCCCATGCTAGATCAGATCGACCCAGCCAGTGTGGGCTACATCCTGCGCAGGCCGCGTCGTGTTCTCGGCCAACTGCGTCTGAACGCCACCCCTCCCCCCTCACGGCGACTCGTGAAGGGGAGGGGTGGCAGCAGCACCCCCCCCCACCAAGTGGGGAAAGCATTGCTTTCAATTAATTGCATATTAATCAGCAAAACAGATTCTTTTTCATATAGAGTCAATTTTCAACACAAAACAGTTCCTACTTCTCTTCCTCTTTCCCTCTCCCCACTTGACCTATTTAGGGTCAGCAAATGAAGTCGGGAGTTCTGGCTTCATCTTTTTTTTAAGACAGAATTGCTCCGGCATCAAGGAAATGATAAGCATTAAAGAACGGCATTGAGACTGAACTGTCCCAACAGCAATACTTGCTTACTTGCTTCAGGGTGGCAGACTAATGGCTCTCTAAATGTAACTTTATAGGGTCTCAAAATCTCAATGAAACTGAGTTGACTTTGGTCCATTTTTTAGGTCGAAGCCTACCAGACAGCAAAGCTGTCTGGTTTGCTTACGACGTCCTGTGGCATTCTGAAAGCTTCCCTGGGAATTTATTTGTCCGTTGCTTACCATTGGCTTCGTGGTTTGCAACTTTGCTGGCTTTATTTGTTTGAGGCTGTACAGCTTGAGTTTGGGCTTCCAGTTGCCCAAACCTTGTTTACTGTATTCTTCTGCAAACTCGCTTTCTATAAACAGGCCGTTAAATCTTGTTCTTATCTTGTCACATTTGCTGTGCATTCAATGACAAAGGTAAAAGACCAGGCTCTATCTTCCAGGGAGCTTGGTGTTTACTTTTCATTCTTTGACTTCAAAGTGAGAGAGTTTATTTTTATACAATAAGCAAGGGTGGTAGTGATCCCTCAGCAGGGAATGTCCGCACATTCAAGAACACACTATAGTCTTTCATAAATTCAGCGTGAAAAAGTCAAATATCTTATTAGATATGTATAAGCGGGTGCACACTTAGCCCACAACACCTACCACCTAAAGGTGTTATTTAGCACACATCCGTGTGAAACAACTTAATACGAAAGAATGAGACTCCAGCTGCATAGGTTATGGATCTCACGTGTGTGAACCGTTACCTAACATGCACTATGTTAATCTCAATATCCTCGTGGTGCCTTGTATGTCGCACCCGTTCCAAATGCAACCCAAATCCGCTGCACCCCTCATGTTCAGCCCGTATTCACCGCACCGCGTCTCCTCGCTACCCCACACAACGTCCGTCACGGACGTTGTGTGGGTTAGCGAGGAGACGCGGAGCGGTGGTTAAGGGATGAGCGTGAAGTGTGAAGGATATTGAGATTAACATAGTGCATTTTAGATAACGGTTCTCACACGTGAGCTCTGTAACCTATGGGAAGTAGACTTAATCTTACCAGACGAATACTGGCAGTGTGTTGAGAAAATCGTTGAGGCGTTAATGACAACAGCTGTGTTCTGCATTAGCCAGGGACACATTGGTGATTTATTTTCATTTGGTACATGATTTACATATTGAAAGTACTAAACCCGCTATATGCATTTTTGAGTAAGGAGATCCTGGTAAGGAAGGTTTTTTGAACATTTAGGCTCATGAGCTATCCACCTGCAGGAACAAAGGTCTACTTTTATCCCTCCCGATCGACTCCCAGACATTAGGATTTTGCTGACGACGATTTCAGCTTGAGCTGTTTTGGTTTATTCATCTCCGGACTCGGGCTACTCTACACACCCGGTTGCAAGATTTGACTACGATCGTTTTTTAGCACTGATTGGATTGTTTTGGACGTTTATGCCTTGAAAAAGTCTTAGAATAATAATGCCTTGGCACCTACAATTTTTGAAGTCCTTATAGGTCCAATTGCTAAACAATGCTTGTGTTTAGAACTGGATGGTAGTTATTTTAAACATACATGATTTAAAGTATTGGTTAGTGCATTTAAAGTTTGGAAAACTATTCGAAAACTAAAGACAATTGGGAAAATCTCATATCATACACCCCTGAATGCATGCAAATATTTGCCTGGAATATTTGGGGATAATGTTTCGCAAACTTGGAGGAAGAAAGGTATCAGGCAACTAGGGGACCTGTATTCTTCTGATGGTTTATGTAAAACATTTGATGAGCTAGCCTTACGATACGATCTTCCCAGAGCACAGTTCTTTACATTTTTGCAAATTAGGGACTTTTTATTCCGAATCAAGGTTAATATGCGACCTGGTGATGTTGTAGAGGGGTTAGACGACAGCTTAAAATTGGAGCTCTATATCAGATTTTGCTTGCTGGAAGACCAGATGATCTTGATAGGTACAATAGGAAATGGATGGAAGGATTGGGAGAATCAGATATTTTGATCAAGGAACTTATTGGTATGTCTAGAGAATTATTGATGTCTGTGCGAATTTGAAAATTCAGTTTTTTAAGACTTTATTTGATTTATATTATACCCCCGCACGGATGGCTAAGTGGGGGAGTGGGGACGAGGGGAAATGTTTTCGATGTGGGGAGGCTGATGCAGATAGTATTCATGTCTTTTTTAAATATGATAAACTACATAGATATATCACAGATATAGAAAAGTTTTTGTCATTGGTTATAAAGCTTCCTTTGACCATTACTCCTTCTATGATGTTAATGGGTAAGACGTCTACAAATAGCTCTCTGAATGGTCTTAATCAACATCGATATTTGCTTTTTTTCTATGACTGTAGCTCGTCTTTTTATTGCAGCTGATTGGCTTCAGAAAGATCCTCCAAAATTTGAAGTATGGAGAGCTCGAATGTATAATTTGTATAAATTGGAATGGGGGCTATTTTTGGTTAAAGGTCTTAGGAAGAGACAGACTGGTATAAATATTTGGGGGGCTTTTCGTGAATATTATGAGGATTGATTCGAAATGTGTTGAATGGTATATTGGTTAGTTGTGTAATTCTGGATTACTGGTCTAAGCTGTCTTTTATTTACTTATTTATGCATGGATGTATAGTATGTATTCTTCGTTATTTGATGATATAAAGCTGTATATAATTTGCTGCTGGGAACAATAAAAAAAAAAGAAAAAGTCTTAGAACAAGACAAAACACTTGTCGGCTACCGTGTGCTGGGAACATTTTAAAGAATTTTCTTTTTTTACATAGCAAGAATCAAGACTGCAGAACAGCAAGAAATATGCCTCTTTGGGATATCTAATCATGACTAATGTTGTTGTGTCTTGTCCACTTTTGAGTATTGGGACATTTAATACAGGTCCCAGGGATTGTGATTACTATGGTGTATAACTTACATGTGACTTTAAGGAGTGCTGCTGGAGTCTCAGTCTTTTGTATCATGAGAGAATTTATGTGACAATCTTGCTGAGAAAGCATATGTGACAATCAGGCTGATAAAAGAGAAGCTTTTTTCTAGCACACAACAAAATTTAAATATTTGTAAATCAAATTTTTTGTAATTCTGAAGTGTGCTGAATACAAATATTTGAATACAATCAAAACATCAATACATTAGGTGATGACATTTCCACACATTATTGTGTGCACGCAGTAAAACATTATATCTATGCAAATGTAATGGTCATTTAAATTGGAAATGTGTTATCTGTAATGGCAGTGCGCTATGATACCATGCATACTCCACTTTATGCCATTCCACTCTAAACGACTCCACTCCATAACACCCTACTTCACTCTCTGCTCCTCCACTCTACACCACTCCATTCTAAGACACTCCAAGCTACAACAAACCACTCCACATCATTCCACTCTTTACTTTGCCACTCCACTCTATTACACGCCTCTACACTCTAAGACACACCCCTCCACTCTAAGCCCCTCCACTCTGCAACACTTACCCTACCCCACTCCAATCTATCCCACTCTAGTCTATCCCACTGCTCCACATCTCCCCCACTCACTTCAATCTATTTCACTCTACTCCTCCCAATCTACCCCCACTCCAATCTACCCCACTCCATTCCAGTCCACTCCAATCTACCCCACTTCACTAAAATCTACCCTCCTCCACTCCAATCTACCCCATTCAACTCTAATATACCCCAATCCACCCCACTACAATATACCCCACTCAAGTTCAAGTTCAAGTTTATTATGATATCGGAACTCTTACGAGATCCACATAAAAGACATAAAATACATACAATAAAATCTTTAAAATAAAATATCGACAGGTACATAGAATAAGAATACACAACAATTAGGGCATCTGGATTACCAAATTAATACAAATCCAGGAAACATTTGAAAAATTTGTACAGTTTGAAAAAAAACATTTCATTAGGAGGATTAATCATAGCTGCACTAAAAGAAGGAGCAGACAAAATGTTCAATTGAAGGCAGATGGGTCTTAGCCATCTTCGCCTATAAGACATCAGGGCTGGACAAACAAAAATTACATGAGACAAATCTTGATCATACATATGACAAAAATCACAGATCGCTGAAGAGCCCTGCCATCTGGATAAGAGCGATTTCAAAGGAAGTAAATCCTGTCTTACTAAAAACACTAGGCGTCTAACGCCGTGAGGAATGTTCCATTGAACGTATGGTTGAGCTTTCCTCAACAGACAGGAATTGATAACTGGGGTAATGCCCTTTTTCGAAATCCGAAGTTCTCTATCCAATCTAAACCCTAGTTCCCACGAGGAGAACTTCAAAAGGGTTTTTAACTGATAAGGTGACAAAGAGAATAAAACATCTTTATCCAGTTGTAATTGACCCACAGCATATCTAATTTTTTTTTACGATTAATGAATAGTCATTAAAATTTCCCAACAACTCATTTTTTATAAGATGTCTTAAGGTACTGGGCTCACTCCTTGCAAGGCTGACAACACAGTGCACGATTCCCGCCAGACCTTGGACCCAGCTACTACGTAAGCCGAATTCCTGTCTAAAGACAGCAGTAGAACTAGCTGTGTTGACAGATACTAGGCTACGTAAAATGTTTCCTTCCGAGGAATTTAAGAAGCTCCAATGTTTTATATCAATTAACTCTATTCCATAGAGTAGGGAGGCAGGAACTTTTGCTCGAAATACATCTAATAATATCGAAAAATGCCTTCTACCTGTAACCTTATACAAGGATACCAAACTCTTTCCCTGAACAAAAGCTTTCTGGGAATTGTTGGCTATATGAGCTTTTTCACTTAAATTACTCATAACAATTTTACAAAGGAAGAATAAGATTTCACTGTTTCCAATTTTTTTTAAAAAAAACTTAGTTTTTATTGCAGATGCACAGATATGAAAAGGGTGACAGCGGTAGCATAATTCAAGCATGTCAAATACATTCCGGATATATGTCTTACAGCCCCCGACGTTACATCAATAGATAGTCCAGAAAGCAGTCCGATTAAATCTTCGGGTTACACTCAGCGCATCCCCGCCTCAGTATAAGCAGAGGGTGCATTAATCATCTGGGCATCCACTTTTCTGTTTTATTTTAGTTAAACTCCCCCCCCCCCCTCCCTCCCCAACAAGTTCAGATTTTTGACTCCCTACTACCCAAGGAAAGTTCAGAAATTTAGGTTTCTTCCTACCTGACATGCACATCACTTTGCTTTTTGCAATATTTATGAACAAAAAATGGTTTCCTGCATATTCATATAAAGCCTGCAGGCGATTACTCAGACCCTTAGGAGTTAGGTCAAGAATCAAAATATCATCAGCATACATGAGGCATACAATTGGAGAGCCCCCCAGAATCGGGGCAATACCTGAACATGCTGAGAGAGCCAGAGGTAAATCAACTGTATAAAGAGAAAATAGTAGAGGAGCCAATAGGCAACCCTGTTTTAACCGGTTGGATGTGGGAATTATTCTAGATAAACCTCTTTCACCGCCTAGCAGCACTCTGCACCAGGTGTCCGAATAGAGGGCGCGAACTAATTTGATAAGAAAGGAAGGCATCCCTAAATCGATTAACTTTCTCCACAGCAATTTTCTGTCCACTTTATCGAAAGCTGTGGAGAAATCGATGAACGCGCCATAAACATGCCCTCCACGGACTTTCACATATTTTTCCGTTATAACCTGAAGTGCAGTCAAGTTATCTAACGTTCCGTGCTTTTGCCTAAAACCAGTTTGTTCAAAAGGCAGGATTTTGGCCTTAGTTACCCAATCGTTGATTAAGGTGAGAATACATTTTGCAAAGACCTTGCCGATGGCATCAAGCAAAGCAATTTGACGGTAATTTTGTGGTAGGTCTCTTGCCCCTTTTTTATATAAAGGGACAAGAATACTCCCTTTCCAGGATGGGGGGACAATTCCACTCGCAAAGCAAGATTTAAACACAGGATAAAGAATTTTGCTCCATAATTCGCTCTGTTGTTTTAGCACAGAGATGGGAACCTCGTCAGGACCCATCGCACCGGAAGAGCGCATGCTCTTAATGGCAAATTCAATTTCCTTTTCGGATGGGGAATCATATACGCAAGAGTCATCATAAGTTACATCATTTTTCCGTTGCAGATTATTATTACTGTACAGATTCTCAATATAATGAATCCAGATCCGCTCATCAATGGCAATTGGCGTAGGACTAGCTCTAGTGCCGCAACCTTTGCCAATTAATGACCAGAATGTCTTAGCTTGGCCCTTATATGAGGCTTCCCGGAGTTGGATCCAAACGGAATCCTCCTTATCTCTTTTTAAACTGGCCTTCAGCCTTGCTCTCCTTCTTTTTAGTAATACTAATTTATGATGGGCTTCCTGACTAAAAGATGAGTATTGACCCCTTATCACTTTATTTATTTCAATATTTAGCAGCCGAAGCGATTGGGGGAATACTAAAGGTTTTTTGAGGAGGGACCATTCTTAGCTATTGAGGTCACTAATTCTAAAAACTCTACAAAAACTAATAGTTCCCTCCCATCCCACCGAAACAAATTCTCCACAGTAGAAATTAAAAGAGTCCGCAAACACACAAAAGAACGGTGATTCCAAAAACATTTCCCCGAACTGGCGCCAAAATTCACCACATCCGTGTCGATGTGCCAGGAATCCGCCAGAGAAGGGCTAAGAGAAACTGTAAGCATCAGCACATTATGGTCGCTAAGTTTAGTATCTACAACCAAAAGATCTTTCATATGAGAAAAGAAAGAACAATCTGTGATTACATAATCGATAATAGAATCTTCGTTTTTTGAATTATGTGTGAAAGCTGCAGGGATGTCAGAAGGGAATCTCCCATTTATTATTAGACAATCCACCTTAGAAAGACCTTCCAAAACTAATTTACCTCTTTTATTAGATTTAATATTCGCTGGAAACAAGGCCTGAGGTATATTAAGAGATTCTTCCCTAAATTTGTTTCTAAACAAATCAAGACCACAATTAGATATATTACAATTCAGGTCCCCAAGTAATAATATATAAGGGGGGGGGGAGTGTCCATAATTTTAGTTATGAAGGAGAAGAGTACTTTTAAACCATCATTAAAACAAAAGTTTGGGGAAATGTAAGAATTTATTAAAACAAGCAATTTATTGGGACAATCCTTGAACAAATTTTTTAAAATTATTGCCTGAAACAATTTATCGGGATCAAGATAGTGGGAACAATTCCAATTGATTCTATTAGATAATAAACAAGCTATTCCACCCTTCGCATGACCTCTCCTAGAGGGGATTGCACTACCTTCTAAGACAAATGCCCAGATGCATCAAGCATTTTTGGAGTCGCAAACGGTGCGATTCCTTAAAATCGTCCGTTTGCGACTCCAAAAATGCTTTTTGATATGCATCATTAGTTTTTGTAGAAAATCGCTAATTTTGCGAATTTCTTAAATTCGATTGCATTTAAGGAATCGCAATTTTGCGATTCCTTAAATGCAATGCATCATTTTTTTAAAATTTGCGAATTTTAAAATTGCAAGTGCAAATTACCACGAGTTTGAACCTCGTGGTAATTTGCAAAATTGTTTAAAAATGCACAAAAATGCATTTTTAAAACTGCTCAGTTACAGACACACATGTCCTTAGGACATCTGTGTATGTAACTTATAGCTAAAAGTGCATTTCATGGGTGCAGGGGGGGTCATTTGGACCCCCCTCTCCACCCTTGAAATGCTTTGTTGAATTGCGATTTTGAAATAGCGAATTCGCAATTTCCATTCATTCCTATGGGCATTTCAGCCCATAGGAATGAATGGGAATTGCGAATTCGCAATTTCAAAATCGCATTTTTTATGCAATTCGGTAAAAATTGCGATTTTTCCCGATTTGCAAAAAAAAAGCGAAAACAATGATGCATACCATTTTGCGAATCCTAATTTGCGATTCGGTAATTTCCGCAAATTAGGACTCGCAAAAAAGTAGTTTGATGCATCTGGGCAAAAGTACTCTTTTTCCAGTATTAATTTACCTTCCACCCACGTTTCTTGAAGACAAATTATGTCGGCTTCTAGGGAACGTAGGAAACATAATTTTTCCTTGTAATCTTTGAAACCCGCCGTATTCCATGAGATTAACTTCAAATCTCTGTTAAAAATTTGGATGCGGTTTAAGACAAGAAGTAGATTTGCTAGAGAGAACACCCGGTAACCAACTCCATTTTGAATTATCATCCATCAAAGCTTGTTTAGGAAGAGGAGGATTTTTATAAAGAACTTGCCTTTCATTTTTTGAAACACATATTTTTAAGTCCTCAGATCTAACTGAGGACCAATCTGTAGGCTTCAAATTAATATCAGAGATTGTTGGCAAATTAGTGGATAATCTTTCACTCCATTTTTCTACGAAATATGGAGTAACATCAATCCCTCTGATTTGTAATTCCTCTGCCCACTGTAAGATGTGGTTCAACACCAATTTAGAATGAAATTTCACCCTTGCTGTTCTCCCTAGAGTGACGTTAGGAAGTAGTACCACATCCAGGTCCGAAGTTTGAATTAGTTTTAAACTTTCAATCTCATGAAAACAAGTGAGCAGAACTGATCTATTTAGAATTAGGTCAGTATCAAATAAAGGAGAAAAATCTAAAAAAACGGTATCTACATTTATTTTATCCCTAGTTGACACCAAGGGACTGGGTACAATTGTAGGAGAGTCTTGAAAAGGCCTAGCCAAGGGGTTAAGAGTGGAAGGTGGAGGATTTACAGGGAATAATGACACACTAGGGTAAGAGTGGTTGGAGGAACTTATAAGACCAGACCCAATAGTTACTTGATCCACTTTAGGAGAACCAATTATATTTTCCTGTACAGCAAAGGACAGCTCAGTCCGGTAGGATTTTTCTAATACGGATTCCAAATTCTTTTCAAACATAAGTTTCCTCTGCCTTTTTTTAGAAAATCTTCGGACAGGTTTCCTCTTTTTTATTCTATTCTTTTTTTGCTTTATCGGGACTACCTTTTCAGCATTACCTGGGGAAGCAATAGGGATCTCTTCCTCTTTTTTTACCTGTAGAGAGAATATAGGGAACAAAGGGGGAGATTCCAAATTTTGAATGACGGGAGAGACAGGCAAAGCTTCTATCTCTTCGTCATGAGTGACAACACAGTTGGCTCCAGCAGAAACCACATTATCAACCGTTGGATCCGCCAATGTGACTACTAATTTATTTCTTTTCTGTCTTTCGGGAGAGGGATATAAAGCCGTTTGGACTGGATTTAGTGTTACTATTTCATTCAGAGACCTCTTGTTAGGGATCTCCAATAAATTGTCGGGCTCTGGATGGCACCCGAGAACGGACCCACTATTATTATGTAAGAGGACTCTTAGGATTTGGGTTACCGTATCAAGGACGCAATCCGAACCTCCAACAAATTTTTCCAGTAAACGGAGAATAGATGACAATAATCATTCCAGAGAGGACAAAGAATTAGAAATTCGCTTATCATTAGTACTTGGAGGACTCACAGGCATGTTGTTCAAATTGGGGCCAGAGCAAGAGGTGAAATTTAACTGAGCTAAAGAGAAATCAAATTTATTAGAAGGGGTACTACTAAGAGGACAAGGACTAGAGATAAAAATAGCTTCAGTGGTGTTGGAATTAGACCTGGCAATGTCCTGAGGGAGTCTCATCGGCCCTTTTTGAGCTATTAAGTCAATATCGGGTAAAGTAAAATCACCCTCCGGAATAACAGGATTAGAAGGCAAATCTGGTGAAATAATTGGGTTCTCTATGGGATTAGGTACTACCAAATGAGGAAATTGGGGAGAGATGGCATTAGAAGATTTTATAACATTACAGCCCAAAGCCACATGTGGAAGCTCCAAATTCCTCTGCGAATCGGTAATCACCAAAGGGAAGCCCCCCACTGTTTCGGAGGAGGGGGATCCCAGATGGAACGGGGCATGAACCGCAACCAAGATTGAGTTATCCTTAGTAGTGGTATTAGCTAGCTCAGGCACTTTACCCTCTAACACTTCAGTGGATAGAGGGACCTCCGAAGCCTTGTCCTTTCCCCTCTCCCATAAGCTAAATAGTTGGCATTGGCCTTTCAATTGCAGGGAGGAAGAAATTTTATTACGTAAGGGGTTCGATTTAGTTTTAGAACCAGATCTCCCCACTAGGACACGACCAGAACTGAGTTTTTTTGCCGTCATATTTATGATGGGAGAGATACAACACAATTTACCAAAGGGCAGAAGCACAGTAATAGCCTACCAAAGCACACACAACAGGTGAGACCAAGTGGGCTGAAGTAAGCAATAGGAATTATAACAGATTTCAGAGGGACTGGGCCCAGCCCAGCCTACTTCAGTCCCGGCGCACTCCCGCGCGCTCCCGCGCAGCGGTGATGATGTCCGACTTTTGTATAGCAGGGAGGTTAGGGGGGCGTGGCCAACAGGGAGAGCGGCACCAGGTGGTTGAGGTGAGGTCAGCAGCAGAGACTCTTGGAATCTGTAGTCCTGCTGCTGCCGCGCTCGCAGCCCTGCTTTACAGATGTCCACACAGCGTATCAGCGAGACCTGATCCCCACACAGTCCACACACAGCAAAGCACAGCGCCGCGGGACCCGCAAAGCGGGTCCGGCTAGAGGTAGCGCTCTGTAGTGAAAAAAGCGCTCAGGAAGACATAGGTATTAGCGAGCTCCACTAGCGTCGAGAGTCCGATCCCAGCACAACTCTCTCCGAGGAAAAGAAAATCCCCAAGTCACTAATCCAGTAGCTTTGTCTCTTTATCCCTGGAGAGTCTCGCTACATCACCCCCGCATTTCGCAGGTTCCCCCAAATGTGAAATAGGTGTGTGATATCTGCTGCTAATTGCGCTTTGTATACTGCTTTGTATGCTGATACCAGGCTACTGGTACTAAGCAGATGCCAAATGCCGGTGATCTCCTCCCCACTCACCAGTGCTCGCCGTCAATGGTCAGCTGTAATCCTTAATGGCACGCAGCGGTCCACCAATCCGTAATGGCACGCAGCGGTCCTCCAAGACGCTCTCTCGCCCTCCCTCACTCGCGGGCGGGGAATTCTGTGCCTTGTACCGGGAGGGGGGCCGGCAGGAGGCAGAGGCAGAGCGTTTCAATACGCCGGTTCAATGTGCCACGCCGCGCCTTGTCTCACCGCCTCACCGACGTAGCCCCATAGCTCCTCTGTATTCCCGGCTCAGCGTCAGACACTTGCTCCAGGGGGGGCCGCTTTGCCAGAAACAAGGTGGTCGGCTTAAGCAGGACCTCGGGCGCCGCACTGCTGAGGATGGCGACGGCGATGGCGTCCTGCTCGGCGTCCTGCTCGCTTGTTGCTTCAGCTGCAACTGCTCTCTCTCGCTAGTTCTCTGCTGCCCTCTACTGGAAAACCTCAGGACTCAACAACCTCCACTCCACTACAATCTACCCAAATCTACTGCACTGTAATCTACCCCAATCCTACACAATGCACCTCAATCTGTCCTACTCCAGTCTACCCCAATCTACCTGACTCCAATCTACAACACTCCACCCCAATCTACCCCATGACAATCTACTCCAATCGACTCCAGTCCACTCCAAACTACCTCAGTCCATTCCAATCTACCACAGCACAATCAACCCCACTTCAATTTCCAAGCCACTCTAGTCTACCCCACTCCACTCCAATCCAAACCAGTACACTCCAATCTACCCTACTTCAGTCCACCCCAATCTTCCCTATTCCACTCCAATCTACCCCACTCCACTCCACTCTCCACTCCACTCCAATCTACCCCAAACTTCCTGACTTCATTCTACCCATCTCCACCCAATCCACCCCAATCTACCCCAGTCCACTTCAATCTACCCTACTCCGATCCGACCCAATCTACCCCACTCCAATCAATCACACTCCACTTCAATCTACCCCAATCCACTTCAATCTACTCTACCCCAATCAATCCCCCTCCAATTATTTCTACCCCTCTCCACTCCAATGTATCCCACTCCAATCTACTCTACTCCACTATACCACTCCAACCTACCCCAATGTACCCTACTCCAATCTACCAAAACATACCCCACAACAACCTACTCCAATCTACCACACCCCACCCCAATCTAACCAACTCAAGTCTACCCCAAACCACTCCACTGCAATCTTCCCCTATCTACCCCACTCCAAACGAATCCACTCCAATCTACCCCACCTTACTACAACCTACCCCACTCCACTCCAATCTACCCAGTCATCCTCAGTCTACCCAATTCACCCCAGTCTACCCAATTCCCTCCACTTCCGTTTGCCCCACTCTAATCTACTCCACTCTTGACCAATCTACCCCACTCTAGCCAGCATAACCCACTGTACCCAATATGCCCACTCTAACCATTATACCTCACTCCAGTCTACTCCACTTTACCCAAATCAACCCCACTACAATCCGCCCTACTCCACTCTATCCCAATCTACCCCACTCTACCTCAATCTACACACTCCACCCTTACTCAATCTACCCCTCTCCCATCTGCCCCATTCTACCCCACTCCACAAACTTTAGCCATGCTCAACAGCAGCCGCATTGGTGTACAACATGGCTAAAACACATTGCCAAATCCAATAAGACGAGAGCTATTAACTTTGCCAAAGCTTGTTGGGTGTTTGTTGTTAGTGTCAATAAGGTATTGTCAATGAGAGTGCTTGGTTGAAGGGGGTGGAGCAAGGGCCTGAGGATTGCTGCACATTCCACGGGGATGCCAATGGCGCACAATCTGCCCCCCCTCCAGGCGAGCAGAAAGCTCAGTAGGCAATTACCTTTTTTTTGCAATGTGTCTAGCTGTGGATTTTGGGCCCTAGCGCCGCCGGCACCTAGGGAAGCCTGGCAAACCTGTACATTTTTTAAAACTAGACACCTAGGGGAATCCTGGATGGGTGACTTATGTGCCTCTCACCAAGTTCTGTTATTCAGACTCCCTTGCAAACCTCAAACTTTGCAACAACAAAAAAACATTTCCTCACATTTCTGTGATGGAAAGTTCTGGAATCTGTGGGGAGCCACAAACATCCACCCAGCCAGTATTTCCCCAAGTCTCCCGATAAAAATGGTACCTCACTTGTGTGGGTAGGCCAAGTGCCCGTGACAGGAAATGTCCCAAAACGCAACATGGACACATCACATTTTTCCTTTGAAAACTGACCCTTTTTTCAAAATGTGCCTAGCTGTGGATTTTGGACCATTGCTCAGCTGGCAACGAGAGAAACCTAGTAAACCTGTACCTTTTAGCAAATTAGACACCCAAGGGAAGCCAGGATGGGGTGACTTGTGTAGCTCTTACCAGGTTCTGTTACCTGGAATCTCTTGCAAACCTCAAACTTTGTAAAAATAAACACATTTGCCTCACATTTCTGTGATGGAAAATGTTAGAATCTGTGGGGAGCTACAAACTCTCACCCACCTAGCATTCCCCAACAGTCTCCCAATTAATATGGTACCTCACTTGTGTGGTTAGGCCTGGTGCCCGCAACAGGAAATGGCATAAAACGTACTGTGGAGACTTTAAAATTATCGAGCACCCAAAAAACATGGTTTTGCGAGGGAGTCACCTATATTGTTGGTCCCAGGCTTGGCAGGCATCTAGGGAAACCTACAGACATTTTTTAAAATTAGACACAGTGAGGAATCCAGGGAGGTGTGGCTAGCATAGATCCCTCAACATTTTCCTACCCAGAATTCCAAGCAAACCTCAACTTTAGCTGAAACAAATCACACTTTTCTCACATTTCTGTGTGGGAAAGTTGTAGGATCACTGGGCTGACATAAATTTCCTACCACCCAGCGTTCCCCCAGGTCTTCCGATAAAAATGTTACCTCACTTGTGTGGGTGGGTCAACTACTCACTGCAGGGAAGGGCCGAAAACGTATTGTGGAGATATCAAAATGATCTATCATAAAATGCCCTGGTTTTGCAAGGGGGTTACCTGCATTTTTTGTCCCTGGCTGGACGATCATCTAGGGAAACCTACCAAACCCACACATTCCTAAAAACTAGAAACCCGGGAGAGTCCAGGAAGGTGTGACATGCGTGGATCCCCCTAAGTTTTCCTACCCAGAATCCCCAGCAAACCTCAAATATTGCTAAAAAAATTATATTTTCGAATGACAAGACAAAGAGGAGAATTTCTAGGTTTAAAATCTACCTGGTAAATGCATGGCCCGAGATTCAGGGTTGGACAGGAGCTGAATCTTGCCAAACAGAAATAGATCTCCTAGACTACTGGGTCATAAAAAAGGAAGTGGCACGATGGTATCAGCATTTACTCACGGCAACGGATGACAAGATAATAGCATCATTTTCTGCATGGAATGGACACTTCCTGGATGCGGAGCTGGAAGAGTTATGGCAAGTATCTTTAACTACACTTTACTCAGTGGTTAAACCCGCTGCATTAAGGAAAAATCACCTTTTTACCTTCCATAGAGTCTATAGGACTCCGAAAAAGTTGGCACAAATAAGGGGAAGTGGTGACTCCAAATGTAAGCGGTGTGGAAGAAATGAGACTGACGATGTTCATATGTTTGCCAACTGTCGAAATCTGAAAGAGTTCTGGATTGCCGTGGGTAAGACCATCTCTCACTCTTTGGGTACCACCATGGAGGTTAGCACCACTCTAATCATGTTTGGATAAGGCTGCAAAACGTTGGAGGTCGTTATCTACATGTAAAGTACAGAAACCTGATGTTTATTTAATTCTGATCGCAAGAAGGAAAATATACAAGTCATGGACTCAAGCCTCCACTCCTTCTTGGCATGCCTGGAAGAGATTGGTGGTTTATTTCAAAGAAATTGATAGGTGGAGGAATAACAGGAATGATTATGGTGACTTTTGGGGACTGTTATTCTGTCTGATGATAACCTCCTCTCAAAGCAGTTGGGCTGTGGAGGCGCTTAGCACTCAATGTAGCCCAGTAAATTTTCTTGAGGAAGAGCAAAATTTTGAACACAAAGGGCGCTAGAATCTTGGTTGGTGCTTATTAATTGGAGGTGATATGAGGGCTAAAATAAAAAATAAAACAATGAAAGGGGGAGCTGTTCAATGTTTGTAAAAGTTTAATTCTACCTAATTTTTTAAATAAAATAGTAATACATTTTTGTAAGTTTTGCAAGTATTTTGTCTGAATCTTGCATATTGAATTGCAATTCAATTGGTAAACAGGATGTTTAGTAGCTTTTTTCTCTAAATCTTGTCTAGAGTGCTCAGTTACATTTGCTTTGTTCTCAAAATCTTGGTTTGAGTGCTCTGTTACATTATTCACGTTTTTGACCCTACAACAGGCCCATGCATAACATTTTAGTAACGCCCTTCACTGTTTACAGCACCCAATTAGTGTATGCATGGTAACATTCTTCATGAAAGTACGGTTCAGTACTGAACGTGCGTCTCTACCAGCCTCCAAATGTATTAGAGAAGTTTAAGTAAATCAATATTTTTTTTACCAAACTCAGTCAGTGTTTTCATACGATTCACTGTCAAAATAGATTATTTTCTTTTAACAGCAAAGGCTTTTTCCACAATCAACTGAACATATTGTTTATGTTTCAGTTTAGTTGTATGGTTTTTGCAAGCGATATACGTTTTTAGTAAACTGCTAAGCACTCTGGTATTGAACTGTTTACTTATAATATGTCTAATTGTCTCTCTCCTTGTACGAGTGTACACCAGAGAACAAATTACCTGTTTGCATTTGTAGATGTGATCTCTAGATATATTTGTGTGAATTTGTTTTGCGTGCAGAAGCATATAAACAGCTCAAACTCCTTTCTCACTTTGCATACATGCAGTAATACTTTTACCATCTTCCTTTTTTGAATGCCCAGTTTTTCCTTTTGCAGCTGTTAATAGTTTATCTCTAATATAATGAGAGAACATTTTTATATTTTTCTAAAAAAATATTCTTCATTGTTTTTATGCATACGAAAACCACCCTCTCCCCATACCCTCCACCCTTCTCAGACATTTACTAATAAGCATAACATTATTACAAACTTCATAAATATTATGATGACAAACACTTAATTTATCTGGTGCATCATTAAGCATCGCGATCTATACTTTCACATCATGGTTATTTCATGTTTTGGGTTTATCCACTATATATAATAAACAGACGGGGCTCTATCCTGTCCCGCTATGGCTTTGCATCCACTGTATTAGAGGATCCCAACATTTCAGCCCTTTTTTTACCTTTGTTGCGCCCCTTTCTTTTATATATAGCTGCCTCTAAGCTACATGTCGCCAATAATCGGGCTCGCCATTGCTGAAATTCCGGCGGGGTTGGATCAAGTCAGGCTGAAGCTATATATATCCTTAGAACAGCCATTGCCACAAAGATCAATCCTTACATGTTTCTTGGTCGATTTATTCCAGCTATACCTAAAATTATTTCTTCCACTGAAATTTCTATTTTTGCATTTAGAATTTCTGATAAAAAGCCTGATATATCGGTGATTAACTTCTGTAGTACATTACATAATGAAAATATATGCACAATATCGGCCTCATATAAAGCACAACGTGGACATACCGTTCCTTTACCAGACCTCCATTTGGCTATCTTGCTTGGTGTATAATATAACGAAAACGAAGTATTGTAATCTTGGGCTTGTAGTCTAGTGGACATTAAGAGAGACTGAGATAATTCATAAGAACAGTAAAAAGTTTCAGCTGAAATCCCCAATTTAACCTGTCATTTTAAAAAACATTTATCCATATCATCTGAAAAAGAAGCATTCATATATTCGTAGACTTCTCCAATAGTTACTGTTCTATTTTTGATTAGGATTTCCATGATTTGGACTTTTTGAAATTTGGATCCTCAACCCCCCTTCTCCACAGAAAATCCCTATCTTGGAGAAATTTATAGAAATCTCTATGGTCTAGTGTATAATCATTTTTTAATTCCTCAAAAGACTTCAGCCTTAGGGTTGAATAAAAACAACTCAGCTGCGTGATCCCCGCCAGTACCCATCTATCCATACAAGCATCCATAAAAATCTCTGGTCGATTGTGGTTATTAGATAATGGTGTATAGAAGGATAGTCTACCAATTCCCAACAATTTACGTGTATTGTTCCAAACTTTTTGAATGCAGAAAAGGGTTTTAAAATGAACTTTCTTAAAATATTTATTGAGTAAATGCCGCCAAAGGCACCCTCTAGTTTCTTCACTCAATGTAACTTCCTATGGTGTTGGAATACTAACATTTGTCCTGTTGTCTGTATTTGTCAGTAAAAGTTCAATACTGTATCTTAATGTGGTAGCCAAATAGTAAAGTTTAAAATTAGGAAGGGCTAAGCCACCTCTGTCTTTAGGCAAGTAATGAATCCTAATGCTCTACATGGTCTCTTGTAGCCCCATATAAACCGGGAAAACAAGCTTTCTATTGACCTAAACCATTGAGGAATAAACTCAAAACACATTGTCCTGAAAAAATATAGAAATTTTGGTTAAAAAAAGCATTTTGATCACGTTACACCTGCCCCCAATAGACAGATGCAAATTATTTAACCTAACAAGATCTTTTTTCGTATGTTGTATTAATGGTTCAAGATTGTTATTAACTAGACTATCCAATTTTGACGTTATGCTAACACCCACATAAGTAGCTTTTTCCACTACTCGGTTATCTCTCATCCTGAGTATATGATTGAGAATGATCTGTGTTTTATCTTGGTTCAGCCTATAACCTGATACTCCTCCAAACATTTGGCCTCTTCTTCTATCCCCTTTATCGCAGTGACATGAATTTGATATTTTCTGATAATATTTTGAAGGAATTGTGGTAACTGTAGCAATAACTCCATATAAAAATGGGGAGAAAAACAACAGCACTAATATTAATAATGACAGTGAAGTGTAACTGACGCATTATTTATACATCTACCAAGTTTTGTTTGTAAAATATTATGCCAGTTTATTTGTATTTACTTTTATACAAGTAAATGGTGTAAGTAAATGGTGTTAATATTTTCTTAAATAAATAAATAGGTGTACCTCTGAGGTTTACTTGAACTACAGTTCGAGTATAGTAATTCAACTAATGTGAACATTGGGGCATATTATCAAGCCTGTGCGCTAAAATTATCGCCGCTTTATCGGCCGAAAACGGCCGATAAAGCGGCGATAATGGGCTTGATAATATGCTCTGTGGAATTCCAATCGAAGCCCATGTTAGATGTCTTCACATCTAACATGTGCTTCGATTGGAATTCCATAGAGCATATTATCAAGCCCATTATCGCCGCTTTATCGGCCGTTTTCGGCCGATAAAGCGGCGATAATTTTAGCGCACAGGCTTGATAGTTAGCATGAGTCTAGTAGTATCGGGCTATGTTTGAAGCCTAATGTTAATTGTAATGCATTAGCAATCTGTGTTAAATCAACCTTCTGGTTTTGGAAAAGTACACATGATGAGTCAATCAGATAATCTATTGTTATCGTTATGTACCAAGGTTGTACTGCAGTTCTACCATGGCCACATATACACCTTAAAATACCTTATAACTTAACATTTAGTTGCTCTACATAGCTGCACTACCCCACAGAATCATCTACGTCCCCCACTATGAAATATTGCCAAACTTCACAAAAATTCAGCTGATGGTTTTCAAGCTAAGCAAAATACAAAAGTCTAGGACAAATGCATTGGATTTGAAGTTCGTTTTGGGACCCCCCCATTTTTTCTTTGGGCTCCCTTGCTGAAACACCGCAAAACTTTCAGGACTCCAACATCTCATTTATATAATTTACACTATAAAACATAACAATATAACATTTTTATACATCACAATACATCTGATAATTTCATCATTTTGCTGAGGTGCGGGCCATGCCATGCTCTCCCCTTTAAAAAAAGGCCCCTGGAGATGGGATCCCCGGCCCGAGGTGGCTTTGGGAGAGGGAGTGCCCAAATGGGTTGGACACAAGGCCCGGTCACAGGCCAGGCCCTGTATCCAACCCCACGCTGCACAGGTAAAAAGGCTATGCACAGTTAGAGGTTGGCATAATTGTGGGGGTTGGATGCAGTCAACATCACACACCCCAGCCATCCCCACGCCTTTGCCATGCCCTGCTAATTACCCCGCATATAATATCACTCATGACATCTTGCATGACATCATTGATAATATCACTGCAACATTTGCAATTAAATTATTGATGAGAAAATTGTGCATGATGAGGGCACAATACATCAAGCGGGCTGAGATAAAGGGTATGTGGGTCCCAAAACACTATTTCCCCATGGAACTTTCAGGAGAATGGCACCATGTGTGCATTTCCCTATGTTAAATAATTCTATCCTTGTACCTTTACAGCAGACCTTTAGCAAAACAAGATCCCCATGCACTGCACCATTGTGCTAGTCATTGACAAAAAATAGGCCGTGTTGGAGGACATTCTTTTGTAGGAGGGGGCCCACTTTCCTACCTCTCACCCACCACAATCACCCATGTGCAATCACCCCTTCACATGTTTTTCACTAACTCAACATTTTAGATATAATTTGTACCCTCCACTGGCTCTGAGCAGAGTTCTGGTCCTGTTTCTAGAGTTGCACACATCCTCTGCATAAGGTTGTCACCTGGCTGGTTATATGCCGGCATTACCGGTATTTTAATGTCCTTGCTGGTACCCCCCCAAAAAAAACTAAAATCACCTAAAGCTTTTCTTTTTTTCCCTTATCAGTACATACTTTAACAGTTAATGTAAGAAGAAAGCACTTTAATTTGTGTTCTGCAGCAGTCCTAATGATGCCACAATTTAAGTAAACAAAGATAGAAAGTTCATGTTCACAATGATATGGAAAGTTTTACTTAAGAATCATGCTCAGGCCTTTGCAGAATCTTAAAACATAAACTGGTGCCCAGCATTTTTCTCTGGGAAAGATTGCAACCCTACCTCTGTCTCAATCAGTTCTATGCCCTCTATTCTCCCTCAAGGAGGATCACTGCACTGTGGAGGACGCTCTCAATAAGGGGGCTAAAGCCACTCTTTTTAGGAGCCTAGAGGACTCAGACTGAGAGAGAAACAAATAGGTTATTTTGTTTCTCTTCATTTCTGGGTCAGCGCAGGTCAGCGCAGGTCAGCTCAGAGCAGGCTGCACACTGCATTTGCTTTAGAGTCACATATACAGCACTGCACAGGCAAGCTGTGGGATCCCCTTCATGAACAGAAGACTAGGGAGGCCCCGTGCTCAGCAGGGATGCAGGGATGTCCATTACGCCCGTGGCATTGCTGACAGCTTCCACGTTGATGGAGTGTCAATGGTGTCAGTGGCAGAAAAGGTGTGCTGTGTGGTGAGAAGGCTGATATCATTGGGGTCAGTCTCAGCAAGTGGTATGTCCACAGCGTACAGTCAGTACACTCAAATACAGGTAACTGAAAAGCAGTGCACAAAAGATAAGTGAAAGTGAGTGATTAAAAATGGATAGTGGGTGCAAAAATGACTTTAATGAGGAGCAAACCACTACCAAGATTAAAAACGTGGAGTGCAAAATAACAGTAGTTCAAACAAATATCTACTGCCTGTTATATAAAGGTCGACATGTTTCTGCAGTTACAGATACTGTGTGTATCACCTGCTTTTTCAGGACCAAAGGTTAAATTTTGCTACTGCTGCAAATAGTGAGTGTGTGTGTTACATAAATCAAACAAACATATAGGATATCACCTGGTTAGGCCTTCTCAATGCTCCTGTTTAGTAGAAGCTGTTTATCATAGGCAAAAGGAATCAAGTGCGGAGGACATATATGAAAGAAAACAGAGAAAGACACTTTAGTGAATGTTATCCATCATGAGTTCCAATGATTAACATTTTTTGTGTTCTTGCATATTGCAAACACAATACCCAACCATTACTAATTAACAAGCGCCTCTCACTCACCTAGAGTATGAGAGACCGGCGCCGCTCCTCGCCAGGCCACAGCTCAGGAAAAATAGGGGCACCGCTCTAATATTTAAAGGAAAATAAACCACAAAGACAACAGTGAGAAAACCTCACAGCGACCGCCAACTCTCTAGCAAATAACCATTGCGTTCAAGCAATTAATGTGCACTTCTCCTATGGCATTGTGTACATTCTCATTTCATGGAAATGCCAAAAGGATGTTGTGCCGACAAGTAAGGGGATAATAAAAATCCATTGAGAGTAGACAACAGTGCGCCAGAGACTACAGGCTAAAGGCACCGAGCCTATGTTGACAATGCCGTAGTCTAATGATTAAGGCACACTACTTAGGAACTAGATGTACAGTATGCTGAATCAAGACTAATATATTAATAGCGATGGGATGTGTAATAAATTACATTCATGCAGAAGAAATTGTCATTTAAGTTTTTGAAGATTTTAAAGAAATACACGAGTGGCCGGGTGAGAAAAACAAAGTCGGTGCCATGGCTCAGTACTAGCACCGTGCCGGAGCCCCAATCATTATACAAAAAGGAAAGAAGTTCGAAAAAGCCACTCGCGTCATCATGTATAATCCAGGCCTTGTAGTCCGATGTGCTCACCTACCTAAACGTCGGTACCCCAGTCAGGCATCTGCACTGTACGGGGAAGCACCGGGAGACGGTTGTTCGTCGTTTTTCTAGATGCGGAAGCAATCCACAGCCCGGCATCGTACCAGTGCGCGTGCGCCGATTACGCCATCGCACAGGTTGCTACGTGTCTATCCCGCGTCCAAAGGATCATGGGCAACGTAGTTCAGGCATTAAGTTGCGTGTTAACATAGTTCACGACGATCTCATCGTATACAATTTAGATCGTAGGTGAAAGAGGTGAGACCGTGCTGGCATCTAATTGTCTGAATAATAATTGTCCTGAGTCAGCAATACGATGTTATCTATATAGCATCGCATACGAACAAGCTCTCCTCAGGGCTGTTACAAATTAAAGGGACCTGTTGGAAAAACGATCTAATAGGGAAATGAAAGCAACAACGGTCTAGGTGAGAGACCAGATGGGGGTCAATCAGTATTGTTTATACTCAAAGCCATTGGTTGTTAGAACAATTTGATAAATGACATAAAATTGGTCATGAAGATAATGAGTCCCACGCTAAGTCCCAATAATTGGGTATATAGTTAGTGTCTCAGACAGAGCAAGAGTCTGAATAAAGCGCTGGGATACCTACGGGTGACTACGCGCTCTAGAAGAGTTTTTAATAATAATAATAATAATAATAAACACTTTAATATACCAAGACGTGTGACATAGACCAGGTTCCCAAAGGGACAGTATGTAAATTATCACGCCATGCAAGGCGGAAAGTCCAACTATTTATCAGTATAGCATGGAAATTTGGTACTGGAGGTCAAAACAAGGATCACCCTATAATGAGGTCCAGGGAATATCTTCGTTGAGGCCATTTTTGTCTGTATTTAAGCGATATACCCATTTCTGCTCCAGTTTAAAAAGATGTTTTGTGATGTCGACGGTATGTGGGGGGATCCGTGGTTGTTCTAGGACGGTCCAAGTAAAGTCGGAGGGTGCATGTCCTACCTCTAAGAAGTGGTTAGTGAGGCGGGTTGCTTGCTTCTTGCATCGGATCGTACTCTTGTGTTCCGATATCCTTACTTTGACTTTTCTCGTTGTCATCCCCACATATTGTAAGGGACAAGAGCATGTGATGAGATAAATCAAGTTGGAACTGTTACAGTTCGTGAACTGTTTTTGCTCCCAACGTCTTGAGGTCCCTATGTCGATGCTTGTGGAGTGGGCCGTTTGTGCACATGCAGCACAATTCCCGCAGGGGTGGTGGCCTTCAACCGGTGGTAGATCCCATAGGGTGCCCACTTGATGAGGTTTCTTCGGTCCTGGTCTAGTGTGTACTAGCCGGTCTTTGAGACTTGGTCCTCTTTTGTAGGCAAATAGTGGTATAGGAAGGTTGTCAGGGCCAGTATTAAGAATCTTCCAGTGTAATTTCACAATTTTCTTGATCGCATTGGATCGTGTATTGAAGGTGTTAACAAACACTATCCTCTCATTCTTTGGTTTGGGAGGAGTCACTTCCAGGAGGGATTCACGATTGTTATTTGATGCTCTTTTCTTGGAATCTCGGATCAGTTTTTTAGGATATTTCTTGCTGCGAAGACATGATTCAAGTTCTCCAGCGTGTTTATGGAAACCCTCTTTGGTACTGCAATTGTGTTGAATACGCAGAAACTGCCCGAAGGGCAGGTTGTCCCTGAGGGCCTTCGGGTGACAGCTGTCAAATCGGAGCAATGAGTTTCGTGCCATGGGTTTCTTGTATAGTTCAGACACAAGGCCCCCTACAGTGGCCATAATCCGAAGATCCAGAAATGCCAAGGAAGTTTTTGTTTTTTTATTTGTTTTTATTGTTGCATTGATAGAGTCATAATCACAGAAATAGACGTTCGTCGGTGCAGCGTCAACATTCAGCTACAGCCAACCATTATTGCAACTTTTCAATTTTAATTATATAACTCTTAACTGTAAAGGTCATTGAGTGGAAATTTGGCACAGGTCAAACAGAACATTGTTGTGATGATTAGTTACAGCATAGCGGTTAAAGTCTTCTACTCCACAGTACTCACATCTATTATCTCAGTCATGAGGGCACGGGAATCCTTGGGGCCTCCCCTGCCACCGCTCTCTCCCACCTCCCACTCCACCCCTACTCCATATTGTCGTCCTCCCCTGAGCTGTCGACGTCTTCCTCTTCTGGCAGCTGCTCGCACAGGTCCCCCCTATATGTGTTCCAAGGTGACCATATTTTGTTCCATTTACGTGGGTTGGCTCTCTGTTGATAGACCGCCCTCTCCACCATCATAAGCATGTCCATGTTCCTGCACCACTGAGCTAGGGTCGGTGTTTCGGACGCCCCCCATTTTTGCGCTATATCTCGCTTTGCTAACATCATTCCGATGACCACCCATTGTCTTCCATGTGGTGTCAAGTTGTTTAGACCCCACACATTCAACAAACAGACCCTGGGGTCAGGTGTGATTGGGATTTGTAAAGTTTGGGCGACCGTGCGTGTTACTCGCCTCCAGTAATCCACTATGCTGGGGCAAGTCCACAGGGTATGGAACAATGTACCCTCTTCCCCACAGTTTCTCAGGCAGTATGGGTGGTCTGCTCTATGGATTCTATGTAGTGTCGTGCGGGTGTAGTAAACTCGGTGTAATATTTTAAATTGGACTAGCCTAAATCTTGCCGATATACCGGCTTCTTTGGGTGATGCCAGTGCTGCATTCCAGTTTGTCTCATCCAACTCCCCTATCTCGTCCTCCCATGTCTCTTTCAGTTTCTGCAACGGGTCGGGTAAGTTGTTTATCAATTTACGGTAAGTGAGGGAGGTAGCACTAGCTTCCATGTAGTCTGTAAGTAGTCGGTCCTCCAACGGAGCCGACTCTGGGACATTCGTACCTGGCTCTATCGCTGACATTAGCGCATGTCGAATCTGTTTGTATCGGTACGTTTCATTAATGCCCAATTCGTAATGTCCCTCAGAGTCTCGAATGAAACCACCCCATCCTTTGTCCACATATCACCCACCGTGGAGATCCCGATGTTGTCCCACTGATCAAAACCTTTGCTGTGCCTCAGATTACCCAGGACCTTGGCGTCCCACAAGGGTGTGAGTCTAGTAATCACTCCCTCCCAGGTTAGTCGTTTTTGGGCTTTATGCCATAGTGTTACAGTGTGTTTGGTTGGGCCTCTCAGTTTTGCTGTCAGTCCCTTATTGTAGAGTGGGGCCAGAAGGGTGTTTGTGCCCAGCTGATGCCTGTCAGCTAAGTACGCCGGGTCGTCTTGTGGTCCATGGATCCATTGGTTGATCACCTTAAGGTGAGCTGCCCAATAGTATAGTTCGAGATTTGGGAGTGCTATCCCCCCACTGTACCAGTCTCTAATCAATTTCAAATGTGCGACCCTAGCCGGTCTGTTTCCCCATAGTAGGCCAGACAGTTGAGTCGATATTTGCCGGAAGAACAACGATGGGACCATCGCTGGCGTGTTTTCCAAGACATATAGGAAATGAGGCAGTGCCATCATCTTGAAAAGTGCCGCTCTGCCTAGTAGTGTTAATGGGAGGGTTTTCCAGTGACGCACGTCCGTTTTCAACCTTTCGAGCAGCGGCCTAAGGTTCAGGTCCTGAAAGGTTGCGTGCTCCCGTGTGATTTGGATCCCTAGGTATCTGAAGGAGACGGTCTCCAATATTAATGGGCAGTCAGCACTTAGGGTCGGCGGTGTGCCGTGTATCATGTAGAGCACCGATTTCGTCCAGTTGATTTTGTACCCTGAGGTTGTTCCATGCCTCTCACACAATGCCAACAGGACCGGAATACTTGTTGTTAAGTTTGTTAGGTAAATTAACATGTCGTCGGCATACAGGGACACTCTGTCCTCCCAGTCGTCTCCCCACTGTATGCCTTTCAATAACTGGGTGGTCCTAATGACAGTGGCTAATGGTTCCAGCACTAAGGCGAACAGTAGCGGTGAGAGTGGGCACCCTTGTCTCGTACCCCTCGCTAATGGTAGTTCTCTCGAGATGTTGCCATTTGCCGTCACTCGAGCTACGGGGTTTTTGTACAAAAGCCTGATCCATGATATGAATTTCGGGCCGAAACCCATGTGTTCCAGAACCGCAAATTCCACCTGGTCAAACGCCATCTTGGCGTCGAGCGAGAAAGAATTGCTGCTGGTTCTGACAATAACGGGGCTCGTGCCATCACCCCATGTAACCGTCTGAGATTCATCGCCGTACTCCTGTGGGGCATAAAACCCGACTGATCAGGTTTATTAGTTGCGCCAGATGTGGCAACAGTCTGTTGGCCAGTAGTTTCGCCAAAATTTTACTCTCAGCGTTAAGGAGGGATATTGGGCGGTATGACCCGCATTCTTGAGGTGGCTTGCTGGGTTTTGTTATCGCTACTATAGTCGCTGCACATTAGTCGGGCGGTAATTGTCCCTGCTCCAGGCAGTCCTTATACATGTTGAGTAGGGGCGTAGAAAGCGTCTCCGACATGGTTTTGTACCATTCAATCGGTATACCGTTGGGGCCTAGCGCTTTCCCTGGGTGTAATGCTGCGATAGCTATTTGTATTTCCTCAGCGGTCAGGTCCGTTTCCAGCTCGTCTTTTTTGTCTTGTGACAAGGTGCGAGTGGGTAATCCAGTGAGAGATGCTTCTGCCATCTCCCGTGTGACATCGAATTCAGGGGAGTATACTGTTTGAAAATGGTCTGCCAGGAGTTCCACTATCAGTGATGGTCGGGTCTGTAGCACCCCTGCAGGATCTTTCAATTGCAGTATGGCCCTCTGTCCCCCCGTTTTTTCTCTAACCAGGCAAGGAGTCTACCAGCTTTGTCACCTACATCGTACATCCTGTGTGCCGTCGTCGCTATGTTGTCTACCACCCTGCGGCGTACATGGTCGGCATGACGCTGCTGACACAGCCGGAGCACGTGCTGCGTGGCCCTCGTCGGGTCAAGCTCATGGTCCTTGGTGGCCCTGGCAAGTTTTTCTTCTAGGTCTAGCAGTTCCTGTTTTTGTGTGCGCTTATATTTTGTGATAGTGGAGATGGCCTGCCCGCGAAGAACCGTCTTGTAAGCCTCCCATAAAATCGTGGGAGACTCTACTGACCCTCCGTTTTTGGCGACGTATGACCTCGTACCTTTTTTCAGTGCTTTGGCTACTAGCGGTACTTTAAGGTATCCCGGGTAGATCGGGTAAATGCGTTTTCGGGTCTGTTCAGGGTTGGAAAGAGTCAGTGTCAACGGGGAGTGATCCGAAATACCTCGTGGTTTTATTTGTACGTCGTCGATAGTGAGGAGTCCTCGCCCCAGTGTTAGGAAATAGTCGATCCGTGATAGGCTGTCATGGACCGCCGAGTAATATGTGTATTGCTGGCCGTCCGGGTGGAACTGCCTCCAGACGTCTACTAATCCCTGTGCTTCCAAGAAGTCATGCAGCCGGGAGGGCCCGGGAGACTGAGTTCGCACCGGAATCTGTCATGTGCGTTGTGTGCCACCGCATTAAAGTCACCTCCCAAGATGAGATCCCCCTCCGGTAGATCTAACAGAAATTTTCCCAACTCTGGGAGAGCGACTGCGTGTAGTGCTGGCGGGATATACACCGAGACCACATTTAGCGGCCTCCCTTCCCACTGTCCATGTGTCGCTGCAAAGCGTCCCTGTGTGTCTACTTTAGTGGACTGGATTATGAATCTTGACGAGTGGTGCATTAGAATCCCTGTACCACGAGACCCCCTAGTGAATTCTGAGTGGACGATCATACGGTAGCCTTTCCTGTCCAGGGCCTGTGTTGCTGTGCCTGTTAAGTGCGTTTCTTGTAGTAGGACCAGGGCTGGACTCAGTCTCCTTATACTCTGTAATACTAATCCTCGTTTGACCTTGTCCCCCAGGCCCCTCACATTCCATGACATGAGGCTTAATGGAGTCACCTGCCCTATTCTAGATTCCCCCCTCTCTGCGTCTGCTCGTGTGGAGTGTGTCATAGCGTCTGTGGTTACGAGTACTAGTGTGTCGTATGAAGTGAGTTTGATTGAGCTGCCAGGTTGCCGCTATACTACGCGTGTGTGCCATGTAGTTCCATTCTTGACCAGTGAAACAGTCTATAAAATGCAAAAACCCCCAGCCCCCAACACCCCCCCTCCCTGCCCCCCTGCTAAACGGACTTAGAACTGCCCGCCTCCCCAACTCAGCAGAGTGCCTGATCCCAACCCAAAACACAGTACTTGCTCGCTGGGGTGAAGGACTCTCCAGAGTCTGCGGCCCCCCTCCTTGGCCTCGGAGGACCTCAGCCCAGTGTCCATGGCGGCATGGCCGGTCAGCGGTACATTTGGATTAATAAGACGATATCAGGAAATCACTGTTCTTCGTTATCTTCCGTTTCCGGTATGTCGTTCAGAGGTGAGTGTAGTTCTGCTTCTCCTCTGGACGTTTGTGAGCCCGGACGGGATCCATTAGTGCGGTGTTTGTTCGGCCTGTTAGAGCGGCGAGGTAAGCCCGCTGGTCTCCAACCCTCCAGCCAATCCTGTGCCGCCTCTGGAGTGTCGAAAAACCATGTTTTATTGTCTGTCACTATTCTCAGCTTGGCTGGAAAGAGCATTGAGTAGGGAATCTCTCTGGCCCTAAGTTCTTTTTTCACTTCAAAAAAGGTTCTCCTTCTCCGCGCGACTTCCGCCGTGTAGTCCGGAAAAAATGCCAGTGTGGAGTTCTGGATTCTAATGGGGGGTGAGTTCCTTGCAGATTGTAGGATCGCGTCCCCGTCCCTGAAATTGAAGAGTCGGGCTATGATCGGCCTAGGGTTAGCGCCTGTTTTCGGGCGTCCCCCTGGGACTCGGTGCGCCCTTTCCACTGTGAAAAATTCGGAGATACCCTTAGGCTGGAGGCTTTGTTTGATCAGGTCTTCCACATATAGGTCCATCGCTTTTGTGTCTTCCGATTTCGGCACCCCTATTATGCGGATTTTGTTCCATCTCGAGCGCCCTTCCTGGTCGTCCAGCTTGTCACGCAGTTTCTTGTTTTCCTTTGAGATCCGTTCCATACTTATCTGCAGTTCTGACACATCTTCCACTAATGATTTGGTCACGATTTCCATTGTGTTCACTTTCTCCGTCATCTTATGGAAGTCGGCACGTATTAGTGTTATTTCTGCAGAGATCGATCCCACTGTTGCCTGTACTTGGGTGAGGGCCCGCATAACATCATCTAAGGTCGCTTTCTTGCCTCCCGCCGTGTCCGCGGTTTTGCCCGCCTGCATTTTTGCGTCCGGTGGGGAGGAGGTGGATTTGTCATATGCATATCGTTCAAGACGGGATTGTGCGGCTCCGCCTTTCGGACCCTTACCGATCATTACGGCGGTCACTTTCGCTGAGGGTAATGTCGACCGATCACAATGTCCACTGGCCAACAGGATTTGCCCCTTTCCTCATTATCAAGCCACAGTTGGGAGAGATCCTTGCCTCTTGCCTATCCCTGTTAGCCGCTGGTTCACAGTCCACAGTGTGCAGTTGTGTCGCCTGATGGTCCGCTGTGTCTCCTTGACCACTCTTTCCCGGTGTGCGCTATTTATGGCTACGGTAACTTGCGCGAGGCAGTCCCCTGTCGGCCTCGCCGCGCCCCTTCCTGATCATCAATGGCGGGCGTAGCCTGTGGCTATTGTAGTTTCTGTGCCGGTGTTAAACTGGTCCCAGCCAGGAGGCACCAATGGGCCCGTCTCTGGAAGTGTGTACGCAGCGCCTCACAAATGCCGCGCGCAGGGCCCCGTCGACTGGGGTGCACCCCGTCCCGCCGCAGAGGAAAGGCGGCAATATGCGTGCACCCCCGCCCTGGCACTGGAGTACGTGGCACTGCCTGAGGATGAGTCTGTGTCCGGGAGGCAGCACCTATATCGTGATGACTGAGCCCGGGTATGTGCCGGCGCTCCACCGCCTTCAATTGCGCCACTGCCCGATGGGCGATCCGGGATCTGTACCCTCTCTCACCGGGTAAGGAATGGTCCGTGTGAGGACTGCTTCTGTTTTCCGCCGGTATTATCGGGGTCTGTGCAGGCTGGTGTGGGTCTCTCTCTGTCACATCCCCCGGGCTCTTCCATGCATTGCGTCTAAGATGGCGGCTCCGGCCCAGGAGGTTGCAGGGTTGTTCGCCTCCGTGTGCTCTCTGGGTGCGCTCCCGACAAGCGCTGAAGGGCCGGTAGGGGCGTCTGGCCTTCCGCTCCCGGGCACCTAAAGTCCGGCGTTAGTGCTGATCCGCCGATTTCTCCATCTCTTCGAGCTTGTTCACGGGCGGGCGCTTCCGGTGCTATCTCGCCCAGCTCATAGCACTTCCTGTCCGCTCGCCGCTTCAAGCAGCTCCCCGGCTTCGGTCCTTCTCAGCGGCCCGTGCGGGGTTCACTCTGAACTGCACTTCCCGTCATTGGATTTTTGTTCCGCTTGTCACCGCTTGTGCCGCCCGGTCCTGGGCGTCGGTACCTTCCCGCAGGAGATTATTGTGAGACGGATTAGTAGTCGGATCTTCGAGGGGGACGCTTCAACCGCGGAGCTCTCCTTCTATGCTGCCGCCATCATCGGCCGCTAGCCACGCCCCGCCAAGGAAGTTTTTGAGAATTCAATGGTGAAGCGTAGAAACATGTTTTGCTCGTTCAACCATAGATGAAAGGCATTAAGTTCGTTTTCGGTTCCGCGCCACACTACCAGAATGTCATCTATGTAGCGTTTCCAAACCCTTATAGATGGTAAATAAGGGTTTGTAGATGATAGTACACAACCTTGTTCAAACTTGTGAACCTATAGGTTAGCTAGGGACGGGGCAAAAACACTGCCCATACTGGTCCCGGATGTCTGGAGAAACACTGTCTCTTCGAACCGAAAGAAATTTTCTTTCATCGCCATTGTGGCAAGTTCCATGATGAAGGAGATAGGAGTAATGGAGTCCCAACTTTGTTCCCGTAGTAATGACTCTACCACCTCGAGTGTCTCACTTTGTGGTATTGAGGTGTAGAGGGACTCCACATCAAAAGACACCAGGATATCCAAACTGGTGTCAGACTCAATGTCAGGTAACATTCTTAGCAGGTCCTTCGTATCCTGGATATAAGTTGGCATCAATTTTACCAGCGGTCGCAAAAAAATGTCGACAAATGTCGATAACGGTTCCAAAACAGAACCAATACCTGAAATTATGGGCCGTCCTGGTGGAGGGCGTTGTTTCTTGTGAATTTTCGGGAGCACATAAAAATATGGCATCACCGGATTGGGAGTACAGAGGAAAGAGGCTTCATTTGTCGTGATCCAGCCTTCTGACAACGCCTCCTCAGTGAGATGTTTAATGTTCAAGGAAAGTCTCTTAGTAGGATCTGTAGACAATGGACTACAAATTTATGTCACTGAGTTGTCTAAGGCATTCCTGCCTATAGGTGTTCGTGTCCATCAGGGCAGTGGCACCCCCTTTATCCGCAGGCTTGATGATAAAAGTGTCATCTTTTGCTAGTCCTGATAATGCCTGCTGTTCCTTCTTTGAGAGATTCATAAATGGTTGGTCGGCCCATAATTTCCGGTATTGGTTCTGTTTTGGAACCGTTATCGACATTTGTCGACATTTTTTTGCGAGTCATTACTACTGGAACAAAGTTGGGACTCCATCACTCCTATCTCCTTCATCATGGAACTTGCCACAATGGCGATGAAAGAAAATTTCTTTCGGTTCGAAGAGACAGTGTTTCTCCAGACATCCGGGACCAGTATGGGCAGTGTTTTTGCCCCGTCCCTAGCTAACCTATACGTTCACAAGTTTGAACAAGGTGTGTACTATCATCTACAAACCCTTATTTACCATCTATAAGGGTTTGGAAACGCTACATAGATGACATTCTGGTAAGGTGGCGCGGAACCGAAAACTAACTTAATGCCTTTCATCTATGGTTGAACGAGCAAAACATGTTTCTACGCTTCACCATTGAATTCTCAAAAACTTCCTTGGCATTTCTGGATCTTCGGATTATGGCCACTGTAGGGGGCCTTGTGTCTGAACTCTATAAGAAACCCATGGCACGAAACTCATTGCTCCAATATGACAGCTGTCACCCGAAGGCCCTCAGGGACAACCTGCCCTTCGGGCAGTTTCTGCGTATTCAACGCAATTGCAGTACCAAAGAGGGTTTCCATAAACACGCTGGAGAACTTGAATCATGTCTTCGCAGCAAGAAATATCCTAAAAAACTGATCCGAGATTCCAAGAAAAGAGCATAAAATAACAATCGTGAATCCCTCCTGGAAGTGACTCCTCCCAAACCAAAGAATGAGAGGATAGCGTTTGTTAACACCTTCAATACACTGTCCAATGCGATCAAGAAAATTGTGAAATCACACTGTAAGATTCTTAATACTGGCCCTGACAACCTTCCTATACCACTATTTCCCTACAAAAGAGGACCAAGTCTCAAAGACCGGCTAGTACACACTAGACCAGGACCGAAGAAATCTCATCAAGTGGGTACCCTATGGGATCTACCACCGGTTGAAGGCCACCACCCCTGCGGGAATTGTGCTGCATGTGCACAAACGGCCCACTCCACAAGCATCGACATAGGGACCTCAAGACGTTGGGAGCAAAAACAGTTCACGAACTGTAACAGTTCCAACTTGATTTATCTCATCACATGCGCTTGTCCCTTACAATATGTGGGGATGACAACGAGAAAAGTCAAAGTAAGGATATCGGAACACAAGAGTACGATCCGATGCAAGAAGCAAGCAACCCGCCTCACTAACCACTTCTTAGAGGTAGGACATGCACCCTCCGACTTTACTTGGACCGTCCTAGAACAACCACGGATCCCCCCACATACTGTCGACATCACAAAACATCTTTTTAAACTGGAGCAGAAATGGGTATATCGCTTAAATACAGACAAAAATGGCCTCAACGAAGATATTCCCTGGACCTCATTATAGGGTGATCCTTGTTTTGACCTCCAGTACCAAATTTCCAGGCTATACTGATAAATAGTTGGACTTTCCTCCTTGTATGGCGTGATAATTTATATACTGTCCCTTTGGGAACCTGGTCTATGTCACACGTCTTGGTATATTAAAGTGTTTATTGAGACTCTTGCTCTGTCTGAGACACTAACTATATACCCAATTATTGGGACTTAGCGTGGGACTCATTATCTTCATGACCAATTTTATGTCATTTATCAAATTGTTCTAACAACCGATGGCTTTGAGTATAAACAATACTGATTGACCCCCATCTGGTCTCTCACCTAGACCGTTGTTGCTTTCATTTCCCTATTAGATCGTTTTTCCAACAGGTCCCTTTAATTTGTAACAGCCCTGAGGAGAGCTTGTTCGTATGCGATGCTATATAGATAGCATCGTATTGCTGACTCAGGACAATTATTATTCAGACAATTAGATGCCATCACGGTCTCACCTCTTTCACCTACGATCTAAATTGTATACGATGAGATCGTCGTGAACTATGTTAACACGCAACTTAATGCCTGAACTACGTTGCCCATGATCCTTTGGACGCGGGATAGACACGTAGCAACCTGTGCGATGGCGTAATCGGCGCATGCGCACTGGTACGATGCCGGGCTGTGGATTGCTTCTGCATCTAGAAAAACGACGAACAACCGTCTCCCGGTGCCTCCCCGTACAGTGCAGATGCCTGACTGGGGTACCGACGGTTAGGTAGGTGAGCACATCGGACTACAAGGCCTGGATTATACATGATGACGCGAGTGGTTTTCTCGAACTTCTTTCCTTTTTGTATAATGATTGGGGCTCCGGAACAGTGCTAGTACTGAGCCATGGCACCGACTTTGTTTTTCTCACCCGGCCACTCGTGTATTTCTTTAAAATCTTCAAAAACTTAAATGACAATTTCCTCTGCATGAATGTAATTTATTACACATCCCATCGCTATTAATATATTAGTCTTGATTCAGCATACTGTACATCTAGTTGTTAAGTAGTGTGCCTTAATCATTAGACTACGGCATTGTCAACATAGGCTCGGTGCCTTTAGCCTGTAGTCTCTGGCGCACTGTTGTCTACTCTCAATGGATTTCTATTATCCCCTTACTTGTCGGCACAACATCCTTTTGGCATTTCCATGAAATGAGAATGTACACAATGCCATAGGAGAAGTGCACATTAATTGCTTGAACGCAATGGTTGATTGCTAGAGAGTTGGCGGTCGCTGTGAGGTTTTCTCACTGTTGTCTTTGTGGTTTATTTTCCTTTAAATATTAGAGCGGTGCCCCTATTTTTCCTGAGCTGTGGCCAGGCGAGGAGCGGCGCCGGTCTCTCATACTCTAGGTGAGTGAGAGGCGCTTGTTAATTAGTAATGGTTGGGTATTGTGTTTGCAATATGCAAGAACACAAAAAATGCTAATCATTGGAACTCATGATGGATAACATTCACTAAAGTGTCTTTCTCTGTTTTCTTTCATATATGTCCTCCGCACTTGATTAATTCTGCCTATGATAAACAGCTTCTACTAAACAGGAGCATTGAGAAGGCCTAACCAGGTGATATCCTATATATTTGTTTGATTTATGTAACACACACACTCACTATTTGCAGCAGTAGCAAAATGTAACCTTTGGTCCTGAAGAAGCAGGTGATACACACAGTATCTGTAACTGCAGAAACATGTCGACCTTTATATAACAGGCAGTAGATATTTGTTTGAAGTACTGTTATTTTGCACTCCATGTTTTTAATCTTGGAAGTGGTTTGCTCCTCATTTAAGTCATTTTTGCACCCACTATCCATTTTTAATCACTCACTTTCACTTATCTTTTGTGCACTGCTTTTCAGTTACCTGTATTTGAGTGTACTGACTGTACGCTGTGGACATACCACTTGCTGAGACTGACCCAATGATGACATACAGGGCGGTCCAGATTGTGTAACTGATGGGACTCCGTATCACAGAGTGATAGGTCCAAGCGTATCAAGTAGTGGACACAACATCTTTTTGAACACAGAGTTTTGAGTTTCTCTAGACCCACGGTTATTATTTTTGTATACAGTATCTTGTTTAAGGGGCTATAACTGTAATTGGGTCTCTAAATATTTACCTTGGACCCTACCCTCTCCGTATGTGTTGTGAGAAGGCTGATATGCTACATAGGTTTCGTTGATGGGAACTATAGCATGAGGGAAGTGGGCAAACACATACAATGCCCTTAACATCCTTTGCCTTTCAACAATTGACTGCGACATGGCGATAAACTGATGCATCTGAGTACCTGATGCAAGCATTGAGAATGGCTTGCTTGTGAGATGCCTCTGTTGTCAGAGATTACCCTTTAGAAACATCCAGTGGCCAAATAATAAAGTGCAGACAGTATTTTGACATGGGCAGGGATAGCCTCGGAGTGGGCTGTAGGTAAATCAAGCTCCTGCACCCAGTCTGCAATCATTTCAAAGCTCACTTCAGGCAAGTACTGGTTGATGTTTTCCGTGGCTTCTCCAATAAAGGTACCAGTCCCTAATCTACAATGCGTATTGGAAACTTATCAGTCATTTCTTTTCAAACTTGTGAAGGAGTAGCAAGCAACTTTGTTTCACTTTGATAATCTACAGAGTCTAACAACCATTTGTGAAGGAATCTATAACACTTAATAAAAGACAGTCAAAGGCTACAATTAACAGGCGGTTATAAGGGGAGGTAGTCTTTTGTTTACAGCCCAGAGCAAAGCCTTTAATTCAGTGTGAGAAGCTGTTTGCGATGAGCAGGGGTCGTCTTTTGTATTATTGTCTGAGACCGCACCCACCGTATGACATGACATTGAGCCCCCTGAGGGAAATTGCACCCTGCATTGTTTGAAGACCACCTGCCTAATGCCCAAGAGTGTGACGTAATGGTTGCCTAAAGTCTTAAGGAGCAGCCACAGGTTAGGAGAGCCTAACAAGGAGGCTGAACCTAGTTAAGGAGGATTCTAACTTCAGCAATCTAGCCACAGCCCTCAACATGGTTCAATGAAAATGTACCCCCAGCAATGCAAGCCTTTTCGATACACCGAGTAATAGAGCGAAGGGACAGAATTGGATGCAGTGAAACAGATGTGCAAGACGGATGAAGTAGTTGCAGTGAGAGTGGCTGGCTTTAGAGGTATACTTCAAAAACTGTACAGTGGTTATACTGTGAAGGGCGTTGTAGTTGCTTGGACATGGCTTAGATCTGGGGAACGGGATGGAGTTTCTGCGGAGTAGCCCCACTCATGTTGACAAAGACATTAACTTGCCGCAGCACTGCCAGATAAAAGGAGTAAAGTTCTGAGTTGTGAAATGCTCTGCAATCTGTTTAGAGAACCTTGCTGTGAAGATGAAGCATTCCATTATGTTTGTTGCGGTCAATTCAAGAACTGACAGTTCCCGCCCGAACATCATCAGATGTACACTCTGGGCCACAGTGCCCTAACAAACTGATTGGTGGATGGTGCACATCACTTGCTTGGGGGCCTAGTAAATATCAGAGAATCGCCAGAAGCAGCCAAATATAGACTGAATACAAACACAGCTGCACAAAGATATACCTTTTCTAAGATAGCTGTCACGTGCTACTTTGGATTTGACTACCTGTGATGCTACTGTGCACCGCTTTAAAAGAAAAGGATTAGGGGACCATTGCTCTGTGAGTTTACAAAAAGTAGTTCCTGAATTTCAGGTACTGGTAACTCCATTCCAAAGCCTATCAAAGGAGACATGCAGAGCCTGAAGTACTCAAAGGCATACCTCAGCGGGGCTACAGGGGTAGGTGCTGCTGTTATCTCTGTTGATCTGGGTGATCTTCTACAACAGCTCAGAGATCCCTGCTTCTTGAGGTTGCCAGATGAGTGTCGCAGTTACAGTATTACTGGAGTCAGCCAACATAGAGCAAGCCATGGATTGGAATGTAGGGTCCAATATGTGGATGGGTATGTGGGACCTTGAACCAGCCCCGGGTCACTCTTTGAAGATTTTTTTTTTTTGGTGCCCAGACGCTGGAAGTCTGATTACAGCTGCAGTCTGGAGCCACAAAAAAACTGTTGGGCAGAGCAACCTCATGTCAAGGCTCTAGGACCTAATCCTTTTTTTTCATATGAATGGTGAAGAAAATGTAGCTCTGACATCCTGGGTGCTTGTGTGCTACTGCCACAAGCACTGAGGGCCCACTGAGAAGTTGAACCACAGGGAGCAGCTTCCGGTGAAAGTCCTTACCAGAAAGGTGACAAGAATAATAACTATTAGTACAAGTGGGCTCTGGGCTGGCACATAGGTTACAGATGGAACCTCTCCAATCTCTTGGTTCGTTGATGAAGAGATGTTTTCGGTGGCAGAAGCTGCTTCTCTTTTTACAGTGTAAGCAAAAACAATTCCCAACAGGTATTATGCAAAGACAGTTTCAGAAATGTATGCACTATGCATTACAAAGAAAGGAGAAACAAGGAGTCAAAATGATTTTCCAAGAAGGTAGTATTATTTACCAAAGGAGAGATCTTTTGTGGGTCAATACAGTTAGAACAGCACTGTACAGAACGGATCTTGTGACAACCCAGTGACACTTGGTGCAAAGTGCTATATACAATCAGTGATAGTGAGCGTGCAAATGTTAAAAACAACAGCATTGGCGACGCATTGACCAAAGTTTAAACATCAAAAAATGGCTCCAACAGAAACAAGTTATAATCACTTGAAACACAATTATTTATATAAGAGCACAAGACGTGATGTGCGTCGTATAATTCAAGCTGTTTAGTCGACGGCGTTTCGATCCCCTTTAGTCGGGATCGTCATCAGGACAGGGTTGTCGATGAAAACAGTGATTTAAATTCAGGCAGGAGAGCGTGATTGAAGTCCGATTGGTAACTCAATGGTCCGAAACTGATTGTTGCTTCCGTCTGGGCGGTGGGTGCTGAGTGCTGTGCCTGACTTAATCAGGACTGTAGACGGTAACCGGGGCTCTGCTGACGAGTGGGCTGCAGGCAATGAATGCGGGGTTCGTTGATGAAGAGATGTTTTCGGTGGCAGAAGCTGCTTCTCTTTTTACAGGCAGAACCAAAATGAAGAGCTGAGGAGAGAAAAAAGATGGTTTGGCAGACTTGGTTGAAAAGAAGGTGGTAGTCGGCAGAGCCGCATGAAAGCACTCCTCACCATAAGGCCATCTTTTTTGATAGGGTGCCAAATCCTTTACTAATGGACTGGCTGTTGCACAAAGTCAATGCGTCCTTCAGAAGAAGGAATGAACTTGTGCTCAAATCTCCATAAAAACAAGGGGATTTAGGTCTGCTAGTAAAGAAAAGAGCCCACGGCTTAAATATTGGCCAATCCTAGGTCTAAAGTTTGGCAAGAAATGGGTCATAGGAACAATTAAAAATGCCAGCCCCACCATCAAATCTTCCTGCATCTTCATTTGAGAGGTTTGATGCCGTCCATAGATGTATAAGATGCATATTTTCACATTACAATATCATAGAATCACAGACAGTTCCTCATCCTTCAGACGGTTTATTTTATTTATTTATTTATTTTTAAGATTTGTAAAGCGCAACAAATACCACGTGTGGTGTCTCGGCGCTGCCACAATCTGAAGAAAGGTCTGCTAATCAGTTCCAACGCAGCCTGAGCGTTCTCCAAGTACATGGCAGTGGTAGCGCCATCTCTAAGATGAACTGGCCTCATCGTGTATCGATTCCTAGACAGCCACTGGTGAAAACCACACCAATGACAAAACTACAGTGGGACCTCAAATCAACCCTGAATATACTTCTGTGCCTGGGCCTGCAGATCAGTTCTTCCAAGCTGATTCTACTTGCTTTTAAAGTAATTCAATACTTGGGGGGGGGGGAACACTGGACACAAAACTTTAAAATAAATGTTTCTTTGCAGGACATACTATCATCTACGTAAAGCAATATATAGCTCCTAAAGAACGAGTTCATTAGCTTTGGTAACAATCTTTCATGTGGACAATTTACCTTCAAATTCCTCACCGGAATCTACTGACAGAAGTATGCATTAGAAGCAGAATCTGCATTCTACAATAAGACCACTCTCTTTTCTACTCTCCTGGACAGCATGCCCTCATTCACCTCCATTGTAACCAACCTCAGACTGTGCCAACTTTCTCTTCAGGAGCCTTTAGAGGTTCAGTCGTCTCATTGAACAGACTGAGAAGAGGAAATTCAGCTGACAAACATTGATTAATTCCAACTCATGGCGGTGCACGATGTCAAAAGTGCTTCAGGAAGTCCCAGTTCAGAAACCACTTGCAACTCAAACTGTTTCAACAGATAAATCAATGGAGGGTTGAGATGCTCACATCCTTCCTCCTTTGATCTCTGCATCATCCATTCTATTCAGACTGACAACACAACAGCAATGAATTACATCAGAAAGCAAGGGGAACCATATCCGGAGTCCTGCAAAGAGAAGCACAGTCTGGTACTGTTCTCTAGCAAAGGGCATAACTAATGTTTTGCCCCCACGGTGCTCTAGGAGATGGAGCGAAAGGGGACTGCAATCTAGTTGTGGACGTGGGCTTTGTGTCTTGTGCCAGAGATTGAACAAAAACATAAAGACATGATAGACTGCCGGATTTAAAACTTTAATTTTTATTTTATAGAAAACAAAAAACATTATTTAATTTCAAACTTCAGGACTAGCGAAACAGAAATATTTTCAGAGCTGTTATATCTTACTTTTGCAGAATTTCCAGAACCAGTAGGGTCGAAGGTTGGGTGAGGAGAGAGTTTCACACTACCTCATAGCTGTTTCAATTGAGTTACACCAAGGCCCCATTCCTCCCTTGTTGTATACATTAAGTTGCCCAAGAAGATAGTTGCCACCTGTCTGACTCGTCTACAGGTGGAGAAAATGGCGGCCTTCATATCTGCTGAGCACTTGCGCTGCGGTAGAGACCACCTCTGTGCAGTAACATTTAGTTTCTCCATGCACTGTCCATCTAATCCTTTGTCTGTACTTGACTCTTGCAGCTCCCCTGGTTCATCGTCTTTTAGTCTCCAACATGGGACAGGCATACAGCGACTCTCCCGACACATCTGACAGGGTCCGTTAAAAAAAACATAGTGCTGCTTATGTCAATGTAAGGTGATTTCAGACCGTTCGGGTCAGACTGCACACTAAACAAAAACATTCAGTCAATACCAAGAGAAAAGAAAGAACGCAGTGTAGGGAAAAAAACAGCAAAATACCTATTGACAATTGTGACAATGAACACCCACGCATACTTGATTTGTGGCTGCCAATACCTTCCCCTAAAGGCTCTTAACGCAGGATTCTTATGTCACTGTGTTTTGGGGACTTACTGTAAATGAGCAGCCTGGCATTCTTCCCACTGCTTTCATGGTTTCTTTTTTGTCTGGCATTCCTTTATCTCCAATTATATCTAGCCTTCTTTGGCAATAAAACAGCTGCATCTGCCGAAATGCCGAAGCTTAAACAACAGGACGAAAAGTGTACTTCACTGGTTTTATAGACCCAAATGACCTGTTATATTTGTGTGTGGAGCTGCATTGACAGCACATTCAGTTTTATTTCACTGTGGCAGCCCCTTCCGCAGATTCATTTTACAACTCTGACCTTCCAGCAATTCCTCTCATCTACCCCCAGCTGGTAAAACACGAATGCCGTTTGGTTTAGCGCAAACATTTAATGCTAATATGTATATTACGGTAAAGGCAGGCCTAATAGATCAGCCCTGCAATATTGTAACCTATTACTAGAAAAAAAAATCTAGATTCAGCTACCTCCATCTGGTCCTCCAATTTCACTCCTCAACTTAAAACAGCTAAAGTGCTCCACAGCCCCAGAATGCAGAACAGTTGTCTTTCTCAGTTAATTTTGACATGGAATCTAAAACTAAAACTCTTCTTCTATTCCGTTGCCTTTATCGGGGAGAGGGGAAGGTTGTTCATTAAATTAGTGTAGATAACCACAAAGGAGAAGATTAGGAAACATTTCTTACCAGTAATCCAGGTTCTATTAAAGGGGACTCCTCATTGTCACGGTCACGTGCGGGATCCCAGAACACTTTGCAAAATAAAAATAAATAAATAAACATATATATATATATGAAGAACTTGTTCTGCTGGATTAGGTTGATTTAGGAAGAATGTTGGTAAGGAAATTGTAGGATTTACATGGAAATCTGATCATACTTTTGGAAGAAAAAAGAGATTAGTTCTCATTACAACCTTGTTTTTTTAAGAAACACTGGTTCCTTTGAGCATAAAGCTTGAAGTTCACTGACTTTGCAGACAAATGAAATAGCTATTACAAAGGTTGCTTTCCATGATACATCTGTAGAGTAACCTTGTGAATGTGTTCAAATGGAGGACCCATTAGCTTTGAAAGAAGTATATTTAACTCCTAGGCTGAGGGGAAGGAGCCCGAATAGGAGGGAAAACATTTTCAATCTCCTCCAAGAAATCATTTACTACTGAAATTGTGAAGGAGACTTTCTTTATGCTGTCACTTCTACAAGATGCACTTTTATTGGAAGAAAAAGATAGGCCAGATTTGACCAAGTGAGGAAGATACAGGATAACCTCCTCCTCTTGGCACAAAACAGGGTTATGGTTATTCTGAATATACCATATGCAAAATCTCTTCTAATTGAGAGAATATGATGTTCCAGTGGATTGTCTCTTTGCCTCCTTTATTAGGATCATGCAATAGTGTGGAAGATTTAAATGACTCTATTGCAGGTATTCAGGAGACAAGCTGATACATTAATGAATGGTAGATTAGGGTATTGGATTTGACAACCTATTTTTTAGAGGAGCTCCGGCCTGCATGGCTATTTATTATGTGTTCTCCTGATAAGCGAGAAAGATCTGAGATCCACCGCTGTTGAGGCCATTCTGGAACTATTAGAATCAAATCAAATCAAAAATAACTTTATTTAGTTCAAGCGGACCATAAAAGTTTAACGTACATACATAAAACTGTAAAAATGTAAAGTCCAATTTATACAATAATGTGGTTCAAATCACTAGAGGCTCAGAATAAAAACGTTGGAGGCAATTTTCAATTTACATTACAAACTTGGCCTACAAGCTTCGCGCCCCGGACCCCCATACATGAGGCTCTGGGTTGCAGGCTTTGGGACCTCCTATCGATTTTCATTACATCAATACTTGTTAAAAAATGTGTTTTTAAAACTGCTTACGACAACAATATCCAATATCTTTTTTTAAATTCATAATGTTTCCTTATCGACATTGCAATCCTGATATAATTTGATACAGCAGTGCAAATAGCAACAGTAGACAGAGAGTGTCAAAAATTAAAACCATCCTGATAGGTACAAGGGCAAATTTTTCTTAAGATTGGGTTTGGGAATTGTGCCCTCTGCTCTTTATAGAGTGTGCAAAACAGCATAAAGTGCAAAGTGCTCTGCACAGCTAAATTATTGCAAGGAAAAGCAGTGAGGTTCTCGCTCCAACCTGACTGTTTAGGGAAGGCCACAAGGAAGTGCAAAGTACAAAGACAAAATCTAGTCATAAAAAAACGAGTCTGTGAATTAATAGTGAAGGACAGGTAAAATTACTGTTGTGTGGTGGACAAGTCTGAATGACGTTGTATTCCCAAATGCCGACAACGTATATTTGTCTCATCTTAGTATTGTTGTATGGCGTTTTAGATTCTGAATGAATTTTCCCGATTCATGCCCTTATATAGGTACAATTCACGTTGCCCTTATATAGGCATAGAAATCAAGCCCTTATTTAGGCATAGCCCATGCAACCCAAATACAGGCATGGCTGTGAGAAGTTGGCCTGATATGTGATATCCACTATTCTAGTGGGCACCCTGTATCAGTCCAAACAACCCTTATGATGATGGTTGTAAAGTCAACCTTATAGACCAGCTATCCTAGTGGTAGCATGGACAAAGCCGTCTTAGGCTAATACTTCAGAGAGCATGTGAAGCCAATTGTTTTACCAATTATAATCCCTTGAATATCAAATGAAAGGACACCACACAAGGTATATATCAAATATATATGTATTTATTACTAACACAACCCCTCTGCACTCTTTATGAGGTCAGAGTTCGAGATACAGCACAAGTTATTCAATAAGCATACTATAAGTTGCACAAATACAATTCTGCCCTAGGAGCCTCACAAACCATATACTAAGTAAGTGGTATAAGAACCACTTCAGGAAAGGTGAGTTGGCCTGGGGCCTAGGAAATCGCTGGGGCTACGCTGAACAACCAAAGCTTAGGAAATAGGAGTCCCACAGGATGCGGGTGCAGTGTCTAAACACACACGCGGGTTACCATAGACTTTCAATGGGAACCTAAAAGTTACAAAGTAGTTGATTTCGGACCCTTCCAGGTGGACTACGGGAAAACCCAGTTAAACTAGGACACTTGGATAGTTATTACCCACGGGAGCACCGGAGTACTCGAGTTACCTCACCCAGGGAAGCAGGGTGCATAGGTGTTCTTTCGTGTCGGGTTTCGTTGATCAATCCTATGGAGAGCTGCAAGAAAGTGCTGCAAGCGACCAGGAGAAAAGTGTCCGGATGGATCCAAGGGTGGATCGGAGCAGTGAAGAACCTGAAAGCAGAGGGGACAGAGTCTGGGTCACTAGCCAGTGACCAGGAAGGAACCAGGCGATGTCGAGATGCAATCAGGTGAGGAGATGAAGCTTGTCTCTGCAGCCACGTGGACCAGGAGGCGTCGACAACCAGAAGCTGGATACGGACTGTCCCACAAAGGATCTAGCTGTTGGCGATGTCGGTATCCAGATTGGAGCCAACAATCCATGGCAAAGGCAATCCATGCAGGAAGGGAAGATCGGCTTCTGTTCAGACCAGCAAGGTCTGGGGAGCTTCCCCTTTACAGGAAAGCAGGAGCAAGCCCGGAGCAACCAGGCAAGCAGTGTTGTTTCAAAAGGATGTCTTCAGGAGGGCCACTAGCCAACGGGCTAGCAACCGCGAAGACGCGTCGAGGAGAAATGCAGGCGCAGGCGCAGGCGCAGGCGCAGGCCCCACGTGGCACTCGTGGAGTGTGGAGGGCTGAACTTCGGTGCACTTACTGCTCGGGGTGGGTGCTTCTCAATTCCCAATGCACAACTTCGAGGACGCCTCAGAAGCTGCACAGTTAGCAAAAAACAGATACTGTAGGAGGTCCGGTTCAACGTCTTTCGTGTCCGCCACGGGTCTCAGCTTTGCTGTGGATGTGGGTCGGAGTCAGAGAAGTCTGGAAGTCCAGAGGCTGCGTCGCTAAGTCTTCGGGTTCTGGCGGGAGCGTCGACAAAGCAAACCGGCAAGTTACTGTTGGTGCCTGTTTGCACAGGGTGGTCTCTCCTTGACCACAAGAGAGATGTCTTCAGTCTTCCAGTCGAAATGGAACGTCGAAAGTCCAAGAGTTTGTTTCAGAGTTTCTTCCAGGATAATCTAATGTCTCTAGACACAGCTCCTAACTTTATACTACTCTAAGGGGCTGGATTACCTGCTAGGTCCCTCCTATGGGTGGAACCTGAGAAGGGGGTGGTTACACACCTTTCTCTTTGTCCATTTTCGTGCCAGAGCTGTGGCTAGAGTGCCCCAGCAACTGGTTTGAACCGGGCTATGCATGGAGCACCTTGTGTGCCCCAGGCAGTATCTGGAAACAGCAGTCTCCATTGAACCCACCCTGCCCCAATCCACTACAGGTTGTCTGGGGAGGTGCCAGCACCTCCCTTGACAGGAAACCTATTGTCCAGGCCTCCCCTGCCGGAGTTTCGTCTAGCAGCAGGAGGTCAGACTCGTGTCTGTGGCAGCAGCATCCATTTTGTGATGCTGAGGTTCTGTTTAACTTTAACCGGGTAAAGCAGTAACTACATGTCTTCTCACTCTAGAAGGGTGGAATGCTACCCCCGCCGCCAGGACTGGCGGGGGTAGTATTCCAAAGTGTTTGACACCTTACACAACATGTTTTGATGAAGCCAAACCAAAGTTAGCATTAACCGCGAGGATTATAATGCACTTAAGAGTATATGGTATGGCTATATTATAGAACAGCTATAAGGACATGGTTCCAAAAGCTGCAGACAGGCTCAGCTCATGCCAGGGCACCATCTCACATAAAACCAAGCACTCTGCCTTCAGGATTGTCAAGGCCTGCCATAGGAGTGACTTATAGGTATATATGTGTCTATATATAAGGGTAGATATAGTAATACTATGTGTAAGCAAGGGGTGATTACACGACCTTGCCCAAGCTGAGTGATCAGCTTGTGGTGTCAGTCTGGATGGCCAGCCAGGGGTGGCATAATACATGCTGCACCAAAAGAGGGGGGTTTCCTTTCTGTGGTTCTTAGATAATGTTTGTACAATAAATCCGACCAATAGAGTAAGACCCCTGTTGCAGGACAAGTATACAGTATCCTCAAAAACATATACCTTTAGACAAAAAGATGTATCAAAAATTATCACATTTATTTAAAAAGAAAAAACAAGCATCGGTATTCAGAATTTCAAACAATTACATGTAAACAGCAAAATACATACATATACTTATTCTTCCTAATATTACAGTAAAAAATGTTTTAAAAACAAAGTTGTCGACGCGTTTCGGTGCTTATTCAGATCGAACACCTTCCTCAGGACTTATGGTTAAAAACTTCATAAATCTAAAAGAAACATATATAGCATATAATTAATACAAAGCACTTGAGGATTTTTTTCAAACAAACTTTTGTCTCACTGGAAACAGGGTCTAAACTACTAGTGGTCAAAGAATCTTACTTTGAAAGCATTTTCATTTTGCTATACCAGTCTTGATCCTGGAGTGAAATGTTCCTTTAGTTTATATGTTCACCTCTGCTTGACCATCTGGAGGATTTAAAATAACAGTGGTATTTGATTTAACACAAAGTTCTGACTTCAAAGCATGTGTCTGTTTGTTAATTAGATTGCATGCACCAATGCTTACTTGATAGTGATGTATGAAATTTGAACTATTAGGTGGAGACTTCTCCGCGCGCCTTCTTTATATATATATAGGTCGCCTCGAATTATTATAGAACCTTCTTATAAATTGATTCCAGTTTTTTGGTTGGTTCAAGCGAGCTTTTACCTGTTGGCAAAAAGCAATGAGTGGGATCAGTTGTCGTATCTCATTTATACTTTATTTTGTGAGTTTTAAAAGTCACACAACTTAACTAGATTAAATTCATGCAATTGATCTGGGGAGAGCCTTACTGCCCCTGCTTTGTGACCTTAGAATGATGTTTTGTTATACCACAGGCCTTCTGTCGTGCCTAGGGTGGTCAAATTAAAATGCATATCAAGATGCAAATCAGAAGATGGTCATCATATGTGTCCACCAGTTATTTGAATGTTAACACATGCAAATATAGATTTACTGTTGGGAGCACATAATTATGTAATGTCAAATGCACATTTACAATAGACCTCAAGGTATGTTAATTTACCATTTTGCTGAGGTTCTACTAGGATTTGTGCAATGAGAGCAATTCTATTTGAAAATGACATTAGGTGCAAAGACAATTAATAACGTCTATTTTTTACAGCAATACAGTCATAATCAGATTTAACCTTAAATGAAAAGGCACTTTCTTCAGTCAGTTATTAAAAACCGGGTTGTGATAGATAGAGTAAGCTGGCTATCCATTAGCGCTAAGCCTTCATAAGTTACTGCACGGGTAAGGCATCACCGTTTTTTTGAGCAGAGTCTTACCTCGATAGGGTTACTAACACGCGATCCAGCCTGGTCTCCCCGGTCTCCAGAGTCGGTATGGAGGCCGGGGCGCCGAGGATCTATTTATACAGGGAGCAATTATCCTTAATAGGTTAATTGGGATTGCCTGTGGTAAATTAGGCACAGCGAAGGAATCGCGCCATTATGGTAGTTTTTTACCGAGTATAAAGCCATGAATGGAAACGGACAACGGGCTTAGTGGAATGCCGCTGGGTTGTCATGGTAGCGAAAAAATCGCGCCATTTTGGTAGTTTTTTTAGCCGAGTATAATGCCATGAGTGGAAACGGACAACGGGCTTAGTAGAGTACCGCTAGGTTGTCATGGTAGCGTATACACTAAACTTTAGTATCGAGGTGACAAACAGTCTTTTGTTCACACGTCGCGGCGAAATATATACACAGAATAATGCCGGGTTAACACGTCGATGGAATACTTAAATTAACGTAATGCGGGTCGTTTAGGTAACAGCACGGGTACCACTGCATTACGTGTTCGTGACATGACTTTAATGGTTATAGTCCGTACTTTATAACCGAATTCAGTAATGAAGTTCGCCTAATGCAATTTAGGGTTTCCTGAATATTCATAAACGGGAAATGTGCAGAGAGAAGTGTATTTTCCTTTTTTTCCCACAACACACTTTGCTTGTAGTCTTTATTGTTGCCTTATGAGTTTTACTAACATTAGTGATAATATTCAGATTAGGAGCTGTTACAGTCTGTTACATGACAATATTGCAAGAAGAACGTTCCTATTATCCAGCCTATAAAGTCGGACCAAAACCTGGTGGACTAGCCTTTGCAGACCCATCCAGCTGCATTATAGTCCACCAGGTTTTGGTCCGACTTTATAGGCTGGATAATAGGAACGTTCTTCTTGCAATATTGTCATGTAACAGACTGTAACAGCTGTAGTTTAGACCCTGTTTCCAGTGAGACAAAAGTTTGTTTGAAAAAAATCCTCAAGTGCTTTGTATTAATTATATGCTATATATGTTTCTTTTAGATTTATGAAGTTTTTAACCATAAGTCCTGAGGAAGGTGTTCGATCTGAATAAGCACCGAAACGCGGCGACAACTTTGTTTTTAAAACATTTTTTACTGTAATATTAGGAAGAATAAGTATATGTATGTATTTTGCTGTTTACATGTAATTGTTTGAAATTCTGAATACCAATGCTTGTTTTTTCTTTTTAAATAAATGTGATAATTTTTGATACATCTTTTTGTCTAAAGGTATATGTTTTTGAGGATACTGTATACTTGTCCTGCAACAGGGGTCTTACTCTATTGGTCGGATTTATTGTACAAACATTATCTAAGAACCACAGAAAGGAAACTCCCCTCTTTTGGTGTTACTATTTCCCAGTCCTTTCTGGGTTGCTTTGGGAAAACTCTCTTGTTTTTCGCCATAATACATGCTGCAGCCCGTGGTAGGCCTTGGATGCACCTATGCCCTGGGTACATATGGTACACTATACAGGGGCTCACAAGGTGACCCAATACCCAATTGGATATGTACCTAAAGTACATGGAGTTCATTTTACAGAGAGAGCAGATAGCCTGGGGCCCGGAATAGCAGGATCCCAGGCCAACTAAGTCAAAATACACAACAAACAATGGGAGGAGGTGTAGGAGAGTAGGGTCTGCAATCCTATGATCACCCGGACTTTTTGCTTTTGTTTCACTGGTTTACGACTTTCTCGGGCTGTGGGCCTGCCAATCAGACCCACAGCCTAGCTGTTCTCTCGCTAAATTGATATGTGTACCTTAGGTGCATTACCCAATTGGAACTGGGCCACCCTGTCAGACCCTGTAACTCAGGGCATCGGTGTACCCAGGGCCTACCAGGAGCTGAAGCATGTATTATGCCACCCCTGGATGGCCATCTAAATCTGACACAACTGGCTGCACGACAGCTGGGGCAACGTGGCGTACTCGCCCGTTGCTGTAGGTATAGTATCCCTATGCCTAACCTTAAAATGGACACCCGAGTTCCTATCAGTCACTCCTATGGCAGGCCTTGACAATCCTGAAGACAGAGTGCATGGAACTGTGTGAATTGGACTCCGGCACGAGCCGAGCCCGGTTGCAGCTTGCGGAACCAAGACCCAATGGCTGTTCCATGATAACGCGTCCCATATCGGTAACTTCGGTATCGCGTTATCAAGACATGTCGAGTAAGGTGTCATACGAATCGGGGTGCTGCCCTCTCACCATTCCTGGCGACGAGGTTAGCATTCCGCCCTTCTAGAGGGACACGACATGTACGTAACTGTGAACCCCGGTTAAAGTTAACTGAAGCCTCAGCTCCACAAAATGGACGCTGCCACCACAGACACAAGTCTGACCTCCTGCTGCTGGGAGTCCTTCCAGCGAGGAGAGCTTGGACAAAGGGTTTCCTGTCAAGGGCGGTGTTCGCCCCGTCCCAGACAGGGTTTGTGTATTCTGGCTAGGTAGGGCTTTGCAAGAAGGTGACTGCGGAGTGGCACCCCGGTGCTCACTACGCATCTGCCGGCTAGAACCAGTTCCAGGGGCGCGCAGCCCCTGACCTGGGGAAAGTCCAGCAGGGGGAGAGGGGTGTAACTACCCCCCTTCCTGGTCCCACCCTTAGGGCAGGACCTAGTCATGTACCCGCCCCTTTCTTTAGGATAAAGGCCGGAGCGGGGACCCTTCCAAATTAGATCATCTTTGAATCTAGAATACTTTCTACGAAAGGACTTCGAGACTCTTCTCAAGATTTCTCCCTTGTGGCTAAGGAGTAGTCACCCTGCATCCGCAGGCACCATCTAAGAACTCTGCGGTTTGCTGCAAGTCCTTCCTCAGGAATCCGACGGCCCAGCTCGATGAGAACCGGCTTCCCTTGCACCTCTGACCTCTACCCACGTCGTCAGCTCAGCTGAGATCTGTGGGTGCGACGAGACCTCGAGGGACCGGCCATCATCAAAACCTGCACGCTTTCTTAACCAGCACGACCATCGAAGCAATTCTCTGGTGAGTGCTCTGGGGTCCGAGAAGCCCCGACCCTGAGCAGCTCCAGCACCGAAGTGCAGTCTCCCAGCATCTCCACGATCTGCGTGGGGCCCTTCTGCTCGCTGCTCAGCACGTTGTCTGGTCACTAGCCGCCGGCTTGTGTCCTTCTTTGACGACATCCGACAACCAACGATGCTGGTCTGGTTGCTCCAGACCGGCCCTTGCTCCCTTTTTCGAGAGGAGCACTCCGGACCCTCCTGGTCCACTCAAGACGCTATCTTAGGCCCACCACGTGGCCCTGAGATCTGCCAAGGCTTGTTGCCCCAATCCTGGGCCCAGCGACGCCGACAGCATCAACCTTCGTGGGACAGCTCGCACCTCCATCCTGGTCGCCGACAACGCCTCCTGGTCCGTGAGACTGCAGAGCCTAGCGTCGCCCACTCACCTAGTCGAGGTGACGGCCATCCGGTGCCTTCCTGGTACCCTCTGACTACTGGCTAGTAGTACGAACTTGGTCCCCTCTGCTTTCAGGTGTCAACAATCACTGATCCAGGCTTCGATCTCTACGAACTATTCATCACTGGTCGCCGGCCAGCAACTCCTTTTCTTCCAGCTCCTGGCTCGTCAGCGAAGACCCCCGACGCCTGTAAGACTTGTGCAGCCGCAGCCCTCGTGGCTAGGTAACTTCGGCATTTCGGTGCCTGCATAGCCTCCTTCCTCTAGGGTCCCGAGTCCCTCGCTTCCGACTTGCCTTATCGGGTCCGCCCGAGACCACTAAACTTTCCGTGCCCTCGGGCACTTGTTTTAATTGTGCACTTGAAGTATTTTCTAAGAGCTTTTTGTTCTGTGCTTAGTACCCTGTCCTCATAAAGAGTACAGGGCTGTTGTGATTCTAATAAATATACTGTTTATTTTCATAACACTTGTGTGGTGTCCTTTCACTTGGTGTTCAAGGGGTATGTGATGGTATTACAGCTGGCTTAACACGCCCTCTAGAGTTTAGCCCGAAGACTGCTCGTATCCACGCTACTAGGATAGCTGGTCTAAGGTTGACTTACAACCAATCACCATAAGGGTCGTTGGAACGATACATAGTGGTCGCTAGAATAGCGAACGCTGCATATCGGGCCACCTTCTCACATTGGTGAGCAGCGGTTGGGATTTGAGCTTGCTGTTGTTTTACCACCCGTATCCTAAGAATATCTTGTGAAAGATCGCATAAGTACTCCAGGTACATATAACTTAGCTTAGAATACTCTGAGTTCTACTGAACCAGCTGTTGTAGCTCCTCAAGGCTTAGCACACCTTGGCTACAACTCCTAGCAAGGGATCAGTAGGTAAACCCATAGTGTAGGTAGGTGCATCACTTACACCACACTAGAAGCAGCATGTCGGACAAAGGAGGAAACTCTGAGTCTCCCCTTGTGTCAGTCGACCTTCCACAGGTCACCTCCAGATATGCTGCACTTAGCTTCCACGAGATGCGACAGATCTGTACATCTCGGAAGTTAAAACAGGGTGCAAACCCTACCATCCCGTTCCTGATTGGTCTCTTGGAGACTTATGATGCTAGGAGGGCGGGTAATACCGACCCTTCTCATCCAGAAACGGAAATGCCTCCCCTCGAGGGAACCCGAGGTGACCCTGACCTTATCCATCTCTCCGCCGAGGGTGAAGAGGAGGACGAGGAGCCAGAGACATCTGGGGACGAGGCAGACCAAGGTCCAGTCGTAGTTAGTCAGCTAACTCAGGACAACTTAAGCCGGCACGAGATTGGTACTAGGGGACCCCTGGGCCCTCTCTCGGGCCAGCTTAACATTGGGAACGGACGAGTTAGGTCTCTGTCGAGAGGCTCTAACAGATCCGCTCGAACCAATGGCTCTCGAGGTTCTGCTCGAAGAGGGATGACATCACCTCAGAGGAGAATGTACGAAGCAAAAGAGAGGGAAGTCAATCTGCGGATCGAGAGGGAAGAACTTGCCCTAGCCAAAGAGAGACTCGCCTTTGCTCGAGAGCAAGAGTTGAGTGGGACAATTCCCACTGGTGGCAGCATTCCCCCACGGGAACCCAGGAGTTTAGACACTAAGCACCTGAATAAGATAGTGCCCCCCTTTAAGCAAGGGGACGACATCCACAAATGGATTACCGCTTTGGAGCGGGCCTGCACTGTACAGTGCATCCCCCAGAGTCAGTGGGCAGCTATCTTGTGGCTCTCCTTTGACGGTAAAGGTAGAGATAAGCTCCTCACTACTAGAGTCGAGGACGCTAACAATTACCAGGTCCTGAAGAACACACTGATTGATGGGTTCGGCCTAACCACTGAGCAGTACAGGTTGCTGTTCAGGGATACCCAGAAAACTCAGTCTCAGGACTGGTCAGATTTCGTTGATTGTGCCACTATGGTTTTGGAGGGCTGGTTGCTGGGCAGTAAGGTTACTGATTACACAGGATTGTATAATTTGATCATGCGAGAACAGATTTTAAACAATTGTCAGAACCAGTTGTTGCATCAGCACCTTGTCGACTCGGATCTGACCTCTCCCCAAGAATTGGGAAAGAAGGCAGACAGATGGGTCAGAACAAGGGTTAAGCAAAACCAGGGCCAGAACCAGGGTGGTCAGAAGAAAGCAGACCGGAAGGGTAAAGATTCGAAAGGGGAACAAACTGACCAGAAGTCTTTGACAGGTCCCCAACAACCCAAAGAGGGGGGGGGTCAGGCTTCCCAGAAAAAGAAGAATCAAGAAGGCCAATCGAAAAGGTGGTGCCAATACTGTAAAAGTAAAACTCACTGGTTTAGTGAGTGCACCAAGAAAGGAGGGCAGACTCCTGCTACTGCAGCCCCTAAGGCACCTGTGCCCCCTAGTACAGCCAGCAGTAACAGTGCGCCTCCCAAGGGACTAGTTGGGTTAACCTTGGGTTCTGAGGGGTGTGACAGCTTAGCTGGTACGCTCACTCAGGCTGTCCTTGTCTGTACAGGGGATGTGGATATATCCCCTGATGTCAGTCCCAATACTTTGGGCAAATACCGACAGACGCCTTTAATAAATGGAAGAATGGCTCAGGCCTATAGGGACACTTGTGCCAGCGTCACCATGGTGACGCCTAACTTTGTGGACCCTGGACAGATCATGCCAGGTACAGATTTCCTGGTGACCAATGCCAGCAACGTCACTACCAGTCATAGTATGGCGATTGTTGCTTTCTCCCGGGGAGGGGTAAATGGCCAGAAAAAGGTTGTTGTTAGTTCAGACCTCCCAGTGGATTGTTTGTTGGGCAATGATTTGGAGTCATCACAATGGTCAGAGGTGGAGCAACGGACTCACATGGAGATGTTAGGCTTGCCAGCACACGTGTTTGCTGTGACCAGGTCACAGGTCAGACGATGCCCCACTGAACAGGTGCTGGATCCTGGAACAACGGACCGGACACCTCCCAAGAAGAAGAGCAGTCGGGTTAAGGCTTCGCCTTCCCCCTTGCCCCAGGTCGAGGATCAAGTCTCAGAGGAGGCTGACCTCCAGGAATTGCGGGAAACTGAACCTAAAGAACTCGAGCTTGATCAAGTTGAGTTTCTGGGCTCAGGGGGACCCACACGAGAAGACCTGGGGAAGGACCAGTTAGACTGCCCTTCCCTTGAACCCCTCAGACAGCAGGCTGCTGCTGAGGCTGCTGGGAACGCCACAGGTACCCACAAGGTATACTGGGAAGATGGATTCCTGTACACTGAGGCAAGAGACCCCAAGCCTGGCATGACCAGGAGGCTGGTCGTCCCCTTGTCTCAGCGTGGTTTCCTCCTTACCTTGGCCCACGAGATTCCCTTAGCAGGACACTTAGGCCAGACGAAGACGTGGGACAGGCTTGTCTCGCACTTTCACTGGCCTCACATGAACGAAGATACCAAGGAGTTTTGCCGCTCCTGTGTCACTTGCCAAGCCAGTGGTAAGTCAGGTGGCACGACAAAGGCCCCCCTTATACCAATGCCTGTGGTGGGGGTGCCCTTTGAACGGGTGGGGATTGACATCGTCGGTCCCATGGAACCACCAACAGCATCAGGGCACAAGTTTATACTGGTGGTAGTGGATCATGCCACCAGGTATCCTGAAGCTATTCCCCTTAGGACCACTACAGCGCCTGTTGTGGCAAGAGCCCTAGTTGGAGTATTCTCCAGAGTGGGCTTCCCTAAGGAGGTCGTCTCCGACAGAGGTACAAACTTTATGTCGAGCTACTTAACTGCTATGTGGAAGGAATGTGGTGTCAACTACAAGTTCACTACACCCTATCATCCACAATGCAATGGGCTTGTTGAGAGATTCAACAGGACCCTCAAAGGGATGATTCATGGACTACCTGAAAAGCTTCGGCGTAGATGGGACGTCCTGATCCCCTGCCTTTTATTCGCTTACAGAGAAGTCCCACAGAAGGGGGTTGGCTACAGCCCTTTTGAACTTTTGTACGGGCATCCTGTAAGAGGACCCCTGTGTTTTGTGAAGGAAGGATGGGAGAGACCTCTCAAAAAGCCTGCAACTAACATAGTGGACTATGTGCTTGGTCTCCGCTCGCGGATGGCTGAATACATGGAGAAGGCATCCGAAAACCTTAAGGCCAGCCAAGAACTCCAAAAAGCTTGGCATGACCAAAAGGCTGTCTTGACTGTTTACCAGCCCGGACAGAAGGTGTGGGTGTTGGAGCCAGTGGCCCCAGCAGCACTCAAGGACAAATGGTCCGGGCCCTACACCATCCTGGAGAAAAAGGGAGAGGTCACCTACCTGGTAGACCTGGGAACTCCCCGGAGCCCCCACAGGGTGCTTCATGTCAACAGGCTCAAAGCATATGTCGACAGGAAGGACATGAGTTTGCTCATGGCCATAGATGAGGGACAGGAAGAGGAGAGTGACCCTCTCCCCGACCTGCTCACTCAGAATCCTGACGATGGATCGGTAGATGGTGTTGTCTTTTGTGGCAGCCTCTCCGAACATCAACAGGAGGATTGTAAACAGGTTCTTCAATCCTTCCGGCATATGTTCTCTCTAACACCCAGTCAGACCAATTGGTGCACCCATGAGGTTGACACTGGTGACAGCTTGCCCGTCAAGAGTAAAATCTACCGGCAGCCTGATCACGTTAGAGACTGCATCAAGAGTGAAGTGCAGAAAATGTTGGAGCTGGGAGTCATTGAACCCTCGGATAGCCCTTGGGCTAGTCCCGTAGTTCTAGTGCCGAAACCTCACACCCCGGGCGGTAAGAAAGAGATGAGGTTCTGCGTAGACTACAGGGGTCTCAATGCAGTCACTAAGACTGACGCCCACCCAATACCAAGGGCAGACGAGCTTATCGATAGATTGGCTTCGGCCAACTACTTAAGTACGTTTGACCTGACAGCTGGGTATTGGCAAATCAGGTTAGCTGAGGACGCCAAGCCTAAGACCGCATTTTCTACCCCTGGTGGGCATTATCAGTTCGTGGTGATGCCCTTTGGTTTGAAAAATGCACCTGCCACCTTCCAACGGTTGGTGAATCACGTTCTCACCTGGCTGGATGACTTCTGTGCGGCGTATCTTGACGATATTGCTGTCTTTAGCTCCACCTGGGAGGATCACCTGGTCCACCTGCGGAAAGTGTTAGAGGCTCTGCAAGCAGCAGGTCTCACTATCAAGGCTACCAAGTGCCAGATAGGGCAGACACAGGTTGTATACTTGGGCCACCTTGTCGGTGGGGGCCAAGTTCAACCACTGGAGAGCAAGATACAGTCAATCAGGGACTGGGCTCCTCCAACCACCCAGACTCAGGTTCGAGCTTTCTTAGGCCTGACTGGTTACTACCGGAAGTTTGTCAGAAATTACGGATCGATTGTGACTCCGCTCAATGAACTGACGAGTAAAAAAATGCCAAAAAAGGTTCAGTGGACAGCGAGCTGTCAAAAAGCATTCGATGACCTAAAACAGGCCATGTGCACGGCACCTATCCTCAAGAGTCCAGACTACTCCAAACCATTCATTGTCCAAACAGATGCTTCTGAGTTGGGTGTGGGAGCTGTTCTATCTCAACTGAATTTTGATGGTAATGACCAGCCCATTGCTTTTATAAGCAGACGGCTGACCCCCAGAGAGAAAAATTGGTCAGCTATAGAGAGGGAGGCCTTCGCTGTGGTGTGGGCCCTGAAGAAACTGAGGCCATACTTGTTTGGCACTCATTTCAAGATTCAGACCGACCATAAGCCCCTCCTATGGCTAAATCAGATGAAGGGTGAAAACCCCAAACTGCTTAGGTGGTCCATTTCCCTACAGGGGATGGACTTCACAGTGGAGCATAGACCTGGCACTGATCATGGCAATGCAGATGGGCTCTCCAGGTATTTCCACTTAGAAAAGAAGACTCACCTGGTCAAGGTTAGCTTATTGTCCCAACGTTTGGGGGGGGGGGGGTCATGTAGGAGAGTAGGGTCTGCAATCCTATGATCACCCCGACTTTTTGCTTTTGTTTCACTGGTTTACGACTTTCTCGGGCTGTGGGCCTGCCAATCAGACCCACAGCCTAGCTGTTATCTCGCTAAATTGATATGTGTACCTTAGGTGCATTACCCAATTGGAACTGGGCCACCCTGTCAGACCCTGTAACTCAGGGCATCAGTGTACCCAGGGCCTACCAGGAGCTGAAGCATGTATTATGCCACCCCTGGATGGCCATCTAAATCTGACACAACTGGCTGCACGACAGCTGGGGCAACGTGGCGTACTCGCCCGTTGCTGTAGGTATAGTATCCCTATGCCTAACCTTAAAATGGACACCCGAGTTCCTATCAGTCACTCCTATGGCAGGCCTTGACAATCCTGAAGGCAGAGTGCATGGAACTGTGTGAATTGGACTCCGGCACGAGCCGAGCCCGGTTGCAGCTTGCGGAACCAAGACCCAATGGCTGTTCCATGATAACGCGTCCCATATCGGTAACTTCGGTATCGCGTTATCAAGACATGTCGAGTAAGGTGTCATACGAATCGGGGTGCTGCCCTCTCACCATTCCTGGCGACGAGGTTAGCATTCCGCCCTTCTAGAGGGACACGACATGTACGTAACTGTGAACCCCGGTTAAAGTTAACTGAAGCCTCAGCTCCACAAAATGGACGCTGCCACCACAGACACAAGTCTGACCTCCTGCTGCTGGGAGTCCTTCCAGCGAGGAGAGCTTGGACAAAGGGTTTCCTGTCAAGGGCGGTGTTCGCCCCGTCCCAGACAGGGTTTGTGTATTCTGGCTAGGTAGGGCTTTGCAAGAAGGTGACACCCCGGTGCTCACTACGCATCTGCCGGCTAGAACCAGTTCCAGGGGCGCGCAGCCCCTGACCTGGGGAAAGTCCAGCAGGGGGAGAGGGGTGTAACTACCCCCCTTCCTGGTCCCACCCTTAGGGCAGGACCTAGTCATGTACCCGCCCCTTTCTTTAGGATAAAGGCCGGAGCGGGGACCCTTCCAAATTAGATCATCTTTGAATCAAGAATACTTTCTACGAAAGGACTTCGAGACTCTTCTCAAGATTTCTCCCTTGTGGCTAAGGAGTAGTCACCCTGCATCCGCAGGCACCATCTAAGAACTCTGCGGTTTGCTGCAAGTCCTTCCTCAGGAATCCGACGGCCCAGCTCGACGAGAACCGGCTTCCCTTGCACCTCTGACCTCTACCCACGTCGTCAGCTCAGCTGAGATCTGTGGGTGCGACGAGACCTCGAGGGACCGGCCATCATCAAAACCTGCACGCTTTCTTAACCAGCACGACCATCAAAGCAATTCTCTGGTGAGTGCTCTGGGGTCCGAGAAGCCCCGACCCTGAGCAGCTCCAGCACCGAAGTGCAGTCTCCCAGCATCTCCACGATCTGCGTGGGGCCCTTCTGCTCGCTGCTCAGCACGTTGTCTGGTCACTAGCCGCCGGCTTGTGTCCTTCTTTGACGACATCCGACAACCAACGATGCTGGTCTGGTTGCTCCAGACCGGCCCTTGCTCCCTTTTTCGAGAGGAGCACTCCGGACCCTCCTGGTCCACTCAAGACGCTATCTTAGGCCCACCACGTGGCCCTGAGATCTGCCAAGGCTTGTTGCCCCAATCCTGGGCCCAGCGACGCCGACAGCATCAACCTTCGTGGGACAGCTCGCACCTCCATCCTGGTCGCCGACAACGCCTCCTGGTCCGTGAGACTGCAGAGCCTAGCGTCGCCCACTCACCTAGTCGAGGTGACGGCCATCCGGTGCATTCCTGGTACCCTCTGACTACTGGCTAGTAGTACGAACTTGGTCCCCTCTGCTTTCAGGTGTCAACAATCACTGATCCAGGCTTGGATCTCTACGAACTATTCATCACTGGTCGCCGGCCAGCAACTCCTTTTCTTCCGGCTCCTGGCTCGTCAGCGAAGACCCCCGACGCCTGTAAGACTTGTGCAGCCGCAGCCCTCGTGGCTAGGTAACTTCGGCATTTCGGTGCCTGCATAGCCTCCTTCCTCTAGGGTCCCGAGTCCCTCGCTTCCGACTTGCCTTATCGGGTCCGCCCGAGACCACTAAACTTTCCGTGCCCTCGGGCACTTGTTTTAATTGTGCACTTGAAGTATTTTCTAAGAGCTTTTTGTTCTGTGCTTAGTACCCTGTCCTCATAAAGAGTACAGGGCTGTTGTGATTCTAATAAATATACTGTTTATTTTCATAACACTTGTGTAGTGTCCTTTCACTTGGTGTTCAAGGGGTATGTGATGGTATTACAGCTGGCTTAACACGCCCTCTAGAGTTTAGCCCGAAGACTGCTCGTATCCACGCTACTAGGATAGCTGGTCTAAGGTTGACTTACAACCAATCACCATAAGGGTCGTTGGAACGATACATAGTGGTCGCTAGAATAGCGAACGCTGCATATCGGGCCACATTCTCACATTGGTGAGCAGCGGTTGGGATTTGAGCTTGCTGTTGTTTTACCACCCGTATCCTAAGAATATCTTGTGAAAGATCGCATAAGTACTCCAGGTACATATAACTTAGCTTAGAATACTCTGAGTTCTACTGAACCAGCTGTTGTAGCTCCTCAAGGCTTAGCACACCTTGGCTACAACTCCTAGCAAGGGATCAGTAGGTAAACCCATAGTGTAGGTAGGTGCATCACTTACACCACACTAGAAGCGGCATGTCGGACAAAGGAGGAAACTCTGAGTCTCCCCTTGTGTCAGTCGACCTTCCACAGGTCACCTCCAGATATGCTGCACTTAGCTTCCACGAGATGCGACAGATCTGTACATCTCGGAAGTTAAAACAGGGTGCAAACCCTACCATCCCGTTCCTGATTGGTCTCTTGGAGACTTATGATGCTAGGAGGGCGGGTAATACCGACCCTTCTCATCCAGAAACGGAAATGCCTCCCCTCGAGGGAACCCGAGGTGACCCTGACCTTATCCATCTCTCCGCCGAGGGTGAAGAGGAGGACGAGGAGCCAGAGACATCTGGTGACGAGGCAGACCAAGGTCCAGTCGTAGTTAGTCAGCTAACTCAGGACAACTTAAGCCGGCACGAGATTGGTACTAGGGGACCCCTGGGCCCTCTCTCGGGCCAGCTTAACATTGGGAACGGACGATTTAGGTCTCTGTCGAGAGGCTCTAACAGATCCGCTCGAACCAATGGCTCTCGAGGTTCTGCTCGAAGAGGGATGACATCACCTCAGAGGAGAATGTACGAAGCAAAAGAGAGGGAAGTCAATCTGCGGATCGAGAGGGAAGAACTTGCCCTAGCCAAAGAGAGACTCGCCTTTGCTCGAGAGCAAGAGTTGAGTGGGACAATTCCCACTGGTGGCAGCATTCCCCCACGGGAACCCAGGAGTTTAGACACTAAGCACCTGAATAAGATAGTGCCCCCCTTTAAGCAAGGGGACGACATCCACAAATGGATTACTGCTTTGGAGCGGGCCTGCACTGTACAGTGCATCCCCCAGAGTCAGTGGGCAGCTATCTTGTGGCTCTCCTTTGACGGTAAAGGTAGAGATAAGCTCCTCACTACTAGAGTCGAGGACGCTAACAATTACCAGGTCCTGAAGAACACACTGATTGATGGGTTCGGCCTAACCACTGAGCAGTACAGGTTGCTGTTCAGGGATACCCAGAAAACTCAGTCTCAGGACTGGTCAGATTTCGTTGATTGTGCCACTAAGGTTTTGGAGGGCTGGTTGCTGGGCAGTAAGGTTACTGATTACACAGGATTGTATAATTTGATCATGCGAGAACAGATTTTAAACAATTGTCAGAACCAGTTGTTGCATCAGCACCTTGTCGACTCGGATCTGACCTCTCCCCAAGAATTGGGAAAGAAGGCAGACAGATGGGTCAGAACAAGGGTTAAGCAAAACCGGGGCCAGAACCAGGGTGGTCAGAAGAAAGCAGACCAGAAGGGTAAAGATTCGAAAGGGGAACAAACTGACCAGAAGTCTTCGACAGGTCCCCAACAACCCAAAGAGGGGGGGGGTCAGGCTTCCCAGAAAAAGAAGAATCAGGAAGGCCAATCGAAAAGGTGGTGCCAATACTGTAAAAGTAAAACTCACTGGTTTAGTGAGTGCACCAAGAAAGGAGGGCAGACTCCTGCTACTGCAGCCCCTAAGGCACCTGTGCCCCCTCGTACAGCCAGCAGTAACAGTGCGCCTCCCAAGGGACTAGTTGGGTTAACCTTGGGTTCTGAGGGGTGTGACAGCTTAGCTGGTACGCTCACTCAGGCTGTCCTTGTCTGTACAGGGGATGTGGATATATCCCCTGATGTCAGTCCCAATACTTTGGGCAAATACCGACAGACGCCTTTAATAAATGGAAGAATGGCTCAGGCCTATAGGGACACTTGTGCCAGCGTCACCATGGTGACGCCTAACTTTGTGGACCCTGGACAGATCATGCCAGGTACAGATTTCCTGGTGACCAATGCCAGCAACGTCACTACCAGTCATAGTATGACGATTGTTGCTTTCTCCTGGGGAGGGGTAAATGGCCAGAAAAAGGTTGTTGTTAGTTCAGACCTTCCAGTGGATTGTTTGTTGGGCAATGATTTGGAGTCATCACAATGGTCAGAGGTGGAGCAACGGACTCACATGGAGATGTTAGGCTTGCCAGCACACGTGTTTGCTGTGACCAGGTCACAGGTCAGACGATGCCCCACTGAACAGGTGCTGGATCCTGGAACAACGGACCGGACACCTCCCAAGAAGAAGAGCAGTCGGGTTAAGGCTTCGCCTTCCCCCTTGCCCCAGGTCGAGGATCAAGTCTCAGAGGAGGCTGACCTCCAGGAATTGCGGGAAACTGAACCTAAAGAACTCGAGCTTGATCAAGTTGAGTTTCTGGGCTCAGGGGGACCCACACGAGAAGACCTGGGGAAGGACCAGTTAGACTGCCCTTCCCTTGAACCCCTCAGACAGCAGGCTGCTGCTGAGGCTGCTGGGAACGCCACAGGTACCCACAAGGTATACTGGGAAGATGGATTCCTGTACACTGAGGCAAGAGACCCCAAGCCTGGCATGACCAGGAGGCTGGTCGTCCCCTTGTCTCAGCGTGGTTTCCTCCTTACCTTGGCCCACGAGATTCCCTTAGCAGGACACTTAGGCCAGACGAAGACGTGGGACAGGCTTGTCTCGCACTTTCACTGGCCTCACATGAACGAAGATACCAAGGAGTTTTGCCGCTCCTGTGTCACTTGCCAAGCCAGTGGTAAGTCAGGTGGCACGACAAAGGCCCCCCTTATACCAATGCCTGTGGTGGGGGTGCCCTTTGAACGGGTGGGGATTGACATCGTCGGTCCCATGGAACCACCAACAGCATCAGGGCACAAGTTTATACTGGTGGTAGTGGATCATGCCACCAGGTATCCTGAAGCTATTCCCCTTAGGACCACTACAGCGCCTGTTGTGGCAAGAGCCCTAGTTGGAGTATTCTCCAGAGTGGGCTTCCCTAAGGAGGTCGTCTCCGACAGAGGTGCAAACTTTATGTCGAGCTACTTAACTGCTATGTGGAAGGAATGTGGTGTCAACTACAAGTTCACTACACCCTATCATCCACAATGCAATGGGCTTGTTGAGAGATTCAACAGGACCCTCAAAGGGATGATTCATGGACTACCTGAAAAGCTTCGGCGTAGATGGGACGTCCTGATCCCCTGCCTTTTATTCGCTTACAGAGAAGTCCCACAGAAGGGGGTTGGCTACAGCCCTTTTGAACTTTTGTACGGGCATCCTGTAAGAGGACCCCTGTGTTTGGTGAAGGAAGAATGGGAGAGACCTCTCAAAAAACCTGCAACCAACATAGTGGACTATGTGCTTGGTCTCCGCTTGCGGATGGCTGAATACATGGAGAAGGCATCCAAAAACCTTAAGGCCAGCCAAGAACTCCAAAAAGCTTGGCATGACCAAAAGGCTGTCTTGACTGTTTACCAGCCCGGACAGAAGGTGTGGGTGTTGGAGCCAGTGGCCCCAGCAGCACTCAAGGACAAATGGTCCGGGCCCTACACCATCCTGGAGAAAAAGGGAGAGGTCACCTACCTGGTAGACCTGGGAACTCCCCGGAGCCCCCACAGGGTACTTCATGTCAACAGGCTCAAAGCATATGTCGACAGGAAGGACATGAGTTTGCTCATGGCCATAGATGAGGGACAGGAAGAGGAGAGTGACCCTCTCCCCGACCTGCTCACTCAGAATCCTGACGATGGATCGGTAGATGGTGTTGTCTTTTGTGGCAGCCTCTCCGAACATCAACAGGAGGATTGTAAACAGGTTCTTCAATCCTTCCGGCATATGTTCTCTCTAACACCCAGTCAGACCAATTGGTGCACCCATGAGGTTGACACTGGTGACAGCTTGCCCGTCAAGAGTAAAATCTACCGGCAGCCTGATCACGTTAGAGACTGCATCAAGAGTGAAGTGCAGAAAATGTTGGAGCTGGGAGTCATTGAACCCTCGGATAGCCCTTGGGCTAGTCCCGTAGTTCTAGTGCCGAAACCTCACACCCCGGGCGGTAAGAAAGAGATGAGGTTCTGCGTAGACTACAGGGGTTTCAATGCAGTCACTAAGACTGACGCCCACCCAATACCAAGGGCAGACGAGCTTATCGATAGATTGGCTTCGGCCAACTACTTAAGTACGTTTGACCTGACAGCTGGGTATTGGCAAATCAGGTTAGCTGAGGACGCCAAGCCTAAGACCGCATTTTCAACCCCTGGTGGGCATTATCAGTTCGTGGTGATGCCCTTTGGTTTGAAAAATGCACCTGCCACCTTCCAACGGTTGGTGAATCACGTTCTCACCGGGCTGGATGACTTCTGTGCGGCGTATCTTGACGATATTGCTGTCTTTAGCTCCACCTGGGAGGATCACCTGGTCCACCTGTGGAAAGTGTTAGAGGCTCTGCAAGCAGCAGGTCTCACTATCAAGGCTACCAAGTGCCAGATAGGGCAGACACAGGTTGTATACTTGGGCCACCTTGTCGGTGGGGGCCAAGTTCAACCACTGGAGAGCAAGATACAGTCAATCAGGGACTGGGCTCCTCCAACCACCCAGACTCAGGTTCGAGCTTTCTTGGGCTTGCTTGGTTACTACCGGAAGTTTGTCAGAAATTACGGATCGATTGTGACTCCGCTCAATGAACTGACGAGTAAAAAAATGCCAAAAAAGGTTCAGTGGACAGCGAGCTGTCAAAAAGCATTCGATGACCTAAAACAGGCCATGTGCACGGCACCTATCCTCAAGAGTCCAGACTACTCCAAACCATTCATTGTCCAAACAGATGCTTCTGAGTTGGGTGTGGGAGCTGTTCTATCTCAACTGAATTTTGATGGTAATGACCAGCCCATTGCTTTTATAAGCAGACGGCTGACCCCCAGAGAGAAAAATTGGTCAGCTATAGAGAGGGAGGCCTTCGCTGTGGTGTGGGCCCTGAAGAAACTGAGGCCATACTTGTTTGGCACTAATTTCAAGATTCAGACCGACCATAAGCCCCTCCTATGGCTAAATCAGATGAAGGGTGAAAACCCCAAACTGCTTAGGTGGTCCATTTCTCTACAGGGGATGGACTTCACAGTGGAGCATAGACCTGGCACTGATCATGGCAATGCAGATGGGCTCTCCAGGTATTTCCACTTAGAACAAGAAGACTCACCTGGTCAAGGTTAGCTTATTGTCCCAACGTTTGGGGGGGGGTCATGTAGGAGAGTAGGGTCTGCAATCCTATGATCACCCGGACTTTTTGCTTTTGTTTCACTGGTTTACGACTTTCTCGGGCTGTGGGCCTGCCAATCAGACCCACAGCCTAGCTGTTCTCTCGCTAAATTGATATGTGTACCTTAGGTGCATTACCCAATTGGAACTGGGCCACCCTGTCAGACCCTGTAACTCAGGGCATCAGTGTACCCAGGGCCTACCAGGAGCTGAAGCATGTATTATGCCACCCCTGGATGGCCATCTAAATCTGACACAACTGGCTGCACGACAGCTGGGGCAACGTGGCGTACTCGCCCATTGCTGTAGGTATAGTATCCCTATGCCTAACCTTAAAATGGACACCCGAGTTCCTATCAGTCACTCCTATGGCAGGCCTTGACAATCCTGAAGGCAGAGTGCATGGAACTGTGTGAATTGGACTCCGGCACGAGCCGAGCCCGGTTGCAGCTTGCGGAACCAAGACCCAATGGCTGTTCCATGATAACGCGTCCCATATCGGTAACTTCGGTATCGCGTTATCAAGACATGTCGAGTAAGGTGTCATACGAATCGGGGTGCTGCCCTCTCACCATTCCTGGCGATGAGGTTAGCATTCCGCCCTTCTAGAGGGACACAACATGTACGTAACTGTGAACCCCGGTTAAAGTTAACTAAAGCCTCAGCTCCACAAAATGGACGCTGCCACCACAGACACAAGTCTGACCTCCTGCTGCTGGGAGTCCTTCCAGCGAGGAGAGCTTGGACAAAGGGTTTCCTGTCAAGGGCGGTGTTCGCCCCGTCCCAGACAGGGTTTGTGTATTCTGGGTAGGTAGGGCTTTGCAAGAAGGTGACTGCGGAGTGGCACCCCGGTGCTCACTACGCATCTGCCGGCTAGAACCAGTTCCAGGGGCGCGCAGCCCCTGACCTGGGGAAAGTCCAGCAGGGGGAGAGGGGTGTAACTACCCCCCTTCCTGGTCCCACCCTTAGGGCAGGACCTAGTCATGTACCCGCCCCTTTCTTTAGGATAAAGGCCGGAGCGGGGACCCTTCCAAATTAGATCATCTTTGAATCAAGAATACTTTCTACGAAAGGACTTCGAGACTCTTCTCAAGATTTCTCCCTTGTGGCTAAGGAGTAGTCACCCTGCATCAGCAGGCACCATCTAAGAACTCTGTGGTTTGCTGCAAGTCCTTCCTCAGGAATCCGACGGCCCAGCTCGACGAGAACCGGCTTCCCTGGCACCTCTGACCTCTACCCACGTCGTCAGCTCAGCTGAGATCTGTGGGTGCGACGAGACCTCGAGGGACCGGCCATCATCAAAACCTGCACGCTTTCTTAACCAGCACGACCATCGAAGCAATTCTCTGGTGAGTGCTCTGGGGTCCGAGAAGCCCCGACCCTGAGCAGCTCCAGCACCGAAGTGCAGTCTCCCAGCATCTCCACGATCTGCGTGGGGCCCTTCTGCTCGCTGCTCAGCACGTTGTCTGGTCACTAGCCGCCGGCTTGTGTCCTTCTTTGACGACATCCGACAACCAACGCTGCTGGTCTGGTTGCTCCAGACCGGCCCTTGCTCCCTTTTTCGAGAGGAGCACTCCGGACCCTCCTGGTCCACTCAAGACACCATCTTAGGCCCACCACGTGGCCCTGAGATCTGCCAAGGCTTGTTGCCCCAATCCTGGGCCCAGCGACGCCAACAGCATCAACCTTCGTGGGACAGCTCGCACCTCCATCCTGGTCGCCGACAACGCCTCCTGGTCCGTGAGACTGCAGAGCCTAGCGTCGCCCACTCACCTAGTCGAGGTGACGGCCATCCGGTGCCTTCCTGGTACCCTCTGACTACTGGCTAGTAGTACGAACTTGGTCCCCTCTGCTTTCAGGTGTCAACAATCACTGATCCAGGCTTGGATCTCTACGAACTATTCATCACTGGTCGCCGGCCAGCAACTCCTTTTCTTCCGGCTCCTGGCTCGTCAGCGAAGACCCCCGACGCCTGTAAGACTTGTGCAGCCGCAGCCCTCGTGGCTAGGTAACTTCGGCATTTCGGTGCCTGCATAGCCTCCTTACTCTAGGGTCCCGAGTCCCTCGCTTCCGACTTGCCTTATCGGGTCCGCCCGAGACCACTAAACTTTCCGTGCCCTCGGGCACTTGTTTTAATTGTGCACTTGAAGTATTTTCTAAGAGCTTTTTGTTCTGTGCTTAGTACCCTGTCCTCATAAAGAGTACAGGGCTGTTGTGATTCTAATAAATATACTGTTTATTTTCATAACACTTGTGTGGTGTCCTTTCACTTGGTGTTCAAGGGGTATGTGATGGTATTACAGCTGGCTTAACACGCCCTCTAGAGTTTAGCCCGAAGACTGCTCGTATCCACGCTACTAGGATAGCTGGTCTAAGGTTGACTTACAACCAATCACCATAAGGGTCGTTGGAACGATACATAGTGGTCGCTAGAATAGCGAACGCTGCATATCGGGCCACCTTCTCAGAGGAGGGTCTGAGGGCAGGTTTAACGACCGGCCAAGTACATGCCCCAAACACAATATTATAACAACAAATTGTACCTGGGAGTCATACAGAGTACGTCAATCAACATGGATCACAAAACCAATACTACGCAGATAACACCCGTGAGAACACCGTGCATGCTGGTTTATGCAGGCCAAGTCAAGGCTCAAGAGCATATGGAGAAAATTGTTCCCATCAGAAGCCACACTGTACCGCCCTCTTTCTCATCATTTGGATTCTCCTTACCCAGGAGACAAAACGGCCGGTCTGATGTTACCGTGACCGATGGATGTGACAAGTGGGTAGTATGAATTATTCAAAATTTAAGGTGGCTACTGAAAAAAGCAGTGTATAGTGATAAGAGTGAAATAGTGAGGGGTTTTAATAAAATTAGGTGAATCGGGTAGAAAGACGAATTTTATTAGTATCTCCCAATCCCTAAGGTTAAAAAGCAAGTGCAAGTGCGGGTTTGAAATAATAACCGTACTTGATGGTGGTCAACATGTTTCTGCATCATTAGAACAAATTTTCAAATGCATTCTTCAGGACCTTGTTATGTAAAACTACTGCTTTAAGTGAATAGTAATGAAAAAATATCACTTGAGAGTCCCAGGTTGTGTACTCAACCGTATACCATATGTGATGGTTGAGAGGCTTCACCCTACCTTGCTGCGGCTCAGGTATGAGGAGCACCGCTCTGACCGTCGGTGTCTCCTGGCAGTCATCCGAACTGTCTGGGGGGGCACCGGCGATCGCAACGGAGAACTGTTTGTACGTTCGCCTTCAGCTTGATAGAGTCACGTGATCAGATGCGGTCACGTGATACAGGGCATGCTGGGACATGTAGTTCGAGGTGCATCGTGTTGCGTTTTTGTGAAAATCGTGACAATAAACTAGTCTTTATCAAAGCGCTTTGGATTTCATTTTTGTAGAAGAAGGCACATTATTATTTTAGAAGTGATTATGCAAGGGAAATAGACCATTGCTGTATGTCAGTAGCATTTATTGATCTAGACTACGTTTAGAACATCTAGAAAATCCCAAGCCTATTTGAATTTCTATTGTGTGCAATAGCAAAGTTGCAGGGATGAGATTGAATGATTCTAAGTGTGTGTTATGCTGAAAGAGACTAAGGATATGGATGTATGAGATGGTGATTTAGAGGGACATCCAGGGTATCGGCTCATTGAGACCCTCCTTATCACTATTCAGTCGATAAACCCATTTCTGTTCAATTTTGAACAGAAAGCGGCTAATGTCAGTGCAAAAATCAGGAATCTGTGGTTGTTCCAGGACTGTCCAACAGAAATCGTCAGGGCCATGCCCTTTCTCCAAAAATTGTGCAGTAAGGCGAGTAGCCTGTTTTCGGCATCGTACTGTGCTTTTATGTTCTTGTATCCGTGTCCTTATTTTTCTAGTTGTCATGCCAACGTGTCGGAATGGGCACGGGCATGTTATCAGATAAATAAGGTTACTGCTGTTACAGTTTGTGAATCTAGTTTGTGTCCACGGTCTGTTTGTCCCTATATCAACCATGGTGGATTTACAAGTCTGGGGACATACAGTACACGCCCCACAGGGATGATGACCTACAACAGGGGGCAAGTCCCACAATGTGCCCACTTGTCTTGATTCTTTGTTCCGTGGGCGTGTATGGACTAACTGATCCTTGAGATTTTGTCCTCTTTTAAAGGCAAAGATTGGTAAAGGGATGTCATCACCTCCAGTTTTCAAAATCGACCAATGTTTCTTTATGATCCTTTGCACTTGGTTTGATCTACTGTTGAATGTGTTGACAAAGGCGATGCGGTTGGTCTTTTCTTTGGGAGGGTGTATCTCCAGTAGAGACTCTCTGTTATTGTTAGATGCCCTCTTTTTGGACTGACGAATAATTTTCTTTGGATAGTTTTTCTCACTCAGTTGCAGTTCCAGATTTTTTGAGTGGATCTTAAAGGCCTCTTTACTAGAACAGTTTCTCTGTACCCTGAGAAACTGGCCGAGGGGTAGGTTGTCCCTTAATGCCCGTGGATGACAACTGTCATACCTCAACAGTGCATTTCTGGCCATCGGCTTGCGATAAAGCTCTGATTCAATGCCATTTGGAGTTGCATGTATCCTCAGGTCAAGGAAAGCCAAGGACGTTCGGCTGTATTCAATGGTGAATTTGAGGTATGCATTCCTGCTATTCAACCATCCATGAAATGACACGAGATCTTCTTCCGTACCTCGCCACACCACCAGAATATCGTCAATGTAACGTTTCCATACATGTAGTGATGGTAAATAGGGGTTGGCAGGCGTCAGGACTTCTTGCTGTTCAAAATTATGAACGTAAAGATTCGCCAGGCTCGGCGCGAAAACACTGCCCATACTGGTCCCGGATGTTTGCAGGTAAGTAGTGTCCTCGAAGCGAAAGTAGTTTTCTTTCATGGCAATTTCCGCTAAATTCATAATGAAACGTATTGGAGTGATGGACTGATGGTTGCTATGTTCAAGCAAGTCGCCTACTACTTCCAATGTTTCAGTTTGCGGAATCGATGTATACAAAGACTCTACGTCAAACGATACAAGAATATCAGTGTCGATGTTAAATTGTACTGTTGGAAGGAGTCTCAGGATATCTTTCGTATCCTGCTAGAACGTAGGCATAGCCTTGACCATGGGATTCAAAAAGTAGTTGACGAAAGTCGATAGAGGTTCCAAAACAGAGCCAATGCCTGAAATGATGGGCCTTCCAGGTGGCGGTCTCTGGGGTTTGTGCACTTTAGGAAGACAGTAGAAGTACGGAGTCATAGGATATTTAGTTGTTAAGTATTGTCCTTCTTGTGGCGTAATCCAACCTTCAGTGGTTGCTTCCTCTACTAGGTTACTTATTCTGGTTTGTATTTTCTCTGTAGGGTCTTCTTTCAGTGGGAGGTATGATTTCCGATCACTCAACTGCCGAAGACATTCATTCCTGTATGTCTCGGTATCCAGAATAACAATAGCTCCGCCTTTATCGGCCGGCTTAATGATAATCCGGTCGTTAGATGACAGTGAACGCAGAGCCAACTGTTCATCTCGCGAGAGATTCATGAAGGGCCTAATCTCTGTTTTGTAGAGGCGTGTGATGTCATTTTCCACGGCTGTTTCGAAAGTCAAAACCTTTGGAGGCAGAACAGCGCTTGGTGGATTGAATGTAGAGGGCTTTTTCAGTCCAGTGTTTTTGTCTTCAATAGATGTTCCAATATTTCCTGGTTTAGAAAAGAAATAGTGTAGTCTTATTCTTCTAAAAAGTTTAGCTAATTCAACTTGAGCTACAAAAGGGTACCCTGTCTGGGTAGCCACAAAACCCAGGCCTTTATTTAAAAGGCGCTCTTCATTAGGAGAGAGAGTATGTGAGCTAAGGTTCATCACGAGGCTGTCTGGTTGCTTGTCCCTGCAGTTTCTTGTGGGACTTTTTTCCCGCTGCGAAGATCCATCGTGGGCTGTGGTGTGGTGTTCGTGTTCCAATGGACCTGTGATGTCGTTGTTCCTTGCCTCCTCCTGCCCCTGCCTCGTCTTGGGCCAAACCCTAAAAAAGGAAAAGATCCAGGGCCTTGTTGCATTTGGGGGGGACCAAAAGAACCCATTTGAGGAGGATAGTTTGGTCCAAACATCCAGGGATTAGCCGGCCACCATGGTTGAAAGTTATTGAAGTTCTGTGATTGATGTCCATTCCTCCAATTTCTTCGGTTTCCTCGGCCCCTGGAAGTTTGATTAGCAGACCCATTTTGTGAGGTGTCTGAGTCACTGGAGGCTCCGTCTGAGCTTGATGTGCCATATGTCGAGCCACCCTTTTTGCCACCTCGATTGAATGTTGGTGCTGTGTAAGAGTCGCTCGTGTATGGATATACTCTTTCCATAGAGAATTTCGCTAAATCTTTTTTGAACTTTTCTAATTTGGTGAAAAGAATAGATTCCTTGAAATCTTTGTTATTCTTGTCACTGTCATCCTGTCCCTTTTTGAACAATCCACTTTTTAGTGTAGCTTTTATTTGGCCTTCAAGTTAACCCTGGGCGGAGTGGGCGGAGTGGGGCTTCGCGGAGCTACGCGAAGTGGGCGAGAAACTACGCCCACCTCCGCACTCCGCGTAGCCCCACTACGCACCACAGGCCTGCCTCCCTCCCGCCCTCCCTAAATACTTTAATCTAAATGGTATAAAGAATTAAAAGGCACTTACCTTGCCCGCCGCTGCCCGCCGCGTCCCCGGGGGTCCCTCTCTTCATCGCCGCCGTCTTGGATAGTAATGCGCATGCGCGGGCGGCCGCGCATGCGCATTTCTCACGAGAAATGCGCATGCGCGGCCGCCCGCGCATGCGCATTACTATCCAAGACGGCGGCGATGAAGAGAGGGACCCCCGGGGACGCGGCGGGCAGCGGCGGGCAAGGTAAGTGCCTTTTAATTCTTTATACCATTTAGATTAAAGTATATAGGGAGGGCGGGAGGGAGGCGGGTGGCGGGCAACTCCGCTACGCCCACGGAGTGGGCGTAGTGCTGCCGGCTACGCATACTCCGCAAAGTGCGGAGTACGCAGCACTACGCCCACTCCGTGAGCGTAGCGGAGTTGCCCGCCCACCCTTACTTCAAGTACCTGAATCTCAATCAATATTTTATCCGCTACTCTTTTTGCGGTTTTAATGATTAGGACAAGCCAGTCCCTTGTGCACCTCCAGGCTATCATTGACCAGTCTTTAAGAAAGTCTTTATCGTCAAGAAATAACCGTGGTGCATTGTTGACAATGAGGCCTGATGGTGCACAGTTGTCTCGGAGGTATTGTGCCATGACTATTCCATGGACCGTTGTCCTGGAATGTGATTTTTTAAGAACCAGAACTTTTGCCCAACCCTCATCGTTATTTGTTACTTGGGCTGGAATACTGTCTAGAAGACTAGGGTTTTCATCTAAAATATTTTGAACCTCGGCACTCTCAAATGCTAAGCCCCAGTTAGTAGCCATGTCAGGAGGCCGATCGCAAGAATACAAGCAAAAGACAGGGAAACCCACAACAATGGGAGTTTGTGGAGGACACCTCGCAGTAAACTCAATTATGCAGGAGACCAAGAGTGGTCAACCAGTATTAAAAAGACCCACAGCCTTAGCTGTACTGTTCACATACACAACAAACAATGGGAGGAGGGTCTGAGGGCAGGTTTAACGACCGGCCAAGTACATGCCCCAAACACAATATTATAACAACAAATTGTACCTGGGAGTCATACAGAGTACGTCAATCAACATGGATCACAAAATCAATACTACGCAGATAACACCCGTGAGAACACTGTGCATGCTGGTTTATGCAGGCCAAGTCAAGGCTCAAGAGCATATGGAGAAAATTGTTCCCATCAGAAGCCACACTGTACCGCCCTCTTTCTCATCATTTGGGTTCTCCTTACCCAGGAGACAAAACGGCCGGTCTGATGTTACCGTGACCAATGGATGTGACAAGTGGGTAGTATGAATTATTCAAAATTTAAGGTGGCTACTGAAAAAAGCAGTGTATAGTGATAAAAGTGAAATAGTGAGGGGTTTTATTAAAATTAGGTGAATCGGGTAGAAAGACGAATTTTATTAGTATCTCCCAATCCCTAAGGTTAAAAAGCAAGTGCATGTGCGGGTTTGAAATAATAACCGTACTTGATGGTGGTCAACATGTTTCTGCATCATTAGAACAAATTTTCAAATGCATTCTTCAGGACCTTGTTATGTAAAACTACTGCTTTAAGTGAATAGTAATGAAAAAATATCACCTGAGAGTCCCAGGTTGTGTACTCAACCGTATACCATATGTGATGGTTGAGAGGCTTCACCCCACCTGGCTGCGGCTCAGGTATGAGGAGCACCGCTCTGACCGTCGGTGTCTCCTGGCAGTCATCCGAACTGTCTGGGGGGGCACCGGCGATCGCAACGGAGAACTGTTTGTACGTTCGCCTTCAGCTTGATAGAGTCACGTGATCAGATGCGGTCACGTGATACAGGGCATGCTGGGACATGTAGTTCGAGGTGCATCGTGTTGCGTTTTTTTGAAAATCGTGACAATAAACTAGTCTTTATCAAAGCGCTTTGGATTTCATTTTTGTAGAAGAAGGCACATTATTATTTTAGAAGTGGTTATGCAAGGGAAATAGACCATTGCTGTATGTCAGTAGCATTCATTGATCTAGAGTACGTTTAGAACATCTAGAAAATCCCAAGCCTATTTGAATTTCTATTGTGTGCAATAGCAAAGTTGCAGGGATGAGATTGAATGATTCTAAGTGTGTGTTATGCTGAAAGAGACTAAGGATATGGATGTATGAGATGGTGATTTAGAGGGACATCCGGGGTATCGGCTCATTGAGACCCTCCTTATCACTATTCAGTCGATAAACCCATTTCTGTTCAATTTTGAACAGAAAGCGGCTGATGTCAGTGCAAAAATCAGGAATCTGTGGTTGTTCCAGGACTGTCCAACAGAAATCGTCAGGGCCATGCCCTTTCTCCAAAAAGTGTGCAGTAAGGCGAGTAGCCTGTTTTCGGCATCGTACTGTGCTTTTATGTTCTTGTATCCGTGTCCTTATTTTTCTAGTTGTCATGCCAACGTATCGGAATGGGCACGGGCATGTTATCAGATAAATAAGGTTACTGCTGTTACAGTTTGTGAATCTAGTTTGTGTCCACGGTCTGTTTGTCCCTATATCAACCATGGTGGATTTACAAGTCTGGGGACAACTAGAAAAATAAGGACACGGATACAAGAACATAAAAGCACAGTACGATGCCGAAAACAGGCTACTCGCCTTACTGCACACTTTTTGGAGAAAGGGCATGGCCCTGACGATTTCTGTTGGACAGTCATGGAACAACCACAGATTCCTGATTTTTGCACTGACATCAGCCGCTTTCTGTTCAAAATTGAACAGAAATGGGTTTATCGACTGAATAGTGATAAGGAGGGTCTCAATGAGCCGATGCCCTGGATGTCCCTCTAAATCACCATCTCATACATCCATATCCTTAGTCTCTTTCAGCATAACACACACTTAGAATCATTCAATCTCATCCCTGCAACTTTGCTATTGCACACAATAGAAATTCAAATAGGCTTGGGATTTTCTAGATGTTCTAAACGTACTCTAGATCAATGAATGCTACTGACATACAGCAATGGTCTATTTCCCTTGCATAATCACTTCTAAAATAATAATGTGCCTTCTTCTACAAAAATGAAATCCAAAGCGCTTTGATAAAGACTAGTTTATTGTCACGATTTTCAAAAAAACGCAACACGATGCACCTCGAACTACATGTCCCAGCATGCCCTGTATCACGTGACCGCATCTGATCACGTGACTCTATCAAGCTGAAGGCGAACGTACAAATAGTTCTCCGTTGCGATCGCCGGTGCCCCCCCCAGACAGTTCGGATGACTGCCAGGAGACACCGACGGTCAGAGCGATGCTCCTCATACCTGAGCCGCAGCCAGGTGGGGTGAAGCCTCTCAACCATCACATATGGTATACGGTTGAGTACACAACCTGGGACTCTCAGGTGATATTTTTTCATTACTATTCACTTAAAGCAGTAGTTTTACATAACAAGGTCCTGAAGAATGCATTTGAAAAATTGTTCTAATGATGCAGAAACATGTTGACCACCATCAAGTACGGTTATTATTTCAAACCCGCACTTGCACTTGCTTTTTAACCTTAGGGATTGGGAGATACTAATAAAATTAGTCTTTCTACCCGATTCACCTAATTTTATTAAAACCCCTCACTATTTCACTCTTATCACTATACACTGCTTTTTTCAGTAGACACCTTAAATTTTGAATAATTCATACTACCCACTTGTCACATCCATCGGTCACGGTAACATCAGACCGGCCGTTTTGTCTCCTGGGTAAGGAGAACCCAAATGATGAGAAAGAGGGCGGTACAGTGTGGCTTCTGATGGGAACAATTTTCTCCATATGCTCTTGAGCCTTGACTTGGCCTGCATAAACCAGCATGCACGGTGTTCTCACGGGTGTTATCTGCGTAGTATTGGTTTTGTGATCCATGTTGATTGACGTACTCTGTATGACTCCCAGGTACAATTTGTTGTTACAACTAAGTCAAAAACCAGCTAAACACTAGGCAAAAAGTTGGGTAACCATATAGTCAGATATCCACCTTCCTACACCCCCCCCCCAAACGAAAGGAGGTAAGGCTATATTTGACCAGGTAAGCCTATATTGCCTAAGTGGCCATATAAGGAAGTACCTGCACTAGCATGGTTACCCCCTGTCTCATGGTCCACTAAGCAATCCTTTACCCTAAGGGTATCATAGGGTCTCCACCATAGGGAATCTCTACCTGTGGTGTGTTTTGGCAAAGTAAAAGGCTGGTGTTGAGATGGAGTACTGAAGTGAGGCTCCTCTAAAGTAGGGCTCAGCTTCCTCCAATCACTTTCCACCATGTATGCCTTTCTTTCCATGACTGAGTTGCACTGTGCTCTCAGGGTCAACCTTTGGCTGCCTACAGCTGGAGGCTGGGTCCCTTTTGTTGGCTTACTGGAGGGACAGGTCAGGTTTGGGGCCACCAGGTCCCATGTTTGGCTGTGCCCAACAAAGTCCATCTGGGGGAGGTTCCTAATTAAGGGGAAGGAAGATCCTTCAGAAGTTTTTGGAATATTCACCTTGCTATGGCTGCTAGCTTTGGTGCCCCTAATCTGCTGATGGGGGTGTTCCTGTGGACCGGGGGCCCTTTGGGGTCCACTGGCCTCCCTGACCTCTACAGCCTATAAATGCCTATACATACAGCCCTGGGCTGACTGATGCAGGGTAGAGAGGGGCAGGGTACCTGCTCCAGACTGGGTCCCACCTTGGAAGGGTCCACTGACATCAAGGGCTCTGCCAGGCTAGGCCTGACTACCTATGGGGCAGTTCCTTCACATGGGGTAGGGTCAATTCCATGAGGAGGCTGACTCTCACCTAATGTCTGGTGGGAGGGAGACGTTTCTTCCTCCCCAATACTCTCTGTCTGAGTGGAGTGATCTATAGTTTCAGTCTTCACAACACTAAAATCTGTTTGAGTTTGGGCTGTGACCATCACATCCCTACCAACCTTTTCAGGAAGGAATTCTGTTTGTGTGTGGGCTGTGACCATCACAGACCTGCCAACCTTTTCAGGGAAGTCTGCTTGAGCTTGGGATGTGACTATCACAGCCCTTCCAACCTTTTCAGGGAGGAAATCTGCTTGAGCTGGGGCTGCGACCAACACAGCCCCACTAACCATTTCTGGAAGGCCTACCATTTTGGAATGGATTTCTTGTTCTACCTCAGCCCAGGCTGAGCTCTCTAGATCATTTCCCAGTAGACAATCTACAGGCAAGTTTGTAGACACTGCCACTCTCTTTGGGCCAGTGACACCTCCCCAGCTGAGATTGACTACTGCCATGGGATGATCTTTCTGTACTCCATCAATATTGAGTACCTGGTATATGAACCCAGGTAAAAGTTGTCCTGAGGGGACTAGTCTCTCAGTCACCATAGTGATGCTAGCCCCTGTGTCTCTATAGGCTTCAACTTTCTGACCATTGATGAGGGGCTCCTGTCTGTACTTGCCCAAAGTGCTGGGACAAGCAGAGAAGTTGGCAAACTCCATGCTATCCTCACAGACTAGAGTCTCTGTTTTAGGGGACCTGGTTAGGCCAGAGTCCACCTAAGTTTCCAAAGTATACCCAGCCACAGTTTTGGGGGTACTCCCACCACCTGGGGGATTACTACTAATAGTAACAGGAGGTCTTGGAGTGTTACTTGGAGGAATGTGTTCCTTATTGTTGGCCTTTGGGCAACTACTGTCAGTCGTCCAGTGGCCAGGCTGTTTACAGACATGGCACTAAGGTTTCTTGGGGTTAGAGGAAGTGTTTTGGGACCCACCCCCCATTGGAGTTTTGGGGCCCTGTAGAGGATTTGTCCTTAGATTTATTCCCACCTTTCTCTTGAGGCTTGGTAGAATCTTTCTTCTGGTCACCACCCTGATTTTTAGGCCTAATCCTGGTTCTGACCCATTTGTCTGCCTTCTTACCCAATTCTCGGGGAGAGGGCAGATCAGAGTCCACCAGGTTCTGGTGTAGAAGCTGGTTTTGACAATTACTAAGGACCTGCTCCCTCATAATCAAACTATACAATCCTGTATAGTCATGTACTTTGCTGCCCAGTAACCATCCCTTCAGAGCCTTAGTAGCACAATCTATAAAATCAGTCCAGTCCTGAGTCTGTGTCTTCTGGGTATCCCTGAACAACAACCTATATTGCTCAGTGGTTAAGCCAAACCCATCTATCAGAGCACTCTTCAGGGCTAGGTAGTTATTAGCATCCTCATCACTAACTGCGAGGAGCTTATCTCTGCCTTTATCAGAAAAGGAGAGCCGTAAGATTGCTGCTTACTGACTTTGGGGTACCTGCTGTACTTTGCAGGCCCTCTCCAAAGCAGTTATCCATTTGTGGATGTCATCCCCACTCTTGTAGGGAGGGACAATCTTACTTAGGTTCCTATGCTCATATGACCCTTCCCTATTCCTAGGGGTATTGCTGCCACCAGTGGGTGCTACCCCACTTAACTGTTGCTCTCTTGCGAAAGCCAGGGTCTCTTTGGCCAGGGCAAGTTCTTGCCTCTGGATCCTAAGCTTGACTTCTCTCATCCTTGCTTGATGCTCTAGTCTCTCAGGGGAAGTCATTCTCCTGAGGGCTTATGACCCTATTGAGGCACCAGAGTGGTGAGACTCCCTGAAAGGGGATCTCCTCCTTCTGTGTTCAGTGTTAAGCCTGCTTGGGGGTCTGTATGGGGCTATGTCCCCTCCAGCCCCATGTAGACTTAGGTTGGCCTGGCGAAGTACTCCTACTTGGACCAGGTCATCATCATCATCATCATCATCATCATCATCATCATCCCCCTGATTTTCATCAGGGAGATCTTCTGTTGATGGATGGCCCTCCCCTGTACCACCTGTACTACCTGGGTTAGCTGCTTTAATAGCATCAAACTCCTCTAGGATTTCTATCAGTTGCTTGAGGGTAGGGTTTGATCCTTGTTTTAACTTCCTAGTTGTGCACAAGTGCCTTAACTCATGGAAGGTAAAGGTATCATATCTGGAAGGTACCCTTAAAGGGTCTACCTCCACTGGGTAAGATCCATTAGGTTCTGCTCTCAGAGACATGATCTAGTGAGGTGCGGTGTGTGCACCTACCTACACCATGTGTACCTACTAAACCTCTCTTGGAGTTGTAGTCAGGGTGTGCTAGGCCCTTTGCTCTACAACAACTAAGTTCAGTAGAACTTAAGTATTTAAGACTTGATTTATATGTACCTCTATGTACCTTAATGTGATCTTTCAAATGATATTTCAAGATTATATGGTAAAACAATCAGCAAGCTCTTATCCCAACCGCTGCACACCAATGTGAGAAGTTGGCCTGATATGTGATGTCCACTATTCTAGTGGGCACCCTGTATCAGTCCATGCAACCCTTACGTTGATGGTTGTAAAGTCAACCTTATAGACCAGCTATCCTAGTGGTAGCATGGACAAAGCAGTCTTAGGCTAATACTTCAGAGAGCATGTGAAGCCAATTGTTTTACCAACTATAATCCCTTGAATACCAAATGAAAGGACAGCACACAAGGTATATATCAAATATATATGCATTTATTACTAACACAACGCCTCTGCACTCTTTATTAGGTCAGAGTTCGAGATACAGCACAAGTTACTCAATAAGCATACTATAAGTTGCACAAATACAATTCTGCTCTAGGGGCCTCACGAACAATATACTAAGTAAGTAGTATAAGAACCACTTCAGGAAAGGTGAGTAGGCCTAGGGCCTAGGAAATCGCTGGGGCTACGCTGAACAACCAAAGGTTAGGAAATAGCAGTCCCACAGGATGTGTGTGCAGTGTCTAAACACACACGCGGGTTACCATAGACTTTCAATGGGAACCTAAAAGTTACAAAGTAGTTGATTTCGGACACTTCCAGGTGGACTACGGGAAAATCCAGTTAAACTAGGACACTTGGATAGTTATTACCCACGGGAGCACCAGAGTACTCGAGTTACCTCACCCAGGGAAGCCGGGTGCATAGGTGTTCTTTCGTGTCGGGTTTCGTCGATCAATCCTATGGAGAGCTGCAAGAAAGTGCTGCAAGCAACCAGGAGGAAAGTGTCCGGATGGATCCAAGGGTGGATTGGAGCAGTGAAGAACCTGAAAGCAGAGGGGACAGAGTCTGGGTCACTAGCCAGTGACCAGGAAGGAACCAGGCGATGTCGAGATGCAATCAGGTGAGGAGATGAAGCTTGTCTCTGCAGCCACATGGACCAGGAGGCATTGACGACGACCAGGAGCTGGATACGGACTGTCCCACGAAGGATATAGCTGTTGGCGGTGTCGCTATACGGATTGGACCCAACAAGCCTTGGCAAAGGCAATCCACGCAGGAAGGGAAGATCGGCTTCTGTTCTGACCAACAAGGTCTGGGGAGCTTCCCCTTTACAGGAAAGCAGGAGCAAGCACGGAGCAACCAGGCAAGCGGTGTTGTTTCAAAAGGATGTCTTCAGGAGGGCCACTAGCGAACGGGCTAGCAACCGCGAAGACGCATCGAGGAGAAATCCAGGCGCAGGCCCCACGCGGCACTCGTGGAGTGTGGGGGACTGAGCTTCGGTGCACTTACTGCTCGGGGTTGGGACTTCTCAATCCCCAATGCACAACTTTGAGGATGCCTCAGAAGCAGCACAGGTAGCAAAAAGCAGATACTGCTGGAGGTCCGGTCCCACGTCTCTCGTGTCCGCCACAGGTCTCAGCTTTGCTGTGGATGTGGGTCGGAGTCAGAGAAATCTGGAAGTCCAGAGGCTGCATCGCTAAGTCTTCGGGTTCCGGCAGGAGCGTCAACAAAGCAAACCGGCAAGTTACTGTTGGTGCCTGTTTGCACAGGGTGGTCACTCCTTGACCACAAGGGAGATGTCTTCAGTCTTCCAGTTCGTTTCAGAGTTTCTTCCAGGATAATCTAATGTCTCTAGACACAGCTCCTAACTTTATACTAATCTAAGGGGCTGGATTACCTGCTAGATCCCTCCCATGGGTGGAACCTGAGAAGGGGGTGGTAACACCCCTTTCTCTTTTTTTTCAGTTTCGCACCAGAGCTGTGGCTGGAGTGCCCCAGCAACTGGTTTGAACCGGGCTATGCATGGAACATCTTGTGTGCCCCAGGCAGTGTCAGGAAACAGCAGTCTCCATTGAACCCACCCTGCCCCAATCCACTACAGGCTGTCTGGGGAGGTGCCAGCACCTCCCTTGACCGGAAACCAATTGTCCAGGCCTCCCCTGCCGGATTTTCGTCCAGCAGCAGGAGGTCAGACTCGTGACTGTGGCAGCAGCATCCATTTTGTGATGCTGAGGCTCTGTTTAACTTTAACGGGGTAAAGCAGTAACTACATGTCTCCTCCCTCTAGAATGGTGGAATGCTACCCTGCCGCCAGGACTGGAGGGGGGGGGGGGGGGGGGTAGTATTCCAAAGTGTTTGACACCTTACACAACATGTTTTGATAAAGCCAAACCAAAGTTAGCATTAACCACGAGGATTATAATGCACTTAAGAGTATATGGTATGGCTATATCATAGAACACCTATAAGGACATGGTTCCGAAAGCTGCAGACAGGCTCAGCTCATGCTAGAGCACAATTTCACATAAAACCAAGCACTCTGCCTTCAGGATTGTCAAGGCCTGCCATAGGAGTGACTTATAGGTATATATGTGTCTATATTTAAGGGTAGATATAGGAATACTATATCTAAGCAACGGGTGATTACACGACCTTGCCCAAGCTGAGTGATAAGCCTCTGGTGTCAGTCTGGATGGCCAGCCAGGGGTGGCATAATACATGCTGCAGCCCCTGGTAGGCCTTGGGTGCACCTATGCCCTGGGTACCTATGGTACACTATACAGGGGCTCACAAGGTGACCCAATACCCAATTGTATATGTATCTAAAGTACATGGAGTCCTTTTACAGAGAGAGCAGATAGCCTGGGGCCCTGAATAGCAGGATCCCAGGCCAACTAAGTCAAAAAACAGCTAAACACTAGGCAAAAAGTTGGGGTAACCATACAGTCAGATATCCACCTTCCTACAATGGCTACTTCCATCCGTTCATCAAATGTCACAACGATTTCTTGGAAAACCAGCCTAAGCCGTTAGGGACTTCCCCATACTGGAATATTGATTTCTCCAAGAACTCAGTTAGTTTTACAGTTAATATCTATTCCTCAGGGGTTCATTCATGACTTCCATATGCCGACTTTACGTCAAACATGGCATTCCTAAACACCTTCAAGGTATAAATATATCTTCACTTGCTATAGCAAAGCACGGTGGTTCGGAGCAGTTCAACAACCTACTTTTTCCGACGCAGCTCGCTACAGCAAGTGCCGAAGGAAGCCGACTCTCCAGCTGACGCACTGATCAGGAAGCTGCCCTCCTCTGCTGAGAAATCCAGCTCCAGTGTTTCTGACTCCCATTGCGGGGTGTTGGGAAATCGAGTCCCGAGACAGAGATACCAGACCTCCTTCATTCTAAGGTATGGAGCTGATTAGAACCCAGAGAAACCTGTGGTAGATTCTTGGCAAAAAACTCAACCTATGCTAAAGACCATACTTACTTCTTCCCTCGTACCAGACCTAGGTTAGGTACATTGGAATAGGCATATTTTAGAAGCGCCAGTTGAGTATTTTAGCCTGTGTTATTTATGTATGTATTTTTATTTGGCTTAGAAACCATACAATGCTATTACAGTATTATTTTATAATACTATTCTCGCTGTACGCATTATACTTTGCATTCTGTCTAACGATTGTAGCAGTTCACCTCTCTTGCATGAGAAAGAAGACTGTTCAATAAACCTTTTATTGCAAACTCCGTAAAAACAAAGCATGCACGATTGACTTAGTGAAATACTTATCTATTGTTTCCACGACTCTGAAGATAGTTATTCCAGTCCTAGGGAAACAAAGATGTCATTTTTATGCAGTTGTCAGAAACTAATCCCTTCTTGTGAATTCGAGAAAGTTTCTAGTGACCTCTGATCTGGCTGGCACTCACAATTAAGTTTAGTATATTCGGTAGAGACCTACTGACTTAAGTCCTACGTCATATCTATTGGATATATTATTCCAATGCGCAGTGCCAATTGGAAATATAGGAACTACACTACAGTATGCTTCTTTTATAGTTGTTTTCATGTTTGTATGAATGCTAGCCAGGTTATCATTGTAGTGCCCCAGGCCAATCTCGTTGAATTTTTCTCTGAAAAAACGAAGCCATGGAATCACCACGGCATTATCAAGGTTAATGCAATCCTTGATAATTTCCCTTGAGAACGTTAGGTCCTCTGACATCCAAATTTCTGCCCAGAGAACCAGTGGGGCGATGTTAATTCGGTCCTCTATAAAACCCAACCCTACCTCAGATTGGAAAAAGGCTGTGGGGGCACTTTTTGGGATCAACAACAGTCTTTTTATAAACTGATTTTCTAAAATGTGTAATTGAGTACTTTTATTGTGTCCCCACACTCTTGACAGACTGGCATTTCGATTTGTATAAAGTGATCAATTCTGCTAACGGCTTGTGGCCCAGCTTACAAGCGAAGCAGAATAGACCCTCTACTAACCGGCTAGTATGCTGTGCCCTTGCTCTGACGAGATGGTCCCAATTCAATTTATTGTTAAAAACATTCCCCAAATATGTAAAGTTGGACACCTTATCAATGGTCTGACCCTTTACAGTGAATGCTCTTGTTTTAGTTTGATTAGGGCCACACACCATGTTATAAGTTTTAATAAAATGTACTTTTAGGTCCAGCGCTGACATAAAATCAGTAAAACCGTTCAATGATTTTTGGAGGCTATTAGCTGTTAGGGCCATTAGGACTGTGTTGTCCGCATATGACAACAAAGGGACCGGATTACCTCCTATTCTGGGGTAGTCTAGTGCCTTCTCTATTAAGAATGCCTCTAGGCCATTTGTATACAGTAGAAAGAAAAATGGGGCCAAGATGCACCCTTGACGAACACCTTCTGTGGAGACGATGGGCTTGGTCTTCTCCCCCCCCAGGACTAAATCGTGTGGCTACTGTGGTGGATGCGTGCAACCTACACAGGAGGGTAATAAGAGCTTCCTCAATGCCCATTTTCTCCATCTGTGCCCACAGTTTCTCCCGGTTAACCGTATCAAAGGCACAGGATAAGTCAATGAAGGCCAGGTGGATAGACCTCTTCCTTGCCCTCGTGTACTTACCCATGATCAAAGACAAGTTAAGGCACTGTCTATTTGTCCCATCCCCCTCCTAAAGCCATATTGCGTTTGGGACATAAACCCAGAGGTATCTGCCCAGGTCTCGAGACGCTCGAGAATAACCCTCCCCAACACCTTTACGGTCGCTTCAATTAAAGAGAAGGGACTATAGCAAGCGGGATCGTTCTTATTACCCTTTTTATATACTGGTACAACTATGGCCTCCTTCGAGGATGATGGAATGGGACCAGTTATCGCTCCTCTAAAGACACTGGTCAGCAGGGGTGCCCAGAGTTGAGGATTGCTTTTAAACAGATCGAAAGGGACCCCATCAGGGCCTGGGGCTTTCAAGCAAATCCCCTTCGCCAGGGCATCCTCGACCTCAAACACTGTCAGGGAGGAGGTAAGTTGGTGGGCCAAGATTGAATCTGTTGGCACATCTTCACTTAGCTCCTGTGATGAAATACAGTTTGGGTTAAATATGTTTGAGTAATGGGATTTCCAAACTTCCCCCGGTATAATTGAATCCGTACCCTAGCCTCTTTCGAGAATAGGGGGTGATTTATGACCTCTCAAAAGCTCTTGGTGTCTTTGAGCGCGCTGGCTCTCTCAAGGTCTTCCCAGGCTAACCTTCTCAGTTCAACTTTCCTCTGGGTGATTATGTTTTTAAAAACCTGTCTTGCATTTTTAATTAGGATTTTATCACAAGGGATTACGTGCAGTGCCTTTTTGAGATCGTTTTGGGCCCTTGTACACTTGGCGTTAAACCATTTGTCTCCTGGACTTCCCATCTCCCTACTGCCTTTGTCAAGCTTTTGGATACATCCATGCAGATTAGTTGGAAGCTCTGTATAACCTTTTCTGGTGGGGAGTCATGGTGTAGGCATTTCAAGATGGAGCTTAAGTTTTCCTTGATGATACTCTCCTCAAATTGGATAGGATTTATTTTACTCCATTTCTATCTCACCCCTGGGTTGGAATTATACTGGATGGGGTGGCCATCACCTTTCACCTCTTGGACTATTACACATAGGGAGGCAGTGAGGGGGTTATGGTCGCTTGCGTTATTTGGCTCAACCTCATAGCTACCAACGAGAGAGACAAACTTTTTTGACATTAGCTTTAATTCAATTACACTCTCCCTTCCTCTCCGCACATAAGTGGGGTACTGTGTTGGGGGGGTACTGACCTGAGTGTCAACCAGGCACAGATTGTTTACAACAATAATGGCATTTAAGGCCTCGCCTTGCGGTGTGTGTTTAAAATGTGGCAGCGGTTGACCCTCTATGTCCAGCAGCCCACAGACTCGATTTGGGCTATGCAGACAAAAAGTGCAATTAAAATCCCCCACCCAAAAAATCACAGGGACTGCCACTTCCCCACTATTTTGTTAATTTCCACCTTAAGAGTGTCAATCTCTGAAGCCCACGCTTCGCGGGGTGGACATTGCTTGGTGTGCAGCTGCCCGTAAGACACGTAGGGAAGACATAGTGAAAGCTGCGGATCGGGTCCGAGAACAGGAAGAAAGATGCCACGCTGGAGGGGATGCGGAAGATGTGGGACAGTTGCTACTGACGCAGCAGTCATATGCTTCCTTGCTATTAGATGAGGCTAGACAGCTGTGGCTGGCGACTCAGAGTAGGATTTACCAATGGGGCGATAAGTCCAGCTCTATGCTATATAGGCTTTGCCAGAGCACTTTCCATGCACAGTCCCTACCGTGTCTTCGAGATGGGGCGGGGGCGCCCATGACGGCCCCAGCAGATCTAGCAGCCAGCTTTGCACGGTATTATGCGGCCCAATATGTCCCCCGGGAGTTCCTCCCGGCAGAAAATATCGACAAATTCCTTGCTGACCTCCCGCCGCGAGCGATCTCGGATGAAGGGCGTGCTCGTCTTGAACTCCCTTTGTCAGCGGAAGAGCTAGGCACAGCCCTCGGAGAACTAAATGTTGGGAAAGCCCCCGAACCCAATGGGTTCCCATGCAAATTTTTTAAGTTTCCACCTCCAACTAGGGACGTATTATAAAAGGGCACTGGAGGCAGCCAAAGAGTGTGGCCGACTCCCGAAGGACTGGGGACACGCCGAAATAGTGGTCTTCTGCAAACCGGGGAGGCCCTCTGAACAACACGAGTCCTATAGACCAATATCGTTATTGAATACCGAAGCGAAAATATTGGCGAAGGCACTGGCCAATCGCCTCCTCCCATATATTACTGATCTTGTCCATCCAGACCAGGCCGGGTTTATGCCCCACAGAGCAACAAGACAGAATATTAGGCGCGCACAGGTGGCAGTGGAGGCGGCCCGGGCAACGGGGATCCCAGCGGCACTTCTATTGGCCGACATAGACAGGGCCTTTGACTCAGTAAGTTGGGTCTACCTCCGCGCAATCCTGTCCCGCCTAAATCTCGGGCCCCACTTCCTATCGTACTTGCAGCTACTCTACACGGATCTGACGACATCGGTAAGAGTGGCTGGGGCAGTGTCTGATCCCTTCTCCATAGGTCGAGGCACCAGACAGGGATGCCCCCTATTGGCATATTTATTTGCCCTGGCTATGGAACCATTGGCGGCGTGGGTACGAGTGGATGCACAAATGAGAGGCATTGAGTGGGAGACGGGACCTTCCGATAGAATCTCACTCTATGCTGATGACGTCCTATTTTTCCTCACATATCTGAATAGATCTGGGCCGCGGGTCCTTGACATTATGCGAATATTCAGGTACGTTTTGGACCTCCGTTTGAACTTACGAAAGTCTGTACTGTGGGTGCTGGGAGAGTGCAGTGGCTTGGGGTCCTGGGCGGCGGCGTTGCAGGAAGCGACTGGAGGCCTTAAATACCTGGGTGTATTCCTGACAGACTTGCGTGGGGTCTCATGGACGTGCAACGTTGTACCTGTATGGGATCGTGTCCGATCAGACATGACTACATGGTCCTGCATGCCCCTGAACGTGTACGGCCGCTCGGCCATATTTAAGATGGTGGCCCTCCCGCGTCTATTATACCAACTGCAAAATCATCCATATCCTATTTCACCGCAGTGGTTCAAACAGGTGGATTCGGCGCTCAGCCAATTTCTTTGGGTCGGAGGAGCGGCGAGAGTAGCACTCCGCACATGTTTTCTCTCTACGTATTGTGGCGGCCTAGCAACGTCGGACATTCTGTCCTATTATCAAGCTTCTCACCTATTGATACTGAATGAGTGGTGGTATAGGGACCGGGGCGACCCGACCTATGCCCTGGAGAGGCACCTAATGGACCTTGACCCGCTACATACTATACTTTACTCAGCGACTAAGAGAAAGAGGCTCCCAGTGGTTACTCAAGTAGTGTTTCACATATGGCGCGGAGCACTACGCCGCATGGGGTGGTGGAACAGACTAACGAGGGAAACCCCATTGTGGCAGAATGGGCTATTGCCGGCGTTGGCGTCCCTGCAGAGGTTCCGTGGCTGGGACGCGATTGGTATATCAGCCTTAGGCCATGTTATGAAGGGCACAACCCTCAAGTCGTTCCAGGAGGTACGGGAGGAATACGACATGCCCCAAACCCAGTTCTTTAGATACTTGCAGTTCCGTCACGCTATTACACCCACCCTGGACGGCCTGAACTCATTGCCCAAATGTAGCCCATTGGAAGCTAAGGTGTTTATGGGGGAATTGGAAAGTAAAAAAATATCTACTATCTACCAAACGCTGGTTACACATTGCTCCTCTTCCCTAGACAACCTGCAGACTAAATAGGAGGGTGATGTAGGTGCGCTAGAGGAGGAAGACTGGAGAGAAGCGCTTGAGGTTCCAAGAGGAGCGGCCATTGCGGTACGCCTGCGATTCATTCAGTTCAAATATCTGCATAGAGCCTATTATACTAGGGAACGGCTGTGGAAGGCTGGCATGATTGCGTCTCCTGATTGCTTAAGTTGTGGTCGAAAGGTGGGTACTTTTATACATACGGTATGGTCGTGTGACGGGCTGAGGAGGTTTTGGTCGGGAGTGTGGGACTGCCTGTCTGAGGTGTTGGGCTGGGAGCTCCCCCGCTCGCCACAGTTGGGTCTTCTCCATGTCCTGGAACAAGTAGGGGAAAACATCTACAAAGACACTTGCTGCTTTTGGGCCTTACAGTGGCCAAGAGAGATGTGGCTCGAGCCTGGAAAGACCCCAGGGCTCCCTTAGTGGGAGTGTGGAAAAGGGGACTAGATTTTTATATGGGACTGGAGCGCCCGATCTTTGAGGCCAGGGGCTGTCCCCGGAAGCAATATAAGATTTGGAAGAGATGGGCGGACTATAGAGGACTGTGGCTGGAACCGCCTGTGCAAGATGAAGCTGCAGCAAGACAACTGGACATTGATCCCGGGTGATGAGAAGTACACACAGAATGATTCTTAACGAGCTTTTTGCTTATAGACTAACTAAACGCTGTGCAGGGGGCGGGGGGGTTCCGGAAAGGGGGAATGGGAGGGAGAGGGGAGGGGGGACATAGTAATGTTACCTTATTTTAAACTGTTGTTTGAATTGCCTAAATGTTATTATTACTCTAGTGCTCACAGCTTCTCCAGTGTCCGGGGTGCTGTGCTTGTCTTGCAATTTTTCAACAACACAATAAAATGTTGTTCTGAAAAAATAGAGTGTCAATAACGTCACAACTTTTTTGATAAAAAATGTTATAATACCAGTTGACCATCAGCTTGGCCTGAATCAGGTTGGAAATCAAGATGAGTCGGTCCAGGGGGATTCAATTACAACCTCTGCCTGAATAGCCCCATATTTGACTGAGATCATTGTCACCAGCCCACCTTTTGCCCTCCCCGCTGGTGATAGAATTGCGTGGACATTAAAATGAATGAATGAACAAATGACTACACATTTGTATAGCGCATGGCTACCCGGAGGCATCCCAGCGCTTCAAAGACCCATTCATTCCGGTGGTTTAGGAAAACAGAAAGGTTTTAAGCAGCTTCCTGAACCTAAGATGGTTCACTTCCAATCGAATGGTGTCTTGAAGCTTGTTCCAGAGCTTTGCTGCCTGTAGGGAAAAGCGCCTGACGCCCATGCGGGTTCTCTTTATCCTAGGAATCGCCAGTAAGTTCTTATTACTGGATCTTAGGGTTCGGGAGGTTTGGTAAGGGCAAAACATAGGTTGGATCAAGGCGGGACCAGCCTTGGTCATGGCTTTATGTACAATGGTCATGGCCTTGAACTCAATCCTCTGTTGAACTGGCAACCAATGAAGTTGGCGCAGCGCTGGTTTGGCCGAGGTCCTTCGCAGGATGTCTAATAACATCCGGGCCGCACAATTTTGTACGGTCTGTAAGATCTTGACTGTCCCCTGTTGGGCCCCTAGGTAAACCGCATTGGAGTAGTCAAGGCGTGATAGGATCAGGGCCTGTACTAAAATCCGCCTCGCCTCGAACGGAAGGAGCCTAAGGATTTTCCTGAGTAATCTAATCAAGGCGTAGCAGGTAGCTGCTACCTTCCAGGCTTGCACCAAGAAATTCAGAGCTGGATCCAACCAGACTCCCAAACTCTTAATCTGTTATTTTTGGAGGAGGAGGTTGGCTGAGGCTACCTGGCCACCATACCTCCACTGAGGAGGGAGCATTGTGTCCAAGCATCATGACCTCTGTTTTTGCTCCATTGAGTTTTAGGAAGGATTCATCCATCCACTCACGGACTCTGCTAAGACAAGAGGAGAGGTTGTCGTAGGTTGAGTCCTGCCCTGAGAGGGTGATGACTAGCTGGGTGTCATCAGCGTAGCTAACCAGTTGCACCCCCCAAGGAAGCACCACCTCAGCCAATGGCCTCATATAGATGTTAAATAAGGTGGGGCTGAGGGATGAGCCCTGGGGAACGCCACACTGGAGATACATCTGAGGGGAGGCCACATCATCCTCAAACACAGCAAAACTCCTATTGGAGAGGAAGGAGTGCAGCCACCTTAATGCGGTCCCAGTGACTCCTATATTGCTCAGTCTTTGAATCAGGATGGAATGATTGACAGTATCAAAGGCCGCTCTGAGGTCTAAAAGCAGTATGGCTGCACAGCTTCCCATGTCCACAATCTTTCTGGTTTCCTCCACCACAGCGATGAGGGCGGTTTCAGTGCCCTGTTTGCACCTGAACCCAGTTTGGGTAGGATGTAGGGAGTTATTATTTTCAAGGAAGGTGGCTAGCAGGGAGTTCACATGTTTTTCGTCAAGCTTACTAATAGTAGGCAACAGGGAGATAGGGCGATAATTTGCCCAATCTTCTGGGTTCAGGTTAGGTATTTTTAACAACGCCTTTACTCTCGCCTGTTTCCACGAGGATGGCACTAATCCGGCTGCCAGTGAGGAATTGATCACCTCCTGGATAACTGCGGCCACCGTATCTGAGACCATGTTAAGAATGGTGGGCGGCGCAGCGTCAGCCGGGGATCCTGATTTCAGGTTACCTAAGAAGGACTGAACCCTTGGGCAGTTGAGCGGAGTGAATTCCTGATAACATCACAGGGCGGAGGAAAGAATGGCCCTGTTGTAATCTGCTGGAATGATGAATATATATTTGCCACTTTCGAGGCAAAGAAGTTTGCTAGTTCCGTACAGCGGGACTGGGCAAGAGGAGGATCGCTAGTAGAACAGGGGGGAGTGACTAGGGATTTAAAAATGTTAAAGATTTCCCTAGGGGAGCTGGAGGCTGAGGTAATCTTATCCTGGAAGTAGATGGACTGAGTAGTTTTAATTTCATGCTTATAGCTACGCAGTGCCATTCTGTAGCTACCTTTGCTAGCTCCTGAATAATCTTTCCTCCATTTCCTCTCCTTCTGTTTGCATATCAGTTTAAGAGCTTTAAGTTCAGGGGTGTACCAAGCTTTTTTGTTCACCCCACTGCGATGGGAGAGTTCAGTTTTTGGGAGGGTGAGGTCCAATGATGACTCCAGCCATTGATTGTAGCGTGCATTGGCTTCTAGGGGATCAGTACTAATCTTGGGAATGGTTTCCTTAAGGTTGGAGATCCATTTCTCTGTTGATAGTTTGGACCAAATTCGGCTCACTTTCTTAGTTATGTTTGCTTTGCAGGTCCTATCTGTTCCTGGGGGGCCAAAGCGAAGAACAGGAGAGAATGGTGAGACCAGGGGACTCTCATAGAATTAACAAAATTCAGTGTGTCCAGGTTGGTGTAGCAGTGGTCAAGCATGTGTCCTGCTTTATGTGTGGGCCCTTTAATAATTTGCTTAGGATGGAGCACCTCCAATCCGGTCATCAGATTTTGACATGCCGGGGTATCTGGTTCATCTAAATGAATGTTGAAGTCCCCCAGAATGGTGAAATTGGGGGCATTACTGGAGAAATGTATTGCACTATTAGGAAGATCGTCTCAGAATTGACCATGCGTCCCTGGGGGCCGGTAAAGCAGTGGACCAGAGAACGTGCATGTCGGTGACAGTGTGATTGCAAACATCATACTCTCAGCACCTGAGATGAGGACCTTCGTAGTTCTGCATCCCAAGCTATTTTTGTACAGAATAGCGATATTCCCCCGCAACCGTCTACCCGGTCTTGTCTCAATATTACATAGTTAGGGGGCAGAGCTCGAACAATATCAGGCTCTGAACTGTCGTTGGTCCATGTTTCCGTCAGGAAGAGCACATCAAGGTCTTGTTCCTCCAGAAGCAAGGAAATCTCGGTCGCATGCTTAGGCAGTGATCGGCAGTTGAGCAATGCCAGTGAAAAAGGACGCAATTTAAGTGCTGCGCCCCTGGGGTTATCAGGGGTGAATTTATATTTACAGCCCGTACAGGGCCTCAGGTCCCTCATATAAGTGGCTAATATGACGCATTTTGAGCCCTCCCTCCCTCTTAGTTTTAGGAGTTGCTCCCTACTGTAACTTAGCTCAGGCCTTTCTTGCCCTCTAGGTGCAGGGGGACTGGCCCCTGGGCCCGACCTGGCCCGGACGGGCTTACCTTAGGCGCTCCTTTGGCGCGTTGAAGGTGCGTCCACTGAGCACGTCTGCTGCGCGGAGTCATACCCGTCTATTTAAATACTGGAGGCGAGTGCCTTGTGCCTCAGCAACTAGACTGCACCCTATCCTGGGAAAACCTCCCCAAGATGGCCGCGCTCCTTCAGCTTCGCCTCCTAAGATCGAGGCCCGACTCAGCGCCTACTCGGCTAAGTCGCGTGAGTGAAGATGAGTTTAAAAATGCCCCAATGCAACAATAACAATTCAAATACATTTTTAAAGGAGTTTTTAAAAACAGTGCTCAGAAATACAGAATTCACATACAATGCGCGCAATCTCCCAGCTTTCCGCCTCAGGAGAATGAACGGGTCAAAGAACAATAACCATCCAACACAACATCTTCCTTGTTCCATGTTTACTGGATACAAATAATGTTGAAGACCTTGACATACTCTAGCCAAACCTCATCTGATAATTTTGGGCGGATACCTGCAATATTCCAGGAGATGATTCTAAAAGGACGGAAATTATGGTTCCTACTCCCTGTGTCGACCCTGTTGATAGTATTGGTAAACCTAGCAGGCGTGGTGACCAAGTCAGACCCCACCCCTCGTGTGGGCGGTAAAATAGGTAGGTAAATGTCGGTCTCAGTTTCATTTATAATAATGTGGTTATTGATTGTGCTCTGAAAAGAAGAACCCAGGGAATTATCGACCATGTTATACCCTGATATGCTAACAGTGGTATTAAGGTCTTTCCCAGGTTGACCACTTATTTTTTCCGACTAATCCAATCTACTCGGATGGACAGGTAGTCAATCTACATCTGTTAAATCAGAAAGTGACTCAAAGCTATTAAAATCATTCTTGCCTTGAAATTATGTAGTATCTTGCCGAGAAGTTCATGCATTCTTTGTTGTGTGCATCAGCGAAAAGGTCTGAGGATGGCCCCAATCATCAATTATGCCTTGCAGGATTTTGCTGTTTAGAATCCAATTGTGATTTTCTTGCATTACACAACTCAGTGCATCTGGCTGCATGTTATGAACGCCTGCTAAATGTATTGCTGCAATTGTTAGGTTCTTTGCTGGTAACCATTTCCAAATGGTTTGAGCTTCCAGCGGCAACTGTCTTGAAAGGGTTGCCCCTTTTTTTTCAGATAATACATTGTGGTTGTATGGTCCATCTGAACAAGGATCACATTTGTTTTGATTGAAGGAATAAATGATTTTAGAGCTCGATGGACAGCTCTTAACTACAACAGATTTATGTGATAAGACTTCTCTATATTCAACAATGTCCCTTGTGCTTGTAAGTGGTTCATATGAGCACCCCATCCAAAGAAAGAAGCATCTGTCACCACAGTTTGTGTACATATTGCTTTTTGAAAAATAATTCCTTTTAGAAGGTTGACTGCTTTGCATCACCATGGGAACGCTTGAATAACTTGTGGGGTTAACGCTGTCTTGTTTTCCCAACTTCTTGATTTTTAGTTCCACTGATCCTTCAGGCATTGCCATAACTGTCTCATGGAGTCTGGCATTCTGTGTCAGAAAGATGCACAAAGCCACCAAACCCAGCAATGATTTCTGAAAGTTGATATTCAAATCTGGTTTCCTTAAGATGTTTACTTTAATTTGAACATGTTTCTTTGATATATCTGGAGATGATGCCTTTATCAACCAATTGTCTAGATATGAGTTTTTTGTTGTTGTTTTTTTTTAAGTTCAACATCAATCTTTATTATCAGAAGGTTGCACAGATAAACACAGCCAATGGCCTACAACCCTGGGCCGGCCGCGATCAGGAGAAAGACAGGATTGTTCACTACACAGCCTTTTAGCCGGCAACCCGGGAGTCCGGCGGCAAATCTTGCTACAGTAATATGGCTTCATGTCTTGCGAGATATACACAATTGTGCACGACGTGCGTGAGAACTTCATTTTTTGGGTTTTGATGAAACTCTACATAACAGTAACCCTAAACAAAAACAAAACCAGGACAATACTGCACTCTGTCGCCACCTGTGTGCTACATAACATTGATTACTTTGTAGGTAGGTCTAATTCATCCTATTGTGCGTAGAGTCAGCAGTTTTTGTGTAGGTACCATCTACCATGCCCCAACAACACCACGTTATACAGCTGCCTCATCCACCTCAATGTTAAGTAAATAGTCTGTGAGATAGCACCAGAAGTCTTTGGGACGCGATCTACTGGGCAATTCTTCTTCATACGTGAGCAACTTATCCCTGCAGTAGGTCATATCATTGAGCCAGGCTTTGATGTTCGGCACGGTGGTTCCCTCCCAAAACTTGGAGACCTGTCTCTTAGCTAATAACAGAGCTATGGCACAGAACTTCAGTTTCCCTGCTTTCACATTTGGTAATAGACCCAGCAGGCATATTTTTGTGGTACACCCTATATCAACTTCCACCATCTTACCAAGCATATTTGTGACTGTCTCCCAATATGTATGTATCCTTGGGCAATGCCAAGCTAGATGTACAAAATCCGCCTCACCATATCCACAGCGTTTACACCTGGCATCCTCACGTAACCCACATTTATACAGTTTTAGTGGCGTGTGGTATGTTTTATGTAGATACTTGAGATGTGTGATACGGAGGTTACCATTCGGGGTGAGCAGTTTAAGGAGTGTGCAGGCCGTGGACCATTCCTTATCTGTTAGTGGCTCCGGTAAGGAAGCATTCCATCTCTGCATCGCTTTATCTGAAGTGTATGGTATTTCACTTTGGGCTACTGTGTACATTCTAGATACCAGATGAGAAACATTGGATGACTCGATAATCAGCTGTAGAGTTTGCAGGGTCGGTGGTTCCGCTGGGTAGGTTGTGTATAGTTCCCTGAGTGCCCGCTGTAGTCTATAGTATGTGAATTTGAAAAGAGGTGTGGGATTGCTGATGTAAGTTAGGTCTTCTACCGTGCAGAAGGTGCCATCGTGATACAGATCACCGAACGTGTCTATGCCCATTTGTTTCAGTATGGTCATACCCACCTGTTCGGTCGTCACTGAAAGAGCAGGGTGGTGTTGTAATGGCAGCGCTGGGGCATATAGTGGCAATTTTTGAGCCATCCTCCCTAGTGCCTTCCATACTCGGGCAGTAGTATCTATCGTGTTAATGTCCCTTGCGTGTAGTGGTGGTCTTTCGTGTGTTACTATCGCAGTTAGCGGTTTTGGTTGTGCATCCCCCTCCTCAACAGCTATGTGCGTAAGGTAAGGGGTGGGGTGATACCAATGCGCTGCATATTGGGCCTGTGCACACAAGTAGTAGAGTCTAAAATCTGGCACACAGAAGCCGCCCCTCTTGTAGGGTAGCGTGAGTGTTCGCAGTTCGATACGTGCCTGTTTGCCCGCCCATATCAGTTTCAGTACCATTGAGGTTATATTCTTAAAGACAGCCCTGGGTGGTGTGATTGGTATGTTATTAAATAAATAGAGTAGTTTGGGCAGGATATTCATCTTGACTATGGCTATTCTATCCGCCAGAGATAGCGGTATTTGTATCCACCTATCTACTTTTCTTCCAAGTTCTGTAAGCACCCTGCCATAATTGGTCCTTATCACTTCCTCTGGATCTCGACTATACCAGATTCCCAAATATCTTGTAGGGTCAGTTTGTCAATCTAAAGGAAACTCAGGGTCGAAGGGGACAGTGGAGTCAGTGAGTGGAATGATTATGGATTTCTCCCAGTTAATTTGTAGCCCAGAGTGTCGACCAAATCTTACATATTCCCGCAACAATGGGCTAAGATTTCGTTCAGGATCTCGCACATATAGGAGCATATCGTCAGCATATAACGAAATATGCAAAGGTCTCCCAGGGAAGTGTAGGGTCGAGTGGTTATGAGTCTGTCTGATAATGCAGGCAAGGGGTTCCAGGACTAGAGCAAAGATCAGTGGTGATAGTGGGCACCCCTGTCTTGTTCCCCTGGCTATGGGGAAAGGCTCGGAAATGTACCCATTCACCCTCACTCTCGCCTGTGGGTTCGTGTACAGCAGTGTTACCCAGGTGATGAACCTCGACGGGAATCCCATCCGCTGCAGAATCGCTAGAATATAAGACCATTCGATGGAGTCGAATGCTTTGGCAGCGTCAAGCATCACCGCCACCGCTTTAGTCTGTGGAGTTAGATAGTGGGACAGTGCAAATAATGTTCTAGTGTTATGGGATGTGTCTCTCGTTGGGATGAACCCAGCTTGGTCCGGTAGGACCAGATTCGTCATCAAGGGTTGCAGGCGGTCCGCCAACAATTTGGCCAGGATCTTTGAGTCTACATTTAAAATAGATAGTGGACGATATGAATCACAGTCATCAGGTGTTTTACCCGGATTTAGAAGGGTGATAATTACTGCCTCCCGTAGTGACGGGGGCAATGTCGCCTGGTCAAAGGAGGCACCGTACATTGCGACCATATGGGGGGCGAGCAGGTCCACAAATTTCTTATAGAATTCGCAGGTACACCCGTCAGGCCCAGGTGCCTTACCATTGGGGAGTGCGAGGATTATGGCGGTCACCTCTTCAACAGTTATGGGTTGTGCTAAATATTCTCTTTGACCATCCGATAACCATGCAATGGTTATATCCTGTAGATAACGCAGCGTTTCCTGAGTTGGTGCTGGTTGTTGTGAGGTGTAAAGGTCTGAGTAGGTATGAACAAAACTACGAAGTATGTCTGCAGCTTGTGTATGCAATTGACCGTTTTTGTCACGAATCTGAGTAAGTGTCTGCGCCCCTCTTTCTCCACAAATTTTCCTCGCTAGAACTCTGCCAGGCCGCCCCCCTTCTCCAAATTGTCTAGCCTGCGGACGTTTGGTGATGTATTTCAGTTCATCGTCTGCAAACTGTTGGTGCTCAGTAAGTGTCTGTTTAATCTCGCCTAGCAGATCCGCTCTACCCGTGCGTGCATGTTCCTGCTCCATTGTCGCCAATTTGTGTTCAAGTATAGTAATCTGCGCTCTAATATCTTTTAGTATCCCAGTGGAGGTGCTGATACACACCCCCCGAAGTGTCGCCTTGAATGGTTCCCATAGGACACATGGGTCTTCAACTGAACCTTCATTTAAGTGGGAGTAGTCTTTAATGGCAGCCGTCACAGCAGTGACATATGTTGGGTCTAGTAACGCACGTGCATTAAAACGCCAACTGAAAGGTGGAGGTGTATAGTGAGGAATCTGTAGCGAGAGCACCACGGGGTTGTGGTCAGACAGTGTGCGGGGAAGTGTGGCTATCTTCGTGGCCCATAGTAGCACATTATCTGTTCCTAACCAAAAATCAATCTTGGACCAACTCCCGCGCGCCATGTTGACGTGTGTTTCACCTGGTCTAGTTGGATTGCACACCCTCCAGATGTTCCTGAGTGCCCTGTCTTCCATAATGTCCCACAATTTCTCCTTGGCTTTCTTATGAGGCTCAGTGGAAGTCGCTGAGCGATCCTCCGCGGTTCGCAAGGTGACATTGAAATCGCCCCCCCCAGACCATAGTAGTGTCACCGAAGTCTAGTAATTGATCCCAGAGTTCCTGGAAGAACTCTGGGGAGTCAGTGTTTGGGCCGTACACATTCACTATCGTTATCATTTGCCCCCTTAACTTCCCTGATACAATCACATATCTGCCATTTCTATCCACAATTGTGCGTTCAATTCTGAAGTCAGTGCCTTTCTTGGCCAATATCATTACCCCTCTAGAGTACGAGGAATACGCCGCCGAAGTGCATGTCTCCGCCCAGCGTGTTCCAATAGGTCTACGCAAGGTGGCATCTAAATGGGTCTCTTGTAGTGGCGCTATGTCAATATGATGTCTGTCTAGACATGCAAAAATCTGGCGCACCTTCTTGGGATTTGTGAGGCCTCGTACATTCCATGTTAGGAGATTCAAAGTATTACTATTCACAACGTCTGTTTGCATATCTTCCTATACAAGCCAACATGTATTGATCCACCCACTCCTAGCACAGTACAACATAACAATTGAGCATTTGATTTCAACCTAGTAATACACATCCATAAGCGGCTTCCAGCAGTGCATCTCAATCGTCCCGGTTGTTTGAAACTCAACAAGCCCCAACTGGCCCATGTCCCTCCCACTCCAGCAACTCAAATCTGCAGAAGCCATTGTACCCTTAAAACAACGAATATCAACATAACTGGTCGGGGACCGCCCTAGTAGAGGTCCGCCGAGGACGCATCACGCCGTCCTAACTAAAGGACGTGGGCAGATCTAACATACATAAACAGATCACAGCTGGATAGCAAGTAAATGAACATATTGAAGCGTATCAGCCACTTATGGTGCCTGGGGAAGTTCTACACACCATCAAATGAGACATTCAGAGCGCCAAAGGCGGTAGTAAAAATGGCAGTTATAAGACTGTGAATTAGCTCATATATCTTTGCATTACTGAGGAAATATACATTTTATGGTCAAGAAATGTTCCCTAACGTGTACCCCACCGTCTCCATGTACGAGCTTAAAGTGCATGTAACTTCCCTCCTGTGCCAGCTATGAAGACGCAAATACATTGCGTCCAACGTTAACATGTCCTCTTTCAGATCCGCCCTGAATGGGTTGAATATTCCATTCCTAAGTATGCCTTGCCAACGTCTTTATGTGATGTACTTTACACGTTTTTCAGCTCTGGCGAAGTAGGCCCTGAATTCTGCCATCAAGCCTTTTCCTGCCTTCTGACTCTGAATGCCTCAGCCTGGGCCTGCCTCTGTACCCGTGACCTCTACCTTACTCCCTGCGCGGCTAACGGCGCTTAGCTCAGCCTGTTGCCTGCCAAAACTGTATTCAACCTTCGAATTATCTGCTCCGCTCCTCAAAAATACATTCCTGCCTACTAGTTCAAGTAAACATCCTTCCAGCTGCAGAGCAAAGGGCCCGGCCTCACTGTCTCCGTGCAAGTAATTCATAGCTCCTGTTACCATGGTAGGCCCATGCCCCTCGCATCTCATGCAGACACGTAGATGCTTATACACGCACTCACAGTCAGTATAGAATAGCCTCTGCCCAAGAGACCTTTCCCTCTAGATAATATGGTTCCCAAACATCAGATATCAGATATGATATAGGAACGAGTTGATCTGACATGCCAGACTTCTGTCTCTTTCCTCTAGTGTAAATGTCAAGTCCCCTGCACCCTCCAGCTTCATGTCAATCACACGTCATGCAGCTGCGCGCGCATCCAGATCTCAGATTTCTGCTGACATTGCAAGATTCTGCTATGTACCCACCCACTTGTGACACTTTCATGTGACGTTTTCTAGCACACACCTCTATGTTCACGCCTAGTTCACGCCTTCTGATTACGTATTGCTAACACGTGTGTGCTCTTATCTTGTTTCTCTCAGCTGTTACGCCTATTGTATTGGTTTCCATTATATGATTTGAGTATAAAAGTTATGTATTATCAATAAAGCATTGCTCTATCCCTTCCTGAACCCCAGTGGTGTCAGGAACCCGATATCCGGTTCAAGAACCATTCCTTTTTAAGGAATAAAACCCCTAAGAACTCTAACACCACGGACTCTGCGTCTTTCTTTCCGATTGAGTTATTTTATTATTAGTACTTACCTGCATAGAAATTAGGACGGTAATTAAATATTTACCACATTATTTTGGCGCCCGAACAGGGACCCCTCCCCCACCTCACGCGCCGGTTGGTGCGTTGCAACCTTTGCCCCTTACCATAAGTCAAGACGGACAATTACGCGTACCTGCAGGATTTCCTGTATCTCCCTCAGGCCTACGGAGGTGACGGAGACTGCGATCAGCACCCAGACGAGGCGGTGAGGAGTGCGGAGGATCCCGACCAGAGCCTAGCCGAAAGAAGCAAGGTCCGAGCTGTCAAGAGGCCCACCAGTTCCGAAGTATTCACGTATCGAGTCGAGTCCAGTCCGGTCCAGTCCAGTCGAGTTTTCCGAGACCAGTTCCGAAGTATTCACGTATCGAGTCGAGTCCAGTCCGGTCCAGTCCAGTCGAGTTTTCCGAGGCCTTCTGTTCCGTGCTTCCGGTGAGTACCATTGCTGGGGACGCATCTAGACGGGTGCATTATTATGTATCCGGTAAAGACGGGTTTGGGTACACAAACACGGTCTGCACTGTTTTAGACAGTGTATCTGTACTGTTTAGCAGTACATCAGGCATTCATGTTCTTGCACTGATCTCAACAGTGTATCTGTACTGTTTAGCAGTACATCTAGTATCAAGGGTAGTCATATGTGTTCAAAATGTTTTCATGTGATTAATGTCGTGGTATGAGTGATTGTTTGATGTACATTACTGTGTTTTTGTGTAACTAGCTGTGTTCAGAGTAAGTAACAAGTATCGAGTATCCAGTACTAAGTAACAAGATGCCGTTTTTCAATAAATTAAGACAGATAGGAACTAGGAAAGGGATACTAGAGGAAGAAATTCCTATCCCACCTAGGGACACTACTGGAAATTTTATGTACCATAAGCATGGCTTAGATGCCATACTGTACCTAGATTTATGGGCCGATTATACCAAGCACCTAGAAGAGAGACACAGGTGGCCCGTTACAGGAACGTGGGATGCCGAGTGCATCTTGAGAGTAGAAGAAGCGCTATGGAAAAAGAAAGCCAGACAATCTCAGAAAGATGCCATAGAATTGTGGCGTAAAGAATCACATAAACGTGCTGAAAAAGCACTCCGAAAAGAAGATAAACATAGAGAAGAGTCGGATGAAGTCCGAGAAAACGAATTAGTTAATGAAGGGATCCGAGTAAAAGCAGAACAAGTAGACCGCATGCGAAACACTCTTGCAAATGGCATGTACTTCGTGGCCGAGGGTTTGCCTAAAGCCACTTCAGAAATACCGAAAGATCTGCCGCCACCATTGGTTCCAACTAAAGTAAGTCACAGGACCACCAAAGACATATTCCTTGCTTCCTATCTAGACGATGTAGCTCCCGCTTACACCAATCCACGTGCCAACGTACCGCCTACTGACGGTGACGGAGGTGGCAACCTGCTCCAAGACAATGTCCAGCCATTACCGCAACAAAGTTCACCCGTTCGACAGCCTGCTCCACCTGCTCCTCCACCTCCACCACTTCCCACATCTAAGATTAATATACTAAATCTGTTTGCGCCTGATCCTAGTAAGAGACAAGTTCAGGTACAGATACCGACTCCACAGACACACAATGCTCAAGCCTCCGTCTCAGGAGGTGCGACAGGAGGTCTCCAGACTCCACCATCAACACACAGATTGAACCTTAGGGACATAATGAAGCAACGTACACCACAAACACAACGTTTCGACATGCTTAAAGATCCCCTTCCAATTTGCAGATATGATCCAGTACCCGGTAAAGACGATAGAATGTTGTTAGCATCACTACGCTTACGAAAAGTTGCAGATTACCTAGTGTTATTTCCAGGAATGACTGAACACCTAGATAGAATATATCATTTTGTCCAGACTGGGGAAAATCCTGAAAGTATTAAAGAGGCCCTGGCTCACCAGAAAGTTGACACTCAATGTTGTATATTACGTTTCTTCATAAATTGCTTAATAAGAGAACGAGACAGGCCTGGAGTAGACCAGGAAGAGATGGAAGCACTAAACAGGTGGGGTCAAAATATAGCCGAAGGAAAACATGATAAACTGAATTGTATAGCAAGCATGTACAAGAAAATCAGAAAAGCAGTAATAGAAATACACGAAAAAGAACAAGAAAAAGAAAAAGAAAGTGACAGGAATGACTCCTCCGAGGAGGACGGACCTGAAGAACCTGACACGGCTAAAGAAATGATAGCGTATGTGGGTAAGGGAAATTACCTTAAGAAAGGCATTCGCCCAGAAAGCAAGAGAGTTTTTCTCTCTGGCATATCAAAACCGAGTTCTCCTGAATATCTGTTTCAAGGTACCGATAAAATTCTTCAAGAACAAATGGGGTACCATGTACTCAATTCTATGGATGAACAAGAACTAGCCCGGTCAGCAGTACTATGGGCTGACAATTCTAGCATATACAATGATGATACAGTAGCACAGACATTTCTGAACCTTTCCCCAGACGAGCAGAAACTAGCTGGTGTGTACATGATTCAGCATCTCATCACGTTATACAGACAACAACATTCTGATCCAGGTCCCTTACCTGATACATTAGAAGCACTACTTATGAATAGATGGAGAGGCCTAAGTACCAAGTTAATTCAAATAATTCTAGAACAACGGCGCAGATATAACGCTTTCCTAGGCCCACAATATGTTTCAGCTCCGTCCCCAGAAAGAAAAATGTTTCATTTTGACAGGCAGAATCCTTTACGAGAAGTACACCCAGTTATGAATGCCGAAAATACCTTGGAACGTGTGTTTGTGTACACACCTTTAACAAAGTTGGAATTGTTAGAAATGAAGAAACTAGTACCCTGTCATGATAAAGACCCTGCAGGTTAACACCGAGAACTTAAGGACATGTTACTCATGGGAGATTACACGTATACGGATATTATGAAATTGTTAAAAGTACTGCTGCCCACCGGCATTTACGAGAAACTGAAGGAAAAAGAATGGGAGGTGGGAGATAAAAAGATTATTTGGACTGAAATAGAAGACGAGGAAAAAGCTCGTACCCCAGGGCTAGGCCTTGGGGACAAAGCTAAAGCATTACCAGGTTTAATAGTACAGGTTTTGCCAAGATTATTGACAACTAAAAAGGAAGACTGGGACGCAATCTCAGCCTGTAAACAGAAACACGATGAAGATACTAGTGACTTCTATTCAAGATTCGAGAAATGTTTCATTATTAATAGTGGCCTGAAACCAGGTAGCGAGTCATACCCACATCTCTTCGTAACAAAACTAGTAGAGAATTCCCTGACACAAGTTAAGAACCGTGTATATAAAGTTGAAAGTACATGGCAAGCAAATACGCCATCCCAGATGTTACAAATGTTACAATATCACCAGAACAGAATTAGAGAAGAACAGGATCACGAACAGAGACGTATGAAAGACACGAAAATGAAAATGTTAGTGGCCCAGTCGGTTCCAGCCGACGGTCAGAGAAAGGGTGCGACCCAGACAGGTAATTCAGCAGCTCCCGTTAAAGGGACATGCAACTATTGCAAACAGCCAGGTCACTACGTACATGAATGTCCAGTCCTGAAACACAATATATCAACAGGTAAAACTAAAGAAAGACCGCGTCAGCCTAGACAAGACCAGGTTCAGCAACAGACTCCACAGAATACACAGCCTATGCATGCTCCACCACATACAGTACAGACCACAGCGGTATCACAGCCACAGCCACAGCCCATTGCCGCGACGCAGCAAGTTTCACGGCAGATGTGCCAGTATGCCCAATCTGATTACCCCGATTATCAGCGATACACATGAAACAGCCTAGAGAGGGAGGTTGGCTTGCCTCTTATTGAGATTCCTGTAGATCAAGAGGGTCCTTATGTACACAGTCAAGTATTGGGAAAAGATAGAAAGTTTTTAATTGACACAGGGGCAAGCCGCACAACAATCAGCCATAATGAAGTCCCAGGGGCACCCCTCTCAGGCTCACAGAATGTTTCCCTTGGTTTTTCAGGACAGCCTATTGTAAATGAAGTATCGAAACCAGTCCCCCTAGCAGTAGGTCCATTATCACGCGTTACAGACTTGTTACTCACGAAATCATGTCCAGAAAACTTGCTAGGTATCAAAACGCTGAAGGCTCTAGGAGCAGTGATATGTTGTTCTCCGGAAGGAGTTAGACTTTTTCTGCGTGACTTTAAGGGTCACTATGCATTACGAGAGTTTGATGTCAGATTGAAAAATGTACCGAAACACCTGTGGGCACAAGGCCCAACCGATGTAGGTTGTATGCACATCACACCATACCGTGTTACACTCAAACCAGGAGTTGTTTTACCACGAATCAGACAATACAAGTTACCACCCGATGCTGTAGTGGTTTTACTGGAAATCATTGAAGAGCTCATTGCCCAAGGAGTGGTCGTAGAAACCGACTCCAATATCTGTAATTCCCCTATCATTCCGATTCTTAAACGTACTGATCCACATGCACCGCCAGTATATCGGCTCGTGATTGATTTAAGAGAACTGAATAAATGCATTGTTCCACAGTATCCTGTGGTTCCCGACATCTCATCCTTATTGACTGCTATTGATTCAGAAGCGACGTTCTTTACTGTAATTGATCTCAAGAACGCCTTCTTCAGTGTACCCATTGATCCAGAGAGCCAATATCTCTTCGGATTCAGTTTAAATGGCCGAAGTTTCAAATTTTCACGCGCACCTCAAGGATTCACAGAAAGCCCCAGCATCTATAGCCAAGCACTGAAAAGACAACTTGACTGTATCCGAATGCCAGTTAACACTGCCCTACTACAGTACGTCGATGATCTGCTGATCACCACACGAAGTGAACCCGAATGCGAACAAGCATCACTAACAGTTCTACATTTTCTGGCTGACAAGGGACACAAGGTGTCTCCTTCGAAGCTACAATTCTGTGTTCAGCAAGTTGTGTACCTGGGTCACTTGCTGTCCAAAGTGGGGAGACAGCTCACTCCTGACCGCATCCAGTTAATTGTAAACATGCCACAACCCCAGACACAAAAGGAAGTGCGGGCCTTTATAGGCCTCACCTCGTACTGCAGACAATGGATTCCTCAGTATGCATTTCTAGCTAAACCACTCATTCAGTTGACAACACAGGAGGCAGCGACTTCGACTGCCCTCCCTTGAACTCAGGAACATACACAGGCTTTTGAGGAATTAAAGAAAGCTTTATGTCAAGCACCAGTTTTAGCGACACCATGTTACAGCAAACCTTTTACACTTTTTGTTACAGAACGTGATGGTACAGCGTTGTCTGTCCTCACACAAGATCAAGCAGGTTCACATAAGCCTTGTGCTTATTTTTCAAGTACATTGGATTCAGTGGCCCAGGCTCTGCCTGCATGCTTAAAATCAGTTGCAGCAACAGCCCTAGCAATCAGACAAAGCGACTCAATAGTATTAGGACATCCATTGACGGTACAAGTTCCACATTCTATAGAGGTCCTTCTAAACCGAACACAGACTCAACACCTGACTATAGCACGACTGACAGGTTATGAATTAACGTTATTCCAGCCACATATAGAAATCAGACGCTGTAACATTCTAAATCCTGCAACATTGCTACCTTTGATTATGACAGATTCAGCCCCGCATGATTGTATAGAGATCATTAATGCAGTAACAAAGCCCCGACGAGACTTAACAGATGTTCCACTGACAAATCCAGACCTGACACTTTACGTGGACGGTTCATGTATGAGAACAAACACAGGAGAATTAGTAGCCGCGTATGCAGTAACCACTGAAACTGAAGTCAAAGAAACACATCGTATAGATACACTGTCCGCTCAAGCAGCAGAGCTTATTGCTCTGACCCGAGCCCGTATACTAGCCAAGAACAGAAATGTTAACATATACACCGATTCACGTTATGCTTTCGGAGTCGTACACGACTTCGGAGTGTTATGGCAAGAACGAGGTTTCCTGACCTCTCACGGTGCCAAGATCCAACATGGTCCCCTTATTCAAGCACTGTTAGAAGCAATACATCTGCCTTCAGGCATATCCATCATGAAGTGTAAAGCACATACTAAAGTTACAGACTCTATTTCCCAGGGTAACGACCTGGCAGACCAAACAGCAAAACATACAGCATTGACTCACGCCCAGACAACTGATGTAACAAAGATCATAGTGCCGATACATTGTATGACAGTTAGGGATCCCACACTAGATGTAATCGATATTCAGACACATGCTACTCCAGATGAAATAAAGAAATGGACTGAACTAGGAGGGATCCAGACAGATCAGGGATGGATGACGAAGGGAAAATCTACATGGTTTCTCCCCGACTCTATGGTTCAAGTCATAATAAATACAGCACATAGTCCAGCACACCTAGGAGAAAAAGCTATGTTAGACAGTTTACAGAATCTCTGGTACAACAAACATTTACGAGCAGCAGCAAAACAGAAAGTGCGTACTTGCATGATCTGTTGTCAGTTCAATCCAGGTAAAAGTGTCCCTGTAGAGCAAGGTGGATTTCATCCTCCCGATCACCCTTTTGAAGTCCTCCAGATGGATTATATCCAGATGGAACGTTGTCGAGGATTCAAGTACGTCCTTGTAGTTGTTTGTGCACTTTCCCGTTGGACCGAAGCATATCCAGTCCCAGATTACACTGCCCCGACCACTGCCAAGCAGCTGGTTCGAGAATTCTTCCCACGGTACGGCTTGCCTCGTATCGTGTACTCAGATAACGGACAGCCATTCTCATCGGAGCTCATGAAGCAGGTTTCACTTCTGCTAGGATACCAGTGGAAATTCCATTGCGTCCGACATCCCGAGGCAGCTGGCCTTGTAGAAAGGCACAATCAGACACTGAAAACACGTCTTGCTAAAATATGTAAAGAGAAAGGGGTCGACTGGGTAGTCGCCCTGCCAGTTGCACTATTCTACATGAGAATGGTCCCACATTCGAGATCAGGACTATCCCCGTATGAGGTGGTCTTTGGCCGACCGCCAAATATGTGGGGGACGCCCATGCCTAAGAAAATAACCGATGTTGACTGTAATATGCTGACAGATTACCTTGCCTCCTTGATGTCTGCACTCCAATCATGTCGTTCACAGGTTGCCGCAGCCTTTCCCGACAACACTGATGTGAAGCCACACGATGTCCGTCCTGGAGATACTGTCCTGATACGAAATTTCGATAGGAGGAGTCCGCTGGAGCCCCGTTGGAAGGAGCCGAGGCTCGTCCTTCTGACCACGAGGACTGCAATCAAGGTTGAGGGCCGAAAAGGGTGGATTCATACGAGTCATATTAAAAAGTGTAATGAACTGTTGCCAGAGACTGACTCTTCCACCCCCTCAAAGGACTGCCCCGATTCTAGTGACTTTAAAGTTCCCAAGAGAGAGAAAACTCCGCAAGAGGAGTATAAATTAAAGTTGCGGTCTAGCAAGTCAGACAGTTTAATTGTTTAAGTCCTCCCCTAGGTGAATCGGTTAAATTAGTTTCTGACATGTATCCCCTAGACCGAGATAGAGAGAGAGAGAGACAACTCAAGAAACGTGCATATTGTAAATCACTTCGTAGTCACTGTATAGTGACATTATTGGTTATGTTTTTTCTAAGCCTTCTGGTGATTGCTGCCAGTATATTGTTGCATATATATTACCCTATCTTCAAGCGTGCCCAATCTACTTACAATGTCTCTGCCGAACATTCTTTTAGTGAATTACCCCCACACGAGTTATCTTACAGACTTGCGCTGCGCAACAACACATTCATTAGTATGTTACATCACTCCCATCAGACTAATAATGCTACAAACTGTTGGATATGTGGCCGACTCCCTCCCTATCAGAAATACAAGGGAGTTCTGCCTCTCTTTCCATACCCGTTCACTCACAATGGCTCATGTGGTGCGTGGTTTAGATTAATTAATTCTTTAGATTCTGATATTGCTGTTTTCGAAGGAAATTGGGTTTGGGGAAACCTGAACTTAGTTCTGCTTAAGGCCTGTTACCCTGACAAGAAGGGACTTCCCACTAGGACAGGAACTGATCTAGAAAATGAAGTATATGGATTAGGTAATTATACAATTAACCTCATGATTCTTACTGTTGAATCCGAAGCTGCACCAGTTCTCCCTGCTATGTCAGTATTACCAGTCACGGGTGACTTATGTGTCAGAAAGAAGGGTTCAGTACACTTAGGTCATAGTAAATGTACTACTGTGGTCGAATTCAGTGACCAAGGCAAGTCTACATTTAGAGCTACTCGTCATTCCTACTTTGTTTGTGACCATACCGCATACATACGCTTACCTCCAGATTGGGATGGTACCTGTTACATTGCATTCCTTCTGCCACCTGTTTTCCTAGCCCCTCCTGATTATCACAGAAATACAAATCTAGTAAACAATAGACTCCGAAGAGATCTCCCGATTGTCGACTATACTGAAACGGCATGGGAGCAATACACAGACTTCAATAAAGGTTTCTTCCCCTACTTAGGTACTGTCTTTAATAGTAAACTGATACGAAAATTAACTAGAACCCTCGAAGCAGTAGTGAATGAAACTACTTCCGCTCTAGGCAACTTAACAGAGGAGCAATCTGCCATGCGGGTTGTTGTTCTTCAAAATCGTCTTGTTATTGACGTCATCCTAGCAGATAGGGGCGGAGCCTGTAAGGTCATCGGGTCGAGTTGCTGTGTTTTCATTCCAGAAAACGCGCCAACAGTATATAAGGCTATCACACGTCTTCATAAAATTGCAAGTTTGATACATCAGAATCCAGGCACCTGGACTTGGTCCGGTTGGTTCTGGACAACGTTGACCGCTTGGGGATGGAAGATCCTATCCTTCCTAGGCATTGCCCTTCTCGTAGTATTCAGTTGTTGCCTGTGCCTACAATGTGGGCCAGCGATTTGTGGTCTGTGCGCCACATCATGTATTCCGCATTCAAGTTTCCACTCAAAACGCGAAAAGAAGAAAGAAGAGCAAATGATGTTACATGAACAGACTGATCGATTCATGAGGATCGATATATCATGAAGGGTCCGTAGGGAACAAGGAGGGAATGAGGAAATATAAATTTTATGGTCAAGAAATGTTCCCTAACGTGTACCCCACCGTCTCCATGTACGAGCTTAAAGTGCATGTAACTTCCCTCCTGTGCCAGCTATGAAGACGCAAATACATTTGCGTCCAACGTTAACATGTCCTCCTTCAGATCCGCCCTGAATGGGTTGAATATTCCGTTCCTAAGTATGCCTTGCCAACGTCTTTATGTGATGTACTTTACACGTTTTTCAGCTCTGGCGAAGTAGGCCCTGAATTCTGCCATCAAGCCTTTTCCTGCCTTCTGACTCTGAATGCCTCAGCCTGGGCCTGCCTCTGTACCCGTGACCTCTACCTTACTCCCTGCGCGGCTAACGGCGCTTAGCTCAGCCTGTTGCCTGCCAAAACTGTATTCAACCTTCGAATTATCTGCTCCGCTCCTCAAAAATACATTCCTGCCTACTAGTTCAAGTAAACATCCTTCCAGCTGCAGAGCAAAGGGCCCGGCCTCACTGTCTCCGTGCAAGTAATTCATAGCTCCTGTTACCATGGTAGGCCCATGCCCCTCGCATCTCATGCAGACACGTAGACGCTTATACACGCACTCACAGTCAGTATAGAATAGCCTCTGCCCAAGAGACCTTTCCCTCTAGATAATATGGTTCCCAAACATCAGATATCAGATATGATATAGGAACGAGTTGATCTGACATGCCAGACTTCTGTCTCTTTCCTCTAGTGTAAATGTCAAGTCCCCTGCACCCTCCAGCTTCATGTCAATCACACGTCATGCAGCTGCGCGCGCATCCAGATCTCAGATTTCTGCTGACATTGCAAGATTCTGCTATGTACCCACCCACTTGTGACACTTTCATGTGACGTTTTCTAGCACACACCTCTATGTTCACGCCTAGTTCCCGCCTTCTGATTACGTATTGCTAACACGTGTGTGCTCTTATCTTGTTTCTCTCAGCTGTTACGCCTATTGTATTGGTTTCCATTATATGATTTGAGTATAAAAGTTATGTATTATCAATAAAGCATTGCTCTATCCCTTCCTGAACCCCAGTGGTGTCAGGAACCCGATATCCGGTTCAAGAACCATTCCTTTTTAAGGAATAAAACCCCTAAGAACTCTAACACCACGGACTCTGCGTCTTTCTTTCCGATTGAGTTATTTTATTATTAGTACTTACCTGCATAGAAATTAGGACGGTAATTAAATATTTACCACATTACGATTCCTCCTGTCATGTAGGAGTGATCAGTTATCATCTCAAACATACAAATCAACCCAATTAGCAGTTAGTTAGTTAGATATCACTGCGCCATAACGTTCCCTGTTCACTGCAGTGGAAAATGTCACCAGGCCATGAACGCAAAGTCTGGGCACAAGATATCAGTCTTTGTCGAGGAAAAACAGGGTCGTTTGTGCCAGCAGACGGTTAGTGTTTGGAGACAGTATACCCCATGAGCTTACCGTCATTCTGAGTCTGTGTGCCTGTCCTTGCGGTTCGACCGTTTACCTTTGGTTACCGTTGCTTTGATGAAGTCCATCGCAGCTTTGGGTGTCGACAGGAAGACTGGCTTGCCCTCTCAGGTGACTTTCAGCCTTGCGGGATACAGCATAGCATAGAGGATCTGCAGGTCCCGAAGCTTAGCTTTGACCTTGTTGAATTCCTTGTGTGCTTGTTGTACTGCAAACGTGAAGTCTGGATAAAATTCCAGTTTGTTGCCTTGGTGTTGAATTTCACCTTTTTCCCGCGCCATCCTCAATATAGCATCTCTATCCCGGTAGTTTAGAACTCGTGCTATGATAGGCCTTGGCGTCGCTCCTGGTTTGGGCTGCGGCGCCAGGGATCTGTGTGCGCGTTCGATAATGAAGATGGATGACAGGTTGTCGGCGCCGAACAAGTCTTTGCAAAGTTGCTCCACATATGGCTCCATACGGCCTGTGTTGGTGGATTCCGGCAGAACCGCTATTCGTATGTTGTTACGTCTCGATCTGGCTTCCAACTCCTCCGACTTGGCCTTAATAACTTCTAGGACCTTCTCCATGCCTGCGCATTTAGTTGTCGTGGTGCGCGATTCGTCCTCTACCGTCGAGATTCTGGTCTCTGCAGTGTCCAATCTCTCGCCATGTTTGTCAAGTTTCGCCGCCATGCTGTCGACTCTACCCGTTAAGTGGTCCAGTTTGCCATTAATGTCCTGCAGGTTCGTTTGTATGGCTTTCAGGATAGTTTCCATAGCGCTACCTTCTTGGGGGTCTGTGTCTTGCTCCTCTTCCGTTGCTCCATTTTGACCACGTGGCGTCTTCCACTCCTCAAAGGTGATTTTCGGTTGTTTATTATCCGGCTTTCCCATGATGCACGGCTCAGTGCACTCTGCAGGCACGTCAGGATGGCACCCACTGTCATTGTGGTCCTGTTGCAGCAATGGTGGCAGTTAGTGGAATGGCGTAAGCGCTGTACTGCAAGTCGTCGCTGTCTGCATACCAGGAGTGCGCCGCGTTTGAATGGCAACCTCCCTCGTTAGGTAACCCTCGTAGGTTCAACTGCAGTGAACAGGTCATATGTGTGCACTGTCTCCGGTTCAACTACCAGTGCATACCAGTGGTTGCCTCATCGCAGTATCGGTGGATCCACGCTATGTGCCGTAACGCTCAGCGAGATGGCGCCCATGTGTTCCCAGGGAAAGAGTCTGCTTCACACAGGCCGCATCGACAGCAGTCATACAGCGCCAGCGTCAGTTGTGCACCAATAGATGAGCCCAATCTCCCACCATGTTAGTGAAGCAGTCTAAAGCGCAGCAGCCGTGGTGGGGATCCATGGTATTAAGCGGGTTGCGCGCCTCCTCCGCTGTATATACCCATATGGCCATTGTTACCTCTAGAATTCTTCCAGTATCTATAACTGCTTCTCTTGTACCTTGAATTGCTGATTTGGTTGATCTCCCTTGACGCTTGTTACCCTTATTTGTTCCTTATATGTCTCATGATCTCCTATTGTTACCATTGTTACCTTACTGTACCTTGTTATCATTCCTTTCCTTTGTGTTATACACTATTGCTCTCCATCACACTCATTTTTTCCACCTTATCATGCATGTTTCGCCTCTGTTTATTTACCTTCTTTCTTCCCTGTCACCTCATTCTGTTTATTCATAGACGATAACTTCTCTTTCACGTCTCTCACTATTTTATTTTTTTATTATTCTTCTATAAATATTTACTTTCCATCTTGGCGAACCCTCCACAGACTCTCCACCCTATTCCTATTCATTCTTTATATTCATTTCTTACTCGTATGTCACAGTTCCTGCAGCTTAGTCTGTCTTCACCCTCTACGCTCCCCGTGTATATGTTCACCTTTATGCGCATGCTCGGCGTCTTCCGGGTTTACGGACACCGTCACTGAGTTTCTTTGGACTACACCGGTTAGAATGTATCTCACCTTAAGATAATCGGTAAGAATGCACGATCCTCCCTCACGCTCCCTCCGATCGTAAGCTATCACTAATTCACTTGAGCACTGCCGTTTTTTTAAATCTACACGTTTACCTCGGGTTTGGATTCCTTGGAGTACTTCATCTTTCCACAGTATATTCTAATCACTTTTTATCTTCTATTGTTCGCTTTTCACTTCGCAGACCAGTTGTGACCCCACACTCCTTGTATCATCGTTCTATCCACCATAGGTTTGGTAACACTTTCCATTTAGTACTAATTTCTCACCAGTATATGTTGTGTATTTATGACTCCTGTACAAGCGCCCTACATATGTTTCCTTTTACCTTCTAGATTCCCCCTGAAGAAGTGCACCTTCGCACGAAATGCATCGGGGATTATTTTGAATGTACAATTCTACAGAAACGTTGATACCTTACATTATTGATCATATGACCATAATATGATGACGGAAATATTGAACTGTGAAAACAAATTATCACTATGAAAAAGATTTGTTGAAATAAATCTCAAAACTTTTTGTTCAACATTGAATCTAGAACTTTATTGATCATAACTACGCACTGCGGTGCCTACCAGAGTGCCCAGGATTTGTCCTTACCCCCTGTAAGGCTCACATTGCTGCTATACCCATATGGCGGCATGTGTGATTAAGCCGTGTAAAGTTCCGTGGGTCACCCATGGGTTAACAGTTTCTGTAGCTGAGTCATCGCATTACCCACGGGGAAGCGTTAATCCTTCTCGCCAATGAAAACACAGCAGTATGTCCGATTTTGCAATCCCCAGTGTAATGCTACTGTTCGTATACAGGCGCCGCCATCTTGCGCCGGTTATGACTGCATGTCGAATAAGCGCTATGCCGTAATGTAGGGTAGATGACCCCGCAGTCTATGGGGATCGTGAGCAGATGCTTTTAGAGGCTTACCGGAGATGCGGCGTTCCGAAGCGCTGTGTAGCGGGGATGAGCCGTTACTTTTCCAGTATAGCCGCCATGTTTGCAGTGAGAGTCCCGCTCGGACACAGGCATGTCTCCGGCTCAGAATCTGCACAGTCGCCGCAAAGACAGTTGTGCACAGTCCCGAATCCTGCACCCCCAGAGCCGCCACAGCGTCGGTAGGTTCCGTGCACCAGTCGATCGAGGCTCATCGCATCCGTCCCAGGCTGACCTGAGCGCCGCCCGCCATGTTGGAGCGCGAGGTTGGTGGGAACATCGGGCTGTATCAGGGGCATCCGTGGCTCAGACGCTCTCTGCCATCGCATCGATTGTGCGCCTTATTCTCCCATGCACGGTGGTATGTTGCTGGGATCTGTTTTAGCCTATTTATTTGGCGATATTGTGATCCACCCGGCGGAGCTGCAAAGCTAGGCAGCCATTCCGCAGTGCGCCCCCTAGCGCTCTGTCTAGATATGAGTTGATGGAACTTTTTTGTTTTTATAGGTGAGCAGCAACCACTGCCATTTACTTTGTAAAAGTATGGGGAGCTGAAATGAGGCCAAAGGGAAGAATATTTAATTGACAGTGTTGCCTTCCTACCATGAATCTCAGGAACGTCCTTTCCTTCTTTATTATCAGAATATGGGAATAGGCATCCTGCAAGTCTACTGCATACGTCTAATCTCCTTGTTGTAACTGTGGAAAGATTTGGTGAAACATCAACATTCTGAACTAGTCTTTCTTTATCCATGTTTGTTAATTTTAGGTAAAGAATGGGTCTGAACTCTCATTTTGGTCATTTCTTTTGTACCAGAAGGTAAACTCCCATTACTCTGTGGTAAAAAGGCACTTTCTCCACAGCATCCTTTTGCAACAAAGTGTTCACCTCTTCGCAAAGCAAGTCTTGATGTACAGAGCAGGTTACTTAACTTTGGTAACGTATTATCTGGTAGAGACAGGATCTAGCCGCAGAATCCTTCCCTTTGATTTTCACCAGGTGCCAGACTGAATTCAGAAGGTTTTTATGCAAGCAGTACCCCTGCGTACCGGTAGGTGGCGTAGACTGGCTCCAGACGAAGTTGTCTGTGCTGGGAGTGACATCCTTGTCACCTATATAGGTGCCACCTTGGCGTGCTGACGTCAGTTACTTTCATGACTTTCCATGCGAGGAGAGCTGAGCCATGAAGCGCACTGACACTGATGTGTCCAAACTAGGGCCCCAAAAGAATTCAGTGCCGACCCTAGAAACTTGTTCGCATAGCATGGAGAATGGGTGGGTCAGTAAGGAATCTGCAGTTAGATCCTGTCTCTACCAGATAATGCGTTACCGAAGGTAAGTTACTTTTTCATCTGATAGAGACATCTAGCCGCAGAATCCTTGACTTTGAATTTCCCCAGGTGTCGACTGAATCAGGAAGGTTTTTGTGCAAGCAGTACCCCTGTGTGCCGGTAGGTGGCGTATATTAGCTCCATGCGGCTTTGTCTGCGTCACCTATGTAGGTGCCACCTTGGCGTGCTGATGTCAGTTACTTTTCATGACTTTCCATGCAAGGAGCGCTGAGCCATGAAGCGAATCGACACTGGTGTGTCCAAACTAGGGCTCAAAAAGAGTTCAGCCCTGACCCTAGAAACTTGTCCGCACAGCAGGGAGAATAGGTGGGTCAGAAAGGAATCTGAAGCTAGATCCTGTCTCTACCAGATAATGCGTTACTGAAGGTAAGTAACTTTTTCATTTGATAAATACATCTAACAGCAGATTCCTTACCTTCAAATAGACACCCAAGCAATACCATTTTCAGTGGTGGGCTTCAGACAAACTCTAAACTAAAAAGTCGTGCAGGACCGAATGGACGCAGCGCCCGTCACTGCGGACCTGACTGTCCAGGCAGTATTGTGTGGTAAACGTGTGCAGGGATGCCCACGTTGCTGCCTGACAGATGTCCAGGACTGGGATTCTACATGCTAACTGTAGGAAGCTGGCTCTTTATATGATATACCAAAAAGAGGTATATTGTGCAAAGAGTCCAGGTATTCCCTCCTGAGGGGACAGGGGCTTGCTCTAGTAATTCTTAGGTGCTCTTCTAGAGGGTAGTGTAGTCGAGCAGCCTTAGGCTTATCAGAGAGATGTTAGACATCTGCAAAATACACATACAGTCAATAAATCATGCACATGCCTCAATAAGGAGATACACATAAATTATAAAAATAACACTATCTTTAAATATAGTTAGGCACCAGAATCAATACGATCAGGTAAGCAAGTTTTGCAAGAGAAATACTTTTTTGTTTTAAAAAGTCGACATGCAGTGCATTTTTCAGAAGCTGCAATGTTATCCTAAGGGAGGAAAAACAAGTATAGCATTCAGGTAAAGTACTGCGACTCACAAGACCAATCACCTAGACTTAAGGTGAGTATGGGTCAAGGTCTGGTCTCAGAGCCTCACAGTTCTGGTCTTGGTACTAGTGTTGCAGGCATTCTGTTTAGGAACAGAACAATGCCTGGGATAACAGAGAGTTAGCATGTAGGGACTGAGTCAATATACCAAATTAGTTAGTATGAGACCAAATTCGACTAGCTCATAGTGCCATACCTGCCCTCCGAGAGTAACAGGTACATTGACACCCCAGAACATAACACTCTAGCCCCTCCCAAGGAGCAGTGCTCACAGGTTATCACCTTTCATTCTCTCACTAATGCATGTCCACAATACACAGAAAAGAGACAAGCGTATAGTTTAGAATAATTGTTGAAACTATTGTGCTCTATCATGAAGCAACTGTGCTGTAATTAGAAAACATGTGCAAGTTAGCCGTGTGATTAGCATGACTTGTAAAAACCAAAAAGCCCTGTAATGGAAAATAAAAAATCTGCCAATGCCCACCCTTACTATGTGAGCGCAGTGATATGTCAGGGATCTCTGGGATTAGCACTGGACCGCCATGCCTGGCATTTGTAGTTAGTTGAACTGCATCTCAGATTGCACAGTGCAAGTGCACCTGGCTTGGGACCTTTTCTCTGCAAGAATCTCTCCTCTCTGTTTTCAAAATGGCTCGGTTTATAGCATAGGAAATTCCATGCTAGAATACAGCAGCTGGGTTTCCTTGAAATGTCTATATGTTAGTGACTGACCCCACAGAAACACAGGGATCGGTGTTGTTTGACCTTGTACGAAATGTTCAGACTGAGTCCCTGGAAAAAGCACTGAATAATAAAATCCGTGCAATGAGTTTCTAGAATGATATTGTGGCACAAAAACAAACGTGCTGTGTATAATGTGCGAAAAGCGAAGCAGCCTACAACGTGCGCAATTAGGCTAACATGGGGTTAACTACAATGGGCCCTAAAGGGAACTATATCACCTCCACCTATGCAAAATGAATGCTTTGCTAATAAGCATGTCATACAAAAAAGTTATAATTATAATAAAAAATATATAAGAAGTTAAAATGCGAATGAATCCAGAACAGACGCCTTCTATGCAGACGATGACAGTTCATTTGCCCAATTCATAAACTGCAGGGAGCAGAGCTGTTCCGGTGCTGACGTCACACGCTGTGTCCTGAGATTCTGCGAGACCGCAGAGCACTCCGATACTCCATTCTTGCTACCCGCAAAACTTCAAGCTTGGCCCACCCACCTCTGGGTCTTCCGGCTTGCCCGTACCTGTATTGGGCTGCCCGTCTTCTCAGACGCTGCAGCCGTTGCCACCATGTCAGGTTCCCCTGAGGTGGGTTGACAGTCTGCAGCAGGCCCTGGAGGCTCTGGTGCTGGGGCTGGTTGCTTCCCCTCAGCTTCTCCTCGGCTGGTGATCCTGAGATCGCGGTGCACATAAGTGGGCATGGCCAGCGACGGAGACACCGATCGAGTCGGGAGGCAGCTCCTTGCCTGCTCCTAGCGGTATGTGAAGCCACACTTGACGGTAAGCCTGTGATCATGTTGGGAATGTGTGAAATCACCATGGTATTTGGTGAAGGGTTTCAAGCATACTTGTTCAGATTATTAATAGCAAGTAGATGGTGGTGAGATGCATACCTCTGTACTCAAATTATTACTTGTATTCCTTATAGTGTACTCTCCAATTTCAAACTAGTAGGCGTGCTACCTTACTCGGCTCTCCGTCCACTTGCGCTGCAACATAGTAGGAACACGCGAGCACCACATTGCGATCCCCTCCATCAACACACAGTTTTTGTTGACATGTGAGAGCAGTGTGCAGGATTTATCGCGTTATGGAAATGATAAAGTTGAAAATGAGAGGACATTCAGAAAAGCTTTGTATTTGGAGGTTTATCCAGCACATGCCACAATACCCCTGAAGAAGGGATTTTTCCCGAAATGCTTTGGGGGATTTTAAATAAAGCGTGGCATGTTGAATCAGTCATCCTCCTGTGTTTTTATGAAGAGCAAATGAACAAAAACGAAAATTAGTAAAAAGAATTGAAAAAAGGAGAAAAAGGATGAATATTATTGGATAACATTGAGGAATAATTGAAAAAGTCTAATATGAAATTTAATTCATTGGATTCGTTGTACATTGGCTGTGCAGCTTGATGGGGATCAGATTATTAATAGCCACGTACCTGTCTACTTTTCCCGAGGGCATAATCAAGAGGAGTTGGAAGAAGGAAAGAAAAGGGAGGAGTGGAGAAAAAGAGTGAAGATAACTTGGGAATTATACGAGTGAAGAGAAACTCAAGCGGAATACAAGAAGAATAGAGATACGAAGAAAATAAAACACTTCCTTAACGATCATATTGTGGCTCTGCCTACTTCTTGTCCTATCAAACCCTTGTAATCACAGATTCTTGGAAGGTAGTAATGTCACCGACCAGAGAGGATCTAGAAGGTGCAGCCGCAGGTGAAGTTGAAGTGTATGAAGTGGTATTATCTATGGTAATAGACATTGTTTTGGATTTTGAAGTAGCTCTGTATCTTTTTCTTTCTGGGGAATAGCTTGGAGAAGGAGTTTGTGTTGGTCTTCTCTTCCTTATTATAGACATCAATGTTTGTCTTCGTGATAGAATTAGTGGTTGGTGAAGTTCTTGCAGAGGATCCTCAAAATAAATGTATTATTGGTCTGAATGGCTTGAATGGCAAAGGATGATGGTCTGGCATGATTGGATGGGTCACAGAAATAGGCTTTGAGAGTCTCTGTCTTCTTTTTAAGTGTAGTAGTAAATTATGTAGTTGAAAGCTTAGGAGAATTCCTACCCAACTGTGGTAAAGATAAATGTGGGGAGTGCAGTGAAATGGAATTGAAGTTACAGACAGAGAAAGTGATCCTGACAAGCTTGACGATAATTGTAGGTTCTTCAACATCAATGGAAATGTTGATCGATATTGATGGCTCATCGTCAAACGATGAGTGTTCTTAGATGCCGTAGACAGTGCTTTGGTATTGATGTTTAGTTCCTTGATGTTGAATGATGTCTGGGTTTTGACATAGATCAACAACTTTTTTTGGAAGGTGAGCTTACCTCTTTTTCATGACGTTGTTTGCATGACATCCAACCCTCCTTTGATGGTGTACACGTCAGGCGGATGCCTTTGATGCCGCACCAGAATGATATTGAGAATGATGTTGATGTCTTGACGATGTTGATTTTTCTTAAGATTTTTTCTTAGATCTCTCACTATGGGAGCTTTTTCGAAAGGCTGTTTTTCAGAGGGGACATAAGAGGATCTTTTTGATTCTTCTTTTTCTTCTGCTCCTCCTCTGCTCTCATTTCTTCCATGAGTCCCCTCAGCCTGATACCTTCTCTGTCTTTGAGAGTGCGTTTGCACATCTCTTGACAGATGCCACACATACCTTCTGGGGGACTGGCACTGACTTTTGTCTGCCACATGCAGGATACTTATCAAACAGAAAAGGTATTTTGTGAAAAATTTCTCTTAGACATCTGGATTATTTATAAATGTTACTCGACGGGAGAGACATAAAGACTTTGAGTGAAGCTTACAAAGCTAAAATAATCATTATATTAATGTAAAAACTGAGGTCCTAAATCTTACATGTGCTCAGAAGGTTCTGCTCTCATGAGCCTGAAAAAAGAACTGGCTCTCTGAGGCAAACTACCAGAAGGGTGCACTGTGGATATAGAGAAACTTCAGGGATTCCGTTAGTTACTGCACCTTTTCACTATTTGTAATGAAAGACTGTCAGGCTGTATTTTCTTTTTACCTTACCCGCCAGAGTAGAATGATATTTTAGGATATACGAGTTGGGATACGATAGGCCTACACTCACTAAGTGGTGTGTATTTACTCAATATCAAACAACGTATATGCTGGATGAATCCCAGAAATACAGCAAGCTCAGGCATGCCCTTAGATCACAGCTCAAGAAAGTCATGGGCATACCTAAAAGTAAGCAACTAGGAAAAGGTGGCTGGGAGAGGACACAGCATGACAGGTCTTCACTGATCTTCAGCTTGGGGCCGCAGTCGGGCTTCCAGGGATCAGACAGGCCAACCATGATTGAGTGCAGAGGCTGTCCTCTCATGAGGAAGAGGTGGAAGATGTTGGGCGGCTTTAAAGAGGCCACGCACAACCTATAGCACAAGTTACTACTTGTGTAACAATATATCTGTAAGAGACATTAGTTAGTGATAGATTCCTTACCTTAGAATATCCCCAGGTGTCAGACTGGATCGGGAAAGTTTTGCTTAGCAGTACCCCTGTATGTCAGTAGATGGCGTCCTGCGGCTCCACGCCCGTCACTGGCATCGTCAGTGACGAGATAACGTCACGGAGAGTACTTAGGCGCCACCCATGTGCGCTGACGTCAGTTCTGTACACGACTATCCGCGCCAGGAACCAGAGCCATGCAAGATTCTGACCATTGGTGCATAAAACTAGGGCCCTAAAGGGGATGTCCTTAACCCTAGTAATTAGTTCACAGAGCGAGGGGATGGGAGGGGCGGTAAGGAATCTATCTCTACCTATTGTCTCTTACAGATATATCGTTACACATGTAGTATTTGAAAGAGACACGTTAGTGATAGATTCCTTACCTTAGAATACATACCCCAGCAATACCAACCCCGGAGGTGGGTCTGCAAACCAAATTACACCAGAAAGTCACGGAGAACAGAACGGCCAAAGAAGCCGTCTATCCGGACTTGGCTGTCAAGGCAGTAATGCCTGGTAAACGTGTGCAGCAAAGCCCATGTAGCTGCCTGACAAATGTCGTGCAAGGGAACGCCGCATCCCAAGGCAGTAGTGGCTGCAGTTGCCCTGGTCGAATAGGCACGCAGCCCCACAGGAGGCTCCTTCTTGGCCAAGGAGTAACATGCTTTGATGCACCGAACGACCCACCGGAAAATGGTCCATTTGTGCATGGCCCGACCTTTATTAGCGACCACGTAGCCAACAAAGAGCTGATCATCCACCCGGAGCTGTTGTGCATATAGCCATGTCTGAACTGGGGTGGCAGAGTGGGCTAAAGAACAGTGATGGATTAAACCCAGATCTTTTGACTGGGTGTGAGTGTTTGATTGGTTCAGATGCTCCGTCCATTACCACCCCCTTTTGTACCGCTTTTGGCCGCCATAAGTGTGGCAGGGTATGCTCAGACGTGAGTCCCTTGCTCACTTTGCCACTGGATTCAAGCAAGCCGAGCTGAAGACGGCTGGAATGCCAGAAACCGGTCCTCGGAAGCTTGTTTCCGGTCCAGGGAAGGCATGGCTTGGCAGTTCGGGCTGGACTGTTCCCATGAGGCACAGGGTCAGACTGATTTGCATATAGCTGTAGGAAGGTGGATATCCGACTATGGTTGCCCCCAACTTTTTGCCTGGTGCTTTGCTGGTTTTTCGACTTAGTTGACCTGGGACCCTGCTATTCAGGGCCCCAGGCCTATTGCTCTCTCTGTAAAATGGATTCCATGTACCTTAGGTACATATCTAATTGGATACTGAGTCACCTTATCAGCCCCTGTACAGTGTACCTTAGGTACCCAGGGCATAGGTACACCCAGGGCCTACCAGGGGCTGCAGCATGTATTATGCCACCCCTGGCTGGCCATCTAAATCTGACACAACTGGCTGCACGACAGCTGGGGCAAGGTGGTGTAATCACCCTTTGCTTTAGATATAGTATTCCTATATCTAACCCTAAAATGGACACATGTATTCCTATCAGTCACTCCTCTGGCAGGCCTTATCAATCCTGAAGGCAGAGTGCTTGGAATTATGTGAGATGGTGCTCTGCCATGAGCTGAGCCTGTTTGCAGCTTGCGGAACCAAGTCCTAATAGCTGTTCCATGATAACGCGTACCATATACTCTTAAGTGCATTATAATCCTCGCGGTTATTTGCTATCTTTGGTATCGCTTTATCAAAACATGTCGAGTAAGGTGTCATACGAATTGGAATACTAACCCCTCGCCAATTCTGGCATTCCGCCCTTCTAGAGGGACACGACATGTATGTAACTGTGAACCCCGGTTAAAGCTTTACACAGCCTCAGCTCCACAAAATGGATGCTGCCACCACAGACACAAGTCTTACTTCCTGCTGCTGGGAGTCCTTCCAGCGAGGAGAGCTTGGACAAAGGGTTTCCTGTCAGGGGCGGTGCTAGCACCATCCCAGACAGGGTTTTGTGTATCCCAGGTAGGCAGGGCTGAGAGGAAGGTGACTGCAAGTGGCACCCCGGTGCTCACTGTGCATATGCCGGCTTAAACCAGTTCCAGGGGCACACCAGCCCCTGAGCTGGGGAAAGTCCGGACAAGGGAGAGGGGTGTAACCACCCCCCTCCTGGTCCCACCCATGGGCAGGACCTAGTCGCGTGCCAGCCCCTTTCTTTAGTGTAAAGGTAGGAGCGGGCCCCCTTCCCAAATTAGATCATTCTGAATCTTGACTACTTTCCACGAAAGAACTCTTGAACATTTCTGAAGACTCTCCCTTGTGGCTAAGGAGTAGCCACCCTGCACCAGCGGGCACCATCTAAGCGCTTGCGGTTTGCTGTAAGTCCATCCTCCGGATCAAGACTGCCCAGCTCAACGAGACCCGGATTCCCTGGCATCTCTGACCTCTACCTGCATCATCAGCCCAGCTGAGATTCGTGGGTGTGACGAGACCTGAAGGGACCGGCCATCTTCAAAACTGCACGACGCTTATCCAGCACGACCGCCGAGGGATCCTCGAGTGGGTGCTTTGGGGTTTGAGAAGCCCTAACCCTGAGCAGCTCCAGCACCGAAGTCCAGCCCCCCAGCATCCACGAAATCTGCGTGGGGCCCTTCTGCTCTTTGCTGCTCACTGCGTTGTCCGGTCACTTGCCTGCTGGCTAGTGGCCCTCCTGACGACGAACCACGACGATTACATCACTGGTCTGGTTGCTCCAGACTGGCCCTTGCTCCCTTCCAAGAGAGGAGCACCCCGGACTCTCCTGGTCCACTCCAGACGCCATCTTGAGTCCACCGCGTGGGCTTGCCTTTGCCAAAGGTTTGTTGCCCCAATCCTGGGTCCAGCATTGCCGACAGCAGACACCTTCGTGGGACAGCTCTCACCTCCATCATGGTTGCAGACAACGCCTCCTGGTCCGAGAGACTGCAGAGCCCAGCGTCGCCCACTCACCTGGTCGAGGTGACTTCATCCGGTGCCATCCTGGTGCCCACCTAATCACTGGCTAGTGATTAAGAACTGAGTCCCCTCTGCTTTCAGGTCGTCTCCATCACCGATCCAGGCTTGGATCACATCGAACTTCTTCACTGGTCGCCTGCCAGCAACTTCTTCTTTCAGGCTCCATAGACTGTAACAAGGATTCCCAACGTCTTTTGAACCCTATGCAGCCGCAGCCCCTGGGCTAGGTAACCTGAGCATTTCGGTGTTCCAACGTAGGTTCACTATCTAAGTGTCCAGATCCTTTTTCGTTTTCAGCCTATCTAGTCGGATTCATCCGATAACTGTAACTTTACGAAAACTAGCATCCATAGACTTTGTCCCGCATCCCGCGTGAGAGTGCACACTCTGCACCCGATCTCCCTAGGCCTCCTGCTCCTAACCTTAGGGTTCTGTAGTGTAGTCCTAGCGATCCTGAAGCCTCTGGATCTTGTTACTTACCTGCTAGTATTTCGCATTCCACTTTGTAGTATATGGTTTTTCGTGCCCCTCGGGCATTTGTGTAAATTGTGCAACTTAAAGTATTTTCTTAAGAGTTTTGTTGTGTGCTTAGCTCCCTGACTCCTAAAGAGATCAGGGTAGACTTGTTATAAATAAATATCCTTTTATTTTCATAACAACTTGTGTGGTGTCCTTTCACTTGGTGTTCAAGGGGTATATGTGATGGTATAACAGCTGGCTTAACACGCCCTCTAGAGTTTAGCCTAAAGACTGCTCTTGTCCATTAAGCATGGGCGAATTTTGCAAAGCTCGCGTTCGCGAATTTTGCGGATTTGCGAACTCGCAATCCGAAAAATCCGCGAATTCTCACGGATTTTTTTTGTGTGTGTTCGCGCGGGTTTCTGCCAGTTCGTGAGGGTTTTGTGCAATTTCACAAACGCGAACTTACCTGTCGGGTCGCAAGTTTTGCGAACTTGTTGTTTCTACGTGTCCAGCCTGTTTGGGACACTCTTCTTCATCACTGCCACTCTCTGTCACCACTGCCACTCTCTGACTACTCATGCCACCCTCTGGCCCACCCACGCCACCCTCTGTTTCATCACAGCACCCTCTGGTTGTCCAGTGTACATTATTGTGGCAAAGCAAAGCACACCTTCCCTGCCTCAAGTGACCTGAATTAATTTGGGGCTGATTAATGTGTCACAGAATATTTTTTTAGCTGGCACCTGCTTCCTTAGTGCTTCCTGATTAGTGATCTTTTGCACTTGCTAAGTGCTTTCATTGTTGCAAAATTAGTTACAACACCTGCCCTGCCCCAACTGACAATAATGAATTAGGGGCTGATTAATGTGTCACTGAATTTGAACTTCCAGCCTGGCTCCTGCTTGTCTGCCTTAGCTGTAATTCAGGACCTTTGTGTAACTATTCTGAGGGTCAGAGCAGGGTCACATAATAGTTGCAAGTAGGCAACTGAACTCTGGAGGGGCCCCTCAGGAAGCACTACAGGAAATGGCTACTAATGATGAGCTTGAACTTTTGAACCTGGTAAGTAGTTTCAGTTTTGCTAAGATCGTATTTCTGCAATTTAGCGCTTATTCGCGGGGCGCGAAGTTGAACTGGGAAGCCGCGAACTCACGCGAACAGTGCGAGCAAGCCATAAAATCCGCTGCTCGCGGATTTGCGGATTTTGCGGGAAATTCGCGAATCTCGCGGATTGCGAATTTACCGAAAATCCGCAAAATCCGAGAGCGTTACGGATTTTTCGCCCATGCTTATTGTCCATGCTACTAGGATAGCTGGTCTATAAGGTTGACTTACAACCAATCATCAATAAGGGTCGTTTGGTATGATACAAAGTGATCACTAGAATAGTGAGCACTATATATCAGGCCAACTTCTCACATTGGTGTGCAGCGGGTGGGATTTGAGCTTGCTGTTGTTTTACCACACGTATCCTAAGAATATCATTTGAAAGATCACATAAGTACCAAGGTACATATAACTTAGCTTAGAATACTCTGAGTTCTTCTGAACCAGCTGTTGTAGTGTAACAGGGCTTAGCACACCCTGACTACAACTCTTAGCAAGGGATCAGTAGGCAAACAAATAGTGTAGGTAAGTGCACCACTTACACCTCACTAGAAAAGCATGTCTGACAAAGGAGAGAACTCAGAAGCTCCCCTTATGTCAGTTGACCCTCCACAGGTCATGTCAAGATATGCAGCTCTTAGCTTCCAGGAGATGAGACAAGTGTGTACCTCCAGGAAGCTAAAACAGGGTTCTAACCCTACCATCCCATTTCTGATAGGTCTCTTAGAGACTTATGATGCAAGGAGGGCTTCTAACACAGGCCCTTCTAATCCAGATGGGAGTATGCCCCCCTTAGAGGGAACCCTCGGGGACCCTGACCTCAACCTCAATGGAACAGGAAGTGAAGGAGAGGAAGAGGATCAGGAGTTGTCAGGGGATGAAGCAGACAAAGGTCAGGTAGTAGTCAGTAGACTCACCAGGACCAACTTAAGCAGGCATGAAAATGGACTTGGGGGACCCCCAGGCCCACTCTCAGGGAGGCTTAACATTGGGAATGGACGAGTTAGGTCTCTCTCCAGAGGCTCTAACAGATCCATTCATACCAATGGCTCTCAGGCATCTTCTCACAGAGGGATGACATCCCCTCAGAGAAGAGAGCATGAAGCTAAGATGAGGGAAGTCAATCTGAGGATTGAGAGGGAAGAACTTGCCCTTGCCAAAGAGAGACTTGCCTTTGCTAGGGAGCAGTAATTGAGTGGGGCAGACCCCACTGGTGGCAGCATTATCCCTAGAGATAAAGACAGGAGTTTAGACACTAGACACCTGAATAAGATAGTGCCCCCCTTTAAACAAGGGGATGACATCCACAAATGGATGACTGCTTTGGAGAGGGCCGGAACTGTCCAGTGCATCCCCCAGAGTCAGTGGGCAGCTATTCTGTGGCTCTCCTTTGAAGGTAAAGGTAGAGATAAGCTCCTCGCTACTAGAGCTGAGGATGCTAACAATTACCAAGTCCTGGAGAATACACTGGTTGATGGGTTTGGCTTAACAACTGAGCAGTACAGGTTGCTGTTCAGAGACACCCAGAAAACTCAGTCTCAGGATTGGGCTGACTTTTTTGATTGTGCCACTAAGGCTCTAGAAGGCTGGCTATTGGGTAGTAAAGTTACTGACTTCACAGGATTGTATAATCTTATTATGAGAGAGCAAGTCTTAAATAATTGTCAGAACCAGTTATTACACCAGAACCTGGTAGACTCTGATCTGACCTCTCCACAAGAATTGGGTAAGAGGGCAGACAAATGGGTCAGAACCAGGATTAGGCCTAAGAACCAGGGTGGTGACCAAAAGAAGGAATCAACCAAGCCTCAAGAGAAGGGTCGGAATAAATCTTCTGATCAAACCCCAGGGCCCCAAAAATCCTCTGAAAAGGGTGGGTCCCAAAATCCTTCCAATTCCCAAAAGAAACCTTATTGTCATACCTGCAAACAGGTAGGCCATTACAAAACTGACAGCAGTTGCCCAAGGGCCAACGACAATAAGGAGAGTATACCCCCAAGTAACACTTCCAAGCCTCCTGTTACTACTGGTAGTAATCCCCCAGGTGGTGGGAGTACCCCCAAGAATTTGGGTGCATTTACTTTGGGAGTTCCTGGGGACTCTGGCCTAACCAGGTCTCCAAACTTAGATACTCTTGTCTGTGAGACTGGCATGGGGTTTGCCAACTTCACAGCTTGTCCCAACACTTTGGGCAAGTACAGACAGGAGCCCCTCATCAATGGTTCAAAAGTTGAGGCCTACAAAGACACAGGGGCTAGCATCACCATGGTGACTGAGAGCCTAGTCCCCTCAAGGCAACTTATACCTGGAGCCACATACAAGGTAACCAACATTGATGGAGTGCAGAGAGATCAACCCATAGCAGTGGTCAATCTCAGCTGGGGAGGTGTCACTGGCCACAAGAGAGTGGCAGTGTCACCAAACTTGCCTGTAGATTGCCTACTGGGGAATGATTTAGAGATCTCAGCCTGGACTGAGGTAGAGCAAGAACCCCATTTTAAAATGGTAAACCTCCATGGTAAGGTTAGTAGGGCAGTGATAGCCACAGCCCCAGTCCAAGATGTCCCCCCTGAACAGGTCAGGAGGGCTGTGCCAGTCACAGCCCTATCTCAGAAAGATTCCTTCCCTGAACAGGTTGGCAAGGCTGTGATGGTCACAGCCCATACCCAAACTGAGTCCCTTCCTGAAAAGGTTGGTGGAGTTGTGATGGCCACAGCTCAAACTCAGACAGATAATAGTGTTGTGAAGCCTGAAACTATGGATCACTCCACTCAGACAGAGAGCATGGAGGAGGAAGAGAAATCTCCCTCCCACCAGACTTTAGGAAAGGATCAGCCTCCTCAGGGAACTGATCTGACCCCTTGTGAAGAAACTGCCCCAGAGGTAGTCAGGCCTAGCCTGGCAGAACCCCTGTTGTCAGTGGACCCTTCCAAGGTGGGACCCAGTCTGGAGCAGGTAACCTGCCCCTCTCTACCCTGCCTCAGTCAGCCCAGGGCTGTAGAGGTCAGGGAGGTCAGTGGTGGACCCCAAAGGGCCCCCTGTCCAAAAGAACTCCCCAATCAGCAGATTAAGGGCACTGAAGCTAGTAGTCCTAGCCAAGTGAAAATAAAACAAACTCCTGAGGGATCCCCCTTAAAATTAGCTAGGGACCTCCCCCAGATGGACACTGTTGGGCACAGCCAAACCTGGGGCCTAAAAACCCCAAACCTGACCTGTCCCTCCAGTAAGCCAAACAGAGGGACTCAGCCTCCAGCTTTAGGTAGCCAGAGGTCGACCCTGAGAGCTCACAGCAACTCAGTCCTGGAAAGAAAGGCACATATGGTGGATAGTGATTGGAGGAGGTTGAGCCCAACATTAGTGGAGTCTCACTTCAGTACTCCATCTCAGCACCAGCCTTTTACTTTGCCAAAACACACCCCAGGTAGAGATTCCCTATGGTGGAGACCCTCAGATACCCTTAGGGTGAGGGATTGCTTAGTGGACCATGATATAGGGGGTAACCATGCCAGTGCATATACCACCACATATGGCCACTTAGGCAATATAGGCTTACCTGGTCAAGGATAACCTTATCTCCTTTCATTTGGGGGGGGGGGGGGTTATGTAGAAAGGTGGATATCTGACTATGGTTGTCCCCAACTTTTTGCCTGGTGTTTTGCTGGTTTTTCGACTTAGTTGACCTGGGACCCTGCTATTCAGGGCCCCAGGCCTATTGCTCTCTCTGTAAAATGGATTTCATGTACCTTAGGTACATATCTAATTGGATACTGAGTCACCTTATCAGCCCCTGTACAGTGTACCTTAGGTACCCAGGGCATAGGTGCACCCAGGGCCTACCAGGGGCTGCAGCATGTATTATGCCACCCCTGGCTGGCCATCTAAATCTGACACAACTGGCTGCACGACAGCTGGGGCAAGGTGGTATAATCACCCTTTGCTTTAGAAATAGTATTCCTATATCTAACCCTAAAATGGACACATGTATTCCTATCAGTCACTCCTATGGCAGGCCTTATCAATCCTGAAGGCAGAGGGCTTGGAATTATGTGAGATGGTGCTCTGGCATGAGCTGAGCCCGTTTGCAGCTTGCGGAACCAAGTCCTAATAGCTGTTCCATGATAACGCGTACCATATACTCTTAAATGCATTATAATCCTCGCGGTTATTTGCTATCTTTGGTATCGCTTTATCAAAACATGTCGAGTAAGGTGTCATACGAATTGAAATACTAACCCCTCGCCAATTCTGGCGACGGCGTTAGCATTCCACCCTTCTAGAGGGACACGACATGTATGTAACTGTGAACCCCGGTTAAAGCTTTACACAGCCTCAGCTCCACAAAATTGATGCTGCCACCACAGACACAAGTCTGACCTCCTGCTGCTGGGAGTCCTTCCAGCGAGGAGAGCTTGGACAAAGGGTTTCCTGTCAGGGGGCGGTGCTAGCACCATCCCAGACAGGGTTTTGTGTATCCCAGGTAGGCAGGGCTGAGAGGAAGGTGACTGCAAGTGGCACCCCGGTGCTCACTGTGCATATGCCGGCTTAAACCAGTTCCAGGGGCACACCAGCCCCTGAGCTGGGGAAAGTCTGGACAAGGGAGAGGGGTGTAACCACCCCCCTCCTGGTCCCACCCATGGGCAGGACCTAGTCACGTGCCAGCCCCTTTCTTTAGTATAAAGGTAGGAGCGGGCCCCCTTCCCAAATTAGATAATTCTGAATCTTGACTACTTTCCACGAAAGAACTCTTGAACATTTCTGAAGACTCTCCCTTGTGGCTAAGGAGTAGCCACCCTGCACCAGCGGGCACCATCTAAGCGCTTGCGGTTTGCTGTAAGTCCATCCTCCGGATCAAGACTGCCCAGCTCGACGAGACCCGGATTCCCTGGCATCTCTGACCTCTACCTGCATCATCAGCCCAGCTGAGATTCGTGGGTGTGACGAGACCTGAAGGGACCGGCCATCTTCAATGCCTCCTGGTCCGAGAGACTGCAGAGCCCAGCGTCACCCACTCACCTGGTCGAGGTGACTTCATCCGGTGCCATCCTGGTGCCCACCTAATCACTGGCTAGTGATTAAGAACTGAGTCCCCTCTGCTTTCAGGCCGTCTCCATCACCGATCCAGGCTTGGATCACATCGAACTTCTTCACTGTTCGCCTGCCAGCAACTTCTTCTTTCAGGCTCCATAGACTGTAACGAGGATTCCCAACGTCTTTTGAACCCTATGCAGCCGCAGCCCCTGGGCTAGGTAACCTGAGCATTTCGGTGCTCGAACGTAGGTTCACTATCTAAGTGTCCAGATCCTTTTTCGTTTTCAGCCTATCTAGTCGGATTCGTCCGATAACTGTAACTTTACGAAAACTAGCATCCATAGACTTTGTCCCGCATCCCGCGTGAGAGTGCACACTCTGCACCCGATCTCCCTAGGCCTCCTGCTCCTAACCTTAGGGTTCTGTAGTGTAGTCCTAGCAATCCTGAAGCCTCTGGATCTTGTTACTTACCTGCTAGTATTTCGCATTCCACTTTTGTAGTATATGGTTTTTCGTGCCCCTCGGGCATTTGTGTAAATTGTGCAACTTAAAGTATTTTCTTAAGAGTTTTGTTGTGTGCTTAGCTCCCTGACTCATAAAGAGATCAGGGTAGACTTGTTATAAATAAATATCCTTTTATTTTCATAACAACTTGTGTGGTGTCCTTTCACTTGGTGTTCAAGGGGTATATGTGATGGTATAACAGCTGGCTTAACACGCCCTCTAAAGTTTAGCCTAAAGACTGCTCTTGTCCATGCTACTAGGATAGCTGGTCTATAAGGTTGACTTACAACCAATCATCAATAAGGGTCGTTTGGTATGATACAAAGTGATCACTAGAAAAGTGAGCACTATATATCAGGCCAACTTCTCACAATAGCCATGTCAGAACTGGGGTGGCAGAGTGAGCTAAAGAACGGTGATGGATTAAACCCAGATCTTTTGACTGGGTGTGAGTGTTTGATTGGTTCAGATGCTCCGTCCATTACCACTCCCTTTTGTACCGCTTTTGGCCGCCATAAGTGTGGCAGGGTATGCTCAGACGTGAGTCCCTTGCTCACTTTGCCACTGGATTCAAGCAAGCCGGGCTGACGACGGCTGGAATGCCAGAAACCGGTCCTCGGAAGCTTGTTTCCGGTCCAGGGAAGGCATGGCTTGGCAGTTCGGGCTGGACTGTTCCCATGAGGCACAAGGTCAGACTGATTTGCATATAGCCATGTCTGAACTGGGGTGGCAGAGTGGGATAAAGAACGGTGATGGATTAAACCCAGATCTTTTGACTGGGTGTGAGTGTTTGATTGGTTCAGATGCTCCGTCCATTACCACCCCCTTTTGTACCGCTTTTGGTCGCCATAAGTGTGGCAGGGTATGCTCAGACGTGAGTTCCTTGCTCACTTGGCTACTGGATTCAAGCAAGCTGGGCTGAAGACGGCTGGAATGCCAGAAACCGGTCCTCTGAAGCTTGTTTCCGGTCCAGGGAAGGCATGGCTTGGCAGTTTGGGCTGGACTGTTCCCATGAGGCACAGGGTCAGACTGATTTGCATATAGCCATGTCTGAACTGGGGTGGCAGAGTGGGCTAAAGAACGGTGATGGATTAAACCCAGATCTTTTGACTGGGTGTGAGTGGTTTATTGGTTCAGATGCTCCGTCCATTACCACCCCCTTTTGTACCGCTTTTGGCCGCCATAAGTGTGGCAGGGTATGCTCAGACGTGAGTCCCTTGCTCACTTGGCCACTGGATTCAAGCAAGCCGGGCTGAAGACGGCTGGAATGCCAGAAACCGGTCCTCGGAAGCTTGTTTCCGGTCCAAGGAAGGCATGGCTTGGCAGTTCCCGGGGCGGCGACGGAGCTGCTGGTTGCGTCCTCTGACTATTGGCGGTGGTGGCAGCAAAAGGTAAGCCCCCCGCAGTGATTCCGGTGCAATTAGGACTCTTGGCGGTGACGGCAGGGTGATGCAGGCTCCCTCCTGCTTCGGTAGTATAATAATAAATATTTTAATACCTTTTAATTAGGATATGAACCGACAAGTTAGGGAAAGATTTAGCTCTTGATTTCCTAGGTGCGCGTGCTATATAACAACTGCTAAGCCTTAACGAGTTTCTGGGGTTTTGGCTCCACATATGGAGCCTCACTGTACAGAACGAGTAAGGCCTTTCAAAGAGGTATTGGACAAAAGAGAACTCAAAACTCCTGCAGGGTTTACCAACTGACATGTCTGCACAACAGTATTTGCAGACAACGAATGGAGCCTAATCTAAATGTTGTTATCTGTGTAATACCTGGTAGGATTGGCCACACAAATGTGATATACAATGAGGGACTTTACACCCTAGTAACATACAACACACATACATACTCTTCAGCAGAGGAAAGGTTCATGCTAGATGAAAAAATATTATTAAGCGAAGTGCAGGGCGCCTTACTGAAAGAAATGGCTACAACACAAAAAACTAACGATATCAGAGACGTCTATGCCCACCCTGAAGGCTGCCACCATTGGTACAGCACTTGTGTGATTTAGTTCAGTAGGCCTCTCCTGGTGGTCAAGTAAGGGGCGAACCTACACAAGGATCCATGAGGTTCCACTGTATGTATATATAATTCTAGGAACGTTACATCACACATAACATATCACACCGATGCACAAGTTACTACTTGTGTAACGATATATCTGTAAGAGACATTAGTTAGTGATAGATTCCTTACCTTAGAATATCCCCAGGCGTCAGACTGGATCCGGAAATTTTTGCGTAGCAGTACCCTTGCGCGTCGGTAGGCGTCGTCTGCGGCTCCGCGTCCGTTGTTGGCGTCGTGGGCGTCGTGATGACGTCGTCGGAGTACTTAGACGCCGCCTCCGCGTGCTGACGTCAGTTCTTAGACACAGCTTTTCCACGCCAGAAACGCAGAGCCATGCTAAAAACCATCACGGGTGCCAATGAAACTAGGGCCCTGAAAGGGGATGACCTTAACCCTAGGTATCGGTTCGCGGAACGGGGAGGATGGGTGGGTCGGTAAGGAATCTATCACTAACTAATGTCTCTTACAGATATATCGTTACACAAGTAGTAACTTGTGCATCTGAAAGAGACACGTTAGAGATAGATTCCTTACCTTAGAATAGATACCCCAGCAATACCAACCCCAGTGGTGGGTCTGCGAACCAATAATCACACCAGAAAGTCCTGGAGGACAGAACGGCCAAAGAAGCCATCCCTCCGGACTTGGCTGTCAAGGCAATAGTGTCTTGCAAACGTGCACAGGGAGGCCCACGGAGCTGCCTGACAAATGTCATGCAAGGGCACTCCTCGGCCCAAGGCAGTTGTAGTCGCCGTGGCCCGAGTGGAATGAGCCCTCAGCCCAACAGGGGGTTCCTTCTTAGCCAAGGAGTAACACGCCTGGATACACAAGATGATCCACCGCAAGATGGTCCGCTTGTGCACCGCTTTTCCCTTCTTAGCGCCCACGTAACCAACAAAGAGTTGGTCATCCACCCGGAACTGGCATGTGCGATCCAGATAGTGAGAGAGCACATGTTTTGGGTCCAGACGGTGGAGCCTCTCTTCCTCTTTCGAGGGATGCGGAGGCGGAAAGAAGGTGGGCAAGGTAATGGACTGCCCGATGTGGAAGGCCGTGACAACCTTGGGCAGGAAAGAACTAGTTAATTAACTGTACACTATGGTTTTCCAGTATTATCTTTCATAGATTCACTTGCTTGTATCTTCCCCGTCGTCATGGTGGGAGTCTCCCGGTAAATAATAACCATAACAATAGAAGAAAAAACTGCCTGGAAACCATAGAGTAGTGAAACAATAGGTAACCGCTCCTCCTCATTATTTAGCCCAAACTACAGCCAATCAGCAGCCAGCACCAGCCTACACCATTCCCAGCAGACCCACCATACCTCAGATTTCCTACCGCCCAAGAGTGAGCTATGCAGGAAACCAGAGATAAAAGGTGGTCTACCTAATGGAAACGGGGAGGTGGGCGGGTGCATGTGAATCTATGAAAGATAATACTGGAGAACCATAGTGTACAGGTAAGTAACTAGTTCTTTCTCCAGTATTCAATCTTTCATAGATTCACATGCTTGTATTAGAGTAGATAGCAGTCCTTGTAGTTAGAGCTTTTCTAGGCTAGACCCCTTTCCTTTCTCAGGGCTGTGTGCCATAAATTCCTTTTAGAAAAAATAACTCATTACGAATCAAAAGGTACCAACAACCAAACTTTGCCATTACAGTTATTAGCGTAAAGAGAAACCACATCATATAGAAAAAACCACAAAATAAAATTCATAAACATGTACCTTATTTAAAGAGATGTCACAGAACTGCCTGTCCCACTGCTGCATCTGCTTTCCATTCCGTGCCCAGACAGTAATGTTTGGTGAATGTATGAGCAGTCGACCAGGTTGCTGCTCTGCATATGTCTGGAAGGGGTACTCCTGCTAGCAATGCAGAAGACATCGCCATTTTCCGTGTATCATGGGCACAGACTTTCATGTCAAGAGGCCTTCCTGCTTTCTCTTGACAGAAGACAATGGCGGATGCAATCCATCTGGAGATGGAGGAACGTGAAAGGGCCAGACCTTTTCTGGGCCCCGAGTAAGCGACAAACAGTTGGTTTGATTTGCGAAAGTTTTTAGTTTTCTCAATGTAGAACTTTAGGCATCTGCCACTGTCCAAAGTATGTAGAGCTTTTTCAGACGCTGTAGAAGGATTTTTAAAATATGTAGGCAGGATCACCGGTTCATTTAGATGAAAAGAAGAGGGTATTTTAGGCATACATTTTGGATTAGTTCTTAGCATCACCTTATCTGGCCTGAATTGTATGAAGGGATCCTGTATTGAAAAAGCTTGGATCTCGCTGACTCTCCTGGCTGATGTGAGCGCCAGCAGCAATGCTACTTTCCATGACAGGAATTGCAGCTCAGATTTGTGGATCGGCTTGAACGGAGCTTTCATAAGTTGTGACAAGACTGTGTTAAGCTGCCATGGAGGTGGAGGACGCTTAACAGGAGGAAACTTTCTGAATAGCCCTTTTAAGAACTCCTTGATTAATCTGTTAGACCACAGAGATGGGCATCCTGGAGATCTTCTGTATCTGGATATTACTGCTAGATGGACTTTAATAGATGAGTGCGCAAGCCCTGATTTGGCTAAATGCAGCAAATAAGGAAGAATCTGCTCAGGAGAAGACGTTAAGGGATGCACTGTATGAGCAAGGCACAAATTACAGAATTGTTTCCATTTTGCAGTATATGTCTTGTTGGTAGACAGCACTGCAGAACTTTGCAATATTTCATGGCATTCCGGAGGGATATCCAATGACTGGAATTCGTGCTCAAAAGGTTCCAAGCCGACAATCTTAGAGAGGTCAATTGCGGATGAAGTACTTGGCCCCTGTTCAAGGAAATCAAATCCCTGGTTATTGGGAGCTGTATCCTTGGCTCCACCGACAGTTGTAGAAGCTCTGTATACCAAAACTGCCTCGGCCAGGCTGGGCTATTAGTATTATTTGGCAAGGTTCTGATCTCATTTTCCTCAGTAATCTGGGAATTAGGGGAAAAGGAGGGAAGGCATAAGCAAACATCCCTGTCCATCGGAGGTGAAGAGCATTCCCTCTCGAACCCTGCTGAGGGAACCTGCTGGCATAATGTCTGCACTTTTTGTTGCTCTGAGTTGCAAACAGGTCCAGGCTTGGCTTGCCCCACACGTTGAAAATCCGATTTAGTTGGACTTGACATAGTTCCCACTCGTGGCAAATGTCAGATGACCTGCTTAACAGATCCGCTTTTGTGTTGTCTACTCCTGGAACATGTTCCACTTGCAGCGTTATGTTTTGACGCAGTAGTCAGTTCCAGATCCTTTGTGCTTGAATCAATAGGCGTTTTGATCTCGTGCCGCCCTGCTTGCGCAGGTAAAACATTGTTGTAGTGCTGTCTGTTCGCACTAAGACCGATGAACCTTGGATTCTGGGAAGAAAAGCCTGAAGGCCCAGGAAGACTGCTTTCAATTCCAAGAGATTGATGTGAAGTGTTGTCTCTTGAGGAGACCAAAGGCCTTGAATCTCTAGGTCTTGCAGATGTGCTCCCCAACCTCGTAATGAAGCGTCTGATGTCATGACGTAGCTTGGTGATTGAGGTTTGAATAACAGGCCCTTTGTAAGGTTGCTCCTGATACCCCACCATGACATTGCTCGTTTGATCTGACAGGTTATGACCAGCTTGTCGTCGAAGGATCCCAGGGCTTGGACCCATTGCTTGTCCAGGGCTTCTTGCAGCGGTCTCATCTGCAAACGGCAGTTGGAAATCAATGGGATACAGGAGGACATCATTCCCAGTAATGACTTGAATATTCTGATGGAAGTGAACTTTTTTGATGCCAGAGTTGCAGTCAGATTCAAGATTTTTGTTATTCGTTCTTCTGATGGGTACGCTTTTACTTCCTGTGTTTTTACGATTGCTCCTAGGAATTGTAGAGAACGAGTCGGAAGAAAAAATTATTTTTCTCTGTTTATCCGAAGGCCTAAACTTTGGAAGAGATCCATGCACATCCGTAGAGATCTCTGTGCTGCTTGGAATGACGATCCTTTTATTAACCAGTCGTCCAAGTAGGGGGAAACCTGGAGACCTTGCTGCTTTAAATGTGCCGCTATTGGAGCCATGCATTTTGTGAATACTCTGGGGGCAGACTTCAGGCCGAAAGGCAAAACTTTGAACTAGTAATGGTGCCCCGCCACCATGAATCGCAGATACTTCTTGTGTTTTTTGTGTATCGGAATGTGGAAGTATGCATCCAACAGGTCTAGAGAGACCATGTAGTCTCCCTTGCAGAGCAGCAGAAGAATTTCCTGTAAGGACAGCATACGGAAAGAAATTTTCTTTATGTATTTGTTCAGATCTCTGAGATCCAGTACCTGCCTTCATTTTGATGATTGTCTTTTCCTTATAAGGATGAAGTGCGAATAAAAACCTTTTTCCCACTGGTCTGATGGGACTTCCTCTATCGCTCCTTTCAGTATGAGAGATAAGATCTCTGCTTTGAGAGCTGTCAGGTGTTGGTGAACTCTGCATAGAGGGGAACGGTTTGGAGGTCTTTGTGAGAATTCCAGGATGTGACCCTGTGTAATGATGTCTAATACCCATCTGTCCGATGTTATGGACTGCCAATGCGGGAGAAACTGAGAGAGCTAGTGGAACTGGTCGGTCTGAAGTGGTATTGGAGGCGCCTGAGAAACATCACTGTCTGCGACCAGAGTCTTGCTTCCCTCTGGCGGCGGACTTTCTTCTTCCTTGTTGCTGGAAAGAAGTGTTCGAAGACCGATATTGCTGGTTGGAGGAGTACTGACGGTATCCCTGTTGATTGTAAGGTTTGTACCACTTAGATTGGTAAGAGGGACGTTGCTGTTGAAAGTGTCCCCATGATCCTCAGCCACGAAAGGACTGATAACGGCTTTGCTGTAATGATCCCAAGGATTTAGCAGTTTCAGTATCTGCTTTAATCCCTTGCAACGCCTCATCGATATGCTTACCAAAGAGGCTTTCGCCATCAAATGGCATGTCCAAGATTTTAGACTGGACCTCCGGTCTGAAGGATGTAGCTTTGAGCCATCCTTACCTTCGTAGGGCTACCGCACCAGCCATCTGGCGGAAAGCTATAGACGCTATATCCATTGTCACGTCTATGGACTCCGACGCTGCCCTGGCTCCATCCTGTAGGATGGTAGTCGCCTCCTCTTTCTTGTCATCCGGAAGGTGCGACAGGATTGGTGCGATGTCAGACCACATCTGTCTAATAAACCGGCTCAGAAGTGCCATTGCGTTGGTTGCTTTGATTGAAGCTGCTGCCATGACTGCAAAGCGTTTACCTATGCCATCCATCTTCTTACCCTCCTTATCGGGGGGTGCCACGCATATTGCCATTGGGTTCTTGGAGCGCTTCTGCGCTGCTTGAGTCACCACCGATTCCGGTAGAGGATGACCAATAAGACACGCTGGAGCCGTCTCTGAAGCGCGATACTTTTTATCCAGATGCTGGGACTGAGGCTGGATTCTTCATCAGTTTGAGTCCTTCCGCACAGATATGTTCAATAATCAGAATGGCTCTTACAGACTTCCTGGAGGACTCCTTGAAGTCGTAAAGGAAACATTCGCTTTCCTTGGCTGGCATAGTAAGCTGGAATCTCTTAGCCGCTTTTTCCATCAAATCGTGACAACTGGCTATGTCCTCTGGTGGAGAGCTTGATTGAGGCAATGGTGACACTGGGGACGTTGGAACGATATATTGGTTCCATTCATCCCCAACCACGTCATCTTGAGTGATTTCTCCTTCTTCCTCTTGAGCATCCTGATCGTAATCATGTAAGTCATCACGAATTGTAATAACCTTTTGGACCTCCTTCCGAGGAGGGGGAGGAGGTGGCTGAATCAGGGGTGTTTCTTTTGCAGGTTGAGAGACTTTCCCAGTGGTCGCGGAAGGGACAGGAGCATTATTTTCTGGAAATCGACGGTAATAGCTGTCGATCATGCTTCTTAGGTCTGATATTAACGAGACGGGCACTGACATAGCCTCTTCCCGAACAGGCGTATCCACTTCCTCTTCGTTGTCATAATGATAAGCCTGGTGAAATGACTTATATCTCATCTGGCCCTTGACCGGCCAATCAGTAAAAGTGAAATGTTCCTGGGCCTCTTGAAGGTCTTCCTCATCGGATTCCTGATGTTTAATATGGAGCTGCGACGGACTGTAAGCAACACCATAGGTTCCTTCCTCCTCAGATTCCTGGCAATCCAGAATGGTAGGGGGCAGTAGAGGTGAAATCTTCGGCGTAGAAAACTCTCCTCTTTTGCTCGTCAACGATCCCGTCGATGGAGCAATTCTTTTTATAGAGATATAGGTTGAAGTTATCTTTGTTGGAGATGGCATCGTCGACGATTTTCGTCGACGAAGTCGTCGACGGGGCCGTCGACGGAGCAATCGTCAGCATCGTCGGCGGTATGCTCGTCGACGAGGATCTTGCCGTCGACGAAGGTCTGGTACTCACCGTCGACGGAGTCGTCGTCGTCGACGAAGCTGTCGTCGTCGAGATTGTCGTCGTTGTCGACGAGATGGTCGTCGTCGAGGTCGTCGACGGCCTCGTCGGCGATCTGACTGGAAATTCAGTAGATTTCTTCGACGGAAGCGACGACGGAGCCTTCTTTTCTGAGGAAGGCTTGAGAGGAGTTGGAGGGAGAGAAGTAGAAGGTTCACCTTCCTTAATTTTTCCTGCTTTATGTTTCCTCACATCTCCCTTTTCCTCAGAGGCCCTCTTTTTTGTTTCTTAGAGGTGTGTCCTTTGGCTTCTCCCTCAGACTCCGAGTCTTGAGTTTTTCTTTTCTGAAGCCATAATAAGAGGTGCGCTTCTCTATCCTTAAGAGTTTTGGCAGAGAAGGTCCGGCAATACCTGCAGTCCTTAGGAATATGCTTAGGGTACAGACAGTACAAGCACTCCTTGTGTGGATCCTCAGAAAATAATCTGGCCTTGCCACAGTACCTGCAAGCTCTGAAAAGGCTCTTCTTGGAGCTTTCAGACATTCTGAATGTAATAATGCTTGACAAGAAATGAACAGTACCTGGCTCCCAACTATGAAGGTCAAAAGTTCAGTGAAGAGAGAAAAAACTGAGCAGAGCTCAGGGAGACTCCTTCTCACACGAAGGCGGTTGGAAATCTGAGGTATGGTGGCTCTGCTGGGAATGGTGTAGGCTGGTGCTGGCTGCTGATTGGCTGTAGTTTGGGGCACATAATGAGGAGGAGAGATTACCTATTGTTTCACTACTCTATGGTTTCCAGGCAGTTTTTTCTTCTAATGCTATGGTTATTATTTACCGGGAGACTCCCACCATGATGACGGGGAAGATACAAGCATGTGAATCTATGAAAGATTGAATACTGGAGAAAGAGGATCTTGTCCGCAACACAACCTTGTCCGGATGGACAGAAAGGAAAGGAGGCTTAGAGGATAAGGCCTGGAGCTCACTCACTCTCCTGGCAGAGGTGACGGCAACCAGGAAATCGTGAAGTGGCTCAAAGGGAGCGCACATCAGAAAAGTTAGAACCAGGTTCAAGTCCCACTGAGGCATCATGAAGGGAACAGGTGGAAACGTGTGTGTGATGCCTTTCAGAAATCGATTTACAATAGGGGACTTGAACAAAGATGGCTGGTCAGGCAACCTTAGGAAGGCTGAAAGGGCAGAAATGTAGCCCTTGACAGTGCCCAGAGCAGAGCCCTGCTGGGCAAGAGAAAGAAGGAAGAGGAGAACCTCAGAAATAAGGGCAGAGAGAGGATCCACAGCCTTTGCTGTGCACCATGCCACAAATCTGTTCCACCTGCAGGCGTATACCGACTTTGTGGAGGGACGCCTGGCTGCCAGAATGATGTTACAGACTTCAGGAGGCAAGTCAAATGGCCTCAACTGTCGCCGCTCAATCTCCAAGCATGGAGGTGGAGACTGGACAGGTTTGGGTGGAGGACCGTCCCCTGCTGCTGCAACAGAAGATCCTCCTGAAGAGGCAGACGAACCGGGGGATCGACTGACATACTGAGTAGCTCGGGATACCAGTACCTTCGTGCCCAGTCCGGAGCCACAAGGATGACTTGTGCCCGGTCGCGCTTGATCTTCTTCAGCACTCTGGGCAGAAGTGGTATAGGCGGAAAGGCGTACAACAGACTGCAACTCCACTCGCGACGAAAAGCGTCTCCGAGCGAGTGCCGCCTTGGAAATTCCAACGCGCAGGACTGATGGCATTGCGCGTTCTCTTCGGTGGTGAATAGATCTAACCAAGGCTCTCCCCACTGCAGAAAGAGACCTTGCGCCACGTCCGAATTCAGATGCCATTCGTGATCTATCATGCACCGGCGGCTGAGTTCGTCCGCCCTGGCGTTCAGAGAACCTGCCAGGTGTTGAACCACCAGGGTCATGCCCTGATGTTCCAGCCATTGCCAGAGGCGCAGAGCCTCTTGGCAGAGGGTCCACGACCCCACCCCGCCCTGTTTGTTGCAGTACCACGTGGCGGTGGTGTTGTCCGTGAACACCTGCACCACACTCCCCTGGACAGAGGGGAGGAATGCCTTTAGTGCTAGACAAAAGGCACGTAGCTCCAAAAGGTTGATATGGAGCCGGGACTCCGCCGGAGACCAGAGGCCTCTGATCTCCGCCTCTCCCATGTGGCCTCCCCAGCCCTGGAGGGACGCGTCCGTCACAACTACGTGCTCCGGTTGGGGAAGGGAGAGGGATCTGCTGCTGACCCAATCGCGGTCCGTGAGCCACCACTGCAGCTGTCTCGCAGTGCCCTCCGAGATCAGGACATGGTCGGACAGGTTGCCCTGATGCTAGGCCCTCTGAAACTTCAGGTCCCACTGCAGAGCCCGCATCCGCCAACGGGCGTGATGCACCAGAAGGATGCAGGAAGCCATCTGCCCTAGAAGCCGCAGCGTCAACCTGACCGAAACTCGGGATAAAGGCTGAAAGAGTGGAATCAGAGCCTGTATATCCCGAACCCGCTGTTCGGGTGGGTAAACCCGAAACTGCGCCGAGTCGAGAACCGCTCCAATGAAAAGGAGCTTCTGAGAGGGACACAGGTGTGACTTCGGCACATTGATGGAGAACCCCAGCTGGTGCAAGAGGTCTGCCGTCGTCTGGAGGTGGCTGACGACTGTCCGGGGCAAGCCCGCCTTCAACAACCAGTCGTCGAGGTAGGGGAAGACTGAAACCCCTAACCTGCGCAGATGAGCTGGGACCACCGCCATCACTTTCGTAAACACCCGTGGGGCGCTGGTAAGGCCGAAGGGGAGCACGGTAAACTGAAAGTGCTCATGGCCTACCGTGAACCGCAGGTAGCGCCGGTGGGCCAGCAGGACGGGAATGTGAAAATAAGCGTCCTGCAAGTCCAATGCTACCATCCAGTCTCCTGGGTCCAGGGCAGCTAACACCTGAGCCAGAGTCAGCATTTTGAACTTCTCCTTCTAGAGGAAGCCATTGAAGTTCCGTAGGTCCAAGATAGGGCGTAGGCCCCCTTTGCCCTTCTTGGGTACCAGAAAGTAGTGGGAGTAGCAACCACACCCTACTTCCGGCCCAGGAACGAGCTTGATGGCCCCCTTGGCCAAGAGGGCCGAAACTTCCTCCTGCAGAAGCCGCAAATGATCCCCCGATACGTGGTGGTGTTGCAGTGGCATGGCTTGAGGGGTCGTCTCGAAGGGGAGGGAGTAGCCCCTTCGGACGATTTGCAGCACCCACCTGCCCGATGTGACGGTGCGCCAGTGGGAGTGGTGATGGCGAACCCTGCCCCCCACTGGCGTCACATGGGCCTGAAAGCATGGACTAGGAAGGTTTTGAGGCGGATGCTGCAGGGGTAGGCGTGGACTGGCCTCGCCGCGGATCCCGACCACCGCCACGGTGGTGTCCACGTCCGCCACCGCGTTGGATATTAGAATGCGGCGCGTGGCTGGCAGCACGTGTGGGGCCACGAAAGGAGCGAAAGGCACCCATTTGCTGGCGTGGGCCGAGAGGCCCAAGGACTTGGCCGTAGCCCTGGAGTCCTTAAAGCGCTCAAGCGCATGGTCTGCCTTGTCGCCAAAGAGGCGACGGCCATCGAACGGCATGTCCATAAGTGTGTTTTGGACATCGGCCGAGAAATTGGCGGACTTCAACCAGGCGTGACGACGAATTGCCACCGTCGTTGACATCGCTCTGCCCAGAGAGTCGGTAGTGTCCAGCCCACACCGGATGCAATACCGTGCTGTATCCCGGCCCTCCACCAGGGCTTTGCCGAGTTTCGCCCGTACCTTCAACGGGCAGTGTGGCAGCACGTCTGCGACCGTGTCCCACAGAGAGTGGGTGTAGCGGCCCAAGAGGCACGCGGTATTAACGGACCGCAATCCCAAACTTAGGGAGGAGAATATCTTCTTCCTGTAATTCTCGTACCTCTTAGATTCCCGGTCGGTGGGAGCCGACGGGAATGCGATCTGGGAATTGGAGGCCTGGATAACCAGGCTCTCAGGGGTGGGATGGGTAGACAGAAAGCAAGGGTCACCCGGAGCCGGGCGGTGGCGTCTGGCCACGTTCCTATCCACAGGCTGTCCTGTGGCGGGCCTGGACCAAGTGCCCAAAAGAACGTCTGTCAAGGCCTCATTAAACGGCAGCAGAGGCTCGGCCGAGCTTGACTGCGGTTTAAGGACCTCAGTGAGGAGGTTAGTCCCCACGGCCGCGATGGGGAGCTCAAGGCCCAGGGCCTTGGCCGCCCTCATCAGCACCACGCTATAAGCAGCCCCCTCCTGCGTAGCCACACTAGGAGGGGAGACAACGCCAGTGTCGGGCGAAGTGTCCAGCCCACTGGCCTCCCCAAGCTCTCCTGTCCAGTCCACAGAAGACTGACACTCCCGTGCCAGAGGGTCCTCACACCCCTCCCAATCCTCCTCATCACCCACAGCCTGGTACTCAGGCTCAAAAGATGGGGCCGGGTCATTGAAATAAAAATCTCCTAGCGGCATCGAATACGGACCCGAATCGAGGACAGGACCAGGGACGACGTCGTCCTGGGACGGCGCCGGGGGCGACACCCGAGGGGCCGGCGACGGCGAGGTCGTTAAGTCGACTGGCGACGACCCGGATCCGGAACCGGACCCAGTGGGGTCCCGCGGCGTCAGGACCGAAGTCGCCGACGGCGCCGAGGCCGAAGCCCAGGACGGCACCGGTGCCGAAGCACCCGGCCCGCGTGGGGACCCAGTCAGAACCGCTTGGCCCGAAGGTGCTGCGGAACCCGACGGAGGAGCGAGCGACCTCATGGCCATGAGTAAGTCAGCAATCTCCCCCGGCGTCGCGTCCTGCCCAGGGACCGGCAGGTGTGGGGCAGGCTGCGACACCTGCGGCTCCAGCAGAGCCGCCCGAACCCCCGGCCGCGTCGCGTGAGCGTCGGGGGGTAGTCAGAAGAGCGATGGTGCCTCTTCGACTTCTTGTGCCTCTTCCCTGAGGACTTCCAGCCCGAAGACCGATGACAACTCCCGGAACTATGGGGGCTCCGGCCCCACGACCGGTCCCTCGACCTCCTTTCGGACCGGGACCTCGAGCGGCGCGGGGCAGACTGCCGAAGCTCGAGTTGCTTACGGGACTGCTCCCATCTAGCCTTAGACGTCAGGGCCCGTCAGTCAGAGCAGGACTTGTCGTTGTGGTCCAGGCCCAAACAGTGCAGGCTCCAGCGATGGGGGTCGGTAACCGACATCAGTCGGTTGCAGTCGGCGCAGGGCTTAAACCCGGGCATCCCTACCGGCACCGTCGGAGTCGATAGACTTCGAAAAACGGATCAAAAAGGATCTCAAAAGGTTAGTCAAAAAGTGACTTGGGTACAACTTTTTCCAGATCTGCGCTAGCTGGCGCGGAAAAAAGAAGAACTGACGTCAGCACGCGGAGGTGGCGTCTAAGTACTCCGACGACGTCATCACGGCACCCACGACGGACGCGGAGCCGCAGACGACGCCTACCAACGTGCAAGGGTACTGCTACGCAAACATTTCCGGATCCAGTCTGACGCCTGGGGATATTCTAAGGTAAGGAATCTATCACTAACGTGTCTCTTTCAGATAGGGTAAGCTGACCAATCAAACCAACGAGCAACAGGTACTGGCCAAGCATGCTCTGCTACTTGTACCACAATAAAAGGAGAGTTTTAGGACTCTGAATTCCATGTGCATGTTACTTGTACAAAAATAGTAAGGAATTCAAAACCACACTATTGAAATAAATGTCTTAAAGCTAGCACTACATAATACAGATCCCAAGGTATCACGCCTAGCGGGATCAGGTCCTGACATTTCATACAGGCATACAAGATGGACCTAAAATACTGGCAACATGGACTAAGTAACTCTAAAGCAGATACCAATTAAACCTTTGGGGGAACGTGGCTAAGCTCCTACCAACTTTGCAATAACACATGCCACAAGTAATGGCACAGATAACCATAGGATATGCAAAAGACAAGGCTGTACTTGGTGCAGATGCCAAGATGACCATATTAACCCATACGGCTACCACCATAATAAAGTACACCATAAAAGTGGATCCTGATATACAACTAGCCATAAATGTTAAATAACCTCCATAAGACTACAAAAGGGTAACCTGATATGTAAAGTTTCTGGTGGACTTAAGAAGGATAAGGTGGAAGTTGCTACATGCCTCTGGCTGGAGGTTTTCCACAGTGGCTGATGGTTGCTAGTCACCTTTTTGTCTTGCCAGTTCATGTTGCCTTGGCTTTTGTTTCTGATGAGGCCAATGAGAACCTTTAACACTGTTGGTAAATGTGGTGATCATGGGACTGTTGCTTGTGGAAGTCCTTTTTTAATCTCCAAGACCATTGATTTAAGAGTCTTATGGCCAGAAGAAGGTATCTAAATACTGTTCAGTAATATCAAAAATCAGTAGATTTTAGCGTTACCGACCGGTATTTAGCAATCCCCAATGTAGGAAAGGAATCGGTAATAAGGAATCGGTAAATACCGATTCCTTATTACCGATTCCTAATTTACCGAATTGGATTTACCGAACACCCAAATACCGAATCAGTAAATAAGAAACGGTAAAAATGAGAAAAGAGATGTAGAAAAATTTGGTAATACCGAATTTCCACAAATTCAGCATTTAAGAATCGGTAATTACCATGGACTCAAAGCAGGTGGTAATCAGGTGCACTGTATTTAAACAGCCCCAAAATGCAATAGTGTGATCACTATGGCGGCCCTCCATGTTATTGCAAGGCGGCTACCGCTACAGGCATCAGGAGTGAGGATCTGGAGACGGGAGGAACGCGTTTACAGACAGCGCATCACACTCTTCCAACTGATTGAGGCAGAGATCCATGAAAGGTACAGGCTTCACCCCCAAACCATCCTGGACCTGATAAGGGACCTGCACCCACTCCTGGAGCATCCAACACCAAGGGCGCACACTATACCACCACATGTGCAGGTGCTCTGTAGCCTCCACCTACTTGCAACTGGCGGTTACCAGGGTGGGACAGCTGTGGTAGGTGGTATGTCACGGAGTTCCCTGTCCCGTTACTTTAGCAAGTTCCTGGCTGCCATGATGCAGAGAATGCATCACTACATAAGCTTCCCAACCACACAGGTGGAACTGCAGAAAACTAAGACAGACTTCTACCAAAAGGCACAGTTCCCGCATGTTATAGGGTGCATTGATGGGACACACATTCCAATCTGCCCACCTGCAGCCACTGAGTACATCTACCGAAACAGAAAATCCATCCACTCCGTTAATGTGCAGGTAATCGGCGATGCAGCCAACTTAATCACCGACATTGTGGCCAAATTTCCAGGGAGCACTCTCGACTCATACATTTTCCAGAACAGTGAGATCTACACACGCCAGGCTGCGGGAACATTTGGAGAAGGATACCTGCTAGGTAAATCACTGTGACACACCCTGATGTATACTGCAGATGAATATGTTGGTGACTGTTATTAATGGCACTGTCTTCCCCACCTAGGTGATGGCACTTATGCTGTGCGGTCATTCACTCCTTACCTAAACCCATCAGCAACAAGTGAGAGATGATACAATGCGGCGAACAAATCAAAATGCAACGTTGTGGAGCTCACGTTTGGACTATTGAAAAGCAGGTTCCGCTGCCTTCACAAAATCAGAGGCTCAAGTCAGTACACACCCATCATCTGCTGAAAGATCATCGCAACTTGTGCTATGCTGCATAACCTTGCCCCTAAGAAAGGTACAGCAGTTGAATTAACTGACTCTGAGGACGATGATGATGAATTTGCACAGCCAGAACCTAACGCAGCAGGAGTGACGCCAGCACCAGTTGGGAGACAAAGACGGGCAGAGTTCACACGCAACAACTTTTGAGTAAGTAAGGAGACACAGCCAGTTGCTGTATTTAAATAACATAGTTTAATATATTGGTACTACGCCACCACATGAAGGGCTCAACATGGCAGTCCTATTTGTAAACACCCTACAAAGATGTCATGGGTTAAGTCACCCAGGCAGCTAGACTAAGTGTGGCTTGCATTAACGCCTGCGGCCATGTGGAACATTGCTGCATTCCCTTTACAGACTGTTGTCACTGGCAATAGATCCAGTGCCAGCAGCTTGACGTCTGCTGCTCCTCCTGGACTTAGTTGCAGGGGGCGTTACACTGCTGTGACTTGTTGTCTCCTCACTGTCCCCCACATCACCTGCATCAGTATTGGCAGCCTGATAATTTAGGAGCACTTCAAGTGCAGTGGTCACTTTCACAAGCCCCCTTTACACCTCACGGCTGCAGTGTGCCATCCCTTCCTGCATGGCCACGGAGTGCCTGCAGAGCAGAGAGTAGCAGTGGAGAGGCGGTTCACCGCCTTTGTATGATTCTCCATTTTCTGCCTCTCCCTGCGCCGTGCCATCCTGTCCTCATCAAGCTTGCTGCACAGCAGCCTCACTGACTGGGACATGTCCCTCATGCCCTCAGACATGTCCCTCATGCCCTTAGCCAGTGTTGTGTTCATTGTGCATATGCCCTTCTCTATATTCTGCATGTTTGCTGTCACGTGTCTCATCTGCCGCTGAACTGATTGGATTGCTTTCCCTTGCAGGCGCTGGACCTTTAACATGTTCGCCTCCAGACCTGCAAACACACCATGCTCCTCCCCCTGCAAAGGTGGACTGGGTTCCCTAGCCCTGTGGCGTCTGGCTCCTGTGTGTGATCGCTCTGTGGGGGACTGTGATCCTGCATTATTACCATCCACTGGCACCGTTGACTGTTCTCCACCCCTGCAGTCTTCCACGGACAACTCCATCTCTTGGAGTCTGGCAACTGCATGCCTCCTGGGTCTTGATAATGCCGGTGGTGATGCTGTTGGTGATGCAGGTGGTGGTGTTGATGCCGGTGGTGGTGTTGTTGCAGGTGGTGGTGGTGGTGATGCCGGTGGTGGTGGTGTGGTGTGACCTACAGTTGAAATGGCCTCCTTCGTTCTCTCCCTCCGGGGTGCCTTTCCTGACTTGACATGTGCAGACCTGCGCGTTGTCTCGCCTGTGGACACAAATTGTACATTAGCTTACTTGTCTGGCAGCATTTTGAACAAGTACATTTTCATGTCTGCCAATCTATCTGACTGTCCTCTGCTGGCTTATCACTGATGTGTGTTGCATGCCTTTGTGTTCAGTGGGATGACTGTTATGATAGGTGTTACACTGACTACATCTCCCATAATGCATTGCTGGATTTTACTAACACATGTACTGGAGTGGGATTCACAGTGCCTCATTGGGGAATGGGGTCAGGGAGTGGGGGCGCAGCTTAGTGTGCATGCATCTTACCTTGTTTGTTGCCAGCTCTGGCTGAGCTGTCTGCATCCCCGATCCCGCTGACGGTCTCAGGCTCAATGGTAGACTCCACCAGCAGTTCCAATGGAGTCAGTGCAGCTGCTCTATTTCTTCCTCCACCTGTCAGGCTGGCTTGTTTCTTCCTTTCGGCCATCTTCTTCTTTGCCAGGCTCCTGACGTCGTACCACCTTTTCTTGAGTATATCAATTTCACTGTGGGTCACTCCAATGGCATTTACATGTTCCTGTATTCCAGCCCATATTTTTCTTTTCTGAGATTCTGGCACTTGCAGTGACTGTTTCCTAAACAGCTTTGTGTGTTCTCTTGCCACCTCCTCAATCAGGACCTCCAGCTCCCTTTCACTAAATTTGAGTTTTCTTTTCCTTTCTGCACCTTCATTTTCACTCTCCTTTGTTGGCCATTCTGCAGTTTGTGTCAGGAAAAGTTATTTCAGTTGCTCCTGTGTTCTCCTCTGCAATCCCTGCCTCTTCAGCAGATTCTGATTCAGTGCAGTTGCATTGGTGTGGCCACTTTCTGGTTGCGAGGTGGTGTGGAAGCACAGGATTGGCTGATTCCTCAATTGCAGGGATTTTGAATTACCGAATCGGTATTTACCGATTCGGTAATACAGATTCCGTAATACTGATCGGTAGTAAGGATTCGGTATTTATTTTTCTGAATTTTACTGAATCCATAAAAATTACCGATTTTTTACCTACATCGGAAATACCGATTTCTTAATTCCGAATCGGTAATATTCGGTATTAAGAAATCGGTATTTCACATTTACCTACATCTGGCCCTTAGTTTTGGAATGCATTGTCAGAGTAGCATCGGAGAATAATGTTCCAAGAGAAAGATACATTTATAATCCGATAATAGGTATCGCGCATGAGACCACAATGAGAAAACCAAGATGTAGCATCTTGGCTATGCTATTGCAATAGCCATGTGCAGCCAAATCTAACGAGTCCATCACTGTTCAGATTATTTGTTTGGATACCATCATTTTCTCACTAAGAATTTTCTGGAGATACTTTTGTTCATTCCAGAAGGTCTTCAGTGAAACTTAGTAAAGCTTCTTTAAACAACCTTTTGTTCCCCTTTAATAGCTAAAACAGCAGTGGCATATCTTTTTCTCTCTGCAGACTCAATCACCAAGTCTGATTGAATCTGATTCAGAACCTGCAGTCAAGAACAGAGGGTCCCATTCCGGAGGCCTGTACTTCTTTCCGAAATTAAGGAGATGGTGCCTTTGCTGGAGTAGGAGCGGGAACAGCTACATTATGGGTTTAGGATAGCTGGAAGAGACGGCATCATGGGCTAAAGAGCTATGGTAATCTTCAGTGTAAAAAATAAATGTCTCTGTTCATCTAGCCAAAACCTTGTAGAATATCTTATTGTCGTCCACTGGTGACATCTTTGACAGGGGAATCTGTGATATCTGGTGAATATATCTTCACCCTGGAAGAGGGAGGTGTAGAAGTCTATGCATGTGCACTAAGATGTGTACTGTACTGTATGAGAGAGGCCTGGACATGACCTGAAAAGCCAAAACTCAACCAGGCAAGAAGTCGAACAGCCACTGTCAATGAAATTGCTCTGCTGGACGAGTCGGTCATGTCAAGACCACAATGAATGGCAAACTTTCCCACATCTCTCCCGTCTGATACTGCTTGGGAGAGGATGACCCAGTCTTCCTCTGGGACCTGTGGCAGCACTTGCACAGTCGTGTTCCATAAAGTGTGGGAATACCGTCCCAATAAGCATGCAGTGTTCACCTACCACAATGCAAGACTGGTGGAAGAAAACATGATCTTACCCCAACTATCCAGCCTCTTGGATTCCCTATCCGGGTGGTGGAAAAGAACATGCCTTGAGAGGTAGAGGCTTGACCACCAAGGGAAGTTGGGTCACCCAGTGCAGGGCGATGGCAGCAGGCAATTCTCCTATTCACAGGAGCCCCTATGCTGGGCTTGAACCAGGGTCCAATCCCAGAAGGACATCAGTTAAGGCCTTGTTGAAGGGGAGGAAGTGTTCAGGCTGCATTACCTCTGTCAAGATGTTTGTCTTGACTGCCACGGAAAGGAGCTGAATGCCCAGGACCTCAGCTGCCCTTCAAACCACCATAGCGTATGATGCTCCACCCTCCGTAGCCACGGTAGAGGGAGAAAGCAGGCAGGAATTTGGAGAGGTATCCAGTCCACTGGCCTCACCCAATTCCTCATACCAGTCCATTTCTTGATAAGGCTGGTCTTGTAAATGGTCCAGCGAACCCTCCCAATCTTCCTCCACTCCCAGCCCTTCAAAAATAGGACTGAGGAGGTGGCTTAGAACCTAAGGGTTCTATCGGCGCCTGTGATCCGGGTTATCAGGGATATGAATGGGTCTGGTGCCGGCGTCTGGAGTCTTGGCGTCTAGAGCGGCTCCGGGGAAGGTCACAGTGGCACAACCGGCATTGGCCAGGATCCATCACCAGATCCATGGGGGGTACCATCGCAGATGCTGCAGGCGCAGACCCTGATAGAGCCCCCTCTCAAAACCTCGGAGCTTCGAAGGCATGTCAATAGGGCCAGGCCACCCAAATATGAGGCACATGGCATCATTAAATTCCTTGAGCTAAGCGAGGGTTGCTCCGGCTCCTGGGAAGGCTGGGAAGCACAGAGCTGACCCAGGCGCAGATTCTGAGGAATGAGGCCTAGAGCACCAAGACTCCTCCCTCGCATCGGCCGATGGACGGGGAGAGGTCAAAGCACGCTTCGATTTCTTATGTTTCTTACCTGACCGACTCGAAGACTTCCAGTGGGAGGACGAAGACTTGGGACTCCTGGAGCAGTGCAAGGACTTTTCTCTCAACCAGGACCGAGACCAGTCCAGAGAGAACAATGCAATGCTGAGCAACAGGCCACAAGCACCTTTAGGGCCCGCTCCCTATAAGCTTTCAGTGCCATGGCCCGGGAGTCAGAGCACAACTTTGAGTAGAGGTTGCGCTCCAGGCACCAGAGACAAACCAGGTGCGGGTCAGTCAATGACATGGCACGGTGACAGGTGCTGCACGGATTGAAACTAGAAGTTAAAAAAAGCCTTTCAAAGAGTGACAGATGGTAGCTCTCTTAAAGTATCTGCTCTGACTGGCGTAGAAAGAAAAGAACTGACCTCAGCGCACCAAGGTGGCGCCTATAAAGGTGACGCGGATGGAATGGTCTTGGAGGGAATACGTTTTGAAGTAACTTTAGAAAAAGAGTCACAACAAGTGACTTAAACAAAATAGGTTGCTCCGGCTACCACAAGAAAGCGAAATGGCTGATAAGTGACCTTTAATAGTGCCAAGAGCAGAGCACTGATGAGACAGAGAAAGAACAGACAGTAGAACTTGGGATAGGGGTGCAGAATGAGGACTGATGTTCTTGGATGCACACCATGCCACAAACCTCTACCAATGGCAGGCATATACTGTGTTGGTGGTGCGACGCTCGGCTGCCAGAATAACATCGCAAACTTTGGGTGGAGGTCGAAAACTGCCCAATCTCCACATATAAAGGTTGAGGGTGCACAGGTTCAGGTGCAGGACCCTCCCCTTCTACTGCAACAAAATATCCTCACGAAGGGGCACTCTGACCGGAGGACAAATGCTCATGAGTTTGGGATACAGGACTTTCTGTGCACATTCAAGAGCCACGAGAATAACTTGGGCCTGGTCGCTCCGGATCTTCTTGAAAACTCTGGGCAGGAGTGGCATAGGCGGAAAGATGTACAAGAGGCCAAAGCTTTACTTGAGATGAAAACCATCTTGGAGTGTGAGTCACCCTAAAAACTCCAGTGCGCATAACTGCTAATAATACACGTTCTTGACAGTGGCGAACAGATCTACCCAAGGCTCTCCCAATGCTTGAAATAGCCCTTGCAGGCCCTCCAGATGGTGACGCCATTTGTGATCTGCTAGGCATCAATGGCTCAGTTTGTCCGCTCTGGTGTTTAAAGAGCCTGCCAGATGTTGAACCACCAGAGAAATGCCCTGATGTTCCTGCCATGTCCAGAGATGTAGGGCCTCATGACAGAGGCTCCACGATCCCATCCGCTCTGTTTGTTGAAATACCACATAACTGTGATGTTGTCCATGAACCTGCCCTAGCCTTCCCCTGATCAAAGGAGATAAGGTTTTCAATCAGCGATTGCCTTCCCCATACTGCTGGGCAGAAAGCTCAAAAAATGAAATGGTAATAACATTATTTTATTACCATTTTATTTTTGACTCGGAATGTGAGGGCAGGACGGGGCCAGTGCGTCACTGCTGCCAATGATTGGCAGTAGTGAGGTGTGGCCAGTTAAATTTGCATTGCACATGTTAGTTGGACCGGCTACCTTGCTACCACCAAACCAGCATGTGCAATTCAAACCTCTCCAAGCCGGCTGTCCAAGACAGCCGGGTTTAGTGAGCAGGCACAAGCCTACAGTGCCTTTAGAAGCAAGGAGCCAGCCCACTCTAGCCAATCAAGACACTTCAGAGCAATCTCTTGATTGGAAGAGTTGGCTATGGACTTGTGCTTTTAGGACGTGCTGCTGAACAATTAGAGGCAACGTAAGGTAAGTGATTTTTTGCATGTGTATATTTATGTTAATGTGTGTATTACTGTGTATTTATTATGTGTATGTGTTATGTGTATATGTATATATGTCTGTGTATATATGTGTATATGTATTATGTGTATTTGTATTGTGTATATTCTATGTGCATCCCCACCACTGTGATTTGCTGACAATCACCACTGCTTTCAAAGCCAATTGGATAACCCGCTGCTTCAACAAGTTGATGTGGAGCTCAGACTCCGCCGAAGACCAGAGGCCTCTGAACTACGCTCTCCATCTCTCCCATTTGGCCGTCCAGGCCCAGAAGTGGCACATCCGTTACTACAGACAACTCTGTTTGGGGAAGGGAGAGGGGCCTGCCGCTGACCCAATTGAAGTTCATCTTCCACCACTGCAGATCTTTTGCAGTTCTCTTCGACATCTGGACCAGGTCAGAGAGATTCCACTGAGCTGCGCCCACTGGAACTTCAGATCCCACTGCAGAGCCCGTATATACCAACGGGCATGTGTCATCAGCAGGATGCAAGAGGCCATGAAGACCAACCGCTTCTGAGTCAGTTTGACTAACATCCAAAATAGAGGCTGAAATATCGGAATCATTGCCTGAATAACCCTGGACTCGCAGTTCGGGACGATAGGCCCGAAAATGCACTGTGTCCAGAGAACTCAGATGAAAGGATTATGTGAGAGGGAGTCAGGTGTGATTTTGGCATGTTGATAGTGAGCCCCAGGGAATGCAGGAGGTCCCCCATAGTCTGGAGGTGAGAGACCACTGCCTGGGTATTGGGTCAGCGGCAGGCCCCTCTCCCTTCCCCAAACAGAGTTGTCTGTAGTAACAGATGTGTCACTTCTGGGCCTGCCTTCAACAGCCAAACAATGAGGTAGAGGAATAACTGGAACATTCTGACCTTTGCAGATGTGCAACCACGCTATCACCTTGGTGAACTCCTGAGGGGGGCTGGTAAGATTGTACGGGAGCATGTCGAACGGAAAGTGCTCTTAGCCCACAGTGAACCACAGGTAACGTCTGTGGGCAGGGAGGACGGGGATGTGGAAATATGCATCCTGCGAGTCCAACGCTATCTTTCAGACTCCAGGGCCCAGGACAGACAGGACCTGACCTCTAGTGAGCATTTTGAATTTCCACTTCTTCAGGAAGCAAATGAGAAGGTGCAGGTCTAAACTAGGGTGAGGGCATCCGTCCTACTTGGGCATCAGAGAGTAGCGGGAACACCAGTCACAACCTACTTCTGATGTCAGCACACTCTTGATGACGCCTTTGGCCAAAAGAGCCTGAACTTCCTGGATGAGCAGGGAGAGGTGGTCATCCGTCAGCTGATCTGAGGGTGGTGGCAAGGGTGGCTGGGTTTGTAGCACAGGAATGGAGTAACCCCACTGAACAATTTGTGGTACCCACTTGTCTGATGTCATGGACTGCCAGCGGGGCAGGTGAAGATGGATCATGCCTCCAAATGGATACCTGTCATGGTACGAGGGGGTGGCGGAATGGGTAGATATCTAGCTGTATGTCCCATGAGACTTGTGGGAACCACATCCATGGCCACAAAAGGACTGATTATCCTTGTGAGAAGTTGGCCTGGCATTTGATGTCCACTATTCTAGTGGGTACCTTGCACCAGTCCAAACGACCCTTATTGATGGTAGGTTTAGACAACCTTTATAGAAAGCTATCCTCGTGGTAGGTGTGGAGAGCAGTCTTCAGGCTAAGTCTTGAAGGAATGTAAAGCAGCTTGTTTTACCAGTCTATAATCTCTTGAATGATCAAATGAAAGAGCACCAAACCAGGTATATATATAAAATATATGTATTTATTCTAAACACAACCCCTCTAGTCCCTTTATGAGACTAGAGGCAAAAGTACAATACAAGAACTTAAATAGCACACAGTAAATTAGCACAGTATACATTTTGCCCCAGGGGCCTCACAAACCATATACTAAGAAAGTGGTATAAGAACCACGAGGAGCATAGAGACAAGGCCTAGGTCCTGTAGAACTGCGGGGGGGACCAGGAACCACCCAAGGTAGGGATGCAGGAGACCCACAGGGGATGCGTGCAGTGTCTAAACACAGCTGCGAATCACCATTGACTTCTATGGCGAAAGTTAAAGTTACAAAGTTACAGATTAGGGACACTTAGGAGTGGACTACGGTAAAACCCTTTCAGTACTGGACACTTTGAGAGTCGAGACCCACGGGAGCACCGAAGTACTCTTGTCACCTCACCCAGGAAAGCCGGTTGCATAGGTGTCTTTTCGTATCAGGTTCCGTTGTTGATTCTAATGGAGAGCTGCAAAGAAGTGCTGCAGGCGTCCAGGAGAAGAATGTCCGGATGGATCAAAGGGTGGATTGGAGATATGAAGAACCTGAAATCAGAGGGGACAGAGTCTGGGTCACTAGCCAGTGACCAGGATGGCGACAAGGAGATGCCAGCCGATTTCGGGTGCTTTCAAGGGAAGTAGGTGAAGTTTGACCCTTCAGCCACGAGGTCCAGGAGGCGTCGACGACAACCAGGAGCTGGATTTGAGCTGTCCCACGTCGGATGTCGAGTGCTGCAGCGTCGGTATCCGAATTGGACCCAACAAGCCTTGGCAACAGCAACCCACGCAAGATGACAAGATTGGCTTTGGTACAGACCAGCAAAGTCTGCAGGACTCAACCTTTAGAGGGGAGTCAGGGCTTGTTTGGAGCAACCAGGAAAGCCCAAAAAACAAAGGATTGTCCTTCATGGGGACCCACCAGTCGACGGACTAGGGATCACAAAGGCGCTTTGAGCTGAGATGCTGAAAGCGGGCCCAAGGAACACTCGTGGAGTGTAGGCCCACAATCTTTGAGGCAAAAGGTGCTTAGAGCTTGGACTACAAGTAGCCCAATGCACAACTTCGGGAGAGATCGGGAAGTCGATGCCCTAGCAAATGTACAGGATGTCCAGGAGTTCCAGACCCACGTCTCTCGTGATAGCTACAGGTCTTCACTTCGCTGGAGACTTGTGTCAGCCTCGGAGATTTCTGGAAGTCCGTGTCCTGTGTCGCAGATTCTTCGGGATCCCTCGGGAGCCCTGAAAATGCAGACTGGCAAGATGCTTCTTTGGTGCCTGCTTGAAAAGGGGAGTCACTCCTTGACCCCAAGGGATATTTCTTCCGTCTTCCAGTCGATATGGAATGTCGAAGGTCCAAGATTTCTGTATCAGAGTTTCGTCCAGGGTAATCTAAAGTCCTAGTGACTGGGTTCCTATATTTATACCAATTTTAGGGGTTGGACTAACTCTAGGGTCCCACCTATGGGAGGACCTGGGGAGGGGATGGTTACACCCCTTCCCCTTTGTCCAGTTTCGCGCCAGAGCTGGGGCTGAGTGTCCCAGCAACCGGTTTGAACTGAGAAATGCAAGGGACACCTTGTGTGCCCCAAGCAGTGTCTGAAAAGCATTCACTGAATGCAACCGCATCCTGCCCCAATACACTACAGCCTGTCTGGGGAGGTGCTGGCACCTCCCTGGACAGGAAACCTATTGTCCAGACCTCCCCTGCCGGAGTTTCGTCCAGCAGCAGGAGGTCAGACTCGTGTCTGTGGCAGCAGTATCCATTTTGTGATGCTGAGGTTCTTTTAAACATTTACCGGGTAAGTAAGTGTGTATATGTCTTCTCCCTCTAGAACGGTGGAATTCTACCCCCGCCGCCAGAACTGGCGGTAGGATTGACACCAAAGACGACATGTTTTGATAAAGCCATTCCAAAGTTAGCATTAACCGCGAGGATTATAATGCACGTAAGAGTATTTGGTATGGCTATATCATAGAACAGCTATAAGGAAGGGATTCCGAAATCTGCAGAGGGGCTCAGCTCATGCTAGGGCACCCTCTCACACAAAACCAAGCACTCTGCCTTCAGGATTGTCAAGGCCTGCCATAGGAGTGACTCATAGGTTTATATGTGTCTATATATATAGGTAGATATATATGTATATTATATCTAAGTAAGGGGTGCTTACACCACCTTACCCAGGCTGCAAGTGCAGACCTGTGGTGCCATTTTGTAAGGCTTCCCAGGGGTGGCATAATACATGCTTCAGCCCCTGGTAGGCCTCTGTGGTACCTATGCCCTTGGTACCTAAGGTACCATATACTAGGGACTCACAAGGGTAACCCAGTAACCAATCTGGAGTGTACCTAATGTACAGGTAACCAATTTAGAGAGAGAACAGCTAGGCTGGAGTCCTGATTAGCAGGGCCACAGCCAGACTAAAGTCGATAAACCAGTGAAACACAGCAAAAAGTGGGGGTAACCATAGGAAGCAGATTCTACTCTCCTACAATCCTGTTGGCCTTGGTGGCTGAGTGGGAATGGATGTGGTTGGTAGCTCCTACTGTAGACACGGAAGGGGCAAAAGGCAGAATGGGGTTGCTGTGGGGCCATGGAATAAAGCACTCCAGCACTGTATCTGCCTTGTTGCTGAAGTCAGGTGCCATTGAAGGGCGTGGGGTGCACCTCAAAGCTCGGACTAGGAAGGCTTTGAGGCGGATGCTGTGGGAGCGGAGGTGGACTGACCCGCCCGTTGGCCCCCTTTGCCGCCACCGCGGCCTCCACACCCGCGCTGATTTTGGGTCTGCGCAGGCTTCTGGATGAACGAACTTGTGGGGCGCCCCTTCCATGGCCATGAAAGGAATGAAAGGTAGACGTGGCCGGGCTTGTGGTAGAGAGACCTAAGGACTTGGCCGTAGCCCGAGAGTCCTTGAAACGCTCCAGCGCACTGTTTGCCTTATCGCCAAACAGGCGAGTACCATCAAAGGGCATGTCCATGAGGGAACTCTGGAAATCTCCCAAAAACCCAGTAGACCACAGCCAGGCAAGGCGACGCAGGGCCACTGTTGTGGAGATCGCTCAGCCCTAAAGAGTCTGTGGAGTCCAGCCCACACAGAATGGCGAACTTAGTAGCATCCTTACCCTCGGCAACAGCTTGGGAAAGGACAGCCCGGACCTCTTTGGGGCACTGTCTGCGCCACTGTGTCCCACACTGCGAGAGAGTAGCGGCCCAAAAGGCATGCAGTGTTGACTGACCGCAGCCCTAGGCTGGCAGAGAAAAATAACCTTTTTCTAAATTGCTCCAGAATTTCCGATTCCTTATCCGGCGGAGCGGTAGGGAACGCACTTTGGGAAGTGGAGGCCTGAATGACCAGGCTCTCCGGAGTCGGATGATTAGTTAAAAAGGCAGGGTCACCCGGTGCAGAGCGATGAAGCCGGGCCAGGTTCTTGTCCACAGGAACCCCAGTGGCTGGTCTAGACCAGGTGCCCATTAAAACATCCGTCAAGGCCTCATTAAATAGAAGCAGAGGTTCCGTAGAACTTGCCGCCGGCTGAAGCACTTCAGTAAGGAGGTTCGTTTTATGAGAGACAGTAGGCAGATCGAGGGCAAGGGCTTCAGATGCTCTACGGAGCACCACAGAATAAGTGGCACCTTCCTCCATGACAGCGAGAGGAGACATAAAACTCGGCTCAGAGGAGAGGTCAAATCCACCTGCATCCTTCGATTCCTCTGCCCACTCATGTTCGGAGTCGCACTGCTGTGTAACAGGGTTATCCGACCACTCCCAGTCATCCCCCTCCTCCACGACCCATGGCAGAGGCAGCAGTGGCGGGGGAGGCACAGGGGTAAACAAATGCTCCAACGGTGTCGGGAACGGCGCTGATCGGCACCAATCGGGCTCCATGTCCCAATCTGGATCCCAAGCGGGGGCAAAATTGCCCGGGAATTTGGGCAAGGGTGGAGGCGGAACAGACGGAGTCCACGCCAGCGCCGGGAAAGGAGCCACAGAGGGCACCGGGGCCCCCAGAAGAGGGCCCTGGGGTGCCGGGCCGGAGCCACCGGTGGAGGACCTTGTGGCGCCTGTGGCGCCGAAGGCCAGCAAGGGCCCTCCATAAGGACTGTGTGCCCGAAGGTGCACCGGCAGGAGCCCTAGGCCTGAAAAGGCGTTCCATGGTGGCAAGAAACTCTTGCACCTGGCCCGGAGTCGCCGACAGACCCGGATAAGATGGGTAGGCGGCGGTACTCCTAGGCTCCAACGGAGCCGCAGGGGAAGAACCCCTGGCCCTCTCTTCCGCATCTGAAGACTGACGGGGGAACGTCGGAGAGCGAACATGCTTCTTAGACTTCTTCTTGTGACGTCTCTTACCCGATTCCAAGGACCAAGACTTGGACCCCGAGGAGCGATGATGATGGCTCCGCGGACGGTACCTTGAGTGTCCCCTGGACCTCAAACGACCCCGAGACGACTGCCGGGCCTCCAGCAGCTTTCGGGACCGCTACCGCTAAGCCTTCGGAGTCATGGCCAGACAGTCTGGACATGACCGAGAATCATGGTCGTGCTTCAAACAGTAGAGACAAACGTCATGGAGGTCTGCCACAGACATCATACGGCGACAGGCCCCACAGGATTTAAATCCAGGCATCCCTACTTGGCACCAGGAGTCAAAGACTCAAAAAGAGGATAGACAAAAGTCTCAAAAAAGTTAGTCAAATAGTGACTAGGGTACGAGCTGTAAACAGATCTGCTCTTGCTGGCGCAGAAAAAGAAAATTGACGTCAGCGCGAATGGATGGCGCCCAAGTAGTCTCCATGACGTCATCTCGGCACTTATGACGCCAGCGACGGACGCGGACCCACACAACGCCACCTACAGACGAGCAGGGGTACTGATGACGATAATCTTTTCGGGTCCAGTCTGATGCCTGGGGATATTCTAAGGTAAGGAATCTATCACTAATGTGTCTCTTTCAGATAGCGTAGCCAAGCGAGAACCGTCTTGGAAACTCCAACGTGCAAAACTGATGACATTAAGCGTTCTCTTCGGAGGCGAACAGATCTAACCAAGGCTATCCCCACCACTGAAAGAGAAGTTGGGCCACCTCCGGATGGAGACACCATTCATGATCTGCAAGGCACCTTCGACTGACCTCGTTCGCCCTGGCATTCAGAGTACCGGCCAGGTGTTGAACCACCAGGGAAATGCCCTGTTTTTCCAGCCAAGTCCAGAGAGGCAGGGCTTCTTGACAAAGAGTCCACAACCCAATCTGGCCTATGTGTTACAGTACCACATGGCGTTAGTGTTGTCCGTAAACACCTGTACGAGCCTTCCCTTCATTGATCGAAAAAGAAAACAAGGGAACCCTACTCACGATGGAACCAGGGTGATTTAAGTATTTTAAGAAAACAATGGTTTTTGTATATAACAAAGTTTATTTGAAACCTTGCACATATTGTTTCACAAATGTATCCATATGCGTTGGTTCATAATTTCATTTGGGACACAATACACAACTGTAAATATTTGTTGTAAAAAATAATTTTTGTAAGAATTTTTATTTTTCAATACAATCATTGTACAACCTAAACCAGTGCATTTGAGTCTCTTTTTATCTGACATCCCACTTAATCCCTGCTTATACATGCGATTTTCGCTGCTTGCATTATCAATAAATATTGAGTATCGTTCCACAGGAACCATTGTTTTCTTCAAATACTTATTCCCTTCATTGATGGCAAAAAGCCTTTCAGTACCAATCGGATCATCCAAAGCTTCAACAGATTGATATGGAGCTTGGCTTCCGACGGAGACCACAGTCCTCTGATCTCCACCTCCCCCAGATGGCCACCCCATTCCAGAAGGGACACATCCGTCACTACTGTGAGATCTGGGCGGGGAAGGGACCCTTTGCGGTCTGTTAGCAACCACTGCAGTTCTCTCGCAGTGCCCTCTGAAATATGAACTAAGTCAGTTAGATTTCCTCGATGCTGTGCGCACTGGAACTTTAGGACCCACTGCAGAGCCTGCATGTGCCATCGTGCATGGGTTACCAGCAGGAGGCCATGAGGCCCAACAGCCTCCAAGTCATTCTACCCGAAATCCAGGATAGAGGCTGAAACATCTGTATCATAGCCTGAATATCCTGGACTCGCTGTTCGGGAGCATAGTCCTAAAACAGCACAGGGTCCTGTGGTAGTGTAGGAATAATTGGATTAAGCATTAGCAGAAGACATGTCGTATTTAGAGCCCATCTTGGCCATTTTACTGAATCCATTTTGTATTTCTTTCGGCCATTTTGTATGCCATGTGCTCTGTCCTACCTCCCTGTCAACTGCTCTTGAAATCTGCCTAGAGACAAGATATATTTAGTCTCCTCTTCTTTGCACATGCTCAGAAGAGCATGCAGCTGTCTCTGAATTGTAACTGTCAAGATGTGTCCACCAGAATAGCTGACTGTTAGCCCTTCCCACTTGCTGAAAGCACACTTTCTGTATGACCTTGTATGTATTGAAACCTACACTCTGTGCTCTGTACCGCCTTCATTTCAGCCCCTGTGTGGGTATAAAAGGACCAAGCTCCTTCTAGTCAGTGTGCTACCTCATACTATACCGAAGGGTGTTGTGTGATTGTAGTTCCACCTCAAGAGGTTTAATAAACTCTGTCTTTTCTATTCCAGTTTCCGTGCCAACTTCTTCCTATTGGTCTGAGGACTCTGAGCGGAGAAGGGAGAACCCCTAGCATTGGTAGGCCTTGCTGAGGCCCACCACATCAAATTGGCGCCCAACGTGGGGCTCATCGGCGACTTGGATGTCCGAAGGACTGGTCGGGACGAAGGATTGGAATCTCGCTTTGGACGTGATCACTGCCAGAGGAGACCCGAGTCTTGGCATCCATGGCGTTTTCCCTTTCTTTCTGATCTGACCATCCAGGTGGTGCCGGTCCTCGACTGAGATCTCTTCTGTTGATCCGCTGTGTAGTGACCGTTTGGTCGATTTGAGAACTTGGCAGGAGGAACCTGGACACTATTTCACTGGTAAGAGCCGTTTTACGGCACTTGCTGTAAGTATGACGCCTTGTAATTAGTAAGGTAGTTTAGATACGCTTACTAGGGCATTCTTTTTATGTATTGACCAAAAGTTTGAAATCTTTCTTTGTAAAGTTAATATATGTCTTGCAACACATATAGGCAGGTAATGAGGAGATTTTTCTCTAATCCTATGAAATTCAAACGGCGCAACGTACAGAGTACTTTAAGCGCCACTTTTTTATAATACTGCACACCTTGCACTATTTTCTGCATGCCTGTTTTTAGCACACTTCGTAAGTTGTGTTGCTTTTGTAGTGGTACCAATTTGAAACTCGATGAAGCACAACCAGCCCCCCCGGAGGGGACGCCTAATAGGGATATGTACATTAAATATGGTATTTCGTCCATAATGTACAGCAAATTGTGGAATAAATACACTTGCAAGGATCCTGAGTTGCGTTGGCCTATGCATGGGTCATTTGATTTACGAAAGATTCAGTCTGTGGAGCAACGAATGTTTAAGCGAAAGGCTAGGCAGGATATGTTTGACTGTGTGCGAAAATGGGAGAAAGAAGTGCGTGAGCGAATGAAGCGTGAACAGGCCTTGATTGAAAAAGAACAGCAAAAAAGTGTTCATGCGAAAGCGCTCGAAATGAAAAACAAAGAAATTAAAGAAATAGAAGATAGGGATCGTTCTCCACCTCCGTATATTTTCCCTTCTGCTCCTACTGAGTCAGATGAGGACTCTCCTACAGATCAGGATAAAGCCAGAGACACTCGCTCAATGTTAACTACCGAACGTTCCTCTGAGATTAGATCTGCGGCGCGAAAAGCCAATTGTGGTACTGTCACTGCTTCTGAACTTCTAGATACTATTAAGAATTGGTCAGAAAAGAAACAGAAATATTTTACTGAGATATTGGCTACAGAGGTTGTTGAGCGATTTAGGAAACATTCGGTGGAAGTAGAGCCAGATGATGTAGCAGCTGATTGTAAGCAATTACGTGAAGGTTCTTTTGTCTTTTCCCAGGTGGCTGACACGATCAGACACTTGGTTAAACTACGTGATGAAGCAGTCCGTTTGCGGGAGGAGAAAAAGGCCGCAGACACAGCTGCACAAATATCTCGAATTAATATGGCACGAGCACCGACGCCCAAAACAGATAAGAATGTAGTAAATGTGAAACGCATGCGGGAAGCCGCGCCTTTATATGTTCCTCCTAAAGGAACAGGTACAAGTGATGATAAGACTTCTATTGACGCGAAAGGGTATTTTATTTATAATTGGGGTTACACTCCTTGGAATAGAGCAGACGTTATGGCTCTTAAAAATGCATTGCCTGATCCGCGAAAGAATCCAACAGCTTTTCATGAAGAAATTGAAGGTGCCATTAGTTCTTGTACTATGACTTTGTCTGACATTGATTTGTTTTGTGGATTAATATTACCACCTGATATGTGGAGAACTGTGCGTAAAGTTGATGATTGTGCGATATTTGGGGCATTGTGGTCAGATATAGAACAATTAGATAAAGATAGAGAGCCTGCACAAAAACCATGTCGACTAATTTTAGATCTTCCAGCAGCTATCTTGGTTTAAATTAAAGACGATTATTCCCTCTAGAAAGATAGATTGGACTATGTTAGCGTCCTTTAAGCAAAAGGCAGATGAGTCAGTTTCAGACTTCTTCACACGTTTTGAAGAAGCATTCCACGATTTTAGTGGCCAGTCATTGACAGATGACACGGGTAGGCATCTGTTTGTCGATAAATATGTCACAAACCTGTTGCCAGAAATAGCTAGTCGCCTAAAGGCGAGTGAGAGTTCATGGACTACCTCCTCTCCGGTTTCTCTTCTAAATATGGCTCAGTATTATGAATGGCAAGAATAAGAAGCGAAAAGTAAGGAGGATAAAAAATCGAAAGAGTTCAAAACGAAGGTTATGATGGTTTAAGCTTATGGCTCGCCTTATAGAGGTGATAAAAGGGGTGGACGTGGATCTTATGGTTTGTCTTTTCCTCCCTCTACTCGTGGAGATTTGTCTATTAATCAGTGTGCGTATTGCAGACAATTTGGCCATTGGATTTCTAACTGTCTAGTACTCCGTGCCCAGCAGGGTTCACGTGGTCGGGGACAAATGAGAAATCGTTCAGGATCTTCAGGGCCTAGAGGAAATACAAATGATTGTGCTCGGTTTGACACTAATATACGTGGACAAGAAGGGGCTAATTCTTTTGACAGACGGAATCAATATCAAATATCCGACTATGAGCCATCTGATTTGCAAGATTCTGCTTATCCATAGGATTGCCTAGGATGGGGTAAGGAATCAGTTGAAGTTCCAGTCGATCAGAAGGGTCCCTATGTTACAGCACACGTTTTGGGTTCTACTGATCAGTTTCTGGTTGATACAGGAGCTACTCGTAGCGCTTTGTCTAAACACTGGATTCCAAGGGCTCCCGTGTCTGGCTTAACTATTACATCAATAGGTTTCGATGGAACACCTTCCCTTAGCCCATTGTCACAACCACTTGCACTCCATGTTGATAAGTTTACTGCTCCATGTCCATTTATGCTTTCCCCAAATACACCAGACAACATTGTGGGTCTTGACATGCTCAAATATTTCAGGGCCACAATACGATGTTCTCCGGAAGGAGTATGGGTTACATTAAATGACAACCACCCCATGGTTGAGAGATCCTGTATTGTTAAAGAGGACATTGCCCTGGCATCACTCCCTAGTACTTTGTGGGCTACTTCAGAATCCGATGTAGGACAAATGGTTATTCCACCAGTGCATATTAGTGTCAAGGAGGGTGCTATACTGCCAAGATTGCCTCAGTATAAAATTTCTCGAGAAGGAGAGGAAGCACTTACACGTATTGTTCATGACTTAATTAAAGTGGGGGTTGTGGAAGAAGTTCCTTACAATGTTTGCAATAGTCCGATTCTTCCTATTTTGAAAAAAGATACTGACACTAAGGTTTACAGATTTATCATTGACTTGAGGGAGGTCAATAAGATTGTAGTACCGCAATACCCTGTAGTGTCTGACATAACGACATTGCTTACCTTGGTCCCTCATACAGCAACTACATTTTCAGTAGTAGATTTGAAGAATGCTTTCTTCTTGATTCCTATTCATCCTGATAGTCGATATTTGTTTGGTTTCACTTTAAATAACAGATCCTATAGATTTTGTAGAGTTCCTCAAGGGTACACTGAGAGTCCGAGAATCTATAGTCAAGCCTTGAAAAGACAACTCCATTCTTTTATTTTGCCTGGCGGAGTGGCTCTCATACAATATGTCGATGACATCTTGTTGGCAGCTGATACTCCTGAACAGTGTGAAACATGTACTTTATCCTTGCTTTCTTTTCTTGCGACACATCACCATAAAGTATCACAGAAGAAATTGCAATATTGTATACTGGGTTTTTCACACATTGTTAAACCACTGTTAGCACTTTTGACTAAGAACACTCCGATTCCTCTTCCTTGGACAGATGAATGTCAAAATCCTTTTTCTCCAGTTGAAACAAGCTCTTTGCTCTGCACCAGTGTTAGGTACACCAGATTATACGAAAGCTTTTACACTCTATGTGCACGAGAAAGATGGATGCGCATTATCAGTTTTAGTACAAACACACGGTGACAAGCAACGTCCCTGTGCATATTTTTCTGCAGTTCTTGATCCTGTTGCTCGTGCTTTGCCTGGATGTTTTCGTTCAGTGGCAGCCACAGCTGTGTCCATACGTCAGAGTGAAGGGATAGTTTTGTCACACAAACTGTTGGTGCTAGTTCCCCATGCAGTAGATGCCCTTTTGAATCAGACTAAAACTCAGCATTTGACTAGTGCTCGCCTGACAGGATACGAATTGACACTGTTAGCACCTCATATTATATTGAAGAGGTGTGCTGCACTAAACCCAGCCACTTTGTTGCCATATCCTGTGACTCAGTCTCAATCAAAGGAGCCTCATGATTGTATATTCCTTACTGAGGAACAGACAAACGGTTGCATTGATTTGCAAGATACGCCCCTTTCAGATGTTGATGGGGAGCTGTGGGTTGATGGAACCTGTTTGAAGTTACCAGATGGCACAACCTCAGCTGCATATGCAATTACGACACTTGAAACAGTAGTGGAAACAGCTCGCATACCACAAAAGTCGGCTCAAGCAGCTGAACTAATAGCTTTGACACGAGAATGTGAGCTTAGTACTGACTTATGTGTGAACATTTACACGGATAGCCGCTATGCTTTTGGAGTGGTTCATGATTTTGGCTTACTCTGGAAGGAAAGAGGCTTTCTTACATCCCACGGGATGCAGATAATGCATGGAGAATTAGTGCATAATCTCTTGACTGCACTCACATATCCGAAGAAAGTTGCCATTTTGAAGTGTACTGCACATAAGAAGATCACTGATAAAATAGGGCAAGGAAATGCCTTCGCAGATCGCGTAGCTCATAAAACTGCGATGCTGCGAAGCACTAAATGTACAGGAATTTATATAGCGCAAATCACCGAGCGGTTTCTAAGCGCTTGCTTAGGGAACCCGTCCTGGTACTTCCCTGTGAGATAACCCCGGCAGGGTATCCGCAAGGTGAAAGCCAGGCATCCCGCCGCGAGGGGCCGGTGTGGAGATTAAGCAAGCTATTGCCCAGAGTCGCAGAGTGTGAACCCGTGCATCGAGTAGGCACCAGAGCGAGAATTGTCGAGTCCATGGACATTTTAGGACTCAAGACCCCGCCGAGCAGGGAATTGAACCCTGGTCCCGGGCTGACCTCTGCTTCCAGGTCTGCCTCCTCTAACCAGTGAGCCACACTTCTCCATGTACGTAGTGAAATCACAAGCTGAGCGTTGGCATGATGCTAGAGAAGTATTGGATATACAGAGGTCTGCCTCTGTGGAAGAACTTGAGCAATGGTCTAAAGAAGGAATGTTAGACGATGAGGGCTGTTGGCGTAACAAAGAAATGAATACGTGGAAATTGCCTGCAGCCTATTTACAATCTATGGTTCAAATGGCACATGGGCTGGCACATGTTGGAGCTCTAGCAATAACTAAATTGCTTACACAAGTCTGGGAGCATCCTGAAATTGCCAGCACAGCTAAAAGAGTGGTACAGTCCTGTTTGATCTGTTGGCAGTATAATCCTGGAAAAGGGACACAAACTCCTACAGGAGGGTTTGCTACACCGACTGCACCTTTTGAAGTTTTACAGATGGATTACATCCAACTTGAACGCTGTAACAACCTAAAGTATGTCCTAGTGGTGGTATGTGCCATCAGTAAATGGATAGAGGCATACCCTACAAAGGATAATAGAGCGCTCATTACAGCCAGGGTGCTTTTAAAGGAGTTTTTCCCTAGATTTGGTGTTTGTAAACTTTTGTGGAGTGACAATGGACCTCATTTTATTGGGCAAGCTGTTGAGCATGTCCTGAAAGGATTAGGGATCAAACAGAAGTTCCATGCAGTCTTCCACCCACAATCAGCAGGATTAGTGGAAAGGTATAATGCTACCTTAAAATTGAAGCTGGCGAAAATAGTGGCTTCTACGTCCCTAAAGTGGCCAGATGCGTTACCTCTGGCATTGCTGTCCATAAGATTGGTGCCACACTCACGATCTGGGCTCACACCGTACGAGGTGGTATTTGGAAGACTGATGAATATTTGGGGAGTTCCTAAGCCATGCCCCATACATGATGTACCTTGTGTTCTGATGAATGATTATTTGGCACAGTTAACCGCCAGTTTGATCTCTATTCATCAACAAGTTCGAGAAGCTCTTCCTGACAGATCCGAAGGTGAGGCCCATGATCTCCGACCTGCGACCACGTGATGGTCAAGGCCTTCGACAGATCCAGCAGCTTGGAGCCGAGGTGGCGAGGACCCGAGCAAGTGCTTCTGGCCACTAGGACAGCAGTTCGAGTGACGAACCGGAAGAACTGGGTCCACAGCACACACTGCAAACGTGTGTTGCCTACCTTGGTGGAGCCTGCTGCATTGACCGACCATCGAGAGATTCTGGAGACGGAGAAAGGCCAAGCCATCCCACCTGACGAATCTGCGGAAGTCTTCCCGGACCACACAATTCCTGGAACAGCGCAATATAATTTGAGACTGAGGAAAGAATCTGCAGTTTTGAACGAGACTGGTTGAGCTACCGCCCTGGGTTGTGAAACGGAGAGCCAATAAGGCAAAGGGGGGGATCAGCTCTGCATTAGTGTAGTGACACCCGTCTTGGCCTGTGGTGAAGAAATCAACGGCAACCCACGGGAGAAGAGCTCCAACGATTGTTTTGTTTTTTAGATTCTTTGAAAGATTGATCATCATTGCTATAGAAGATGAATAACACCAAGAAAATTATTTGTGTTGTAGGGTTTGTTGTTGCCCTGGTGGTTTTGGCAATAACTACTTGGTTCATTGAAAAAGCAGTTCCTGCTCGACAGCTTTTTGTTGCAACTACTCCAGCTCCACTGGAGCACTATTACTATACTCTTCCTTATCATGAACAGAAACATCGACCGTCCTATCTAAATAATACATTTATTCAGATGCTGCATCATACCCATAATGCTACAAATACTACCAATTGTTGGGTATGTGGGATGATACCTGCACACCAGAAGAAAGGGGGAACACCTTTTATTCCTCTGCCGTTTTCTCATAATGGTCATGTCAAGCTTGGTATGCCCTTTTGTTTGCTTATGGAAAGCCTTCAGTAGGTGGAATCATTTTTCGATTGAATAAAGAATGTTACCAAGATGAGAACGGTTATCCTCAAGCCAACGGGACTAAATGGGAATGGGATGAATACCAACCGGACAATATTTCAACACCATATGTCTTCACAAATGTGAGGAATATGAAGAACTTTGGACCCTTTATGATATCTGTAACCAGAGCAAAAGCAGATTTATGTATTGGCAGTGTTGGGAGAATTCCCGTAGGACGAAGCGAATGCATTACTGTATTGAATATTGAAGGCGTGAATAATAGTAGCTTTACATCATCTCACAATACCTATTTCGTATGCAGTAATAAAGGATATTACCAATTACCTATTGGATGGTCAGGAATATGCTACATATCGTTTCTGTTACCCCCTGTGTTTTTAGCACCTGCATAATATCATCTTGATCTGAAACTGTTTAAAGATATCTCAATGAATAGATATAAACGGACAACAAGTACTGATGAGATCGACCAGACATATACCACTTTGCAACAGTATGTCGATTTCAATTTGGGTTTGTTCTTCGTGGGTGCTGCAATAAATAGCAGAAAGATCAGACAATTGACTCGTGTAGTGGAAGCTGTTACCAATCAGACAGCTATGGCACTTGAAAACATTACAGAAGAACTGCAAATTGCGATAATTGTAGCACTCCAAAATAGAATGGTGCTTGATGTGATTTTGGCTGATCGTGGTGGTGCATGCTGCATCATCGGAAGCAGTTGCTGTGTTTTCATACCTGATCACTCACCTTCAGTTTATGATGCAATTTCTAAGTTGCATAAAATCGCTGCAGACATTCACTCAGAGACTGGTACATGGACATTTTCAAACTGGATATGACACTCTTTGTTACTTGGGGCTGGAAGCTGCTGACTATTCTATGTATACTACTAGTAATACTTTTTACATGCTGTACTTGTATACAATGTGGTCCCATGATTTGCTCTATGTGCATCACTGCCTGTACACCTGCTAAAACAAATGCTAAAAAAGAACAGCAAATGTTGAGTAAAGAAATTACTGATATGATGAAAATTGATGTACAAGATGCAGATCCAGATTATCCTAGACAGACGAATGTCTTCAGCAAATGCTGAAAGGGTCGTCTGCCGTAGTGTAGAAATAATTGGATTAAGCATTAGCAGAAGACATGTCATAGTTAGAGCCTATCTTGGCCGTTTTACTGAATCCATTTTGTATTTCTTTCGGCCATTTTGTATGCCATGTGCTCTGTCCTACCTCCCTGTCAACTGCTCTTGAAATCTGCCTAGAGACAAGATATGTTTAGTCTCCTCTTCTTTGCACATGCTCAGAAGAGCATGCAGCTGTCTCTGAATTGTAACTGTCAAGATGTGTCCACCAGAATAGCTGACTGTTAGCCCTTCCCACTTGCTGAAAGCACACTTTCTGTATGACCTTGTATGTATTGAAACCTACACTCTGTGCTCTGTACCGCCTTCATTTCAGCCCCTGTGTGGGTATAAAAGGACCAAGCCCCTTCTAGTCAGTGTGCTACCTCATACTATACCAGTTTCTGTGACAACTTCTTCCTATTGGTCTGAGGACTCTGAGCAGAGAAGGGAGAACCCCTAGCACTGGTAGGCCTTGCTGAGGCCCACCACATCAGTCCAGAACTGCTCCAATGAATAGGAGCATCTGAGAGGGAGTCACATGTGACTGTGGCACGTTGACAGTGAACCCCAGTGAATGCAGGAGGTTCGCCGTAGCCTGGAGGTGAGAGACAACGGCTTGGGGCGAGCCCGCCTTCAACAACCAGTCATCAAGATAGGGGAAGAATGAAACTCCTTATCTCCGCAGATGGGCTGCGACCACCGCCTTCACCTTTTTGAACACCCGAGCAGTGCTGGTGAGGCCAAAGAGGAGCACCGCAAATTGATAGGTACTTGTGACCCCCGTAAACCGCAGGTAGCGACGATGGGCAGGCAGGATAGGAATATGAAAAAAGGCATCCTGCAAGTTCAGCACTACCATCCAGGCTCCTGGGTACAAGGCCGACAGGACCTGAGCAAGGGTGAGCATCCTGAATGTCTCCTTTTTGAGGACGTAATTGAGGGCTCTGAGGTCTAGGAAAGGACATAGGCCTCCGTTCTTCTTTGAGACCTGAAAGCAGTGGGACTAGCAACCACTGCCTAATGCATGCCTGAGAACTCTCTACCGCTCCCTTGGCCAAGAGAGTTTTGACTTCCTCGCGGAGCAAAGCAAGGTGATCCTCCATCAGCCGATAGTACACTGGAGGCATAGATGGAAAAGCATCTCGAAGGGGAGGGAGTGGCCCCTTTGGACTTATTGCAACACCCACCTGTCCGATGTAATTTTTTGCCAGTGGGGGAGATGATGGCATATTCTGCCAGCGACTGACTGAGAGTGATCCTGGGTGATCGGACTAGCTAGGTTTTGCAGTGGAGGAGGGGATCATGACTTGGCTCAACTTCTGCTTTCCCGACCCATGGGCCGGGGTGAACAGTGGCCACTGCCCGCAGAGGTTGCTGAGCTTGCAGGGCCCGCCCGCCGGAATAGGGTTGGCGTGGCTGATAGCCCCTTCCATAACCACGAAAGGAACGAAAAGCGGACGAAACCCTGGGGGTTGGTGGTGGTAAGGCCCAAAGACTTGGCCGTGGCCCGCGAGTCTTTGAAGCACTCGAGGGCAGTATCCGCCTTGCCTCCGAAGAGACTGGAGCCATCAAATGGAATGTCTATGAAGTTAGGACATCCCCCGAAAAACCAGATGTTCTCAACCAGGCGGGCTATGAATGGCCACCGTCGTGGAAATCGCTCTACCTAGCGAGTCTGTTGTGTCCAAGCCACATCTGATGGCGAACTTAGCTGTGTCTCTTCCGCCTGAGATAGCTTGGGAGAGTACAGCCTGGTCCTCTTCCGAGACTCTGGGCAGCACCTACACTACCGTACGCCATATGGAATGGGAGTAACTGCCCAAAAGGCATGCAGTGTTCACCGAACGCAATGCCAGACTGGCAGAAGAAAATATTTTCTTTCTGAAGTTCTCCAGTCTCTTGGATTCCCTGTCTGGGGATGCGGACGGGAATGCGCCCGAGAAGTGGAAGCCTGGACCACCAAGCTTTTGGGGTGGGGTGGGTGGTGAGGAAAAGTGTGTCCTATTCATAGGAGCCCATGTGATGGGATTGGACCAGGCTCCAAGAAGGATGTCTATTAAGGCCTCGTTGAAAGGCAGTAGGGGTTCTGAGCTAGAGACACCAGGCTGCAGGACCTCTATCAAGACATTAGTCTTGACCGCCACTGTAGGAAGCTGCAGGGCGAGGACCTCCTCAGCCCTATGCACCACCATGCCAAAAGATGCTTCCTCCTCCGTAGCCAGGGTAGGAGCGGAAAGCATGTCAGAGTCTGGGGAGGTGTCCAAACCACTGGCATCACCCAGTTCCTTATACCAGACCACATCTTGTTGGTGCGTGATTTCTAAGGGATCCTGCTCCCCCTCCCAATCCTCTTCCTCCATCCTGTACCCCTTTCTGAATTGGGCAGAGTGAACAGAATGGAGCCGTACAGCTCTGTTGGCGCCGGTCTCGGCGTGGGAGGACGCAAGACCGGCTCCGTGTCGTCAGAAATGAGGATCAGGGAGGTGCAGCGGGAGGGCGCCGGCGACGCAGAGAGCCTCGCACCGGACGCGGCGGCAAGGAAGGTCGCTGTGGAGGTGCGACCAGCGTTGGTCCAGACCCAGGAATGGGTCCAGTCTGTGGTGCACATGGATTTATAAAATTCATTCAGTTGGGTGGGGGTGGCTCCATGCCCCGGAAAGGGAGGGAAACGCAGAGCGACCTAGGCACCCGTTCGGTGGAAAGAGCCTTGAACGCTAAGGTTCCCCTGCCATGTCGCGAGACGGTCGGGCAAAGTCGAAGCACGCTTTGACGTCTAGTGCTTATTGTGGTGCATCTTACCTGACTTAGACTAAGAGGACTTTGATTCACTGGGTCGGTGCTCGGATCCTCCTCTCGATCGAAACCTGGAATACGATCGAGACCGATGAAGTGACCTCCGCGATGCAGAATGCCGGGTCGCAAGAAGCTTTAGGGACCACTTCCTCAAAGCCTTTCGGCGCCATGGCCCAGCAGTCGGAGCAAGACTTGCAGTCGTGGTCGCGCTCTAGGTCCCAAAGACAAACTTAATGGGGGTCCGTGACCGACATGCCGCAGTACAGGCATCGCACAGCTTGAACCCCGAAGTCTTCTTGCTTGACATGACTCCTAACACACCAACAAAGTCGACAAAAAGTAAACAAAAGTCTGTCAAAAACGGATCGGCGCTGGCTGGTGGGTAAAGAAAAGAACTGACGTCAGTGCGCCTGAGTGGCGGGTATATTGATGACGGGAATGTCACAATGCCAACGAATATGATGTGGATGCTATCATGCGGCGTTTACCAATGCCACCTACCAGCGCGCAGTGGTACTGCTAAGAAAAATCTTCCAGATCCAGCCTGATGCTAGGAAGTTCAAAGGTAAGGAATCTGCGGCTAGATGTCTCTATCAGATATATGCACATAGAAGGGACGTTCTTCACTTATTACTGCTACATGTGCTTTCCAACCTTTTTTCTGCCAGAGGAGGGGCACTTCATAAATAAGAATGGCATGTTTGTGAAGAAAAAAACATTTCTCATGTCAGAAAACAAAGGATAAACACTCTTAAGCTCTTAATGTGTTGAGTGAAATGTTTCTAGAAGATTAAGGGATGACTCAGACAAGAAAATTAAAAAAGAGCCAAGCTCATTTCACCAGGATCCTGTGTACTGGAGTTAGGGAAAAACTGAAATAACTGTCACTGACCAGGCATAATGGGAAACTGGTGACGTAGGCTCCCTTAGAAAGGACTGTCAAGTTTGTGATTTCTGCAGATGGAGGACTATCTGGCTACACTATGCCTGTCTTTTGTTAAAAAGTATTTATATTAAAGATATTTCTAGTCAATTGTTTCTAGCAACCACAATCTGACCACTACAGCCTGCAGAGAGTGTCAAAATAATTTTTTTTATGGCTTTTCTTAGGCTATATATTTATTAGTATTTATTTTAAAAAAACTGCTTTGGGATCCCGCACATTGACAGGATAATATTTAGTATATATGGCTATTTACAAAGACCCCTTGAAGGAGAAATCTGCACAGAACTGCTTTGTTTCCGAATTTCAATGACCTTCTCATCTCTTGGATGGTGCGCTCCCTGCATCAGGTTCGAGCTGTGGAAGCTAGCTCATCCTATTCTTGATAAACAATGAAAAGCAGGTTAGCAGCCAAATGCCCCTTGAAAGGATACAGTAGTTCACCACGCCATCCCCAGGCGTTTGCATTGCCTTGTAAGTTCTCCAATTGAGTTTGTACATTCGCCCACGCTGCAGGTTCAATATCATCTTCTGCTTTCTGCAGCTGTGGAAACGAGATATCTATTATACATGAGTGAAGTAATTATCTCTTCATTGTACAAGTTTGAAGATTCTTAAATAGTATTCACTGAGACTGATGTGAACCACATTAATTTCATAGCATTATCTCTTGGCAAGCCCTGGAGTAACAAGGATGGGAAGGGGCGTAACCTGGATGCTTATGAAGCCAGTCACGTAAAATTGAGCTCTGATGCTGCCGCCAAGATGGAGACTGACTGCGCAGCCTTGCACTAGCTCAAGCGCCCAGGAGGCCCTGGCAGTGTTTCCTGATGACAGGTGTGGGCCCTGAGAACTCTGCAGCTATGGTGGGGGTCCCACAGTAGTATAGGGAGTAGGGGGACCCCATGTGGTGATACTTGGAGAAACACTTAGCCCAGGACTTGGTGAGCTGCCTCCTTTGGAGTAGGTGGTTTAGCCTAAAGATGACCCAGGAACCTGGGAGTGCAGAGGTGAGTTGAAGCCCAGGAGATAGGAGTTGAAGTAGGGAGCCTCAGGCACGTTCAGAGGGGAAGGCGCCCCCAACAGTGGACCTACCTAGAGGTGCGGAGAGGCATTGGGACAGCAGTTGGGTGTCAGCTGGGCCCCACAGCCAGAGAAGAGGCGGTCCTGGAAGAATGAGGGGTGTGGAGCCCCTGCATCCCAAGCGGGATGCTCCTCAGTGAGTGAGGAGTGGGGAAGGGTGCTCATGCCCTGTGGTGGTGGCTGGTGTGTGCCCTCCAACGGTCTCCCACTGAGATGGTGGCTGGGCCGACTGTGACCCCTTGGGGTGCCGGGGCGCTGTGGCGTGCTAGCTGCGGGCGACCCAACCTCATGACAGTTGTGGTGAAAGGGGACTGAGACGGCAAAACAGGAGCAGCACATACCCTGGTCTGTACTTGGGGTGAGTGAGGTGGCTGGCCGGTGGGACGCCTGGAGAGAATCCCCGTGGACCGGAGACTTAGGGTCTGATGCCCTGCCACAGGGATGGGTCATACCAAGGAGGAAAAGGTGGGCAGCATGAGATCACCAGAAACCTGCTGGAGGGTGCAGGTGGTGCCCGGCTAGGCGACACAGCCTTGGGCTTGGAGGCCCATACAACGAGCATCCTTGCCCCCACCCAGGACACCAACACCACTTTGGAGAACAAGAATGATCCTGTGTCCCAAGAGATGGGCTGCTGCAGACGGATCATTGGAAGCTGGCGGAGAGGGTGGACCCCGCCAAGTCCCTCGAACAGTTGATGCGGGTGGTCAAGGGGACTGCCTTAAGACTCTATAGAAGTGGAAAAGGCGCCTATGGCAGCGAAACTGGAGGGATTCTCCCTCTGCAAATAAATCTCAGGGTAGTGGGGATTCCAGAATGGGTAGGGGCCAATCGCTAGACCTATACATGGACACCTGGTTGGGCTCAGTGGTATGGCGGGGAGACTCTTTACATTGTTTACAGTGGCACGGGTTGGTCCTCCACCACCTGGGGTATCCCCACGCACAATACTGGTGCAGCTCTGAATTTCAAGGATCGGGAACACATTCTGCAAGTGGTTCAGACCCATGGCTGTTGGCAGTTAGATGGTGGATTGTGAAAGTTCACCAAGATTACACAACAAAGGTGCAGAGTGAGTGGGAATCATTCTTGGAGGTGTAACAGCAGCTCACCATCAAGTCTTCATTAATGTTCCCCACAAAGCTGGGCATCACATATGGGAAGCGTTCACATTTCTTCAAGTTAGTGGCGGAGGTATGAGACTGGTTGGAGTCTAAAGGACACCCCTTGCTGAGGTGTTCTGAGCCCAGAGGCAGTGTAGAGGGCAGTGGGGGCTCTTGTTCTACACCCATTAATTGCAGGTGGAGTCCGCGAGGGCCTGAGTGTTGGCGTAAATTTAACCAAGCCAGGCATGGTCGACTGGTAACAAAAGGGCGGCCTTGAGCTCAGACAAATGCTCCACGGATGGTGAAGCCTCCTACCTGCGTGAGGGGAGAGAAGAGGAGAGGCTGCAAGTGGTGACTCCTATGTCTGCGGATCTGGTGGGCTGATGTAATGACAAGACTGATGGCCTGTCCCCTTGTTGACTTTGGTTTTGATTTTCACAGACAGGATGGAATTTTGCATGAGTTTGGGGGTGGGACAGACACCTCTGGCAATGGGGGGTGGGTAGTTTCAGGCTCGCCGTACAAGGTTGTAAGTAGTTCTTGTTAGAGGGGTGTTGAATTGACACGGCAGTTGTGAATGTGGAAAATGTCAGGGTTTATGGAACTAAATGGTTACTACTGGGGTGGATGAGGTAGGCAGTCTGCATCCCAGAGGTCAGAGAGGAGACGGTTTCAGGGTCCTCTTGTGAAATGTGACGCAGGGTTAAGGGTTAGGTATTAGTATGAAAAGGGGGATTGTTAAAAAATTCTTGGCCAGGCATAATCCAGAAATTGTATTGTAGCTGGAAACCCACCTGGTGGCCAACAAATGTGGTTGTGTGAACAGAGGGAGGTACCAGATGGTGGTGCATGTGGGGTTCTTTCCAGGATCCAGGGGGGTAGAGATCTCGGTATGTAAGGGACCCATTCCACATCATCCTGACCTGGGCAACCTGAGATAGATGTCAGGCAGCAGAAACCTTAAATGGGTTACCCCTGACGGTGTTGCTGCAGTACCTTTTCCCAGGATTGTAGACTGACGGCCTAGCAAAGATGCAAGACTTATTGGTGACAGCGCCGGATGCTCTCACTGTTTTGGGTGGGGACCTTAATTTAGTGGCACAAGAGGAGCGAGACAGGATTACTCAGATGGGACACCCACCTAGACTAGATCCTCGTTTGATGACTTTCTTGGGCTCGCTGGGATTGTCAGACCTCCGGAGGGTACAACACCCCGGGGAGGGTCAGTTTTCCCATGCAGCCAACGATATGAGGCTGCCTGGATGATCTAGTGGTTCTGCAGCACCACCTTTGCTGTTGGACAGACACCCAGCACTTATCTAGGGGGATCTCACACCATTCCCAGATGATTACAGTATGTGAGGGATGGGAAAGGGGTCGGAAGCTGGGGTAGACCCTTGACCCATGGGAGTTCACAGATTGGGATACTAGGCAGTTTTTGGCCGCAGTGACCAAGGCCAATTTTGTGGTAAACGGGGGGGGGGGGGAAGGGGGTTATGGGAGGTCAGTTATTTTTCGCATGTGGTAGGGTAGAAGCAAGACAGGGACAGGGAGTGTAAGTAACCTCGAGGCAAAAACTGGTTCAAAAAGGGGCAGCCCTGGTCCGTGATCTTACCCCCGACTGGGCAACCAACATCGAGCAGCTCAGGTAGTACTATAGACGGCTGCAGCAGAGGGAGGCCTGGTTCGATTTCGGAGGAAGCAGGGAAGGGTATATGAATTCAGTGATAAAGCAGGGAAACTCCTATCATATCTAGCTAAGCAGGATGAAGGTCAAAGATGGATCCACAGAATCCAGGGGAAGGACAGGGAGGTAGTGGAGACTCTGGAGGGTATAGCAAATGTTCTGAAGGCCCATCTTTTGGACGTATACAGGCCATGTCACCAGGAGGTAGAAGAGGGATTGCTGTAGGTTGTACTGGACCTTCTGACACCTGTTCTGGGTAAAGAGGAAAGGATAGCTCTGGAAGCGGAGATCACAGACTTTGAGATTGCAGAGGCTCTGGCCCATATGAAGGGGAGGATGGCTTTGGGGCCCAATGACATACCTACCGAGTTCTTTAAATGTCTTTGGATGCAGGTGGTGCTTCACTTGGGGGGGTTGTTTTGGGGTGCCAGAAAGAAAGGGGTGTTGCCGGAGGATTTACAGTAGGCTCTAATTATACCCATATACAAAGAGGGTAAGTCACAGGCGAATTATGCTTCCTAACGTCCTATCTCTTTGCTCAATGTGGAGGTAACAATGTTATACCTATAAAAAGAGAGGGGGGCGAGGAGCGAATTATGGTCCAGAGTCCATGCTTCTCAATAAATACTCAAATAAACATGAGGGCACTGTTCCTAGGAAGGGGTACGCAGTGTTGCCCGTATACCTTAACCAAAAAGAAAAAGGAAAGAATAAAGCAAAAGGAAAAAAGACCTAGGTATAGAAAAGGACTCCCCTAGTGAGGAGGAAGAACTTGTCTTCGCTCCTGTTGCCCTCACACACCCCGGAGGGTGTCATGATTCATCATCGGGCATTTTGCTCCTCGTCTGGCCCGGCGCTGCAATGCCCTACGGGTCCCCCAAAGGGTAACTTTAGCTGAGATCTTTTTTGGGAAATGCCGGATGGTGCCTGCAAGTGTGTGGGGTGTGGGTCCAATGCCGAGGGTGATTAGTGCGTGCAGTGTGTGAAAAAGGGGTTACTAAACCAGAAAATAACACAGGAGTCATGCCCATATACAATTAGAACCCCATGGGTAAAACATTACCCCAACAGGCATAATATGCCTGTAGAAGACCGAAAGAGGTAAAGATGTTGGCACAGGTACTGGTGGCATGAATGCCGAATGTGGAGGAGTGCTTGGTACCTGCAGACCATTCAGTCTTCATGCCACACTGGGCGACCCACCATAAACTCAGACACCTATTTGGGTTCTTAGTGTGCAGGGGTCGGATCCAGTAATGGAGTAGGCCTCATGTCGCTGGTTGAAAAGGCTTTTGACTCGGTGGAATGTTCGTATTTGCCGGCAGACTTGGGGAGGATGGGCTTTGGCCCCTCCTTTATGGGGTGGGTCCGGCTGATCTATGACCACTTGGTGGACCAGGTGCAGGTGAATGGTGTGCTGGCAGTGGAGTTTGAAATTGGGCATGTCAAAAGACAAGGATGCCCGCTATCTCCATTGTTATTCACAGTGGCACTTCAGCCACTTGCAAATTGGTTGCGTAGTTATGCTTAGATTTGGGCTTTGCCGTAGGACATGGAATGGGAAGACGCAATATCCTTCTGTAATTGGTGGAACCGGGCTGCTCTTACACTTACGAATTGGAGCTCTTGAAAGTCTTCAGGGTCTACTCATGAATTGGAGCGAATGAGTTGCCTTCCTCCTGTCCGACTGGGTTCACTCCCTGGAGTAACTCCTGGTGCGCGGGGAACCCCAGGGTTTCAGATACCTGTGAGTATATTACTACAGACAAGGGCTTGTTTCTCCTGGAAAATCTGGGAAAGCTTTTGGAGGCTTACAGTAAGGGCACGGGCCATTGGCACTCCTTGCTGTTGTCGCTGATGGAGGGCTGTGCTCTACAAAATGATATACCAGCTAAAATTCTAGTATGCCCTCTAGAACATGCCCTATGTTGTGCTGGATGGATTCCTCAGACAGGTAGACAAGGGCACTAGAGGCCTGTTGTGGGAGGGGAGGGCCCTCCAGATTGCCCTGGCTATGTTAACTAGGAAGGCTTTGAATGTGGGTATTGCCCTACCCAACCTGGAATTGTACTACTGAGCGTCTCACTTGATGGTGGTGAACAACTGGGACATTTTAGACCAGTGGGACCGCACCCTGCTTGTGGATATATGAGCGCTGGGACGGAGAGGACACCTGGGGTATTTGTAGGGCAGGGAATAATGCGATAATTGCCAGCGCTAACAACCCTGAAGTTGACATATGGCAGAGGGCAAAAAACCTCTTGGGCTGGGAGGGGAGGCTCACTTTGGCTACGCCTCTGTGGGAGTTGAGACACTGAGGTAGCTCAGAGCGATTGGCGGTCATGGGAGTTGGGATGTGCTGGGGATTTTGGTGGTGGGAGACAACTGAAGGGAAGAAGGGCTGATACTATTCTTGGAGTCGCGGGCTGAGTATGGCCTGCCATGGGCACAATATCTCAGATATGTGCAGATGAGGCACATTATGGGGAAACATGAGGCTCCCTCTGCTGACCTACCGGAGGAGTACTTTCTGGAATTCTGGGTGTTGGCTTTCCTCCTACAGGTGCTTGCAATCTCCCAGATTCATACTGCACTGCTGGCCTGTAGCTTGCCCCTGTTGGCTGCCCTTAGAGACAGGTTGGACAGGACCAAGGGAGGCTGGAAGTTAATGCGTGGGGAGAAGCGTGTTGAAACCCAAGGGAAGTGGCGCTATGGGCGGACTTCCGCCTGGTGTAAATGATATTGCTGCATAGAGCATACTACATATGTGTAGGAAGCTGGCTCTTTATATGATATATCAATAGGGTGATATGCTGCGTAAAGAGTCCAGGGGTTCACTTATGAGTGGACAGGGGCTTGCTATGCAATTCCAAAGTGCTTGATTTGTAGGTAGTGTGGTCGGGCAGCCTTAGGCTTAACACAGAGGAGTGCAAGACATTTGCAAAATACACAAAATGATGAATAAATGACAAAATGACTCAAGAAGGAGTTATGATATTATTTGGCATCAGAGAAAAATCGTTCAGGTTAGTACATTTTGAAATATAAAATATTTTTACTTTAAAAAATGGATACAGTGCAATTTCTGAATTCTGCAATGTTATCCTATAGAATGAAGACCAAGTTCGGCAGACAGGTACAGTACAACTTACAAGACCAATCTCCAGCAGTTAGGGTGAGTAGTGGGCAAGGTCCGAGGTAGCACCAACAGTACACCACCAGCGGCACGAGGGTCGGCCGGGTGCAGGGTGGAAATCAGTGTCAGGAGCCCAATGCACTTTAATAGGGATCGCTCACTGTAAAAAGAGAATGCAGGCTCTAGCAAGAAGGGCTTAACCAGCAAGTGGGTTCAGGCCTTACGATTCTCTGGGATAGGGAGGGATACCTTTGGTCCTCTTCTTCAAGGTCCAGGGGCTATGGGAGCAGGGGTGTCCTTAGACATCGGGTTTTTCCTTTTTGAAGAAGTCGCAGTAGAGGATGCCTGCATGCAGAGGCTGCAGGAGACGTCGGGGAGTCCATGGAGTCGATGGACTTGTGCTCTGGAGGGCTGGGGAACCTTTTTGGCACCATTGGCTCACTTCAACTTGGGCAGAAGGCAAGGGAAGCAGTGGCTGCTTCAGGTGTCGGATTTTGGCACGTCCGGAGGCCTCAGAGACTTCTCCTTTGGAGTTCTTTAGAGCAGGTCAGCTGTTCACGGGAAGTCTTGAGTCTTTTGTGAGGGCAGGCAGTCCTCCTAAGTTTTGAGAGTAACAACTGCAGGACCAGTCCACTTTAGTGATGTTTACGATGAGGGATGTAGACAGGCCGTTAGGGTTGGTACCAGGTCAGCTGTTTCTTCTCTCTTCTTTGCTTTTGCAACTCTTTGATGTCCTCTCTCTTCTTAGGTCATCAGGATCTGATTCTCTGGTGCCAGGGACTCCCCTAAATACTGAGTTTAGGGGCGTTAGATAGTGTAGGGTAGTAGCTGATGGGCTACGTACACTTGGGTTCACTACGCCCCCTATATGACCACTTCCTGTGGGCATAACCCTGTCCCAGAATTCCTAAGTATGCCATCACAAAGATGGCTACTTCTAAAGAAAACATGCGTCCACCCCACAGTAGCCCAACTTAGGGAAGTACTAGTTAGGAGGGTGAATGCCTATCTGACTAGCTAATTATTCCACCTGTCCAGGTGGCTTCCTCCCCTTTGGGGAGATCCAGATTCATGTTCCAAAGGGGGAAGCTTACCGGCCCAAGGAGGCTAATCAGCAAGTTAGCCTGGAGGGGGTGTTACACTCTCTTTCCGGACAGGCTTTTGTTCTAGGTATCTTGAGAGCAAAGGCTCTCACCCTAGGATGTCAGAACAGTGTCTCAAGTTGCAGGCTGGCAGAAACCAGTCGCAAAGCACACCAGAGGCTGGTAGGTTTCAGGCAGGGCTGGCTTTAGGGCACTGCGACTGGGCGCTGACTTGGGGACAAGGTGCCGACCTTAAGGAGCTGGGGGTGCGAGGGGGCAAAGGTGCTGACCTGGGAGGGGGGGTCAGGGGGTGCTGTGTTTAGCAATAACTTATAATGTAAAAACACCTACAGCAGAGTTTCTTGCAAGTCCTGTTATCAGGCAGCATTAAAAATGTCCAGATAACTCCTGAGATTAATGTTCCTGCTAGAGAAAGAGATCTGAGTTTTGTCTAGGGACAGTTTTGACCGGACATATAGTAGGTCAAAGGGTTAATATGCCTGCGGCAAAGATTGTTCAGATCACAGATCAGCATTTTATGTGTATAGCTGAGTGGATTACTGCTTTTGTCATTGAGATCCTTTTGTTACCGCAGTACATAAGATACAACCCTTTTATAAAACAGTGACTGTTACAAATTGTCATCTAAGAGTGGCATGCAAACTGCATAAAATACGTTAGGATGTTCTGTGTTTTCTCCCTGTCTTTCATTATCTATTCCAAATGTTGCTGAAAAGTGTTTGTTTGGGTAGATATACATTCTTATCAGTAAAGTGAGACTTTACCGGTGCTTTAACCCATTTACCGCGACGGCAATTTCGCTGCGGTGCGGGCGTTCAACGGAGCGGGCGGGGCTGCGTCGGCCAACGGTCGTGCGCAGCACCCCGCAGGTAGTGCTCGCGTCGGCCAAATTAAATCTATGTGAGAGAGGGGCTATGGAGAGATAAGGGGCACTTTTGCCTGTGGACCATGAGGGAATCCAAAGAGGGTATCATGTCAGCGCAAAACATGATTTTTGCACCCGGCGCCAACAGCTCTGAATCCAGGCCTGTTTTCAGGGGCCATCTCTAAGGTGCTGTCTGGGCGCATGTATTGATACATCCAACACTGGCATCAGTGTGGGTTTACCAATATGAGATGTTTGAAACCAAACATCCCTATTTTCAGTGAAGCCATCACGTAGCTGGGGAACTCATTTTCACCAGTGCCAGTACATGTTTTAAAATGGTTTCCCTGTCCACTTGCACTGACAGGAATAGGACTGACCAGTATGGGGGCATATCTGCTCATGCAAGTATGCCCTGACATGTAATATTCAGCACCCTGCCTTAGGACTGTTAGGCCAGCTGTGGGGGTGACTTACAAATATGACATGCAGTGGTAGGGGACATGGCACCCAGGGATGTGTGAGATGTCATGCTTTCTCTTTTGTCTGCACACAACCACCAATGGCAGTCTTGCATGTGCTTGGTGAGGGGTCTCTTAGGGTCGCACAATTCGTGCTGCTTAGGGGACCTCTTTAGTACTCCAGGCGCCAGGTACCATGGTAACATTTACTAGGGACTTACAGCGGGTGCTGAAGGTTTTGCCAATTGGGGGAACAATTGTACAGTTTTGGAAAGGAGCTCTGGCACTGGAGAACTGATTAGCAGGAACCCAGTGCACTTTCAGTTGAAATCCCATCATGTACCAAGCAAAAAGTGGGAGTGGCCATGTCAAAAGGGGGCACTTCCCTACAACTTGTGAGAGGCTATACAGAATGAGGCATGGAGTGTCTGTCTTATGTCTGGGGGGGCTGCGGTCGGAGGGGTACCCTGCTGCTTATGGTGGGAAGATTTTGGGAGAGTATGGGGGAGCCACTGTCTCGGGTAACAAAATTACAGATCCAACTCACTGCAATTGATAGCCCTGGGTATCTGGAAGGAGCAGACGTTGGATAGGTACACCCTGGACCATGGGGTTTGAAGCTGCCATGTGCTGGTGTCAGTTGCAGTGGTCTTACTAATTACAGAGGGGCGAAACAGTGGATGGAATTGTATTTTCAAACGATCCTGTATCAAGCTGTCACCTACATAAACTAGTCATATATACGACATGAGATTGATGTACCTGTCGGTACTGTAAGGGGTTGATGTTTAACTTTGTGGAAAAAAACAAAAATGTGATGTGTTCAGACTTTGGAGTGTCTCGTTCCAAGATATAGGTCGAGCTCACTTGCCTAAAGTCTTCTCCTACACCTTTTTCTAATCAAACAAAGTAACAAGAATTTTGGTCAAACATATAGTTTCTTATCCTTAAAGACCACATTAATTACCTTCGGTAACAATATATCTGTAAGAGACACATATTAGTTATAGATTCCTTACCTTAGAATTCCCCCTAGACGTCAGACTGGATCCGATACATTTTCCTTCAGCAGTACCCCTGCACGTTGGTAGGTGGCGTCGGTCGACTCCGCGTTCATCGTTGGCGTTGTGATCGCTGGAATGAGGTCCCGGTATCTACTTAGAAGCCGCCCCTGCGCACTGGTGTCAGTTCTTTACACCACATTCCACGCCAGAAGCGCAGAGCCATGCAAGACACTGACCACTGGTGCACAAACCTAGGGCCCTGAAAGGGAGTCCCTTACTCTATAAGTCAGTCCGCAGAACAGAGAGGATGGGTGGGGCGGTAAGGAATCTATAACTAATATATGTTTCTTACAGATATATTGTTACAGAAGGTAAGTAACTTGTTCATCTGAAAGAGACTATTAGTTATAGATTCCTTACCTTAGAATAGACCCCCCAGTAATACCAACCCCGGAGGTGGGTCTGCAAACTAAGTTCCCACCAAAAAATCCTGGAGAACTGAACGGCCAAAGAAGCCGTCTCTCTGGACCTGACTATGCAGGCAGTAATGCTTAGTGAACGCGTGCAGTGATGCCCACATGGCTGCATGGCAAATGTCACAGAGGGGGACTCCATGTCCCAAAGCAGTAGTGGCTGCTGTAGCCCTGGTGGAATGGGCGCGCAGCCCTACCGTAGGTTCTTTTTTCCCCAAGGAGTAGCAGATCTTAATGCAAAGAACGACCCATCGAGAGAAGGTCAGTTTTTGCACAGCCCGGCCTTTATCGGTACCCACATAGCCAACAAAGAGTTGAACATCTACCCGGAATTGTCTTGTGCGATCCAAATAAAAGGATAATGCACATTTTGGATCCAGACAGTGGAGTCTCTCCTCCTTTGAAGGGTGCGGGTGGGAAGAAGGTGGGCAAAGTGATGGTCTGTCCTATGTGGAAAGAGGTAACCAGGTAACCACTTTGGGAAGAAAAGAAGGTCTAGTTCAAACGATAACCATGTTGGGATGAACAGCAAGGAAGGAGGTTTAGAAGAAAGAGCCTGGAGCTCACTCACCCTGCGAGCAGAGGTGAGGGGAACCAGAAAGGCAGTCTTCAGGATCAAGAGTCTGAGAGGACAATTATGTAGTGGCTGAAAGGAGCACACATGAACAAGTTTCTTACCTTTGGTAACGCACTATCTGGTAGAGACAATCTAGCTGCAGATTCCTTACCTTTGAATTTCCCAGGCGTCAGGCTGGATCAGGAAACTTTTGCTGAGCAATACCCCTTGCGAGCAACGTTGGGTTGCTCCATTTGGCTCTGCATGACGTCGTCAGTAGCTTCGGCTATGACGTTGCGGTGCCTATATAGGCGCCAAACCAGGCGTGCGGAGATCAGTATTTTTCTAATATTCCACGCCTGAAGCGCAGAGCCATTAAGTAACTGCCGTAGTCGTGTACAGAAACTAGGGCCCTGAAAGGGGAAACAACCCTAGTCCTACTACATCAGTCCGCAAAGCAGGGAGTCATGGGTAGGGCTGTAAGGAATCTGCAGCTACATAGAGTCTCTATCAGATATTGCGTTAACAAAGGTAAGTAACTTGTTCATCTGATAGAGACTTCTAGCTGCAGATTCCTTACCTTTGAATCCGATACCCGAGCCAAACCATCCAGGCAGTTGGTTGTGGACTCATGACCTAGATCAAGAAGTCTTGCAGGACTGAAAGGGCAAAGTGCCCATCCCTGCACAGTTAACCATCAAGACAATAGTGTTTTGCTAACATGTGGAATAATGCCCACGTTGCCTCCTGACAGATGTCTTGGACTGGGACTCCCCGAGCCAAGGCTGTAGTCGCAGCCTTTCCCCTGGTGGAGTGGGACCTTAATCCGTCAGGCTGCTTCTTCGCTGAGGCATAACAGATGTTAATACAGAGAACGACCAGCGAGAGATGGTCTTTTCTGCACAGCCCTTCCTTTCTTTGCTCCCACAGGCCCCACAAAGAGTTGGTCAGCCACCCGGAACTCATTTGTGCGGTCAAAATAGAACAACTACGCTCTTTTGGGGTCCAGTCAGTGGAGAGGCTCCTCTTCCTTAGAGGGATGTGGGGGAGCGAAGAAGGTGGGCAAATTGATGGACGGACCCAGATGGAGTGGGGGAGCGAAGAAGGTGGGCAAATTGATGGACGGACCCAGATGGAATGGGGTCACAACCTTTGGCAAAAAAGATGCCCTGGTGCGAAGTACCACCTTGTCCGGAAAGGACGTAAGATAAGAAGGTGAGCTGGATAATGCCTGCAATTTACTCACCCTCTGGGCTGATGTAATCGCCACCAAGAAGGCTGTTTTGATGGTCAACAGCCGGAGGGGAAAATTGTGCAAAGGCTCAAAAGGAGCACACATCAGGTAAGTGAGGACCAAATGTAGGTCCTCACTGTGGCATAACAAAGGGCGTGGGTGGAAACAAGTGAGCCAGCCCTTTTAGAAATCTATTTACAATAGGAGATTTGAAGAGAGAGGGCTGGTCTGGCAGACACAAAAAAGCAGACAGAGCAGAAAGGTAACACTTAAGAGATCCCAAGGCAGAGCCCTGCTGGGCAAGGGTTAGAATTAATAAAATGACAGTAGAAAGAGAAGCAGAAAGAGGGTCAATAGACTTTTCTGTACAATATAAAACACATTTCTGCCAACTGCAGGCGTATACCGTCTTAGTGGAGGGCATCCGGGCCACCAGAATAACATTACAGACTTCGGGAGGAAGGTCAAAAGCTATAAAACTTTATAAATAAATAAATATCAACTGTCACCGCTCAATCTCCACGCCTGGAGTCGCAGAGTTGAATGGTTCGGGTGGAGAACCCTCCCCTGTTGCTGCGACAGAAGATCCTCCCTAAGGGGCAGCCTGATCAGAGGATCGACACTCATGCTCAGAAGCTCTGGATACCAGACTCTCCTTGCCCAGTCCGGTGCGACAAGAATTACTTGGGCCTGGTCGCTCCTGATCTTCTTCAGAACCCTGGGCAGGAGTGGTATGACTGGAAAGTACAACAGGCCTGAGCTCCACTCGTGACGAAACACGTCGCTGAGCAATAGCCGCCTTGGAAACTCCGGAGCGCAGTACTGCTGACATTGCGAGTTCTCTTCAGAGGCGAACAAATCTAACCATGGTTCTCCCCACTGCTGAAAGAGACCTTACGTCACTGCCGACTGGAGTCGCCATTCGTGATCCTGAAGGCATCGACAGCTGAGATTGTTCGCCCTGGCGTTCAGAGAACCTGCCAGGTGTTGAACCACCAGGGATATGCCCTGCTGTTCCAGCCATGTCCAGAGACACAATGTCTCTTGACAAAGGTCCACGACCCCACCCCGCCCTGCTTGTTGCAGTACCACATGGCAGTGGTGTTGTCCGTGAACACCTGCACCAGCTTCCCCTTGACAGAGGGAAGAAATGCTCTCAATGCCAACCGAATCCCTTGGAGCTCCAACAAATGAATGTGGAGTCTCACCTCCACCGCAGACGAGTGACCCCTGATCTCCACCTCTACCATGTAGCCGCCCATCTCAGAAGCGACGTATCCGTCACGACTGTGAAATCTGGTTGGGGAAGGGAGAGAGGTCTGCAGAGACCCAATCGCGGTTCGTTAACCACCACTGCAGATCCTCCGCAGTTCCTTCCAGACCTGAACCACATGAGATTTCCCCGATACTGTGCCCATTGGAACTTCAAGTCCCACTGCAGAGCCCACATATGCCACCTGGCGTGTCTTAGCAACAGGATGCAGGAGGCCATGAGGCCCAACAGCCTCAGAGTCAACCTTACCGAAATCCAGGATAGAGGCTGAAATATCGAAATCATAACCTGAATATCCTGGACTCGCTGCTCAGGAGGATAAGCCCGAAACTGCACTGTGTCCAGAACAGCTCTGATGAAAGGGAGTATCTGAGAAGGAGTCAGGTGTGACTTCGGCACGTTTACGGAGAACCTAAGCGAATGCAGGAGGTTCGCCATAGTCTGAAGGTGGGAGACGACTGCCTTGGGCGAAGACGCCTTCAACAGACAGTCGTCGAGGTAGGTGAAGACTGACACCCCTAACCTGCAGAGATGAGCTGCAACCAACGCCATCACCTTGGTGAACACAGGAGGGGCACTGGTAAGACCGAAGGGGAGCATGGTAAGCTGAAAGTGCTTGCGGCCTACCTTGAACCGCAGGTAACGCCTGTGGCCCGGCAGGAATATGAAAATACGCATCCTGCAGGTCCAAAGCCACCATCCAGTCTCCGATGTCTAGGGCAGACAAGACCTAAGCTAAAGTGAACATTTTTAATTTCTTCTTTTTGAGGAAGAGATTGGCGGTCCGAAGATCCAAAATGGGCCGAAGCCCCATATTCTTCTTCAGAATCAGAAAGTAGAGGTAATAACAGCCACTGGCTACTTCGGAAGCAGAGACTCTTTCTATAGCTCCTTTGGCCAAAAGAGCTGTAATTTTCTCTTGGAGCAACTTCAAGTGATCCTCCGCCAGCCGCTCCTGACTTGGCGGAGGAAAAGAAAGGAAAGGGAGAGAATAGCCCTCCTGGATGATCTGCAAGACTCCCTTGCCTGTTGTTATAGATCTCCAGCGGGGGAGATGATGATGAATTCTTCCAAACACTGGAGTAGAATCAGCCTAGGACTGCTTGGATGCTGCGGCTGCCGGGGCAGTGTGGTAGATGACTTCTGGCCTCCATTCCGAGGACGGAATGTACCTCGTTCATGTCCACGCATGGCTTGGGTAGTCTCAGCAGGGTGGTGGCTAGGATAGGGTTGACGCAGCTAGAAACCCCTTCTGTTGCCACGAAAGGGGCAAAAGGAAGACTGGTCACGAGGAGTGGAAGAGAGGCCCAAGGATCTGGCCGTAGCGGGAGAGTCCTTGAACCTGACCAGGGCCGAGTCTGCCTTTACCCCAAAAAGATGGGTTCCATCAAAGGGCATGTCCATCAAACTGGCTTGGACTTCCCCCGAGAAGCCAGCTGTACGAAGCCAGGCATGGCGCCTCAAGGCCACCATCGTTGAAATCGACCTGCTTAGCGAATCGTTCGTATCTAATCCACACTGTATGGCGAATTTTGCTGCAGCTATCCCGTCATTGACATCTTGGGAGAGCACAGCCTGGGCCTCCTCCGGGACTTGTGGCAGCACCTACTGAAACATCTCCCAAAGAGAGTGGGAGAACGGCCCAATAAGCATGCAGTATTCACAGACCCCAATGTCAGACTGGAGGAAGAAAACATCTTCTTCCCAAATGAGTCCAGTCTCTTGGATTCCCTATCCGGAAGGGCGGAAGGGAATGTGCCTTGGGACGTAGAGGCCTGCACCACCAAACGTTCTGGGGTGGGGTGTTGGCTGAGGAACCTTGGGTCATCCAGAGCTGGGCGAGGGCAGTGTGCAATCGTCCTATTCACAGAACTCCTGTGCTAGGCTTGGGCCATGTTCCTAGAAGGACGTCCGTAAGTGCCTCATTAAAGGGCAATAGGGGTCGAGAAGTGGAAGCCCCAGGCTGAAGCTCTTCAGTCAGGAGATTATTCCTGACCTGCACAGAGGGAAGCTCCAGTCCTAGGACCTCAGCTGCCGTCTTAACCACCCTGGCATAGGCCGCCCCCTCCTCAGTAGCTACTGTAGGCGGAGAGAGCATGCCAGTGTCTGGGGAAGTATCCAGACCACTGGCTTCTCCAAGTTCCCCATACCAGTATATTGTCTCTTCAGAGACATCCTGGTTCTCAAGAGGGTCACCAGACTCCTATCATTCCTCTTCTGTGCACAGCATGTCCACAAAGTGCTCAGGCGACAACATAGGACCCCTGGGTTCTGTCGGCATCGGAATCGGCGTCGCTTGACGGATGTTCCGGCTCCGTGTTGTCGTGACTGAGGATGTGGCTTGCGCCACCGATGGGCATCGGCGACGTAGTAGGCACCGACTTTGGACTTAACGCCGGGGTAGGTCGCGTTGGCATGACCAGCGTCGATCCGGATCCGGGATCAGATCCCTGAGGCCCCACCGACGCTGTGGCTGGAGCCAACGGTGCCGAACCCGATGGGGCCCCATCTGACTGCGCAGGGCCCGAGGGCTCAATGTGACGTATGGCCTCGAAAAACTCTTTCATTTGAGCAGGAGTCGCTCCGGCTCCCGGAAAGGGTTGGAGGCGTGAAGTCGACTCAGGCTCCTGCTCCACAGAACCGAGCCTAAAGCGTCAGTGCTCCTTACCTCTCATGATGACAGATGCCAGTTGAGGGGAAGTCGAAGACCGCTTGGCCTTCTTCTTCTTGTACCTCTTCCCTGAGTGCCCAGAAGACCTCAAATGGGAGGAAGAGGACTTAGGGCTCCGTTAGCGGTCTGGCGTCCTCCTCTTCTTCGAACAGTACTTTAACCTCCTCGGTGTCTCGCTTGACGGTGTCGACTGCCGGGCCACAAGCAACTTCATCGTTTGCTCCCTCAAGGTCTACAGGCCATTGCCCGACAGTCTGAGCACGACTTCGAATCATGGTCACGTTCAAGACACCACAGACATACGCGGGAATAAGGGGATCATGGCCGTAAACATGCGAGAACAAGTCCTGCATGATTTGAAACCTGTCTTTCTCGAAGACATCCCTCGCACACAAAGTCGAATCCAAAAATATCAACAAAAGCCGAGAAAAAACCTGCCAAAAAGCGGTAGAGGGATAGCTCTTCCCGGATTGTCGCTTAACTGGCGTGGCAAGAAAAGAACTGACGTCCGCACGCCTGGGTGGTGCCTATATAGGCACAGCGATGTCATAACCGATGCTACCGACGCGACGACGTCACGCGGAGCCGAATGGAGCCACCCGACATCACGCGCAAGGGGTATTGCTCAGCAAAAGTTTCCGGATCCAGCCTCACGCCTGGGAAATTCAAAGGTAAGGAATCTGCAGATAGAAGTCTCTATCAGATAAGGTAAGTTAAGACCAGATTCAAGTTCCACTGGGGCATTACAAAAGGAATAGGAGAAAAGAGGTGAGTAATGCCCTTAAGAAATCTATTTACAATAGGTGACTTGAAAAGAGAAGGCTGAACAGGAAGGCGAAGAAATGACGAAATGGTAGAAAGATTGCCTTTAAGGGTGCCCAGAGCAGAGCCCTGTTGGGCCAAAGAATGAATGAAGAGGAGAACTTCTGAAAGAGAGGAAGAAAGGGGAACCACAGCCTTTACTTTGGACCATGCCACAAATATGTTCCATCTACAGGCGTATACCGTTTTAGTGGAGGACACCTGGCTGCCAAGATGACATTACAAACTTTGGGAGGAAGGTCAAAAGCTGTCAACTGTCACCGCTCAATCTCCACGCATGAAGGTGGAGGCTGGACAGATTTGGGTGGAGGACCATCCCCTATTGCTGAGACAGAAGATCCTCCCGAAGAGGCAGTCTGATTGGAGGATCGATGGCCATGTTTAAGAGTTCGGCATACCAGAATCTTCATGCCCAGTCTGGAGCCACATCAATGGCTTGGGCATGATTGCACTTGATCTTCTTCAGCACTCTGGGCAGAAGTGGTGTAGGCAGAAAGGCATATAGGGATCGCAATTCCATTTGCACCAAAAAGTCGCCAAACGAGTGCCGCCTTGGAAATTCCAATGCACAGAACTGCTATCATTGCGCGTTCTCTTCAGTGGCGAACAGATCTAACCAAAGCTCTCCCCACTGCTGAAAGAGACCTTGTACCACTTCCGAGTGGAAACGCCATTCGTGATCCATCATACACCAGCGGCTGAGTTCGTCCGCCCTGGTGTTCAGGGAATTTGCCAGGTGTTGAACCACCAGGGACATGCCCTGATGTTCCAGCCAGGTCCAGAGGCGGAGAGCCTCTTGATATAGGGTCCATGATCCCACCCTGCCCTGTTTGTTGTAGTGCCAAATGGTGTGTTTTTGTCCGTGAACACCTACACTACTCTTCCTTTGACAAAAGGAAGGAATGCTTTCAGTGAAAGACAGATTGCCAGGAGCTTCAGCAGTTTGATGGGGAGCCTGGACTCCGCCTGAGACCAGAGGCCTCTGATCTCCGCCTCTCCCATGTGGTCGCCCCATCCCAGAAGTGACAAATCTGTCAACAGTGTGAAGTCTGGTTGGGGAAGGGAGAGGGATCTGCCATTGACCCAATCCTGGGTCGTTAACCACCGCTGCAATTGGTGTACATTGCCCTCGGAGATCTAGACGACATCAGAAAGATTCGCCCTGATGCTGCGCCCACTGGAACTTCAGGTCCCACTGCAGATCCTGCATATGCCCCTTGGCATGATCCACCTGCAGGATGCCGGAGGCCATGAGGCTCAGCAGCCTCAAGGTCAATCTCACGAAACCTGGGATAAAGGCTGAAACAGCGGTATTGCTGCTGGGAGTATAGGCCCGAAACTGAACTGTATCCAGAACTGCTCAGATGAAAAGGAACTTCTGAGAAGGAATCAGGTGCGACTTCGGCACGTTGATAGTGAACCCCAGTGAATGCAGAAGGTCCGCCTGGAGGTGGGAGATGACAGCCTGGGACAAACCCACCTTCAACAGCCAGTCATCGAGATAGGGGAAGACTGGAACCCCTGATCTATGCAGATGAGCTGCGCCCACTGCCTTCACTTTTGTGAACACCCGAGGGATGCTGGTATGGCCAAAGGGGAGCCCGGTAAACTGAAAATGCTTGTGGCCTACCGTGAAACGTATGTAATGCCTGTGGACTGGCAGGACAGGAATGTGGAAGTAAGCGTCCTACAAGTCCAATGCTACCATCCAGTCTCCATGGTCGAGGGCAGACAGGACCTGAGCCAATGTCAACATCTTGAACTTCTCTTTCCGGAGGAAGCGGTTGACGTCCCTGAGATCCAAGATAGGATGCAGGCCTTTGACCTTCTTGGGCACCAGGAAGTAGTGGGAATAGCAACCACGACCTACTTCTGGGACAGGGACTCGCTCGATAGCACCCTTAGCCAAGAGAGCCGTAACTTCCTGATGGAGAAAGGCCAAGTGATCCTCCGACATGTGATGGAGTGTTGGTGGCATGGAGGGAGGGGTAGTCTTGAAGGTAAGGGAGTAGCCCCTTCGGACTATCTGCAAAACCCACATGTCCAACCTGATGTTGTGCCAGTGAGGGAGGTGATGGCGGATCCTGGTCAAGGAATGCTTGGAGGCTGTTGCAGAGGGGGCACTGGTGGACTGGCCTGCCCACTGGTCCCCAGACTCACGGTGTTGGGTCCCACGTCCCCGGCTGCAGAGAGGCTGGGTAGCTTGCGTCGGCCTGTGGCCCTGGGTGGAACATGGTGGGGCACCCCTTCCACAAAAGGGACAAAAGGCAGACTGCACAGGACGAGAGGTGGCAGCGGGGCTAGGGTGACCAGGTGTCCCGGAAAATTTTGGTAAAAGTGTCTCATGTCTGTTTTTTGAGAGGGCAAACTGAAAACAGTGAGAGATACTTTTTTTGTGTTCCAAAGCAGGGCTAGTAAGCAACTGTTATGAGTAAGCAATTTAATCAACAGGTATGATGCTGGTTTTAAAAATTACATTTATTTATTTTCTTAGTGCCTCTTCTGTGTTTTTACGAGGGTGACGGCTGTCATTCATTGGCACTTTATTTATGTAAATTTGTAGTACTTCCTCTATTTTTGGGAAATGTCCAAGTTTCTGGGTCGCACGATCTGGTCACCCTAAGCGAGGCCCAATGATCTGGCTGTAGCTGTAGAATCCTTGAAGCACTCGAGCGCACTGTCCGCCTTGTCACCAAACAGGCAACGGCCAACGAAGGGCATGTCCAAAAGAGTCAATAGGACATCCCCAGAAAAGTCAGTGGATCTCAGCCAGGCATAGCGCCTTAGGGCTACTGACGCAGAAATCGTTCTACCCAGCGAGTCGGTGGTGTCCAGCCCACATCGGATGGCAAACTTTGCTGCATCTCTCCCCTCCGCGATCGCACAGGAGAGTGTGGCCCGGGCTTCCTCCGAGCACAGTGGCAGCACTTGCGCAACTGTGTCTCACACAGAGCGGGTGTAACGGCCCAAGAGACATGCGGTGTTCACCAACTACAGTCCTAAGCTGGTGGAAGAAAAGATCTTCTTCCCAAGATGGTCCAGCTTCTTGGATTTCCAATCTGGGTGGGCAGAAGGAAACGCACCTTTGCATGTTGAGGCTTGGACCACCAAGCTCTTGGGGGAAGGGTGTTGGGAGAGGAAAATTGGGTCGCCCAGGACCGGGCGGTGGCATCGGGCAATCATCCTATCAACAGGAGCCCCTGTGCTGGGCCAGGACCAAGCGCCCAGAAGGATGTCTGTGAGAGCCTCATTAAATGGCAGCAGGGGCTCTGAAGAGGCCGCTGCCGGCTGAAGCATCTCAGTCAGGAGATTAGTCCTGACTGCCACTGTAGGAAGCTCTAGGCGCAAGACCTCAGCCGCCCTACGCAACACCACAGCGTAGAGGCTCCTTCTTCCGTAGCCATAGTAGGGGAAGAAAGCATGCAAAGGTCTGGGGAGGTATCCAGACCACTGGCCTCACTCAACTCCTCTCTCCAGTTTGGCTCTTTAAGCTGGTCTGCAAAACGGTCAACAGACCCCTCCCAGTCCTCCTCACCCCTCTCTGGCTGCCACTCAGGGCGATAGGGAACGGCAGGGTACAACAGTGGAACACAAAAGTACTGGTCAGAGCTGGTACCGGCGTTGGTCGATGTCGGTCCGGCTCCATGTCCAGGTCGAGGAGGAGGCAGGGGTTGACGCCGGCTGGGGAAACAACCGACATCAGAAGTGGCAGAGGCGTCGTCAGAGGTATCGTGTTGGAGGAGGCGTTGTGAGGTCGACCGGCATCGAACTGGATCAGGCCAGGATTCCTAGGGGCCCTGCGGCACCAAGGCCGCAGTCGCCGGCATCGAAGGCCTAGAGCCCCCAGCCAAGTCCGCGGAGCCCAAAGGCACGCCGACAGAGTCGGGCTGCTCAAAGATGGAGAGAATTTGCAAACAAAACAGGTGATGGACCGAATGTGGATCAATGTCACACATTCACCCCAGTCCGAAGATCTGGGCCCAAATCCATCGTTTTTTTGCACTCCACACCACCCTGGGTTAGACAATGGCGATATGCAAATCAGCTCTGACCCTGTGCCCCATGGGAACAGTCCAGTCCGAACTACAAAAGCCATGTCCTTCCCAGAACGGAATCAAGCATCCGAGGACCGGACCGGTTTCGAGGTAACACCTCTCATCAGCCCGGCTAGCTTGACTCCAGTGGTGTGGAGTGCCTGGGACCCACGTCTGAGCATCCCCAGCGCACTTAGGGCGGAATTTGCAAACAAAACAGGTGATGGACCGAATGTGGATCAATGTCACACATTCACCCCAGTCCGAAGATATGGGCCCAAATCCATCGTTTTTTTGCACTCCACACCACCCTGGGTTAGACAATGGCGATATGCAAATCAGCTCTGACCCTGTGCCCCATGGGAACAGTCCAGTCCGATCTACAAAAGCCATGTCCTTCCCAGAACGGAATCAAGCATCCGAGGACCGGACCGGTTTCGAGGTAACACCTCTCATCAGCCCGGCTAGCTTGACTCCAGTGGTGTGGAGTGCCTGGGACCCACGTCTGAGCATCCCCAGCGCACTTAAGGCGGAATTTGCAAACAAAACAGGTGATGGACCGAATGTGGATCAATGTCACACATTCACCCCAGTCCGAAGATCTGGGCCCAAATCCATCGTTTTTTTGCACTCCACACCACCCTGGGTTAGACAATGGCGATATGCAAATCAGCTCTGACCCTGTGCCCCATGGGAACAGTCCAGTCCGAACTACAAAAGCCATGTCCTTCCCAGAACGGAATCAAGCATCCGAGGACCGGACCGGTTTCGAAGTAACAGCTCTCATCAGCCCGGCTAGCTTGACTCCAGTGGTGTGGAGTGCCTGGGACCCACGTCTGAGCATCCCCAGCGCACTTAGGGCCGAATTTGCAAACAAAACAGGTGATGGACCGAATGTGGATCAATGTCACACATTCACCCCAGTCCGAAGATCTGGGCCCAAATCCATCGTTTTTTTGCACTCCACACCACCCTGGGTTAGACAATGGCGATATGCAAATCAGCTCTGACCCTGTGCCCCATGGGAACAGTCCAGTCCCAACTACAAAAGCCATGTCCTTCCCAGAACGGAATCAAGCATCCGAGGACCGGACCGGTTTCGAGGTAACACCTCTCATCAGCCCGGCTAGCTTGACTCCAGTGGTGTGGAGTGCCTGGGACCCACGTCTGAGCATCCCCAGCGCACTTAGGGCGGAATTTGCAAACAAAACAGGTGATGGACCGAATGTGGATCAATGTCACACATTCACCCCAGTCCGAAGATCTGGGCCCAAATCCATCGTTTTTTTGCACTCCACACCACCCTGGGTTAGACAATGGCAATATGCAAATCAGCTCTGACCCTGTGCCCCATGGGAACAGTCCAGTCCGAACTACAAAAGCCATGTCCTTCCCAGAACGGAATCAAGCATCTGAGGACCGGACCGGTTTCGAGGTAACACCTCTCATCAGCCCGGCTAGCTTGACTCCAGTGGTGTGGAGTGCCTGGGACCCACGTCTGAGCATCCCCAGCGCACTTAGGGCGGAATTTGCAAACAAAACAGGTGATGGACCGAATGTGGATCAATGTCACACATTCACCCCAGTCTGAAGATCTGGGCCCAAATCCATCGTTTTTTTGCACTCCACACCACCCTGGGTTTGACAATGGCGATATGCAAATCAGCTCTGACCCTGTGCCCCATGGGAACAGTCCAGTCCGAACTACAAAAGCCATGTCCTTCCCAGAACGGAATCAAGCATCCGAGGACCGGACCGGTTTCGAGGTAACACCTCTCATCAGCCTGCCTAGCTTGACTCCAGTGGTGTGGAGTGCCTGGGACCCACGTCTGAGCATCCCCAGCGCACTTAGGGCGGAATTTGCAAACAAAACAGGTGATGGACCGAATGTGGATCAATGTTACACATTCACCCCAGTCCGAAGATCTGGGCCCAAATCCATCGTTTTTTTGCACTCCACACCACCCTGGGTTAGACAATGGCGATATGCAAATCAGCTCTGACCCTGTGCCCCATGGGAACAGTCCAGTCCGAACTACAAAAGCCATGTCCTTCCCAGAACAGAATCAAGCATCCGAGGACCGGACCGGTTTCGAGGTAACACCTCTCATCAGCCCGGCTAGCTTGACTCCAGTGGTGTGGAGAAAGTACCATTATTTTATTGTAATAATACTCTTTTATTCCATATCACTTACACAGCAGCCTCATCATTTATACTGCATATTCTGCATTCAAAGTGAATACCAGAGAAATGCCTTGCCTTGAAATAACACACAAATCTGGTGCAATACTTATATATAAGTTTGAAAAATCATGGCAATAACCTGAATCCACAACTTATGGTACAAAAGAGGTTCTTTAATTTTTCCAAGATGCATCCATCTACCTGAATTTTCAGGAGGGCTGGGCCAGAATCCTACACATACTAGGAGCGAACAAAGCCCAATGGCTATCCTGGGCAGAGCAAAGTGCATTATTGTATGCAAAAAGATAAAGGTTTGGAGACCTCATGGACAACCACACAGCTCAGCAAATATGGCCCAAGGGAGATAATACTTTTCTCATCGCTTTTACAGTATGTGGAATGGGGCGTGGCTCGAGGTTTTCTGCTTAAGTTTAGCATATTTAACATATTCAACTACTGTTTGGCCTGTTATCCTTAGAGTGGTCTTCAACATTTTCCCTGCTTGCCTCCGCTTTGTGCTGTATCTTTTTATTGGCCATATGACTCTGAGCACTTTACTACTGCTGCCCAGTGCTAAAGCGCATGTCCTTTTCTCCTAAACATGTTAACACTGGTGTATACCTGATTGGCATATTCAGTTTATCTAGACAGCCACAAACACAGGATGGGTGTGACAGATGACTCATCAGCATTCATCTGAATTCTAATAGACTTCCTGGGCACTAAGGGGGAGAGTTAGCTCACACTTACATTTGAATAGGCTGTGTCCTGTCCTCACACAAAGGGCTGATTACCCCCAACAGATGGCCATGCAGACAGGACTTGGTCATAAGGGATCCATGTGCAATTCAGAGGGCTTCTTTGAAGTCATATCCAACATCAAAGGCAATTTTGGGTATAAGTACCAAGGGTCTGATCCTACCAAATCAGTAAACTACTGGACCTGGGCAGTACTCTGCTGGAGTAAGAAAGCTGTGCTGTAAGGATTGCCACTTTGCCCTGACTGACTACTCTGAGGAACTGCTTACCTTCTTTGATGAGCTTCCCTACTGATCTCTGTCTTGCTGAGGATAAGGACTGTACCCATTTTGAAAAGTTGGCCTGGTATATGATGTTCACTATTCTAGTGAGCACCTTGCACCAGTCCAAACAATCCTTATGGTGATGGTGGTAAAGTCAACTTTATAGACGAGCTATCTTAGAGGTAGCATGGACAAGCAGTCTTAGGCTAAACTCAAGAGGGCATGTGAAGCCAGCTGTTTTACCATATGCAATCCCTTTAATATCAAATGAAAGGACACCACACAGGATATATATTCAAAATATATATGTATTTGTTTCTAAACAAACCCCTGAACTCTTTATGAGCACAGAAGCACAAGGGCAAAACAAGTAACTTAATAGAATAGACAAAAGTTGCACAAGTGGATAGGCCGGGGTGGCCCGCTAAACCATATACTAAGAAAGTGGTATAAGTACCATGTAATGAACAATGGTAAGGCCTAGGGCCTTGGCAATCGCTGGGGCTACACTGGACTAACAACAGCTAGGGAGCAGGAGGCCCACGGGATGCGTGTGCAGAGTCTAAAGTCACACATATGCACACATTGAAGTCAATGGGTGCGTAAAAGTCACAAAGTTAAAGATTTAGGAGTCTTCTGACTGGACTAGAACTTAACCACGGGAAACTAGGACACTAGATATGTAAACCTCTACAGGAGCACAGTAGTACTCGCGTTACCTAACCCACAGGAAGCGTGTGCATAGGTCCCAAAGTGTGTTGGGTTTCGTCGTGGAGATCTATGGAGCCTTGGAGAAAAGATGCTGCAGGCGGCCAGAAGAGAAGAGTCCGGTTGGATCCAAGGGTGGATTGAAGATGTAGAGGACCTGAAAGCAGAGGGGACAGATTCTGGGTCACTAGCCAGTGACCAGGATGGAACCAGGACGGAACCAGGCGATGTCGGGATGCGATCAGGTGCTGATGGGAAGCTTGTCTCTGCAGCCACGTGGACCAGGAGTCATCGACGACAACCAGGATGGAGGCACCAGCTGTCCCACAAAGGTTCTTGCTGTCGGCAGTGTCGGTTTCAAGATTGGAGGCAACAAGCCTTTGCAAAGGCAACCCATGCAGGATACGATGTAGGCTTCTTACTCAGACCAGCAAGGTCTGAGGGGCTGCTTCTTTTGAGGGAAGCAAGGGCCAGTCTGGAGCAACCAGACCAGCGGTGGTAAATCAAAGATTCGTCGCCAAGATGGCCACTAGCCAACGGGCAAGTGACCGGGAAGGCGCGTTGAGCAGGAAAATGCAAAAGAGCCCCAAGCCGAATTCGTGGAGTGTGCAGGGCAGATCTTCGGTGCAGATGCTGCTCGGGGCTGGGGCTTCTCAATCCCCAATGCACAGGTTCGAGGGGACCTCGGGGGCTGCATAGTTGGCAGGTCGCAGACTTTTCAAGATGGCCGGTCCCACGTCTCACGACGCCTCCACGGGTCTCAGACTTGCAGAGACTGTGGATCGGGCTGTTGGATGTCTGGAAATACGGTTCTTGTCGGGCTATGGGCTCGCAAAGCAAGTCACCGATCGCTGGATGGTGCCTGCTTGTGCAGGGTGGTCACTCCTTGACCACAAGGGAGATTCTTCAGTCGTCTTCTTCCAAAGTAGAGTGATGAAGGTCCAGAGTTTCGTTTCAGAGTTTCAGTCAGGATAATCTAAAGTCTTGGGACACAGCTCCTACCTATATACCGAATCTAGGGGCTGGATTACCTGCTAGGTCCCTCCTATGGGTGGGACCAGGAAAGGGGGTGGTTACACCCCTTTCCCTTTGTCCAGTTTCGCGCCAGAGCTGGGGCAGGGAAGCCCCAACACCGGTTTGAACTGACCTATGCATGGGACACCTTGTGTGCCCCAGGCAGTGTCTCAATCCTTTCAGCCCTCCCTGTACCAATACACAAAGTACTGTCTGGGGTGGTAATAGCACCTCCCGATGCAGGAAACCTATTGTCCAAGCCTCCCTCGCTGGAAGGACTCCCAGCAGCAGGAGGTCAGACTTGTGTCTGTGGCAGCAGCATCCATTTTGTGATGCTGAGGCTCTGGTTAACTTTAACCGGGAATAGTTAGAACAACATGTCTTCTCCCTCTAGATGGGTGGAATTCTACCCCCGTCGCCAGGACTGGCAAGGGGGTAGTATTCCAATTCGTATGACACCTTACTCGACATGTTTTGATAAAGCCAAACCATAGTTAGCATGTAACCGCGAGGATTATAATGCACTTAAGAGTATATGGTATGGCAATATCCCAGAACAGCTAAAGGACATGGTTCCGAAAGCTGCAAACAGGCTCAGCTCATGCTAGAGCATCATCTCACATAAAACTAAGCACTCTGTCTCCAGGATTGTTAAGGCCTGCCATAGGAGTGACTTATAGGTGTATATGTGTCCAGATATAAGGTTAGATATAGGTATACTATATGTGAGCAAGAGATGATTACACCACCTTGCCCCAGCTGAGTGATCAGCCAGTTGTGTCAATTTAAAGGGCCAGCCAGGGGTGGCAAAAGATATGCAGCAGCCCCTGGTAGGCCTTGGATGCACCTATGCCCTGGGTACCTATGGTACATTGTACAGGCGCTCACAGGGTGATCTAGTATCCAATTGGTAATGCACCTAGAGTGCATTGTAGTGAATGTAGAGAGAGAACAGCTGGGCCGTGAGTCTGATTAGCAGGCCCACAGCCACATTAAGTCAAAAACCAGTGAAGCAAAAAGCAAAAAGTGCGGTGACCATAGGAAAGCAGACCCTACTCTCCTACACCCATCTCACTTGAACTCATAGTGACTCCAAGGCTTGCTAACTTGCCTCCTGTTTTCTGAAGTATCAGGGACACAAAAGACTTCCTACAATCCTGTGGGTGCTGCTGGACTCTGCCAAACGTGAGTCCTACCTTTGCTTCAGGGGTCCCCTCCAGTCCTGGGCCTCAGAGGAGAGTTCTGCACATGTTTTGCTTCCAAAACCGACGCATCGTCACCACTACGCCAGTCGGAATCGATGCATTGCCCTTCAACACCGACGCACAGGCTGTTCAACAACAGCAGTTGCACCGCCTGAGCAGCCCAATGGCGATGCTCTGTGCAGTTCGACGACGACGCAGTGCACTCATCTCTATGGAGCTCGACAACGACATGGGAACCCACTGAGTGCATCAGAACCAACACATTGTGCCCTCAACGTAGATGCTTGCTCAATCCAAGGTACTTTTTCAATGGGACCTGCGTGAGTCTCGAAGCCGGCCAGCCTGCCTACCATCGCATTCAGCCTGAACTTCGGATTTATACCGGTCTCTCGCTACTTCAAGTAACCATTTGACCGCTAGTGACTTCTAAGCACTATTTTTGCATTTATTCTTTAGAAATTCATATCTCGACTTCTATTGATTGGATGTTTGTCATTATGGTCTTGTTTTAATCAGATACATATTCTCTATTTTGTATTTTGTTATTGTAATTTAAGTGTTGCACAAATACTTTCTACATTGCCACTTAAGTTATGCCTGACTACATAGTGGCAAGCTGTCAGAGGGTGAGCACAGGTTAATTTAGGTTGTGTATATGACTTCACTTGTCTAGGGTGGTGGTCCCTACTTGGTCAGGGTGCAAACCTCTGCAAAATAGAGACCCCATTGCTAAGAACCACATTATCTTGTTTTGGGGTTGCCCTCTTGTGGTTTTTGGCAGTCAAGCACAGCCGTGCGGGACAATACAGACCCCCGGGGGGGCGTTCACAGTGTGGCGGCAGGGGGACAGGCTCTGGCGCACTCGGCCTCCTCAGCGCGGTCTCCTTTGAAGAGAAATTCGCACTGACGGGAGAAACGAGACATGCGGGCGCCCCCTGGCGAGCTCTATCCCCGCGGCAAGAGAATGGAAAGCTGCGTAAGGAGCGAAGATGCTCCAGCGGTCACACCCTCAATAAAGGGAATCTGCAGAAAAGAAGAAACCAACAGAATAGCACATTTTATGCCCACGATTCCCTCAGTACCACATGTACCAGTAATAACACACATGAACAGTCAAAACCAAGCCTATTTCACCCCAGAGAGAAAAATAACACTTAACTGGCTGCGTAGCAGCGTAGAAAGAGGATTCTCAAGATGGAGGACCTTTTTCAGAGGAGTTCATGGACATTGTGGAAGGACTATGTGATACTCCCCATGGACTGATGGGAGTTGATGTTTGGAAAAGTTTTTGTTTATATGATGTTTTCTTGTCATTTTGGAAGAAAAAATACATCTTTGTTGCTTTTCTGGCTGCTGTGTTTGTTCATAGAAAATAAAAGCGAAGGAAGAAAAGCATAATCCTTGCCTCCGTGTCCTTAATAGAATTGAAACTTAACGTTACTCCGCTAGGCAAATTTCGATTCCTAGCTCAACCTTGTGAACAAACTTGAACTAGTATGTAAAGCTAAGAGCATCAGAAACAGTGACGCACAAGTTACTACTTGTGTAACGATATATCTATAAGAGACATTAGTTAGTGATAGATTCCTTACCTTGGATAGATTCCTTACCTTAGAATATCCCCAGGCGTCAGACTGGATCCGGAAATTTTTGCGTAGCAATACCCTTGCGCGTTGGTAGACGTCGTCTGCGGCTCCGCGTCCGTCGTCGGCGTCGTGGGCGCCGTGATGACGTCGTCGGAGTACTTAGACGCCGCCTCCGCGTGCTGACGTCAGTTCTTAGACACAGCTTTTCCGCGCCAGAAACGCAGAGCCATGTTAAAAACCAACACTGGTGCCATTAAAACTAGGGCGTGAAAGGGGATGACCTTAACCCTAGATATCGGTTCGCAGAACGGGGAGGATGGGTGGGTCGGTAAGGAATCTATCACTAACTAATGTCTCTTACAGATATATCGTTACACAAGTAGTAACTTGTGCATCTGAAAGAGACACGTTAGTGATAGATTCCTTACCTTAGAATAGATACCCCAGCAATACCAACCCCGGTGGTGGGTCTGCGAACCAATAATCACACCAGAAAGTCCTGGAGGATAGAACGGCCAAAGAAGCCATCCCTCAGGTCTTGGATGTCCAAGCAGTAGTGTCTCGCGAACGTGTGCAGCGAGGCCCACGTAGCTGCCTGACAAATGTCCTGCAAGGGGACTCCCCGGCCCAGGGCAGTAGTAGTCGCCGTGGCCCGAGTGGAGTGGGCCTGGAGCCCAACAGGAGGTTCCTTCTTAGCCAAGGAGTAATACGCTTGGATGCACAACACGATCCACCGAGAGATGGTCCGTTTGTGCACCGCCCGTCCTTTCTTAGCGCCCACGTAACCAACAAAGAGTTGGTCAACCACCCGGAACTGGCGTGTGCAATCCAGATAGTAAGAGAGCGCACGTTTTGGGTCCAGACGGTGGAGCCCCGCTTCCTCTTTCGAGGGATGCGGAGGAGGAAAGAAGGTGGGCAAGGTGATGGACTGCCCGATGTGGAAGGCTGTGACTACCTTGGGCAGGAAAGATGGTTTTGTACGCAACACAACCTTGGCCGGATGGACAGAAAGGAAGGGAGGTTTAGAGGAAAGAGCCTGGAGCTCACTCACTCTCCTGGCAGAGGTGATGGCAACCAGGAAAGCAGTCTTAAGTGTAAGAAGACGTAGAGGACAGTTATGAAGCGGCTCAAAGGGAGCGCACATCAAGTAAGTTAGAACCAGGTTCAAGTCCCACTGGGGCATCACGAAAGGAACAGGAGGGAACATATGAGTGATGCCCTTTAAGAATCTGTTGACAAAGGGGGACTTGAACAAAGAAGGCTGATCAGGAAGCCTCAAGAAGGCTGAAAGGGCAGAAAGGTAGCCCTTGATAGTGCCCAGAGCAGAGCCCTGCTGGGCGAGAGAAAGAAGGAAGAGGAGAACCTCAGAAAGAGGGGCATTGAGAGGATTCACAGCCTTTGCGGTGCACCATGCCACAAATCTGTTCCACCTGCAGGCGTATACCGACTTTGTGGAGGGACGCCTGGCTGCCAGAATGACATTACAGACTTCAGGAGGCAAGTCAAAGGGCCTCAACTGTCGCCGCTCAATCTCCAAGCACGGAGGTGAAGACTGGACAGGTTCGGGTGGAGGGCCGTCCCCTGCTGCTGCGACAGAAGGTCCTCCTGAAGAGGCAGACGAACCGGGGGATTGACTGACATACTGAGTAGCTCGGGATACCAGAACCTTCGTGCCCAGTCCGGAGCCACAAGGATGACTTGGGCCCAGTCGCATTTGATCTTCTTCAGCACTCTGGGCAGAAGTGGTAGAGGCGGAAAGGCGTACAACAGACCGCAACTCCACTCGCGACGAAAAGCGTCTCCGAGTGAGTGCTGCCTTGGAAATTCCAATGCGCAGAACTGATGACATTGCGCGTTCTCTTCTGTGGCAAATAGATCTAACCGAGGCTCTCCCCACTGCAGAAAGAGACCTTGCGCCACGTCCAAGTTCAGACGTCATTTGTGATCCATCATGCACCGGCGGCTGAGTTTGTCCGCCCTGGCGTTCAGAGTACCTGCCAGGTGTTGAACCACCAGGGTCACGCCCTGAGTTTCCAGCCACTGCCAGAGGCACAGAGCCTCCTGGCATAGGGTCCACGACCCCACCCCGCCCTGTTTGTTGCAGTACCATATGGCGGTGGTGTTGTCCGTGAACACCTGCACTACACTCCCCCGGACAGAGGGGATGAATGCCTTCAGTGCTAGACGAATCACCCGCAGCTCCAAAAGGTTGATATGGAGCCGGGACTCCGCCGGAGACCAGAGGCCTCTGATCTCTGCCTCTCCCATGTGGCCTCCCCAGCCCTGGAGGGACGCGTCCGTCACAACCACGTGCTCCGGCTGGGGAAGGGAGAGGCATCTGCCGCTGGCCCAATCGCGGTCCGTGAGCCATCACTGCAGCTGTCTCGCAGTGCCCTCCGAGATCAGGACATGGTCGGACAGGTTGCCCTGATGCTGGGCCCACTGAAACTTCAGGTCCCACTGCAGAGCCCGCATCCGCCACCGGGCGTGATGCACCAGAAGGATGCAGGAGGCCATCAGCCCCAGAAGCCGCAGCGTCAACCTGACCGAGACCCGGAATGAAGGCTGAAAGAGTGGAATCAGAGCCTGAATATCCCGGACACGCTGTTCGGGTGGATAAACCCAAAGCTGCGCCGAACCGAGAACCGCTCCGATGAAGAGGATCTTCTGAGAGGGGCACAGGTGTGACTTCGGCACATTGATGGAAAACCCCAGCTGGTGCAGGAGGTCTGCCGTAGTCTGGAGGTGGCTGATGACTGTCTGGGGCGAGCCCGCCTTCAACAACCAGTCGTTGAGGTAGGGGAAGACTGAAACCCCTAACCTGCGCAGATGAGCTGCGACCACCGCCATCACCTTCGTGAACACCTATGGGGCGCTGGTAAGGCCGAAGGGGAGCACGGTAAACTGAAAGTGCTCGTGGCCTACCGTGAACCGCAGGTAGCGCCGGTGGGCCAGCAGGACGGGGATGTGGAAATAAGCGTCCTGCAAGTCCAACGCTACCATCCAGTCTCCTGGGTCCAGGGCAGCTAGGACCTGAGCCAGTGTCAGCATTTTGAACTTCTCCTTCCGGAGGAAGCCGTTGACGTTCCTTAGATCCAAGATAGGGCATAGGCCCCCTTTGCCCTTCTTGGGTACCAGAAAGTAGTGGGAGTAGCAACCACACCCTACTTCTGGCCCAGGAATGCGCTCGATGGCCGCCTTGGCCAAGAGGGCCGTAACTTCCTCCTGCAGAAGTCGCAATTGATCCCCCCGATACGCTGTGGTATTGCGGTGGCATGGCTTGAGGGGTCGCCTCGAAGGGGAGGGAGTAGCCCCTTTGGACGATTTGCAGCACCCACCTGTCCGATGTGACAGTGCGTCAGTGGTGGAGGTGATGGCGAACCCTGCCCCCCACTGGCGTCACATGGGCATGAAAGCACGGACTAGGAGGGTTTTGAGGCGGATGCTGCGGGGGAAGGTGTGGACTGGCCTCGCTGTTCACCCGACCGCCGCCACGGCGGTTTCCACGGCCGCCACCGCGTTGGATGTTAGTCTGCAGTGCGTGGCTGGTAGCACGTGTGGGGGCGCCCCTTCCTTGGCCACGAAAGGAGCAAAAGGCACCCGTTTGCTGGCGCGGGTCGAGAGGCCCAAGGACCTGGCCGTAGCCCTGGAGTCCTTAAAGCGCTCCAGCGCGTGGTCTGCCTTATCGCCAAAAAGGCGACGGCCATCGAACGGCATGTCCATGAGTGTATTCTGGACATCGGCCAAAAAGTTGGCGGACCTCAACCAGGCGTGGCGACGAATCGCCACCGTCGTTGTCATCGCTCTGCCCAGTGAGTTGGTGGTATCCAGCCCACACCGGATAGAATACTTTGCTGCATCTCGCCTTTCCACAAGGGCCTGGCCGAGTTTGGCCCGTACCTCCAACGGACACTCTGGCAGCAATTCCGCGACCGTGTCCCACAGAGAGTGGATGTAGCGGCCCAAGAGCCATGCGGTGTTGGAAGACCGCAGTCCCAGACTCAGGATGGAGAATACCTTTTTGCCGTACTGCTCATACCTCTTGGATTCCCTGTCCGGTGGAGCCGACGGGAATGCGGTCTGGGAATTCGAAGCCTGGATGACCAGGCTCACAGGGGTGGGATGGGTGGACAGGAAACATGGATCGTCCTGGGCCGGGCGGTGGCGTCTTGCCACGTTCCTATCTACGGGCTAACCCGTAGCGGGCCTGGACTAAGTGCCCAAAAGAACGTCAGTCAAGGCCTCATTAAACGGCAGCAGAGGCTCAGCCGAGCTTGACTGCGGTTTAAGGACCTCAGTGAGGAGGTTAGTCCTCACGGCCGCGACGGGGAGCTCAAGGCCCAAAGCCTTGGCCGCCCACGTCAACACCACACTGTAGGTGGCCCCATCTCCGTAGCCACGGTAGGAGGTGAGACAAAGCCAGTGTCTGGCGAGGTGTTCAGACCACTGGCATCCCCAAGTCCACCTGTCCAGTCCTCCTGGGACTGACACTTCTGTGTCAGACGGTCCTCAGACCCCTCCCAACACTCCTCATCACCCACCTCCTGATAATCAGGGTTGTCAAAGGATAGGGCCGGCTCATAGAAGTGAAACTCCCAAAGCGGCGTCGAAAGCGGCGCCCAGCGGCGCCGTTCCGACGCCAGAACTGGATCAAGGGAGGCATGACACCTGAGGGACCGGCGCCGGTGAGGTCGTCAGGTCAACCGGCCACGACCCGGATCCCGAAGCGGATCCAGTGGGGCCCTGCGGCGCCGGGCCCGAAGGCGCTGGTGGCGTCGGAGCCGAAGCACCCGACAGCGTCGGGACCGAAGCACCCGACCCGCTAGGGCCCCCAGACGGGTCCGCTGGGCCCGAAGGCGCCGCGGAGCCCGTCGGAGGAGCGAGGGACCTCATGGCCACGAGGAAGCACTCGATCTCCTCCGGCGTCGCGTGCTGCCCAGGGACCGGAGGATGTGGAGCAGGCCGCAACGCCTGCGACTCCGACGGAGCTGCATGGGCGGTGTCACTCGAACCCCCGGCCGCGTCGCCCGAGCGTCGGGGGGAGTCGGAAGAGCGTCGACGTCTCTTCGACTTCTTGTGCTTACCTGACGACTTGGACCCGGAGGAGTGATGTCGACTCCCGGAACTCTAATGGCTCCGTCCCCGCGACCGGTCCCTCGACCTCCGTCTGGACCGGGACCTCTCGCAGCGCGGGGCCGATTGCCGGAGTTTGAGCCGCTTGCAGGACCGCTCCCGCCTAGCTTTCGAAGTCAGGGCCCGGCAGTCGGAGCAGGTCTTGTTGTCGTGGTCGACGCCAAGACAGTGGAGACACCGACGGTGAGGGTCGGTGACCGACATCAGTCGGTCAAAATCCTCACAAGGCTTGAAACCTGGCATCCCTATCGGCACCGTGCGGAGTCGCAAGACTCAAGAAAAATGATCAAAAGGAATCAAAAAAGTTTAGTCAAAAAGTGACTAAGGTACCACTTTTTCCGGATCTGCGCTGCTGGCACAGGAAAAAGAAGAACTGACGTCAGCACGCGGAGGCTACTCTGACGACGTCATCACGGCGGCCACGACGCCGAAGATGGACGCGGAGCCGCAGACGACGCCTACCGACGCGCAAGGGTACTGCTACGCAAACATTTCCGGATCCAGTCTGACGCCTGGGGATATTCTAAGGTAAGGAATCTATCTAAGGTAAGGAATCTATCACTAACGTGTCTCTTTCAGATATGCTTCCTCTCTAGCACAATTCGTTATGAAGTTTTGTTTAGGATTCCTAAACTAGACATCACTTCCAAATGTCTTGCCCTCAAGGTACAAGTTTTCGGGATTCAAAAAAATCACTGTAAACACCTTTTTTGTTCCCTTGTTTAACTAAGGAAAATATTACTTGCTTGTGAGCTAGTGTACCAATGAAGGTGTCTTGATTTCATTTCCCGTGATTATTTGTTGTTTCTATTATATTATTGTTTAGCACATTTTTTTATTCCATCTGTGTGCAGTGCTCATTACCAATGGGTCGGTGTTATCTTTTTGCAACATTTTAAAAATAAATAAAACCATGTTATGAACTCAGTCTAGTGATAAATAAAATAAGCTAGCACAGTATTTTTCAACTATGTGATAGTGTGAACCAAACAGTGAAAAGATCTAAGAAGGGAAGGCCTTTAAGGTAATTCAGAAAGGCACACTTAGCCATTAAGAATCATGATGATGAATCTCTGAAGGATTTGGCTGTCAAGAAAGATCAAAGCACAGGAGAGAATTCAATGGGAGGTTTCAATGGTATTACGCTGTGACTAAAGACTGAAGGAGATGAGAAAGTTACTTAACTGTAATCTTGTTGATCCATCATATGAATCCTTGCTGAATTCATCAACAACGAATAGCTCCGCCTTTTCAGGTTGTTGGAAATATTAAGCTTTTATCAATATCAACAAAGATCCCATAACGCAGAATGATATTTCCCTACAGTAGACTGGTACTTCTGATGTGCTGTATTGCTGGGGAAAAATTAGTCTCGTCAGGTAAAACAGACATACGAGAGACTCTGCCCAGTCCTTTCAGTCTCTCAGAGGCATCAGACTGTTAGGAAATTCCCTTATGCCTTGATAGCACAGCTTACCTCTAGAGAGGCAGTATCAAAGACATGGTAGCATGTGCATCCCGTCTGTCTTTCATGCCCATCAATGGATTTGTACCTCTGTTCACAAATCAGAAATGAAAACCCTATGACCTATCTGGAAACAAACATTGTTACCTGTACCAGCAGTAGCTGAAGGGCACGACCCGTGGTCACAGGAAATTCACATACTGGCAGCGATGCATTCTGCTGCAGAAAGCAGATGATCTCTCCCGGAGAGAGGATAGTTCTCGCCTCATACCTCAGAAACTTGAAACAGAACAAGAAGCAAATAAGTCTCCTACTATTTTAACAGGTACATAGCCCTTGCTTCAACACATCATACATGGAATGCTACAACCCTGCCACCTACATAGCTGGACAATTTTTGTTCTCTAGACTAGTGGCCTCTAACAGAATTCAACTGTAAAACTTTAATTTATGATAATTGCAGTAAAAGCGTTGAACAGTTCTAACAGCTCATCAAACTAAGTTTCAGAACACTTGAGACAATACAATCAACATTGTTTCTCAGATGTGTTCAGTTTTGTATATGAGAAATAAATATTTGTGCTTGTAATCCTATTTCTCTATCAGAAGACTTCTCATTCAATTTATGAGTAACGAATTAAAGGAAAAGTTACTTACTTGTAATTCTTGTTCTTACCAAACTTACTGCAAATGTCTAGTTTTCCTAATCGAATAACATATCTAGAAATATGCTTCATACGTACCTGATCGAGCTCTATGCCACCCTGCCACATCACAGTGCCGATAACCTACCATAAAGGTTCACATGGTTGTGGAGTAAATTATGTGGGTTCCTCAAAGAGCCGGGCATGCATGACTCCTTCAGGTGCCTCAAGAGTAACCTACAAAGGGTGTATGGTTGATCCACCATGACCTGTCCCTCGCCAACAAATGCTAGGAGGTGTGGCCTGTTCTCTGTTTATAGGCAGCAAACTGGAAAATTGGCAACCCTTTCGTTGCCCAGTGGTTCCACGCTAATTGGGTGTGGTGAGAGAGGTGGGTACTCACCACTGCAACAGAGTTACTCCTCTGTCAGGCGCCCCACAAGACTCACCTGGGCTTGTGAAGCAATTCTGCAGAGACGACAGGGATCACCGCCCCTGCTCCCAAACAACCCCGCGGGGAATAACACCTGTCACGGATTGGATGGATCCAGGGAAGGGGGCCAATTAAGCAAGAGGAGTGGCCCTGGTGGATGGGACGTAGGGTAGGGTCTTGGCACAGCTGAGGAAATAAGAGAAGACCAGGTTAGGACGTGGTACTATTCCTGCAGCCGAACACCCCACAACACACATGCAGGAAGGAGCCCTTGGCTCCGGTACTTACCAAGACACACTCATGCCGAACCAAGGATGAGCAGCACTGATGTGGCACTAGAGGATCTCTAGTGTCATCCCTTACCGGGCACACAAATATTTGTCTTCCCACACAAAGAAGACTTTCAATCCAGTGTTTCAATTGTTCATGAAATTTATTTTATATTTGTAGAAAAATTTATCATCATCATTTTATGTTGTTTGTTCAATATAATTCTCATGTTTGTGAATCAGACATTGTCATAATAAGGCATCCAATGCATTTCGGGCATTATATAGCATGCCCTTCATCAGGGAAATAGACACTGTAAAACAAGGAATAATAAAATCATATCATCAAAAAGGTTCTGTGTGAGTCTTATTAACATCAGTCATAACATAAACAATACAAGGTCTGCTTGATGTGTGCTTATAAATCAATATGAACTGTGTGTGAATCACATGCTGTGGTTAGTATTAATGAAAAAACAGAAAGAATCTTCTCAAAGAAAAATGCTCTAACTCACATGGCTGGGTCTCTAACAATACTTGTAGTTCTGCAAATCAAAAATAAAGCAGTGTTACAAAAACGGCCTCAAATGGTGGGGCAGTTCAAAAAGCATTCTAACATCCAGGCTGATGTTCTATAAAATCCCTCACAACTAACCTTGCTCAAGAATAGGCGCGCGATTACGTCCTTCTCTCCTCGTGCTCCGCGATGGCTCAATGAAGTGCCAATCGCGTTCACCTTTTTAACCTGACTTCTGGTCATGTGACTAGTCACATGGCATAGCCATAGAAGAAAGACTCATTATCGAGGGTAGCAGAGTATGCTGTCTTAAGTAATACCCGAAACATTGATCTAAATGCTGGTTATCATGATGGGTGGCCTAGGGAGCCGGTTGTGAAAAAATTCTAGAAAATGATTGAAAGGATATGTATAAGCTAACGAGATTTAAAAAATATATTGGGTTAAAAAAAATGGAAAATGGTTAGAAAGAAATACCGGGAATCGAACTGGTCACTACTGAGATGTTAGATGAGCTGTTCTATGGTTAGTGCTATTGTAGAAAGTGAAGAAATGGAAAAGAATATAAGAGGTGTAAGTGTCAGATGTGTATATGAACTCACATAGTATACACAAGGAACAGTCAGGGGAGCAATTCATTATAGGTAACATGCAAATTCAATTCTTTCATTTAACCCCGATGGTTTCTGGCAGGATAAATTTTGTATCCAATAGTTCTCTCTCTGCAGAAGGTATTTGGAATTGTCTCTGCCTTCTACTTTCTGGACCGTTTCAAGGATGATGAATTTGATCTGGGAGATGTTATGATGTTCTTCAACGTTCCGTCTTACCAACATACATTTTGCCACAAGGACATCTAATTCCATAAATGACATTACTCGATTCACAGGTGGCATTCACCTTTAGTTTAATGGGGTAACCTTTTGAAGGATGACAGAATGTGTTACCACGGATTACATTGTTGCAACTTCCACAGTTAAGGCAAGGTTTCGTGCCAGAGAATTTCGTTAGATGTCCTTGTGGCAAAATGTATGTTGGTAAGACGGAACGTCGAATCAAAGTACGTTTAACTGAACACAAGTCCAACATTCGTTTGAAAAATATGAAATCTGCATTATCCTCCCATTTTGTTGAAGAACATCATAACATCTCCCAGATCAAATTCATCATCCTTGAAACGGTCCAGAAAGTAGAAGGCAGAGACAATTCCAAATACCTTCTGCAGAGAGAGAACTATTGGATACAAAATTTATCCTGCCAGAAACCATCGGGGTTAAATGAAAGAATTGAATTTGCATGTTACCTATAATGAATTGCTCCCCTGACTGTTCCTTGTGTATACTATGTGAGTTCATATACACATCTGACACTTACACCTCTTATATTCTTTTCCATTTCTTCACTTTCTACAATAGCACTAACCATAGAACAGCTCATCTAACATCTCAGTAGTGACCAGTTCGATTCCCGGTATTTCTTTCTAACCATTTTCCATTTTTTTTAACCCAATATATTTTTTAAATCTCGTTAGCTTATACATATCCTTTCAATCATTTTCTAGAATTTTTTCACAACCGGCTCCCTAGGCCACCCATCATGATAACCAGCATTTAGATCAATGTTTCGGGTATTACTTAAGACAGCATACTCTGCTACCCTCGATAATGAGTCTTTCTTCTATGGCTATGCCATGTGACTAGTCACATGACCAGAAGTCAGGTTAAAAAGGTGAACGCGATTGGCACTTCATTGAGCCATCGCGGAGCACGAGGAGAGAAGGACGTAATCGCGCGCCTATTCTTGAGCAAGGTTAGTTGTGAGGGATTTTATAGAACATCAGCCTGGATGTTAGAATGCTTTTTGAACTGCCCCACCATTTGAGGCCGTTTTTGTAACACTGCTTTATTTTTGATTTGCAGAACTACAAGTATTGTTAGAGACCCAGCCATGTGAGTTAGAGCATTTTTCTTTGAGAAGATTCTTTCTGTTTTTTCATTAATACTAACCACAGCATGTGATTCACACACAGTTCATATTGATTTATAAGCACACATCAAGCAGACCTTGTATTGTTTATGTTATGACTGATGTTAATAAGACTCACACAGAACCTTTTTGATGATATGATTTTATTATTCCTTGTTTTACAGTGTCTATTTCCCTGATGAAGGGCATGCTATATAATGCCCGAAATGCATTGGATGCCTTATTATGACAATGTCTGATTCACAAACATGAGAATTATATTGAACAAACAACATAAAATGATGATGATAAATTTTTCTACAAATATAAAATAAATTTCATGAACAATTGAAACACTGGATTGAAAGTCTTCTTTGTGTGGGAAGACAAATATTTGTGTGCCCGGTAAGGGATGACACTAGAGATCCTCTAGTGCCACATCAGTGCTGTGTATCTTGACGTCGTAGGACCCTCGACGCCACCTTACGGTGCACCAAAAAAACGACTAACTGTTGAACTTTGAGAGATAACAAATCGCTGTGCATTTATCCAATTCCAAATATTGAACCAAGGATGAGGTCAGCAACGTACCGTCCAGGTGCCTTGGTGCCTTGGAGTAGAAATGAAAGAAAGCGCTCCTGCGCAAGAACCACCAAGTACAAACAAACAAAAGAAGGCGCTCCTGTGCGTAAGTGACCAATACTAGGACTCCAGGGTAAGCGCTATAGCGCGGCCCAGTGCATGTTTGAGCAACGCTCCTGCAGCACATGCAATAGTTCAGCATTGTTCCTACGCTTCTCGCGTCAGGTCACTAGTAGTAGCGCTCCTGCGCAACTGCCAAAAGCAAGGGAAAAAACAAGCAATGACTGTCCCAGCGCTCCTGCGCTTACTAACAGAGAATGCAGCAGCGCTCCTGCGCCACTGCCATATAAAGGGCAACTCAAGGAAAGAGAAACAGCAGCGTTCCTGCGCGGCTGCCAGGGAAAGGGTTAATCCTGGTCCCAATGGAAAAAAGGAATACAGCGCTCTTAGCGCTCAGGAACCGGTGCAAGCGGCAATGAAAACCCCGCAAGGTAGTCTGAGCTCTGGGGGCTCGGGTAAGCACAGGCCAGCGCAACACACGCTGTTGAGAAACAAGCGTCCAGAAAAAAGTCACGTAACGCATGTAGGCTCAGGGAAGGCGTTACCGCGACTCGTCGTGCCGTGGAACCTCCAGGAATCAAGAAGGGCAGAACAATCCGGTGCCGTTTGCTGGGCTCCGTGCACAAATCTGGAATCAGAAGCACCGATCCGGAGATGCTTCACTCCTTTATGCGTAGTCCCCCGGAAGTGATAGTATTGGCCGGAGGACTAGACCGGGACACCACTTCCGGCCGGAAGTGAGTATTCCCGTATGTGTGTTGTGGCGCCCGGAACGGCGTAAAACTTCCACATGACATCCTCATTGATCACGATTACAAATCCACGGTGAACCAGAATCCCAGTGTTGTCAAACGGCCTAATGCAGGCAAAGCGAAATCACATACCACACATTCCATGTGCATGAGGCAATCTGTGGACACCAGCCCAAAAAAGGTACTTCCGTCATACCTGGTAAGACCCCCGTGACACAAAGCCATCCACTAATGGCTATATTAGAGTGGGCCACGCCTCACAACTGAATGAGAGGTAGGCGGTCATCTCTGAATGAGGATTCATTTATGGAAAAGGTTTATGAGGCGTTCTTGTGGATCATTGATTAATATTTCATTTAATACAAATCTGCTGAATCAGCCAACTATTGTAAGATACACATGCTCACTCTACCCAATGTCTGACCTCTGCAGCCCCTCCAAAATGCATATGTTTACACATAGAAAGCCTATGTAGCTAAGTTAAATGTGCCTAACCCTTTCGCTATCCACACAACTGAGTCATCAAATCTGCCCACACAGGCTTTGTAAACTAACCTGCTTCCTGTTTGTGATATGGGAAACTGAAGGCTCATAGGTACAGGCTTACTGAAATTCATACTCTCATTACTGTACATATTCTTTTGTGGGGGGTCATACCCGAACTGATAGGATCAGTAAAAAAGAGTATTGATTGAAAACTTTATTGTATAGTTAATTAAAACTATTACAAAAATACAAATATGATAATATGGTAAAACACAGAAAATTTACACTAATGTGAGAGTAATAACATTTTAAAATGGAGGTAAATGGAGGTAAAAGCAGCAGTATAAAAGAGTACTTCCTAGCCCTACTCTGTTTGGACAATACCTGTATAAGGACACCTGCGAGTTCTATAATTACAGTAACCCTGGCACATGTCTAAAACAAAGCAACCGTGCCAGTTTCTCTTTATGAATGCGGGTCACAAGGAAATCTAGACTCCTTCATAATCACTCTAAAAATAATACACTGGGATAATTAATTATAGAACTCAAAAAATTAAACGAATCTATTGGTTTAGTAAGACAGCATAGTGGAAACAACCACTGGAGTTATGTCACTGACATCAAACTTGGCTTTCCTGCATTTGAAAATGGAAACATCTGGCTGGAGAATATTGCTGAAGGAAGACCAGTTTGAAAACTTAAATCAGGGCCCTGTTTGGGAAACAACATTAAGGAACGTACAGATAAAAGTTGCCCAGATACCTTCAGTTGTTTTGGCATCATTGAAGATGTAGGAGAATAGGAATATGCTATCCTTCTTAAGAACCTTTATTCCTGAGATCACAGGCCTATATTTTAATACTCCATTTGAATTCTAGAGGGCACACAGAATATGACTACGATGCAGCCAGAGGAATAGCATCCCACACCAATTACTGCTACTTTCTTAGGTACCAACAGGCAATACATGTAATTTCAATGGCAAAAAAGAAAAATGGTTAATTTCTATGCGAGGATCACAATATGTATGCCTTGACTGATTCTTCTTATGTTACAACAGATAAGCTCAAGACATTCCTGGCCCTTCATCAGGAAATGGGAGATCTGTTATGGTCTGATGGGACCGGCTACAATCATCTTTATCATTGATCGGAACAGGGAATTTCACAAACCCAAAGCCTTGAAAAAAACCTTGAAATCCCTGGAATCATCTGCGATGGAAGTTTCTTAGGTATTTTATTATGGCACAGAGACGAAGCCTGACTCTCTCTGTACAATGTAGCAGGACAGACCTGATATTGATCTTCTTCAAATGCATTATAACTACTGTGGTTAACAAAGAACAACATACCGACATACTGACTGCTAGAGACAGAGATAAATCTAGATCTTTACTAAAATCTTAACTTTGCATGTATCTAAATCCTAAATGTGATACACCCTTATTTGGAGTGACTCCATTACAAGACCAAATGCTGCCCGTTAGGTGTACTACTTGAGACACAAGTTCTACCTCCATACTGCCCTGACACCCTTCACACTTTTCCACTTGTGAGCTCTCCATCCATTACAGAATTCACTCACAGTGATGAACTCTGAACACTGTTTAAAATGGTACAGTCAGCAATATGTCTACCAATAGCTTTCCCCAGTGTTGTTCATTGTGGAGCACTGTGCGAGTCCTCAACTCCTTTATTAGCATAATAAGCAACATTGTGTTAGACTTGGAAGCTACTGATAAACAACCAGAATCTAGGAATTTGTTTCTATAGCTCTTGCTGTGCCCCTCTGTCACCCTTGCCTCCCCCAGACTTTGGAAATAAAAATAAAACTTTGTTCCCTTATCCCCACTGATTCCTCCATTTAAGCAGTCCCTGCTTGGTTGCAGCCACTTAAGCCATGCCATCCAATGCTTGTTAAGCAGACATCTCTGGCCCTCCCATGCTAGAAGAATGGTTTGCTGCCATTTTCTTAAAAAGACAAACACCCTAGAACCAGTCACTTTTTCAAAGTATAAGCCTATTACTAACCATCCAGTTTTGGCAATAAATGTGGAGATGCTGGTTGTCCAACAAGTACAACATTTTTCAATCTTTTTCAGACCTGGCTATGAGAAAGACAGTCCACTTCTAAGCTTTTGGTACAAAACCCAAATCAGGATGCACCATAGGGTACCCTAGGGTTCTCCTTGATCCACAGTTTATTATTACGTCTACCTGGCCCCGTTTTCAAGTTGTTTGCATACTCAACATTAAATTTACAATATTATGCTGATGATACCCAAGCATACACCCCGGAAGCTGTAGCTTGCCCCATTATCTCTCCACTTTACAAGCTCTTAATCAAGATCAAAAACTGGAGTTGTAAGAGACAGCTTCAGTTGACCTATACTGAAGTCACATTTCTCATCTTTGAATGCCAAGGGGAAGCCCAAGGGTTATATGAGTTCACTGCCTTATGGGACAAATTCCAATCTTTTCTGTATCAGCACATAACATGGGCTTTACATCTGATTGAAAGATGACCATGTAGCCTTACCTATGGAAGTTGTAAGGCAACAGCTTCCACCAGTTGAGATGCATCAAACCCATTTTTTTCTCTTCTGTCCCAACAATACAAAGGTATGGGAGACTTGAAAATGTATTAATTCCATGATGTACTCCAACAGCGTGAACAAAAGGCATTTTTGCTTCAGATGTGGTGAAACCCAATGGCAAGAGTCCAACCACAAGCCAGCTGGTACACGGAGGGACTCAGACTGACGAAACACCAGTGTAAGCAACTGGAGCATAAATGACGAAAAAGCCAAGACACTGCAGATAACGACAACTTGTAATCAGCCCTAAGACCGTTCCACCAGCATATACAGAACACCAAGCATGCAGCTCTTGCAGATTGCATTGATGCTAGCACTAACAGCAGCAAGGATATCTTCACCATCATCAAAGATTTCCCAATGCCTCCTGCCGCCTCTAGCAACATTAACGGCCTCCAAAGACCTTTGCAACACGCTCTTGGAATTCTTCTGCAACAAAATCACCTCCATATACATCAACTTTGACCTTCAACTGGACCCCGTTACCGTTGCACCTCTAATTTCTATCACAGCCGATGAATGAACCCTGAACTCGTGGCCTGCTGTCATCACTGTTGAAGTCACTGCTACCGTGAAAACCATCAACTCGGGGGCTCCATCTGCCGCCTGCTCCCACCACACCTTCACCAAAGCAATCCAACCAGTCAGTGAAGCACTAACACCCATCCTCAATGCTTTCATTGATTCAGCCACATTCCCAGACACTTGGAAGCTTGCCACCATCAAGCTCCTGCTCAAGAAACCATCTGCTGACCCAGCCACACTTTGCAACTATATACCCATTACACTCAAATAATATCGGGCAAACATCTTAGGGAAACTAATCAACGATGCCTCAGGGACCACTTCAACAACCATCAGTTCCTCGATGTCATGCAGTTTGGATTCGGGCCCAACCACAGTGCAGAAACAGCACTCATTGCTGCTGCAAACGACATCCACATGATCCTTGACGGAGGAGATATGGCAGCCCTGGGTCTCTCGGCGGCATATGACATGATCTCACACCTCATCATGCAGAGAGACCCAGGAGAATGAGAGCCAGAGATTTGCATTCAAGTGCCTTCTCTCCAGTGCATCTGCTCCTTCTTAACGGAAAGAACACAAGCTGTCAGCCTGGCACCTTACGCCTCAGGAGCCCCACAAGTCATTGCTCAGACCCACCCTCTTCAATGCATACATGATCCTTCTGGCCAGTGTCATCCATGCACATGACATCAACATCTCCTCCTATGCAGATGACATGTTACTCAAACACTCCCTCTAACACAATACCCCCAACATAAGAAACAAGTTCACCGCCTGCATGACCAAAATCGCTACCTGGAGAAAAGCTGTCTCAAGCTCAACATGGACAAGACAGAAGTAGTGATTTTCGGCAAGAACAACTCACCGTGGGACTCCAACTGTTGGCTAGCTGAACTCTGGCCTACACCAACATCTAGAACCCATGCAAACACCTGAGAATAATCATCAACAGCAAACTGGACATTAATGCACAAGCCAATACGATCACAGCATCCTGCTTCCACATCTTGATGATGCTGAGAAAGATCTTCAAATGGCTCTCAAAAAACACAAGAAAAACTATCACTCACTTCCTAGTCACCAGCAAGCTGGATATGTGAAAACCATCTACTACGGGATCACCAAGCAACTCACTAGAAGACTACATACCGTACAAAACCCCGCCTCCAGACTCATACTCCACCTCCCACACATAACTCACACTACACCACACCTCAGGGAACTACACTGACTTCCAATGCACAAATGCGCTCAATGCAAACTCTTCACACACACATTCCATGCACTCAACAACTCAGGCCCCACCTACCTGAACAGTTGCATCTCCTTTCACAAATCATTCAAACACCTCGACTACGCAGGACTCCTACTCGCCAGCAACCCAAGGATGCGCAGAACAAGATTAGAAGGACAATCATTCCCTTACATTGCTCCTAAAGCGTGGAACATGAACCCTGTCTACATTAGAATCTCCTCCTCTCTTGAATTCAGCAAGAAGCTGAAGACCTGGCTTTTTCAATTAACCAACCTCTCATAGGTAGGCTAGGTACACACACCTACTCAGCTCCGGGATAGGCGATAGTACACTTTGCAAATGCACATATCGTAACTGCAGATGTTACAAATCCGGTATGAGACGTAGTTGGCCTTTGTCATAGGCATCACGTCACACAAGCAAGTAAGTCTTTACACCGGCTGCTCGTTACGAACTGTATTACGTTTTAAGTTACCCATCTGGTAAATGTTCGTGTGCTTTCTCCACTCTTGTCCTAAGTCCCTAAACAGGTGCATATTCCATCATTTACCTTTGTGTCAAGAGGACCAACCTCTGTTAGTGGTTCCTGTGTACAGACTTGAATCTAAGAGCCTCAAAATTCTGTAGCAGGAAGAAGACTTTGGGGTTTTCCTTCACAGCGGCTCTGATCACTCCACTCCATATCCAGCTTTAAGTCAGCTTCAAAAACACACTTTTGGTAAATATTCAGTAAGGCGGAAGTGAAAACAACTCAATGACATAGTGTGTGCTTTATAAATGTTATAAATAATTAATCAATCAAAAACATTGGTGACCTCAGTACCGAATGAAATATATTGCCATTTCTTGATAGGATCAGGAAATTATCTAGATACCTGTGAACTTAAAACTAAGTGTGACATCCTGTCATTCTTCCATCGCACTAATCCAAAATATTGAATCCAAAGATTCAAATCTTATTAATTTCCTAGGGCAGCTCTGGCTTCATGTAACGCTTTCCATATTGCTACAGCAAATGTCAAATTTAAGGATTTCATGGCCCCTCAAAGCCATACCAGGTCTTGTCTAACTAGTATTTTAGACAAAGGTCATCTCCTCATATTACTCAATATCATCACCTTTCCCTCTGTCTCAGTTTAAAGCTTCGTGAACAGATTTTCAAAATGTCACTATCTGGGGACATGACCATAGGGTATAGCATGATTTGGTATACACACTTGGCATATTACATGTGCGTATGCTCATTCTTTAAAAATCAATGTGACCCATAGTACCTCCTAATGTCAGGACAGGCTATTCCCATATTAGAGACACCACTCTTTACTGTAGCTAGAGAGAGTCATTGGGCACTTCCATTGACTCCTTGTTCCTAAAATAAAGAGTCTCTGTCAGATCTGTATGTTATATTAATTGGTGTGGTGCACTCCTCACCTGAGAGGGTTTCCAGGCACTTGGACAGGTGTGTAGGTATTTGGTCTCCAAGATAATTATACAAAGAGGTCTTCAGCTTCTTGCAGAACTCAAGAAGTGAGGAGGAGGCTCTGATGTGTTGAGGGTGACTGTTCCTTGACTTGGATACGATGTAGGAGAATTAGCGAACTTCCATTTTGCTTTTGCAGATGCGGGGAATGTGTGCGAGTGAGATTGAGCAAAACATAAGTTGGTGAAAGTGTATGCCACTGTTCAGGTATTCTGGCCCTGTGTTGTGTAGGGCTTTGTATGTGTGTGTAAGAAGGTTGAATTGGCTGATATTGTGAATGGTGAGGCAGTGAAGCTTCTTGAGGTGCGGTGAAATATGGGTACAGCTTGGGAGTCCAGAATGAGTCTTGCAGCGGTCTTCTGGATGGTCTGGAGTCTGTGTAGGAGTTGTTTGGAGATTCCGGCGTAGTGAGTGTTGCTGTAGTTCAGCCTGCTGGTGATAAGTGTTTGCGTGATGGCCCATCTGGTGTTCTGAGGCAACCATTTAAAGATCTTCTGCAGCATGCGTAGAATATGGAAGCAGGAGGTATCCACTGCGTTGATTTAATCCATCATGTTGAGCTTGTCATATAGAATGATCCCTAGGTTTCTTTCATGGTCTGACGGTGTGGCTGTTGGTCCTAGCTCTGTTGGCTACCAGGTAGAGTCCCATGGGGAGGTCTTGTTGCCAAAGACCAGTACCTCCATCTTGTTGGAGTTGACTGCAGGCAGTTGGTTTGCATCTAGTTTGCTACCATGGTCATGCAGTTGGTGAAGTTGGTCGTGGTGGTGACTGTTTTGTCAATCAGGGAGAGGATTAGTTGGGTGTCATTGGCGTAGGAGATGGCAGTGATGTCTTGTGATCAGATGATGTTGGCGAGAGGTGTCATGTATATGTTGAAAAGGGTGGGGCCAAGGGATGATCCCTGTGGGACTCCGCATATCAATCTCTTGGTCTCTGATGTGAAGGGTGGCAGCCTGAACCTTTTGGGATTTTCTCAGGTGGAAGGAGCAAATCCATTTGAGAGAGCAGATCCTTGCATGCCAATCTCGTTGAGACTTCTGATGAGGGTGATATGGAAGACAGTGTTGAAAGCTGCGGAGTGGGCAAGCAGTATCAGGGCTGCTGTTTCTCCTCAGTCCAGGATAATTTTAATTTTGTCGGTGGCCACAAGGAGTGCTGTTTCAGTGCTGTGGTTCTTTTTGAATCCTGATCGATTATCTGCTCAGTATATGATTTGAAATGATCCAGGACCCTAAATAGATGACACTCAGAAAAACTAAGAATTGTCAAAGATATCCGGAAGATATTTAGCAACATGTTAATTGTAAAATTAGGGTCTACAAAGTACTGCAGCATATGATGTATAAATAAGGATATTCAGTAATTCCAGTTCACATTCCAATATATACTCCTTGACTAACATAACTGAAGTCCCAAAAATTCTTCTCTCCCCACAGTGTTGCACAGTGGGCTTGGAACTGGCCTTCAATGTATGTATTGCATGTCAATCCAACATTGTAACTTCCTGTAAACAAGCAACAAAGCCACCACCCAGTGGGGGTACTTGGCAAAGAGAATAAATAGGTTAGAGCAAGGAACCTCTCTCCCCAGTCCAATTTCTTCGACCCCCAGCCTTGAATAACAGTGGTTTACTTATTCTAATAAAGCTGTTTAGAGCCAAAGCCTTACATGGGTCATGTATGTTCAGCCTTTCATTGTGCAACTAGAACCCCCCACAACAATATGAAAGTAGAGCAACAGTATTCAAGATCTCCTCAGAGAATCATCCCTTCAAACCAGAGGAGACCAAGCTCCATACATAAATTCTTCAGTGAACATAACAATGATTGATTCCCCAAACTTTGCACCTGTCCCTCAAAGTTCATATGTATATCCGCCTGTTTTTCTATCTTTATGTCCTCTGATTACTTTTATCCTCTTGTAGCCAGGGTTGATATATTCACCTCCTGTTCAGAGTGGTTCAATAACTTCTTGGCATGTCTCAGCTCCTGTTTTGCCAGTGAGACCTAATGCTGTTTGACCACTTTCTATCTCATACAACTTTCTAACTTATTCCACATAGCATCAGAGTCAAAGTACCAGGATTTCCCATCTAATAGCACCCTTAACATCACAGTAAGAGTGGTGGGCCCGATTCACAGAATGAACTTAAGACTCAATCCTAAACGTACTACTATTTTGGTATTCACAGAATGCACTTACTACTTTTGGTATTCACAGAAGTTAGGATTTTGTCTTAAGTTTGTCTTAAGACAAACTTAAGACAGACTTAAGACAAACTTAAGACAGACTTAAGACAGACTTAAGTTAGGATTTTGTCTTAAGTTTTTCTTAAGTCGGTCTTAAGTCTGTCTTGTCTGTCTTAAGTCTGTCTTAAGTTTGTCTTGAGACAAACTTAAGACAAAATCCTAACTTCTGTGAATACCAAAAGTAGTAAGTTCATTCTGTGAATGCCAAAAGTAGTAAGTGCATTCAGTGAATACCAAAATAGTAGTAAGTTTAGGATTGAGTCTTAAGTTCATTCTGTGAATCGGGCCCATAGTGATTTTCATCCCTGTATTTCTCAGTTCTCTCTAGTTGGCACCAAACGTCCTTGTTTAGTTATTTACAACTCAGGTGAAGTGAACAGTAAGATGTTCGCAATGTCATACATTACTGCCCCTACACCTTTACCACCTGTATAATCACATACTTATCTCTACTGTTCAGAAGGCGAGTAAGGATACCCTAAGCTTTCGGGGAGGGACCAGTCCTTGATGAGCTTGTTTCACAGAGAAGAATACCAAAAGGACTATTGGTATCAGGTGATTTACTATAAGATCTTCCCAAACGGCTCAGTACTTGGACATTCTTCTTTCTCTGGCACCCCACAAAGCGGATGCTATCCAGTTACGAGTGGTTTTATGGAGGTACCCTCTTATCATGGCACAGCATCTTCAAACCACTAACCTCATCTACATTCTGCATGTTTTCCTGTGCCAATGATGTCACCCTTTCAGTCAGCTAGTAAAAATGTGCTCCGAATACATCTAAATGTACTTCAATTGTCCTGATCTTTTACTCCATGACCAATATCCGTAAGTGGAAAACTTTGCCTGATGGCTCATTGGACACCAGGCCGTCGATCAAAGTATCTCAGACTATTAGCCCTATTTCGAGCACATATGCAACATTTTTTACTGTTTACGTCCACCAGGGAAAGACTGTGGAGCTTGGTGCTCAACAGCATCCAGCATTAACAGGTCAGGCCTTCATACTGACTTGGACCCTCTTCTCCCGCCTCTTCCTTTGCTGATTCTGCCAGATGTTTCTTCAGCCACAGTTTCTCCACGGCATAATGAAAAGAGCAGAGGCCCACCAAACTGGGACCACTGGAAGAGCCTGGTTCCTCATGTACCTCAAACTCTCCTGCACCGTAACAGAACAGGCATCTGGGTAAAGGCATTTTCAAAGTAAGCGAAATAAACAAATTAATGAAAAAAGTTATTTACCTTCGCTAACTATACATCTGGAAGAAACATTAGTTAGTGATAGATAGATTCCTTACCCGAGGCATCAGACTGGATCCAGAAAGTTTTCGACAGCAGTACCACTGCGCGTCGGAATATGGCGTTGTGTGGCTCTGCGTCCGTCGTTGGCATCGTGGTCGTCGAGATGAAGTCGCAGCAGCTACTTAGACGCCACCCTTGCGCGCTGACATCAGTTCTGTACACGACTTTCGGCGCCCGGAACGCAGAGCCATGCAAATACTGACCACTGATGCATTGAAATTAGGGCCCTGAAAGGGATGATCTTAACCCAAGAAATCAGTTCGCAGAACGGGGAGGATGGGTGGGGCGGTAAGGAATCTATCACTAACTAATGTTTCTTACAGATATATCGTTACCGAAGGTAAGTAACTTATTCATCTGAAAGAAACACGTAGTAATAGATTCCTTACCTTAGAAAAGATACCCCAGCAATACCAGCCCCGGTGGTGGGTCTGCGAACCAAGATCACACCAGGAAGTCCCGGAGAACAAAATGGCCAAAGAATCCGTCTCGCCGGACTTGGCTGTCCAGGCAATAGTGCTTAGTAAAAGTGTGCAGTGCGGCCCACGTAGCTGCCTGACAGATGTCTTGTAAGGGGACACCATGTCCCAATGGCGTAGTGGCATCCATCGCCACAGTGGAATGTGCGCGCAGCCCCACCGGAGGCTCCTTTTTTGCCAGAGAATAACAGGCTTTAATACACAAGACGACCCATCTGGATATAGTCCATTTGTGTACGGTCCGACCTTTCTTGGCGCCAATGTAGCCAAAAAAGAGCTGGTCATCCACCTGGAACTGTTGTGTGTGGTTCACGTAAAATGAGAGCACACATTTTGGGTCCAGACGGTGGACATTGGAAGGATGCGGAGGCGGAAAGAAGGTAGGCAAAGTGATGGTCTCCCCGATGTGAAAGGCAGTGACAATCTTTGGCAGAACAGATGGACGTGTCCTGAGCAGGTAAGGAGGTTTGCAAGAAAGAGTCTGGAGCTCACTCAGTCTCCTAGCAGAGGTGATGGCAACCAAGAAAGCAGTCTACAGAGGTAACAGATGAAGAGGACAGTTGAGAAGAGGCTCAAAGGGAGCGCACATTAAATATGTGAGAACCAATTCAAGTCCCACAGTGGCATTACGAAGGGAATAGGAGGGAAAAGATGAGTAATGACTTTTAGGAATCTATTAACAACAGGGGACTTGAAAAGAGAGGGCTGACCAGGGAGCCTGAGAAAGGCCGAAATAGCAGAAAGGTAGCCCTTGATAGTGCCCAGAGCAGAGCCCTGCTGAGCCAAAGTAAGAAGGAACAGTCAGACCTCAGAAAGAGGGGCAGAAAGGGGATCCACAGCCTTTGCTGTGCACCATGCTACAAACTTGTTCAAGGCGTATACCAACTTAGTGGAGGGACGCCTGGCTCCCAGAATGACATCACAAACTTCAGGAGGCAAGTCGAAAGGAATCAACTGCCGCCGCTCTATCTCCACGCAAGGAGGTGGAGACTGGACAGGTTTGGGTGGAGGTCCGTCCCCTGCTGCTGTTACAGAAGATCCTCCCGAAGAGGCAGTCCGATCGGGAAATCGATGGTCATACTGAGTAGATCGGGATACCAAACTCTTCGAGCCCAGTCCGGAACCACAAGAATGACTTGGGCCCGGTCGCGCCTGATCTTCTTCAGCACTCTGGGCAGAAGTGGTATAGGTGGAAAGGCGTACAACAGACCGCAACTCCATTTGCGATGAAAAGCGTCGCCTAGCGAGGGCCGCCTTGGAAATTCCAACTCGCAGAACTGCTGCCATTACTTGTTCTCTTCGGTGGTGAATAGATCTAACTAAGGCTCTCCCCGCTGTTGAAAGAGACCTTGCGCCACGTCCGCGTGAAGACGCCATTTGTGATCCATCATGCACCTGCGGCTGAGTTTGTCCGCCCTGACGTTCAGTGAACCTGCCAGGTGTTGAATCACCAGGAAAGGCCCTGATGTTCCAGCCATGTCCAGAGGCGCAGAGCCTCCTGACATAGGGTCCACGACCCTACCCCGCCCTGTTTGTTGCAGTACCACATGGCGGTGGTGTTGTCTGTGAACAACTGCACTAAACTCCCCTTGACAGGGGAAAGGAATGCCTTCAGTGCAAGTCGGATAGCCCGGAGCGCCAGAAAGTTGATATGGAGCTTGGACTCCGCCGGAGACCAGAGGCCTCTGAGCTCCACCTCTACCATGTGGCCGCCCCATCCCAGGAGGGATGCATCCGTCACCACTGTGTGCTCTGGTTGGGAAGGGAGAGGGATCTGCCATTGACCCAATGCCAGTTTGTGAACCACCACTGCAACTTTTGTGCAGTGCCCTCCGAGATCTGGACGTAAGCAGCAGCAGCCTCAGGGTCATCCTGTCCAAAACCCAGGATAGAGGCTGAAAGATCAGAATCAGAGCCTGAATATTATGAACTCGTCGTTTGAGTAAAGACCCGAAAGTGCGTTGTATCCAGAACCGCTGCGATTAAGAGGAGCTTCAGAGAGGGAATCACGTGCGACTTCGGCACAATGATGAAGAACCCCAGCAAATGCAGGAGGTCGGCCGTAGTCTGGAGGTGGGATACAACTGTCCCGGGCAAGCCCGCCTTCAACAGCCAGTCATCGAGATAGGGAAAGACTGGAGCCCCCGATCTGCGCACATGAGCTGCGACACCGCTGTGAGAAGTTGGCCTGGCATATGCTGTCCACTATTCTAGTGGGCACCTTGCACCAGTCCAAATGATCCTTATTGATGGTAGGTTTAAAGACAACCTATATAGAAAGCTGTCCTAGTGGTAGCTGTTGAGAGCAACCTTCAGGCGAAGTCTTGTAGGAATGTAAAGCAGCTTGTTTTACCAGTCTATAATCTCGTGAATGACCAAATGAACCACACAAGGTATATATATATATAAAATATATGTATTTAATCTAACCACATCCCTCTAGTCTCTTTATGAGGCTAGAGGCAAAAGTACATAGAGTAAACTTATTTAGCACACAGTAAATTAGCACAGTATACGTTTAGCCCTAGGGGCGTCACAAACAAATATACTAAGTAAGTGGTATAAGAACCACAACAGACAGAGACAAGGCCTAGGGCCTGTAGAACCGCTGGGGCAACCAGGAACCCCCTAAGGTAGTGACGCAGGAGACCCACGGGGACGCGTGCAGTGTCTAAACACAGCCACGAATCTCCATTGACTTTATGGAGATAGTTGCAATTAGAATTTTAAAGATTAGGTGCGCTTAGGAGTGGACTTGGAGCAACCCCTTTTAGAACTAGACAGTTTGAGAGTCAAGACCCTTGGGAGCACCAAAGTACTCGTGTTACCTCACCCAGGGAAGCCGGATGCATAGGTGTCTTTTCGTGTCAGGTTTCCTCGTCGTTTTCTATGGCGAGCTGCGGAAAAGTGCTGCAGGCGACCAAGTGGAAAGTGTCCGGATGGATCAAAGGGTGGTTTGGAGATCTGAAGGACCTGAAAGCAGAAGGGAAAGAGTCTGGATCCCTTGCCAGTGACCAGGAAGGCGATGAGAAGATGCCCACCGAATGTCGGGGGATTTCAGGTGCAGAAGGTGAAGCTTGTTTCTTCAGCCACAAGGACCAGGATGCGTTGATGACAACCAGGAGCTGGATTCGAGCTGCCCCACGTCGGTTGTCGAGTGCTGCGGTGTCGGTATCCGGATTGGACCCAACAAGCCTTGGCAACAGCAACCCACGCAGAATGCAAAGATTGGCTTCGGAGCAGACCAGCAAGGTCTGAGGGACTCACCCTTTGGAGGGGAGTCAGGGCACGTCTGGAGCAACCAGGGAAGCCAAAGAAAAACAAAAGAGTTACCTTCGTGGGGACCCACCAGCCGACGGACCAGGTATCGGGAAGGGGCCTTGAGCAGAAATGCTAGAAGCGGGTCCTCAGAACACATGGGGAGTTTAGGCCCACAATCTTCGGTGCAGATGGTGCTCAGAGCTTGGACTACGAGTAGCCCAATGCACAACTTCGGGAAAGCTCGGGAAGTAGGTGAACTAGCAAATGTGCATGGTGTCCAGGAGTTCCGGTTCCACGTCGCTCGTGATGGCTGCAGGTCTCAGCTTGCTGTGATCTCGGGTCGGCCTCGGAAAAGTCTGGAAGTCTGTGTCCTGTGTCGCAAATCCTTCTGGATCCGGTGGGAGCCTTGGAAATGCAGACAGGCAAGATGCTTCTTTGGTGCCTGTTTGAACAGGGGAGTCACTCCTTTACCCCAAGGGAGATTCTTCCGTCTTCTAGTCAAAATAGAATGTTGAAGTTCCAAGATATTTGTTGCAGAGTTTCGTCCAGGGTAATCTAAAGTCCCAAGGACTGGGTTCCTATACATATACTAAGTTTAGGCGTTGGACTTACTCTAGGGTCCCACCTATGGGAGGACCCAGGGTGGGGGTGGTTACTCCCCTTCCCCTTTTTCCAGTTTCGCGCCACGCCAGAGCAGGGGCTGAGTGCCCCTGCAACCGGTTTGAACTGGGGTATGCACAGAGACACCAAGTGTGCCCCCAGCACTGTCTGAAAAGCATTCACTGAATGCACCCACCCAACCCCAATACACTAAAGCCTGTCTGGGGAGGTGGTTACACCTCCCTGTGACAGGAAACCTATTGTCGAGCATCAGGAGGTCAGACTCGTGTCTGTGGCTGCCGCATTCATTTTGTGATGCTGGGGCTCTTTTAAACTATTACTGGTCAGGTAAGTGTGTACATATCTTCTCCCTCTAGAAGCATGGAATTCTACCCCCACCGCCAGGACTGGTGAGGGGGGGGGGGTAGGATTCCAAAGTGTTTTACACCAAACACGACATGTTTTGATGCAGCCATTCCAAAATTAGCATTTACCGCAAGGTTATAATGCACTTAAGAGTATATGGTATGGCTTATCACAGAACAGCATCAGAGAATAGATTCCGTAAGCTGCAGAGGGGTCCTGCTCATGCATGGGCACCCTCTCACACAAAACCAAGCTCTCTGCTTTCTGGATTGTTAAGGCCTGCCCTAGGAGTGACTTAAAGGTTTACATGTGTCTGCCATTAAAGGTAGATATAGATAGCCTATATCTTAGTAGGGGGTGCAAGCACTACCTTACCCAGGCTGCAGTAGCAGACCTGTGGTGTCATTTTGGAAGGCTTCGCAGGGGTGGCATAATACATGCTTTAACCCCTGGTAGGCCTCTGGGGTACCTATGCCCTTGGTACCTAAGGTACCATATACTAGGGACTCACAAGGGTAACCCAGTAACCAATCTGGAGTGTTCCTAAAGTACCTGCAATCAATTTAGAGAGGAAGCAGTTGGGATGAATAGCAGGGCCCCGGCCAGACTAAAATCGAAAAACTGTGAAACACTAGCAAAAAGCGGGGTTACCATAGTAAGCAGATCCTACTCTCCTACAACTCCCATCACTTTCGTAAACACCCGAGGGCTGCTGGTAAGGCTAAAGGGGAGCATGGTAAACTGAAAGTGCTCGTGGCCTACCGTAAACCGTAGGTAATGCCGAAAGTCCGGCAGGACGGGAATGTGGAAATATGCGTCCTGCAGGTCCAACGCTACCATCCAATCTCCAGGGTCGAGGGCAGACAAGACCTGAGCCAGAGTCAACAACTTGAACTTCTCCTTCCAGAGGAAGCGATTGACGTCCCTGTGGTCCAAGATAGTACGCAGGCCCTTGTCCTTCTTGGGCACCAGAAAGTAGTGGGAGTAACAACCACGTCCTACTTCTGGCGCAGGAACACCCTTGATAGCCCCCTTGGCCAAAAGGGCCGCAACTTCCTGTCAAAGAAGTGCCAAGTGTTCCCCCGACATGCGGTGGTACTGGGGTGGCATGGGTGGAGGGGTAGTCTCGAAGGGGAGTGAGTAGCCCCTGCGGACTCTTTGTAAAACCCACCTGTCCGAAGTGATGGTGCGCCAGCGGGGGCTGTGATGGTGAATCCTGCCGCCCACTGGCATTCGATGGGGCTGAAAAACCAGACTAGGAAGGTTTGGAAGCAGTGGTGGCCGTGGTGGAGGTGGACTGACCCGCCCGCTGGATCCCTGACCCGGCTCGGCGGGATCCCACCTCCACGCTGAGACTGTTGCTGGCCTGTGGCTCTGAAGCGAACGTGTCAGGCACCCCTTCCGTGGCCACGAAAGGAGCGAAGAGCAGAAGGCGGAGGAGGGAGTGTGGCGGAAAGGCCTAGGGACTTGGCCGTAGCCCGCGAGTCCTTAAAGCGCTCCAACGCACTATCTGCTTTGTTGCCGAAAAGGCGAATGCCAAGAAAGGGCATGTCCATCAGAGTGTTCTGGACATCCCTAGAAAAACCAGTTGTCCTCAGCCAGGCGTGGTGACGGAGCGCCACTGTTGTGGAAATCCCCCTGCCCGAGGAGTCGGCGGTGTCAAGGCCACAATGAATAGAGAACTTGGCTGCATCCCTCCCTTCAGCAATAGCTTGAGGGAGCACTGTCCGCGCCTACTCCGGACATTGAGGCAGCACACGTGCCACTGTATCCCACACAGAGTGGGAATAATGGCCCAATAGACATGCAGTTTTCACAGACAGCAGCTTGAACTGGCAGAAGAAAAAATCTTCTTACCAAATTGCTCCAGTTTCTTGGATTCCCTGTCCGGTGGTGCGGTAGGGAATGCACTCGGGGACGCAGAGGCTTGGACAATCAAGCTCTATGGGGTGGGGTGTTGGAAAAGGAAAATGGGGTCGCCCGGGGCCTGGCGATGAAGTAGGGCCACGTTCCTATCCACAGGAGCCCCTGTGTTGGGCATGGACCAGGTGCCCAAAAGAACGTCTGAAAGTGCATCATTAAAAGGAAGCAGTGGCTACGCAGACGTAGCCGCCAGCTGAGGCACTTCTGTCAGGAGGTTAGTCCTGACGGCCACTGTAGGGAGGTCTAGGTGGAAGGCAACACTACTACGTAACTTGCACCCTCCTCCGTTGTCACGGTAGGAGGATACAGCATGGCAAGGTCAGGAGAGGTATCAAGACCACTGGCATCCCCCAACTCCTCTGCCCAGTCCAGGTCAAACTCACATTGTGCTGTGAGAGGGTCCTCAGACCCCTCCCATTTGTCCCCTTTCTCCGAAGGCTGATAAACAGGCCGCAAATAAGGAGGCTGGACATAGGGATAGAAATCCCCCATGGGTGTCGGAATCGGCTTCAAACTATGCCGTTCCGGCGCCGTGTCCACATCGGGGTTGAAACCGGGTGCGACGTCATCCGTTGGGCCGGGCGACGTCAGAGGTGGTGGCAGTGGGGTCGAAGTCGGTGGAGGTGTCACAAGGTCAACCGGTGTCGACCGGAATCCGAGCCGGGCTCCATGCGGGGCACCGGGGCCGGAGCCGACAGCGAAGCCAGAGCCGCCAGCAGTAAAGAACGAGGACCCTGAATCGGGCCCGTGGGGCCAAAGCCCCCCCCAGCGGGGCCCGACGGCCCAAAGTGGCGAGCCATGGCTGGCAGGAATTCATGCAGCTTGGCCAAAGTCGCCAGTGGACACGGGAAGGGCGGGTAGGCTGGCGACAACTGCGTAGACTGTACCGGAGCTGCGGGGGAGGCACCACCCGCACCCTAAGCCGCGTCGCGAGACCAGCGAGGGGAAGTCCGAGAGCGATGGCACTTCTTGGAATGATTCGTCTTACCTGACCCCGAGTGCGAATACTTTGAACCCGATGAACAATGGTGGTGGTGGCTCCGCCAAAGGTCCCTCGTGCCTCCCACGGGACCAGGACCTTGAGCGGCACGGAGCCAACTGACGGACTTCAAGCAACTTTCAGGACCGCTCCCACAAAGTCTTCGGCGCCATGGCCCGGCAATCGGAGCACGACTTGGGTTCGTGGTCGCGCCCCAGGTAGTAAAGACACACGCGGTGCAGGTCCATCACTGACATTATGCAATGACAGTCCATGCAGGACTTGAAGCTGGGAATCCCTACTGCACTAGGAGTCGATCAACTCGAAAAATAGAGACAAAAAGGCCTAAAAAAACTCAGTCAAAAAGTGACTGGGGGTCCCGCTCTCACCGGATCTGCTCTTGCTGGCACAGAAAAAGAAAAAACTGACGTCAGCGCGCGAGGGGGGCATCTAAGTAGCTGCCGCTGCATCATCTCGGTGGCCACGCCGCCAACGACGGAAGCGGAGCCGCATGACGCCACCTTCCGAGGCGCCCGAGTACTGCTGACGAAAACTTTCCGGATCCAGTCTGACGCCTGGGGGTAATTCTAAGGTAAGAAATCTAGCACTACGTGTTTCTGTCAGATACAAATAATACAACACTTATACTTTAAAAATTACACTAAAACCTCACAGCCCACATAAACTAACCAAAAGTCTATAATTTAAATATAACTAAAGTACGAGTTACTTACCTTCGGTAACGATGTATCTGTTGGAAACGATTCTAGCCGGACAGGGTGAGGAGCCCTTCTCCCCAGGCAAGAGGAACCCCACAATCAGAACACCCCGACCCCAGAGGTGTGTGAGAAGAAGAAAAGCGAACGAGAAGTCCGTTCACACCCAACAGAGGAAGCAAGGGCAAGGCCAGGGGAGGCCGAAGCACCTCCCCGCCCCCACAAGGCAACCGAATCTCCAGCCAATTCCAGGTAAGGAAGATGAGAAGAAGAAAGGAAACCTAGAGGGCCCAAGGAAACGAGGGAAAAGAAGGCGAGCCCACCATAGCCGGAAGTCAAGGGACCAGACAGAGCAGCTCCGGCAGCAGAAGCAGCCAGAAACAGGAAGAATAGCCCCGGGCCCCCAGGAGACCGGGCAGGCTACGCCCAAAAAGGGGAAAAAACATGAAACCATCTCAGCCTCCAAGACAGGAGCCAAAGGCGAGGAAATACCCGGACATACCAGCACGAGGGGTCCGCGCACATGATCTAAAGAAGCATCCGTAACATACATAAACGCCATGGAGAGCAGAGGCCCGAAGGCGCCATCAACCCCCTAGCACAGCGCAAGCTATATAACAGCTACCACTACCCCACATGGTACGTTAAGTCCCAAGACATGGGAACCCTCTTTGGATGAACTTCCGCAGCAGAGGAAAAAACAAAAGAGCAGAGGAACGAAACCCCCCGCAGACGGCTTGACAAGCAGCCCATTTGAAAATAGAAGGCCTAATCTCAGGGCCAATCTGCGCAGATAACTCAAGCAAAAACACACACAGGCAGCAAGGGCCATCCAGAAGCCAACATGCCACAGTCTCCGCAAGGAGGACTCGAGTAACCATAAAACACACAGCACAAAAAGGGCGACTCGCCCCAAGGAAATGTCCAAGAACCAGATCAATTCACCCGTCACTGAGTCTGCCGTGGCATGGAATAACAGGGTGCCGTCGAAGGGAAGATCAACCAGTCGTTCCCTAACATTGTCAGGGAACATACTGTCTCGAAGCCAAGCGTGGCAGCGAAGGGCAACCGAAGAAGCCATGGCATGACCCAGCGCCTCCGAAATGTCCAGAGCTTAGCAAAGGATGAACGCTGCCAGCTCCCGGCCATCCAACGCATGATGCCACAAGTCAATCTGCACAGTCTCCTGCAAAGCGGCGGATCCCAAAGACTCAGCCGAGTCCCTCAAAGAAGAGGTGGCTCTAGCCAATACACATAAGGTATTAAGGGCCTGCAGAGCGGCGCTGGTCGAGGTGAACTTGTTGCGCCTCCAAGTGTCCAGCCAGCGGGCCTCCCCGGACAGTGGAGACAACATCGGCGGCAGGGAGGGAAAAGCATTCCGCAAAAGAGGACTGGAGGCAGAGGGGTGAAGGGAAAGACACGCCGGTTCACGTGGCGCCGGAAGTTGCCGGTGCAGGAGGTGATGGGGCACCGGGTCCCCTGTGGCAGGATGCCCCCAAGTCCCCATTAGGGAAGAAAGGAGCGAACCCTCAAGGGGAAGCACCAGCTTCCTCCCACCAGAGCCCTGGTGGAGCACCTCCAGAAGGTGAACTGCAGGAAAATGGGCAGCCGGATCACCCATGCACAAAATACCCACAGCCATGGACACAGCACGAGCGAAGGCCGTACCCGCCTCCGTAGGGCCCAGCGGTGGAGAAAGCAGCTCCTCTGTGGCGACGGCTGCAAACTAAGGCGGCCGTCCCCAAAGCCAAGCGGGGCAGGCAAAGGCCAGACCTGAAAATTAGAAGGAGGGAATGAGGAGTGGGGGACCTGGTGCTCCTCCGGCGAAAGCCGAGGCCTCGGAAATGGCGGGGAAACGCCTTTCGATTACGCCGGGGGAAAGGCTACCACGCGGCAGCCCATCTCCGGTGAGGACGACACCATCAGGCACCCAACCTCCGGAGAAGACAAGTCCGCGACCCAACGCCTGTCCGGCGCCGTAGAGTCCGCTGCCTGAGGCAGGATGTCATCACCATCCGGCGCCACGGGAGACGCCGGACAAGCCTCTTCCACGTCACACAGCACCGGGGACCGGAGCCGGTCCGGAGCCGAAGTTGTCAAGGGACCCGACCGGAACGGCGCCGACTCGACCTCCGACGAGGCAGCTGCCTTCGTGGATGGGCAAGAGGAACCGGGGGAGTGACAAGAAGGGACGAGAGGGGCCCGGAGGGGGGTGAGGGGTCCCCTTCCTGCCTCGACCCATAGCGGAATGAGGGGGTCCACCGACCCCTGTGGCGCCGTAGCGGCGTCACTTCAGCCGTACACAAGTCCGCCACCTGTCCAGAGGGCCGAGAGGGGCTCAGGATGCGACCCGAGCCCCGGCGACCTATCGCGACACCACAGGGACTCCCGCAGGAGTTTGCGGTGAAGCAGAGGCGGGACCCCCGAAGGGCCGCACCCCAACGGCACCACATCCTCCAAGCCTGGAGCCGAACCAGTCAGTGCCAGAGCTGCCGGCGACGCTGCGGTGGGCTCGGCCCAGCGCAATGCAAAGGATCTGCCGAGGAGAAGCCAGCGAGGCCTGCAAAGCCGCTGCATGTGACTCCATCTGGGCTCTCGACGCCCCCTCACTAGGAAATGGTGGATAGGAGGGCGAGACGCGGGCCGCATCACCCGCGAAGAGCCCACGTCCCCAACAGGCCAGAAACCAGCCCTCGGAGACAAACTGCAACACTTACCCACCGGGGAGCGAAGCTCGTGTAGCACAGGAGAGGGATGAGGACGACGACGGCGGGCGCTTCGAGAACCTTCCGCCGAGCTGAACGAGGGGAAGAAGCCGACCTGAAGAGACGTGCCGGGAGCAGTTTCATCCAGCACTGCTGCCGTGACTTTGGCTTCAACTGTTGGCACGCCTCACAATCAGAGAAGCCGTGATCTTACCCTAAACACCACATGCAAATGAGGTGAGGGTCCGTCGCTGACATAAGGCGTCCACACGACGTGCAAGGCTTAAAGCCCAAAGGCATTCGCACACTGTTTTACACAGATTTACCGCAAAGGGGCCCGAACAGGCCCAGAGCTGAGACTCGCATGCGGAAAAGGAAAAAACTGACGTAGGCGCGCCGGGTTGGGACTTATGTGACCTCGCCTACGTCACGAGCGTGGACGACGCATGGGCGGAGTCGTGCAATGAAATCCCCACAGCGCACAGGGATGCTGTGGCAAAAAAAATTCGGATCCAGTCTCACACCTGGGGATAATTCTACGTTAAGGAATCTGTGGCTAGTAGTCTCTATCAGATGCAAACATTTCCTTCCCAACAGAAAAGAAATTCCCACCTAACCGAATCTAGATGACGTCAAAGAGAAACAAAAAACAAAATGCAACTTAAATCAACAGGACATATGTAACTCTAAAAATGTAAAGCATGTTTACCTTATGTTAGCAAACTAAATTTCTAACAAATAAATACTTATATAATTAAACTATTTTCAGACAAAAGGGGAGAAAGAGCAACATATATCACATCAAAAAAAAGGCAATCAAATACTTTCACACATGGGATACACATACAGCCAGGAAAACACAAGCACAGAGAATGTGATCTAGAAATTTACTAAATACTATTCAAATGCTTGATATGAGAGGGCTACAAACAATATATATATTCTAATTAACATGACAGAACACAACCACAGCCAAAATGTAACAGATATAAAAGTAAGGCACATACTTCAAGATTTAAAAGAGGCGAAGACCAGTAGTTTAAAGACCTCTATTAAAACTTTAACAGATATTCTCCCTAAAGTACTTGAGCACATCAAAGGCTGCTACCAGCAGTTCTTGCTTTAAAATGCCTGATATCATGAATGAAATAAGTCACAAGTCAAACCCTTGCTGCCCCTAAAAGGACGAAGACATATAGATTCCAGAACACCTAACCATTACAGATATTGATGAACTCTTCCTCATACACGACAACCCTAATAATGACAAAAGAATAATTACATTTTCACCTGCAAATAACTCTAAGACTAACCCAATGTGAAACGTGGGTGATGGATGGAACTTTCAAAATGTGCCCCCCACTATTCCCACAGATATATCATACATGGTGTGTATCAAAATAAAAACATACCCCTGATTTATGCATAACTGCCTGGCAAACAAAGTGCAACATACTGTAAACTCTTAAACTACATCAAAGTAAAAAAAACTACTCTGCACCAAAAATTATAATAAACTTTGAATAAGCAATGAGCAAACAACAATTAAACTATACCCACACATAACCATACAAGGATGCTATTACCACTTCAACTAAAGCATTTGGAGACATCTACAAAAATCTACACTTAGGAGCTGGGAGTATTACTATTGTGAAGATCGCGGCTGGACCGCCAGCACCAAATGTATTATGCATATGTGTGCATTCAATACATATGCAGTCTAAATGTATACACATGCATCAATATATGGAAATACATTACCCACTGCTGCAAGACCGCTGCAGCCAAAACGCGGGTCTCGCCATAATCTTGTAACACGGCGGTCGGAAGACAGCCAGCATGGCAGTATTCTTGCGTTCACACCAGGGGTCTTCAGGCAGTCAGACAGCGAAACTCATAATCAGATCCTTAGTGTAAAATATGCAAAAAACTTTTGCCTTTGAAAATAAACAGTTAATAGTTCTCGAATATGTACCTGTAACAGACGTAGATAACACATCATACTAATAGAATCCCCATTTTACCAACAAAATGAACAAAAATTAAGTTCACTAATGGACTACTTTGATGACACTTGAGTTAGCGGACTACACCGCTCTAGACACCGATGCAAACCCAAATTCCAAAGTCCGAGAATTCAAAGGAAATAAAAAAATAATGTTTGTTTAAATTAAACCAAAAATAATTTCCTTAAATAAAAAAAATGCATTAAAAACAACTCCAAACAAATCACTCTTGATTTATAAACCTGGAAAAAACGTACATAACCATCCTCACAAAACATACATCACAAATACAATAGAAACATTACACTACAACTCTACAAACACCTCTACAAACATAGCACAACACACAAAAATATATAATATAACACACTACTACTACAAAACTAAAGTTAGGCCTACCATATTTTACTACACAACAATGTAACATAAACTACCACTGAATGATCTAAAAAAACAAAACTAGTACCATAACCCACACTAAGTATACCTTTCCACATCCCCTACTCACAACACCATACAGAAAAACTAAAGAAAGGTCTTACCTTGTCAGTCGGACACAATAGGCAACAGAAATGAAACAAAGTCCATCTCAAAATGACATTAATAGAGTACAAAATACATGTAGCGGTAAAAAAAAGAAACCTGCTAAATGAAAATAACAAAGACTACTTTTATAGAAAACAATAGAAATTTTACGAAAATTTTATTAAAAGTTGTTTTAAAAGTATGCAATATATATAAATATATGAAAAATGTTAAATATATAAATGTATGTGTGAATAATGAATTAATCAGTACTAATAAATATAAATGTATATTATATAGTACAACATATTATAAAGTGGAAAATGTATTATAGAAATGTAAAAATACAAACTATGTTGTTCAAAAATATATAAAAATGTAAAATTAATAATAATTGTGTGCCATTTTTTAATTAATGTTTAACACCTTGGCTGCTATGACTTTTCCCCTCCTGTGCTGGGATGCTTTGAATCCCATTGTTCATGACGAGCTCAGCTCATCATAAGCACAGCTCCAGTGTGCCTCATGACGAGCTGAGCTCGTCATGAGCAGCGAAGGGGTTAAAATAATATGAGGCTTATTACAATGTCGGTCGGAGCTGCCTCCGACTGCCACACTCTCGGACTCTGGACTGACCAACCTGAGTTCAGGGGTTCCATTCGCCTGATTACTGTCAAGCTTGTAAAGTTGGTTGCCTCTGAAACACCATGGAATTGAAGCACTGTCCGCAACTCCCCCTCACCGGTTCACTCTGCCCCGCAGTATATATATATAAAGGTAGCAATAAGTGATGCCCGTGTGGGGAAAGCAGGGAAACAAAACAAGGGAAGAAGGGGAAAAACACAGAGTCTTCTCATACAGTAGGTAGGGTCTTCTGTTTGAGGGACAAGGAATCTTCTGGTGTTCTGTTCCTAAAAGGCAAAGTATATATGTAAATAATATCTCCCTATGAATGTAAGTGTTTATACTATAAATGATGTATGTCTCTACCTGTGCACATACTGCAGGTGTGCCTAGATCACCAATGTCTTATTCCTTCCTCCATGCAGAAATAGGGAATCAAAGCTGGACGTATCTTTAGGAAGTAAGCATATCTATGAACCTACTGCCATTGTATGCATAAGTGTATCACATAAGAGGGAAGCTATAGATACCTCAGGAAAGGACGTCACTATTCTCCTGTTGTCTTCACAAGAGACTGGGTAGGGTAGGGAACTGTATGTACTCTGTGAAGTAGAATAACAAATATCAAAGTCATAGAAACAGTAACCCCTTGAATATATTATAGGTACTTGTACACTGCGCTGTTACCTGTGTTGGGGTTTTTTCTGAGACTCAAAAACAATCCCGGGACTTCCATAGACACTGAGTCCCCTAACAAAAATAAAGAGCGGTCGCTCTATCCCAACATAAACAACTAGGCATTTAACAATAGCCTGTACAGCAGATTCTACTCTCAGACCTGCCACGTTACACACAACACTAACAATTGACAATCGCTACAAATATCGTTTAGCAACACAACCGCTAGACGACACTAAATACCTGGCAACACAAGAACTGAAGTCGGAGACACAGGAGCGCCGATGCCCGAACCCGACGAGGACCGCAACGCCACCACCGTGACCCGGAAGCAAAATCAGGACTTCTCTGCACCCGAAAGGAACGCGAAGCGCTCTCCTGAAAGCGAGGAAGGGTTTTATGCTCTCAGCGCGCATGCGCCATTCTCCGCGCATGCGCTGCGAGTGCCATCTACACTTTGCCAACCAGTGTTGCTGCGCGAAGCGCCAACCACGTCTCTGCCGTTTGTACAGGCACGACAGTACACCCCCCCTAAACCCCCTCCTACCGGTTTGGGCTTTCCGGGGTACCTCCTGTGAAACATACGCAACAGCTGTGGCGCATGTATTTGGCTAGCAGGCTCCCAACTGCGCTCCTCAACACCATACCCCTTCCAATGAATCAAATACTGTAACCTGCCACTACTTCTTCAGGAGTCAATGATGGCTTCAACCTCGTATTCCTCTTCATCATCAACAACAACAGGGGCGGGGGCCAATGGAAGACGCGTACCAGGCTCAACAGGTTTCAGGAGTGATACGTGAAAAACAGGGTGTATTTTCATGGATGGAGGGAGTTCAAGTCTCAAGGCAACAGGGTTCACTATCTTGGAAACAGGGAAAGGACCTATGTATTTAGGCTGAAATTTGCATGCCCCCCTTAATGCAATGTATTTGGTTGACAACCATACCTTATCCCCTATCTGATATGTGGGTTCAGGTGTTCTGTGTGAGTCCGCCCCTTTCTTGTACCGTGTCTTGGCTTTATCAAGATTATCTTGGATGGCATTGTGTACTACTTGTAAATGTTAGACCAAGGCCGACACTGCTGGGGTGTCACAAGAGGTTGGAAGGGGTATAGGCAGCACCCGTGGATGGAACCCATGTGATCCGTAAAAGGGGGTGAACAAAGTAGAGAAGTGATGGCTGTTATTATAAGATAATTCTGCCAACCAAATTATTTCATCCCAATCTTGACTAGACTGGATACATTGGCATCTCACGAATTGCTCAAGGCTTTGGTTAACGCGTTCTGTTTGTCCATCCGTCTGTGGATGATGACTGGAAGACAAACGAACGTCCACCTGTAACAGTTTACATAAGTGTCTCCAAAACCTAGATATAAATTGTGTACCCCTATCAGTTATCAAAACAAAGGGAATTCCAATCAATCTGATGATGTGTTGTACAAACACCTGTGCTAACTTCATCAAAGTAGGGAGACCTGGCAGAGGGATAAAATGAGCAGTCTTGGTAAATGAATCAACCACCACTAGCAGGGTAGTGTTCCCCTCGTTAGTGCGTGGCAACTCCGCAATAAAATCCATGGACACAGTGTGCCATGGTCCCGGGGGTGTAGGAATAGGACAAAGAAGACCAACCGGTCTGATATGTGACGTCTTCCCTTGAGCACAAACATGGCACGTCTTAACATATTCTTGTACATCTTGTGCCAGGTGAGGCCACCAACAATAACGTTTCACCATCTCTATCGTTCTTTTATACCCGGGATGGCCGGCTACTCCCTGAGTATGACACCAGTGTAACACCCTTTGGCGCTGTTGAGTAGTGGGAATATACAAACACCCCTGTATATAATATAGCCCTTGTCTACACAGAGTGTCTTGAGTTCTAAGATACTCTAGAGTGCCAGGAGTTTGTTGGGCTTCTTTAACCTCATTGATGAACCTCTCTTCAACTGAGAGAACCCCTATAATTCTGTTGGTATCCAGGATGTTGGGGGGATCTTCTGGCGAAGGGGAAGGTTCAAATCCTAAGCGAGAAAGGGCGTCTGCTTTCCCATTCTTTTTGCCGGCCCTGAAGTGAATTTCAAAATCATACCCACTAAAAAATTGGGTCCATCTAAGTTGCCTCATGGATAGTGCCTTAGCAGTCTTAAGATATTGCAGGTTTCTATGATCTGTTATGATGGTTACAGTGTATCGTGTCCCCAATAAATACGGCCTCCAATACTCAAGTACCTTCTTTATTGCAAGTAGTTCACGTTCTCCAACTGCGTAATTGATTTCAGGAGCAGTAAGCTTGTGAGAATAAAATGCCACTGGATGTAATTCACCAGTTTCAGGATGGACTTGTGATAACACACCCCCCACAGCGACTTGGGATGCATCTACCTCAACGATAAAGGGACTCTGCTGATCTAGGTGTCTGAGTATTGGAGCACTCGTGAAAGCAGCTTTCAAGGTGTTAAAGGCCCTTTCAGCTTCAGCTGACCACACAAAAGGGATCTCCTTCCTTAATAGTTTAGTAATGGGGGTCATAATGTCAGAGAAACGGTCTATAAATCGCCTATAAAAATTGGCGAATCCTATAAATCGTTGTACATCCTTAACTGTCATAGGTGAAGGCCATTGTATTACTGCCTGAACTTTATGGGGATCCATTTCCAACCCTCTTGATGATATTACGTATCCCAAAAATGCAACTTGACTCCGATGGAAAAAACATTTGTCTAGTTTGCAGAATAAAAGGTTGTCCATTAGCTTCTGCAATACAGATTGAACGTGAATGATGTGTTCTTCGAGTGTGGCTGAATAGATTAGTAAATCATCAATATAGGCGATGACACATATATCCAACAATTCCTTCAACACATCATTAATGAAGTTTTGAAAGGCTGAGGGTGCATTGCACAAGCCGAATGGCATCACTAGATACTCAAATAATCCGAACTTTGTGCAAAACGCCGTCTTCCACTCATTACCCTCTCTTACTCTTACCAGATGGTATGCTCCCCTCAAATCTAACTTCGTAAAGTATTTGGCAGGTTTCACCTGATCGAGTAAGGAGGAGATGAGTGGAAGAGGGTATCTGTTCTTGATGGTAACCGAATTAAGAGAGCGATAATCGATGCAGCATCGCAATCCCCCTTCCCTCTTGGGAATGAAGAAGAGAGCAGATGAGGCTGTAGACCTAGATACTCGAATGAAACCGAGCTCCAACATTTTATCCAGATAGTCTCTTAGGTATATGTTCTCCTTTTCAGTCAAAGCGTACACACGACTGGTTGGTATTCGAGCCCCTGCCTGCAAGTCTATGCGGCAGTCGTATACCCTATGAGGGGGGAGACATGTTGCTTCTTTAGCATCGAATATCGATTGAAACATCAGATATTCATCAGGTAATGTGGTGTCAGGTTGATCTATGTCGGCTTCATTGATAGTGGTTTGTACATCAGAACTCTCTAGTGTTTGATTGAGAACTGTGGCACCAATCCTTTCATGTCTACTGTCCCTGTTCTGACTTGTCTTAACATCTGTGTGTTCTTTACATGATAACGAATTAAAGAGTATAATGTCATTTTGCCAATCGATAGATGGGTTATGAGATCTTAACCAAGGAAGGCCTAACACTACCGGAAATTGAGGTGATGAAATAAGATCGAACTGAATTAATTCATTATGGATGTCAGCTAACGTCATCATAAGGGTAATGGTAGTATGCGTGATAGGCCCTGACTTTAAAGAGCTCCCATCTATGGTGAACACTTCTTCTACATTATCTTTGCAAAGTATAGAAAGATTACAGTCCTGAGCCCAATGCAAGTCCATGAAGTTTCCCGAAGCACCAGAGTCAATCATAACAGGTATTGTTATATGATTGTCTTCCCATTGCAACAAAGAAGGTACAAAGAAATGGCCTTGCGTATGTGAGAGGGAGGAGACTATAGATCCGGAATGACCCGATGCCGCAGTCTCTTTTGGCTTCGGGTCCTCTAGTTTTCCGACCTCCTACTTTGTCTTGGTTTAATGGGGCAGTCTCTTAAAAAATGCCCGGCCTTACCACAATATAGACACAATTTCTGGTCCCTTCTTCTCTGTCTTTCTGCTTCGCTTAATGGCCCCTTCACACTCCCAATCTGCATGGGTTCTGAGCTATCAGAACTGGGGACTGAACCCAACTCTGTTTCGGTCTTCTTTTCTCTATAGAAAGTTCTATTAAAATCGTATCTTGTCTTATCTTTCCTTCTTTCCCCCAGTCTGTGGTCTAATTTTACCACCAAATCGATTAACTCAGGGCAGGTAGCAGGGGGATCAACAACATGGGCCAAGGCATCCTTTAATTCATCTCTTAGTCCTTTGTAAAATAAAGCGCTACGCTTTTCCCTTGGCCAGTCTGCTTCAGCGACTAGTCTGTTGAAGGTCGCTATATATGTAGGCAGATCTTTATTACCTTGTCTTAGATTCAACAATTCGGTATCCGCAGCATGGGTGAAGGAATGTTTATCGAACAGTTTGCGCAATTCACTCTTGAAGGATTCATAGTCCAATAATAATGGATCATTCCTTTCGATCAGTGGGATAGCCCAATTGGCTGCTGAACTCCCTAAATATGAAATCATAAAAGCTACCTTAGCCTGATCTGTTGGGAAACATGTTGCTTTACACATGAAATGTAATTGGCATTGGCTTATGAATGCATCGCATTTCGTGGGGTCTCCTGTGAATCTTTCAGGAGGGGCTAAGGTTATTGGAGGTGAGGGAGTGACTACTTGTATAACAGGATTTTGTGAACCAGAAGCTCCACCCACTCCGTCTCTATCAAGTCTGTCTAAACGACTGGTTAAAGCTTGGGTCTCCAGTTGGAGATTTCCCATCATATTGGCTAAATCCCCTAGCGTCACTTCCATGATGTTTGGGCGGCAAATATGTAAAAAGGCTTCGCGTTCTGTCAAGCTTGTAAAGTTGGTTGCCTCAGAAACACCATGGAATTGAAGCACTGTCCGCAACTCCCCCTCACCTGTTCACTCTGCCCCGCAGTATATATATATAAAGGTAGCAATAAGTGATGCCCGTGTGGGGAAAGCAGGGAAACAAAACAAGGGAAGAAGGGGAAAAAACACAGAGTCTTCTCATACAGTAGGTAGGGTCTTCTGTATGAGGGACAAGGAATCTTCTGGTGTTCTGTTCCTAAAAGACAAAGTATATATGTAAATAATATCTCTCTATGAATGTAAGTGTTTATACTATAAATGATGTATGTCTCTACCTGTGCACATACTGCAGGTGTGCCTAGATCAGCAATGTCTTATTCCTTCCTCCATGCAGAAATAGGGAATCGAAGCTGGACGTATCTTTAGGGAGTAAGCATATCTATGAACCTACTGCCATTGTATGCATAAGTGTATCACATAAGAGGGAAGCTATAGATACCTCAGGAAAGGACGTCACTATTCTCCTGTTGTCTTCACAAGAGACTGGGTAGGGTAGGGAACTGTATGTACTCTGTGAAGTAGAATAACAAATATCAAAGTCATAGAAACAGTAACCCCTTGAATATAATATAGGTACTTGTACACTGCGCTGTTACCTGTGTTGGGGTTTTATCTGAGACTCAAAAACAATACCGGGACTTCCATAGACACTGAGTCCCCTAACAAAAATAAAGAGCGGTCGCTCTATCCCAACATAAACAACTAGGCATTTAACAATAGCCTGTACAGCAGATTCTACTCTCAGACCTGCCACGTTATACACAACACTAACAATTGACAATCGCTACAAATATCGTTTAGCAACACAACCGCTAGACGACACTAAATACCTGGCAACACAAGAACTGAAGTCGGAGACACAGGAGCGCCGATGCCCGAACCCGACGAGGACCGCAACGCCACAACCGTGACCCGGAAGCAAAAGCAGGACTTCTCTGCACCCGGAAGGAATGCGAAGCGCTCTCCTGAAAGCGAGGAAGGGTTTTATGCTCTCAGCGCGCATGCGCCATTCTCCGCGCATGCGCTGCGAGTGTCATCTACACTTTGCCAACCAGTGTTGCTTCGCGAAGCGCCAACCACGTCTCTACCGTTTGTACAGGCACGACAATTACGATGAGACTGAACACTGCTTGGTCAGATTCCCATTGTTCTCTACAGGAGCTTGTTTCACTGGTGAAAACCGGACATGATACAGGCTCCTATAGAGAAACGAGTGTGTGTGTAAAACTCTGCACCCTGTGTCAGGGACCCCATGGTGCCTGCCACACAGTGCAGGATTTTACAGGGGGTACCCTAGGTACCCCCAAGATCATTGACCGTAGACCATGGAGGCAAGGGGTCCAAGCTAGGGGTCCCCAAAGTCGCTTTCCAACTTTCCGGAAAGGCCGGCACGGAAAGGCTGTGGGAAACCGACATTGTAATCCCAATGGCGGAAACGCCATCCATAGGGGATAACAAGGTGGTTCCGGACCAGCTGGAAGACTCCGAGAGCCGGTCGGAACCGATTTGGAATGACTGGACGATTTACGCTCCGACCACCGACATCGTAATTGGGCCGCAAACCAACCGAGTAGGTCGGAAAGCCTCCGGCCGCGGTCAGAAAGCCTCCAACTAGCGGTTGGAGGCTTTCCGACCAACATCATAATCAGCCCGTATGTGTTAAAAAATAAAGTACTTATAATAACATACTATAAATGTTTTAAAATGTATCCCTGTAACTAATTCTTTCGTTTTTGTTATCATAAAAAAATATGTATATGAAAACGTTTTTAATAAAAAAAATATGTAAAATCTTCAACATGTGCTGGTTGCTAGTATTGAAAAAAGACACAAAACAAAAATATACAAAATATTTTGGGGAAGGTGTTGGACACTTTTCTATTTCCCCTCCAATTTCAATCATTATGGGAAGGTTTTTGACAGTAAAGTGGTTATATGTACTACTCCCACTTCAAAATGTTTTTGGGTAAGTTTTGGACACTAAAGGGTTTATATTTACTATTCCTGCTCCAATGTAAACCATGTTGTGGAAGGTGTTGGTTAGTAAACAGGTTTGATTAATGATTCCCACTCTAAATTACACCATTTAGGGGATGGTGTTGGATAGGAAATTGGTTAGATTTACTATCCTTCTAATCTCAACAGTTTTAAGGGAGCTGTTGAACAATTAAGGGATTAAATGTACTATTACCACTCCAATCTAAATATTTTGGAGAAGGTGTTGGACACTAAATGGATTAAATTTACTATTCCTACTCCAATCAAAACTATTTTAGGGAACAAGTTGGACAATAAAGGGATTACATTTACTATTCACATTCCAATCTAAACAATTTTGAGGAAGGTGTTGGATTGCAAAAAGGTTAGATTTACAATTCCCACTCCAATCTAAAGCATTTACAGGAAGGTGTTAGATAGTAAAAAGGCTAGATTTACTATTCCAACTCCAATCTAAAATGTTTTGGGGAAGGTGCTGGACAGTAAATGGCTTAGCTTTACTATTCCAACACCAACCTAAACCATTTTAAGGAAGACACTGAACAGTAAATTAGTTATGTTTACTATTACCATTCCAATCTAAACCATTTTGGGGAATGTGTTGCACACTAAAGGAGTTAAATTTTCATTTCATTTAGGTTCTTTATTTGGGATTTTCAGTTAACACCATAAAAGTACATTAAAAAAGTACAGATATAAACAATTTTAAAAAACAACAAGAATAATTACATCGGGGAAAAAACAAGACCTGTTAAGTACATAATCCATATATAATACAGGTACTCGCCCCACCTTCATTCTGTCAGAGTTGCGGTGTATGCTCAGCAAATTCCTCTTGTGTCCCTCAATTTAACCGATTGTCTTAAAAAATTTGTCACAGCAAATAAAGTTAGGTGATCTCGGGCCATTTGTAAGTATAAAAGAGCATCCGTTACATTTCTAAAATTGGCCTTTTTAAGCAGGTTTATTAAAAAACTAGCAGCCCACCCCCGACCTTGTCCGGGAGCAATCAGGCTTCCCCGACCCCCGCCCGCCACAACATTGTCCAGAAGCCCGGGCCCCCGCCCGACCCGTCCCCCGCCTGCCCCGACCCCGCCATTTACGACATTGTCCGTGGGTCCCCTTACCTCAGCCGCCGCTCCTCCCCGCGTTCCTCAGTTTACCGCTCCGCCGCTCCTCGCTCCTCACCGCCGCTGGTCATTGCTCCTCCCGCCTGTCCGCTGGTCGTCACCTCACCGCTCCTCCCGCCTGTCCGCTGCTTGTCACCTCACCGCCGCTGGTCACCGCTCCTTCCCCGCGCCATGTCCGCCGCTCCTCGTCGCGCTCCTGGACGCCGTTCCTCCCCGCGCTCCTGACGTGAGCACGCACATCGCGGTCGGCGCTACTTCGGAGGGACTACTTTTTTTTTAATGTACAATTTTTAAATAACTTAAAAAAAAAAATGTATATAGCCTATAACCCTCTGCACACCCTGACGATTACAACGGTGTATCGGGTGTGTGGATTGGCGCTGTGGTTCCCGAGTTTACCCGCCTCAAAGCCTCAAAGTTCTTCCTTTATTATAGTAGTATAGATGACGACTGGGAATTACATAAAATGGGCATAGCAATACAAAATGAAGGGTGTCCTGCGGAGATCGTTGATCGCAGCCACAGGGACCCTTTGACTCAACTGATTTAGTAAAACCTGCCGGCTCAGCGAGCAGGTGATGTAAAAAGTTGAGCCTAAAACGCGTTAATAAAAATCTATCATGGGCATTGTGTATAAGGGCTAGGTAAGGCTCCATTCCTACACAGGACCTTACAAGGGCATGTGCCGTCACTGATTGTTTGTTACTATCCCTCACTTCTCGTGCAGTGGCTTTTTTTGTGAAAAACATCTTCTTTACTCTAACCTGGTCCTGTTTTGTTATACAGGACGGTGTCAGAAACAGTTCCTCACACCCAATGCTTTTCAAACCTTCCTTTACGTACTTGAGCCAAGGGATAGTCATTCCCTTCTCCCTTCCCATACAGTCCGTAATAATCTGTTTAGTCAGACTGGCTTCTGGGTTGACCCAAATCTTTAGCCATGCAATCAGTGTCCTACTCCCAACCCTATCTACTAAAAAATCACAGCCCAGTTGATCATGGATAATAAGAGAGGAAACACACTGGGGGATTTTGAGGAGCCTTCTCATTTATTTGTTTTCCTCGATTTGAAGTTTGGACACATCCACCATCCCCCACAGTTCCGCCCCATATGCCACTTTTGAGTAACAGATAGAGTTGTATAAAACCATCATCTGCTCTGGCGACCATTGCCCCAATCTGCGGTCAAAATTCATTATGGCCCCTGAGGTAGAGACTAGTTTGTTACATCATTCCTCAATCAGTGGTTTAAAATGTAAGCCCTTGTCAAATAAAATTCCCAGGTAAGAGAAGGTCTGAACCTTCGCTAAAATAAAAGTCCCTTTTTTATAGTTAAAAACTTCCCCCCCACTTTTTGGGCCCACCTCCATAACATACGATTTAGACAGATTTGCAGTTAAGTCTAAGCAGTTCATAAAGACCATAAACCCATCAATGAGATGCTGCAGTCCGAGTGGTGTGCGTGCCAGCAGGACCCCATCTTCTGCGTAGAGCAGGACAGGGATCGCTCTGCTTCCTATTCTGGGTGAGTCCACATTTAATTTCGTTAGGGATCGTTCTGGGCCGTTAATGTACAGGAAAAACAAGAAAGGGGCCAGGACACACCCCTGTCTGACCCCACTAGTACAATCAAAAGGCTCGGTGTTATCTCCTTCCAAACTGTACCTCACTTTAGCCGATGTATTCCTGTGTAGGGCTCTCAGGATGTTAATCAGGTCGGCGTCTACCCCTAAATTGAACATTATGGCCCACAGCTTCTCCCGATTCACACAGTCGAAAGCAGCGGCCAAGTCCATAAATGCTAAATAAACCTTTTCCTTGTTTGCCACCGTATATTTTGTCACCAGGAAGTATAGGTTCAGGCATTGATCAGTTGTAGATCTACAGGCCCGAAATCCGTACTGTACTTCAGTGAGTATGTGGTCTTCCTCTTCGCAGCTCATAAGGCGATTCAGAACTGCTCTGCCCAACACTTTAGCCGAAACATCTATCAGGGAGATGGGGTGGTAACACTGGGGGCTATCCCTGTTCCCCTTTTTGAAAATAGGCACTATTATGGCCGTGGACCGTGAGCGGGGTAACCCTGAGGCTATAGCCGCATTAATCACTCTTGTTAAAACTGGGCCCCACAGGTCCACCTCACTTAAAAATAGGTATGGCGGGATTCCATACTTATTTATTTATTTTTGATATTTAATAAAGCGCGAACAATTGCCCGTAGGCGTCTCGGCGCTGTACTATTGCAGACATCTCCTATGCTCGGCTTCATGCTCTTAGAGGTTAAACAACCAGGTTTTCAGTTGCTTTCTAAATGACAGGAGGTTTGGGCTAGATCTAATGGACTGGGGGAGAGTATTCCATAATTTCGGGGCAGCCACCAGGAAACGTCGATCTCCCCCGGTGACCAATTTAGTACGGGGTACCACCAGGTCGTTCAATTTGGTTGAACAGAGAGGTCAAGAAGGATTGTATGGAATGAGGTGGTCTCTCAGGAATTGAGGGGCTTGTTGGTGCAGTGATTTATAAACTATGCACAAGGTCTTGAATTTAATTCTATTCCGATGGGGAGCCAGTGATAGCTTCTTAAGGTGTCAGCTATAGGTTTGAATCTAGGGATTCCCAAGAGAAGTCTGGCCGCTGCGTTCTGTACTGTCTGCATTTTCTTGATGACCCTGATTTGAGCATTGGCTAACAGGCCATTGCAGTAATCTAATGCAGACAGGACTAGCGCGCTTACCAGTGTCTTGCCTGCGCTCTTTGGGAGAAATGGAAGGACCTTTTTTACCAGTCGTAGTTTGTAGAACGCCGTAGAGGCCGTCTGGTTAGCATGTGCCATGAAATTCAGGTTGTCATCGAAAATAACGCCTAAGTTCCTCACCTTGGGTGTTGGTTTAGGCAGAACTCCAAAGGATGGTGGCCACCAAACTGAGGACCAGATGGGACTAAGGTGGCCGAAAGTTACCACCTCGGTTTTTTCGGAGTTCAATTTTAAACAGTTTGCTGACATCCACTGTCCGATGGCCAGCATACCTGTTTTAAAACTCTCCGCTACAGTTTCCCCATCATTCTTGACGGTTAGAATCAGCTGAGTGTCGTCCGCATATGAGGTAAGGTTCACCCCGTGGGCTTTGATGGTTTTAGCAAGGTCCGACACATAGATGTTAAATAGTGTCAGACTTAGGGATGAACCTTGAGGTACCCCACATGGCAAGGACAACTCTGCTGATTCGAATGGTCCTAGGGTTACTGCTTGTGATCTATCCGTCAAGAATGTTGCCAGTAGATCCTTGGCTAGGCCCAGCACGCCCATCTTTTCAACACGGTCGACTAGGATCTTGTGGTCGACCGTGTCAAAAGCTGCAGATAGGTCTAGAAGCACCAGCAGTGCTGAGCCTCCTTGATCTTGGATTGTTATGATATCATCCGCCGCCTTGATAAGAGCCGTTTCTGTTCCATGAAACTTGCGAAATCCAAATTGGGTTTCGTCGAGAAGATGGTGCTGCTCGATAAATGCTGCAAATTGGATGTTCATGGCCTTTTCTGCCACTTTGGCCAGAAAAGGGAGGTTGGCAATAGGCCTGTAATTTTTTAGCTCTGTTTTATCTAGGCCAGATTTTTTCAGAAGGGGCTTCAGTAAAGTTTTTTTTAAAGGAATCGGGTAAATTCCTGTGCAAAACATCAGGTTGCAAATTTGAGTTATAACTGGAATCAAGGTGTCCATTAATGGACGAAGGGTTTTCAGAGTGCATGGGCCCAGTGCTGAGCCAGATTTAATAGAACTGATGATGTCTTGAACTTGGTTCTCTGAGATTTCCACAAACTGTGGAAAGATGTTACAAGTAGGTGGCATATTTATTTCGTTAGTGCTATGATTGGCGGAGGAAGTGAATGCAGAATAAATATCATTCACTTTTGTAAAAAAGTAAGATGCTAATGAGTCACAAAAGCTTTGTGATGTTGGAGGGTTAAGGTCAGGGGCATTTCCTGCCAACTGCTTGGTTATCTCATAGAGCCTTTTATTGGAGTTTTTTGCGCTTTCAATTTGATCTTTGAAGTACTTTTTTTTGGCCTCCATGATCAAGGATTTGTACTGGGATAGGAGTTCTTTGTAGTTATGTTTACTTTCATCGTCATAGTTTTTCCTCCAGTGCCTTTCTTTGTTTCTACAAAGCTGTTTATGTTTTCTTAGTTCCTCAGAATACCAAGGCGCTGAAGGGGAGTTCCTGTTTCTAGATAGAAGTTTAACCGGTACTAATTTGTTGGTGGCGTGATCCAGCAAAGCTTGATATTGCTTTGTTGCTATTTCTGGATCAGTGGACAGTGTTGGTTTAGAGTTGTCTAATGATACCTTAAGGTTCGGAATGTTAATATCTTTCCAAACTTTGAAAGGTTCACGTCTAGGGGGGGATGCTTTAGGAATAGGTGCTTCATTAATCTTTATTGTACCTAAGACCAAGTGGTGGTCAGTCCAAGTCATAGGGAAGACATCGGTAATTTGCAGACCTTCCAGATTGGTAAAAATACCGTCTAGAGTATGCCCTGCAGCATGGGTAGGTCTAGCCACCAGCTGCGAGAGGCCAAAAACCTCCATCTCTGACAGAAGGGTCAAGGTGTCTTTATCCCCATTACTGTCCAGATGGAAGTTAAAGTCTTCCAACACTGTTATAGACTTCTCGGTTGCAAGGGATTCCAAGATAGTGGCAACCTCTGTGAGAAATCCAGAACGGATTTCAGGTCGTCTATACAATAGCATGCCTCTAAAGTTATATGAGGGGGACAGGTAAATATCAAACTGTAGCGCCTCAAATGTCTTAGTGGGTATTGGTGAGGTTCGAATTTTGTATGTGTCTCGGGCGATTATGGCTATCCCACCTCCTCTTTTGCCTTGTCTGTCCTGTCTATAAACTTTGAATCCATTAGGGAAGGCTATCACAAGATCTGGGTCTGATGATTTATCCATCCAGGTTTCAGTCAGGAACATTATATCAATGTTCCTGTCTAGAAGAAGGTCAGCTATTTCTTGCCTGTGTTTTTCCAGAGAGCGGACATTAATGAGGGCTAATATAGTTTTTCGTGTCACCTGTCTTTGATTATAACTTTCCGCAGGTTTGTTTAAAAAGGGAATGGAAGCCTGACAATGCTTACATTCTAAAAAGGTGGTGTGTAATGTAGAATCCAGACTATATCTGGTACATCTATCCATAGGTCGTGGACGTAGGTCGGTCAGCATTGAGGGTGTATAGGGAGAAAGGCGGGTTATTTCAGGGTAACCAGGGGTGGTGGCCCTAGGCCCGTGTCCGGCGCGGACGGGCGCAGATGGGCTTGCCTTTGGCGCTCCCGCTGCGCCCGCCCGCTGCGCGGACAGAAAGGCATCATCATTTTATACTCTCTAGAGGAGGGTGGGAGGCGTCCTGCAACTGGACTGCCAACCCTTTCTCCCTCCAAGATGGCACCTTTACCCCGCGTCGTCAGCCCCTAGTCGGCCACGCCGGGATGAAAGGGTGAGTGGAGCGCGCCTCGGTGCAATGCTAATCTTGCATTCGAGAAGCGCTTACAATAGTGGTATGTTAAAAACGGGCTATTTAAAATATATACAGCGTTCTAAAAATATCACCACAAATTCACCACAGTTAAGGGATAGAGAGTAGAACCCCCGGCTTCCGCCTCAGGGGAGAAGTAAACATATGGCCCGGGCGCCATGTTTCGGGTCAAGCCCTTGATACCCCCTGTAATCTCCTTTAGTGTGAATTTTAGTGCTAATGTCTCACTGCCCCGTTCACATTTTGCTCCTGGGCCGGGATGGTCCCTCTGTTATAAAGCCCTCTAAAATGTTCCACCCACTGTTCTGGGAGTACATTAGATGCCATCTGTGGACTGTTTCCGTCTTGGGAACAAGGGCTGTTAACTATCTTCCAAAAAGTTGAAAGATCTACCTTCTCAGCCGCTCCCTTAAGGTCTTCCCAGGTTTGAGTCTGGAGCGCATTTTTGCGACGCCTAACTGCCTGCTTGTAGGTTAATCTACAATGCATAACCTTATGGGTATCTGGTGGCCTCTGTTTAAGGGCAGTTCTTACGTTTTTTTGAGCTAGGGAGCACCCTCTGTCAAACCACTTTGGCTCCGTTCTTTTCTTACCCTGTCCTGAGGTATGCATTAGGCCATCTACCAGCCTTCTTAACTTTTCAAATGTTTCAAAAAGCGGAGAGCCATTTACCGCTAGATCTAAGCACAGCTCTAGGTGATGTTTCCCCTGTTCCATAAGTAATTTGTAGAAACTCTCACCATTAAGTTTTTCCCATTTCAGGCGCCGACCTCGGTCCGTGACTGTCTCCCTAATATCCTCTGTATCACTCCTTGTGACCTTACAAACTTTTGTTACTGCCATAGCCACTATTAAGGGATTATGGTCACTAAAACCACTACAGTCAATAGAAAAACTCACAATTCGTTGTTTTCACAGGTGTGATACAAGTATGAAATCAATATAGGAAGTACTTCCTCTACCCTTAAAGGTGGGATTCACCTGCTTATTATATTTAATGGGTAGCATATCCCTTGTATGTTCCACACTGTGGCTTTTCAGCACCCGACTTAAATCCCTTCTTTCCGCGGTATGCTCAAAATGGGCTCCCTCTTCTAAGCTACATGATGTCCATTCTTTCGTGAATGGTATCAGTGTTGGACATAAGTGGCAGTTAAAATCCCCTACAATTAAAATCAATGGAGCTATTGTGCCCTGTTTCTGCTCACTCTGTGACCCTAATCTATCCTCCCGCTCACCTGCTCTACATCCTCCTTCATTATAAAAATTAACCAGCAGTAGGTTGAGGTCCTTACTCTTGAAATGTACAGCTATCATACAGTCCGATCTCCATTTTAAGTCCGTCCATACTCCTTTCAGACTCAGGTGTACCCATATTAGAAGGCCCCCCCCTGGCTCTACATACCATTAGGCCAGCCGCTGGAACCCCAAAGGACTTAAACCCGGCTAAATTAAAGTTGGTGGGATACCCTTCCCAGGTTTCTTGAACACAGATGATGTCAAATCTGGTAATATATTCCAGCCATTCCCTATTCTGGAATTTGGCTGATAGTCCCGCCAGGTTCCAGGATACTAGCTCTAAAGTACTCCAGTGTGCCCTAAAGGGGGCAACAGGGGTCCTGTTGGGCTCATTATCTGTTTGGATGTTAATTGGTCGAACTTGACTTAAATTACCTGATTCTAATTGCTCAGTATTCGTAATAACTTCTTTTGGGAATTCCATTCCTAAACTTCTCAACTGTGTCTCCCCCTCTTTTTCTGTCTTGTCCTCATGCAGTCAATCAACCTCACTGAGGTGTTTATCCCCGCCCAGTGGTGCATATTTATTAAACAACGGGAGAGCATACTCTTCTCTTATTCGAGCTACATGACTCTCCTGGGTATATGGTCCCTGCGCATTATTAACCGGGAACTCGCTCCTCTCACTGCGATGCCAACCCCGCCCTTTGTCTAACTGCACAGTCCACAGTTAGATTTACTATTCCCATTCCAATCGAAACCATTTTGGGAAAGGTGTTGGACAGTAAAGTCATTACATTTACTATTCCCACTCCGATCCAAACCATTTTGGAGAAGGTGCGGCACAGTCAATGGGTTACATTTACTATTCCCACTCCGACCTAACCCACTTTAGGGAAGGTGATGGACACTCATGGGGTTAGATTTACTATCCCCACTCCAATCTAAGCCATTTGGAGAAATATACTGGGCACTAAAGTAGTTACATTTAATATTCCCATTCACATGTAAATGGTTTAGGGAAAGGTGTTTAACAGTAAAAGAGTAACATTTTTAACTCATGCAGTAGTATTAAATCAATAATAAAACATAAACAACAATATACATAATAATATAACTTACAATTCATATTTACAATTAACATATACTTTTAAAATTAGTAAATAAAAATATTTTAAAAAACGAACAAATATACAACTTAATGTAAAACCAAATAAAACTAAAAACATGTATTTATATTTTTCAAATAGAAACTTTTTATTTTGCTACAACAAATTTACTAACAAAATAAATACCATAAAATGTACAAAGCACAAACCTAAAATCTATTTATTTGTTTTCTATTTTATTAATAGTAGTTTTTTAATAATGTACTTCAAATATATTTAATATATTATTGTACACAATTAATAAATATAAATATTATATTTTTGAATATATGAAACATGTTAATACTAATACCATTATCAATTATTTTAAAAATCTTTAAATAACTTAAATAATAATTCATCAAATGTAGTGTAAAAAATAAACTTTAAACCTTACTTCTCAAAATAAAACTACTAATCTATAAATTACATACACAAAAATAAAATTAAAAACTTTAGACAAAATATAAACCAAATTACAAAATAATTCCTACCCTATTCCCAAATAATCCTAACAATTAACAAAAAAATAACAATTTCATAAACAATTTAAATAATTAAGTAAATAAAACATGCAGAAGCAAATATAGATAGATAGATAGATAGATAGATAGATATCAAGCTGTATTCGATTTCGATGCTAAAAAATCATAAAAGCACATCATGAGAGTACATTTAAAAAAGCTTCAGAACATTTCCCATAGAAAAAAAGTTATAATGAAGATCATTAATTAATTACAAAGTTATTAGCTTCCTACATTTTATCACACTTTTCAAGAAATTTGTTAAAATCCATATCGTAAATTCATTATCTAATAATTGTAAAGCTAAAAACGCCAGTTGACATCTTTTAAAAGCAAGCTTCTTTAAAAGTGTTTTCTATACAATTAACAAAAGAAAGCTACATGTATTGTCGTTGGCTCAGATGTGTTATCGCAAGGGCAAAGTTGCATCACCCTTGCCCAGTCGTTCATGTTTGGGAAACTAGTTAGGCAATGGAAAATGTCTAATCTGAATCTAGTTAGCAATAATCTGTCATATTGGCTATGCACTAGAATAAGATAGGGTTGAATGTTCAAAGTTATTCCTATCATCTGATGATGCAATACTGTGGGCTTCACTATTTTATCTATTATACGACAGGATTCAAGTAATGATAGGCATTTGTGTTTCAGTTCTTTTCTGGACATCAAACTCATTGTAGCACATTGGTCATTCCCAGAACATTGGTTAAAATATCCCTGTTTAAGTGTATTTCCTCGGAGGTCCATACCCTGTACCAGAGCATAATTGGTTCTATTTTTATTAGATATGTTAAGAATGAAACCCCCAATTCAGAGTGACAAACATATGACAATACGATACTAGGGAGAGTAGGTATATATCTTAAGAACTGGTTCTCGACCGTTTGCAGCACTTGAATGTTACAGTGTCCCCACAATCCCGCCCCATACATGGCTGTTGATACGCATTTTGCTCTATAGATTTGTAATAGGGCTTGTGGGGGTCTCACTCCTAATTTTTTTGAAAAACTTATAAGGGCTGCAGTAGATTTCATGAGGGCGAGTTTTCTCGTCTGCACAGCCTGGATCCATTTAGCTTTATTGTCAATTAAAATACCTAAGTAAGTAAAACGGTTGGTGAAATGTATTCTTTGACTGTCAATGAATATATCTTTGCATTTATTACTTCCTGAACCACATCTCATGATGAACGTTTTTGTTGTGTTTACCCGAAGGAATAGCTCGTGCATATATCCGGCGAAACCGTCTTGTCCCGCCTTAATCAGTGCTTGTTCTAGTCCATTTGTGTACAAGTTAAAAAGGAATTGGGCCAGCACACACCCAAATATAGTAAACACTTACAAAAAACAAATAATAATATAATAAATAATAACAAAAGATATAATTTGATTTGCATACTAAAATACATCAAACAAATTATATTTATTAAACAAACCTAAATTTTAACAAAACATTAAAAAAATTACATTTATCATAAACACAGAAACTTCATAAAATAACAATCTAATTAGACTATTAAATAAATAATTACATAAAAAATAGACAATTAAAAAATACAAACAAATTTTCAAAAACAAAATAATAAAATAAATTAAATTACAAAAATAAAAATACAATTTTTAAGATATCAATATAATTAATTGTTAATGCATTATTAAAACATACATTACATTTACATAAATTAAACAAGTTATACAAACATACTTTAAAAATCTCCACACCATTTTCCTCTATAAACCCAACATACCTCCTAATAATTTTGTTTAACAACCATTTCTTTTACAAAATGCAATAATACATTCATTTTAAAACTAAATACAAAAGCATATCAATTACATTATCAACTAAATAGACATACCATCAGACAACTGCAAATAAACATAGATAAAATAATTTTCAAAACTATCACAACTATTATACAAAAATATCCTAAATAAACAATATTGGATACAACAATATTTTTATAAACTAGATACTTTACAATAGTAAAAACAATTAAAAACAAACATTACAAACACTAGAACAATATATTTATATTTATGCCCATGAAACTTTTGAAATCACAATATTCCTGCAACAATATTTTTGTATCACAATATTTTTTACAAACACCTTCCAGAAGGTGCTTGTGGGAAGTCATTTCTTTCTGAGACCACGTCTGTTGAATATGGAGATAGTCCAAGTAGATTCCATCATCCCAAGAGAGTCTCAAATGAGTATCAGGGAGTCCTCCACTTTCTTTGAGAAAAGGAAACACTGGGGGTGTAGTAATTGAAAGACTTAGATGGTGGTAAAGCTCTTAATCTCCAATACAAGGCCATGTGTTACTGCCTGTTGTGCAGAGTGGTGTCACCAAAGGGTGGGTGGGTATTTGGGGGAGGCTGCAGATTGTGCGGCAGATAAGGCGAGGCATCTTTAGTGATGCTAATAGCTAATAGAGGTGGCCATGAAGTAATTAATTTAATGTAATTTTCCTCCCCTCTGCTGTCTCAGCCATCAAAATAGTGAGTACATAGCACTGGCCAAGACTGCATTGCAGAGGTGGCACATCTGGTCTAGCCTCAACTTAAGTTCTTTTTTGGGCAATCAGGAGCACCCGGAAACTGGCAGAAATGAGACAGGGATGGTGAAGCTACTACTTTGGGAGTTTCTGCTGTTTCTCCAGGAATACAGCAGTCTAGGATGCCGCTGTTGAATTCTTGAGGGGTGATGTAATGAACTGAAGGGCTGTATTGTGTTGGCCCACTTCCAATATAGACAGCTCTCTTCCACAGTACCCAGCTAACAGCCTCATAGTCTCATATTATGTGGACCTGCTTGTTTCTTTTGGACAATTTCCAATTTGAGGCTTATTCCCATGTGGAAGTTGGTGTTTGCGTCTGATGTTGTACTGGAATAATGGCAGAGAAGAGACACATAGACGAGTTTTTAAAAGTAGAGTCCCCACACACAGGAAGGGGTAGAAAGAGGTGATTCAGGACTCCTCGGGTGAAACAGAACTCAGTATAGGGGACTGGATGCTTCTTTGTTCCACTATTGGTGAACTGGTTTAGACAGTGGCCACCAATGACGCAGTAGGGAATGTAGTAGAAAACAAAGTAGAGTGATTATCAATGTGTGTGGTACAAGTTGAATAAGAAGTGGTTACTACTTTTCACGGAGTCTAAGCCCTGGAATGCAGTGATGAAAAAAGAAGAGTCACAACACAACCTTAAAGGACTGTAATATGGGTAGCACCTTGAAGATCAATGCTGGACTAAAATTATTTGTAGGCCAATGGAGAAATGCAACTGTGTTTTCGTGGATGTACCTGCTTCAAAAACTGCTAACTACTCTGCAGACACGGGGATGCCATACTTCAAACCCACCATTCAGAGAATGTTCAGTGTGTATTGCATGCCAGCGCAGCCTGGTGAAAGGCTTTGCACTCATGAAGATTGCACGATGTGACACCACTCGACAACTACATCTTCCAATAACCCCTAAGCAGATTTGGAGATGGTGCCAGCCATCCTAGATAGTCGAGTAAAATGTCCTTTGTGTTTCATGACATTCTTGCTATGCAATCAAGCTAGAATGATGCACCAGCAAGCCTTACTTTGTGGGTTTCTGATTTGTGTTGAATGAGCTATTTCTTTAGTGAAAGCTTGTTGAAATACATTCTTGTTACATAGCAGTATTGAAAATCGAGTCAAGTGGGATAACAAACTACTATGAGCTGTTTTTTAACACAGACTTTAGTAGGCAAAGACTTTGGGCATGATTTGGATGGCGGGCAGGTGTAGGGGACCGCCAACATAGTGTCGGGGTCACACAGGACAAATTAAAATGCGACAGCCACAGTGGCGGTCACATTGCCCAGGGTTTCCATTGTGGCGGGTGCTGCTGGCTGCAGCACTAGCCGCAATGGAAAAAAGGGATGTGTAACACATCCCTGTACTACGTGACAGGCACCATACGGTGTGGAAACTAGCAGAAATCGCTGTTAGCATGAGCTGAAGCCATTTTGGTCATGGCAGCCATTTTAGTTAATTCTGAAAGAGGGTGGATCTGCACACCTATATTCGGCTAGGTTTATTCTCTACTTAACACCTTTGGGAGTTTTAGTGTGCTCTCTAGTGTGAAGGGTGCGTGCCCGGCTCCCTAAATGGTAACAACTGTGTAAATATGAGCCCAAGGAAAACCCTGGACTGCTAGAGGCACAAGTGATGGGCCATAGGCCTTTTAAAATTCAGAGCGCAGGTTAAATCTCTACTTTTTATGCATGAGCAAATAACATTTATTATCAGTAATTTGCATATTCATCAAAAACACATGTAACATATGAGTACATTACTTTGCATGTATATACTATTCATATGTGGGTAGCTGAAAATATTCAATAATCACATTCTCAAGTTGCATATTGTAAACACTAATGAAAAAAATACACATGTACGATTAAACAAAATTAATGTCCAGAATCCCAATGCATTTCGGGTTTCAAAATGAACCCTTCGTCAGGGGTTATGTGATTTAAAGAAGAAGACACAAAATCCTTGGGATGTCGACGTCCTGTAGTGAAGACTCTACGGGATCTATAAAACAGCAACATAGAAAATCTGTATCCAACTCACACATAAGTTGTACAATATTCAAAGAAGAGCTAGAGAGTGCCACTGAGAGAGAGCTCCATTTGGAAAGAAACATGCCTCGTGCAGTAAGTAATGATGCAACCACGTGAAGAAAAACGTATAATTCACTACCAATGTGGTGAAAAACCAAACATAAATATGTGAGTATCATGCAATTTCAATGGTGCTCCAGGTGAAGAGGATCATGTGATGTTAATAAAGACTATGGCCAAAAAAAGCAAAAACAGCGTGCTGATTAAGAAACTCAGTACTCAATTAAAAATCCGCTTACTGAAACGGAAGTACGCAAAAATCGTGACTTCCAATATAGCTCCTGCCGCTGGTAATAGTGACAGTCCAATTCCCTGAAAATGAACGAATGAAGGTCGGTTAGCCATGTATGTGAGACTAAGAGCAACACACTGTGGAATGGGGTATCGGGAGGGCTTACCGCCAACACTACCGTATTGTCAAACGGCTTCAAGGAGCCTAATCAAGAGAATCTGAAAAAATATATATATCACAAATGTATTTTGTGAAAACCTCGGAGTACAACAAATATTCTACTTCGTAGTACATATCAGACGAAAAATTCGTAAACAGACCTGCAGCCGCCAACGTCGTCACCCTAGTTCCAGCATAAGACGCGAGTCCACCCATCTGGTCACGTGGTGCGGAACTCGCCGATTTTTAAGGAAAAGCGAACAAAAACAAAAAGCGGACTCCACACTCTAGAGGAGACAGGAAAAGAAGTGAGTTCACCCAACAAGTCACATGGTGCGGAACTTCGCTCGAATTAAAGAGAAAAAGATAGAAAACGAACCGTAAGCTACGGAGGGAAACGCTGTAAAAATCAGCTGTCGTGTCAAATCAAAATTAAAATGAAAAAGTGTCTCATAGGATTGTGGAGATTAGCTACAAAGGTCCAAGAAAATGTGCAACCTCCTGCCAAAGGATAATAAATAAGTGCATGTGAACCTGCTAACAAGCATGCATAAAAACTGGTGTTAAGCCCAAAAGATCAAACTCTTCAAATTGTGACCAAGTTAATGGTGCCTAGGCGTCCATAAAAAGTGAAACAAATGTGATTTCATCACTTAAACTCTGTGAGGTGAATCCCAGTGTACTCCCGTACAATCTGCATGAAGACATTCCACATTTATAGAAAGCATAATAATTCGAAATGGTCATTGAGTCCCCCTGGAATAACAGTTCCTAAAGTCTTTATCCAGTGTGTCTCCCTCCTGGCTAGGAGAGTGTTGAAATCCATTCCTGAAATTTGTTCAATACATTCTAGAACAGTGTACCTTAATTGGAGAATAGTATGTTTCGCTTCAACCAGTGTCTAGCTAGTAAGGAGTTAGTATTTTAGATTGTACGGGAGTACACTTGGATTCACCTCACAGAGTTTAAGTGATGAAATCACATTTGTTTCACTTTTTATGGACACCTAGGCACCATTAACTTGGTCACAATTTGAAGAGTTTGATCTTTTGGGCTAAACACCAGTTTTTATGCATGCTTGTTAGCAGGTTCACATGCACTTATTTATTATCCTTTGGTAGGAGGTTGCACATTTTCTTGGACCTTTGTAGCTAATGTCCACGATCCTTTGAGACACTTTTTCATTTTAATTTTGATTTGACACAACAGCTGATTTTTACAGCGTTCCCCTCCGTAGCTTACGGTTCGTTTTCTATCTTTTTCTCTTTAATTCGAGCGAAGTTCCGCACCATGTGACTTGTTGGGTGAACTCACATCTTTTCCTGTCTCCTCTAGAGTATGGAGTCCGCTTTTTGTTTTTGTTCGCTTTTCCTTAAAAATCGGCGAGTTCCGCACCACGTGACCAGATGGGCGGACTCGCGTCTTATGCTGGAACTAGGGTGACGACGTTGGCGGCTGCAGGTCTGTTTACACATTTTTCGTCTGATATGTACTACGAAGTAGAATATTTGTTGTACTCCGAGGTTTTCACAAAATACATTTGTGATATATATATTTTTTCAGATTCTCTTGATTAGGCTCCTTGAAGCCGTTTGACAATACGGTAGTGTTGGCGGTAAGCCCTCCCGATACCCCATTCCACTGTGTGTTGCTCTTAGTCTCACATACATGGCTAACCGACCCTCATTCGTTCATTTTCAGGGAATTGGACTGTTACTATTAACAGCGCCAGGAGCTAGATTGGAAGTCACGATTTTTGCGTACTTCCGTTTCAGTAAGCGTATTTTTAATTGAGTACTGAGTTTCTTAATCAGCACGCTGTTTTTGCTTTTTTTGGCCATAGTCTTTATTAACATCACATGATCCTCTTCACCTGGAGCCCCCTTGAAATTGCATGATACTCACATAATTATGTTTGGTTTTTCACCACATTGGTAGTGAATTATACGTTTTTCTTCACATGGTTGCATCATTACTTACTGCACGAGGCAGGTTTCTTTCCAAATGGAGCTCTCTCTCAGTGGCACTCCCTAGCTCTTCTTTGAATATTGTACAACTTATGTGTGAGTTGGATACAGATTTTCTATGTTGCTGTTTTATAGATCCCGTAGAATCTTCACTACAGGACGTCGACATCCCAAGGATTTTGTGTCTTCTTCTTTAAATCACATAACCCCTGACGAAGGGTTCATTTTGAAACCCGAAATGCATTGGGATTCTGGACATTAATTTTGTTTAATCGTACATCTGTATTTTTTTCATTAGTGTTTACAATATGCAACTTGAGAATGTGATTATTGAACATTTTCAGCTACCCACATATGAATAGTATATACATGCAAAGTAATGTACTCATATGTTACATGCGTTTTTGATGAATATGCAAATTACTGATAATAAATGTTATTTGCTTATGCAGAAAAAGTAGAGATTTAACCTGCGCTCTGAATTTTAAAAGGCCTATGGCCCATCAGTTGTGCCTCTAGCAGTCCAGGGTTTTTCTTGGGCTCATATTTACACAGTTGTTACCATTTAGGGAGCCGGGCACGCACCCTTCACACTAGAGAGCACGCTAAATCTCCCAAAGGTGTTAAGTAGAGAATAAATCTAGCCGAATATAGGTGTGCAGATCCACCCTCTTTAAGAATTGTCTTACCCACAGTGCCCCCCTGTGGATCAGCACCCACACAGTAATCATGTCTTGGCAGGACATTTCAATCCTCACCACCAACCAGGCAGAAACGAAGGTTTACTCATCGGAAGAAGCTAAAACAATTTATGCACTAGTTAAAGAAGTAAGAGAATATGGCACATCTACGGACACTACAGCACAGCAACTAAAGCAACTCGAATATTTAATGAGAAAGGAAGTAAACCAGCGATTACACGCCACAACTTTGATAGAATATCTCAAAGTCAGACGTATACCCCGCAGTTTGAGGATTACTCTCCGCCCCATGCTTTTCAAATTCAACAAATCTTTCATGGCACGCTGGAACGCCATCCTGAATAAATGCTCCCTCGATCTTATTCTGCTCGTTATTGAAGAGATATCATCCCTTTAAGGAGAATTAATGTTCGATATCAACAAATTGAAGGATGAAATCAGTCAACGTATGGAACAAGAGGACTGGAACCAAGTACTAGAAAAGATTAACACAAATTTGGATACCCACGCCAAAGAAGTACATGAAAGAAAAACCCGCAAGTTCCGCCGGGACACGATAGATTATAAACTGGACGAGGTTTATACGTGGGCGGAGAAATATGCACAGGGGATGGGCCTTTAAAAAACCTGTAGCCACGTCGTCTGAAGAGAGTATTGTTACAGATGAAGACTTATCACTACAGAGGCCCGCCGCCTCTTTGGTACAGGTTACCGCGGTAACTACAGAGGAAACTGCAACTACCTCAGTAAGCAATGTACCTTTTTAGTTGGAGGCCCCATTGCCAAAATTCCACCAGACAAAAACCGAGTAAACCCAGACGAAACATCAGGCGTGGAAAAACCAAAAGTCACAAAGGAACAAGGAAGACCACAGAGGAATGTGAAGAAGTGAACTCTCTGGTCATTGATATTTCGTCCAAACAACTAACTATGGAAGAGATACATGTACTTAACAAAGGAACATCTTTCATTCCGTCCTATACTTCGAATGCATTAGAGGCGGAGGTAGCTCTCTTCAAATTTATGAGAAAGTTGAGATTAAGGTGGTTTTTCACCATCAATCCCAGCACAGACGAATTGATACCGGAACAAAAATAAATTCAGACCCAAGAGTAAGTTTCTATCACCAGTTTCACACAAGACACTCGACACTTTTGAGACACTGGTTAAAAAAGATTTGGAACGCATCAAATATGGTTCTACGCAGCACCCAAATCTCAGCCCCAAGGAACGACGGATCTTAAACAAATTGAGACAGGATTCTTCGATTACATTTCATGCGGCAGATAAGGGAGGAGCTCTGGTGGTGCTTGACACAGACTTCTATAATCGAAGCGTGTATGAACATGTACATGATGCAGATACCTACCTTCCCATGGAGTATGATCCGACGAATGAATTATTGACAACACTGGGTAATTTACTACAGAGTGCCTTTGAATCAATCAATCAATCAATCAATCACAGCATTTATAAAGCGCGCTACTCACCCGGGAGGGTCTCAAGGCGCTGGGGGAGGGGTATGTTACTGCTCGAACAGCCAGGTCTTGAGCTGCTTCCTGAAGGAGAGATGGTCTTGGGTTCGCCGAAGGTGGGTGGGGAGGGAGTTCCAAGTCTTGGCTGCCAGGTAGGAGAAGGATCTTCCTCCGGCAGTGGCTCTGCGGATGCGCGGTACGGTGGCGAGTGCGTGGCTGGTCGATTGCAGCTGGCGGGTGGGCGTGTAGAAGGTCATGCGGTCGTTGAGGTACTTGGGGCCCAGGTCGTGGAGAGCCTTGTGTGCGTGGGTGAGGAGCCTGAACGTGATTCTCTTGCTGACGGGGAGCCAGTGCAGGTCTCTCAGGTGTCCGGTGATGTGGCTGTGTCGGAGGATGTCCAGGATGAGTCGTGCGGAGGCGTTCTGGATGCGTTGCAGTCTTCTCTGGAGTTTGGCTGTGATTCCGGCGTAGAGGGCGTTCCCGTAGTCCAGTCAGCTGGTGACGAGTGCCTGGGTGACGGTCTTCCTGGTTTCAGTGGGGATCCATCTGAAGATCTTGCGGAGCATGCGCAGGGTATTGAAGCACGAGGAAGAGGTGGCGTTGACTTGTCTGGTCATTGACAGGGAGGAGTCCAGAATGAAGCCCAGGTTGCGTGCGTGGTCCGTTGGTTTGGGAGCGGTGCCCAGGGCCGGGGGCCACCAGGAGTCGTCCCGGCGGAGGGTGATGATCCCAGGATGAGGACTTCCGTCTTGTCTGAGTTCAGTTTAAGGCGGCTGTTCCTCATCCAGTCGGCGACGTCTTGCATTCCTTCATGAAGGTTGGCTCTGGCGGTGGTGGGGTCGTTGGTGAGGGAGAGGAACAGCTGGCTGTCGTCGGCGTAGGAGATGATGTTGAGGTTGTGTTGGCGTGCGATGGCTGCGAGGAGGCTCATGTAGACGTTGAAGAGGGTCGGGCTGAGAGAAGATCCTTGTGGTACTCCGCAGATGACTTCGGTGGCCTAGGATCTGACCGGAGGGAGGCGGACTCTCTGGGTTCTTCCGGTGAGGAACGAGATGATCCATTCCAGTGCTTTCTCTCGGATTCCGATGTTGCTGAGGCGCTTCACTAGGGTGCGGTGGCAGAACGTGTCGAACGCTGCGGAGAGGTCCAGGAGGATGAGGGCCGCTGTTTCCCCGTTGTAGATCAGGGTTCTGATGTCGTCGGTCCCTGCGATCAGGGCGGTCTCGGTGCTGTGCTATGGTTGGCCCGAAATCCGGACTGTGAGGGGTCGAGGGATCCGTTCGTCTCGAGGAAGGCGGCAAGCTGTTTGTTGACGCTGTTCTCGTTGACTTTGCCTGGAAAAGGAAGGAGGGAGATGGGACGGTAGTTCTTGAGGTCGGTGGGGTCCGCCGTTGGTTTCTTCAGGAGGGCGGTCAGCTCGGCGTCCTTCCAGCTCTCCGGGAAGGTGGCGGTGTGGAAGGAGGAGTTGATGGTGTCTCGGAGATGGGGTGCGATGATGGTGTCAGCTTTGTTGAAGACGTGGTGTGGGCACGGGCCGGTTGGTGATCCGGAGTGGATGGAGTTCATCGTGCGGGTGGTTCTTCGGTGCTGACCGGGGTCCAGTTGCAGAGGGTGGTGGTGGCGGGCGTTAGTTCGGTGGTAGGGTGCGTGGTCTGTGCGTCGAAGCTGTTGTGTATGTCGGCGATCTTGCGGTGGAAGAACGAGGCGAGTGAGTCGCAGAGGTCTTGCGAGGGAGTGATGTCGTTGTTTCCGGTGCTGGGGTTGGAGAACTCTTTGACGATGCTGAAGAGTTCCTTGCTGTCGTGGGCGTTGTTGTCCAGTAGTTCTGTGAGTGCTGTCTTCTTGGTGGCGCGGATCAGCTGATGGTGTTTGCGGGTGGCGTGCTTGAGGGCGGTCCTGTTGTCTGTGGTTTGGTCGAGCCGCCAGGCTTTCTCGAGGGTGCGGCAGTTCTTCTTAGATTCCTTGAGTTCGTCGGTGAACCAGGGGGTTTTCTTGCTGCCGGGTCTGCTGGGAGGGTTCTTTAGTGGTGGGAGGTCATCAGCGCAGGCGGTCAGCCACTTGGTGAGGTTGCTGGCTGCTACGTTGGGGTCCATTGTGCTGGTGGGAGTGTTCTGGCTGAGGGAGGCGGTGAGCTGTTCGGCGGTGATCTTGCTCCAGCTGCGGCAGGGAACCTGTTGCGGGTGGTGGTGGGTCGTAGTTCTGCTGAAGCTGAAGTGGACGCAGCTGTGGTCGGTCCAGTGGAGTCCGGTGGCGTGGCTGAAGGATACGTGCTTGCTGGATGAGAAGACGGGGTCAAGTGTGTGGCCGGCATAGTGGGTGGGGGTGTTCACCAGTTGCTTGAGTCCGAGGTTGGCGAGGTTGTCCAGCAGGGCGGTGGTGTTTCTGTCGTTGTTGTTCTCCAGGTGGAAGTTGAGGTCCCCTAGGAGGATGTAGTCGGCGGAGGGAAGCCGTGTGGGCTGATGAAGTCTGCGATGTCTTCGCTGAACTGTGTGCGTGGTCCCGGTGGTCTGTAGATGAGGGTGCCTCGGAGGGTGGTCTTGGGGTCGGTGTGTATCTGGAAGTGCAGGTGCTCGGCGGCAGGGAAGGTTTTGTCGGAGTTAGTCGAGATGCGGATGGTGTTCTTGTGTACGATGGCGATGCCTCCTCCCGTCTGGTTGATGCGGTCCTTCCGGGTGATCTTGTATCCGTCCGGGATGGCTATGGCGATGTCGGGCGCTGAGGAGGCGTTCATCCAGGTTTCGGTGAGGAAGGCGACGTTCGGTGCTGTCGCGTCGTGCAGGTCCCAGAGTTCTACGGCGTGCCTGTGGACGGAGCGGGTGTTCAGCAGGATGCACTTCAGGTGGTTGCTGCTGATGCTCGACTTGGCGGGGGTGGGGCAGGTCCGGAGGCAAGTGAATCGGCAGGCGTGGCAGGCGAAGGGTCCGTGGGTGCGTCTCGGGGTGGCTCGGTAGCAGGCAGGGTTCAGGCCGGCGTTGAGTGCGTGGAGGGTGGCGGCGTCGTAGGTCCGTCGGGTAGTCTTGCCTCGGCCAGGGGTCCTGGAGCTGGGCGCGGTCCAGGCGCGGACGGGCGCAGACGGGCTTGCCTTTGGCACGCCTTCAGCGCACAATCGGCGCGCCCGCTGCGCGTGACCGCTGCGCGTCCGTGCGGACACTATTTAAGGCTAAGTGGGAGGGAGGCGCAGCTGGGAGGCGGGAGCGGGGAGGGCACAGAACACAAAGGGGGCGTGGCCTCGTGGCCGGCGGCGGGAAGCGGGGAGCGGGGCGGGAGAGGCACAGGGGGGAAGAAGCGAGCACGATTCACAGGGGAGAAAGTACAAAATAAACTAACTTAAAGCAATTCAATCTAACAAGGCAGGAGTACAAAAAAATAACGAAATACAGTCACAGATCAGCGGAGCTGCGGGGGCAAAGTACAGTGAGGCGGGCAGCTAGGGCGGCAGGCACACGGAGCAGCGAGGCTGCGAGCAGCAGCAGCGGGGGGCACACACACACAGCTGGTGGACGTGCGGCGCGGGGGTGTTCTGAGAACAGGTCCTGAGAACAGGTCACCTGGTCATCTGGTATTATAGATGAAAACACCAGAAAGTTTCTTTTCAACTCCACACCTAAGGTTTCCACCTTATATATGTTACCAAAGGTACACAAACATAGAACCTATCTACCATTTCGACCAATAGTAGCAGGGTGCGGATCTATTCACGAGCCATTGGGTTATTACTTGGACTTTCATCTACAACCCTTAGTACAATCTTGGGTTACTTATGTAAAGGACACGACTGATTGTTTGAACAAGTTGGAAACACAGAGACATCTTTTCTCTCAAGACATCTGGCTTTGCACCATTGACGTGGTCGCATTGTATACCTCCATTGCACATGAGGAAGGACTGGAGGCAGTAGAATGGCGACTATTGCACTCAGAAATTGATCATCAGAAAGGCACTTTTCTTCTAGAATTGTTACACTTTGCCCTCTACCATAGCTATTTTTCCTGGCAGGATAAGTTTTACATTCAACACACTGGAACCGCAATGGGATTTCCAGGAGAGCCATCATACGTGAACACCTATATGTCTCATTTCGAGGACCAATTCATAACATCGAATCCAATATGGCAAGAACATGCAGCAGTATTCCTTCGGTACATTGATGACATTTTAGTCATCTGGACAGGTACCAGAGAATTATTGGAGGAAAGCATCATTAAATTGAACGAGTTGAATCCTAGGATCAAATTCACACATGACATTGACAAGGAGAGAATTCATTTTCTGGACATCGAGATAAGAAAAACAGCCAAGGGCTTAGAAACATCTGTGTACAGGAAACCGACAGATGTCAATAATGCTCTCTTCTTTACCAGCGCCCATCCTTACAGTCCGAAAAAACATCTTCCTATATCACAGATGATGCGCATCAAGAGGATTACATCTGATGAGAATCAATGTGAAGAAGAGATTAAAAAACAAACTCAAGAGTACAAGGAGCGTGGTTATCCTGATATAATACTCAATGAAGCTGCTCAAACCATATCTCATAAAGCTCATGAAGAACTCCTGACACCAAAAGTCAAGACCCCAATGAAACGGGAAGTATTTGTCATCAAAAACTCAACTCAAACATCTCAAATTAAGTCTATCATTAGAAACCGTTGGGAACTTATTGACAATGAACCAGACTTGTTACAAGTGTTCCATGGCTCACCATTGTTTGCACACACCAGGGCAAAAAACTTGCGAGAATTTTAGAAACCTTCCAAGAGAAGCGTAAGACAGAGGGAGAAAGTCATGATGAAGTGCTATAACTGCGGACAATGTGGTAATGTCATCATTGGTGATCAATTCATGCATCCACACACTGGCCAAAGAATAAAGCTTAGACACAATGCAGATTGTACCATGGAAGGAGTAGTATATGCAATTAAATGCCCATGCGGGCTGGTTTATGTAGGATGAACCAGTAGAAAGATCAAAACACGAATAGTGGAGCACAAGAGTCGCATTAGGAACCAGAATACTAACTCCTCACTAGCTAGACACTGGGTTGAAGCGAAACATACTATTCCCCAATTAAGGTACACTGTTCTAGAATGTATTGAACGAATTTCAGGAATGGATTTCAACACTCTCTTAGCCAGGAGGGAGACACACTGGATAAAGACTTTAGGAACTGTTATTCCAGGGGGTCTCAATGACAAATACAAATTATTATGCTTTCTATAAATGTGGAATGTCTTCATGCAGATTGTACGGGAGTACACTGGGATTCACCTCACAGAGTTTAAGTGATGAAATCACATTTGTTTCACTTTTTATGGACGCCTAGGCACCATTAACTTGGTCACAATTTGAAGAGTTTGATCTTTTGAGCTTAACACCAGTTTTTATGCATGCTTCTTAGCAGGTTCACATGCACTTATTTATTATCCTTTGGCAGGAGGTTGCACATTTTCTTGGACCTTTGTAGCTAATCTCCACGATCCTTTGAGACACTTTTTCATTGTAATTTTGATTTGACATGACAGCTGATTTTTACAGCGATCCCCTCCGTAACTTACGGTTTGTTTTCTATCTTTTTCTCTTTAATTCGAGCGAAGTTCCGCACCATGTGACTTGTTGGGTGAACTCACGTATTTGCCTGTCTCCTCTAGAGTATGGAGTCTGCTTTTTGTTTTTGTTCGCTTTTCCTTAAAAATCAGCGAGTTCCGCACCACGTGACCAGCTGGGCGGACTCGCTTCTTATGCTGGAACTAAGGTGACGACGTTGGCGGCTGCAGGTCTGTTTACGAATTTTTCGTCTGATATGTACTACGAAGTAGAATATTTGTTGTACTCTGAGGTTTTCACAAAATACATTAGTGATATATATATTTTTTTCAGATTCTCTTGATTAGGCTCCTTGAAGCCGTTTGACAATACGGTAGTGTTGGCGGTAAGCCCTCCTGATACCCCATTCCATGGTGTGTTGCTCTTTGTCTCACATACATGGCTAACCGACCCTCATTCTTTCATTTTCAGGGAATTGGACTGTTACTATTAACAGCGCCAGGAGCTATATTGGAAGTCACGATTTTTGCGTACTTCCGTTTCAGTAAGCGTATTTTTAATTGAGTACTGAGTTTCTTAATCAGCACGCTGTTTTTGCTTTTTTTGGCCATAGTCTTTATTAACATCACATGATCCTCTTCACCTGGAGCACCCTTGAAATTGCATGATACTCACATAATTATGTTTGGTTTTTCACCACATTGGTAGTGAATTATACGTTTTTCTTCACATGGTTGCATCATTACTTACTGCACGAGGCAGGTTTCTTTCCAAATGGAGCTCTCTCTCAGTGGCACTCCCTAGCTCTTCTTTGAATATTGTACAACTTATGTGTGAGTTGGATACAGATTTTCTATGTTGCTGTTTTATAGATCCCGTAGAATCTTCACTACAGGACGTCGACATCCCAAGGATTTTGTGTCTTCTTCTTTAAATCACATAACCCCTGACGAAGGGTTCATTTTGAAACCCGAAATGCATAGGGATTCTGGACATTAATTTTGTTTAATCGTACATGTGTATTTTTTTCATTAGTGTTTACAATATGCAACTTGAGAATGTGATTATTGAACACTTTCAGCTACCCACATATGAATAGTATATACATGCAAAGTAATGTACTCATATGTTACATGTGTTTTTGATGAATATGCAAATTACTGATAATAAATGTTATTTGCTCATGCAGAAAAAGTAGAGATTTAACCTGCGCTCTGAATTTTAAAAGGCCTATGGCCCATCACTTGTGCCTCTAGCAGTCCAGGGTTTTCCTTGGGCTCATATTTACACAGCCATTTTAGTTAGCCATGTGCTCGCCATGTGCTTCTCCCGTCTTCACTGTTGCCTGCCCTTGTATTTCGCTTGAGTCATCAGTTACAGTTAACTCCTTCTGCACTGAGCCAGAAGCCTTGCACATGCTCAGAAAGGCCTGTAGCTGCCAGAATGCATCTGTCTTAGTGTATAACTGTCAGGCTATTTCAACTGATGTATGGGTTTTTGTTACTCCTTCACTCTGTTGACTAAGTAGTTTCCAGTTGTCCATATATGTGAATAGCTATTCTTGTGTCATGTAATCAAGCTTCTACCCGAGGCGAAATGCGTCATGGCGGGCGCGCTGGCATTCATGAAATTATAGATAAAAATCACTGCACCACCTACTGAAGGGTTGGCTCTTCGTCATTTGAAGGATTTCACAGCGGGCGCTGTGTGACGATTTTCAAGCTATTCTTGTGTATACTTGTACCGCCTCTTTTTGAGTCTTCATGCTTACTCAGCTATAAACTGGCCATAAAAGGCCCATGGTGTCTGTACTCCTTGGACTACCTCCTACAGTGGCCTGAGGGTACCCTGTTGACGTAGTCTCCCTCATGAGGGGTTAATGAATCTATTTTCTTTGATATTACAGCTTCCGTGCCAATCTCTATTTTGTTAGTCTAAGGACTTAAGGACAAAGAAGGGTGAACCCCAGCACCAGTGGGTCCCTGAAAAGGCTCACTCCCACAGAGGTGCCTGCCCCTTTTACAGGGATCTGTTGGGGGGGCACCATAGATGTCCCCACACCCAAAATCAAGGGTTGGGGATGAAAGGGGGGCCTGCTATGGGCCAACAATGTCCAGCCCCGCCAGCCTTTCCATGGCGGGTGAACTGCAATGGAAAGGCTGGCAGGGCGGGACCAACCTAATCCCTATTTAGGTGTAAATGGTAGGCACTGGCACCATTTTAGGGATAGGAAGGCCTCCGATGCACCGACAAGCTCAAGGAGCCCATCTGATATGTGGCGGTCAGAGTTTCCGACCGCCACGGAACCGCCCGCCATTGTAATTTGGCTGGCAGAAAATGACCTTACGATGGCGGTGTGTCCGCCACCGACAGCCTTTTAGTGGCCGTGATCGTAATGAGGCCCTTTGTAACTATTGTTTTTCATTTGAACTTTGAATTCTTTGTCAAAGAACAGAAAGGTTTCTACTATAAAGCGGTGATGATTATATGTTTATAAATTGTATATTTAAGGTACAAGTGGTGTGACGATGTGTGTGTATTATATAGTTTGATTGTGCAACCTTACCATGCAATGCACTTGCAAAAACTGTCTTGGGTCCAGTCAGGCTCATTTGCAAAAGCTTCAGCTCAACCCTAGGTAGATGTGGCCTCGAGAAGCAAGACTTAAACAAAGGAGCAAGTGCAAAGTGTTTAGAAGCACCAAACAATGATCTACCAGAGCCTACCGGAGATACAGATTTTGAAAGAAAACATAAATCTCAGTTCTTTTTTATTGGCACAATCGCAAACAAGCATTGATAACTGTAAAGCTTGGAATTTTTTTAAAAGTCTGAGAGTGTTGTGTTCAGCTACTCTGGCCCAACTAGGGTGACCAAATCTGGCCGGGAGAAGGTCAGAGAGGCCACTAAGGAGTATGTGGGCAGTTTCCTGGTCACTAAAGCGTTCTCCAGACCAGATCTGAACTTTACATCCAACCACCATAGACTTTAATGGAGTGGTCATGATGCTGGGGATGCCGGAGATGGGGGATACTCAAGGATGCTCTGGGTGCTGTGTGGTCGTCGGGGATGTCCTTGCCGTTAATCCTAGGTCCATGGGTCAGGTGGGGCGACTTTGGCCACAGAGGTCGAAGTCCCTCAAAGTCCTCTTTGAGCAAGTAGAAGGCCAGCTACTGAAGGGCTTCCGATCTGTGGTCACAGTGGGTCCAGCTGTATCATTTGGTGGAGGCTAGTGTCAGTGACCAATCGGGTCTCAGATATGACACTCCTGGGTCTAGCAGACTCAGGTGCAACTTTTGGCAACCCAGAAACTGCTCAGGAAACTTTAGAACGTCCAAATACCCGCAGCCAGACTGGTCCCAGTGCCGGTACTAGGCCTTCTGAGGCCCCGGGCGAAAGGGAAGATGTGAGGCCCCTCTAATTGCATATTGTGTCGCAAGAAGTGACATCACAGAAAGTGACTTCGAAGGACTTTTGATCTTAGTTATTTCTGGAAGTATAGTAATTTCAGCTTCATTTTTCCACAAAACCAGAAATAAATATGAATAAATACAGATAAAATTGGCAACAAATAAATGTGGATAAATACAGACAGAAATGGCAAAAAAATAAATACCATAAAACCGGGAGCCCTATTCATAATGTACCACATCATACTGGAGAAAAACACATCTCACACCAAAACCCCCATACTAAAGCTCCTAAGCTCACTAGGTTACTATGTTATTGGGTTTCTGCAGTGATTTGCCATGAAATATATATGTTCACAAAATTTAATTGGTGAGAATTTATGGCAAATCACCAACATACTCAAGCACCATGTGGCACACCCTCATCTTTTTCCTCACACACCAAAAGCTACAAGCAAAGAGGTGTATTTATGACATTAGTGGCCTTGGGACACCTGCTTAGCACTCATCATGTTCCACAGTCAACTCTTATTCTACTTCATCTGCAAAGGATACACCATTAGATCGGCAGTTCAATGAACCTGACGCTGGCGCCTGGTGGCCGAAGGGGAAGGCACGGTATTTTTCTATCAAGAGTTATTGAGCGTGGAAGAGGACAGTAGCAGTGCTGTAGCACGCACCCATTGTTGTATATAGCGCTGCAAGGCCAATATGGGCTTTGGGCACGATAAAACGCACTGCGCTGCAAAACATAACGCACACGATAAAACGCTGCATGGTTATCAATGCATGGTTTATCAATGAGGCAAGAAAACAGCAGCTGAACGTCGCCTGTAGGCTTTGTGGTGAACTTAACTTTCCCATGAATTTGGAAGATTCGGCTGTTAGCCTGAGACTATCCCCTAAAGCAGGGTTTTTTTTGTTGCAATTTTATAAAGCTTTACATGAGCACCAGTTCAATTACAGAATTCCAAGACCGTCACCTGATTCAGGCAGGACCACCTATTTTGTAAGCCATAAAATGGCTTAATGTTGTCTGTCGCCCGCTTGAAATTCCCTCTCCCTAAGTAGACCTCAATGTGTGACATTCATTCTCCTGATTACTTGTTTTTATTACGTTTTTTTTTTATTCTCCCGCTTTCTTCTTCTAAAATATTAGCATGGATGCATAAGGCCACAACCATTTTTTAAGCACGGAAATTAGGTGATAGGCCTAGAATCAAAGCATGTTGAGCGAGGCGAGCTGACTTCGAGATTCAAACCTGGTTGCCCACTTTGAGTGTTCAGTGTTCCGGCAAACTCAAAAATGTGCAATATGCGGCAGAGCATTCATTCTCCTGATTACTTGTTTTTATTACATTTTTTAAAAATTCTCCCGCTTTCTTCTTCTAAAATATTAGCATGGATGCATAAGGCCACAATCATTTTTTAAGCACAGAGATTAGGTGATATGCCTAGAATCAAAGCATGTTGAGCGAGGCGAGCCGACTTCGAGATTCAAACCTGGTTGCCCACTTCGAGTGTTCCGGCAAACTCAAAAATGTGCAATATGCGGCAGAGGCAGATTCATTGAGAATATATGAAGGTCCCAGTATCACTCGCTCCCTACGGTGAAGTATCACAATCACTTGCAAATGTCACCATGATCCGCCACTGGAAACTTATGAATGACGACAAGCGATGGATCAGGAGTCTCTCTTTATGCAATCATCATCATGTATATATAATATAGCAGGAGGTCTCACTTCTTACCTTAAGACGTTAACCAACTTATGCCAATCACCAACGAACGGGGCCCACATCCTGAACCGACTCCCGACTCCACCCTCCTCCTGGCCAGGGAGCACGCGTACGGGGTGCATGCTGTGTTACAGTGCTGTTAACTGCAGAGCGTGGTCTGGCCAAAATGATGTCAAGGGCCCTCATTGGTAGCGCTTTCGCGCGCTACCAGATTGACGGCCCTGGGACCCACATCATTAACGGCCTAGCCTGGGGCCCGCGCACTGCGCACGGTAGACGGCACCACCACCACCACTAAGGCACCACCAGGCTAAGGTGGTCACTAAGCTAGGTGGTGAGGTGCGTGCACGGTGACTGACGGACTGCCTTACTGTAAATTATTGCCTCAGCTGCGCGAATGCGCGCAGCGCTTTTTTGCCTAATTTCATGACGGGCTGGCCGGCGGTGGGACCCTGTTCTGCGATCTACTGCGGGGCCGGCGGCTGGGGGCCCCCAGGAGCGCGAGGCCCTGGGCAGCTGCCCATACCGCCCATGCCTAGGTCCGGCCCTGACTGGTCCTCGACATACCCCGCCACAGCCACATAACACAACACCTCTGACAACTCCACTGATTTCCAATCAACAAGAGAATCACCTTAAAGTTCTTCATAAATGACTACAAAGCCCTCCATAATGCAGGACCAGCACATCTGAACCACAGCCTCTCATTCCATGTCTCCGCCAGACAAACTTCGATCTGCCCAACTTGCCCTGGCCACCGTCACACAGATTCCCAAGACCAGAAACGGAGGAAGATCCTTCTCCTACCTCGTCGCCAAGAACTGGAACACCCTGCTCCCTCACCTCAGGCAATTCCCATCACTGACCCAATTCAGGAAGGACCTCAAGACCTGGCTCTTTGACTGAACCTCAATGCCCAGACGGATCAGCAGCCCACCCCCCTCAGCGCCTTGAGATCCTCAGAGGTGAGAAGCCGCACTCTACAAACTCCTGATTGATTGAATGGCTGTCGAGAATCGGTCTCTTGGGGCACCCAGCGGCGATTCTCCAGAAGTGGCAACTGATTTGCAGAGTTGGACTGTTTTGGTGGCCCTGGTTCTAGTTCCAGGAGCCACTGACCTGCCCTTAGAATCACTTCTTTGGTTTGGTGGCTGGGAGTGACCTTTTCTCAAGCCAGGAGCCATAGGTGCAGTCCTCTCTTTGTCAGCCCAAGGTGCGGCAGGTGCAGGCCAGCAGAAAGTGTAGCCTCTCTTTTCCAGATCCAGTGGTCAGCAGAGCATTCCTTAGTCTTTTCTCCAGTTCTATAGTGATCTGTGGTTCAGGGTGCTAGGGGTGCCATATTTATGCCCAGAAAGTGCCTTGGGGGGATGATGTGGTCACTAGCCAATGGGCTACCAGAATACCTCCTGCCCTGTGATGACTTCTGGCAATGTGCGGCATCCAGCAATCCCAGAGTGCACTATTCTGCCTACGCCCAAGATGTCTGAACCATTCCTTGGATGTTAGGAGCCTAGTAGCCCACCCTAGAGGTGTGGCAACCTGTGGGCTACACACCCACAGAAAAACCAGTTTGGGCACTGGTCTCCCCTCTCTGTTCCTGCCGCCAATCTGTCTACCTTAACAAAGGGGCATCCCCTCAGGAGTGTGATTGCCATTTGCACACCAAAGGCGGCTTTGTCTTTGATGCTGTCCTTTTGGGCAAACACTCTGAGTGGCCTGGGAGTTGTTCACAGCTCTCCCCAGGAGGGCAGTAAGCTGTTGGGTGGCCAATAACCGTTTGAGGCCACTGGACGAACTGGGCTACAGAGTGGCAACTTTATAAATGTTGCTTTTTCTTAAAAGTTACATTAAATTTGACTTAGGGCATCAAGTCCGGTTAAATGCCACAATGAATTTGATTCCTTGAGTTTCCAATTTTAGTAGTCATATTCAGAAGTTAAACGGGATGAGGTGTCAGGCAGTAACTCTGTATGAACATGCGAAACAAACACGGAATGATTGAGTACTCTTGAAACCTCCATGAAATCTCCTACTGGGTGCTACCCTGCCCGCATATGAAACATGGATCTGTATTACACGTTTGGAGTCCATTACTTTAGATTTTACTGATGAATGAGGCCTTTCATTTGTATTAACTGGATACGTCGTTTTGGTGTGCAAATTCGTATAAAAAGCCCTAATGAAGCCACTTGGGTTAATATACCTATGACGAAACATGTGTTGGCTACAATTGTAACTGGTGTGAATTCTTGAACGCTCAAGTGAGTTGGAATTGATCAAAGAAGAATAAAAAGACAATGAATTACAACTGGAGAACATGAATACTGGTTGTACTATTTCTTGAATGATGTGTTGCTCAGGGGCTGTAAGTATTTGTTATGGTTGTGGACTGTGTCCACTTCACATTTCGTGGGTATAAGTGGCTACCCCATTTCCCTTGGAGCACCGTAAGACTAGACGCAATTTACATGGGGATACTGATAGGTTTGCGCAACAGATACCCTTGCCACTGACAATTTTTCATGTAACTCTGTGTTAGCTAATGGGGTTACTAACTTTTATACAAAAAATGACAATCTAGAAGTGTTGCAGTCAAGACAGATTAAAAGCATATGTCCAACTTGATGATATACAGCTCCCTGCCCAAGCGCTCTATAGTCCTTCCTTAGGAGAGATTTACATATATTGTTAAGGGAAGTGGAGGCTTTCCACTGATTTAAATGGCAAAGTTGAATTAGCAATTGAAAACTGCTCTTCCAGGCTGTAGTGGCAGTCTCTGAGTAATTTTGTACTTTGTCCCACACAGGGTGGCACAACCAGTGCTGCAGGCCTGGGGAGACGCTCTGTCTTACATGCCCTGGGTACCCCTGGTACCATATACTTGCTACTTATGTATGTCAGCTTATGCCAACTGGATTTAGCCAATTCAACATACACTTTGCAAGGGGTTAAAACACTGGCACTGAGGTCTGGGTAGCAGGCCTCTGTGCACTCTCAGAGTCGAAAAACCAGCAGCATCAGTCCAAACTGTGAGGGTGGTCATGAAAAAAGAGGCATTTCTTTACAAGTGGCATTTTATAAGTGATGGGGTGTGGCTAAGAATAAGAAACACTAAGTGTTAAATAATGTAATGACATTCCACTTGCATCAAAGAAACAAAGATAATCTAAACTAACCATTATCAGTAGTTGTATATGCATGAGTTGGAGGAAGTTATTTGTCAGTATGGTGGAAAGTTAATGTACGAGTTACTTACCTTCGGTAACAGTGTATCTGGTGGAGACGATTCTAGCTGCAGATTTATTCACTTAGAATTATCCACAGGGATGAGACTGGACCCGGAAACCTTTTTTGCCACAGCATCCCTGTGCGCCGGGGGGACGGCACCATGCGACTCCGTCCTGATGTCCTCAGTGTTCGTGACATCAGCGAGGACATATAAGTCCCACCCCGGCACGCCTACGTCAGTTTTCTTCTGAGAACTTTTTGCGCCACAACGGGGAGCTGTCACAAACAAAACTGTGAGAATACTGGAACAGTGTGCGAAAACCCAGCAATACAGAAGGGAAAGAAACAATTGGTGAAGAACAGCACCATCCAGAATAGAGCCAGGTACTGAGGCACCAAGATCTGGAATGAAAGAACAGGGCACCGCGACTGGAAAGCAACCCTGCAAACAAAGACAACAGCCTCCCCGGAGCAGAAGCACATGAAAATACTCAGCAGACCAAGAAGGCTGCAGCCACCGCCCGAGACATAAAGGGACACCAAGGTCAGAATGCAGAGCAATGACCAGTCAACCTCAGACAATACCAGCAGGGAGAAAATCACCCAAAAGCCATGGTCGAGAACAGCTAAGGCACCGCAAACCCAAGGATCGTCAAGGACAAAAATGCAAAGAACTAGCGAAGCCAACACTGGACCCCAAGGTGCAGGGGCGCAGAAGTGCTTATAAAAATCAAGAATGGAGCAACAACAAGGCGAGCTTCCCCTGAAGGAGGGAATACGAAAAAGCACTTGCAGAAGACCACCACCCGGAGGCAAGCGAGTGCCGAAGACCAAGAAGGCCTTTGCAGAACGGGGAGGAAGGGCGGGCCGTGAAGGAATCTGCAGCTAGAATAGTCTCTACCAGATACACCGTTACTGAAGGTAAGTAACTCGTACATCTGATAGAGACTACTAGCTGCAGATTCCTTCACGTAAAATAGATACCCTAGCCATACCCAAGGGGAAGGAGGGTCTGCGAGAGGACCTACCAATGCCAGGCGAAGCCAGACCCTGATAGGGGACAAAAATCACTCCCCAGGGAGTGCGTCCCCACGACAATCCGCGCCCCGACGTCACCAAACAGGAGAAGGAAGGCCATATGAAAAAAAAACATCAGTCAATGTACCATGGTCCTCTGCCGGAAACCCCAGGCACAGGCAAGACGAAAGAAGACTAGTGGCCATTGTACCAGGGACCTCCATCGGGAACCCAGGTACAGACAGTACAAAAAAGAGGCCAACAGCCGATGTACAAGGGACCACCACCAGAAGACCCAAGTACAGGCCATACAAAAAGAGGACAACAGCCGAAGCACCCGAGACCCCCAGCGGAAGCCCTCGGTGCAGGCAAATGAAGAGAGAGAAGGTCAGCAGCCCATGCACCAGGGACCTCCACCGGAACCCCCAGGTACAGGCATTACGAAAAGAGACCATTAGCCAACATACTAGGGACCCCCCAAAGGAAGCCCCAGGTAGAGATAACGCAGAAAGAAGCCCAAGGGAGAAGAGTGACCCAGGGACCCAAAGGAAAAGAGCCAAACAAAGGCAAGAGCTCTCCACAGGGTACACACCCAGTGTGGAGAGGGGCCGGACTCATCCACCTGAAAGGCAACCGACACACCGAGCATTGCCTCCGTAATAAGGTGGGTGAAAAGAGGAAAAAGTCTCATAAGCTCCCGAAAGCCAGAAGCAGGGGCACCAGGCCTCACTCCAAGGCCCCTGGCCGGACCAGAAGAATCGGAGGACTGTGCCGGGTGCTTAACAAGGAAACGCCCAGGAAACAAGAAGAGAACAAGTAGGACGAACGAAGTCGCCAACACAGAAGATAACCCTTCTGGACACCAGACAGGGGACCAGGCCAACAGCAAACCAGAGGCAGAATGCCGCCAGACAGAGGGCCAGGCCAAGAGCAAACGAGAGGCAGAACACCGCCAGACAGAGGACCAGACCAACAGCAAACCAGAGGCAGAACACCGCCCCATGCCGTAGCCATCTAAGAAACACACCAGCAGCATACAGCAACACCAAGAAAGGAAAGGAACCCGCAATGGGAAGGTCACCCAGCCCAGCTTAAGACAGGCTATGCAATAGCTACAAATACCCCACGTAGGGTAGGACACGGCCCATAAAGGATTGGAACCACTATTAGGGAAGAAATCCTGCATCAAAGAACAAAGTAGAAACCCCGCAGCAAAAACCACAGAAGGCTTAGTAAGCAGCCAAAAAAACACTCTTGCCAACGGGGGCTGAACCCCAACTAAAGTGGTAGCCCAACAAAGGGCCCGGAGTGCACAGTATCTCTCACAGAAAGTGCAATGTGCACCCCACACCATATTCCGGGAGCAATGGGATAACACCTCCCACGAAGACTCGAAGGATCAACAAAGCACCCACTGAGTAGGAGGAGGACAAAGCCCCACCAGAAGACGAGGGATGGCTTAGTCTATCAGAGTATTAAAACAAACAGGGCCCCGTCAAAGGGGAAGTCGACCAGATGCTCCCTAAGATGTTCAGGAAAAGCAGTATCGCTAATCCAAGCATGGCGACGGAGAGTCACAGAAGCAGTCATAGCACGGTCAGTAGCATCGGTGACGTCCAAAGCAGCACAAAGAATAAATGCGGTCAACTCTTTACCAGTAAACACAAGGGTTAACAGATCAGCATGGGCACCCTCATGAGAGACACAAGAAAGAAGGGACTCCACCAAACCGAACAGGGAAGAATTAGCCCTGGTCAACACACACAAAGTGTTAAGAACTCTCAAGGCAGCACTGGTAGAAGCGAAGACCATACGCCCCCATGTATCTAACCACCAGGCCTCCCGAGACGGAGGGAACAACACCACAGACAAACACAATAAAGAGCCTTGAGCAGAAGGGTGGAAAGAAAAACAGACCGGGTCGTGCGGAGCAGGCCAATGGAGTCGCAGAAGCGCACGAGGCACTGGATCGCCCATGGCAGGGCACCTACAGGCCCCCATAAGAGAATCATGGAGTGACGCCTCAAAAGGAAGGAACCACGGCTGGCCACCAGAGCCCTTGTGGGGAACCCCCAAGAGATGGCCTGTAGAAAATGGAGTGACAGGTTCACCTATTCTCAGAATACCTGCAGCCGTGGAAATAGCCCGAACAAAGGCAAACCTGGCCTTAGAAAGGCGCCACGGAGGGGAAAGCAATTGAGGAGCGCAGACTGAACCGCCCTTCCCCGACTCAGAGAAGAATCCACCAAGGAAAGAGGGACCCGCAAGGCCTCAGAAGGAGAAAATGCCGGGGGGTAGCCAGCCGCGAGCCCAGGAAAGAAGGGTTCGAGGATATTGACTGCGAGGACAGCGAAGAGCCTCCTCTAGAAGATGTCGGCAAAGAGCCAACTACACACCACCCTTCCCCCGAGAAGGAGCACATCGATAGATGACAGACACCCGCAGGCGAAGGGACTGCAAGCGTCGAATCCAGAGCCCGGCGCCGGCACGACTCCATGGAGGTTGTCAGCGGCGCCTGACCGGCATCATGTGGCGCCACAGGGGCCACCCGCGGTGTCAGCTCGGCCTCAGACGGAGCAGTCGCCCGCGCCGAGGAGCGAAGAGGGCCCAGGAAGGCACTCCAAAACCCCACTTCGACCCGTGACTCCACCGGAGCCAGGGAGGGAGGCCCCTGGTGCCAAACTGACGCCAGCTCGACTTCTGGTGAGGCAGCTGCCTGCTCAGAGGGCTCAGGGGGATCCGGGGGCAAGCCCGGGGTCCCGGCGATCACCAGCGACACCACAGGGAGCCCTGTAGGGATTTGCGGCGAGACAGGGATTCTAGGCACCGAAGAGGGGAGCCCCGAAGGACTACACCTCGACGGCGCCACTCTCCCATGACCTGGAGCCGAGATCGTCGGCCCAGGAGCCGCCGGTGACTCCGCGGAAGTCCCCGCACGAGGCAAGGGATCCGTGGACGTCTAAGGAGGTGGAGAAAGGGACCAAGAAGCCTGCAGAGCCGCAGCGCAGGCTATTATTTGGGCCCTAGTCGCTTCCGTGCCGTGAAACGGCGGAAAGGGAGGCAACAGGCGGGGTCCCAGAGGGGACCCAGAGGGGACAGGCGTCCACCGCGAAATGAGGACAAGGCCTCGGAGATAAACTGAAGGAACTACCAGACGGTGAGCCACGCCCTTGGGGCCGTGGGGAAGACCATGTCGCAGACAAAACCGGTGGTTCCTTGCTTCCGAGGCAGGAGACGGACGCGGAGAGGACACGGACCTGGATAGGCGCACCAACAGCAACTTGATCCAGCTCTCCCAAAACGACTGAGGCTGGAGGTGCCAGCCTGCGTCGCAGCTCTCTGAGTCCCGGTGCCCACCCAGGCACCACACCCAAACTGGGTGAGGATCCATCGCCAACATGGGATGCGCACAAGAAGGACACGTCCCGAAGCCCGAAGGCAGTCGCACACTGTACCAAACGTGAAAAAAGGGATAGAAGGCCTGAAAACAGGTCAGAGCTCATCCGGATCCGCATTGCACCCGCAAAGAGAAAAAACTGACATAGGCGTGCCGGGGTGGGACTTATGTGTCCTCACTGACGTCACGAACACGGTGGACGTCAGGGTGGATTAGCGTGGTGCCATCCCCCCGGCGCGCAGGGATGCTGTGGTAAAAAAGGTTTCTGTGGCAAGTCTCACGCCTGGGGATAATTCTACGTGAAGGAATCTGCGGCTAGTAGTCTCTATCAGATCAGCAATTTAACATTTCATTATCTCTTGCAACACTGTCAGTTCTAGAAAGTCAGCTTTATATTAAGAGTCCAGACTGCACAGTTAGATCTCTCTCTCAGGGCCCGATTCTGCTGCGGTTTAGAAGGCTTCCCGACCGAATCGGTTTGGAAATGGTTTCCGACTCACTTGGATCGGGAGAGTCCGACTGACCAAGTAGGATGCATCCGGATGCTTCATGAATCCGATTTGGTTGGGCTCCCATCGACTTCAATGGGAGCCTATGTTCCTAACCGCATCGTAATTGGGCCCTCGGTGGGGAAGACACATTCCCGATCCAATTCGGAAGGAGCAAATGCTGTTAGGAGACCTTCCTAACCGCATCGTAATCAGGCCATAGGTGGGAATGCTTTCCTAACCACATCTGAATCAGGCCCTCAGTGTTTTATATACATTGTTGGCACATTTATAGTGTTATGCTTTTTAAAATATAATTAGCCCAGCTGATTCTCGAGGCATTTCTAAGGAGGATTCATATGCAGGAGCGCATTTGGAACCAAGTAAATGCCTTATTATTTTATTTTATTTTTTTTAATTTTCAAAAACCTTTATTGAGTACCAATGTATTTTACATAGCGCCTTGCCTACAACCCGGAGGCCGGCAGCAGGATAATGGGAAAGTACCACGTAGAAGCGCGATCTCGGATACACAGCCTCTGCACCAACAACCCGGGGGTCTGGAGGCGTTTTCGTCAATGAGGAACTCCAAGTCAGACTACATTTGTGGAGAGTTTGTTAATCTAGATCTTCCCCATGTGTATGCCGTAGGTGAGTGTACACTCCCATGTCTTCCACTATTGTGCCCATGGAAGGCCTTCCCTTCAGTTATGTGTTACCATTGTATGCACTCAACTATGTACACCCCCCTCCCCCCACCTCCCCCCCCGCACCCTCCCCCCGGAACTGTCCCACACTCTACCTCTGCTGTACGTGATTGGGAAAATGTGTCGCCTATTGTGGAGCCCTATGCTACCGTTACTGAAGTGTCTTCTCCGCACTCAACTCATCTTTTAAGTCACACTAGTTGTTGTTACCCGGAGTCATCAGGCTCTCTGAAGTAGCTTCCTGCGTGTCCGCCTCAGAGTCTTGAGCATATAGGTAGGTCTTATATAGCCCCCAGAAGTTCTTGGGGCGATTCTTGGGGGGGAGTAGTTCGCTATATACCTCAGATTGTGTGCTGCAGTACAGCATATCTCGGGACCATTGTTTTACCGTTGGCAGGGGGCCTCTCATCCAGCGCATCGCTACCACTCTCCTGGCCGTCAATAAGCCCATGTCCACCAGTTTACGAGTTGCTGCTGGGTGGTTCTTAGAATAGCCAAGTAGCGCCAGAGCAGGGTCCGCTTCAAGCTCTACTCCCACTATATTGGTCAGCTCCGCAAACACCTTGCGCCAGAACTTTTGTATGCCCGGGCAGTACCATGCTAGGCCCATAAAATCTGCTAATGCCGCATGGCATCGTTCGCATTCCGGACTCTGTCTAAGGCCATATCTGATATAAACAAACAATGGTCCGAGACCTATGTATTTCAGACTGAACAATGAATCAGAACTTATTCAATTAAAGGGCATATGTTATTTAAACAGCCCTACTCAATTAATGATAGACATAAAGAAACGGCAACAGCAACAAACTCCAAATGTATGCAATATTTTTAATCTATTGTCATATTCAAGATTTTGAACACAGTTCACAATTTATATACATTGCCCCGTATTAGAGCGTGCAGTACAGAAAAAAGGGTGTCAAAGAGCGTGAAGGTGATGAAAAATGAAGAGAGAAGAAATCACACAGGATTATAAATAAAACACTTTCAATAATTTCAAAAACATCCAGCCAATAAATGCCGGAACTGTACAACCTGACCACTTCAAATAGTCCACAGAAACTCCCTAATATTACTCTCGGACATGGAATGTGATAAATGTCTGCACTATATCACAGAGAGAAAGAAAATTAGTGGTCCAGGTTATAAATAAGTGTCGACGTTTCGACTCCTCTTGCGGCCTTGCGGTTGCTTATGCCTGGGCCATGCAAGTCTTCTTCAGGACATATTAGACGGGGCAACACAGGGATCTCTTTGGTGACCCTGTGGAAGATATAAAGGACCGTGAGAATTGGGGCTGTTGCCTGATCACTAAACCAAGGACAAAAGTCCAGGTGTGCTTACCCTTCTTGGGGAGTAGTGGTCGTGATTCCCACTTCAACTAGGATCAATCCATGTAATCCAAAAATCCTATTGTGTAAGCTGCTAAATTAACCAGGTTTCTGAAAGACAATGGGGAACCTATGTAACAATTATATATATGGTTCCATAGGTATAGATTCAAAAAACATTCACTTCAAGTAATTACAGCTTAATAAGGAGCTTCGTCAGGATGCCAAAGAATGCCTTCGACAGCACAATGGGGAGATTCACGAAAAGGAACAAGAATCGGGGCAGAACCACCATCTTCATTTGGCGATGTGTCCCATTAGGGACAGCGGGAGTCTGCACCAGTTCTCTACATCGTCTACCAGCTTGCTGTATGCCACCCCATAGTTCTCTCTAACCATCACGTCTGGGTCAGTGTGCAATTTAATTCCTAAATAGCGTACCGGTTCCGAGGTCCACTGAAGTGGGAACTCCATCTCGGAGCGTTCTGTGATCGGGGTCAGCGGAAAGACCACTGATTTTGCCCAGTTCACCCTAAGGCCAGACAGGGCACCGAAATGTACCACCTCCCTCAGGACCGAGGCCAGGTTGCTCTCCGGGTCTCTAACGTAGAGCAGTGTGTCAACCGCGTACGTAGAAATCCCTATCTTGTAGGTCGGGTAGCTAATAGCCCTATGCCTGTGATACTCCCGGATAGCGCACGCCAACGGCTCTGCCACTAACGCATACAGAAGTGGCGAGAGAGGGCATCCCTGCCTCGTACCCCTGCTTATAACAATTGTCTCCGATACCTTGTCACCCATACGTATGCGGGCTAAAGGCTGATGATATAGCGCTGCCAGCATTGACAGAAATGGTTCGCCCAGACCCAGTTTCCTTAACACTCGCAGCATGAATGGCCATTCGACCGAATCAAAGGCTTTTTCCATATCTAGGAAAATCGCCACTGCCTTTGTGTCCTGCCGTGTGTGTTGCATTGCTCCCAGCACCATGCGAAGGTTATAAGTCAGATTCCTCGCCGGTATAAATCCTGCTTGCTCCGGGGCCACCAGTTCTGGGGCAACCAGCGCTAGGCGTGTAGCCAGCACTTTCGCATACAGTTTGGCGTCAACGTTCAGCAAAGATAGTGGCCTGTAGGACCCACACTTAGTAGGGGGCTTTCCAGGCTTTAGAATGGTGACCAGCATTGCCTCTCGCATGGAGTGGGGCATGGCGCTTTCCTCGCAGATCTCATCAAAGAGCGAGGACAGGTGAGGTATGAGCTTATCTTTAAACGCTTTGTAGAAGCCCACAGTCAGGCCATCTACTCCAGGGGCACTCTCCGATCTCATACTGTCTAAAGCTTCTGATATCTCTTCCCTCTGTATGGGGGTCGCAAGGAAATCCCTCTGCCAATTGGCCAGGAATGGCATTTTTATGTAACTTAAATAATCATCTATTTGGTCTCCTACATTCGAGGATTTGGAGGCATATAGATTTGCATAGAACTCTCTGTATTCTGCCAATATTTCATCTTCCTCAGTGAGGATTTCTCCCGAGTCTAACTCCAAGTCCGTAATTCTCTGCGTCTGTCTGTTGCCCTTCAGAATCCTGGCCAGTAGGGATACAGGGCGTTCGCCTTCTCCATATGTGCGTGCAGTAGCGTATTTGCCCATATGACAGACTTCTCTATCCGCCTCCTCGTTGAATTCTGATATTAAAGTTTGAAGCTCGTCCGCGTGGTCACCCATCATATTACCTTGTTGTCCATTTTCAGTGACTGAGATCTGTTGTTCTAGGTATTTCAGTCTTTGTCTGATTGCCTTTAGGACGCTAGAGTGTTTGGCCATGACTATGCCTCGGATATATACTTTGAACGTTTCCCAGAGCGTTTGAAAGCTGTCGACCGATCCTATATTGATGGCAAAGAAAGTGTCTATCTCTTCCGCTAGTTCACCTCTGAATACTTCCTCAAGAAGTGAGTACGGAGGAAATCGCCACGTGAAAGGAGGGATTCTTGTAGTTGGAGTGTTAAGTGTCATCAGTATCGGAGAGTGATCGGATAATGTGCGTGGCAGAACACTGCATGACCTGACGTGTTGCAGTACCGAGCAAGAAACCAACCAGTAGTCTATCCTTGTGTGTATGTCATGGAAGGCCGAGTAGTGTGTGTATCCCCCTCTGTCTGTATGCAAGGTTCTCCAAACATCCACCATATCCAGCGCTGTCATCCCCGCAAGCACTCGCAAGGCCGCCGCTGCCGGCCGTCTAGGAGGCCCTGTCGATCTATCCAGGTCTGGGTTAAGCACCAGATTAAAGTCGCCTCCCCAAATCATTCGGCCACCATCAAACGCCCCGCCATTTCTAACCAGAGTATCATAGAAATCAGGAGAATCATAATTGGGGCCGTACACAGTCATGACCTTTCCCAACGCACCTAGAAATCACATACCTCCCCTCCGGATCGGTGCAGAGAAGTGTGAGTTGTAGCTTGGATCGGGGATTAACCCATGTCAGAACTCCCCTAGAGTGTGTTGTAAAGCCAGCCTGTGTAATGTTACCCATTAATCCCTTTACTTGGTGCATTTTCCTCGTGGAAGGAAGGTGTGTTTCCTGAATAAGAGCCAGGTCCACCCTGTGACATTGGAGGTAATTCAGAACCTTACGCAGTTTCCGATGGTCATTTAGGCCTCTGACGTTCCAAGTTAGTACTTTAAGTGACTCAGTCTCTCCCTGTGTTTCAATGGCCTGTACATCAGTCATCATCCCGGGTCCACAACATATTGCAGTAGTTAAACAACTCGTTCGACACTAGATAAACGTGCAGTATCAGCCCAGAGGGGTGGCCCATTGTGCAGCTCCCCCCACCATCACCGCAACACAGTATATTAACAAGGCGGCGTGCGGCTCACTGAGAATATTTGCCGCAGCCGCCAGCAACCAAGGTGCAGTTGAGAGACAGTTCCTGTACCCTCCCAAAGAACATGCAATAAGCAAGCAAAATACCCCCCTCAACCTCCCAAACCCCACCCACAGCAGACCAAGCCCAATTCGGCCTAGCATGCAAGCCCCCCCCCCTCCCCCTGCTCCCTCCCAAACCAGACTCTCAAATTTCCCCTCAGACTGCGGGAGCAGTCTAACTTGCTGAAAGCGCTAGGGCAGAGGTTGCCAAGGTAGCAAATACAGTTCCAAGAAAATGAAGCTTAAACTCCAGCACCAGCCCCTCGCCTCAGCCTCTTAACATAATATCCATATGTGCCCAAAAGCCTATCCTATACATTCCCCAGAAAGTATAACCCAGCACATAGAGAACGCTACACCAGTAGTGTCTTTGGGTGAATCTCTATATCTGGTCTCTAATACTGTGCGCCCTTCACGGAGCCCAAACCTACTACAATTTGCAAGCGAGGTGGATATAATGGAAAGTTCTCACCCATAGTCCAGATTACTGGTAGTTCCGGAGCGTAGTGTAGACCCACTGGCCCATGCTGCACCTACAACCGTCCTTTCTTCATTGACCTATCTGCCCAAGGAGCACCTCCCGTAGTCCCTGGTGCGCTCCCCAGGTCCCTCCCAGAGGAAGGACAAGTCTCCAGCGAAGAATGCAGAATGGCCATTGCTCTATTCCTGCTCGTCTAGATGACTGTTGTTGTCCTGTTCTTGCTCCTGACGCTTAGGACTATGTCTCTGTTCTTTAGACCACACCTTCAGCGACTTTTGAAGTTCCTTCGGGTCTGTGAAAAAGTGTGAGTGCCCCTGGCGATTGATTCGAAGTTTAGCTGGGTATAACATAGCATAGTCCAGACCCATGTCCCGCAATTGCTGCTTGTATGGTGCAAAGTGGTGTCGCTCCTCCTGAACTTTCGCCGTGAAGTCGGGGTATAGCGAGACGTCCATCCCCTCGAACTGCAGCTTCCCTTTTTCCGTCGCCAACCGCAGTGCTGTATCTCTATCTCGGTAGTTGAGCAGTTTTGCAATTATGGGTCTCGGGGGGCCCCCGGGCGCGGTCTAGGACCCAGCGAACGATGCGCCCTCTCCACTATGAACATGTGCGAGAACACTCCTTCCCCCAGCAGCGTAGTCAGCAGCTTTTCCACAAACAGCTCCATTTTACCAGTATGGGTCGTCTCCGCAATTCCCGTAATTCTAATGCTGGAACGTCTTGAGCGCGCTTCCAAATCTTTCGATTTGTCTTGTATCACCTGGAGCAGTTTGTTGAGTTGCGTACGGTCCTTATCCAGCTCAGTTTGCGCTTCTTCCACCTCAGTCAATCGCCTCTCCGACATGTCCAGATGCTCCGCGTGTTTATCCACCCTCTCTGACATGCGGTCCATACAGTAAGTTAGTGCGTCAATTTTAGATCCTATCGCACAATGCTGTCTTGCAGGCCTTTTTCCATCGTGACTAGCAGGTCTTTAATGTCAGAGTAGACAGAGGCTTCCAATCCTCTGGGCTGTTGCGATGATTCAGGATTTGGAGGGGTCGGAGGGTCCTGCGTTCTCGATTTCCGTTGCTCGAAAGCTAGTTTCATCTGGGTTTTATCGCCCTTACCCATCGTGGTGGCTCGCAGATAGATCTATCCGGCCAGAGTATGGGCCCACCGCAGCTGCCAGAGTCTGAAAAGTCTGGCGGGCAGGGTGGACGGGGTAGAGACCAAATGCCGAGCCGCCGCTAACAGTAGTGTACTCCCACCTACTTCCCTCAAGCACACCGTCAGGAACACTTTTGAAGCAATGGGTGTCCGACGTTGACGCTGCCTTGATACTCGGGATGCAGGGTAAACACTCCTGTCGGTCACCCCAGAACTGGTCCGCCGTAGGGCCCCCCTCCACCGGAGCTCCTTTGTGTCAAAGGGCTGGGCTTGTGCTAGGCCCTGCTCCAGCTTCTAGCCAGCTGCTACTCCCTTGCCTCGCATATAGGTGGGCGCGTCATCTCACCTGTCTCTGCTGGTCGTGTGCTGCATGCAAAGACACTGCCCCTATGGAAATCTACGCCAATGGGCGGCACAACCCACCGTAGGATGCGCAGTTGGTTGCGCGGGCTCTTCAGTATAGGTTCAAGGTCAATTTAACGGTGCTCTCTGGCGGAGGCCAGCGACCCCCGCCGGTCCACACCCTGCTGAGATGTTCACTCCACAGTACCGGCCAATTCAATCCCAGGTCCCCGGGGCAGTGAGGCGGCAGCTCCCCCCTCGTGCTCGTAGCTCCCAATGGGCCTGTGTGCTTCTGACCGGGCCTTCACCCGTGTATGGTGTCTGGTACTCTGAGGTGCGTCACCCCTACTGTCACAGCGGCACCTGTGGAGCCACGGGTCCTGCTGCTGTCTCGAGCAGTCCATGTGGGAGCCTCGTGTCTTTTGCTTGGTGTTCTAGGCCCAACCGGGCCTGCACTTGATGTTTGCTGACTAGGTCCAGGCCCTCCGCTGCCTTTGTGGGGCTTTCTACATGCTCCTCTCCTCTGGAGCGACCGCCGCTCTGTAGACCGATGGCAGAGTACTCGGCGCGAGAGGCTCTTCAGGTGTCGATTTTCGCCTCCACCGGAGGTCCGGAGCGGACCCTGCCTCGGCGGCCGCACGTCCCGCGGCGCACGCTGACCAGATGGCTAGGCGAGTCCGGTGCTTGCGGCCTGGTCCGCCGGGAGTCCCCGAGGCTCCTAAAGTCAAATAATTCCGCCGATTTCAGGGCTCCAGCGATAGCGAGCTGCCGTGTCAGTTCTCTGCAGCAGACTCGGCCGCTCTCGGAGTTTGGGCACAGCTGGAACAGGATATATGATGAATAATGCGAGGCTTCGGCCCGGAGCTCGGCCCGACCCTTGCCAAGCTCCGCCCCCCAAGTAAATGCCTTATTACTGTCCAATAAACAATGGGGCAGCTATACAAATCCTAAAGCTTCTACTCCTAGAATAGAGGCAGGTGGTGGTGCTTGTGTCTGATATTCCTCTATACAGTAGACAATCGATACTCATCAATTAGCCTCCTCCTTCTGGGATGGTAGATTGTAAGAACTGTCCCGGTGAGCTCTGTCAGCCGAGAACTGTTACCAACAACAGGTGAAAACATTTTCATAGCCAATTTATGGGCCTCGATGCAAGGGTAGCCCCAGAACTAATAAGGCTACTGAGTCGAGGATATGACTGTTCTGTTTACATAGTTAGGGCGCATAAACAAATTTGTGACATGTATACAGTTCTCAATTCGCTAATACACAAGTCCATAGTCTGAATTAAAAGTGCAATGCCCTTTTATTCAGTGATCCATTCAAATATAAGTTATGCAAAACATGCATAATCTGTCACAAAACCATTATCATTATTTACATCTAAATATAGATCCCCAGGATGTGAGCGATGGTCTTTTAACCTAAGAATATAGAGCAACATATAATTAAAAACTACTTAGACTGGTAGTAAAATAACTGTCTTTTACAATTTCCCAGCAAAACAATCTACAGGATCAAGAAGATGTTTTTATTGATGTTGCTACAACCATGAATACTCTGTCACGTCCTGTATGCTCGATAAAGTGGATTGAATGTTTACAGACTTATTCAATTATTATCAACCTCTTTCCCTCCAGTGAATCACAATGGGACAACTTCTCAGAATTAAGTTCCTTCTCGCTGCTTTCTAAATATTGTATTGCAAAATGCTTGCTGTGAGAGGCTGACTGAGAATATGGTGCTCACTTATTTAAGTGTAGCACCCTGCACCAATCCAGACAACCCTTAAAGTGATTTTAGTGGTCTTCGATAACATTAGAAAGGATTCTAAGTGGTAGCTTTGGAAAGCAACCTTCAGGCTTAGTCCAGAAGTGCAAAGCAGTTTTTTTTACAATAACTTAATCTTATGGTATAGGTTAAGTGAAAAAGAATCAAACAGTGTAGTTATAAAAATATATATTCTATTTCAAAAACCCACTAACACAATGCATTATCTCCTACCCAGAGATATAAGTACAATACACACAATACTTAGGAGATAGAACTCGTAAATAGCACAAATACACAGTGGTCTCAAGGGGAGACCAAACCGTATACCAAAACAGTGGAATGTGAACCACGACTCAAGCCGAGGACCCAAGGAACCACCCTAGGTGAGTAACTAGAAACCCCACAGAGGTTGTGTGCAGGGAGAGGGAACACAACTGCATGCTCAATGTTAGTCAATAGATAAGTCACAGTTGCAACTGTAAAGTAGGTGGACCCTTCCCAGGGGACCCTGAAGATACCCTCTGGAAGATGGAATGTTGGAGAGTCACACAACCCGTGGAAACCGCAGGAACCAGGATACCTACACCAGGGAAGCCGGTTGCATAGGTGTCAAGGGACGTTGGTAACCGTTGCAGACCACAATAGAGGACTTCAGGTAAGATGCCGCTGGAGAAGAAGGAGAAGGAGTATGGTGGAACCCAAAGATGGATTCAAGATGAGGGCTACCTGCAAGCAAACAGGAGGCACAGACGACAAATTCTCACCGATGTCGGAGATGCAGGGGAGGTTGACGGTGCCCTTGTAGTTGCAGCTGTGCGGACCAGGTGATTCCGTAGAAGACCAGGAGCCGTGCACGATCTGTCCCACGTCAGATGTCGAGATCCATGGGGTCAGTGTCTGGCAGGGGCACATACTAGCCTTGGCAGCCGCAAGCAACGTAGTTGACGAAAAAGGTGCAGTGTTGGGACCAGCAAAGTCCAAGTGACTCACCACGAGCAGGTAAGTCAGAGTAGGCCCGAGCAAGCAGGCGAGCCCACTGAAGCATACTAAGACCCTCAAGAGGACCCACGGGCCGAAGGCACAGGAGTCGCAAGAGGACCTAGGGCAGCTCACCAATGAAGAAGGTCCACGGTGCAGAGGAAGCGGTGAGGGCAAAAATCTCGGCTGCAAGAGTTGTTTGAGGTTGGAGCTTCTTGGAGCCCGAAGATCTCTGGAGTAGAGATTCAGCAAGCCTTGACAACGGCAAGGCGACGCAGTGCAAAGGGGTTCTGTTCCAGCAGTTCTGACGAGAGATACTGCCCTCAAACTCGGTATGAAGACAGTGCAGGCCTCGAGGGAGTTGCAGAAACACTACCTGTTTTGCTGAAACTTTCGTGGTTCGTGGGAGCCCAGGATCAGCAGACTGGTCAGCTGCGTTGCGGTGCCTGCAGGTGCAGGGGAGTGACTCCTTCACTCCAAGGGAGTTTCCTTCGGGAGTCTTGGATGTCCACAGGCCTGGTGAAGAACCTGTATGGAGCACGGACATATGAGTTACTTACCTTCGGTAACAATGTATCTGGTAGAGATGTTGTCTAGCCGCAGATTCCTCAACTTAGAATATCCCCAGGCGTCACACTGGATCCGGAAATTTTTTGCAGCAGCACCACTGCGAGCCGGGGGACGGCGCCACACTACCCCGCCCTGAGGTCGTCCACGTACGTGAAGTCAGCGAGGTCACTTAAGTCACTCCCGGCGCGCTTAGGTGAGTTTCCTTATGAGACATTTTTCCGCGGCACAACGCAGAGTCACCAACAAACAACTGTGTAAGTATGGGAACAGTGTGCGAGGGATGAAAAATCTGTGAATAAAGAAGGAGGATCGTGGAAGTCACCATCGTAAAAGACAGAATTAGACACTGCCTACAAATAAGTGATAAGCTGTGAGAAAGAGCCCGCAAGCTAAGCGAAGACCCTTCCCCGAGTACAACAAGGGAAGAACATCTCAACAGACAGAAATAATAGACAGATATTGCCATTTAGAACTATACCGTCTAGTAAGAATGGAGCACAGAAAGAACAACAGTCCACTGTAGGAAGGTATTAAAAGACTGGCCTTTTCCCTGTAATAACGGAGGTTGGAAACAGAGCACAACCGACCCCCAAAGAGGACGACCAAGAGGAGACCAGGACCCCGAGTTAATAGAGAAGACAGAAGGAAGGGAAGGTAACTGGAGAGAAAAACTAATCTCCTCTAGAATCAAAAGGCACCATATTACAGGAAATAAGCCCCTCAGCAGAAGTTAACTGTATATGGAAACACTCAGAGAGGTGCAACAATCTGAACTCCTTCGAGAGATAACCCAATGGCAACTGAAGAGGCCAGTGGAGAACACCACTCGGCAAGGTCCTCGCAGAACGGGGAGGCTGGGTAGGCGTTAAGGAATCTGCGGCTAGACAACGACTCTACCAGATACGTTGTTACCGAAGGTAAGTAACTCGTACATCTGAAGGAGACATCTAGCCGCAGATTCCTTAACTTAGAATAGATACCACAGCCATACCCCAAAGGGCAGGTGGGTCTGTGACAGAACAACAGAAAGCGCCAAGCATCTGGTTCGGCAACACTGTGATGGATAAAGGGGGAGGCTGTGGCGGAACAGCCAGACAGCAACCCAAGCAGCTCAGAAGAGCAGAAATAACGGGATGGCGGTCGGAGCTGCACGGGCCCACTGAATTCGCAGCCCATCCTTAGACCGGCTGCGACTGGGAAGGTGCGGTTGCGGGCCTCCAGACGCTGAAGGAAGTCAAGTTGGCGCCGGGAGGCGCGAAGAGGGACCGGTGACCAGCAGAGCCTGGGGCTGCTCGAAAGGGGTTGAGAATGGGAACGAGGCCTGTCGGACCGTGGCCTGCGGTCGAATGCTCCCCTGAGAGTCAGGCAAGTGGGGACGAGCAGCGCGGACGCTCTACCCAACGGTGCATTTGCCAGAGCGTGTGCGGGTCAGGGTGGCAGTTTAGCAGCTACGGGAGGCTGGAGCTCCGTGGGAAGGCCCAGCAGATAAATGCTCGCAAGAGGCACGCTGGGAGCTGGACAGTGCGAGATACGACCTGCGCCTGGGTCAACCGCCGCGAGCGCGTCTGGGCAGTGATGTGAGAGCTGAGGGGGTTATCCTTTCTACAGGACCAGGGCTCTCTAGCGGCATCACGAAAAAAGACTTAACAGTGGAACCTTCTGAAGCGCAGCACCTAACAAAAAATACCCCTATGTGATAATTAATATCCCTATATTCTACTTGGGGGATTGTGTGCACACTGGACAGCACCCACTGTAACTGTGCTCGTTCCTTGCGGAACTAAATAAATTGATTATAAAAAGCAAAGGTGCACCACCACATTTAACATATGATTAAACAATTTCAAAAAGTCACAGAAAGCATTAAATTCCTAAGATTGTTTTTTCTTTATTTCAAAAATAGATGAGGCACCATACAGCCAACGCGTTTCGTCCCAAACTAGGGACTTCTTCCGGGCTTCTGTAAGTAATGAAGGATTCTAGTGAGCATGGCAGGTGAGATTCTGAAGAACAGATGCAATGGAGGATGAATAAAGCTTCTCAAAGTGGATATAGAATAAGAGTATCCAGAGTGACTGAAAAGGATTCGCTCTTCTCCAAAAATCAATATGACGTATACAACCGTCCGGCGTGTAAGCCAATGACAGCTACGGTACTAAATCTTACTAGTATCCATAATAGCCATGACTCAAAGTAACAACGTGATCTCCGAAGGAAGTATGAAAATTAAATGTCGCAGTCAGTTTAAAGTAGAACCGCTGGCCGACATCAACAAAGTACTGAAGCCAGAACGACTGCGATGCGTCTTCTGTTGCAGCGGCATCTGCACGGATAAGAAAGCCCCCAGCGACCTGCCTAACCTCAAAATGGAGGCCGTTTGAGACAACCACAGGCTTCAATAACTCCGCGAGTGCCAGAGACGGCTTGCAAGGTAGATAATAAAGAGGGATGGATCAACTACAAGACTGGGCCCAGAAGGAAAAACAAGGGCAGTTCAATCCTCTCCCTAAGGGTAAAATAACAAAAGCTACACACCAATGAGGGGAACAGAGGGACAGTGGGGTATGGCCCCAGACCTCACAACACATGCATTAAAGCTCCACCGGTGACAGCACATGTTGAGGTCATACCTTACCTGACTTGGTCTCTCTAGCAGCATTTGATGCAATGTGTCAGCAGGATCCCATACGGCTTGCACAGCGTCCCATCTGCCTCCTGTGTGCCTGGTGCCTTGTGGTTGCACCTAACCCCCCCTGAGCAGGACGATTCTACATCACCCTCCTCCAGGTAGCCATTTCCTTTTCCACCTCCTTCGATCTCTCCTTGCGTCCTCCAATGAGTCTGATCTTGGACGATGCCCCATGGGAAGAAAGGGATACTGTTTTGCACTTACCTGCAGATTTAACTGATGTAGATACCTACAGCGGAGCCCGAACAACCTTGGCGGATGCCCGGTGGAGCTGTCCTTTCCAGCTATAGAGGAGTCTGGCCCCTTGGCCGTCACCTACCCAGCCGGACATTTGCCATTGTTTTTCGCGTCTCCCTGTTTGGTCTCCTTTGTCCCCCTCCTCTCTGATTCTCTTGATGCTAACTGCTGTAACTATGTATCCTGTAACTCCCTGTTTCAACTGATGTAGATACCTACAGCGGAGCCTGAGCAACCTTGGCTGATGCCCGGTGGAGCTGTCCTATGAGGCTATAGAGGAGTCTGGCCCCTTGGCCGTCACCTACCCAGCCTGACATCTGACATTGTTTTACTCGTCTCCCCGTTCGGTCCCCTTCCCTCCCCCTCCTCCCTCCTCTGTGATTGTCTGGATTCTAACTGATGTATCTATGTATCCTGTTACTCACTGATTCAACTGATGTAGATACCTACTGCGAAGCCTGAGCAACCTTGGCCGATGCCCGGTGGGGCTGTCCTCTGCAGCTGTAGAGGAGTCTAGCCCCTTGGTCGTCACCTACCCAGTCTGACATCTAACATTGTTTTACTCGTCTGCCCATTCGATCTCCTCCCCCTCCTCCCTTCTCTGTGATTCTCTGGATTCTAACTGATGTAACTATGTATCCTGTAACTCACTGATTCAACTGATGTAGATACCTACTGCGGAGCCTGAGCAACCTTGGCTGATGCCCGGTGGAGCTGTCCTATGCAGCTATAGAGGAGTCTGGCCCCTTGGCCGTCACCTACCCAGCCGGTCATCTGACATTGTCTTCCTCGTCTCCCTGTTTGAGTCTCCTACCCTCCCCCTCCTCCTCCCTCTGTTTCTTTGATTCAAACTGTTGTAACTATGTAACCGGTAACTCGCTGATCCAACTGATATAACTATGTACCCTGTAACTCACTGATCCTCATGTAAAGCGCTCTGATACCTCCAGGTCTAGCCAGCGCTAAATAAAACTTTGCAAATAAAATAAAATCCTAAAAATGCCAGAATAGCACTACACCATACCCATATAAAAATGACAGGTATAACGGCATGAGCCATATACCAGAACAAAGAAAGAGAGAGAGAGAGGAAGAAGGACCACTCCTGGCTAAATGGCGCACAATGAGTACACCGACCCAAGGTCGAAAAGAACCTGAAGAGATGCAACCAGAGCCTAACAGACTAGCCTATAGAAGGAAGGCTGAACGAGCCGGTGCCAAGAGTCCAAAGGCAAGAGCTAGAACCCGAGCAATGTGTTAGGAATAGCAGGCGGGACAAGAAACACGCCAAATGCACACCCAATCCCAAAAAGGGAAAACAGGGGCGAATACCAGCAATTTTAAACCCGCTGAAGCAGGTAGAAACATGCAGCAGGCAAACGGCCATAGAGACCTTAAAGTGGCGTACACAGGAAAGCATAAGAGTACCAGACCGGGCTGTATGAAACCAAAGTGAGGAACAACCCTCAAGATAGACTTGCAGGTAGTAGCCAAGGACCACTGCCAGCAAAAGAGCTGACCCGCAGACGTAGCTTTTACAATAGTGGGTGATAATATGGAAAGAGGCATATCCGAAGGAAGTGGCCAAAATCACCAAGGTAAAGAATCGTGGGAAGAGTCTCAGAATCCGAGACCTAACACTCCAGAAAAGACAAGTACTGTGTCTAACACCAAAATGGGAGCAGTTGGCAAATTGGGAATTCACCCCAGTAAGTGAAAGCAAGGAGGAACCTTATGTGCAACTTGCAAACAACTCAGAAAAGCTCCCCCACACATGGACACATAGGTCCAGACCTCACAGCCTCGAAAAGAGGTGGCGATGTAGGAAGAGGAATATAATGGCAACTGGCATGTATACATAAATATATAAACATATAAATATGTAGAGACAGAACTAGCCAGGAGCATAAAACATGTCCATACCGGATCATACCTAGTACAGTAAGGGCAGGCAGGAGCCGCTTTAGAAGAGGAGATCATGAAACAGGCAGGATAAGCCATGGCGTATAGAAGATGGCACCAGGGAAAATCATAGAACACTGTACAATGGACCACCAAGCGACACATGGAGCCCACAGGAGTTTCAAGCCCAGGTGATATAAGCAGAGCTATATAATAGCATACAAGTACTCCACATGGAGTATTCACACCCCAAACAACGGGGAACACCTCTTAGGGCAATAAAGCCAAAAGAGCGCAGTAACGAACTGAACCCGTGAACATGAGTTCCGAGCCCTATGACATTACAGAGCTGAGCCACCGGCTCAATACCACAGTCAGAGGACCAGACACAGCAACCTGTGGAACACTGCCACAGCAGGCCATCAGTCAGCTCAAAGCAAAAAGCATCCAAGGGATGCCAAAAAAAGGGTAATTACCCTTAACCACAGAAAAAGAAGACGTAAGGCTCACTGCCCATTTTAAACACAAAGCGCATCTAAAGGAGGCTAAATGAAAAAGTACCACCACAGAAGACAGGCCTTAGAAGACCTAAGTGGGAGGACGGCAGCCCGCAAGGAGCCGGTGAACCGCCGATTCGGCATGAGCATCAAACAGCAAAACCCCATCAAAGGGTAAGTCAACCAGTCGCTCCTGGATATTTTCAGGGAAGACTCTATCTCACAACCAAGCATAACGCCTTAAGGCAACAGAACCCGCCATAACTTCGCCTAAAGAATCCGCAGTATCTAAAGCTGTGCGGATTGTGAATTTGGCAAGGTCGCGGCCATCCGGAGGAGGTGAAGGAGATCAACACGAGCACCTTCAGAGGTGGCAGAAAGCAAAGACTCTGCAGAGTCCCACAGGGCAAAGGTAGCCCGAACCAAAACACACACTGTATTTAAAGACCGTAGGGCTGCACTAGTGGATGCAAAGATGTTTCTACCCCATGACTCAAGCCATCTGGACTCCAGAGAAGGAGGAAGCTTTAATGGGGGCAGGGAAGGAAAGGCAGTCTGTAAAACAAATCCCTGTGCATCAGGGTGCACAAAAATACCAACAGAAACATATGGAGCTGGACGGTGGAGGAGCAAAACTGAGCGAGCCACCGGGTCACCTGAATTAGGCCGAAAGCAGGTACCCAAAAGGGCATCATAAAGGGAAGCCTCAAAGGGGAGAAGCGGCTCCACATTCCCGGACCCACGCTGAAGGACCTCAAGCAAGGGGTCCACAGACAAGGGGACAGAAGGGGGTTACATGTTTAAAATGCGAGTGGGCAATGAGACCACTCTCAGAAAAGCCGTACTAGCCTCTGTAGCCCGCCGCGGAGGGAACAACAGCTCATCAGTGGGGGAGGGTTGTAAGCTGACCCTCTCAAGACACTGAGGGTTCGACCAATGCCCCACTGAAGGGAGCCCCATTGAAGGATGAGGATCCTGATGGAACTCCTGGGGAGGTGAAGAGCCTGCCGGATCTGGGAGCTCCTGAGGAGGCTCCACAAATTCCATGGGGGGCACTGGCAAGAACATCTCCTGCGTCGCCGGGCATGAGGGCGACACTGAACTCTCTCCAGAGGCCTCTAGAGAAGATTCCACAACCCGGCGTCGACATGGCACCAAAACGACGCGTGCCGGCGCCGATCGTGCCTCGTCAGTTTCCGACTTGGCTGCATCCGGCGTCGAGTCGGCGTCAAGTCGGCACCGTCCGGCACCGAACCCACGACAAGCTTCCCTTCCGAAGAGAAGGCAAGCTTTCGGTGCTGCTCTGGAGCAGACTCTGCATCAACTACGACAGGCTCCGACTCCGGAGAAACAAGCGGTGACTGAGCCAGGGAGGCGAGCCTACGGTGCCGGAACGGCGTCGACCCTGGCTCCGGACAGGCGGCTGCCTGCCCTAAGGCCGGGGTGTGCTCAAGGCGGGGCTATGCAAGGAACAAGCAAAAATGGAAAAAGGAGGAACAGATCTACACTGTTTTAACAAAATAGGAGACAATCAATTCGCCTATTTCTATGCCAAATGTTCACTGTTAAATTAATTAAACATTCTGTACATCATCACTCGCACAAGGGGACCTGATTACACATTTTATTCTATGTAATCAACATTAATTATTTTTATCTCATTTCTCATTCTCTTTTTTTCTTTTAACAGACAAAATATTTTTACAAGTACTTTATACACCATATACCACTATATACATACCTATATACACACCTATATACAACAATTAACAACATAAACACTTTTGACAAAAATCAAAAGAAAGACAAAAAACCCAAATACTTTTTCTTTTTCACCCTAAAGAAATATTGCAGCAAAGGCTGAGTGCCCTCCCATTAACTCTAGGGGGTGCGCTAGGAGGTAGTCGGACACCACTGGTTCAATGCAAAAATTTACAGAACCTAAATCAAAAAGTGAGTCACAAGGCATTAATTTCCAAAATCAATTTCAACACAAGGACTCCTCCATATGGAAAGTGTCGAGGCGGTCGCGTTTCGGCCTTCCGGTAAATCTGGCCTCTTCAGGACGGCCATAAAAAACAAAAAAAGTTCAATCCGGCAGTAGCAGGTAACCGGTCACTTGAGGGACACCAACTACTTCTTATAACCAACTGGCTGTGGTGCGTTTTCATTCACATCCCAGTCTCTTTTCTTTACTTTACAAGGTCCACAGGGTCACTTTACTCAGCGTGTATATCCTCTATTCACCAACGCACGGAGCCGCCATCATGGTCAGGATCACCTACAAGGTAGGGCTATGAGCACTGGCAACCACCTGCGACGCCAAAGGGAGCCCAGCGGGGCTATGTGGCGAGACAGAGGCACCATGGGTCGTAGAGGGGGATCCAGCTGGGCCGTGCCCTCACGACTCCATGTGGACCGTAGAGGGAGACCCAACCGGGCCTCGCCCTAATGACACCACATCTCCGATGTTCCTGGGGGGCCAAAGGCTCAATTGGCACCAGGTAAGAACCCACCGATGAGTCTGTTGGGGATCCCACAAGAAGTGGAGGCCCCGAGGACACCTCAGGAACGGTAGAGGACCCAAGGGAGACCTGCAAAGCTGCAGTATATGCCTCCATTTGGACCCGAGTCGCCCCCACACCCGGAAAGGGCGGATAGAGGGGGGGGCGACTGATGGGAGCGCACGTCCGGAATGTTCCGGGAACCAGTGCACCTGATAACAGAAGAAAGGGAGGTCGAAGACCTCGGCGACATGCACCTCGACTTACCAAGTGGCGAACGACGGCCCGGGCACCAGAGGGCGATCAACGGCGGAACCGGACAGTAGAGGGACCTGCCGGTGATGAAGAGGAGGGGGGGACGAGATGACTCCGACCGGGACAGCTGTGCCGAGAGAAGCTTCAAACGACGCTCCCGCCGAGACTTCGGCTTCAGGCGTTGGCAGGCTTCACAGTCCGTGGAGTCATGGTGCTCGCCCAGACACCACATGCAAATAAGTTACAGTTCCATCGCGGACCTCTGCAGCAAACAGGAATTACAAGTTTTAAAGCCCGAAGGCATCACACACTGTTCCTGACGCGAAGCGTCAAAAAGGAGGCCTGAAAACAGGCCATAGGAACCGCTCACTCCGGATCCACGTTGCACGCGGAAAAGAAGGAATCTGATGTCAGCGCTTAGCTTGAGGGGCTCTTTCTCACAGCTTTTCACTTATATATAGGCAGTGTCTAATTCTGTCTTTTATGATGGTGTCTTCCACCATTCTCCTTCTTTATTCACGGATTTTTCTTCCCTCGCACACTGTTCCCATATTTCCACAGTTTTTTGTTGGTGGCTCCGCATTGTGCCACGGAAACGTTTCTCCGAAGAAATATGACGTCAGCGCGCAGGGCGGGACTTATATGACCTCTCTGACGTCACAGACGTGGACGTCGTCAGGACGGGGTCGTGTGGCGCCGTACCCCGGCATGCAGAGGTGCTGCTACAAAAAATTGCCGGATCCAGTCTGATGCCTGGGGATATTCTAAGTTAAGGAATCTGCGGCTAGAGGACCAGCAGGACGACGAGACCAGGAGCAGCAGGAATCTTCCCAATTGCAGTCTTGGTTCCCAAGGTGAAGTCCAGCGATCTCCAGAGTGTCCAAATGGTCGAAGTTGAAGTGGTATGTGATCTGAATCTTGTCCCACGACAAATATAGGGACCCACAGGTAACCCTTAAGTACCCTTAGGAAAGGGTTTGGATGATTATGGGGTCCCTGCCAGAGGAGGGGCTCGACAGTGGGGAAGCTACTCCCATGTCCTTTGACCAGTTTTCTGCCAGACTCGGAGCCAACGGCTCCTCAAACTAGTTTGAACTGGAGTATGCAAGGAGGGCACCAAATGTGCCATTCAAGCAGTCTCAGTGGCATAGGCAAGGGCCCCCAGCATCTCCCAATAAACTAAACCCTGTCCGGGAGGTGGTCACATCTCCTTGGGACCGGATACCTATTGCTCTGCCTTAGAGTGCTCGAGCTTGGCTGAGCAGCAGGAGGGCAGAATCGTATCTCTGGTCGGCAGCAACCCTAGATTGCAGTCCGGTTCAGGAAGACTGGTACCAGGAGCACTGAGGGCCTTCTGTAGGAGCTTTACAGTCCATGGAATCATACCCACACACCATGGAATCATACCTCCCACACCGTTTATGGTGGGGGGTATGATTCTGACATGTTTGATGTGCCTTAGGGGTGACTTATAGGTTTTAAGTGCAGTGACCTTAGATATATGGAACTGGTGCTAGCACAAGCTCACACAGGCTGCAATGGCAGGCCTATAGTCACTATTTGAGTAGTCTCTCAGGAGTGGCCTAATACATGCTTCAACCCATGGGAGACCCCTGGTGTACCTATGCCCTGGGTACCTTTATACCATGTACTAGGGACTTATCAGGGTACACCAGTAGCCAATCTGGAATGTACCTAAGTACTCACCATGTCCAATTTCGGAAAGAAGCAAAGAGACTGGGGTTCTTATAATCAGGATCCCAGTCAGACTAGTCAGAAAAACATAATGACACCAGCAAAAAGTGGGGGTAACCATGCAGAAGGATCCTACCTTCCTACATTTGACGACCTTTTATTTAAATGAAGAGATTCTGGGTGGAGAACAAACATTTGGTATTTTTATGACATATGCTTGTAAAAACACTCTTTTGATGCCACAGACCCAGGGACCCAAAACATTTCAGACCTATCTCCCTACTACTGTATATTTCCAAGCTTATTAAGAAGATGGTAACTCAACAGCTGTGATACTTTTATTGAAGACAGTAACACTCTGCAGGATTCAGACAAGGCAGTTGCAGGAATTAACTGTAACATCGGCAACTGACTATCTAGGAATGTCGGTGGTTCGTGGTGAAAGGATTTTTAATTTTACTGGACCTTGACTGCTTGACCCCCTCAATCCTAATGCAAAGCCTCAACACCTTTAGAATTGGTGGGACCGTCTTAGGATTTCTTCACAAGAGCTTCACCTCCCGACCTAAACCACCCCCATGGCAGTTCCACAAGGAGTTATAATGTATCCGTACCTTTTTAATCTATACCTTGGTTCTCTAATTTTCTCACTACAGAAGTATCAACTAAAATCTTTCTTCTCTGCTGAAGACAAGCAATTTATCTATTGCCTTACCCCAAACCCTAAAAAATACTTCCGATATGTCTTCCTCATTAGAAAGCACCCAAGGCTGGAAGAAATGCAATTTCTTGAAACTCAATCACAGACGGAGATACTCAAAATTAGCAGATGGAGCCCCACATTGTGGCTGTTTGTTCTGGGTCAGTGCTCCACTGTTGTAGAACCAGTCCACACTCTAGGAATCTTACTCAGCACTAAGGGCCTGATTACGACTTTTGGAGCAGAGGGCGGAACGCCGAAGCCGTGGTCAGGCCACTTGTCAGAATGGGAGTTTCCTCCTGTCTGGTGGGCTGGTTTTTGATGTTCCCACGGCAGTGCCGCTTAAAATGGGCACCGCAATAGGAACGTCAAAAACTGTTCCTGCACAGCCTGGACTGTAAGGTCCATGCCGTGCATAAACTACTATGCATGCAAACAGGTGGGCACATGTTGTGCCCCCCTTTTTGCATGACAGACCGAGTCGCAAAGGCTGTCGGAATCCGAAATCGTAATCGGTCGATCGGAAACGCTGTCCGTTGAGCTGTATGAATCGGCTCAGACTGACTCAGACTCTCTGAATGCCAGTCAGAACCGATTCGGAATGACCGAATGGTTCCCCTGTATTGTAATTGGTTGTTCAGAATTGTTTCCGACCGAGTCGGGTGGATGGGTTCCAAGATGGTCTAAGAGATTCCGACTGTCGGTGAGAGGCTTTCTGACCGACATCGTAATCAGGCCCTAAGGGTCCACTTATGATAAAGGGTGGTAAAACTGCCTTCAGCTGTTGCGGTGCTCAGGAGACTGCCCAATAAGCAGTCAGTGGTCCGACCGCCCAATTACGATATGACTGCCTTGATGGTAGTTGGAACTTTATACTGCAGCTTGTGCTGCAGCCCAGGAAAAGGGCTGCGGCACAAGCCACCATGTAAAAGAGCTCTATGTGCACACTCATGCACAATGTGCCATGCACCATGTTGTGCCTGGCGCACAAGTTACTTACCTTCCGTAACAATATATCTGTAAGAAACAGTAGTTAGTATTAGATTCCTTACCTTAGAATATCCCCAGGCCTCAGACTGGATCCGGAAAATTTTGCGTAGCAGTATCCCTGCACGTCGGTAGGCGTCGTCTGCGGCTCCGCGTATGTCGTCGGCATCGTTGGCGCCGGATTGACGTCGTCGGAGTACTTAGACGCCGCCCTTGCGCGCTGACGTCAGTTCTTATACATAGCTTTTTCGCGCCTGAAACGCAGAGCCGTGATAAAAACCAACACTGGTGCCATAAAACTATGGCCCTGAAAGGGGATGACCTTAACCCTAGATATCAGTTCGCAGAACGGGGAGGATGGGTGGGGCGGTAAGGAATCTAATACTAACTACTGTTTCTTACAGATATATTGTTACCGAAGGTAAGTAACTTGTGCATTTGAAAGAAACAGGTTAGTATTAGATTACTTACCTTAGAATAGATACCCCAGCAATACCAACCCCGGTGGTGGGTCTGCGAACCAATGATCACACCAGAAAGTCCTGGAGAACGGAACGGCCAAAGAAGCCATCTCTCTGGACTTGGCTGTCGAGGCAGTAGTGTCTTGCAAACGTGTGCAGCGAGGCCCACGTAGCTGCCTGACAGATGTCCTGCAAGGGACTCCTCGACCCATGGCAGTAGTAGCCTCCATGGCCCGAGTGGAATGGGCCCTCAGCCCAACAGGAGGCTCCTTTTTAGCCAAAAAGTAGTAAACCTTGATGCACAACATGACCCACCGAGAGATGGTCCGCTTGTGCACCGCCAGACCTTTCTTAGCGCCCACGTAACCAACAAAGAGTTGGTCATCCACCCGGAACTGGCGTGTGCGATCCAGATAGAATGAGAGCGCACGTCTTGGGTCCAGACGGTGGAGCCTCTCTTCCTCTTTCGAGGGATGCGGAGGCGGAAAGAAGGTGGGCAAGGTGATGGATTCCCTGATGTGGAAGGCTGTGACTACCTTGGTCAGGAAAGAGGGTTGCGTACGCAACACAACTTTGTCCGGATGGACAGAAAGGAAAGGAGGTTTAGTGGAAAGAACCTGGTGCTCACTCACTCTCCTGGCAGAGGTGATGGCAACCAGGAATGCAGTCTTGAGAGTAAAGAGACGAAGAGGACAGTTATGAAGTGGCTCGAAAGGAGTGCACATCAGATAAGTCAGAACAAGGTTCTAGTCCCACTGAGGCATCACGAAAGGAACAGGAGGAAACATATGAGTGATGCCCTTCAAAAACCTATTTACAACTGGGGACTTGAACAAAGAGGGCTGATCAGGGAGCCTTAAGAAGGTGGAAATGGCAAGGAGGTAGCCCTTTAGAGTGCCCAGAGAAGAGCCCTGCTGGGCAAGAGAAAGAAGAAAGAGGAGAACCTCTGAAAGAGAGGCAGAAAGGGGATCCACAGCCTTTGCTGTGCACCATGCCACAAATTTGTTCCACCTGCAGGCGTATACCGATTTTGTGGAGGGACGCCTGGCTGCCAGAATCACATCACAGACTTAAGGAGGCAAGTTAAATGACCTCAACTGCCGCCGTTCAATCTCCACGCATGTAAGTGGAGACTGGACAGGTTCGGGTGGAGGACCGTCCCCTGCTGCTGCGACAGAAGGTCCTCCTGAAGAGGCAGACAAATCGAGGGTTCGACAGACATGCTGAGTAGCTCGGGATACCAGTATCTTCGTGCCCAGTCCGGAGCCACAAGGATGACTTGGGCCCGGTCGCGTCTGATCTTCTTCAACACTCTGGGCAGAAGTGGTATAGGCGGAAAGGCGTACAACAGACCGCAACTCCACTCGCGACAAAAAGCGTCTCCGAGTGAGTGCTGCCTTGGAAATTCCAACATGCAGGACTGATGACATTGCGCGTTCTCTTCTGTGGCGAATAGATCTAACCAAGGCTCTCCCCACTGCTGGAAGAGGCCTTGCACCACGTCAGAGTTCAGACGCCATTCGTGATCCATCATGCACCGACGGCTGAGTTCCTCCGCCCTGGCGTTCAGGGAACCTGCCAGGTGTTGAACCACCAGGGTAACGCCCTGATGTTCCAGCCACTGCCAGAGGCGCAGAGCCTCCTGGCATAGGGTCCATGACCCCACCCCGCCCTGTTTGTTGCAGTACCACATGGCGGTGGTGTTGTCCTTGAACACCTGGACTACACTCCCCCGGACAGAGGGGAGGAATGCCTTGAGTGCAAGCCGGATCGCCCGCAGCTCCAGAAGGTTGATATGGAGCCGGGACTCCGCCGGAGACCAGAGGCCTCTGATCTCCACCTCTCCCATGTGGCCCCTCCAGCCCTGGAGGGATGCGTCCATCACAACTACGTGCTCCGGTTGGGGTAGGGAGAGGGATCTGCCGCTGACCCAATCGCGGTCCGTGAGCCACCACTGCAACTGTCTTGCAGTGCCCTCCTAGATCAAGACATGGTTGGACAAGTTGCCCTGATGCTGGGCCCACTGAAACTTCAGGTCACACTGCAGAGCCCACATCCGCCACCTGGCGTGATGCACCAGAAGGATGCAGGAGGCCATCAGCTCCAGCGTCAACCTGACCGAGACTCTGGATAACGGATGAAAGATAGGAATCAGAGCCTGAATATCCCGAACCCGCTGTTCGGGAGGATAAACCCGAAACTGCGCCGAGTCTAGAAACGCTCCAATGAAGAGGAGCTTCTGAGAGGGACACAGGTGTGACTTCGGCACATTGATGGAGAACCCCAGCAGGTGCAGGAGGACGGCCGTAGTCTGGAGGTGGCTGACGACTATCTGGGGCGAGCCCACCTTCAACAACCAGTCGCCGAGGTAGGGGAAGACTGAAACCCCTAACCTGCGCAGATGAGCTGCGACCACCACCATCACTTTCATGAACACCCGTGGGGCGCTGGTAAGGCCGAAGGGGAGCACGGTAAACTGAAAGTGCTCATGGCCCACCATGAACCGCAGGTAACGCCGATGAGCCGGCAGGACGGGGATGTGAAAATAAGCGTCCTCCAAGTCCAACACTACCATCCAGTCTCCCGTGTCCAGGGCAACTAAGACCTGAGCCAGTGTTAGCATCTTGAACTTCTCCTTCTAGAGGAAGCCGTTGACGTTCCGCAGGTCCAATATAGGGCATAGGCCCCCTTTGCCCTTCTTGGGAACCAGAAAGTAGTGGGAGTAACAACCACACTCTACTTCTGGCCCAGGAACGCGTTTGATGGCCCCCTTGGCCAAGAGGGCCATAACTTTCTCTCGCAGAAGATTCAAGTGATCCCCGACACGCAGTGGCACTGCAGTGGCATGGCTGGAGGGGTCGCCTCGAAGGGGAGGGAGTAGCCCCTTCGGACGATTTGCAGCACCCACCTGTCCGAAGTGATAGTGCGCCAGTGAAGGAAGTGATGGCGAACCCTGCCCCCCACTGGCGTCATGTGGGCCTGAAAGCTCGGACTAGGAAGGCTTTGAGGCGGATGCTGCGGGGGTGGATTTGGACTGGCCTCGCCGTTGTCCCAGGGCACCACCACGGCGGTTTCCACGTCCGCCACCACGCTGGATGTTAGTCTGCGGTCCGTGACTGGCAGGACGTGTGGGGGCGCCCCTTCCTTGGCCACGAAAGGAGCAAAAGGCAGCAGGTTGCTGGCACGGGCCGACAGGCCCAAGGACTTGGCCGTAGCCCTGGAGTCCTTAAAGCGCTCAAGCGCACTGTCTGCCTTGTCGCCAAAGAGGCAACGGCCATCAAACGGCATGTCCATAAGGGTGTTTTGGACATCAGCCAAAAAGTTGGCGGACCTCAGCCAGGCGTGGCCACGAATCTCCACCGTCGTTGCCATCGCTCTACCTAGCGAGTCCGTAGTATCCAGTCCACACCGGATGGAATACCGTGCCGCATCTCGACCCTCTGCAAGGGCTTGGGCGAGTTTAGTTCGGGCCTCCTCCGGACATTTTGGCAGCACGGCCGTGACCGTGTCCCACAGAGAGTGGGTATAACGGCCCAAGAGGCACGCGGTGTTAACGGACCGCAACCCCAAACTCGCGTCGGACCCGAATCGAGGGTAGGACCAGGGACGACGTCGTCCTGGGATGGTGCCGGGGGAGACACCCTGGAGGCCGGCGCCGGCGAGGTCGTAAGGTCGACCGGCGACGACCCGGATCCGGAACCGGATCCAGCGGGACCCTGCGGGGTCGGGACTGAAGTCGCAGACGGCGCCGGGGCCGAAGCACCTGATGGCGCCGGGGCCGAAACACCCGGCCTGCTTGGGGACCCAGTCAGGCCGCTTGTCCCGAAGGCACCGTGGAATCCGACGGAGGAGTGAGCGACCTCATGGCCATGAGGAAGGCCTCGATCTCCTACGCCGTCGCATTCTGCCCAGGGACCGGTGGGTATGGAGCAGGCCACGATGCCTGCGGCTCCGGCGGAGCCGCGTGGGTGGTGTCACCCAAACCCCCGGCCACGTCGCGCGAGCATCAGGGGGAGTCAGAAAAGCGATGTTGCCTCTTCGACTTCTTGTGCCTCTTACCTGAGGACTTGGAGCCTGGGGAGTGGTGTCGACTCCCGGAGCTATGATGACTCCGGCCAGCGACCGCTCCCTCGACCTCCTTCCGGACGGGACCTCGAACAGCGCGGGGCCGACTGCCGGAGCTCGAGGCACTTGCGGGACCGCTCCCGCCTAGCCTTCGACGTCAAGGCCCGGCAGTCGGGGCACAACTTGTCATCGTGGTCGGGCCCCAGGCAATGCAGACACCGGCGATGGGGGTCGGTAACCGACATCAGTCGGTTGCAGTCGACGCAGGGTTTGAACCTGGGCATCCCTACCGGCACCGTCGGAGTCGTTCGACTCGAAAAACAGATCAAAAAGATCCAAAAAGTTTAGTCAAAAATTGACTAAAGGGTACCACTTTCTCCGGACCTGCGCTTGCTGGCGCGGAAAAAAGAAGAACTGACGTCAGCATGCGAGGGCGGCGGCTAAGTACTCTGACGACGTCATCCCGGCGCCAACGATGCCGACGCCGGACGCGGAGTCGCAGACGACGCCTACCGACGCGCAGGGGTACTGCTACGCAAAAATTTCCGGATCCAGTCTGACACCTGGGGATATTCTAAGGTAAGGAATCTAATACTAACCTGTTTCTTTCAGATAAATGGTACATGGATATGTGTGGGGGAACTACATGTGCCCCCACAGTCGAACTGCCATGAAAAGGCTGTCAGGTAATCTGCCACCGCCTCCACTCGGGATCCCGATTCCAACTGCCGCCCAGTCAGGATCACCAATCCTGGTGGAGGTGGCGGGCCATCCCCCAACAGACAAGGGTCCTACCGCCAGCATTGTAATGTGGCGGTCGGACCAATGGGCTATAAACAAACGCATCAAGTTTAAAGCAGCTTCTATAATGTAAAATTAGTCTTATCCTGTCCAAATATCAGTCCATCACTGCGGCTTTGGCAATACTTCACTGGTTACCTGTGATTAAAAGAATACAATTTAAATCTCTGAGCCTAGTCCATTGAGTGATGTATAAAAAGGGCCCAATATTAATCTAAAAACTCTTTTCTCCCTACAATACCACAAGAACACTTCGCTCAACCCGCCAACTAGAAGTGGAGGAAGGTCTTTTGCGCTCATAGCTCCCAAGCTCTGGAACGCACTTCCCCAGCATATCAGAGAAAACTGAGTCCGAACTCAAAATTCTGGAAATTGCTGTAAACTATCCTGTTCAACTAACTCTGTTCTTCTAATTATGTCATCTGTTTCTAACCTAGCGCTGGGAGGCCCTACTGGGTAGCTAAGCGCTTTAGAAAACCCCAAGAATAGATTAGAATCTTAATTGTGAAACATTTTGCTATGGCTAAACCTGGTAGTGCTGGACATCAAACTTAAATAAATATTCAATTACCAAACAACCGTTGAAGAGTGAAATGGGATGCATTTTGGAATCTGACACCTTACCTTTAAACTAGGTTCCTTTGAAAGCTTTTTACCTTTAAAAGCTATGTCTTTTTGCAGACTGCTCTCATTGTATACAAAGCCCAATAATCACAAACATAGCCCAATAAAGAAACGTCACACATGGTATGATAGGGATTCAAAAGATGCAAAGCAATTTTTACTATCTACCCTTAGCGTGGATGATGAAGAAGTTTTACCCTCTGCTCGTAAATCTTATAAATTCGATATTCAAATCAGTAAACCAGAGGTGCATATAGGGGCCTATTCAAATAGTGTATTTTGCAATATGTAAAGCTTTACTACAAAATGTTTTTCTTTTCAGAAACCTACAGCGGAAGACCACTGCCTCGCCCATGGTTTTTGTGCAAAGATGTCTGCCACTGTGGATAACTCCGCACATATAGGTATATGTTTTTGAAGTAAATGTGGAAGGGCCCTAAAGGTGTCAATATAGACTCAAATATACTCAATGTACTCCGGTCCAGCCTTGGAATAAGTCAAGCACCACACATGGGCACTCACACACTCCCCCAGAATACAAAGGATGCATGTAAATAAAATAACACCCCATAAGAAATAATGTTAACATAATTACATTCTTACCGCTCCCGCCTAGCCTTCGACGTCAAGGCCCGGCAGTCGGGGCACGACTTGTCATCGTGGTCGGGCCCCAGGCAATGCAGACACCGGCGATGGGGGTCGGTAACCGACATCAGTCGGTTGCAGTCGACGCAGGGTTTGAACCTGGGCATCCCTACCGGCACCGTCGGAGTCGTTCGACTCGAAAAACAGATCAAAAAGATCCAAAAAGTTTAGTAAAAAATTGACTAAAGGGTACCACTTTCTCCGGACCTGCGCTTGCTGGCGCGGAAAAAAGAAGAACTGACGTCAGCATGCGAGGGCGGCGGCTAAGTACTCTGACGACGTCATCCCGGCGCCAACGATGCCGACGCGGAGTCGCAGACGACGCCTACCGACGCGCAGGGGTACTGCTACGCAAAAATTTCCGGATCCAGTCTGAGGCCTGGGGATATTCTAAGGTAAGGAATCTAATACTAACCTGTTTCTTTCAGATAAATGGTACATGGATATGTGTGGGGGAACTGCATGTGCCCCCACAGTCGGACTGCCATGAAAAGGCTGTCAGGTAATCTGCCACCGCCTCCACTCGGGATCCCGATTCCAACTGCCGCCCAGTCAGGATCACCAATCCTGGTGGAGGTGGCGGGCCATCCCCCAACAGACAAGGGTCCTACCGCCAGCATTGTAATGTGGCGGTCGGACCAATGGGCTATAAACAAACGCATCAAGTTTAAAGCAGCTTCTATAATGTAAAATTAGTCTTATCCTGTCCAAATATCAGTCCATCACTGCGGCTTTGGCAATACTTCACTGGTTACCTGTGATTAAAAGAATACAATTTAAATCTCTGAGCCTAGTCCATCGAGTGATGTATAAAAAGGGCCCAATATTAATCTAAAGACTCTTTTCTCCCTACAATACCACAAGAACACTTCGCTCAACCCGCCAACTAGAAGTGGAGGAAGGTCTTTTGCGCTCATACTCCCAAGCTCTGGAACGCACTTCCCCAGCATATCAGAGAAAACTGAGTCCGAACTCAAAATTCTGGAAATTGCTATAAACTATCCTGTTCAACTAACTCTGTTCTTCTAATTATGTCATCTGTTTCTAACCTAGCGCTGGGAGGCCCTACTGGGTAGCTAAGCGCTTTAGAAAACCTCAAGAATAGATAAGAATCTTAATTGTGAAACATTTTGCTATGGCTAAACCTGGTAGTGCTGGACATCAAACTTAAATAAATATTCAATTACCAAACAACCGTTGAAGAGTGAAATGGGATGCATTTTTGAATCTGACACCTTACCTTTAAACTAGGTTCCTTTGAAAGCTTTTTACCTTTAAAAGCTATGTCTTTTTGCAGACTGCTCTCATTGTATACAAAGCCCAATAATCACAAACATAGCCCAATAAAGAAACGTCACACATGGTATGATAGGGATTCAAAAGATGCAAAGCAATTTTTACTATCTACCCTTAGCGTGGATGATGAAGAAGTTTTACCCTCTGCTCGTAAATCTTATAAATTCGATATTCAAATCAGTAAACCAGAGGTGCATATAGGGGCCTATTCAAATAGTGTATTTTGCAATATGTAAAGCTTTACTACAAAATGTTTTTCTTTTCAGAAACCTACAACGGAAGACCACTGCCTCGCCCATGGTTTTTGTGCAAAGATGTCTGCCACTGTGGATAACTCCGCACATATAGGTATATGTTTTTGAAGTAAATGTGGAAGGGCCCTAAAGGTGTCAATATAGACTCAAATATACTCAATGTACTCCGGTCCAGCCTTGGAATAAGTCAAGCACCACACATGGGCACTCACACACTCCCCCAGAATACAAAGGATGCATGTAAATAAAATAACACCCCATAAATATATATATATATATATATATATATATATAGAGAGAGAGAGAGAGGTTTGCTGACTTTACACACTGATGCTAATGATGATTAATGTGCTATAAAGCCCCGGGGAAGGTAGGCTCAAATGTAACATTTCCGGGCTTGTGCTGCCCAGCGGGAAAGATATGGACACCACTGTGCCGCACCACAACATCGCGGAATAGAGTGTGTCCACATTGCCAGATTTGTTCAGCTCTCCATTGTTTGAATTCTGTCGTATTTGCATGGAACATTAGCAATGCATTGTCGGAGCAGTATTCGTGTTTGGAGATGTTCAACACAGGCCCGGTTCTAGAGGGTGGGCCAGGTCCACCCAAACATGAGCCTGGCCCACCCAAAGAGGAGCCTAGGCCCTGGCAGTGAGGGCTTGAAGGCAGGCGTGCAACGCACAGGTCGTGTCTGTCAGCCCTGGCCGAGACCGATTCCCGGGCGCGCACACAGAGACAGTATTAGAGATTATCATAGCCCCCCACCCGAGTAATTAACAGGTCTTTAAAGACCATTAACATGTTAATGAGGCTTTGTTTATTTTTTCACCCCTTCATCTCTGTATGGTGAAAGGTGACAAATACTTTCTTTGACAACGGTAACCTTTGTTACCTTTTTCTACTGTTCTGCTGCGTTGATATTTATTTTTCTATGCAGCGCAGGAGAAAAGAAGTTTGTTTATTCCTAGTCACCTTTCCTAACCCCTGCAGTGGCTTATCACATCAGGCTGTGACACAAAGTTTGACTAATGAAGTAGGTAAGAGAATGTTTTACTACATTTTTTTCTTTTTAAAATCTGCACAGGCCCAGCAGGACACATACTTCGTGTGTGCTTAATTTAAACAGTTTTTATTAGGTTTCGACCTGGCGAGATCGAAAACTTTTGTCAACAGTATGGATGTTCGGACCGCCTCTGTTTCCCATTGGCTAGCTCCATAAATGGACGCTAGCCATTGGGAGACAGAGGCTGTCAATCACGCTTTCTCGGGAAAACGCGATTCGGGGGCGTTTCTCAGGCTTTTTTTAAGTCCCGCCCCTTTGTCCCGGGCCGCGCTGTGATTGGCTGCCGGCCCGGGACACCCCCGTGATGTCATTCCCCGGGCCGCGCTGTGATTGTCTGGCCGGCCCGGGACCTGACTTGTTTGCATTTGTATATGGCGTTAAGTGAACCCGAATGTATTGGAGCCCTTTACATGAGCACCATTTAAATTACACAAAATCACATTCATTGTTTTTTTAGGCCTGGGAAGATTACGTGATTTGGCCATAATCACAGGATGTTGAGGCGACTCGGGGACTCGAATTTGGTTCCTCGGTTCCAGAGTCGAGAGCAGCATCCTCTCCCGTAGTAGGTAAATACCTCATTGATACAATTTCTTTTACAATCAGATTTACTTCCGAGCAGTCAGTGAGTACCAATTTTCTGGCAACCAAAACAATGAATTATGTAGCCAACAGTTTTTCAAGCAGCTTTGTTGACAGTTCAAAATAAAATCTTCATTAAATGTTTGATTTATGCACGTGCAACTTTGCCATCATTTAATCTGCTATCAAATGACAGATGGCGAGTGTGCTCCGGTACTTCAGAGTGGAAAGTCATAAGGCCTGACATTCCACACTGGATGAAGGAGAGAGAAGACGAAATTGTAAAAAGACTTATCTCTAAAGAGTTATCTCTAAGATCTCTCATTCCACCGGCCTCCTCGGAGTACTTCGCAGCAATCCCTGCTCTGTCAGCGTCCTGGCCCCATTCTCTCCATCACACCCACCCACTCCACTTCTATTTCCCTCGGCTCTTCCGCTCCCCGAGACTGTCCATGAAAGGGTGTTCCAGCCTCCAGGCAATATTGCCACTTATTCATTCGGAGCGCCACACAATAACAAACATTTAAAAAAATACATACAATTGTTTAGAATGGAAATTAACAGATAAGCCGTGTATACAGGTAATTCATCAAATATAACATTCTGGCGACTTTGGAGCTGGGGAAACAGTTTCGAGACTCGGCGTCGCCTGAGCAGCCTGTGACTCTGGGCAAATCACTTAATCTCCCCGCGCCTATCCCCTCCCCCCTTCGCCCCCCAAAATAAATGAATGTGCCCTTCCTTGTGTTACGTAACTGGTGCTCATGTAAAGCGCTCCATTAACGTCTGGTCGAGTTAGCGCTATATAAAACTGCAAATAACAAATAAATAATCGTCTTGTAGGTCTGGTGTGTTACTCGGGTGCTCCGGAGCTCAAAGGCACAAAGCCAATTAGCATAGGACAGAAACGTATGCTCAAAACTGATATGTAAGTCCTATTGCACTGTCTACGTTTAGGATGTTTCTGATCGCATTATTCTATTTTTTGATGCTTGTCCCGTGTTTAATGTCTGCCTCATTTAAGCACATAGTTGGCATTTCCGTTCTGTGTGCTTCCCAGAATATAGAGTTCCCCAATTTCAGCAAGTAAGTACTTAAACAGAATCGCACTTACATTTCAAAATAGTTGCATCTTAAGCAGTGCTAGCCTCTTTGCTGCTAGCCAAAGATGCAGTCTTAATTTAGTCAAATACTCAGGACTTGAAATGGAAAAATTGAAGTAGCACTGCAAATACTTGCAATTAATTCGTGTGAATTTTCTCTCAGTCTTTGCTTACGCTGGTTTGTTTGTGCACAGACATTTTTTTCTGGTTGTACCCCTTTATATATTTGCTAGCAAACCATACATGTTGCCACCACTTCCTTTCTTTTAAAGATTTTTTTAGAAAATTATTTCTCATGTGTTAACTAACTATAAACTTTTACGAAGGTTAACAAAGTTTCTTTCTTTTTGTTGACTCACCCCAGACAATTTCAGCCCATCTCCTGTTTCCCGAACCACTAAAGATAGCAATTATGTAAATCGGTCTTGACTCCACAGTGGGCGGTCATTTGAAGACTGGAAGTTCAACCACACACTTCTCTGACATGCAAACAGCTGTCAAACAAAACATCATTTCCACATCTCCGCGAATGTTTGGAAAGCGGATTGCCTCCTGAGTCCCGCCAGTTGCTCGATTGCATTTCATGCTTCAGGAACCCTTGGCAGCTTATATGGAACACGAGCTGGTTTTAAACGGATTTGTTATCTCGTGTCAACACAACTTAAAGTAAACGGGAAAACTAAATGTGCCATGCAAGGCCTTATGACGGACGTTCTAGCCATAAGCGATAAATGGTACACACCTGCATGGTCATTTTATCGCAGCGGCCCCTTTAAAATCTGACCTGTTATCAGAACAAAACAAATTGTAAATTAAAACAACATGCTGTTTCTTTGTTTTCTCTTATTGTCTCTGTCTCTTGTATCTTACTACTTAGAGTAGGTTTTAATGTATAGAGGGTATCTTCTTTTATCAGGGCTGTCAAAGACATTTTGAATGTGTGGGGTCAGTTACAAGTTTATGGCGAGGCCCTCTTAACCTATTTTCCGCAGATATATAGCGGGCCACTTCTTTGTTAAAATGTCACTCTTTTTTTAAAATTTTACTAAATTAAGTTTGCACCTACTCTCGCCTGCACCCGTAGGAAGGCGAGAGGTACTTCAGGGTTTACCTGCAAATTACTGAAGCACAAAAGCGATAGTACAGAGAAGAGAACAAAAAGCCTTAGAAAAAGAAACATGAAAACACACAAAGTAACCAATTCGCTCCCACTCCAATATATCACCCCTCCCCTACACAGCATCTAGCTTTGGGTGGCATCTTATTCTGCCAGTGTTTTCCTCCTAGGCGCTTGTCTTGCTTGCAGTTACATTTGATTACATCTCCTGAAATCAAACGGAGAGGTCTGAGATATCTTGGACCTGTTACTTTTCTATACTCTTTAAATAAATTGGCCAATATGGGACCCCAATCAGTTTCATATACCCCTCTCCGGAAGCTAGTCATAGTTTTTTTTCTAAGTCAGGAGCTCCCACGTCAAAAAATCTACTCCTGCAAGACAGCTATTTTTTAAGCTCCCTCTCTCACCAGTATTTCATTCAGTGCTGCGTCCGGTGCCATGGAGTATCAGTTGTTGCCATGAATGCATTTTCTGTGTGTAATACACAACTTTGACCTTTACAACGTGTTTTATTACTATGCGGTTCTTTACCACACAACTGATATATATTTATGTAATATACATATATTCATTGAAAAAAACAAAGGTTAAAGTAAGTAAAATTGTATTTGATCAATTGTATGACCATAGCAAGGTAAAAACAATTAAAAAACATCACAGTTGGTGGATATGATCATTTTCCTCATAAAAAGAATCTAAACAAGCATTTGCAATGCAATAGGTCTCGCATTAAGAAAGTTTGAGCTATTGGTATTGTAAATGACACATTTTTAGGTTTCGCCTGGCGTCCGCTGCGCAGCAGCGTTCGCGCAGGCGAAATCTGTTGATCTACACTATGTGGCTATGTCCCGCCTTTGTCTACCATTGGCTAGCTCCATAAATGGAGGCTAGCCATTGGAAGACATTGTTGTCCGTCACTCTTTCCCCCTCAGGACGCGAATCGGTGGCGTTCCCATGCCTTTTTTTAAGTCTCGCCCCCTTTTTTTCATCACCCGCCCCTTTTTTCGTCACGGCATTTCGTTTTGGTGTTTATTACGCGTCTTAGAGGTAAACCGTGTTTATAATTTATTTTTAGTAACTTTTTTTTTTAGAGTTAAGCTATTTTGACTCTTCTTTTAATGTTTTTTAGGCTTTCTGTGTCCCGTCGTGCCTGGCTGTCGTCTCCGTTTCCCGTCGTGCATGTATTCCTTTGCCCGGTATCATTACGCGTCTTAGAGGTAAGCCATGTTTATTCCCGTAGTTCCTGTCTGTTGTGTACATATTAGTTTAGTGTTTATTACATTGAAGACTTGCTGTTTTCATCGAAACTGCTGTTCGTTTACTTTTGGGGGAATGTACCGCATTTTAGAACATCAGTGTCGGACACGTTTTTAAATTAATTACAGGCAACCGCCATCTTTATCACAGTTCGGAGACTTGCTGTTTTCATCGAAACTGCTGTTCGTTTACTTTTGGGGGAATGTACCGCATTTTAGAACCTCAGTGTCGGACACGTTTTTAAATTAATTATAGGCAACCGCCATCTTTATCACAGTTCGGAGACTTGCTGTTTTCATCGAAACTGCTGTTCGTTTACTTTTGGGGGAATGTACTGGATTTTAGAACCTCAGTGTCGGACACATTTTTAAATTAATTACAGGCAACAATGACATTTACTCATCAGTTTTCAAACATAAAAAAAAAAATTGTCATGGAGATTGTCAATAGCTCTAACTTTTTGAAAGGCGAAACCGTTGCATTGTAAATGCTTGTCAATATTGTGGCCAATGCAGGACAACAATAAAATGATACAAAATGCCAAGATAACGCTGGTGATTAATGATCCAGCTGGAGAGTAATCATTTGTTTGTTAGTAGTTTTTAAATGCAGATGAACTGTATTTTATGTGGAAGCTCAGTGGGTTACTGCCTTTGTCCCAGACATCCTTGTGTTACTTGCAGTTCAGAAGGTACAATCCTAACATAGGACAGTGACCAATGAACTGTCACCAAAGAGCTGCCTACAAACATGATTGGTATAGTTAAAACTTAGCTTTTTTTGTTTTGTGATATAGTTAGAACTTACTCAGTCTTTCATTATTGTAATGTTGCTAAAATGAGTATGTTTGGGCAGATGTACATTGTTATCAGTAAAGCTGACCCCCATGGAATACTCTTTAAATCCTAAGTTTGTGTTTCCCCATATCAAACCCTTTAAAAATATACTGCCACCAGTATGGATGACGTGATTCATACACCTTGTAATCCTCATTTGCTTAAGTAACATTCCCTATAGGCTGATTTACATACTTGTATGATTCATTGTCTCTGTATAACGTGTGTGTGATGTAAAGTACTGACACACACTACACTGATATGAGTAGCGCTATACAACAAATGAAATGCATATGAGAGAGGGGCTACGTAAAGATGAGGGGCACTGTTGGAGGGTGGCAGTGAGGGAATCCGAGGAGGAGGTAGTGGGAGGGGCTATGGAGCGATGAGGGACACTGGTAGAGGATGACAGTGAGGGAATCTGAGGAAGAAATCATGGGGTGGGGGAGCTAGGGAGAGATGAAGGGCACTTTTGGGGGTGGTAGTGAGGGAGTCAGATGAGGAGGTCATGAGGGGGAGGGGCTACAGAGATAAGGGGTACTGGTCTTCGAGGAGGAGGTCATGAAGGGGAGGGGCTATGGGGATATGATGGGCACTTGTGGTGTGAGGAAATCCGAGGAGGAGGTCAATAGGGGCGGTAATGGAGGGATGAGGGGCACTGGTGGAAGGCAGTAGTAAAGGTATTTACGGAAAAAGAGGTTAATGGTGCGGTGCCAAAAAAGACTTTTGCATCAGTCATGGCCTTTCGGTTTTTGTTTATTTAATTAGCAGTCGGGTCATAAGGGCTACTGTGGAACATACTTTAAAGTGTGTGCTAATTATATTTACTGCTATATTCAATGTTTTAAGTTTAAAGGTGATTTTACTAATGTTTTTACTGGGCAAAATGAAAGTGGAGCCCGATGGTGCCTGATATGGGGCTAGGGCCCAAGGTCAGCTGTGAGATAAGGTGCACTGGAGAGGAGTAGTGGATATTCAAGACTGTAAGGGAGTATGTTGCAGAGTCTGGGGTGAGGTGGAGGTAGTAATGAAGAGGGATTCTCCCTGTAGGCTCGCACAGGGGGAGCCCGAGAAGTGTCATTTGCCTGATCCTCCCACCTCAGAAACCTCCTCTTCTCATCAAAGGAACATTACATGGAAAAAACACTTTTTGAGTGATGACATTTAGAAAGAGATTTGAAAAAGAGTGCATTTTTCTGGGCCTTGCAAGACTAAGAAGAGATAAAGGAGGGCCGCGAAGTAGGCCTGCCCAGAAATATATGTGACAAATCGAGCCCCAGTGGTCCACCCAAATGCACCCTTGGCCCACCCAAATAAAAATTCCTGGAGCCGGGCATGGTTCAACATGACATTTGACTCTATCTAAAGGCTTACGGTGCAACTTAGCGGACATACCAGCTGATTCTTTCCTTGGCTTTTAAATATCCATGTGGAAACCCGTGGAACAGCCCCAGACCGGGACACGGGTGCAAGGTGGGTGTGCAACCCCGCCCACGCTGTGAATTATATTAAGCCTGGCTTGACTATAAAAATCTAACGTGACTTTAAAATAAATTTCACCTGGGGCTTATCCGTGATTAATACGTGTTTTAGTTTCAGCATGTCTCCCCTGCCAGATATTTAGTGCAGAGCGAGGCATGTGTAATATGAAGGTCAGCTATGCGACCAGCGATATGGTTGAATAATACAGCTATGTTTTTTCAGCTATTTTAATATTAACATGAAGGCGTCTTTTTTAGTATGTTGGTGTTCATCCAAATTATATCTGTTGTATTATAGTGGGGTGGGCAGCAACTAAGCGCATATTGATAATTGTTGAGGCATCGCAATATGTTTGATCATTTATTATGTTAATAGCCACATTGTGTATATACTTTCAATGAAACATTTAGATAATTGAACACCATATTTTAAGCACGTAACCAATTCTGGTTAACAAGGTAAATCTTTTATGTCCATGATTTTGTTGGAGTATAAAGGCCACCATCAAAATGGCGCTCATTAAACTGAGAAAGCCTTCTGTGACAGGCGAAACGCGTCTCTCTTTGCTGGGTCGAAGGAGGCATTATTGCATAAAGAAGCCTTTACCTTAATAGCCCTTGAGTGTGTGCTCTTTTCCTGAAGAGGGGCAGAGGTTTTTGGTTTTGATATATATATATATATATATATATATATATATATATATATATATATATATATATATATATACGCCCTTGCGCTCAAGAATGCACTCGACAATGCTCTCGCCCTTCGGGTATTGTTAGCCTTGCTGCAGCATGCTTTCTCTCTGTCCAGACTTTGCAATCATGATTGACGCGTTTCACGGCATTCGCCCCTTAGTCATGAGCTTCACACAAAGGCATGGAAGGTTCACCTGTTTGTTCACTTCATTTTTATTGTTGAATGAGACAGCCCTCAGTGGGCGTGGCTTGCAGTAAACACCACATAGCATGATGGTAATTTTAGTTACACAGGTAAGTATTTGTGTCACTCCTTTAATAGGGTCCGTGCCCCTGTGTCAAAAAATAAAAAGCTGTGTAAGGTAATTTAGTAGGTAGGGACATCTTGAGATTGCTTGCTTCATTTTGCAAGAGAACATTGTGCCTAACGGAAAGGGATTTTTTCCTTCCATGGCCTTTTAACATTTGAGAAATGGTGCACCTCTTGTTCCCGTGGCTCTGGCAGCCGAGTATCATTTTTTTCTCCAAATGCCCTTGCGCTAAAGAATGCACTCAACAATGCTCTGGCCCTTCGGGTATTGTTAGCCTTGCTGCAGCACGCTTTCTCTCTGTCCAGACTTTGCAATCATGCTCTACGCGTTACAAGGCATTCGCCCCTTAGTCATGAGCTTCACACAAAGGCACAGAAGGTTGACCCGTTTGTTCACTTCATTTTTATTGTTGAATGAGACAGCCCTCAGTGGGGGTACCGTGCAGTAAACGCCACATAGCATGATGGTAATTGCAATTCCACAGGTAAGTATTAGTGTCACTCCTTTAGAAGGCTCCGTGCCCCTGGGTCAAAAAATAAAAAGCTGTGTAAGGTCCTTTAGTAGGTAAGGACATCTTAAGATTGCATGCTTCATTTTGCATTAGAACATTGTGCCTAACGGAAAGGGATTTTTTCGTTCCATGGCCTTTCAACATTTGAGAAATGGTGCACCTCTTGTTCCCGCGGCTCGGGCAGTCGGGTATCATTTTTTTCTCCAAACGCCCTTGCGCTCAAGAATGCACTTGACAATGCTCTCGCCATTCAGGTATTGTTAGCCATGCTGCAGCACGCTTTCTCTCTGTCCAGACTTTGCAATCATGCTCTACGCGTTTCTAATGCAAAAACCACAGTTGATGGACAGAATGCAGAACAATGTCATACATTCAACCCAGTACAGAGATCTGGGCCTAAATCCATCGTTCTTTTGCACTCCACACCACCCCAGTTCAGACATAGACATATGCAAATCAGTCTGACCCTGTGCCTCATGGGAACAGTCCAGCCCAAACTGCCAAGCCATGCCTTCCCTGGACCGGAAACAAGCTTCCGAGGACCGGTTTCTGGCATTCCAGCCATCTTCAGCCTGGCTTGCTTGAATCCAGTGGTGTGGAGAGCATGGGACTCACGCATGAGCACACCCATCCCACTCGGGGTGACAAATGCAAAAACCACAGTTGATGGACAGAATGCAGAACAATGTCATACATTCACCCCAGTACAGAGATCTGGGCCTAAATCCATCGTTTTTTGCACTCCACACTACCCTAATTCAGACATGGCCATATGCAAATCAGTCTGACCCTGTGCCTCATGGGAACAGTCCAGCCCGAACTGCCAAGCCATGCCTTCCCTGGACCGGAAACAAGCTTCCGAGGACCGATTTCTGGCATTCCAGCCGTCTTCAGCCCGGCTTGCTTGAATCCAGTGGTGTGGAGCGGATGGGACTCACCTCTGAGCATACCCATCCCACTCGGGGTGACAAATGCAAAAACCACAGTTTATGGACTGAATGCCGAACAATGTCATACATTCACCCCAGTACAGAGATCTGGGCCTAAATCCATCGTTTTTTTGCACTCCACACCAGTTCAGACATGGCCATATGCAAATCAGTCTGACCCTGTGCCTCATGGGAAAATTCCAGACCGAACTGCCAAGCCATGCCTTCCCTGGACCGGAAACAAGCTTCCGAGGACCGGTTTGTGGCATTCCAGCCGCCTTCAGCCCGGCTTGCTTGAATCCAGTGGTGTGGAGAGCACGGGACTCACGACAGAGCATACCCATCCCACTCGGGGTGACAAATGCAAAAACCACAGTTGATGGACAGAATGCAGAACAATGTCATACATTCACCCCAGTACAGAGATCTGGGCCTAAATACATCGGTTTTTTGCACTCCACACCACCCCAGTTCAGACATGGCCATATGCAAATCAGTCTGACTGTGTGCCTCATAGGAACAGTCCAGCCTGAACTGTCAAGCCATGCCTTCCCTGGACCGGAAACAAGCTTCCGAGGACCGGTTTCTGGCATTCTGGCAAATACGATGGATTTAGGCCCAGATCTTTGTACTGGGGTGAATGTATGACATTGTTCTGCATTCTGTCCATCAACTGTGGTTTTTGCATTTGTCACCCCGAGTGCAATGGGTATGCTCAGACGTGAGTCCCATGCACTCCACACCACTGGATTCAAGCAAGCCGGGCTTAAGACGGCTGGAATGCCAGAAATCGGTCCTCGGAAGCTTGTTTCCAGTCCAGGGAAGGCATGGCTTGGCAGTTCGAGTTGGACTGTTCCCATGAGGCACAGGGTCAGACTGATTTGCATATGGCCATGTCTGAACTGGGGTGGTGTGGAGTGCAGAAAAACGATGGATTTAGGCCCAGATCTCTGTACGGGGGTGAATGTATGACATTGTTCTGCATTCTGTCCATCAACTGTGGTTTTTGCGTTTGTCACCCCAAGTGGGATGGGTATGCTCAGACGTGAGTCCCATGCACTCCACACCACTGGATTCAAGCAAGCGGGGCTGAAGACGGCTGGAATGCCAGAAACCGGTCCTCGGAAGCTTGTTTCCGGTCCAGGGAAGGCATGGCTTGGCAGTTCGGGCTGGACTGTTCCCATGAGGCACATGGTCAGACTGATTTGCATATGGCCATGTCTGAACTGGGGTTGTGTGGAGTGCAAAAAACGAAGGATTTAGGCCCAGATCTCTGTACTGTGGTGAATGTATGACATTGTTCTGCATTCTGTCCATCAACTGTGGTTTTTGCATTTGTCACCCCGAGTGGGATGGGTATGCTCAGACGTGAGTCCCATGCACTCCACACCACTGGATTCAAGCAAGCTGGCCTGAAGACGGCTGGAATGCCAGAAACCGGTCCTCTGAAGCTTGTTTCCGGTCCAGGGAAGGCATGGCTTGGCAGTTCGGGCTGGACTGTTCCTATGAGGCACAGGGTCAGATTGATTTGCATATGGCCATGTCTGAACTGGGGTGGTGTGGAGTGCAAAAAAACGATGGATTTATGCCCAGATCTCTGTACTGGGGTGAATGTATGACATTGTTCTGCATTCTCTCCATCAACTGTGGTTTTTGCATTTGTCACCCCGAGTGGGATGGGTATGCTCAGACGTGAGTCCCATGCACGCCACACCACTGGATTCAAGCAAGCCGGGCTGAAGACGGCTGGAATGCCAGAAACCGGTCCTCGGAAGCTTGTTTCCGGTTCAGGGAAGGCATGGCTTGGCAGTTCGGGCTGGACTGTTCTCATGAGGCACAGGGTCAGACTGATTTGCATATGGCCATGTCTGAACTGGGGTGGTGTGGAGTGCAAAAAAACAATGGATTTAGGCCCAGATCTCTGTACTGGGGTGAATGTATGACATTGTTCTGCATTCTGTCCATCACTGTGGTTTTTGCATTTGTCACCTCGAGTGGGATGGGTATGCTCAGACGTGAGTCCCATGCACTCCACACCACTGGATTCAAGCAAGCTGGCCTGAAGACGGCTGGAATGCCAGAACCGGTCCTCGGAAGCTTGTTTCTGGTCCAGGGAAGGCATGGCTTGGCAGTTCGGGCTGGACTGTTCCCATGAGGCACAGGGTCAGATTGATTTGCATATGGCCATGTCTGAAACGGGGTGGTGTGGAGTGCAAATAAATGATGGATTTAGGCCCAGATCTCTGTACTGGGGTGAATGTATGACATTGTTCTGCATTCTGTCCATCAACTGTGGTTTTTGCATTTGTCACCCCGAGTGGGATGGGTATGCTCAGACGTGAGTCCCATGCACTCCACACCACTGGATTCAAGCAAGCCGGGCTGAAGACGGCTGGAATGCCAAAAACCGGTCCTCGGAAGCTTGTTTCCGGTTCAGGGAAGGCATGGCTTGGCAGTTCAGGCTGGACTGTTCCCATGAGGCACAGGGTCAGACTGATTTGCATATGGCCATGTCTGAACTGGGGTGGTGTGGAGTGCAAAAAAACGATGGATTTAGGCCCAGATCTCTGTACTGGGGTGAATGTATGACATTGTTCTGCATTCTGTCCATCAACTGTGGTTTCTACACGTTTCAAGGCATTCGCCCCTTAGTCATGAGCTTCACACAAAGGCACGGAAGGTTCACCTGTTTGTTCACTTCATTTTTTATTGTTGAATGAGACAGCCCTCATTGGGCGTGGCTTGCAGTAAACGCTATATATATATATATATTCACAGAAAAAACCATAGGTTATAGACCATATATAGTTAGGAATTTGCATTTACAAAACCTTGAAAATTCACTGAAAAAACCATAGGTTATAGACCATATATAGTTAGGGATTAGCATTTAAAAAACCTTATTTTACTCGCACAAAACCATTGAAATTCCATATATAGTTAGATGCACTAACTATATATCGCGGACCCGCAATCCACTGCTAATGATGTCACATATTACATCATTCATGACATGGTCAGTGACATCACTGATGACATCACTGATGACATCTCAAATGACATCACTGATGACATCACTGATGACAACACCCAGTGACTGTATGTTTCTGTAAAGTTAAAATATGTCTTACATATTGAAGAATGAGTGGATGTATAAGTGTCTGGATGAAGGATTTAGTAGGTGCATGACTGACTGTATGAGAGAATGATTAAATGTGTCTCACTGAGTGCATGGGTTAGTGATTAAAGTGTCTTAATTTGCCAATCATTATTTATGTTCTTCTGTAAACTGCTGCATGTTTAAATCAGTAGCTATATCAGTAAATATATGGGTTATTGAATGGTTGCCCAAGTATTTGTATGGGAGACTGAGTATGTGTGTGGGTGGCTGGGAGGTGTATAACTCTGTGCATAGATGTGTGAGCAGTTGATTCCCTAGGTGTATGGGTTCAAAAGTGCATGTAGAAACAGCTGTATGGACAGTTGACTGTGTGCATGAGTATATTGGTGAGTGAATGGATATCTCAGTTCTACATGTCAAAGTAAGTACATATGTAAAACACACTCCATGTGAGAGTTGACATATATAAATAACTGAACATAAGAGCCAGTGAATGTGAGAGTGGCTGTATGAATCATTGTGAACTTGTATCAAGGATTGTATAAGAGAGTAAATATGTGTTAGTATATGTTTGAATAAGTAAGGTGTGTATAACTGTATAGTTGAGGAAATGGAGGTGTGATTGATTCTTTGCATGACTGACTAGGTGTGTGGGTAACTCCATGGATGTGTGACAGTCTGTGAGTGCCTGTTTACACTGAGTGTATCTAAGGTTATATTAGAGTCTGAAGATGTATTATCACATAAATGATATCATCAGTGATGTAATCAGTAATGTCAAATGAGATGTCAGTGATGTCATCAGTGATGTCATTTGAGATGTCATCAGTTTATTTATTTATTTATTTATTTATTTATTTATTTATAGAGTTTTGTATAGCGCGAACAAGACCCGTGGGTATCAGAGCGCTGAACATAAAAAGATTACAGACTTGACAATTATCACATCAATTATAACAACAAACAGTTATGAGGTAGAAGCGGTGTGGTATAAGTGTGACTAGATAAAAGGCATTGAGAGGTGCATTGGTCTCAGCTTGTGTCATAGTTATATCTTCAAGCTCGTTGAGGTAGGGTTATATAACATAATCAATATCAATTGGCTATCTAGTTAGCTATTAGGAGTTGCATAAGTTTAGCTTGTCATAGTAGTCATAAACATAATAAAGTGAGGTAGAGGTTATATAGTTTGAGCTGTGAGATACAGTATATAAGCTCACAAATATATGCGGTAGCAGTTCAGTGTGTAGCCGAGGCTCGGACGGGAGTCTTTCATTTGTTTGATATTGAACTTCCAATTATTCATGATGAGTACCTCCTCTTTGGCGTATATGTTCATATCAATAGTTTCTCTATGTAGGGTATTTACTCATCAAGTGGCTCTTTAGTTCCCGTTTGAATGTTTCCGTATTTTGAATCTTCCTAATGTTTGGAGGGAGTGAATTCCAAATTCTGGGTGCAGCTCCGGAGAAGGCCCGATCGTAGGTCCTTTTCTTGCGGAAGAAGGCCGGTCTCAATAGCAGCTCTTTGGCACTTCTGCTTGGTCTGCTGCCTCCCGAAAGTTTAATTTTCTTGGCTAGGTATCTAGGCATGTTGTAGTGAACCGCTTTGTGAGTAATACAGGCCATTCTCATTTGAATTCTGGCCTCGTACGGTAGCCAGTTTAGGGCTTTCAGGTGGGGCGATATATGATCGAATTTCTTCGTTCCCGTGATGAGTCTTGCTGCTGCGTTGAGGCAGGCTTTTAGAGGTGCTATGGATGTCTTGGGTAGGCCAGCTAACGTGGTACAACCATATTCAATCCTCGAGATAACTAGCGATTGGGTGGCCAGTTTTAGATCCGCCTCAGAGATAAAGGGTTTTAGTTTTCGTAAATAGTTCAAATGGAAGCGGGCGCTCTTGGCCATTGAGTTAATGTGGGCTTTCATGTCGAGGTTCTCATCTAACTTGATTCCCAGTGATTTAGCTGAGTTAACTAGGGTCGGAGTGCAATTTAACGCAGTCACCAATTTCACCCATTCCTTTACTTCAGGTTGGCTCCTTGTTGGTGAGATTAGCAGGAATTCAGTTTTGTGGGCATTCAGTTTCAGATGATTAGTTGTTAACCATTGCAACGCTTTCTTTAGTGTGTCGTTCATTCGGTCGACGTCATCACGGGAGGCGATCTTTATATATATTTGCGTGTCGTCTGCATACATGTGATAGGATATCCGTGATTTTCGAAGAATCTCCGTAAGGGGTTCTACATATAAGTTGAATAGATCTGGGGATAGAGTTGAGCCTTGTGGGACCCCGATTGTGTTAGGGCATGGGGAGGAGGTTGCTTGGTTGATCAGGAATAGTTGAGTCCTGTTCTGTAGGAATGATTTGAACCATTTCAGTACGTTTCCGGACAAACCCATCCTGTCTTGAAGCCTGGTTATTAGTATTTCGTGATTTACAGTGTCAAAAGCTGATGACAGGTCTAGTAGGATCAATAGGCATGCCTGATTTTGGTCAAGGGCTTGTAAGGCGTCATCAACAATATGCAGGATCGCAGTTTCAGTACCATGTCCTGTTCTAAATCCTGATTGGCAGTCGTCTAGTAATGCGAACTTAGCGATGTGTTGACTCAATTGGCCTTGTACGCATTTCTCAATAAGTTTGGCCAGTAAAGGTATGTTGGTCACTGGTCGATAGTTATTCGGGTCTGTCGCATCCGCTGTTGGTTTTTTAATGATGGGCACTACCTGCCCCGTTTTTAGGCAGTCAGGGAGGGTCCCTTGTGTAAGTGAGGCATTTATTATCTGGGTCCAGATCGGAACTAGAGTGTGGCTGATTTCTCTTACACACTTTGACGGTAGAGGGTCTTGATAGTGGTTGTTCGGTCTAAGTTCGGCTAACTTTTTGGCAATCTTACCCTGGTCATATAGTTCAAATGTGTCCCAATTTGCTTTATTTTTTGTTTGAGGGCCCTCTGTTGTCTCATTAGCCTCATTTTTAGGTGAGGGAGGGGTCACAAGGTTGGCTGCTGCACTTGTGAGCTCAACTTCTAGTAGTTTGGTTTTTTCAGAGAAAAATGAGGCGAATTCCTCGCAGCTTATGGGAGTTTTTGCGTTCTCTTGGGTCGTTTTGGTTAGTTTGTTTGACTGTTGTTTTAGGATCTCGAAGAGTTTTCGTGGTCTGTTTCTGGCATTATCCAGTTCAGCCCTTATAAATTCTTTTTTGGAGTTGATTATCTTTTTGTTATACTGTTTTCTGGTTTTTCTGAGGGCTTTCAACTCGGGGGAGGAGGGATGTTGTCTCCATTTCCTTTCGGCCATTCTTAGTTTTCGCCTGTCCTCGTTCAGTGCCTCATTAAACCAAGGATTTTTTGGCTTCTCTGAGACGTTTTTCAGTTTTTGAGGCATGGTGTCATTGACGATGTTACCGATCGAGGTTATGTAATGGTCAGTCAGCTCATTGACATTCTGCCTGTTCTTAGGTGGCTTCAGGTCTTTCTCACATCTTTCAACCAATTGTTGGATATTGGCTTCCTTTGTCTCACGAATCAGTTTTTTGATCTTGCGAGGTTGCACGGTCTTACCCTTTTTTATTGTAGGTATCGTGAATATTATGGCGTGATGGTCAGACCAATCGCATGGATCTATAGCAAGGATTGATGTCTCATTATTTCTTGAGATAATCCAGTCTAACGTCGCTCCTTGCGAGTGAGTGGGCTGGGTGCATGCTTGAGTAAGGTTTAGTTCATTGAGGAAGTCTTTCATCGTGTTAACCAGCTTGTCATTGTCGTCGTCCCAGTGTAGGTTAAAGTCACCTAGGAATATATTGTTGGCATCCGGGTTTGAGTTGGCCGTTATGATCTCTATTAGTTCCTCTGTGAACTTTGCGTTATCCCCAGGTGGGTGGTAGAATGCATGCAGGTTGCAGCTTTGCTTATTTAGTGCTCTTATATTAAGACCAAGGTATTCACAGGACTCTATGGGGTCAGATTGGAATTGGCTGACCTCGATCTCCGAGCGGTGAATGCACGCTATACCTCCTCCCACTTTCTTTGGTCTGTCTGACCTAACGATGTTATATTGTGGTGGAACTAGTAGATCAATGGTAGGAGATGATGATTCGTTGAGCCATGTTTCTGTGAGGATGGCCAGGTCGATATCATTGTTAATGATGAGTGCGGCTATGTCAGATGCATGTTTATTTGCCGAACGGCAGTTGAGTAGTAGGCAATTCAGGGTTTTCTGTGAGTTATCGACAGTACTGTTTTCGGTTTCCGTTGTAGTTAACTGAATATGATGTAGGTTGTGGTGTATTGCTTTCCTGTCATTCTTTCTGGTCATTCTATTGGAGTCAATGGGTACTATTTTGATATTCTCCTCGCTTCCCTGGGCCGGGTGTTCATAAGATCGAAGTAGCACCATGGTTTCTTCGTTTGACAAGGGGTAGGTCCTGTTAGGTCTGTTGGGTCGGAGTGCAAGACTCTGGATGTGTGAAACCTTCGTGTGCATACTTATCGTCATCTCCCAGATTTTTCCAATTGTCTGTGCGACTTTCAGCGAGTCTTGTGTCAGGTTTCCTACTAGTTTCTTGAGTTCCTTGATTTCTTTCTGGGTTCGGGGTGATTTCTTATGTGAGCTAGACTTGTCTGTTTGGGTTCTGCATTTTGCTCTTCTTCGTGAATGATTAGTTCTCGTATCCCCAGATCTTTCCATTGATTCCATGGTTTGGTTGTTGTTCCTGACTCTATTAGGAATGACGTCATTGTTTCTTATATTGCGAGGTGTAACAGGTGCCTTTGTGGATAGGGATCTCAGAGATTCCAATCTCGAGTTCGGGGGAGGTTGAGGAAGGTAGATATCTTCTGCTTTGCTTTGTTCTTCCCTTCGGCGCTGGTCATGCTCTTCTTTTGCATGATTAACCGTTCCCTCTATCCCTTCAACCTCATTCTCAGGTAATCTCGAGTCAAATTCGATTATATCTCTCGGGCTATTGGTTTGTTCGTGGAGGTCTTCATATCTATTGGCATCCCCGGTCGCGTTAAAGGCGTTATTGTCAGGGGTGTCTCCTGCTGGTGACTGGTGTTGTGAATATCTTGGCCCCTCCAATGTTTCTTTTACCGTTTCAAATATCCGTTCAAACTTCTTTAGTTCGATGTTCCCAGCTTGTATTAGCACTATTCCAGTTTTGTAAATGGTTATGCATAAGTCTGCTCTGCATCTTAATGAAGATGCTGTCATTATTTTTGTGCCATGTGGGATGTTTTTCGTTGATTTTAAGGAGAGTATTTTTGTAATGGCAGTACGCCATTGAGCCGATTTCTTTGTATAGAATATCAGGTCGTTTAGTATTTTGCCTTTAGCTATGTTAAAATAAGGGTCGTAAAACAGTTTATCCGGGTTTTTCCTTAGGGTGTTGTGTTTGAATTTTTTTGCTGCAGCTTTGGATAGTTCAGCGGGGTATTCTATGTTCAAGGCAGTGGAGCCAGTGGCTGCTAGATGCCTTTCATCCATCATTAATTCCGCGTTAGGTGGTCTTGAAGTGACTCTCCTCTATTGCTTCCAGGAAGATCCACTACTAAAGTAGTATCGCTGTGGGTACAGATAGAGATCTATTTTTCAATTCTTCTGTTGCCTCATCTGTTTTTGACTCTTAATTGCTCCAGTGGAGGTAGAGATAGTTACTTACTGGCGGTCGATAAGTTAATTCACTCTTGTTAGGCTGTGTCTTGGGTATTCTGGTGAAACTTTAGTTATTCCAATATGTCCACAGTTTCTATTGCCCTTTCTCTCTTTCCATACACAGTTTCGAATTGTCCTTTCTCTATTTCCCTCAATTATCAGCTTTGATTGTCCTTTTTCTATTTCCCTCAGTGATCAACTTCCCTTTCCTTCGATAAGGGACTGAGACATTCCTTTCTCTATTTTGTGTCTCTTTGTGAGGGTCTCCAGTTGCCACTTTTCGTCTTTATCTGGCCGCCATCTTAAGGTCAGGCATGCCGTGTTAGTCTCCAACTTCTGTTTATATACGAGAGTTCCCCGGTATTATACATATTCCCCGGCAGCCGTGTGCACCTTCCCTGTCCTGCTCTTGCTTCTGCTAGATCACAGACTAGGAGATCCAGCGCCTCTATAGTGGCTCACTCTTCTCTCACCTCGCCATAGCAAGTCCGTCCTTTGTGTCTATGTTCCTCATCGGTGCCGGATTCCCGGTAGCGCCGCCCGTACTACTCCTGCCGCTCTGGTGGTGCCGTCACGGTTCCTCACGCCGCTTCCCTGCTCCTTCGCCTGCTCTCGCCCAGCCGCTCCAGTGACGAGCCCTGCTCCAGGTCTCCGGTCGCGGCACTCTCATGCCGTAATTCAGCCCCGCTGAAAGCTGGTTTAGATCCTCCGGTCCCGCTTACAGGCACGCTGCAACCAGCTTCATAAATGCCCCCGTGGTCCGTCGCCTGGTCTCAGAGAGAGCCGTTCCTCAGCACGCCACTCGCCTGATCCAATGACCATAGTGAACTAGCCGCATGCCGAGCTGCCCATTGACCAGACAGAAGATCGCAGTAAGCTTCTTCCGATTTTTGGTCATGTGTCGCCAGTTTCCATGTTACGGTCGGGGAGCGTGGGCCGGCTGGATGGTTTATCAAGGATTTACACCCGAAGGTGATCCTAAAACCAGGAGCTCCTCAGTGATGTCATTTGAGATGTCATCAGTGATGTCATCAGTGATGTCATTTGAGATGTCATCAGTGATGTCATCAGTGATGTCACTGACCATGTCATGAATGATGTAATATGTGACATCATTAGCAGTGGATTGCGGGTCCGCGATATATAGTTAGTGCATCTAACTATATATGGAATTTCAATGGTTTTGTGCGAGTAAAATAAGGTTTTTTAAATGCTAATCCCTAACTATATATGGTCTATAACCTATGGTTTTTTCAGTGAATTTTCAAGGTTTTGTAAATGCAAATTCCTAACTATATATGGTCTATAACCTATGGTTTTTTCTGTGAATTTCATTGGTTTTTTAAAAGCTAATATCTACAGCTGTACAATATATTCTTTATTAAGTGACGTATCACGTAGCCCGTGAGACGCCTCATGATGCAGCGCATAACCGTGACGTATCGTCTCTGCAGTGCAAACCAAACCCAAAACGTAAGCGCGCCAGAACACGCTTAAAGATATATATATTTTTTTTAACCTTAATTAGACAAAATCCACACGTGCACATATCACAAACGTTCAAAAAACACAATATGTCGGACTCCCGTTACGCTGCCGGTTAGCTGCCCGGTTAACGTACCAGGAAGCACCTTTACCACGAAAAATCTCAATTTTTTTTTCACCCCCCAGGGAACTTTAATAGCCCCCTCATCAATCCTAGGGGTTCAGGAGGGGTTTGCCTTACCCCTTTCATTCATTTATACCTTTTTTTTTTTCCACCTCTTGTCTCTCGATCCCACAGAGAGACAAGATAGCGGCCGCTCCAGACTGTTTACAATGATAACAGCCAATCAGCTTCTCCTCAGACTCCCGTTACACTGCCGGTTAGCTGTCCGGTTAGCTGCCCGGTTCGCGTACCAAGACGCGTCTCTACGGCGAAAAAAACGGATTTTTTTTTTTTTTTTTTTTTTTGGCCCAGCGTGGCTCTATAATATCCCCTCATCAATCCTAGGGGGTCAGAAGGGGTCTACCTTCCCCCTTTCCTTCATTTCCCCCTTTGTTTTGGCCTCCTCTTGTCTCTCGATCCTACCGAGAGACAAGATGGCGGCCGCTCCGAACTGTTTACAATGTTGACAGCCAATCAGCTACTCGTCAGACTCCCGTTACACTGCCGGTTAGCTTCCCGGTTAGCTGCCCGGTTAGCTGCCCGGTTCGCGTACCAAGACGCGTCTCTACGGCGAAAAAATCGGATTTTTTTTTTTTTTTTGGCCCAGCGTGGCTCTATAATATCCCCTCATCAATCCTAGGGGGTCAGAAGGGGTCTACCTTCCCCCTTTCCTTCATTTCCCCCTTTGTTTTGGCCTCCTCTTGTCTCTCGATCCTACCGAGAGACAAGATGGCGGCCGCTCCGAACTGTTTACAATGTTGACAGCCAATCAGCTACTCGTCAGACTCCCGTTACACTGCCGGTTAGCTTCCCGGTTAGCTGCCCGGTTAGCTGCCCGGTTCGCGTACTAAGACGCGTCTCTACGGCGAAAAAATCGGATTTTTTTTTTTTTTTTTTTGGGCCCAGCGTGGCTCCATAATATCCCCTCATCAATCCTAGGGGGTCAGAAGGGGTCTACCTTGCCCCCTTTCCTTCATTTCCCCCTTTGTTTTGGCCTCCTCTTGTCTCTCGATCCTACCGAGAGACAAGATGGCGGCCGCACCGGACTGTTTAGAATGTTGACAGACACCGGAGAGCCAATCAGCTTCGCTTCGCAAAGTTCCGATAAGCGAAAAGTACGCGAACCGGAGCGCTGCCCGGAGCGCTGTTACAGATATATATCTTGTTTTAAACATTAATTTCTCAAAATTCACTGAAGCACATATATTGAGACCTAGCAAAGGCACATCGGGCTAACAGTCCCTACAATTTTGCCAAGTTTCGTGGAAATCCATTCAGCCGTTCGGGCTAAAAGTGAGTCCAACCGCCCTATGGAAATTAACATGGGAAAAACGCGTTTTGGGACCCCCCTTTTTTCTCGGCCCCCCCTTGACGAACCCCCACCAAATTTCCAGGAGCTTCTCAGAAACAAAATGTGCCATTTTCCTGAAAATTTCAGCCAATTCCGTCCACAAACGCCAAAGTTATTAGGCACAGAATTTTCAAAAGTTCCATAGAGAAAAAATCCTAACTATATATACCTACTGGCTATCGCCAGTAGGTAATATATATATATATATATATATATATATATATATATATATATATATATATATATATATATATATATATATATATATATATATATATATATATATATATATATATGTATATATATATATATATATATATATATATCCACAAAAATAAGGTTGCCCCCAAATGAAGACGCTGCCCCAGGGAGTTGGAAACACCTTTTAATTTAAGGACCTTACAGCGCAATCAAGTGGCAGTCTCTTCTTCCAAAAATGAAAAGCCTAACGCGTTTCAATCATCCAGTGTTCTTGTTCACAGGCTGTGCACAGAGTAAGTAGCGGACAGTCTTTAAGAAACACCTGATGATTACAAGACCCGCCCCAGTGGGCGTGTGCAGCTAGGCACTCTGGTACTTGCGGTTTCTTGACGTCTTCCACAGTGGGTGCCGCTACGTCCCTGGTATTATTGCCAAGTATTACCCCAGTGGCTGAGTCAGTAGTTGCCACCATTGTAGGGTTGTGTGTGTAACTTGTCTCTCAACGTGGCTCCCCGCTCCAATGCAAGTGGTGCTACCATTCGCTGGATCCGTATGCTTTGCAGCGGGCATCTTCGCGGCTGAGCAAGCTGCTGAAAATCCACAAAAAGAAGGTTGCCCTAAATGAAGACGCCGCCATGGGGAGTTGGAAACACCTTTTAATTTGAGGAACTTACAGCGCAATCAAGTGGCAGTCTCTTCTTCCAAAAATGAAAAGCCCAACGCGTTTCAAACATCCAGTGTTCTTGTTCACGGGCTGTGCACAGAGTAAGTAGCGGACAGTCTTTAAGAAACACCTGATGATTACAAGACCCGCCCCAGGGGGCGTGTGCAGCTAGGCACTCTGGTACTTGCGGTTTCTTGACGTCTTCCACAGTGGGTGCCGCTACGTCCCTGATATTATTGCCAAGTATTACCCCAGTGGGTGAGTCAGTAGTTGCCACCATTGTCGGGCTGTGTTTGTAACTTGTCTCTCAACGTGGCTCCCCGCTCCAATGCAAGTGGTGCTACCATTCGCTGGATCCGCATGCTTTGCAGTGGGCGTCTTCGCGGCTGAGCAAGCCGCTGAAATTCCACAAAAAGAAGGTTGCCCCAAATGAAGACGCCGCCACGGGGAGTTGGAAACACCTTTTAATTTGAGAACCTTACAGCGCAATCAAGTGGCAGTCTCTTCTTCCAAAAATGAAAAGCCCAACGCGTTTCAAACATCCAGTGTTCTTGTTCACGGGCTGTGCACAGAGTAAGTAGCGGACAGTCTTTAAGAAACACCTGATGATTACAAGACCAGCCCCAGTGGGCGTGTGCAGCTAGGCACTCTGGTACTTGCGGTTTCTTGACGTCTTCCACAGTGGGTGCCGCTACGTCCCTGATATTATTGCCAAGTATTTCCCCAGTGGGTGATTCAGTAGTTGCCACCATTGTCAGGCTGTGTTTGTAACTTGTCTCTCAACGTGGCTCCCCGCTCCAATGCAAGTGGTGCTGCCACTCGCTGGATCCGCATGCTTTGCAGCGGGCGTCTTCGCGGCTGAGCAAGCCGCTGAAAATCCACAAAAAGAAGGTTGCCCCCAAATGAAGACGACACCACGGGGAGTTGGAAACACCTTTTAATTTGAGGACCTTACAGCGCAATCACTATATATCTGTGTGTATTCACTTATTAGCTGAATACATAAAAAAAAAAAAATACATATAGCAGCAATGTTGTAATCTATACAATCAATGTTTAAATACAGATAGTCTTTCTAATAAAAAAAAACGAAGGACATTAATTTTAAATACAATTCATGCAAAATATAGACACAACATCTACTACATCAAACATAACAAGATAGTATATAACTATTTAAATACATATTGTCATCTTATTGCAAATCATTTCATATTGTTTGATATTTCTAAAAAGCCGCTAAAGCAGTGTTTATTACTGTATAAATACAGGAAATCTGATAACACACATATATCCTTCGTTATCTAATGCTATATATAAGTTATTCAATATCTATGGAGTTCATGTGCAAAATATAGCAAAAATGTATAAAGTTACTGTGCAAAAAACTGTCTAAAAATCTGTGCAAAAAGCTTATGAAAAGTGCAAAGCGTATGATAAATAACATCTATCAATATTATCAACAATAATGAACCAAAATATTGGATAAAAATTGTTAAAAATATATAAATAGCATTTTAAAACATTATCATATCGGTAAAATATGTTCAACAAGGAGGTGAAATTTATAAAATTATTTACCTCATATTAACTGTCCAAACTGTATAGAAAATATTGCCAATAGAAACTCATCATCATTCATATTCTTTTCTCATTTTGTTAGATGCTATGATATTAGGGAACCTATATATCATGCAGAGAATTTCAAAAATAAATCTCAAAGCCAGCAATACCCTAAAAGACTAACAATAAACCCAACTCCTTCCGTAGATACCAGGGAACCTCAATATCTACAACAAATTATGCAATTCCTCAGTATTGCTTAGGCCATTTGCTGTCGAATTCTAACATCATCTTAGTTTCAAGTTGACGCAACTGGTGCTCACGATTCCCACCCCTTCGTGGTTTCGGATTAGCTCCCACCACAAAGTACTTTAGGCAGGCCACATCATTATTATGACATCTCTTAAAATGGCGTGCCACTGGGTAGGCTGGGTCAGTGTGCAGAATAGCTCGAAAATGCTGCAAAATCCTGACGTGGTACTTTCAATGTAGTTCAATCCACAGGTGAACGTCAAGACATACACAGCATACTCCGTTCTGCAATCATAGCTTCCAGAAATTGCCACATCTTGAGTACTGAAGGGGGTACGAAAATGGGTGGTGTTAACCCCAAACTTGCACGCTCTGCAGCTGGAGCATTTTCGAAACCTATGTGGAGGTTTGAGCCACATGCTGTCAGAGATTGTTTCAGGACTATTTTTGTCTAGAACTGTCCCCATATTCCTAGCTCTTCTAAAGGTTATAGTAGGGCCACTAGACAGTATATATATATATATATATATATATATATATATATATATATATATATATATATATATATATATATATATATATATATATATATCTTAAAAGCAACAAAGGTTAACCCATTGACTGCTAGGCCTTCCCCTGTGCTAAGCCTTTTTTTTGGCTATTTGGAGTACTTCGCGCTTCGGCCCCTGTAACTTTTTGACCACATAAGGTATCCACGCCAAATTTGCGTCCTTTTCCCCCAACATCATGGGGATTTTAAAGGTAGCCAGGGTTTGTGGATCCCTCTAGAGGGGGCCCAGAATTTACCCAAAATACAGCTCAATTTTGGGGGTTTTGGGAAAAATGGGAAAAAGTGCTGCAAATGAAAGCGTCTGGGATTTTCCCTGCAAATGGTATCAAAAAAGGGTTTGTGAGGCTGAAATCACCATTCTCCCAGCTTTTAGGGAATGACGGACTTTTGTCAGAAAACCAAAATGTTTTACACAGTTTTGGCATTTTTCTGGGACATAGCCTATTTTTACTATTTTTAGTGCTTTTAATGTCCTTCCAGTTAATGGTGGAAACGGGTATGAAAGCAATAATTTATCCTGGATAACTATACATTTTAGAAAAGTAGACAAAATTCTGAATTCAACAAGGGGTCATTTGTGTAGATCCTTCGAGGTTTCTTTATATAAACTACCAGTTAAATATAGGAAAAAATGAAAATCAGTTGAAAAAAAAACTGCCTTTTGTGTCAACGTTTTCACCTGCAACTTTTTCTAATTATGACAGCAGTTTGAATAAATATACGGTTACGTCGGCTGGACCTTACTGGTTGTGGGGATATATAGGACTTGTAGGTTCACCAAGAACCGGACTAACTCAGAGCCAAAAACTGAGAAGCGACTTGTAATGGTTTTTTATTATGTACCGGGTATATAGCAATTATTCTGGGAAAATGTATACATGGAAAAATTGGTATGAAAGACACTTATGTATTTCTGAAATGGGAACAAAATATAGAGTTTATAAACAGTACATATTGGCACATTTCCGAAATTGGGAATACTCACAATAGAATGAGAATTATCGGTCATTTTTTAAAATGACTTCTTTTTTACACATTGTCTTTCATTTGGAAGGCAGAAATGCATCGAAAGACAATAGGTAATAACAGTTGCTTTACAAATCTGAATTACCCTAAGTCTCCCGATAAAAATGGTACCTTACTTGTGTGGATAGGCACAGTGCCCACAACAGGAAACGGCTCAAAAGGCAACGTGAACACACCACATTTTCAAAATGAAAAATTACCCTTTTTATGCTAAGTGCTTAGCTGTAGTTTTTTAACCCTAGAGCTGTCGGCACCTAGGGAAACCTAGCAAACCTATACATTTTTGAAAACTAGACACCCAGGTGAATCCAGGATGGTGCAGATTCGAGTGCACTAAAACTTGGCTGTTTACTAAAAGCAACGTTGCAGCTTGCTGAGGATATGCCTGCTGTGGTGCGAGCTGAATAAGCTCAAAACTGGGGCAGCAAGACTCGGCTGGTGAATAAAAGCGACGTGGCAGTTTGCAGAAGATGTGGCTACTATCACACGAAGCTGGGTGAGGCAAGGATTGCCTTCAATCTTCTATGGAGTCTGCTGCTCGAAAAAATATTTTTGAGCTTATTCAGCTCGCACCACAGCAGCCATATCCTCGGCAAGCTGCAACGTTGCTTTTAGTAAACACCCAAGTTTTAGTGCACTTGAATCTGCACCAAGTCAGCAGTACCCAATCATCTGGAATCACAACGTTAGAGGTCACATTTTATCAAAATATCGGTGGACCATTGTTATAATAGATCACCAACTTCTGTAGGACTTGAACTGTCCCAGAGCAACCTAAGTCACAGGTGTCCCTATCCATAAAACAGCACAAACCAGTGTTTGCTCTACAGAATCTCTGCCAGAGCCTGAGTCAGACAATGTGAGAAAGAACCCCATGCTTAAACAGATATATGAGCAAAGAATGCCAATTGAAAGGGCGTTTGTCAACTATGTGCCAGCCAACTAAATCTGGCAAATTTTACTAAACAATATCGGTGGCTCCTATTACCAGAGCGTGAGCCCCATTACCAATAAGCAGAAGATACCAGAATTCCTCCAATTATATTGAGAATTCTTAAAGCAAGCAGTACATCAAAACCCGGATCATACAATCGGGCCCCTGTTCTTCCCTGATTAATCTGGAGGAAACATATAATCTCAGAACTGGTCCTGAAGAAGGTTGTTCATTAGTTTCTCCAAACCGAACGCTGCGTCGACCCCTGTTCTTGTGAACATTTTAACCAAAATTATCTTTTTTGTATATGTGTTTTGATTTTATATGGTTTTAATTAACTGAATTTATTTTTATTATTGTAAGAATATTCCTCTTTTGAATAAACGTATATATGTATTTTTGATAACACCTCTGCCTGTCTTGTCTTAAATTTCATTAATAATGAGTAATTCTATGTGATATGTATTAATTGCTTTACTGTGTGGTCATATATTGAGTTGGATGTCTCTGTAAACTATGAGGTTTTGATCCATTGTGAGATTGGTATTCTCAAAAACAGGTTGGGGGCACTACCAGATTAACAATAACCATCTTTATGGTTAGCCAAGGGGACTCTTTTTCTTCCTTATCATAACTCCCCTGTCCCAGATTAACTAGATAAGGGGGCCATCTTTACTTTATATGAGACTTCAAAATTACCTATAATATTTTCCACCCTACAGAAATCTGAGAAAAAAGTTATTTTTCAGCGAATTTGCGTTTGTAGGGGATTCTAGGTAGGAGAATGTTGGGGGACCCACACAAGCCATATCTGGCTGGACTCCCCCGGGAGTCTAGTTACCAGAAATGTATGGGTTTGGTAGGTTTCCCTATATGGCCGCCAAGCCCAGGCCAAAAACTCATGGGACTCTTCTTGCAAAACCAGGTTGGTTTGTGATAGGTAATTTTGATGTCCCCTCAATAGGTTTTGTGCCCTGCCTGTTTCGGGTCCTTGACCCACCCACGCGAATGAGGTATCATTTTTATTGGGAGACCTGGGGGAACGCTGGGTGGGAGGAAATTTGTGATCCACATAGATTTCAGAAGTTTCTCACACCGAAATTTGAGAAAAAAGTGATTTTCTCAGCAAAATTTGAGGTTTGCAGGGGATTTTGGGTAGGAGAATGTTGGGGGAACCATGCAAGCCATACCTCGCTGGACTCCCCCAGGTGTCTAGTTTCCAGAAATGTGTAGATTTGGTAGGGTTCCCTAGATGGCCGCCGAGCCCCAGGCCAAAAACCCATGAGACCCTCTCTGCAAAACCAGGTTGGTTCGTGATAGGTAATTTTGATGCCCCTTAATAGGTTTTGGGCTCTTGTCTGCCGCGGGTACTTGACCCACCCACGCGAGTGAGATACCAATTTTATTGGGAGACCTGGGGGAATGCTGAGTGGGAGATAATTTGTGGATCCAGGCAGATTCCAGAACTTTCCCACACTGAAATGTAAGAAAAAAGTGATTTTTGCAGTGAAATTTGCGGTTTGCAGGGAATTCTGGGCAGGAGAATGTTAGGGGACCCGCGCAAGCCATACCTCGCTGGACTCCCCTGAGTTTCTAGTTTCCAGAAATGTGGGGATTTGGTAGGTTTCCCTAGATGGCCGCCGGGCTCGGGGTAAAAACTCATGGGACCCACTTGGAAAACCATGTTGGTTTGTGATAGGTAATGTCGCATCAATAGGTTTTGGGCCCTTCCCTGCCACGGGTACTTGGCCCACCCACACAAGTGAGGTACCATTTCTATTGGGATACTTGGAGAAATGCTGTGGGTTGGAAATTTGTTGTTACTTTCTGCAGAGTGAAAATTTGAGCACGATAATGCAAGGAAAATGTGACCGTCACACTTTGAGGTTTACAGGACATTGTAGGTAAGATATATTGTTGGGCTCCACAAGAGAGACATCACCATGTACCATGTACCATCACCATGTACTCCCATGGGTGTTTAGTTTACGACAAAATCTACAGATTGATTTGATAAAAATGTATATTGCGCAGAACAATAACCCGCAGGTATCAAGGCGCCTAACAATCAGATCAAAGTGGGAATGTACAACCTTACATATAGGCTTGCAGGAAGAGGCGAGTTTTAAGGGCACTACGGAATTTCTGCAGGGACGGTAGGGACCTGAGGTCAAGGGGAAGGTCATTCCACCATTTAGGGGCAAGAGTAGAAAAAGCCCTGCCACCCCACTTGGCTCTACGTATGCGGGGGACTGTCAGGAGCAGTTTCTTGGAGGAGCGCAGGGCCCTCCCAGGGGTGTAATGGGAGATGATGGAGCCGACTCCCATGGCACTGTTCTTTTGGGAAAAATGGGAAAAAGTGCTGCAAATGAAAGCGTCTGGGTTTTTCCCTGCAAATGGTATCAAAAAAGGGTTTGTGAGGCTGAAATCACCATTCTCCCAGCTTTTAGGGAATGACAGACTTTTGTCAGAAAACCAAAATGTTTTACACAGTTTTGGCATTTTTCTGGGACATAGCCTATTTTTACTATTTTTTGTGCTTTTAATGTCCTTCCAGTTAATGGTGGAAACGGGTATGAAAGCAATAATTTATCCTGGAAAACTATACATTTTAGAAAAGTAGACAAAGTTCTGAATTCAACAAGGGGTCATTTGTGTAGATCCTTCGAGGTTTCTTTATATAAACTACCAGTTAAATATAGGAAAAATTGAAAATCAGTTGAAAAAAAAACTGCCTTTTGTGTCAACGTTTTCACCTGCAACTTTTTCTAATTATGACAGCAGTTTGAATAAATATACGGTTACGTCGGCTGGACCTTACTGGTTGTGGGGATATATAGGACTTGTAGGTTCACCAAGAACCAGACTAACTCAGAGCCAAAAACTGAGAAGCGACTTGTAATGGTTTTTTATTATGTACCGGGTGTATAGCAATTATTCTGGGAAAATGCATACATGGAAAAATTGGTATGAAAGACACTTATGTATTTCTGAAATGGGAACAAAATATAGAGTTTATAAACAGTACATATTGGCACATTTCCGAAATTGGGAATACTCACAATAGAATGAGAATTATCGGTCATTTTTTAAAATGACTTCTTTTTTACACATTGTCTTTCATTTGGAAGGCAGAAATGCATCGAAAGACAATAGGTAATAACAGTTGCTTTACAAATCTGAATTACCCTAAGTCTCCCGATAAAAATGGTACCTTACTTGTGTGGATAGGCACAGTGCCCACAACAGGAAACGGCTCAAAAGGCAACGTGAACACACCACATTTTCACAATGAAAAATTACCCTTTTTTTGCTAAGTGCTTAGCTGTAGTTTTTTAACCCTAGAGCTGTCGGCACCTAGGGAAACCTAGCAAACCTATACATTTTTGAAAACTAGACACCCAGGTGAATCCAGGATGGTGCAGATTCGAGTGCACTAAAACTTGACTGTTTACTAAAAGCAATGTTGCAGCTTGCCGAGGATATGGCTGCTGTGGTGCGAGCTGAATAAGCTCAAATACTGGTGCAGCACGACACAGCTGGTGAATAAAAGCGACGTGGCAGTTTGCAGAAGATGTGGCTACTATCACACGAAGCTGGGTGAGGCAAGGATTGCCTTCAATCTTCTATGGAGTCTGCTGCTCGAAAAAATATTTTTGAGCTTATTCAGCTCGCACCACAGCAGCCATATCCTCGGCAAGCTGCAACGTTGCTTTTAGTAAACACCCAAGTTTTAGTGCACTTGAATCTGCACCAAGTCAGCAGTACCCAATCATCTGGAATCACAACGTTAGAGGTCACATTTTATCAAAATATCGGTGGACCATTGTTATAATAGATCACCAACTTCTGTAGGACTTGAACTGTCCCAGAGCACCCTAAGTCACAGGTGTCCCTATCCATAAAACAGCACAAACCAGTGTTTGCTCTACAGAATCTCTGCCAGAGCCTGAGTCAGACAATGTGAGAAAAAACCCCATGCTTAAACAGATATATGAGCAAAGAATGCCAATTGAAAGGGCGTTTGTCAACTATGTGCCAGCCAACTAAATCTGGCAAATTTTACTAAACAATATCGGTGGCTCCTATTACCAGAGCGTGAGCCCCATTACCAATAAGCAGAAGATACCAGAATTCCTCCAATTATATTGAGAATTCTTAAAGCAAGCAGTACATCAAAACCCCGATCATACAATCGGGCCCCTGTTCTTCCCTGATTAATCTGGAGGAAACATATAATCTCAGAACTGGTCCTGAAGAAGGTTGTTCATTAGTTTCTCCAAACCGAACGCCGCGTCGACCCCTGTTCTTGTGAACATTTTAACCAAAATTATCTTTTTTGTATATGTGTTTTGATTTTATATGGTTTTAATTAACTGAATTTTTTTTTAAATTATTGTAAGAATATTCCTCTTTTGAATAAACGTATATATGTATTTTTGATAACACCTCTGCCTGTCTTGTCTTAAATTTCATTAATAATGAGTAATTCTATGTGATATGTATTAATTGCTTTACTGTGTGGTCATATATTGAGTTGGATGTCTCTGTAAACTATGAGGTTTTGATCCATTGTGAGATTGGTATTCTCAAAAACAGGTTGGGGGCACTACCAGATTAACAATAACCATCTTTATGGTTAGCCAAGGGTACTCTTTTTCTTCCTTATTATAACTCCCCTGTCCCAGATTAACCGGATAAGGGGGCCATCTTTACTTTATATGAGACTTCAAAATTACCTATAATATTTTCCACCCCACAGAAATCTGAGAAAAAAGTTATTTTTCAGCGAATTTGCGTTTGTAGGGGATTCTAGGTAGGAGAATGTTGGGGGACCCACACAAGCCATATCTGGCTGGACTCCCCCGGGAGTCTAGTTACCAGAAATGTATGGGTTTGGTAGGTTTCCCTATATGGCCGCCAAGCCCAGGCCAAAAACTCATGGGACTCTTCTTGCAAAACCAGGTTGGTTTGTGATAGGTAATTTTGATGTCCCCTCAATAGGTTTTGTGCCCTGCCTGTTTCGGGTCCTTGACCCACCCACGCGAGTGAGGTATCATTTTTATTGGGAGACCTGGGGGAACGCTGGGTGGGAGGAAATTTGTGATCCACATAGATTTCAGAAGTTTCTCACACCGAAATTTGAGAAAAAAGTGATTTTCTCAGCAAAATTTGAGGTTTGCAGGGGATTTTGGGTAGGAGAATGTTGGGGGAACCATGCAAGCCATACCTCGCTGGACTCCCCCAGGTGTCTAGTTTCCAGAAATGTGTAGATTTGGTAGGGTTCCCTAGATGGCCGCCGAGCCCCAGGCCAAAAACCCATGAGACCCTCTCTGCAAAACCAGGTTGGTTCGTGATAGGTAATTTTGATGCCCCTTAATAGGTTTTGGGCTCTTGTCTGCCGCGGGTACTTGACCCACCCACGCGAGTGAGATACCAATTTTATTGGGAGACCTGGGGGAATGCTGAGTGGGAGATAATTTGTGGATCCAGGCAGATTCCAGAACTTTCCCACACTGAAATGTAAGAAAAAAGTGATTTTTGCAGTGAAATTTGCGGTTTGCAGGGAATTCTGGGCAGGAGAATGTTAGGGGACCCGCGCAAGCCATACCTCGCTGGACTCCCCTGAGTTTCTAGTTTCCAGAAATGTGGGGATTTGGTAGGTTTCCCTAGATGGACGCCGGGCTCGGGGTAAAAACTCATGGGACCCACTTGGAAAACCATGTTGGTTTGTGATAGGTAATGTCACATCAATAGGTTTTGGGCCCTTTCCTGCCACGGGTACTTGGCCCACCCACACAAGTGAGGTACCATTTCTATTGGGATACTTGGAGAAATGCTGTGGGTTGGAAATGTGTTGTTACTTTCTGCAGAGTGAAAATTTGAGCACGATAATGCAAGGAAAATGTGACTGTCACACTTTGAGGTTTACAGGACATTGTAGGTAAGATATATTGTTGGGCTCCACAAGAGAGACATCACCATGTACCATGTACCATCACCATGTACTCCCATGGGTGTTTAGTTTACGACAAAATCTACAGATTGATTTGATAAAAATGTATATTGCGCAGAACAATAACCCGCAGGTATCAAGGCGCCTAATAATCAGATCAAAGTGGGAATGTACAACCTTACATATAGGCTTGCAGGAAGAGGCGAGTTTTAAGGGCACTACAGAATTTCTGCAGGGACAGTAGGGACCTGAGGTCAAGGGGAAGGTCATTCCACCATTTAGGGGCAAGAGTAGAAAAAGCCCTGCCACCCCACTTGGCTCTACGTATGCGGGGGACTGTCAGGAGCAGTTTCTTGGAGGAGCGCAGGGCCCTCCCAGGGGTGTAATGGGAGATGATGGAGCCAACTCCCATGGCACTGTTCTTTGCAATGGCTCTGTAAGTCATGCATAGGACTTTGAAGCGCACTCGGTGTTCTACCGGCAACCAGTGCAGCGCTTTCCTGGCCAACGTGGCCGAGGAGCGTCTGGGGATATCTAAAACAAATCTGGCTGCGGCGTTCTGGACTACCTGCAAGCGCTGCAGAAGGCTCCTATTTAGGCCCGCATACAGCGCATTACAGTAGTCCAGTCGTGAGCCAATGAGAGCGACAGCTATTTGTTTTCTGGACTGCAGGGAGAGATACTTCCTGATTCTTCTGAGGGTGTGAATGATGCCCCAACACGTGGAGATGGTTCTACTAACCTGTCTGCTCATGTCCAGGGCAGGGTCTATCATCACCCCAAGGTTCTTAGCAGATGTCGTGGGGGAGGGACATATTCCTAACGAATCAGGCCACCAGCTGGCTGACCATGTGTCCTCTTTCCCTCCGAACACCATCACCTCCGTCTTCTCCCCATTCAGCTTAAGTGAATTGTGGATCATCCACAGACCAACCCCCTCCATACAAGATCTAAAATTGGAGGCGGTTGGTACATCTGAATGGGAAAGAGAGACGAGGATTTGGGTGTCATCAGCGTAAGAGACTACCTCCATCCCGAAAGATCTAATTAATCTGGCCAGTGGGGTCACGTAGATATTAAATAGGGTCGGACTAAGAGCCGACCCCTGCGGGACCCCACATAGCACAGGTCGGGATGGAGATAGAAACTCTCCCAGCTTCACTCTTTGTTCCCTTCCAACAAGGAAGGAGGTCAGTAGATCTAGAGCTGAGCCCTTCACCCCCACTTCCCTCAGACGAGATGTAAGTACTGAGGGGGAGAGGGTATCAAATGCCGCAGTTAGATCCAACAGGACTAGGAGGGTGGTCTGGCCCCCATCTACTTGAGTGCGGATCTTATCGAGCACAATAGTAAGGGCCGACTCAGTGCTGTGTTCCCTCCTGAATCCGTGCTGGGAGAAGTCCAGACAGCCCGAGCTATTCACAAAGGCGGCAAGATGCTTGTTTAGATGTGCCTCAAGCATCTTCGCAGGGGCTGGGAGCAGTGAGATCGGCCGGAAGTTTTTTAGGACCTCCGGGTCGAGGGAAGCCTTCTTCAGCAGAGGTTTCACTACTGCACTCTTCCACTCCGAGGGGAAGACACCGTCCCTCAAGGCTAGATTCATAATTTCTAGTAGAGGCGGTAGGAAGGTTCCTCTACACTGCTTAATGATCCTCAATGGGCAAATATCTAGGGGGGAGCCAGATTTAGTTTTATTGAGCAAAATCTCCAGATCTTGCAGAGTGAGCGGGGGGAAAGAGTCCAGGGTGCTCCGTGGGGAGATGTCTGGCGTGATCATATTTGTCTGAACCAAGGCAGGGGGCCCACTGAATGAGGCTCTTTGTACCTCAAGAGCCAGATAGATGTCCTGTATCTTAGAATGAAAAAAGGACGCGATATTATCGCATAGATCTTGTGAAGGTGCGACGGGGTCAGGTATTTGCAGGTTGACTAAAGAATCAACGATTCTAAAGAGCTCCTTCGGCGAGGAGAGCGAGGTTGTCATGGCCACAAAGTAATCTTGCTTGGCCTGCACAATCTCAGATTTGTATTTTCTGACCAGAAGTTTGTGGGCTTCCTTGTTCCTGAAGTCCCAGCTCGAATGCCAGAGCCTCTCCATCCTCCTCACTTCTTGCCTGAGGAGTCTGAGGGATTCCGAGTACCATGGGGCAGAGGGTCTCTTCCTAGCTCGGCAGCGGGTTTGAGGTGGGGCAAGTTCATTCAGGGCCTCAGTGATGACCTATTCAAAGTGACCAACCGCAGTCTGAACATTGTCCATGCTGATAGCAGAAAGGCTAGCCGCCCATGGCAAAAAGGAATCATTACCAATATTCCTAAAGTTTCTGCCAGTTTCCTTAGTGTGCTTCCCTGTTTTATTTCCCTCCATCCGCGGATATTCCAGAAGAAATGGAACCGCAAGGTGATCCGACCAGGATAGGTGTACCGGATCCATGATGGTCAAACGATGGTCATTAGAGAAGATGCCATCTAGTGTATGGCCTGCACGATGAGTGGCGTCGCTGACTCACTGCGTGAGTCCACAGGAGACCAGGGCATCGATAAGACAAGAAGTGTCAGATAGATCTAGTCGTTCTAGATGATAATTAAAATCTCCCAAAATGGAGAAGTTATCACGACCAAAGTAAGGTTCCAGGGACTGGAGGAAGTTGTTTGTGAACTCAGTCCTTGGGCCCGGAGGGCGATACAACAGAATTCCGTTGAAAAAAGGGATTTGCCCTTCCTTTACTGTGAAGTGGAGGGCTTGAAAGCTATCCGGAAAGTCAGATATAGATACTGTGTGGCAATACAAGTGATCTTGATAAAGGATCGCTATCCCCCCTCCCACTCGCCCCTGTCTGTCCAGTCTAGTCAGACAGTACCCTTCCGGGACCGCTTCGATCAGGTCAGGACCAGATGAATCTTTAGCCCAGGTTTCCGTAATAAACACTAGAGCCGGCTTTCTATCAAGAACCATCTCCCTAAACATTATATTGTTCTTAACAAGGGAGCGGGCGTTGACCAAGATGCCTTCTACTCCCACTGTCATAGGTCCAGTGACAGCTGGGCGGTCAGCTGAGAGGTGAGGGGGGGAGGAATTAGCAGACAAACATGTGTGGCAACAGCCACATCGCAGAGGGCGAAGAAGTTCGTATGGTTCGTAGGTATGCGAACAGATAAGGCTACGGGGTTTCAGGCGTACCATCTCATGGCGTGTGTACTTGAAAGGGGAGACAGAGGCAACTTCTAAGTCCAGAGTCCAGCCGCCCAGCGCGTCCTCGGCGCGGACGGGCGCAGACGGGCTGGACTTTGGCGTGACTCCGGCGTCACTGTGGCGTCCACGCTGCGCGTACACGCTGCACGCCATACCCTACTGATTATGTAGGGCTCTAGCGAGTCCACGTGTCGGCTTCAGCGAATGGCTGAGGAGTGCTTCTGAGACCGACCCCAGATGGCGCCCCAGGAAAACCAAAAGCGCGGGGACCGGGCCGCCCAAATGGCGGTGAATGCAGCAGGATTTTATAGTGCAGCAATGCGATCCATGTCTAAGGGGACAGGTAGGGCAACTATGAATATCTAAACAATTCTAATCTGTAATTAAAACCAAGGTAGAAGCGAGCGAAATTAACTAAACCAAAACGACAAAACGGGGCTTTTAAAATGACTGCAGGCTTCCAGCGCGTAGCGCTTTATGCAAGGCGATATTCAAACAGAAGTGGAGGTCTCTCCTACCCGACTTAAATACAAGCACCAATTACAGCCTCTAGCCAGTCCACGTGTCGGCTTCAGCGAATGGCTGAGGAGTGCTTCTGAGACCGACCCAAGATGGCGCCCCAGGAAAACAAAGTGCGGGGACCGGGCCGCCCAAATGGCGGTGAATGCAGCAGGATTTTATAGTGCAGCAATGCGATCCGTGTCTAAGGGCACAGGTAGGGCAACTATGAATATCTAAACAATTCTAATCTGTAATTAAAACCAAGGTAGTAGCGAGCGAAATTAACTAAACCAAAACGACAAAACGGGGCTTTTAAAATGACTGCAGGCTTCCAGCGCGTAGCGCTATATGCAACGCGATATTCAAACAGAAGTGGAGGTCTCTCCTACCCGACTTAAATACAAGCACCAATTACAGCCTCTAGCCAGTCCACGTGTCGGCTTCAGCGAATGGCTGAGGAGTGCTTCTGAGACCGACCCAAGATGGCGCCCCAGGAAAACAAAGCGTGGGGACCGGGCCGCCCAAATGGCGGTGAATGCAGCAAGATTTTATAGTGCAGCAATGCGATCCGTGTCTAAGGGCACAGGTAGGGCAATTATGAATATCTAAACAATTCTAATCTGTAATTAAAACCAAGGTAGAAACGAGCGAAATTAACTAAACCAAAACGACAAAACGGGGCTTTTAAAATGACTGCAGGCTTCCAGCGCGTAGCGCTATATGCAAGGCGATATTCAAACAGAAGTGGAGGTCTCTCCTATCCGACTTAAATACAAGCACCAATTACAGCCTCTAGCCAGTCCACGTGTCGGCTTCAGCGAATGGCTGAGGAGTGCTTCTGAGACCGACCCAAGATGGCGCCTCAGGAAAACAAAGCGCGGGGACCGGGCCGCCCAAATGGCGGTGAATGCAGCAGGATTTTATAGTGCAGCAATGCGATCCGTGTCTAAGGGCACAGGTAGGGCAACTATGAATATCTAAACAATTCTAATCTGTAATTAAAACCAAGGTAGAAGCGAGCGAAATTAACTAAACCAAAATGACAAAACGGGGCTTTTAAAATGACTGCAGGCTTCCAGCGCGTAGCGCTATATGCAAGGCGATATTCAAACAGGTAGGTTATTCTTAGATGAAATGTACACCTTAGAAGAGAGAGAAAAAAGACAAAGATTACTGCACAGCAATCTATTCCTCCAGCACACACACTTACTGGTTGGATTTGGCACGAGGGCGAGTGATAGTTCAGTATATAAAATTTTATTAACAAGAGATTTCAAAAAAATGAAATGCACTGTCAATAACTGAAAGGACAAAAAACTGAACCATTGACTCACAGCTCGTGAGCTGTAAAGCCAGGACAAGGCACCAACCTCTTTACAGGCCATTTATACACCTTTCATATGTGTGACACGTACAAAACCATTCACACCGCCAGCCGCAGGCCCAGAACATTACAACACTCACACCAGCAGACAGCGCCATTCAAGAGCCCATCACTTTCACACGCCTACATTCCTGACACAGCAACCACACCAGCTCACAGATTGCATGGAGTGGAGTTTGGCTAGCAGTGTGTGTAGTGACCAGCAGCAAGTGAATACTCACACAACGCCAGCCAAGCGCCAGTCCACCCACACCACCAGCCATGCGTCAGTCCACGCACACCGCCAGCCAAGCGCCAGTCCACTCACACTGCCAGCCAGCCAATTAATTTGCGTGTGGTACATTCTAAACCAAGTAGGCACACACAGCCCAGGGTTAGAAGGACACTTAGGGCAGTACATACGAGTCTCCTTCCGCATACCTCTTCTCCAACAGACTCTACATCTCTTACTGGGAAAGTCTTTTGAGGGTGTGGGAAGAATGTGATCAGGAAAGTGGCGATATTTCAATCTAGCCACATCCTTCACCACTCCAACTCGAGGAACACTTGCCTGTTCCACTAAAACAAGGCTGCCTATTACAAACTCCTGAAACTTAGCAAAAGTCATCTTTGACTGAGGACAAGAATCCTTGAATACAACAAAACCATTAAAGATTGCCAAGGGGAAAAGATGGATAGCCAACTTCTTATACTAAATGTAAGCCTTACAAAGAGCAGCGTAAGGTTCCAACCGCTGATCTACTCTGTTAACACAACCAATGTGTCTATTATATTCTAAAATGCACACAGGTTTGCGCACTTCAGCAACCTGACCCCAGTGCTTAATTTGTGCCGGTGCTTTCCGGTGCTTAGCACCGGCACTTAATTATCAGGGCCGGGTCTATGCATCTGCTGCAAGCGTCACGCATTGTTGTTTTTTAAAATGTACTGTACTGTGACTGTACTCTGCTGACTGCGTTGAAACTGCCTAAGCGCTATTCCAAGGTGGTAGCGCTCGCGCCGGAGCCTCTGACACCTGTGTGTGCTCCGGCTCTGCAGCTGCTGTGCTCCTCGCAGACTTAAGTTGCCAGCAGGCAGCTCACAAACAGTTAAAGGTCCTGCTCAGGTCTGGGTGAACCGAGTGCTACAACAATGTTACAATTGAATGTGCCCTGGGGTTTGCCTGCGTTGAAATTCGCGCCTGTGAGTCACCGAGTCACTGCCAAATACCGAGACCCCGGACGGGGCGGGGCCTGGCCTGAGCAGGTCGTTGCGTTAATGGCTGTGGCTCCGTGGGCCACATGTGACCTGGTCACCTCACGTCCTGGAACAGTTAACAGGAAGGAAGTTGTCGGTCGTCGGATCTGTGCCTTGCCCAGAGGAGGAGATCGAGAGGCACGCAGCCAGGGCACAGATGGCAGAGCCCTTCTCAAACCACATGCTTTTCAGCTTCTCGCACTTCAACCCCACTCCCCCTTCATCTATTCCCTTCAGCGCCCTCTGATAGAGAGCAGGCACGAGTTCAGGCACTTATGAGCCAAAACAGGTGATTTTTAAGCTGTTTCCTACTGAGTCTCATATGGCATATAGTGTGGAGGAAACGGATAACAAGCCTATAGTTCTCTAGACCCACCTCCCTGCTGACAGCATGCGCACCTCAGCTGAGTAATAACCCGGAGCAGATTTCCAGATCAATGTATTCACGCCCAACTCACTCCAGGCATCCAGAAGTGACAAGGCATGACCAAGCAAAGGATGTGAACTAAAGAGGAGACTGGGCTTGAGGGTAGGGTGCCGTCGTCACGTGATTGGACTCGTGGGGCGAGAGGAGACACTTGTCTCTAACTCCTTTCTGCAGAGGCACCGCCACCGGCTATCTTCCTATTCCAAATTAATGACTGAGTTTAAAAAGTAGCTGGTTAAACTAGGGTCAAACCTGCTTTCAGTATTGGGTCGCATTAGGTTCCACATGAACACACACTGTTGGTTGGGGAGGACCCGGTTCCGGTGGGCCCAGGCTGTAGCAGGAATGTTCAATTTCCTGCCCGCCAGCCAGGCCCCAAGGCACCCAGGAATTACTTGCTGTTCTGCTGCGTGCCCTGCTGCCGAGAAAAGCAAGAAGATGGTGTTCGAGAACAGTTCAACTCTGCTCACCTCCTCTTGACCTCGCCATGTGCTGTTGCTGTGCCCTGTCCAGATAGAGCCCAACTTCTGCCCCGCACTCACCACTAACAGGATGAGTCTCACCGCGGGAGCAGGTGCACAGGTTGAGGCAGTGGAGCACTGCACGCTCTGACTCTGAAGAAGAGACAGGCAAGCAATCTCCAAGGCGCCACAGCAGCTTCTCTCGGTGGATCCTTCTATCAAGAGACTTAGTAAGTCACATTTTAATATAATTTTTACTCCTGTCATTTAAAATGTTTGTTGCGAGGGGTCTCCAGCATAGCATAGCTCCTTGCAAATGGCACACTCAAGTTGTCTGTGCCGTAAATACTGGGCCATCTAAGGCAGGAGTTTTGTCTAATTTAAACTAGCAGTTGTTATGCTGATTTATTAGTTCGAACGGTTTAATATCCTTGCTTGACAGTAGGAAGCATCTGGTTTTATTTTTGCAACACTAAGAGACTTGTTAAGTGAAAGTCACAGATAAGTAGGGTGATTAAAGTTCCCACTGGATAGAGGTCATACTATTCTCTACTGGCAGTTTTCACTCTCACCAGTGTAGAGGGTTAATATGCTTGCTATAAAGAAAGTCTACCAGTATATTACAGAACTGTATTGTATGTGGTTTGCTGAGCAGGTTACTGCTTTTGTCACAGAGTTCCCTTTGATACTTGTGGTTCAGCCTCAGCTTGAGGTGAGGTTGGGGTGGAGGATGCTGATTATTTAGAAATTAAAAAACAGCTTTAAAAGCACTTGCTGCAGAGTGTTACTTTCATGTTGTACAAATGAGTGTGTGTTTTCTGATATTTGACTGTTTCCATCGTTTTCATTGCGGGATTTTGGTTGCAAGAAAGTGTCACTTTAAGTGTCACACATTTAGTCACTGCATGTCTCAGAAATCCGCTGAATCAATGAAATTGTCACGCATAAGCAATCTCAAACATTAGCAGCTGTTCTTTAACGGGTGTAATTTTTGATATTTATATGTTTCCCTTGTCTTCATTGCTTGCGAGAAAGTATCACTCATATTTGTGGAAATGTCACTCATATTTACACTGAAATTATGAAAATGTCACACATAGCAATCTGAAACCTTGGCAGCTATGACATTTATAATGTAAAATCATTTTTAAACACCATCCAGAAAGATTTTTTTACCTTGGTTTAATCTTTGTTCCAAAATATTCTAGAAACATCTTTAACCTTCCAGAAAGGTCTACAACCTTTCTTCAGTTTTCCATCCAAGATGAAAGAACATTCTGTTTCAGCTCTATATATACACCTTTAGAACTGCTTCTCCTTGCGCCGCAATCAAGTCCAAGTGCTGTGCTGAACAGTTTCCTCATCTTGTTCCATAGTTTCAGAGCTTTGGTGCTGTGTTGGAAATAGTTTTGTCCAGTACACTGATTACTTTAGTCCACCCTGAACTACTTTCTTGCCAGTAGTGACTGAATTTAGATTACTAAAGTAGGAATTCAAATCGGGTATTACATGTGGCTTTCAGCCAAGCCAGTTGAGGATGTGGGTGAAGCCAGTGAAGGAAGTGGGTTGAGACTGGGTAAGTGGGTGTGGCCTCCCACAAAAAGGTGAGCACCTGCACTTCATATTTTACAAATTAAGCACTGCCTGACCCCAAACAGTCACAGGTGAAGTGCTTTCATCATGGATCGTAGTCAGCATGTAAACATCTCTCCTGTCTGAAAACTTCACAGCTAGAAGTTCCTCGCAACGCCACGCACTGCACTGTCCCCACACAAGCTTTTGACAAACTAGTTCTTTAGGGAAACTTTTACGGTTAGAGCGGATTGTGCCACAAGCAACAGTGTTCACTTTGGCCAATTCCCTAAACAACCGCACACCAGTGTAGAAGTTATCTACATATGAATGGTGACCTTTGTTAAAAAGTCCTCTACCAAGTTCCCACACAATTTTCTCAGTCACTCCAAAAGTGGACGGACAACCAGGGGGGTTAATCCTGGAATCCTTACCGGTGTACACCCTGAAATTAGAGACATATCTAGTCATACTGTCACACAGGATATATAGCTTAATTCCATAGCGTGCCCTCTTACTAGGATTGTATTGCCTAAAAACCAAGGGGCCCTTGAACAAGACCAAAGACTCATCCACTGCTATTTATTTCCTTAGAGCATAGATCTCAGAAAATCGATCTACAAAGTGATCAATGACAGGACGAATCTCAAAAAGACGGTCACACTCAGGGTGATCTCGTGGCAACACTAAACCATTAGTTACAAAATGCAGCATCTTAAGCAGAAGCAAATACCTATCACGACTCATGACTACCGGAAATATAGCTGTTGCCATCAAGGGACTAGTAGACCAATATGAAGACATTAATGGCTTCCTTAGCAAGCCCATCAAAAAAGTGAAACCCAAGAACTTCTTTATCTCTTCCAGATTTGTGGGAGTCCACCGGGTAGCTCTAGAATGGGGCTTAAGGCTGGCACTGTTGTCCCTCAAAAACTGTTTGGCATACAAATTAGTCTGCTCAACAATCTCTGCCTAAAACACATACAGCCACATGCAGCAAGTGATTTAGGAATCGCAAACGGTGCGAATCGCAAAATTCGTCCGTTTGCGATTCCCAAATCACTATTTGGGAAGCATCAATCCAAAACTACAAGAAATCGCTATTTTTTGCGATTTCAGAAAATGCGCTTGCATTTAAGGAATCGCAATTTGCGATTCCTTAAATGCAATGCATGACACCCAAAAAGAATTGCGAAATCGCAATTAGGAGGAAAAAATTACCATGAGGTTGGACCTGATGGTAATTTGCGATTTATCTAAAAAATGCAATTTTGTGCATTTTTTTAACTGTCATGTTGTGCACACACATGCCCTTAGGGCATGTGTGTGCACACCATATGTGCATAGATTGATTTCAGGGGTGCAACAGGGTGTCCTTTGGACGCCCCTTCACCCTTGAAATCGCAATCTCAATTTGAGATTCGCTAATTGCGAATCGCAAATTGAGATTGTCTTCCCATTCATTCCTATGGGCCTTTTGGCCCATAGGAATCAATGGGAACTAATTCCTTCATTGCGATTCGCAAATTGTGAATCGCAATTAAGGAAAAATAAGGAATCGCTAATTCAATTACGATTTTTTGATGCATTGCCGTTTGCGATTCCATAATTGCGATTCTTTATTTTTCGCAATTGAGGAATCGCAAACGGAAACAATGATGCATGTACATGATAGTTCATAAACAACTGAAAAAAAAAGAAAAGTATCGGAAAAAAAAATCTGTATTCACTCCACACCCTGCAACACCAGTAAAGTCTGGCAATGCCGGCAGCACTTTGCTTGCTGGGGTAACCCAGAAGTCATCACTTCCAACTGGAAGCCTTGCAGCCCCAGGCTGCAACCCAGATGCCTCTTGACACACAATACCAACGGGAAGCCTTGCAGCCCATATATCCCTTGGCGCACTATCGGCACATCAATGTCCTCCTCTAACACAGGCACTTCATCCGCACTAAGAGTAGCTTCATCATCCGATGATTCCATATGGAGAGAAAACTCACTGCCTGAATCTTCCCCTACCTCCTCTGCCTCAGATGCAGAGTCAGCCCCTGATCCATGGTCAGAGGAAGACTCAAAAAGCATACCAACAACCTGCTGAGCAGTAATCCTGCGGCTAGCCATTATCCTTACTAAGAAAGGAGACTGTCCAAACAAGACAACCAACACTGTGCAAAATAAGTAAAAAAATGTGTGCCTTTATCACAAAGATCTATATCCTCACAAACTATACGATTTACTTGCAAGAGACAGCTACACTCACCAGCACCAACTCTGCAGAGACACAGCAAAAACCAACAATATCCCACTAGAAAGAAAAAAACAAAAATAATTACTCACAAGACAACAAAATACACATCGAGCACAAATGCAAAAAATGTTTGACACTCAAAAAACAGAGGCCAAACATACTGCTATTTTTACACCATATGCAAAGAATACACACAAGAAAACTGCCCCCTGGAAGAGACCCTTGCCCAAGTGGTCACTTCCATTTTAATTTAAAAAAACGTCCCTGGTGTCTAGTGGGGTTTTCTGCCCCCCTGGGGGCAGGAAAGGCAAACAAACAGGACAATCTGCCCCCAGGGGAGGGAGAATACACATATAAAAATATTTGCCCCATGGAACCGACCCTTGCCCAAGGGGCCGCTTCCATTTTCAATTTATTTAAAATACCTGGCTCTGGTGGGCTTTTCTGCCCGCCTGGGAGCAGAAATGTAAAAAAACCCAGCCGATCTGTCCCCAGGGGGGCAGGATTGAGGAAGCGACCCTTGCCCATGGGGTCGCTTCCATTTAAATGAAAACATCCCTGGTGTCTAGTGGGTTTTTCATTCCTCTTGGGGACAGAAAGGCAAAAAACACGGGCCGAACTGCCCCCGGGGGGGGGCAGAAAACACATAAAAAAATATTTAGCACCATGGAAGCGACCCTTGCCCAAGGGGTCGCTTCTATTTACAATGTATTAAACATCCCTGGCTCTAGTGGGCTTTCCTGCCCCCCCCCTGGGGCCAGAAACACCAGAAATCCAGCCGACCTGTCACTAAAATAATTGTGCCCCTTAAGAAAGGGACCCTTGCCCAAGGGGTCGCTTCCATTTAAATTTTAAAACACATCCCTGGTGTCTAGTGGGTTTTTCTGTCCCCCCTAGGGACAGAAAGGCCAGAAACAGGGGCCGATCTGCCCCCAGGTGTGCAAAAAAACCACACAAAAATATTTGCCCCCCTAGAAGTGACCCTTGCCCAAGGGGTTGCTTCCATTTTAAATGTACAACAAATCCCTGGCTCTAGTGAGCTTTTATGCCCCCCTGGGCCCAGAAACGCAAGAAATCTGACTGATCTATCTCCGTGGGGCAGAAAAGTTGTCAAAATGATATGCCCCAAGAGGAAGCGACCCTTGCCCAAGGGGTCATTTCCTTTATATCGAATGGTGATCCCTGGTGTCTAGTGGGGGCATCCCTGCTGCACGATTGCGACGCTGTGCGCGATCGTGCAGTAGGAATGCCCTTCATTGAGACATCAGGGGAGAGGAAAAACTCTTTCATCTCCCTCGATGCCTCAATACACTAAGAGAGGCCCCCCGCCCGACCAGAGCACACAAAACTTACCCTCCCTCTCCGACGCCTGGCTTCAGGTGTCGCAGCGCTTGCTGATGATGTTGGTGCAAGATGACGTCACAGGATCGCCGAGGAAGGGGGGGTCGGGGTGGCAGCGGAAACTCTTCTGCTGCTATCCCTGTCTGGGTATGAATTTGGGCTACCCATGGGGGGAGCGCCAGCACTTCCCCCATGCGTGGGTGCCATGACGGAACGGTTCCATCATGATCACAGCCCAACCGAAGCTCTTGACGGAACAGCTCCATCATGAGCATCGAAGGGGTTTAAGTAACGCTATAGGTATATAGTTAGCTGAATTTGTCAATGACAACTTTAAAAATGTGAACTAGAAAAAACACAGAAATTCAGCAATTTTAGTTAGCAGCACAAACTATAACTTGTGCCCCCATGCACTGCTTATGACCTCACAAAAGACATCACTCATGACATGCTCTATGACATCATTTATGATATCACTGATGACATTTCAAATAATCCAAATGCCAAAATATAAAAATATGTTTGACCCTAAATATCTCAAAAACTACTAAACAGATTGACACCAAATCCCAGAAAATACAATCTGCAAACCAAGATCTAAGTTCCTGCCAAGTTTGGTGTAATTTCATTTAGTACTTTTTGCTGTAGTCTGTCTTCAAAAAGTCTAAGGAAAATGCATGGGGAGTTTGTGATTTGGGAACCCCCCTTTTTTCTCGCCCCCGCTTGATGGATCACCCCGAAACCTTCCAGGAAGGAGCTGAGGTGGGTGAATTTTTTTGGGGAAAGCTTTGTGAAGATTCAACACAGTGCCAAAGTTGTTAGCAAACCAAAAAACACTCTTTCTATGGAAAAAGATACTCAACTAAACCTACCTAGTGGCCACCGCTACATGGTAATACATATACTGTGTGGGTATATTAAATATATAAATTAATATGTATATATATGTATATATATATATATATATATATATATATATATATATATATATATATATATATATATATATATACATTCACTGAAAGAAACATAGGTTTCATGCACGTTATAGTTAGTAATTAGCATTTATTAAACCTTAGAAATTCACCAATAAAAACATAGGTTTCAAGGCCGTTATAGTTAGTTGGATATTTCACTTGTACAAAACCATTGCAAATCCCCCGTTATAGTTAGTTCAGCTAACTAAACTTGCGCGCCCGCAATGCACTGCTGATGAAAGTCACATATTACATCACTCATGACATGGTCAGTGACATCACTCATGACATCTCAAGTGACATCACTGATGACATCATCCAGTGAATGTGTGTTTTTCTGAAAATTAAATATGTTTTATATATGTACATCGCAAGGTCGGTGGAAGAATAAATGGGTATATAAGTGTCTAAATGGATGATTCTTTTGTGAAAAAGTGATTGTATAACTGACTGATTAAGTGTATCTTAGTGAATACATGGGTTAGTGAGTAATGTTTAAATATATAATTATCTGTATCAGTCTCTCACTTTGTGTATAAGTGGCTGCATGGGTTGGTGAGTAGCTACATGAGTGTGTATATAGGTTATTAGTTGTTTTTTTGAGTATCAGTATGAGTGTCTGAGTGGTTCGGTGGGGGTATTACGTAGTGCATAGATGCATGAATGAGTGACTCACTGTTTGTATGTGTTGAAGGAAGCATGTGTGCAGGACGGTATGGGTGGATGAGTGTGTGTATGGGTGTGTTAGTGAGTAAATGACTGTTTCAATAGTGTCTTTATGAGTAACTACATATGTTTTTAAACTAGTATATGTGGGTTTTGGTGTATATAAGTAAGTATATGTGAGAGTGAGAGATTGGAAGAGTTTCTTTATAAAAGAGTCTGTGTTTCTATAAGTTATTGCTTAAGAGAGTAAGTATGTATAAGTTTCTGTAGCAGTAATTGTGGTGGTGTGTGTATAACTGTATATGCATTTTAATGGCTGTTTGATACTTTGTTTGCATGTGTGACTATGTGTGTGAGTAACTCTATGAAGGAGTGTCATTGTGTAACAGGTTGTATAGGTGTATGAGTACATATGATGAGTGAGTACATGTTTGACTGACTGTATAGGACTGTTGGTGAATGAGTGGATGTGTGTGTAAATCTTTTAATTACTAAATAGGTGTGTTGTAAGTGGTATGGTATGAATATTGTTTTGAAAATGGTAGTTTCTATTTTTGAGTGTGTGTATCAAAGGTTATATTAGGGTGAGAGGAGGTCTGCCACTCGATCACAAGGATGATGTTATCAGTGATGTCATGAGTGATGTCACTGATCATGTCATGAGTGATGTAATATGTGACGTCATCAGCAGTGCATTGCGTGCGCGCAAGTTATAGTTAGCTGAACTAACTATAACGGGGGCATTTCAATAGTTTTATACGAGTGAAATGTCCAACTAACTATAACGCCCCTGAAACATGTGTTTTTTCAGTGAATTTCTAACGTTTTTTAAATGTTAATTCCTAACTATAGCGTGCCTGAAACCTATGTTTTTTTCAGTGAATTTCAAAGGTTTTTTAAATGCTAATTTGTAACTATAACATGCCTGCAACCTATGGTTTTTTCAGTGAATTTCTAAGTTTTTTTCAAATGCTAGTTTCTACCAATGCCTACAAAGGTACGACATGTGAAGAAAGAAGAAAAAACACACAGAAAGAAGCAAAAGAAATGCAGAAAGAAGCAACAGAAGTCCTCAAAGGCAAAGTAAAGTGCAGGAAGAAGGAAGACGTGCAGAAAGAACACACATAGGAGCAGAAAGAGGCATTGTTGCAAAATCATCTTGTACCCTCAACTTTTTCAGATGGGTACTGGTGGTAACTGACTCTGACTAACCAGTCCTAGAGCCAGTGCAATGCTAAAAGACACTTAGAATACAGTTAAAACACCTACATACACTAGGGAACACTATGCGTCGGGGTACCCCATCGATTACCATGGCCTCCTCTGTAAGCCCCTTGTACATAATAGGGCAGGGGGATTAAAACTACCTCTTAAAACGTGCCACAGGGTGCGTTTGCACACTGGTTAAGGGAGAAGGGGGCCTGAGGTGACATGTGTGCAAACACACCCTGTGGCCGTGTTAATTTGAGGGATACAATCCCCTTGAATCCTGAGTGTCACTTGGGTTCAACTAGCCGACCAGGTATCTTCAAGTTGCACCACAGAGCTGAGTGGCAGAGATGTGTAAAAAGGGGCACGGCCTGGACCACCTCTCTGCAACGCAGTGCAGTAGCGCTTACAGGAAGCACCTGGTAGGCTAGTTTGCCCCCAGGGGCCCTCAGGATTGAAGGAGAATTATTTCCCCAACTTAAAACGCGCCACATGGCGTGTTTGCACACGTCACCTCAGGCTCCATCCCCTCCCTTCACCACTGTGTAAACGCGCCCTGTGGCCGTTTTAATTTTGGAGATTAAGTCCCCTTGAATCCTGAGGGTCCCTAGGGTCTAACTAGCCCACTAGGTACCTCCAGTAAGCGCCACAGAGCTGCGTTGCACAGAGGCAACGCAGCGCAGCACAGTGGCGGTTACTGGAAGCACCTGGTGGGCTAGTTGGCTAGTGGGCTAGTTGGCCCCCAGTGAGCCACAGGATTGAAGGGGAATTATTTTCCCAACTAAAAACGCTCCGCAGGATATGTTTGCACACGTCACCTCAAGCCCGGTCGCCTCCCTTCACCACTGTGTAAACACTCCCTGAGGCCATTTCAAGTTGCGAGATTAAGTCCCCTTAAATCTTGAGGGTCTCTAGGGTCCAATTAGCCCACTAGGTACCTCCAGTAAGCGTCACAGAGCTATGTTGCAGAGAGGTGTAAAAAGGGGCACGGCCTGGATCACCTCTCTGCAACGAAACGCAGTGGCGCTTATTGGATCCACCTGGTGGGCTAGTTTGCCCCCAGGGGCTCTCAGGATTGAAGGGGAATTATTTCCCCACAGGGCGTGTTTGCGCACGTCACCTCAGGCCCCGTCCCCTCCCTTCACCACTGTGTAAACACGCCCTTCGGCTGTTTTAAGTTGGGAGATTAAGTCCCCTTGAATCCTTAGGGTCCCTAGGCTTAAATTAGTCCACTAGGTACCTCCAGAAGGGGCCACAGAGCTGTGTTGCAGAGAGGTGTAAAAAGGGGCGTGGCCTCTAAACACCTTTCTGCAGCGCAGCTCCCTGGTGCATACTGGAGGTACCTGGTGGGCTAGTTGGCCCTCAGGGACCCTCAGTATTGAAGAGGAATTAATTCCCCAACTTACAACTCGCCAGGGGGCGTGTTTGCACAATGGTGAAGGAAGGGGGCGTGGGCTGAGGTGACATGTCTACAAACACGCCCTGTGGCCAGTGGCGGCTGGTGACATTTGAAAGTAGTGGGGCGGAAACTGATAATCATACTGCCCGTAGCGAGCGAGTGTAGCGAGCGAGCCCGAACCCCCTAAGGAGGGTTCGGGGGGGAAATTTTGAAAAATAGTGGAAAAATGGTGCATTTTCAAGCAAATTTGAGAAAGCAGGAAGGTTAATAAAGCAATTGTGAAAGTCCAGGTATTACATTATTAAAGAGCTGTCATATAACATAGGTAGCTGCTTATTCAGTATAACCACAGCCACAGAGCTTTCTAACAGCCTTCTGTGCTACCTTTCCATGAATCAAAACTTCAATTAGACAAAAAACTCTGATCTCTCTCTCTCTCGCTTGTGCAACTTAAATGTGGCATTCATCAGTGGAAAAAGCAAGAGTGTGAGGGCTGCACTGGTTTCTCTTAGGCCTAACACGGAAGGATTGGAGTTCCTCATGTAATGCAACTGGTGCTATGTAAAGCGCTCTGATATCCTATATAAAACTCTATAAAAAAAGAAAAGTACAGACCTGGGGCCAGATGTAGGTAGCCCTTTACCGATCGGAATCGGCCGAAAATACCGATTTTCGGCCGTTTCCGATCGGTAAAGGGCTAGGGAGATGTAGGTGCACATATTCGGTAATTTTACCGAATCGTTATTATTACCGAATCGGTAATAAGTACCGATTCGGTAATAATTACCGAATCGGTAATATTTACCGATTCGGTAATATTTACCGATTCGGTAAAATTACCGAAAATGCTATGTGGGTAGCCAATTTTCTATTGGCACATGGCTTACAGAATCGGTATTTTACCATGGAATACAAATCCATGGTAAAATACCGATTCCTGTGTACATGCACATCTGTGCATGTACACATGTGCCATGTGACAGACAGACGTGCCCTTAGGGCATGTCTGTGTGCAACATTGCACACGTGCCCGTTTTGGGGGTGCTAGAGGGTGTCAAAGTGACACCCCCTGCACCCTTGTGAATTCTTTAATTACCGATTCGGTAAATACCGAATCGGTAATGCCTAATCATTCCTATGGGCTTCAAAGCCCATAGGAATGAATGGGCATTACCGATTCGGTATTTACCGAATCGGTAATTAAAGAATTGTTAAGGATTCGGTAACGAATCCAGATGTTGGGACCTACATCCCATTTACCGATTTTGAAATACCGAATCGGTAAAATTCGGTATTTCAAAATCGGTAAATGAGATTTACCTACATCGGGCCCCTGATAAATAAGAGATCCAGAATGGAAGACCCCTCAACAGAATCACACACAGTGTGAACCTAATCTGCTTCTGGGCACGCAGCACGGTGCCCACAGTAACACCATAAACTGGGGCGTGGCAAGAAGAGCACGATGGATGCACATGGAGGAGTGGCTCTTGACTGTGGTATATTAATATAAATTAAGTAAACATTTTACTTGAGAGCAGAAGCTGCAAGCTGCCAGAAATAAATGAGCACGTGGGCGGGACTGCACATAAACCACAGACCCAAACTGACAGCGTAAATCAAATTTATTTGGACAACAAATCTGCAGCTTTAGTTCAAGAACATACAGTATGGCAGCCAAGCCTCACTATTACAACAACATACCCTAACTAATAACTCCCCCTGCTTTGAGTCACCCCAGAGTGCGAACAGTGCCCATTAAATTAAAAAATACCCCAAGACATAATTTCTACATCGTCATCTTCCATCTCACAGCCCATCGCCACTCCCTCTGTTTGGTAAAAAAATTCAGAATCAAATGTGAAGAAATTTTTTGGGAGAGCAAATGTTGCCAACTCCAAGAGGAAGTCAGTGGGGACTCTCGTCGGTTTTTCTCTTGTTTCAAGGAAAAAAGCCAATGTCTCGAGGGCTTGTTCTTGGGTAATCTGGGTATACAAAGATACCACATCGAGCGTAACCAGTAGTTGCTTAGAGTCATCGAAATGTACCATGGCTATTTTGTTTAAGAATGCTGTGGTGTCCTTCAGATGCGATGGAATTATTTCTATGAATGGTTTTAGAAAAAAATCGATATATTTCGCCACAGGTTCAATTAAGGAATCGCACCCTGACACTATGGGTCGGCCTGGCGGATTGGTTTAGCTTTTGTGCATTTTGGGTAGCACATAGAAAACAGGTGTTCGAGGATGTTTATTCTGTAAGAAATATATCAAATCAAAGGAAGGGAAGAGGATAGGAAGTCCATTCGTTTCCCCTTAACTGATAGCTATTAATCAAAAGAGAATGGACACTTGTATCTGTAAAAACCATTAGTTTTTATCGAAGACCCTCATAGACATCCTGGAGTTGTTATAGCGGTATATCTTTTCATCCGCCCCATCAGGAGTCTTGGCATAGTCATCGGATCAACGAGTAACGTGCAGCATGCCTGCCTCACCCGAGGCTACTTCTGGTGTATACAGAAGTGTCCAGAAATGAAAAACAAAATATTTAAAAACGTAATGACTTAGCCTAGAGGACTTGGTTTTAATCTGAAAAATGACTAGTCATTAGTATTTAAAAAGGTTTTGGATATAGCGGTAGTTGGGTTACTGAACTACCATATCACTGTTTAACAGAAGTCGACATGTTTCAGCTCTTCCGGCCCACAGAGGGTCAATGGAGCTTTCGTCAGGACAGAGAACAAACACTTAAACATATATGGCACATACACCCTTTATGTGTATGGTGAGAGTAACACAACGGAATTTCCGATCTGTGAAAGAAACCAACACGGTCATTGTGTCAACAGTGCATTAACTGGGTAAAGGCAGACAAAACAAAAATTAGCATTACTAAATGCTGAAACGAGGAGTAAACCTAATTGTGGCTTAGCTCTCGAAAAGAGAGTACATAGGAGAAAATTCATGGGTGGATACTTCCAGGCTAAATGGCTTTGAGGACTTTTGTACAGGGTAAGGTGTGGAGTTCCAAAAATAGAGGTGATTTTTGTGACGGATAAGATTTAGAGGTAAAGCGGCATAGTGACTATACATATCGCCGAGTACAAGTCTATACACAACTGGTGAAACGTTATACAAGAGAACGACTCGCATGTGCAGTGAGACTCGGGTGTAAGGAGACCTGGGTTTTACTAGAGGGGTTTACAACATATGTGGTTTGTGTTACCAACTTCATGCACACCCCAACGAAGACCCATAAGGTACCTGGTGTTTTCAGAGGTGTGGTATCCAACAGGGAATCAGAGTCGCATCTGGATTTACTCCATGCGGCACCAGTCTGTGGGCCTTGTGCTGACTCTGCCCCTGGTTGTGGGCGGGTCATGAATTGCTGGTTATTTATAGGCCAACAACACAAAAAAAGGACCAGTTGTTGTAGTTTTTTTAGGCCGCTAAACAGAATAGGCGTGAGGGGATTACGGAACCTGCTCGTGCATCTCAGGATCAGAGATACCTGGTGTTCATTAGGCAAGATGGAGATCTCTTTAGTTAAGTTGATTCCACGGAATGTGGTCATTCATTCCTATTTCATCTGTCTTTAAGCGATCAACCCATCTTTGTTCTTTATTAAAAAGAATTTGTTCTGCGTTTTGATCCTTGATTTCAAGCATTTCTAGTACCGTCCACTTCAACTCATCACATGTATGTCCAGCTTCTATGTAGTGGGTGCATAGTTTTGTTGAGTTCTTTTTCAATCTTACATTACTCCGATGTTCCCCTATGCGGAGTTTGACTTTCCGGCAAGTCATGCCCACATATTGCTTTTGACAAGGACAGGTGATCATATAGATCACGTGCGAGGAGTTACAGTTAGTATGGCTCCTTTGAGTCCATTTAAGTTTGTCATTTAACTGTAATGTCTTGGTGCTAGATGTAAACTTGCATACTCCGCATGTCCCACATGGATAGTGTCCTGTGACTGGCATCATATGTACATCTCTGATCGTAGACTTTAGGAGTGTTTTCCTGGGTCTGGTGTGTACCAGGAAGTCTTTTAAGTTCTTGGTTCTTTTGTTGGCAAAGCGTGGCTTTGGCCAATTCAATGTTCCAGAGGTCAATATTTGCCAGTTCTTCTTTATTAGTTTTTGCACCTCATAGGTAGCAGGGCAGAACGTGGTTACACAGGTGACGAGATCTTTGATGGGTTCTTTTTGTGTGCTTTGTAGTAGGCAGTCTCTGGGTTGGTTATAGGCTCTTTTTTTGCATTTTGATATTGTTTTTGCAGTGTAGTTTCTCATTTTGAGTTTTTGGCTCAATTCGTCTGCTTGTTTTTTATAATCCTCCTTTTTACTACAGTTCCGTTTATGCCTCAGGAATTGGCTATATGGGAGATTATCTCGCAACGGACGTGGGTGATAGCTATCATAGGACAGCAAACAATTCTTAGCTGTTGGCTTAGTGAATGTTTTCGTCTCCAGTTTTCCGTTTTCCACAAATATGGTGAGGTCCAAGAAATCAATAGTTTTCTTGTGTGCTGTGGAGGTGAATTTAAGCCAGCGATCTCTGCTGTTTAGCCATTCCAGAAATATTTCGAGGTCATTTTTTGTGTCCCAGATAAGGAGAACATCATCTATGTAACGTTTCCAGTATTTTATACTGGAAACGTACGGGTTGCTGTCGTGTAGGATGTTTTCTTCTTCAAGGCGGCTCACGTAGAGTCCTGCCACCGAAGGCGCAAACGCACTGCCCATGGATGTCCCATGGCATTGGAGAAACAACTGGCCATTGTACTCGAAATAGTTTTCTTGCAGTGCTAGTCTGCAGCATTCTAGTAAGAAGTGACATGGAGTTTTGTATTTCCAGTCAAGCTTGAAAAGCAAGTCCTCCAACATGTTCAAAGTGTCTTCTTGAGGTAGGCTGGTGTAAAGGGATTCCACATCCAGCCCTACCAATAACATGTTATTTTGATCAAAAGTGATTCCCCCAATCTGGTTTAGTAGGTCTCTCGTGTCCTTGAGGTAAGTGGGTGTCTTTTGTACCAACGGTTTAAGGAACTCATCAGCAAACTTGGATAGGGGCTCGAGTAGGGAGCCGATTCCCGAGACTATCGGGCGTCCAGGTGGCGGTGTTTTGTTCTTGTGAGTTTTTGGTAACGAGTAGAAGAAAGGTATTTTCGGTGATTTCGGTGTTAAGAATTCCGCCTCTTTTTTCGAGATCCATCTGTTTATTTCTGCTTCGTGTACCATTATAGCGATTGTATTGGTCAGTCTCTCAGTGGGATCTTCGTCCAATTGTTTGTAGAATGTTTCGTTGGACAGTAGGGAAAGGCATTGTTCGTTGTAACCTTCTTTGGTAAGGATTACTACCCCGCCACCCTTATCAGCGGGTTTAATGATGATTGTCTCATTGTCTCTAAGTTCGAGCAGAGCCTGTTTTTCTTTTTTGCTCATGTTATGGTATACCTTTTTGTCTTTGTCCATTTTGTCGATTCCTTTCATTATGGCTTGTTCGAATGTTTGAACCTCGATAGGTACATTAGCTGGTGGAGGGCAGAATTTGGATTTTCTTCTGAGATTGGTGTCTCCCTCCATCGGGGGATTGTCAGAATTGCCAAAGAAAGCCTTAAGTTTGAGAGTTCTACAGAACTCTGCCGCTTCACACTTGAGTTTGAAGCGGTCCGTTGTAGGCGTCGGTACAAATCCCAGTCCTTTATTAAGGACGTTTTTTTGGTCTTCAGTGAGGGTGATTGTTGTTAGGTTCACTATGAGCGAATCTACTTGCTCGGTCCCGGTTGTGCTGAGGCCATGCTTCTCGTTTGCACGTTGGGTTGTTGGTCTTGCCACTTGAGATTTTTCTTTTTGCCTCTTGTGGTGTTGTGGCCCCTCGATAAAAAAGGCTGTGTTTGGTGTTGATTGGCATTGTTGGGCATATGTTGATTTTCCATTTGTTGCTGTTGGTTTGCATTAGGATGGTATGGATTCATCCAACCCGCAAAAGGTGGCATGTAAGGGGGATAGTAGGGCATTGGGTTGCCATGAAAGAACGGTGGTCTCTGCCATCTGTTGCCTCGTCGGGGACGTGAGAACCTGAAGTTGTTCCGACCCCTTCTTGGGGTAGAACCATCAAAACTCGCTTCTGACCCATCTGAGGAAGTTCCTCCTGATGTGTCTCCATCAGTACCATCGTTGGTAGCAGTGAAGTCTTCCTTAGAATACGGGTGCATTTTCTCCTGGCTGAACTTTTTTAGTTCTTTAGCCAGTTTCTGTAGTTTGTTTTGTGTAAGATATTCTTGCGTATCTTCCATCTCTTTGTTAATTTCATCCAGACGCTTCTTATATACCTGGGGATTGATGTTTTTCTTCATTTCATTTTCTAAATCTTGTATTTCTTGTAAAAGTGCGTCCGATAATCTTTTGGCTGTTTTCACTATTAATACAAGGTAATCCAGTGTACATTTCCACGAGATGGAAGACCAATCGCGTCGGAAGACTAAGTCGTGTAAAAAGATTCTCGGTGCGTTGGTGATCCATAAGCCTTTCGGCGCGGATTTGGATCTCAAATATTCGGTCATTATTATACCGTGTATTGCTGTCCGGATTTGCTCCCGTTTTTTTGTGGTCAGAGTGTCCCACTCGTCTGTCTGCGCGATTGTGTCGATGAGTTCTTGGTTCTGTAGTAACGACTGACCTGCTAGGATTTCGTCGATGTCACTGCCTGTAAAGCTTAAACCCATATTGTTCTCCATGGTTCCTCTCTCCAAGTGATTCAGAGTCTAGATAGTACTGTAACTAGGTCTCTGTAGAATCCCTGCAGCTGTGCGCTGCTTAAAGACTTATATCAAATCAAAGGAAGGGAAGAGGATAGGAAGTCCATTCGTTTCCCCTTAACTGATAGCTATTAATCAAAAGAGAATGGACACTTGTATCTGTAAAAACCATTAGTTTTTATCGAAGACCCTCATAGACATCCTGGAGTTGTTATAGCGGTATATCTTTTCATCCGCCCCATCAGGAGTCTTGGCATAGTCATCGGATCAACGAGTAACGTGCAGCATGCCTGCCTCACCCGAGGCTACTTCTGGTGTATACAGAAGTGTCCAGAAATGAAAAACAAAATATTTAAAAACGTAATGACTTAGCCTAGAGGACTTGGTTTTAATCTGAAAAATGACTAGTCATTAGTATTTAAAAAGGTTTTGGATATAGCGGTAGTTGGGTTACTGAACTACCATATCACTGTTTAACAGAAGTCGACATGTTTCAGCTCTTCCGGCCCACAGAGGGTCAATGGAGCTTTCGTCAGGACAGAGAACAAACACTTAAACATATATGGCACATACACCCTTTATGTGTATGGTGAGAGTAACACAACGGATGAAAAGATATACCGCTATAACAACTCCAGGATGTCTATGAGGGTCTTCGATAAAAACTAATGGTTTTTACAGATACAAGTGTCCATTCTCTTTTGATTAATAGCTATCAGTTAAGGGGAAACGAATGGACTTCCTATCCTCTTCCCTTCCTTTGATTTGATATAAGTCTTTAAGCAGCGCACAGCTGCAGGGATTCTACAGAGACCTAGTTACAGTACTATCTAGACTCTGAATCACTTGGAGAGAGGAACCATGGAGAACAATATGGGTTTAAGCTTTACAGGCAGTGACATCGACGAAATCCTAGCAGGTCAGTCGTTACTACAGAACCAAGAACTCATCGACACAATCGCGCAGACAGACGAGTGGGACACTCTGACCACAAAAAAACGGGAGCAAATCCGGACAGCAATACACGGTATAATAATGACCGAATATTTGAGATCCAAATCCGCGCCGAAAGGCTTATGGATCACCAACGCACCGAGAATCTTTTTACACGACTTAGTCTTCCGACGCGATTGGTCTTCCATCTCGTGGAAATGTACACTGGATTACCTTGTATTAATAGTGAAAACAGCCAAAAGATTATCGGACGCACTTTTACAAGAAATACAAGTCTTAGAGCAATCCCCTATTTTTTATCTTTCGGACAGAGTGCTAACATTAGCTGAAACAGCAATACTGACGAAGGGTCTCAATTTTGTTCCATCTAGATTCACAGACTTCGTCAAAATGAAGTTGGAAACACTGGAGTTCTGTCGGAAGATTCGTTTAAAAACATTTTTCAGTGAGACACCAGAAGCATGTACAGTGGAAGTCACTGGACTTAGAAAGAAATCTTCTTTTTTCCCATCTGGCTCAAAAATTCCGAAGGAGGTTACAACTTTTTGAACGGACTATCCTGTCAGGGATAACTGACATTGAGAAAAAGAGAAGTTACGTCAAACGTAATTTACTCAAAAGTGAAAAGGAGGCCTTGTTTTCCATAAAGAATGATAAATCACTGGTGGTTAAACAGGCAGATAAAGGGGGAGCAGTTGTAATTTGGGACGTTAATAAATACAAACAGGAAGTCCTTCGACAACTGGATGACATCAATTGCTATAGACGCATTGGAAAAAATCCCACAATTGAACTACAAAATCAACTTTTCAATATAATCCAAAGGGGATTTGATCAAGGCTTAGTTGGCCCAAAGGAACTGGCTTTCTTACAGAATAAACATCCTAGAACACCTGTTTTCTATGTGCTACCCAAAATGCACAAAAGCGAAACCAATCCGCCAGGCCGACCCATAGTGTCAGGGTGCGATTCCTTAATTGAACCTGTGGCGAAATATATCGATTTTTTTCTAAAACCATTCATAGAAAAAATTCCATCGCATCTGAAGGACAACACAGCATTCTTAAAAAAAATAGCCATGGCACATTTAGATGACTCTAAGAAACTACTGGTTACGCTCGATGTGGTATCTTTGTATACCCAGATTCCCCAAGAACAAGCCCTCGAGACATTGGCTTTTTTCCTTGAAAAAAGAGAAAAACCGACGAGAGTCCCCACTGACTTCATCTTGAAGTTGGCAACATTTGCTCTCCCAAAAAATTTCTTCACATTTGATTCTGAATTTTTTTACCAAACAAAGGGAGTGGCGATGGGCTGCCCGTTTGCACCGGAATTAGCAATCCTCTTCATGGGATTATACGAAGATAAATTTGTGTATAATAACAACCCTTTCAGCGAGCATATTTCAAACTACATGCGATATATCGATGATATATTCCTAATCTGGACGGGAGGACATGAGGAAATCAACAATTTTGTGGGTTGGTTGAATGCAAGGTCTAATGATATAAAGTTCAGTTGCACTGCATCCGATAAATTCATCACTTTTCTGGATGTTAAAGTGGTACCATGTGAAGAGGTCTAAGTACTACCCTCTTTCGCAAAACTACAGATAGGAACAAAGCCCTTCATTTCAGCAGCAACCGCCCGCGAAGCCTAAGACAGAACTTACCGTTCAGGCAATTTCTGAGGATCCGCAGAAATTGCTCGGCAAAAGAAGAATATTTCAAATATGCAAATGACCTAAAGGATCGCCTCATGCAGAGAGGGTACCCAAAAAAATTGCTAAAAAACTCTTTGAAAAGAGCATGGTGGACACCCCGGGAGAACTTGCTGGAGAAGAAAATTAAACCAGACCTAAAAAGGCTTGTGTGCGTAACAACTTTTTGTCCTGCAGCCCATCAATTGAAAAAATTGATAACATCAAACTGGGATTTACTGAAAGATTTACATGAGGACTTTGCAGCTCCACCTTTATTCGATTACAGGAAGGAGAAAAGTGTGGCAAATCATATAGTTCGGGCGGCTCTCCCCATTGAAAAAGCACCCACATTGAAAAGTCTTTTTTGTTTACCACCTACGACAGGGCATCACAAATGTGGCACTTGCACATGCTGCGACGAGACGATAGAAAACTCAGTATTCACATTTGAAAACATCCATTGGAAACATGATAAGTTTACTAATTGCAAGACCAGGAATGTAGTTTATGCAATTGTCTGTCCGTGCCCGTTGTTATACATAGGAAAAACAACACAAGAAGTCAGACAAAGAATAACGCAGCACAAATCAAGAATTCGCAGATCTGAGGAAAATGCACCATTAGTGAACCATTGGGTTTCCAAAAATCATGACCAACGGATTTGAAATGGACAGTATTGTCTAAAATAGAAAGAGATCCCCGAGGTGGAGATTTGGAATTACGATTAAACCAACGAGAGGCGCTGTTGATATTGAAGTTCAATACTGCGACTAGAGGACTGAATGAGATCTCAGAGATTTATAAGCCGAATTCCTAAAGAACTCCTGACCAATAATCAGCACATCAATCAGATGTATCACTTTATGTCCAGCTCTACTCTTATTCACCTCAGGGCTGCTTGCACCAGAGATCCGCAAATTAATCACCACTGAACATCATGTGTTTAGCTCCACTCATAATCGTCGCAGGGCTGCGCACATTACAGATCCGCAAGTGAATCACCACTGAACTGCGGGTTTCAGAAACCAGTCTATTCCCATTTGGCCGAAAAACTACATGTCCCAGCAGCCTCAGCCGGATGTTGGCTCATATACCGGAAGCAATCCGCACCGACAACTGTAGCAGCCGAGCAGAGTGAGGCAAGCGGAATAATTCGCACCAAAGAACTACACTAACACGGTAAGGAAGACGCCGTAACGGGGCTAAGAAATAGGCTTGACAGCCAGCTGGGGTTCCAGAATTCGCTGACACAATCGTGTTCTTTTCCAACAGGATTATGAAATAGACGAAGTGCCAGCAACAAAGGCAACCTGCCCACGCAAGGTAGGCGAAGCTTCAAGGCATCTAACAAAGTTCATTCACCATAGAGAGACCATCCATGTAACTATGGTCTCTCTCTTTTTTCAGCAGTGGTAGCGGTCTCTGCTAGTAGGAACCCGCCGTTTGAGCAGGTGAGTAATCTTATGTTAAAAGATGAGTGAGTCTGTTGGTCATATGGCTGAATGTTATGTCTAAAAGTGGTCACTGTCTTTTCCCAGTTCCTTCTGATGTGACTTTGAAACACAATCTTCTGTGGCACACAGGTGGTCAACTTGGACCCAAGATTTAAGGTATGACTAGGGGTATCAGGGTTCCTTAGCAGATAGGGTCGTCAGGCCGGACAATGTACCACACTAGTATTGATTGCCTGATTATTACGTATCAAAAATGATAAAGTTTAAAAAAGCAAAAAAACTTTGGACGGTGGATATATAGATAGATAGATACATATTTAGATAGAAAAATATATTTGTAGACATATGTGTCTAAATATCTCTATGTAGATTTATAGATATCTATTTTTATTAGGAATTGTTTGAGCTATCCAGACAGCTAAAAACTCTCTCTACGCCAAATATAAAAAAAGAATTTCTAAGTGATACCAATGAAATGTAGTCCTCTATAGAAATACCAGTGATATAACATAACATATTATAGTTCTCATACAAAAAAAATTGTGTAATGGGTCTGGAAGCAACAATGTTGGTTAGCTATCGGGGCAAGCCTTATAGCGCAGTCTTGCTGAAAGGCTTTTTAACGCATGTCACTAACACAACATAGCATATGTCCCTTTAACAAAACTGTTTTTCTACTAGCACTGGCCCAATGCAGTTAGGGCCGCGGCAGCGCCAGCAGGCCTTGCAGAATGGTTCACGACGAGGAGGGCCGCGGCAGCGCCAGCAGGCCTTGAAGATGGTTCACGACGAGGAGGGCCGCGGCAGCGCCAGCAGGCCTTGTAGATGGTTCACGATGAGGAGGGCCGCGGCAGCGCCAGCAGGCTTCGGAGATGGTTCACGACGAGGAGGGCCGCGGCAGCGCCAGCAGGCCTTGAAGATGGTTCACGACGAGGAGGGCCGCGGCAGCGCCCGCAGGCCTTGCAGAATGGTTCACGATGAGGAGGGCCGCGGCAGCGCCAGCAGGCCTTGAAGATGGTTCACGACGAGGAGGGCCGCGGCAGCGCCAGCAGGCCTTGCAGATGATTCACGACGAGGATGAGCCGCGGCAGCGCCAGCAGGCCTTCAAAGGTGGTTCACGAAGAGGAGCCGCGGCAGCGCCAGCAGGCCTCCAAGGATGAGTTTGTTTGTCTCGGTGTCTCTCGACTCCAGGATACAACTGCCTTCCTGCTCTGGAGCTGCCCCAGTTATAGGTCTGGCGCCCTTTGATGTCCGGACCCTCGCACTTGGAGGTCGGGAGGTCCGGGATGAGGGAGTCCAGACACCCAGCAGGGGGGTGGAGCCAGCGCCCGGGGAGGCTGGGGCGATCGACACCTGGCGGAGAGGAGCCATTGACACTCCTTCTCCCATTGACCTGCCAAGTGGTCTCTTCACCCCCTGGGTGGATGGTGGTGCCTCGATGTCGGGGCCTGGCTGGGCCCGAGGCCGAGGTCGACCCGAGGCCACGAGGCCTGGTCGTGTAGTGTCCAAAATGGCGGCTGGGCCGGAGACCGGGGTTCTGGAAGGGACCCGGGCCAGCCGATGCGGTGGTGTTCAGGAGCCAGGGTTCCGTCGGGGAAGGGCCGGGGGTTGCCCCGGTGGGTTGCAGGGGTGGTTCTTGTCCAGGGAAAAAAGGAGGAGCAGGGGTCCGTGACCCGCCTTGCGGGGAGGGGACGGGCCGGCCACGAGGCCTGTCCAACATGCGTCCCCCCCAGCTGAAGGCAGGGAGAGTCACCCATCCTCTTGGGTACTCTCCTCGCCGAGGCGGAAGAAGCGGGACAGGCCGTCTGCGTTGGCGTGGTCTTGGCCGGGGGGATGCTCCACAGTGAAATCATCCCCTGCAGGGAGATGGACCAACGCAACAGCTTCGGGTTTTCTCCCCGCATCTGCATCAGCCACTGCAGGGGTCGGTGATCTGTTTGTACCCGGAAGTGGGTACCGAAGAGATAGGGCCGGAGCTTCTTGAGGGCCCACACTACGGCGAAGGCCTCCCGCTCGATGGTGCTCCAGCGCTGTTCTCGGGCCAGCAGGCGTCGGCTGATGAAGGCCACTGGCTGATCGACTCCCTCGGTATTGAGTTGGGAGAAGACGGCCCCCACGCCATGATCTGAGGCGTCCGTCTGTACAATGAATTCCCGGCTGTAGTCGGGGGCCTGGAGCACGGGGGCGGTGCACATGGCGGACTTCAAGTTCTCAAAGGCCGCCTGACATTCAGGAGTCCAGTTGACTTTCTTGGGGTTCTTTTTGGACGTGAGTTCTGTGATGGGCCCCACAATGCTGCCATAGTCTTTTACGAAGCGCCGGTAGTACCCGGTGAGCCCCAGGAAGGCTCGGCCCTCTGTCTGGGTGACCGGGGGCTCCCAGGCCTGGATGGCGGCAATCTTGAGCTGGAGGGGGGCCACCAGGCCACTTCCCACCTGGTGTCCCAGGTAGGTCAGGGACCCTTGGCCGATCTGGCACTTGCTGGCCTTGATGGTTAGCCCGGCCTGCCGGAGGGCGTTCAGGACCTCCCGGAGGTGGTGGAGGTGTTCTGGCCAGTGGCGGCTGTACACAGCAATATCGTCCAGATAGGCGGCGCTGAACTCCTTGAGCCCCGCCAGCACCTTGTTCACGAGTCTCTGGAAGGTGGCGGTGCGTTTTTCATTCCGAATGGCATCACCTTGAAGTGGTAGTGGCCATCCGGGGTAGAGAAGGCGGATCGCTCCTGGGCACCTGGGGTGAGGCAGATCTGCCAATAGCCCGCTGTCAAATCGAAGATGCTCAGGTAGCGGGCGGCCCCCATGCGGTCAATCAGTTCATCTGCCCGTGGAATGGGATGAGCGTCGGTCCTGGTGACGGCGTTCAGACCCCGATAGTCTACACAGAACCTGAGCTCGGGGGCGACGCCTGGGGCGGCGGCCTTGGGGACCAGCACGACCGGGCTGGCCCAGGGGCTGTCGGACGGCTCGATCACTCCCAGAGCTAGCATCTTGGAGACTTCCGACTGGATGCAGGCGCGTACTCGATCAGGCACCCTGTACGCCCTGTGTCGGATAGGGGGGCTATCCCCGGTGTCAACGTCGTGGAGGCACCAGGGGGTGACCCCAGGGATGAGGGAGAATAGGTCGGCAAATTGTATTAGCAGTTCTTGGCAGTCTTGGCGTTGTGCTGGGGACAGGGCATCGGAGAGGTGGACTCCCTCCACGGAGCCGTCTTTCTCGAGCGTTTTCAGGAGATCGGGGAGGGGCTCGGAGTCTTCTTCAGCCCCACTGTCGGTAGCCATCAGGAGGCTAAGTTCAGAGCGCACAAAGTGGGGCTTGAGTCTGTTGGCGTGGAGGACACGTAGGGGGTTTCGGGGTGACTCCATGTCTACCAGGTAGGTGATGGGCCCTTGCGCTCCACCACTTTGAAGGGTCCCGTCCATTTGTCCTGGAGGGCGCAAGGTTCAACCGGGGACATCACCCAGACCTGTTGTCCCGGCTCGAACTCGATGGATGAGGCATTTTGATCATACCAGCGCTTCATGTCTTCTTGGCTGGCTTTGAGGTTGGCCTTGGCAAGTTCCCTGAACCGCCGGGTCTGGTTACGGAGGGTCAGGAGGTACTTGTATACATCAGGGGGAGTCTTCTGAGGGGCCACCTCCCACCCTTCTTTGACCAGGCTGAGGGGGCCCCGGACGGGGTGTCCATACAAGAGTTCGAATGGACTGAAGCCCAGGGATTTCTGGGGGACCTCCCTGTAAGCGAACAGGAGGCACGGGAGCAGCACGTCCCATTGGCGACGTAGGGGTTCTTCCAGGCCCATGATCATCCCCTTGAGGGTGCGGTTAAATCGTTCCACTAGTCCGTTCCCTTGCGGGTGATAGGGGGTCGTGAATTTGTAGGTGACCCCGCACTGTTGCCATAGGGACTTCATGTACCTGGAGATAAAGTTCGTGCCCCTGTCACTGACGACTTCTCGGGGGAAGCCCACCCGCGAGAAGATCCCCATCAAGGCTCGGCCCACCACGGGCGCCTTCACGGTCCAGAGCGGTATGGCCTCAGGATAGCGGGTGGCATGGTCCACTAGGACAAGGATGAACCGGTGTCCCTGTGCTGTCCGGGGCTCCAGGGGCCCCACAATGTCTATTCCCACCCGCTCAAAGGGAGTGGTGACGATGGGAAAGGGTTGCAGGGGGACTTTCAGTTTTCGGCCGCTTTTCCCGCTGGCCTGGCAGGTGGGGCAGGCCCGGCAATGGTTCGCTACATCGTTCCGCATCTTCGGCCAATAGAAGTGGGTCACCAGGCGGCTGTACGTCTTGTCCTGCCCCAGGTGCCCGGCAAGAGGCACATCGTGGGCCAAGTTCAATAGGAAGTCTCTGAATCGGAGGGGGGCCACCAGCACCCGGCTGGCTCCCAGCTCGGCAATCTTTTGCTCACTGTAGAGCAGCTCATTGTCCCAGTAGATCCAGTGGGCCCCCGAGGCATCCCCTGCGCTCTGGGCTATGGCTTGTTGTCGGAGTCCCTCGAGGGAGGGACACGCTCTTTGTTCCTGGCGGAACTGTTCCTGAGTTGGGCCACCTTCTTGGCGCCACTGGGCCAGCTCCGGGAGATCTTGGAGTTGATCCGGTTCTTCGTTGCCGGACCCCGGAGGATCAGGCTCAGGGGTGGCTTCTTCTGTGACGATCGGCGGAGGAGGTTCGGGCCACTCCTGTTCCTCTGGGCTGGAGATGGCGCGGGCGGCCATGGATCGGGTCGTTACACAGACCCATTCAGGGAGACCAATCATCCCCAGGTGCTCCCTCCGCTCAATGCCTGCCCAGGGGGAGCTCTCGAGGTCGTTCCCCAGAAGGCAGTCCACCGGGGCATTGTCGCGGACAGTTACTTTTAGCATGCCGGACACCCCTCCCCACTCGAAGGGGACGCGGGCCATCTGGCACAGGCTTTCGGAGTTGTCTGCCGACCGCACTGGACAAAGTACATTGGGTAGGATCTGGTCAGGGGTCACCAGATGGCAGCGGACTGCGGTCACACTGGCCCCTGTGTCACGGAGGGCTTCAGCCCGGCGTCCATTGATGGTGACCCACTGGCCGTATTTCTGCGTGTTGGCGGGGATGGGTGCCCGCGGGACCATGTCCCTCTCCCCTAGAGAGACCAGGGACATGGCGGCTGGTTCCCACTCGGGCTGGTACTGCTCGTACTCTTCGGCGTCTTCTTAGCCCAGCTCTTCTCCCAGGGCGGCGGCGGTGATCTGGCGGTTCATGGGGCTCTGATTTTTCGGGCAGTTCGGATCATTGGCGTAGTGGCCGGGTCGCTGGCATTTGTGGCAGGTAACGTTGGAGCGGAACCCTGGTCGCGTTGGAGGGCTTCCTCTTCTGGCCGGGGGTGGGGGGTTGTTCGTGGAGGGCACCGTGACGGTGTCCCGGACCCGACCCTGGCCTCCTCCTCCCCCCGTGGGCGGTGGGGCCCTTGGAAGGCTCTGTTCTGTTCGCTGGGCCAGCTCCGAGGGACTCGGGTGCTCTCCCATCGGTCTGCTTCGATGGGGAGTTTCCGAGGTTCGGTCAGCTTACTATCAAGGAGGTGCTGTCTTAGTTCGACAAAGCAATTATTGGAGAGGTGCTCCCATACCATGAGGTCGAATAATTGCTCGTAGGTGGTGACCTGGCTGCCCTTGATCCACCCCTCGAAGGCTCGGCTAAAAAAGTTCACGTACTCCACCCAGGTTGTACCAGGGATTCGATTGCAGTCTCGAAATCTCTGCCGGTACATTTCGGGCGTGAGCCTATAGCGAGCGAGGAGGGTGGCCTTCATGTGGTCGTAGGATGTCATCTGGTGGTCGGGGAGTTGCAGCAGGGCGTCTCTTCCTTCGTTGACGAATTTTCCCCATAACCCGGCTCCCCAGTCACTCCGCGGGATTCAGTGGGAGGTCATTGATACCTCGTAGGCTTTAAACCATTGCTGGATATCATCGTTCCGGTAGTATTCCCTGACGACGTCCTTGGGGATGTGGACCTTAGGGTCCGTAGGGGCAGTGGGGCTCTGGTGCCCGGAGACGCCGAGGTCTTTGTTCTGCCGTCGAATTTCTAGCTCCTTCAAGTTGCGCTCATGCTCGTATGCTAGTCTTTTTTCTTCCAGCTCCCTTTGGCTCTTTTTCTCTTCTCGTTCTTCCCTGAGCCGCAAGTGTTCGAGGGTTATTTTTTGTTCTGCCAATTTGAGTTCTCCATCTAAGCGGAGTCGAGCCAGCTCCAATTCGTGGAGCCGGCTTTTCTCCCGTTCTCGGGCCTCTTCGGACGAGAGGCCCGATCTTCTTTCGTCCACAGGGTTGGTACTGGTTTCGGTGGTCTCGAGGCTTTGATTTTGGGGTGGGGATGTTTCCGTCTCCACCCAAGATTCTAAGGCGTGCTTGAGGTCATCTTTCGTGCTCAGTCCCGTGGTAGCAATGCCCAGTTCTATGCAGAATTGCTTTAGTTCTTTGTGGCTGTACTCTTCCAGCTTTTCCATCAGAAATGTTTCTGTTGTTCCACTCTCCTTTGTCGTCATGGTGGCTGTGTGTCGTGGGGTGAGTTACTCTCTGTACGATTATGCGTCGGCTCGGATCGCGCCACTGGCCACCAATGTTAGACGGAGACCCGGAGGGTCGGCCGAGTACAGGGGGAGAGGCCTCCGGCGAGGGCCCTCTCCGGTAATCGTACAGACAAGTAACTTCCCCCCCACAGATAGACACCACACAAGGATAAGTTCCGCACACTTTTATATATATCTTTAGGCAAGGTGATGAGCGGTACAGTAGGACCAGGATACGAGGATCCCGTCAATTCTAGTCTCTTTGGGGAAAAGGGTAGCGGGACAGTCTGAGTACCGGTCTGGTACAGAAGCAGCAAAAGGTGGAGCTCACAATCCTCGAGCTGGAGGGTTCGCAAGGAGGGGCCGCGGCAGCACCAGCAGGCCTTGTAGATGGTTCACGATGAGGAGGGCCGCGGCAGCGCCAGCAGGCTTCGGAGATGGTTCACGACGAGGAGTGCCGCGGCAGCGCCAGCAGGCCTTGAAGATGGTTCACGACGAGGAGGGCCCCGGCAGCGCCAGCAGGCCTTGCAGAATGGTTCACGACGAGGAGGGCCGCGGCAGCGCCAGCAGGCCTTGAAGATGGTTCACGACGAGGAGGGCCGCGGCAGCGCCAGCAGGCCTTGTAGATGGTTCACGATGAGGAGGGCCGCGGCAGCGCCAGCAGGCTTCGGAGATGGTTCACGACGAGGAGGGCCGCGGCAGCGCCAGCAGGCCTTGAAGATGGTTCACGACGAGGAGGGCCGCGGCAGCGCCAGCAGGCCTTGCAGAATGGTTCACGACGAGGAGGGCCGCGGCAGCGCCAGCAGGCCTTGAAGATGGTTCACGACGAGGAGGGCCGCGGTAGCGCCAGCAGGCCTTGCAGATGATTCACGACGAGGATGAGCCGCGGCAGCGCCAGCAGGCCTTCAAAGGTGGTTCACGAAGAGGAGCCGCGGCAGCGCCAGCAGGCCTCCAAGGATGAGTTCGTCTCGGTGTCTCTCGACTCCAGGATACAACTGCCTTCCTTCTCTGGAGCTGCCCCAGTTATAGGTCTGGCGCCCTTTGATGTCCGGACCCTCGCACTTGGAGGTCGGGAGGTCCGGGATGAGGGAGTCCAGACACCCAGCAGGGGGGTGGAGCCAGCGCCCGGGGAGGCTGGGGGCGATCGACACCTGGCGGAGGGGAGCCATCGACACTCCTTCTCCCATTGACCTGCCAAGTGGTCTCTTCACCCCCTGGGTGGATGGTGGTGCCTCGATGTCGGGGCCTGGCTGGGCCCAAGGCCGAGGTCGACCCGAGGCCACGAGGCCTGGTTGTGTAGTGTCCAAAATGGCGGCTGGGCCGGAGACCGGGGTTCTGGAAGGGACCCTGGCCAGCCGATGCGGTGGTGTTCAGGAGCCAGGGTTCCGTCGGGGAAGGGCCGGGGGTTGCCCCGGCGGGTTGCAGGGGTGGTTCTTGTCCGGGGAACAGGAGGAGCAGGGGTCCGTGACCCGCCATGCGGGGAGGGGACGGGACGGCCACGAGGCCTGTCCAACAGTTCTCATACAAAAAAAATTGTGTAATGGGTCTGGAAGCAACAATGTTGGTTAGCTATCGGGGGAAGCCTTGCTGAAAGGCATTTCAACGCATGTCACTAACACAACATAGCATATGTCCCTTTCACAAAACTGTTTTTCTACTAGCACTGGCCCAATGCAGTTGCCACTCAACAAACTATGTGCAAATGTAACATTCTACTCCAGAAGCATCATACTAGTGTTCAACCAATCTCAAAGCAGGAATTTTGCATACCACAAAAGTTATTTTATTGAATAAAACCTGTTTACTTAGATTGCTGATGAAATAAAGGCTGATGGCATTCCTTGTGCGAATCTGTTTAGTGAGCGTGCTCGGTTTCTTTACATTATAGTTGTCTTTTTACAGAGTTTTATTTAGTGCATACTTGACCCAAAGGTATTGGGGTACCAGAGAGCTTTACACAAGCACCAGTTGCGTTACATGAGGACACATTTATTTTTAGGTCGAGCCTAGCGTTGCGGGCATGCGCTGCTATAGGAGAGGGCCTCTTGGAATCACTCCAGACTTCCAAGAGACTTCTCTGTGTGGGTCGGACTCCTCCCACACATTCCATTGGCCTTTGCATGTTGCTTCAAAAAATGAAAGCACGCAAATCGCCAAAGGCATGGGTATATCCCGCCTTTTCTGTAAATGTTCATTCCCATGGCCTATGGGTCTCGGGAGCAAGCAGAGTGAGCAGCAGCGCGCTGTGTGCCAGCTGCATTCCTGGTTCAGGTAACTAATTAACCCAGCGCTGTCGCTTTCACTTTTGCGATCGCACTGGTTTTCAGTTCCAGAAACAAATGTGGGTCTATCTCACCCATTTTATTCTGTTGACCTTTTTGGTTAATAAATAATTTAAAGCCTTTCTCCAAAAAGAGGGGGAAACAGCACAACTGTTCATCTGCTTTTAACAAATCTCTGGTGAGAGCTTTTCCCTAATTTAAAATTCATTGTCAAGGGTTTTATATTTAATATCCACGGCAGGAAACCTTCTGTATTTCAGAAAGAACTTTGACGTGGAACATCCTGGACTTTGGGTTAGACTTGCTCTGCTTCACTTGGCGAGTCACAGGGATGAAGCGCATCCGAGCTCTCACTGATGGCGCTACATGTCATGAACCAATTAAATCCAGGCAGAATAACATGGCACGCTCCAACATAATGTCAGCCCGCTGCAGCGCACGAGGCAGCAAGTGTTACCCCTACACTCCCTGCCATGTAGTGTGATGACAGCTAAACAACATATTACCTATCACGAGGAAACTAAAAGCAGAGACTCGGTGGCTTTCAACGCTATCCTGGAAATGGAAGGGCATTGAATGTCACCAATAGCATCAATATAGCGCTATTCCTCACATGACTTTCGAGTAACGTTATCGCGGCCAGGTCTCCGGGTCACATTGGTTGCACTTTTTGCCACATCAGTGAAAAATGTAGTTATATGTGTCCTGAAGGCGCTCCTATAGAACTAGTATGACTTAAAAACAAACTAGCCTGAGACAAGCAAATCGGTGGTCTGTGTTACGCTTAATGAATAAAACAATAAGATAACAGCATGCATGGTGGTTTGTGTGGGTATTTTCAGAAACTGTGTATCCCTTTAATAGGCCTTCCAATACACTACACTAAAACAGTAAACTGCTACAAGTGGGTACTTATTTTTCATTTACAGGACAATTTGCAATTTATTACTTAAGGAGTCCTCATATTTAGCAAAACTAATTACACCTCCAAAAGGCGAGACCTATTGGCTTTACCAATGCTTTTTTATTAGGCACACGGAGATTAAGTGATTTGGCCAGAATCACAGGATGTTGCGCGTCCTTGCAGAGACTCGAGCCTGGTTCCCCAGATTTGAGGTTGGCCGCCCTAGCCGTTAGGCCAACTCCTCTCCCCATTAAACCAGCCTGAGACAAGCAAATCGGTGGTCTGTGTTACGCTTAATGAATAAAATAATAAGATAACAGCATGCATGGTGGTTTGTGTGGGTATTTTCAGAAACTGTGTATCCCTTTAATAGGCCTTCAACTACACTACACTAAAACAGTAAACTGCTACAAGTGGGTACTTATTTTTCATTTACAGGACAATTTGCAATTTATTACTTATGGAGTCCTCATATTTAGCAAAACTACTTACACCTCTAAAAGGCGAGACCTATTCGCTTTACCAATGCTTTTTTATTAGGCACGGGGAGATTAAGTGATTTGGCCAGATTCACAGGATGTTGCGCGTCCTTGCAGAGACTCGAGCCTGGTTCCCCAGATTTGAGGTTGGCCGCCCTAGCCGTTAGGCCAACTCCTCTCCCCATTAAACCAGCCTGAGACAAGCAAATTGGTGGTCTGTGTTACGCTTAATGAATAAAACAATAAGATAACAGCATGCATGGTGGTTTGTGTGGGTATTTTCAGAAACTGTGTATCCCTTTAATAGGCCTTCAACTACACTACACTAAAACAGTAAACTGCTACAAGTGGGTACTTATTTTTCATTTACAGGACAATTTGCAATTTATTACTTATGGAGTCCTCATATTTAGCAAAACTACTTACACCTCCAAAAGGCGAGACCTATTGGCTTTACCAATGCTTTTTTATTAGGCACACGGAGATTAAGTGATTTGGCCAGAATCACAGGATGTTGCGCGTCCTTGCAGAGACTCGAGCCTGGTTCCCCAGATTTGAGGTTGGCCGCCCTAGCCGTTAGGTCAACTCCTCTCCCCATTAAACCAGCCTGAGACAAGCAAATCGGTGGCCTGTGTTACGCTTAATGAATAAAACAATAAGATAACAGCATGCATGGTGGTTTGTGTGGGTATTTTCAGAAACGGTGTATCCCTTTAATAGGCCTTCAACTACACTACACTAAAACAGTAAACTGCTACAAGTGGGTACTTATTTTTCATTTACAGGACAATTTGCAATTTATTACTTATGGAGTCCTCATATTTAGCAAAACTACTTACACCTCCAAAAGGCGAGACCTATTGGCTTTACCAATGCTTTTTTATTAGGCACGGGGAGATTAAGTGATTTGGCCAGAATCACAGGATGTTGCGCGTCCTTGCAGAGACTCGAGCCTGGTTCCCCAGATTTGAGGTTGGCCGCCGTAGCCGTTAGGCCAACTCCTCTCCCCATTATGTTTCTTGTTGGATTTTTTTGTATCAAAATAGTAGAGAACATTTAGTATAAGGTTATTTTCAGAGTCTAAGATGGTTAGCTTTGCCATGATAAATTTGCCTCCAGACAGAACAGCATTTTTGATTAAGCTCTTAGGAAGTGAAGAGGGCAGCAGCAAAAAACCAAGCAATGTATCGCTCATACTAGAAAATGAAGGGGCAGATGTATCAAGAAACCATTTTGCACTTCTCTAATAGCGATTGTTAAGGAATCGCTATTTGAGAAGTGCAAAATGGTATGTATGTAGAATTTCGCTATTTTTTAGCGATTCCTTAAAATTCCTTAATTGCGATTAGCAAATTGCTAATCGCAATTAAGGAATAATTTTCCCATTCATTTCTATGGGCCAGGAGGCCCATAGGAATGATTGTGCAGTAATTCTCAAATTGCGATTTCGCAATTTGCTAATCGCAATTTGAGAATTATTTCAAGGGTGCAGGGGTGTCTCAAAGACACCCTGCTGCACCCCTCAAATCTACATGTGTGTGCATGTGGCACACATACATGCCCTATGGGCATGTATGAGTGTCACATGCCACCCTTACAAATGCCAATTAGTGCATTTTTGAAAAAAATCGCAATTTACCACCAACTACAAGTTGATGGTAAAATGCGATTTTTTTACACAAATTCGCACACCAAAAATGTGTCATACATATCATTTAAGGAATCGCAAAATTTGCGATTCCTTAAATGCTATGCAAAAGAAGGAATCGCAAATAATTGCGATTAAATAAATTGCGATTATTTCATACATGTGAAATATCGCAAAACGGCCGTTTGCGAGTCGCAAAGGCCGAAATTCAGCGATTTTCAGCCTTTGCGAGTCGCAAAAGCCTTGATACATCTGGCCCGTAGTCTGAAAAGTTAGTTTTACCATGCAAACCAAATTACTTCCTTTACCCGACAGAGTTTTTACCCTTCTTGCTTATAGTTTCCAGTTCCTTGAGTGATTCACGAGCCCCAATATAGTGCAGTGTTTAATAACAACGGCCCTTAGGCCTAATCAAGTTAATGTAAATAAGCTGGACTTGAAAACTCTGCAAGCAGCGCAATTATATTACCTATCCAGTTTTTAATTCTGAGACACATTCATGTGCAATCAGTACACACCTAGGCATGCATTAACACATGAAAGTGCTCACACCCAAGCTTACACAGAGACATACATTATCTGACAAAACGTTAGAGGATATTAAAGTACATGACTACTTGTAGTAAAATAAGTGCGGTGACAGTGCTTAATTTGTAAAAAGAAATAAGCGCCAGGGCCCTCCTCACTGCAGTTTGCACAAGCCATTGCCTCTGCCAGAGCTGCCAATGACATCGCCAATACACCTACTAATCATCACACTCTTAAATGTATGACAATTCCAGGAACCCAAAGCTATAAAAACGCCGTGAGTGGTAGGTATTAGTCATTTTAAATTGTGTATTGAGTTAATAAACAGCTGTTGTTCTTATCTCTAAATTCGACTGACATGTGCAGGCTGTCATAAGTGCTGGTGCTAACAATTAAGTGCTGGTGCAGAGTACCGGAAAAGATAGGCTCTAATTAAACATTGGCACTGCGAGATTTAAAGAAGTCTTATGTGTGGTATTAAAACAAATCCAAGTATGGACATTAAGATTATAATTTAAAAAAAACACAAACATAGAGTTTGGTTTAGCTTCACTGCCATCATTCACTGAATGGCGACAGCATTCACTGGTGTCTTCCCAACATTTTAAAAGAAACTACTGTAGTGCAGAATTTTTAAAAGCTACAGAGTACTGCTGCTGTGTGTAGGAAAGGAGGTAGCCAGCTATACCACTGAGCAAGGTCGGATTAGGATCACAATTAGGCCTGGGTACTCCTAAAAAAAATGGCCCACATTTTCAGATCATGCCCTTTCATGAAACACCAATTGATTAGCACATGTTTATTTCCCCCCCCCCCAGAGTTTTATATAGCACAAACTTGACCCGAAGGTATCAGAGTGCTTTACAGGAGCACCAGTTGCGTTACAGACAGACATGTTCCTTTTTTTTAGGTCTCACCTATTATAGGCAAGATTATAGTAAGCGGCAAAGAAAAGTCTACCTAGCCTGTGGATCGCGTACAGTTCATGTGAGCTATGCGCGTGCACAGAGCCAGCCACATCACACACCACCATTTGTCTGAGCCTCGGCATCAGACTTCAAAGGCTGCCGCTCCTCCGCCCCCTGCGTGCACATCGCACACCACCATTTGTCTGAGCCTTGGCATCAGACTTCAAAGGAATTCGCTCCCGCTCCGCCGCCACAGCAATGCAGAGAGCTTGGGTTTTTTTGCATCCATTTCGCAGGGAAGCCGTGTTTTGTTTGGCGTTCTCTGCACCTTTCTCTTTTTTTTTTTCTGGACGAAAGTGAAAGCCTACCGTGCTTGTTTACAGTATACTTGCTCCTCAAATGCTGTTGCTGTGTTGCCATCTCTCTAGGGACACTCAGCTTGAAAACACTCGACTTGCTAGCTGCAATGCTACATCCGCTATGCTTTGCCTCTAGACACGTTGATCCATCGCAGACTGTGCTGACTCTGTCCCTCCTGATTCTGAAACTGACCAACGCAGTCACCACGCAGTCTCTTCTCTTTGTCTTATGATGTCTGCCCTGCCACCATTTACTTCGGACCCTCACCCTCACACATCCTCACACTCTCTCACCCTCACACACCCTCACTCTAGGCATGGGCGGAAAATCCGTTCCGCTCGCGGATTTTGCGGATTTTCGGGAAATCCGCAATCTGCGAGATTTGCGAATTTCCTGCAAAATCCGCAAATCCGCGAGCAGCGGATTTTGCTCGCACTGCTCGCACTGTTCGCGTGAGTTCGCGCCCCGCGAATAAGTGCGAAATTGCAGAAATATGATCTAAGCAAAACTGAAAGTAACTACTTACCAGGTTCAAAAGTTCAGGCACATCATTAGTAGCCATTTCCTGTAGTGCTTCCTGAGGGGCCCCTCCAGAGTTCAGTTGCCAGTTGAAACTATTATGTGACCCTGCTCTGAACCTCAGAATAGTTACACATATGCCACAAAGGTCATGAATTACAGCTAAGGGAGACAAGCAGGAGCCAGGCTGGAAGTTAAAATCCATTAATCAGACCCTAATTCATTATTGTCAGTTGGGGCAGGGCAGGTGTTGTAACTAATTTTGCAACAATGAAAGCACTTAGCAAGTGCAAAAGATCACTAATCAGGGCGCACTAAGGAAGCAGGTGCCAGCTAAAAAAATATTCTGTGACACATTAATCAGCCCCAAATTAATTCAGGTCACTTGAGGCAGGGAAGGTGTGCTTTGCTTTGCCGAAAATAATGTACACTGGACAACCAGAGGGTGTGGTGATGAAACAGAGGGTGGCATGGGTGGGCCAGAGGGTGGCATGAGTAGTCAGAGAGTGGCAGTGGTGACAGAGAGTGGCAGTGATGAAGAAGAGTGTCCCAAACAGGTTGGACACGTAGAAACAACAAGTTCGCAAAACTTGCGACCCGACAGGTAAGTTCGCAAATTGCGAAATTGTAAAAACCCTCGCGAACTGGCAGAAACACGGGCGAACACAAAAAAAAAAAAAATCCGCAAATTTGCGGGAATTCGCGGATTTTGCGGATTGCGAGTTCGCAAATCCGCAAATTCGTGGATTGCCAATCCGCAAAATCCGCTCATGCCTACACCCTCACCCACCCTCACCCTCACCCCCTCACCCCTCTCAACCTCACTCACCCCTCACACTCCCACCCCCCTCACACCCCCTCACCCTCACACCCCCTCACACCCTCACCACCTCACCCTTGCACACCTCCTCACCCTCACACCTCCTCACTCTCACACACAAACCCCCTCATCCTCACCCTCACACACCCTCACCCTCACACACCCCACCCTCACACCCCCTCACCCTCACTCAACCTCTCACCTACGCTCACCCACCCTCTCACCCTCAACCACCCTCTCACCCTCACACACCCTTTCACCCTTACACACCCTATCACCCTCACCCTCACACACCCTCTTACCCACCCTCACCCTCACACCCCCTCACCCTGACACCCTCTCACCCTCACACACACCCTCACCCTCACCCTCACACACCCTCACACACCCTCACTCTCACACCCCCTCACCCTCACACACCCTCACACACGCTCACCTCACTCACCCTCACACACCCTCTCACCCTCACACACCCTCTCACCCTCACACACCCTCTCACCCTCAAACCCCCTCACCCTCACACCCCCACCCTCACACACCCTCACTCACCCTCTCACCCTCATGCACCCTTTCACCCTCACACACCCTCTCACCCTCACACCCCCCACCCTCACACCCCCTCACCCTCAAACACCACCTCACACACCCTCTCACCCTCACACCCCCTCACCGTCACACACTCTCACCCTCAACCACCCTCACCCTCACCCCGACACCCTCACCCCGTCACCCTCACCCCTGTCACCCTCACCCTCCCCCAACCTCACACCTTCACCCTCACACCCTCACCCTCACACCATCACCCTCACACCCCCTCACCCTCACACCCCTCACCCCAACACCCTCACACCCTCACACCCCTCACCCTCAAACACCCCTTACCCTCACACCCCCTCACCCTCACTCCCCCTCACCCTCACCCTCACACCCCCTCACCCTCACACCCCCTCACACCCCCTCACCCTCACACCCCTTCACCCTCACACCCGCTCACCCTCACACCCCCTCACCCTCTCACACACTCTCACCCCCCTCACCCTCGCCCTCACACACCCTCACCTCCCCACACACTCACCCTCACCCTCTCACACCCTCACCCTCACACCATCACCCTCACACCACCTCCCCTCACACCCCTCGCTCTAACACCCCCACACCCTCACACCACTCACCCTCAAACACCCCCTCACCCTCACACCCCCTTACCCTCACACCCCCTCACCCTCACTCCCCCTCACCCTCACACCCCCTCACCCTCACACCCCCTCACTCCCCCTCACCCTCACACCCCTTCACCCTCACACCTGCTCACCCTCACACCCCCTCACCCCCTCACACCCCCTCACCCCCCTCACACTCACACACCCTCACCCTCACACACCCTCACCCCCACACACACTCACCCTCACCCTCACACACCCTCACACACCCTCACTCACCCTCACACACCCTCACTCACCCTCACACACCCTCACCCTCTCACCCTCACACTCCCTCACCCTCACACCGCCTCAACCTCACACCCCCTCACCCTCATACAAGCCTCACCCTCACACACCCTCACCCCCTCTCACCCTCAGTCACCCTCACCCCCTCACCCTCTCACCCCCTCACACCCCTCACCCTCACAGCCCCTCATTTCACACCCTCACCCTCACACCCCCTCACCCTCACACCCCTCCCTCACACCCCCTCACCCTCACACCCCCTCACCCTCACTCACCCTCACGTACACTCACACACCCTCATCAGCATAGCATAACAAAATATAGCATAGCATAACAAAACAAACCATAGGATAGCAAAACAAAACATAGCTTAGCAAAACAGAACAAAGCATAGCAAAACAAAGCATAGCATAACATAACAAGGCATAGCAAAACAAAACAGCATAGTAGAACAAAACATATAGCATAACAAAACATAGCAGAACAAAACATAGCATAGCATAACATAACATAAAACAAAGCGTAGCATAACAAAACATAGCAAAACACAACAAAACATAGCATAACAAAACACAACAAAACATAACATACATAACAAAACATAGCATTGCAAAGCATAGCAAAACATAGCATAGCATAACAAAACATAGCATAGCATAACAAAACACAACATAGCATAGCATAACAAAACACAACATAGCATAGCATAACAAAAAATAGCATAACAAAGCATAGCATAGCATAACAAAACATAGCATAACAAAACATAGCATAGCAAAACAAAGCATAGCATAATAAAACACAACAAAACATAGCATAGCATAACAAAACATAGCATAGCATAACAACGCATACAATAGCAAAACACGACAAAAGATAGGATAGCATAACAAAAGACAAAAAAACATAGCATAGAATAACAAAACAAAGCATAGGATAGCAAAACCATAGCATAGCATAACAACACATAGCATAATATAACAAAACAGCATAACAAAACACAACAACACATAGCATAACAAAACATAGCAAAACACAACAAAACATAGCATAACTTAACAAAACACAACAAAACATAGCATAGCAAAACAAAACATATAATAGCATAGCAAAACATAGCATACCAAACACAACACAACATAGCATAGCATAGCATAACAAAACATAGCACAGCAAAACAAAACATAGCATAATAAAACAACAAAACATAGCATAGCATAACAAAACATAGCATAGCATAACAAAGCATAGCATAGCAAAACATAGCATAGCATAACAAAACATAGCATAGCATAACAAAACACAGCATAGCATGGCATAACAAATCAAAGAATAGGATAGCAAAACATAGCAGAGCATAACAAAACGAAACATAGGATAGCAAAACAAAACATAGCATAGCATACAGCATCACTCCGCACTACCACAGCATCACTCATGGGCACCACAACATCACTATGCGCTACCATAGCATCACTGAACACCACAGCATCACTCGTTCGCCATCACAACATCACTCAGTGCCACCACAGCATCAATCTGTGCAATCATTCAACAACACCTGGTTCAAATATGTTCTCTCAATGTTTCAAGCTTTATTACAAATGTAACAAAAAGATGTTAATATTTCACTTCTGTTCTTGGATTTTCGTCACAATAAAATACACTGAACATAATCTTCACAAAAGTTATTTACAAAACTTTAAGCTATTGCCATTATAAATTACAATAATTTTTATTTAAGTATTAATTAATGAAAAAAAATTAAAAGCCATTGTTATTTGTAATATCAATACATGTAAGTCACGTAAATACAACACATATTGCATTACAAATGCTATAGGTGTCACATTTGCCAAAGTTAAAACTATTGGCATTGTAAATGACAAAGCTACTAATTTCGCTATTTTCAAAAACAAAACATAAATAAAAAATGTGGCATTTACAAGACCAATAGCTCAAACTTTCCTAATGCGAGACCTATTGCATTGCAAATGCTTGTTTTGTTAGGCACGGGGCGATTAAGTGATTTGCCCAGAATCAGAGGATGTTGAGCGTCCCTGCCAAGACTCAAACCCGGTTCCCCTGCGTCTAGGTCGACTACTCTCGCCGTAAAGCCTTATCCTCTCCCCAATATAGAAATGTTTGATCATTTTAAAATTTTATAGCTTATAGAACCAGTAATGTGGGTATAAACTAGAAGCACTGAGTTTTGGCCAGGCGGGCAAGGTGAAATATAATGGTCTAAAGGCCACAACACCTAATCTGATGGGTATTTTAATTTCCTGGCCTGTACGAAAATGACAAAAATCACTGTAATCCGTTACTTTTCCCCCAAACAGTATGTATTTTAAACAGTAACCGTGAGAAAACTGCCTTAATGATCCGTGATGGATCGTCAAATTAACAAAGGCAGAAAAGCCATGTTATAAAGGAATAAGGTTTTTATTATATAGAAAGATTCGTCTTTAATTATCAAGCTCTAGCATTTGCAGAATTTTAAAACATGAACAATGGCCGGTTATTTTTTTATGTTTTTTCTAGTTTTATATAGTGTGAACAGATTCCAAGGGCATTGGATTAAGCATGAGCGAATTTTGCGGATCTCGCGTTCGTGAATTTTGCGGATTTGCGGATTCGCAATCCGCAAAATCCGCGAATTCCCGCGAATTTGCGGATTTTTTTTTTTTTGTGTTCGCCCGTGTTTCTGCCAGTTCGCGAGGGTTTTGTACACTTTCGCAAATTGCGAACTTACCTGTCGGGTCGCAAGTTTCGCGAACTTGTTGTTTCTACGTGTCCAGCCTGTTTGGGACACTCTTCTTCATCACTGCCACTCTCTGTCACCACTGCCACTCTCTGACTACTCATGCCACCCTCTGGCCCACCCATGCCACCCTCTGTTTCATCACCACACCCTCTGGTTGTCCAGTGTACATTATTTTCGGCAAAGCAAAGCACACCTTCCCTGCCTCAAGTGACCTGAATTAATTTGGGGCTGATTCATGTGTCACAGAATATTTTTTTAGCTGGCACCTGCTTCCTTAGTGCGCCCTGATTAGTGATCTTTTGCACTTGCTAAGTGCTTTCATTGTTGCAAAATTAGTTACAACACCTGCCCTGCCCCAACTGACAATAATGAATTAGGGGCTGATTAATGGATTTTAACTTCCAGCCTGGCTCCTGCTTGTCTCCCTTAGCTGTAATTCAGTACCTTTGTGGCATATGTGTAACTATTCTGAGGTTCAGAGCAGGGTCACATAATAGTTTCAACTGGCAACTGAACTCTGGAGGGGCCCCTCAGGAAGCACTCCAGGAAATGGCTACTAATGATGAGCCTGAACTTTTGAACCTGGTAAGTAGTTACTTTCAGTTTTGCTAAGATCGTATTTCTGCAATTTTGCACTTATTCGCGGGGCGCGAACTCACGCGAACAGTGCGAGCAGTGCGAGCAAAATCCGCTGCTCGCGGATTTGCGGATTTTGCGGGAAATTCGCAAATCTCGCGGATTGCGGATTTCCCGAAAATCCGCAAAATCCGCGAGCGGAACGGATTTTCCGCCCACACCTACATTGGATCTACTTACATGAGCACGAGTTGCGTTAAAGGAGATCAAATTTGTTTTTATTTTTCAGCCTCTGGAGATTAAGTGATTTGCCCAGAATCGAAGGATGTTGAGCTAACGCCGAGATTCCGACATAGTTCCCAAGTTCCAAAGTTGGCAGCTCTGGTCAAGCTAGCCTCACAGCTAGGCCTATGCAAACACACGGCCGCCCTCTCCATACACTCAGCCCAGAAAGACACTGGGGCTGAGGTAACAACACCTGGTCCCCAGCAAAGCCCCTGCATACTCTCTCCCTCCCCGTCATCTACGGCCTGAATGTGATGTGATGGCCAAATAGGGAAGGGACCAAGGGAAAGACAGTGCTTTTGGCTGGGTAAGGACAGAATGACACTACATCAGGAGCAACAACTGGCCCCCAGGGATGCCACTTCCCACTCACACGCTCCCCAGGCCACTAGAGCCTCAGGGTCATGGCCTGGCAGAGGTGGAAGGAAGCAAAGAGCAAAGCTTCTGGGCTGTCCTCGGAGGTGGGGGGGGGGCAATGGGGGCTGAGGTGAAGATAACCCATCGGCCATATTACCTGACACTGAACACCCAGTAAGGCTTCTTTACTCTTTCTGCCCCTGCCTCTGTTTGACAGCCCGGCAGGGGAGAGGGAACACTGCTTTTAGGTGCCTGTGCAGCCCCAGAGGGGCTAAGAAGCCGAAGTCTGCGATGGCAGGTCTAGTGACGCGAGTCCTTGCCCTGACAATCAGCCTGACTTACAATACAGCAACCTGACTGGGGGCCTGGAGAAGATAGGAAGGTCTGTGGGCAGGGGACAGAGGGCTTAAAAAAACGGCCTACAGGTGACACTCAGGCACCGGCCCATCGGCAAATGCCCGACTGCCCGCCGTCCCAATCTAACCTTGCCATTGAGTACAGCATTTTCTTATTCAAGTTGTGGAATTGAAGACAATAAAAAAGCGTCAATCGACAAATATCGGGAGAACAGGGGAGGGGCCCAGGCATAAAGAAAGCACAACTCAACATCACTTGTCCATAGAACGACATCACACCAAGCGCACAACGCCCATAGGGCTCAAATGGCTTCAGCCCCCCCCCCCGTCATGTGTGTCAGCCCGGGCTGAGACAGCTTCCCAGCACACACACAGACAGTTTTTCAGGTGCTCTGGGCTGACTGATCTGGCGTCCGTCTTACTGAGGCCGCACCTGAGTACTTCACAGATCTTTAAAAGACCATTTACTTATTAACAAGGCTTTGTTGTTTTTTCACCCCTTCTTAGAGCCCCTGCATCTCCACTTTGACTATTGCCTGAAGAATTAGCCAGCCCCCCGAAATTTGTTTTAGCCCCCCCCCCCCCCCCCCGAAATTTGCTGTAGTTGTGCCTCTGCAGCACAAATAAACAAAGAACAATGTTTCTTGCAGATAGGGTAGCATCTTGAAACAGCACTTTGTTTTTTTGTGCTTTAACTGTAGCACTTAATTTTAAAAAATACTGCTCTTATTTTTAAGTCAATGTACTCAAAATTGTTATAATTGTTTTTAAAATATTATAAATAGTTACACTTTTCTTATATTATTATGAAATAATTTTCCATTAATGTAATTTAAGCAAACATACAGTAGTGAGCGGCACTGATCGGAGGTAGGGTGGTGGGAAGGGGGGAGGACACGGGAGGTCTGGGGCAGGGGGGGAGAAGGATGCAGCGGGAATAAAAAAAAACAAAAAAACTTACCTTCTTGCCGCTTCCTCACCTAAGTAGTCCTCCCTCGCTCGGCCTTACCGGAAGCACATTGAGGTGACCAGTAGGCCAATCACAACGCTGCCTTAGCAGTGTTGTGATTGATGCGGACTGGGGGCCTGGGCATGTTCTCCATGTAGGCTGTACTGCAGCCTGCATGCAGAACATACACAGTGCGCAAGACTGTTTTGGGCAGCCTGAGAGGGCCAGCCATGCAGTCACTGCGCACTTTAGGAGGGTGCTACCACTCCTCCCCTGCCCCAGCCCTCTAACGCAAAGCGGGCAGAAGTCGGGGAAAATAAAATGATAATAACATGAGTTATTTTCATTTTATGTCCCCTATGTGTCACTGCAAAAAAGCAGTGGGAGGAGCCGCCACTGCAAACATATTTACTCCTTTGATAATTTGTTTAATAACCTAAATTTATGGAACAGCTTAAAGTACATGAAGCAAAGAATTGTTACATTAAGGCATCAGTGAATATTCAGTCAGCTCCAAAGACACCTAAGCTTTCACAACAGAGTTTTTCATATGTTCATTACTTGTGTTATCTCGAGTGAGGAACTAAAACACCGTTCTGTAGTGCAACCTTGCCTGGATTGTTGCCTGTGTGAAAACGCTGCAGCTGGTCGGAACAGCGTCTTTGCCCGCCCTCCTCCCGCTCTCTGAACCTTCATCTGCAGAGGCGAGTGGAGCGCGGTGCAGGGGCAAGAAAACTACCTTTCCCAGCAGCCCTAGCGGCACCGGCCGCGTCAGTTTCGCGCCAGGAGGCGCAGAAATACGGAGACACCCCGGTCGAGGGGGTGTTAGTGTGCAACCTTGCCTGGATTGTTGCCTGTGTGAAAACGCTGCAGCTGGTCGGAACAGCGTCTTTGCCCGCCCGCCTCCCGCTCTCTGAACCTTCATCTGCAGAGGCGAGTGGAGCGCGGCGCAGGGGCAAGAAAACTACCTTTCCCAGCTGCCCTAGCGGCACCGGCCGCGTCAGTTTCGCGCCAGGAGGCGCAGAAATACGGAGACACCCCGGTCGAGGGGGTGTTAGTGTGCAACCTTGCCTGGATTGTTGCCTGTGTGAAAACGCTGCAGCTGGTCGGAACAGCGTCTTTGCCCGCCCGCCTCCCGCTCTCTGAACCTTCATCTGCAGAGGCGAGTGGAGCGCGGTGCAGGGGCAAGAAAACTACCTTTCCCAGCAGCCCTAGCGGCACCGGCCGCGTCAGTTTCGCGCCAGGAGGCGCAGAAATACGGAGACACCCCGGTCGAGGGGGTGTTAGTGTGCAACCTTGCCTGGATTGTTGCCTGTGTGAAAACGCTGCAGCTGGTCGGAACAGCGTCTTTGCCCGCCCGCCTCCCGCTCTCTGAACCTTCATCTGCAGAGGCGAGTGGAGCGCGGTGCAGGGGCAAGAAAACTACCTTTCCCAGCAGCCCTAGCGGCACCGGCCGCGTCAGTTTCGCGCCAGGAGGCGCAGAAATACGGAGACACCCCGGTCGAGGGGGTGTTAGTGTGCAACCTTGCCTGGATTGTTGCCTGTGTGAAAACGCTGCAGCTGGTCGGAACAGCGTCTTTGCCCACCCGCCTCTCGCTCTCTGAACCTTCATCTGCAGAGGCGAGTGGAGGGCGGTGCAGGGGCAAGAAAACTACCTTTCCCAGCAGCCCTAGCGGCACCGGCCGCGTCAGTTTCGCGCCAGGAGGCGCAGAAATACGGAGACACCCCGGTCAAGGGGGTGTTAGTGTGCAACCTTGCCTGGATTGTTGCCTGTGTGAAAACGCTGCAGCTGGTCGGAACAGCGTCTTTGCCCGCCCGCCTCCCGCTCTCTGAACCTTCATCTGCAGAGGCGAGTGGAGCGCGGTGCAGGGGCAAGAAAACTACCTTTCCCAGCAGCCCTAGCGGCACCGGCCGCGTCAGTTTCGCGCCAGGAGGCGCAGAAATACGGAGACACCCCGGTCGAGGGGGTGTTAGTGTGCAACCTTGCCTGGATTGTTGCCTGTGTGAAAACGCTGCAGCTGGTCGGAACAGCGTCTTTGCCCGCCCGCCTCCCGCTCTCTGAACCTTCATCTGCAGAGGCGAGTGGAGCGCGGTGCAGGGGCAAGAAAACTACCTTTCCCAGCAGCCCTAGCGGCACCGGCCGCGTCAGTTTCGTGCCAGGAGGCGCAGAAATACGGAGACACCCCGGTCGAGGGGGTGCTAGTGTGCAACCTTGCCTGGATTGTTGCCTGTGTGAAAACGCTGCAGCTGGTCGGAACAGCGTCTTTGCCCGCCCGCCTCCCGCTCTCTGAACCTTCATCTGCAGAGGCGAGTGGAGCGCGGTGCAGGGGCAAGAAAACTACCTTTCCCAGCAGCCCTAGCGGCACCGGCCGCGTCAGTTTCGCGCCAGGAGGCGCAGAAATACGGAGACACCCCGGTCGAGGGGGTGTTAGTGTGCAACCTTGCCTGGATTGTTATTGTGTGAAAACGCTGCAGCTGGTCGGAACAGCGTCTTTGCCCGCCCGCCTCCCGCTCTCTGAACCTTCATCTGCAGAGGCGAGTGGAGCGCGGTGCAGGGGCAAGAAAACTACCTTTCCCAGCAGCCCTAGCGGCACCGGCCGCGTCAGTTTCGCGCCAGGAGGCGCAGAAATACGGCGACACCCCGGTCGAGGGGGTGTTAGTGTGCAACCTTGCCTGGATTGTTGCCTGTGTGAAAACGCTGCAGTTGGTCGGAACAGCGTCTTTGCCCGCCCGCCTCCCGCTCTCTGAACCTTCATCTGCAGAGGCGAGTGGAGCGCGGTGCAGGGGCAAGAAAACTACCTTTCCCAGCAGTCCTAGCGGCACCGGACGCGTCAGTTTCGCGCCAGGAGGCGCAGAAATACAGAGACACCCCGGTCGAGGGGGTGTTAGTGTGCAACCTTGCCTGGATTGTTGCCTGTGTGAAAACGCTGCAGCTGGTCGGAACAGCGTCTTTGCCCGCCCGCCTCCCGCTCTCTGAACCTTCATCTGCAGAGCCGAGTGGAGCGCGGTGCAGGGGCAAGAAAACTACCTTTCCCAGCAGCCCTAGCGGCACCGGCCGCGTCAGTTTCGCGCCAGGAGGCGCAGAAATACCGAGACACCCCCGCCTCGCGGGACGCGAGCGGGACGCCGGGAGAAGCCCGGGCAAAGGGCGGGCCCTCTGTGGCCCTCAGTGGCTGAGGTAGGCTGGGCTGGGCCCGGTTATTTTCTTTTCGTTATTGACTCGCTATTCTTTTCATATACGTCTGGCAGTTAGAGGAAGGAACATTTAGTGAAATTTCTACGTCGCTTCCTCGCCATCTTCTACTGGTCAGTTACTGCTGCATCTCCAGAACTATATTTATTTTCTTATGAACATTGCACTACTTTGTGCCTATTCTTCTGGTGCTAAATTACTTGTATAACTCTGAGTTGGGTGATAAGTCTGCAGAAGATGTCAAAAAAATTACGCTCTGGAAGGTTAGTGTGAGGAAAACCGGGTGCGAAAACAGATACCATCCGCAAAAGAAATAAATCTGTAAATAATCCACCATTGAAGGGTCAATGCCAACTCTTTGAGCTATGGGACATTCCTACGGACAAGAAGTCTAATTCTGCTGTAAAGGAAGCCCTCCGCATCGCGGTTCAGGAGGACCATACTCAAGGTGCTACTAACTCTTTGTCTTCATCCTTGCTGACTGCGCCACCACAAATAGCAGCAGCGGTGATTCCCTGCCCTGTACATCCTGAAGGGGAGGGGGAGAGTAATCTCGGAGTTCTTATATCTGAAGGAAAACTAGAGATTCACCCACCTATGCCTCAAGCTCTTACTTTGAATGATAGGCTGGGTGGGGATTCTTCATCGTTATCCATTGATCTTGAACTTTGCAGCCGCTATGTAAATACAGCGAATTTGGAGACACAGGATCCTACTAAGCCCTCTGGGGGTGTTACTCCCTCTGGGCTAATGCTATATAGTAGCATCCCTTCGTTAAACGGTCAGGACATGTCCGATCTGTTAAATGTCTCCGGGAGCCCGGGTCTCAATCTTTCTGGTATCTGTCGTCCAGCGGAAGCTAGCGAAAAACCGATATCAGAATCCATGATTGCTTTGGAACAATTACTAGCCTCCATTCTTTTTCTCCTGGGGAAATTTGTAGGCAGCTCGGATTGTATCCTGGATTCAGTTACCCAAATACTGAAGACATTGTTACAAAAATCGCCAGATACGAGGAGTGCTCCCCCCTCCAAGGTTGAACCTAGTTCTTCAAAGGGGAAAATAAATGCGCCCATGGTGGATTCTGACATAAAGGCTGCAGCAATAGTTTGTGAAACTCATACTTCAGTTCAGCCTTTAACCGCAGTGCCTAATTGTGTTAAGAACTCCGTTTTAGAGATTGAGGAAGAAAATAAACCCACTTCCGGCTCTAAAGTGGTACAAGATTTATTCCCTATCTTCATGTCTGAAAATAAAAAAGAACTTTCCGAAGATAAACATGAGGTAAAGGAAAAAAACGGTAAATATAGAAATAATAAAGGGAATAAAAGGAAACTAATCCGAAAATATAGGAAGAAAAGACAACGCCGGATAATTTTCCAAAACTCTCTGGTTGCATTGGAGAATGAAGAAATAGACTTGGATTTTACTTCTACATCTTTAAAGGTAGAAAGTAAATTGTGCCCACCAATGACTTTGGAAGTTTTGCCGCAAATGGAGGGCCCTCTTCCAAGTTCTTCTCCATCGACTGCGACAAGAGCCCCAATCCTACACCAACCTGGGCCCCTTAATCCTTTGGCCTCTTCTTTTTCTCCTGCCCCAGAGGTTGGAGCCCGCTCTATTCCTGCGTGCCATCCAAAAAACTTAAAGGCTCACGTGGACACTCTTGTGTTAGACTTTCTACCTTTATTTGATGCAGACCTTCCCCTAAACAGAGCATGGTTACTTAAGCGTTTTAGCGAGATTGAAAATCTCCACCCTATTCAATCTAGGGACATTGAGCTAGTCTCTTTGTCTGGTGGAGACAGGATAATGAGTATAAGGGTTACATTTTATTCACCTATCATTGTAAATTTGATATTAGAGCAAGCTGAGAATTTTCAACGCACAGGTATTGATGTTCTCCCTATTTTTAACCTTGGTAATACAAACCCTTCCCTTGGGATGGCACTAAGGGGCGATAAACAAAATGGGGTAGCCTCCCCTCTTAGAGACCTGAAGATTTGGGTCTCTAAGGGGAAACGTTCGGTCTCTCAGGTAAAGCCACTCCCTCTGCCTCAGGATTCCTCCCTCATAGAGGATAATAATCGGTGGAATTGGCTGCACAGTGCTCTATCTACTAAGACCACAGATAACCCCAAATTGTTTCATCATCTTTAACACCCCATTGAACATTATTTCTTGGAATGCGGCAGGGATTCACAGTAGCCCAGAGAAATTTGACCTTTTATTCTCTTTTGGAGCAAATGTGATCTGTATACAGGAAACCTGGTGTATTAATATGCTGGATGTTTCGAAGGATTTTTATGTTTTGGAAGTGCCAGCTGCCCCTTCCAAGAAAGGTCACGCTAGGGGGGGAATTGCCTGTCTATTATCAAATAAATTGCAGTGGAGATTTTCCCATTATACCGACCCAAGTAAATGTTTTCACGCTATAACTATTGCAAATCTGTTTAGTAATTGTATAAAGACACCCATTGTTATCCTTAATGTGTATATTCCCCCAGAAGAGCGTTTTAATCTCATATTGAAGCAGGTATTTCGATATATTGACCAAATTAAAAATGTTTCATCCCCTCCGGAAATTATTCTTGTAGGAGATTTGAACTGCAAAATTTCCAATGCCAGTCTAAAACTTTTTAGAAATAAATCTAAAGAAGAGGCGCATTCCGTTCCACAACCACTCTTCCCAGATAAGTTAGTGACTAACAAAAGAGGGAAGATTCTGTTAAAAGAACTAGCGGTTGTTGAAGGACTTATATTAAATGGGAGATTCCCGTCTGATGTACCTGCCAAATTCACACATAAGTCTCCTTTTGGGGCTTCTATCTTGGACTATGCAATCTCGGACTACGGCTTGTTTCCTTATATTCAGGATCTTAAGATTATTCCCACATCTCTGAGTGACCATAGTATATTGATCATAACTATTTCTCTAAACCCCATCTCCACTGCGCCATGGTCACTTAATGGCAGTGATGCTGCCTTCCACGTCTCCACGGGAAGGTGCTTTTGGAATCCTTCCGCCATTTATGGGGTAGAGGATATATTATGTGAAACTTTAATAGAATTAAATGAGTGGCGTGGGCTAGAAATAATCAATTTTGAAAAATTTATGCGAAACGTTATTTTACATGTAAAAAAGACCTCTCGCCCCAGAAAAGGGGTAGTGGTGCCTAGTACATTGCGCATCCTGAACAAGGAAATAAATAAACTAGTCCGTGAGCAATACCTAGATAGAGGTATGGAACGAGAAAAAGAAATTTCTAGGCTAAAAAGAAAGAGATGCAGACTAAAGGCGAAAATAAAAAAGGAAAAGGATGATACTCTTTGGATCAACTTGAGGGAATCAGTTGTTCATGGCAGGATTAGAGAATTTTGGGCAATAATTGGGAAGGGATGTGGTACCAGAATAAGTCCTTGCCCCATCCCTATTGCTGAAGAGGTATGGATTACTTATATTCGGGACCTTTATGCAGGGAATGGTATCCCAGGTGAAGACATTACCATAGATGCAACACCCGAAGGACTCATGAATTATCCCACAGAGGAAGAAATTGAGAAGGCCATAAAAAATATGCGTGCCTCTGGGGCAATGGGTCCTGACGAACTCCCCATGACGGTCCTGAAGCAGGATCCTTTAAGGTGGAGTAAAATCTTGTATCCACTGTTTAAAGCCTGTTTCTTGTCTAAAACGGTACCTGCCTCCTGGAGGGGAAGTATCTTGGTCCCTATTTTTAAGAAGGGAACTAGGGATAGCCCCAGTAACTATCGTCTGATAGCCCTCCTTGACTCTATCGGAAAGGTCTTTGCGAAATGTCTTTTAAATCTCCTCTCCGATTGGGTCGAGGAAAACAATATCTTGCCTTTTGAACAAACTGGCTTCCATAGGGGGCATGGTACTTTAGACAACCTCACCGCTCTCCATGTGGTTACTGATAAATACGTGCAGGTGAGAGGCGGGGTGGTGTATGCGGCTTTTATCGATTTCTCCACAGCGTTCGATAAAGTAGATCGTAGAATGCTGTGGAGAAAACTGGCAGCTCTTGGTGTTCCAGCTTACCTATTGGAGCTGGTTCGGACTCTCCATACAGAGACCTGGTGTAGTGTTCTGCAAGGGGGCGAAAGGGGGATCTCCCACCAAATTCCGTCCTTGAATGGCCTTAAACAAGGCTGTTTATTGGCCCCCCTTTTGTTCTCCTTGTATACTGTAGACCTTCCCGCCGCCTTGTCCGCCAGAGAGGGTATTGCCCCGGTGGTGGGGGGGACTCCAATATCCTGTTTGATGTATGCCGATGACATCCTTATTTTAGATCTGGCCCCCAAAGGACTCACAAATCGGCTACATGCCCTACATGTCTTCGCTGCTGCCCATTGCATGAAGATTAATATATCCAAAAGTAAAGTCATGTGCATAGCTGGTAAGAAGAAGTGCCGTTCTGTGAATTTTGGATGGTATATCGGCGGGCAAAAACTGGAGGTTGTCAACTCTTATACCTTCCTGGGGAAAATTATCACAGCTACTTTGAGTGAGAGGCCTCATATTGAGCATAGTTCACGCAAAGCCCTTGCCCATGGCAAAGGTTTAAATTCCCTCTATCAGGCTGCGGGGAAAAGGCACTTTTCGTGTTTATTGGAGGTGTATAGGTCCAAAATCCCCGCAACGATACTGTATGGTATAGAACTTATAGAGGTGAAATATTGGGACTTTTGCCATAAGATTGAGGGGAAACTCTTAAGATCCCTTTCTTCGCTAAATACTGCGTGCTCTCTGGCCGCCTGTAGGCTCGATTTCGGTCTCAGGAGCAGCTGGGTAAAGGGACGATGTGCCCTAGTAAGATGGGTGGCCTGCTTGGCCAGAGCTGAACCAGGGACGATGAGAGCTCTCCTCAGAAGTGAATTATTGGGTAATTTTAAAGATTTTTCACAACTTGTAAGGAATTTTAGAAAAGCCGTAACCCTTCTAAAATTAGATGAAAACACTTTGTTTTTGTATTCTCCCCTACAGTTAAAACTCGTTTTAAAACAGGCCTCGTGGGAACTATGTTTTCAATCTGATAAAAAGTTAATCTGTGAAAAAAGGAAGGTAGACCCTCTCCTTAATTCCTACGTGATGAAGGTGGCCCAACCATATGTTACATGGAACCTGCCGCATGGTATTCGTAGATTTTGGTTTCTTCTACGTTACGACCTAGTACCTTTAAATCTACTTTTATCTAAATGGTACGGTTCTTCTTCTATGTGCAATTTACGTAAATTGAGTACCCAAGATTGTATGCATGTTTTATTGATCTGCCCTGCGCTCCGCAAATTGCGTCTCAGATGGTTAAAACCTATCTGTATCCGTCTGGGCATTTCTACCTTGAAGGGTTTTCTACAAGCACTTTATTGGCCTCCTAATGAAATGTTCTGCTTCCATATTTTTAACTTTTTTAAAGGTTTTTTAGCTATTTATTAATATGTCTCTGGAGATGTTTGACATTGCGACCTGTTCTAGATCTGTCATTGTATGTTACTTTTGTACTTAAATATGCTTTTTAAATGTCATAATTTTGATATGTACCTGTCTTCTGCTTTTATCTTGTACATTTTATGTGGCCCTCTTTTGAGAGCCAAAACATAATAAATAAAAAAAAAATTGAAATTGAACTAAAACACCGTTCTGTAGTGGTAAAAGTTCCTGCTCCTCCTGCACAAGCAGCACTGACTGAAAGCACAAAATAGCCGAGAAACAAACCTGAAAAGAGGTATTTTTAAGGTAATTTTAAGTCAGTGTTTGTGGTGTAACACAAGCAAATATGTTTTCTGCTTTGCAAAAAAGACAGAGACAGGTACCATCAAAGGGCATGTCCATAAGCCTATCTTCCTCCATCAGGTGTGACCACATCAATGACACCACTCTGCCCAGTGAGCCGGTCGTGTCAAGTCCACAGCAGAGAGTGAACTTTGCTGCATCTCTCCCATCGGCAAAAGCCTGAGAGAGTACGGCCCGAAACTCCTCCGGGACCTATGGCAGACTCACAAACCGGCAGCTGCGAGCGGGGCCAGAATCTGCACACCATCGCCGTGATGGCAACGACCAACCTTGAGGGACACTACCACAGCATGCCATGAGGGGAACAGCATATGCTGGACTATACCTTCCAGCCACCCCTGCTCCGTCGACCGCTCTGACGCGGTACAGCGCGCCTGGAGGCGCTAAGAACACCCGCAGTGTGGGACGCCCAAACCGGCAGCTGCGAGCGGAGCCAGAATCTGCACACCATCGCCGTGATGGCAATGGCCAGCGTTGAGCGACACTACCACTGCCTGCCGTGAGGGGATCGGCATATGCTGGATTACACCTTCCAGCCACCCCTGCTCCGTCGACCGCTCTGATGCGGTACAGAGCGCCTGGAGGCGCTAAAAACACCTGCAGCGTGGGACGCACAAACCGGCAGCTGAGAGCGGAGCCAGAATCTGTACACCATCGCCGTGAGGGCAACAGCCAGCGTTTAGGGACACAACTACTGCCTGCCGTGAGGGGATCGGCATATGCTGGACTACACCTTCCAGCCACCCCTGCTCTGTCGACCGCTCTGATGCGGTACAGCGCGCCTGGAGGCGCTAAAAACACCTGCAGCGTGGGACGCACAAACCGGCAGCTGTGAGCGGAGCCAGAATCTGTACACCATCGCCGTGAGGGCAACGGCCAGCGTTTAGGGACACAACCACCGTCTGCTGTGAGGGAAACGGCATATGCTGGACTACACCTTCCAGCCACCCCTGCTCCGTCGACCGCTCTGATGCGGTACAGCGCGCCTGGAGGTGCTAAAAACACCCACAGCCGCCTGCAGCGCGGGACGCACAAACCGGCAGCTGCCAGCGGGGCCAGAATCTGCACACCATCGCCGTGAGGGCAACGGCCATCGTTGAGGGAAACTACCACTGCCTGCCGTGAGGGAAACGGCATATGCTGGACTACACCTTCCAGCCACCCTTGCTCCGTCAACACTCCCAGCCTCCCGCAGCGCGGGAAGCGCGCGGGCCAAGGGCCAAGGGCCAGGGCCAAGGGACAAGGGCAGGCATGTCTGTGCCTGTCAGAGGCCGGAGGAGGATTCTACTGGTTCCAGCGAGGCGAAGAAGATAGTGGGTAAGCCTCTTAATACCACTTTCATCTCTACGGACCTCGCGGTATAGACTCTCAGACGGCAGTTGGATGGACCCGACACAGTGCTGTGGGACTGAGTTGGCAACAGGCAACTATAGTATTGTTTCACCTATTTTTCAGACTAAAGTGGGCAACCAAATACCATGGTCTGTGGGGGGCAAGACTAAATAGGGGACTGTTGTGTACAGTGATAAAAGACCTAACTGGGTGTATTAACCAAGTGACAGGTAGTGGAAAAATGGGGAAAGGGGTAGGTCCCAGCAGAAATAAAACAACTAGTGCTCCTCCACCACCCCAAACATCAATAGACAAAATGCTGCAGAGGGCCATTTGGGTAGTGAACACTGAAATTGAGTTAACAGAGCGGAGGTAGTCACTTACACAAGACATATTCATTCAAACTCCGGATCCACTACCACTGGCAAATACGCCCCAACCACAGTCGGCCGAACCAAGCACAACACCTACCCGGGACATCCCACCAAAGAAGGTTCTGCGCAAGGGCAGAACTTGCACAACCATCCCCAAAAACTGCAAACGCAAACTAACCTCTGAGGTCAGCCTCAGGAGAAAAAACCCTGTGGGGAGACCATGGTTGACGACGGGAAGAGTACAGAGCTAGAACCCGGACAGGTTAGCTATCAATCTGCTAGTGGAGACACTCCTTATCCGCCATGGGCACGAAATTTGATGGAGGCACTCCATGATAAAGTGAGGGCCACACTCAGAGTAGAACTAGCCCCTTTAATCATCAGACTAGAAAAAACTCGAGAAAGCAATGGCAGCTGGGAATGCAGGGTCTGCCGCACATCCCAATCCCACCACCAAGAAAGCGAGAGGAGAGAGTGAAATAGGCTGCAATGGGGACACTCCATTTATAACACACAAAATAGGGGGAGAGCGCACTATGGAGGGACCATCCACGATGCAAGAGGGAGGGGTAGCGAGCGACAGAAAGAAGAAGAGAAATAGCAGCCCTAGTAGTGGCCCCAGAGTTGATAGTACTCCCCTGGGTGCCAGTTGTAGTGACAATCTTCATCTCTCAATCCTGGGTACCAATAGCAACAAGAGTAGGCAACCAGAGTACGATCATAAAGTAGTAAAGAGTGTGACTGATGAAACCCACCTACCCCATATAAATCTTCCCCCGGCATGTGCTCCATATGTAGTCATATTGACAGGAACCCCGTCAATTGCACCCAACGCAAAGGAGACCCAACTCGAACTAAGAAACAAATGCCTGTTCTGGCTTGCAAGATACAAACATTTTGAGCACGCCAGAGCAGGGAAGATCATAATGTCCCAAGAGTAGGGTGGTTGGGAACCCGCAGGAAAACAGACCCAGGGGAATGTGTTGTCATCAATTTTAAAAATCTCAACACCGGCAGAAACCTACTTCTCACTCCTACTAACCGCTAGAACGTCTCAACAGGAATTAGTCTCCGTTCTTTAGACTGCTTCTATTTCCAACAACACACAACTCTAACAGATAGTGCAGTACCTGTAGTTCACAAGATGGGTCCTGGGTCCGCAAAGGAGAGTAGATGGGACATGTACAACAGGCACCCCCAATTTAATATCATGGTGAATAACAGATATGAAGGTCTAGAGGAGGTGGACTGACTGGGGGAGGAGCCACAGGAAGGGGATAACCCTACAATCCCGCTGCAGGCACAAAGGGCAGCATTAGAGTTCAGTGGGTCTCGCTCAGTGGGGGGGAGTAGCCCGGTTAGTGACTTGTGCACTAGCTTGCCACCAGTGAGCACACAGCGAGGGTAGGCTCTGGTTGCCCCAACCTTAGTAGCTTGGAGGGGCCCAAGTAGTAAAGGAGAAATGGGGGCGGGGAATCCTGACAGCTAACACTAGCGATCCTTCTGCCCTTTGCACAACCAATACTGAGGCACAGTGCAGAACAAGAGAACAGGGTGACAGCATGCGGATCCTGTCCTGGAACCTGGCTGGACTTAAGAACAAATTATCCTGTCCTGATTGGGGACGTTTTGTGAATAACCATGACATCTGCCTATTTCAAGAGACATGGGCTAGGGAAGAATATCAGAGAGTAGGCTTTGCTTCTTTCAATACTATGGCCACAATGAGTGGGAAGGGGAGACCGTCAGGCGGTTTAACCATCTGGGTGGGCACACACCTCGGCGTTAAAGCCGAGCAGATGACATCTTCCACCAACCATATTCAATGTGTCCTTCTGACACTCTCCACAAAGGTACAAATAGCCCTTATTAACGTAATCTCCAGACTTGTGAATAACAGACAAGAATCGGGTGTCATACATCAGTTGGGGTGCTTTATACCAACCCAGGACCCAGCAATCTTGCTGATCGTAGGAGGCGATTTTAATTGCCAATTCGAGCCTCTTACTGACCCATACCTAGGCGCGCCCACTGAAGAAGACCAGCACTGGTCGATACCTGATCCACAGATTACACCGATTAAAGTCTGGTCACCACTGGCTATGCAACTTCACTCGCTCACTTTTAGCCCTCTCACCAAATCCGATCAACCGGGCCAGCCCACGTTTAATAGAGAGGGGCAGGCCTCCCTGCTTGATTATATCCTGGTGGAAACCAAATCCTGGGATAGGGTCCTCGATTTTTATGTCTACCAGAGACATGATAGTGACCATAACGCCCTGATATTGACCCTGAAAACAGGGAACATGGGCATGTCTAACCCCCCACCATTGCCCACTAGAGAGTCCAATGCACTAACGCTATCCAACAATAGACGGAGAGTTAGATGGAGCCATATACAGTAATCTCCTCCTAAATTGGCCAATATATATCAGCTAGCACTTCCATTTCTAGCTGAAATGTGGGAGGTAGGACGAGGCGAGTTTCATACAGGGTCACAAGACAGGGCATGTAAAATTCACGAGCAGTTAACGGCAAAATTGCTTGACACATTTTACCCAGTGACAAAACCATGGGAAAACAAATGCCCCAAATGTTCTTGGTTTAACACAAGCTGTCGGAAAGCTAAACCGGATCTTTTAGAGGCAGTAAAGGTAAAGGATAGGCCACTAATTAAACAGCTCAGGACCAGGTACAAAGGGACTATTCAAACAGAAAAGAAAAACTGGGAAGCGGATAAGTGGGAAGCCCTTAGGACTGCCCTGAACGACAAAGACTTGAAATTATTCTGGGCAATAGTAAGTTCCGGGGATAGGGATGGGCGTTCTGCCATAGAGCCCAACATAGCACCCAAAGTTTGGGAAACACACTTCGGGGCATTGTATGATGAGCAGAAAGTACAGGGTGTTACTACTGACTCTCCGAGGCCTTTCCAGGAGTTCCAACTAGAGGGGCTGTGGGAGATTACCATGGCTGAAGTGGAGAATGCTATTACCATATTGCAGCCTAACAAAGCGCCAGGCTTAGACAAATTATATGGGGATCTCTTCTGGATGGAACCCAAAATGTGGGTCCCCTACCTGTATGCCCTTTTTAATGCCATCCTGAAGGGTATGGATCCCCCGGACACCTGGCGCGGGGCAGATATAGTCCCCATACATAAAAAAGGTTGTCCTCTCCTACCCGCAAATTATAGACCCATCAGTCTAATTGACACTACCCAAAAACTGATGTGACGGTCCTTTTGGACCGAGTACAGGGTTGGATAGAGGAGAAGGAGATACTAAGTCCGTACCAGGCCGGCTTCAGAACGAGTACGTAAACCTTTGACCAGATATTCAGATTAAAACTACTCTTCTGGAAAACAGTGAGTATAGAGGGTGGCAACCTCTAGCTCATATTCGTCGATCTGAAGTCGGCCTTTCACCTAGTGCCCTGGGAGAAACTCTGGAAAATACTACACAACCTCAGGATTCCACCATACCTCCTTGACGTGTTAGTGAGGCTAGACCCAGGGAATTATGCATAATTAAGATGTGTAAAATATGTGGAACTTTCTGCACGCTTCCCTTTCAAAAAAGAGTACGCTAGGGATGTGTGCTTGCCCCCACCCTATTTTGTCTTTACATCAACAGGCTCATCGACCATCTCTATAACACTAGAGACAACGACGCACCAAGGCAGGTCTCGGGGAAGGTTCCCACGTTGATGTTTGAGGACGACACATTGTTGTTGTCCAAAACACTAACAGGTATACAACGTACGCTGGACGGCTTTGCAGAGTTTTGTACAATGAGGGGCTTTGAGATCAATTTAACCAAGACCAAATTCATGGTCTTCAACCCCCTCAAAACCACCCGCCCAAATCCCTCCCTAGATGGAACTCCCCTGGAAAGAGTGAGGCTATTTGAGTACCTGGGCATCACACTATCAGAACACCTTGAGTAGGAATCCCAACTGGCCAAGGCAAATCTCAAGTTAACGCAGACGGTGGGGGGGATCATGAAAATGTACAGAACCTCCATGTTCAAGCCAGCTACCCCTGTTGTTGAAATATATAAAGCTCAAGCCAGGGGAGCCACTTTGTATGGGGCTGAACTGTGGGGACACTGCTCTTCCTCTAATCTTCTGAAAACAGAGAACAACTTTATGAGGCAACTACTCGTAGCACCCCCTTAGTTTCCCCCCATATGGACCTGGGCCTGCGGCCCATTGATGAAGAGATTGCCCTTAGGCCCATTACATTCTGGCACAGGGTATGGGTGACACCCGAGTTGTCCTGCTACAGAGCCGAGCTCAGGGAGATCCTTTCTATTCCAACCAACAAGACAATACCGTGGCATGCCCACATAAGGGATCTCTGTGCCAGGCTAGATAGGCAGGACCTCTGGAAAACGCATGAGTCAGCGGGCCTACTAATATCTAAGCTAGGCCCTGTGCTGCATTATAGGCAATATAACCTATCATCCCTCCAGGAAAGGACCACCGGCTGTCGGATGACAACAGAGTTCATCCAAGTAAAGGCTGAGAATAGAACAGAATCCTTCTTGGATGTGATCTAACTCCCCCTGGCCAGGAAATTGTATATTTAATTTAGAATGGGGACCCTGCCACTAATGAGCTTTAACAGTATATGGGCCACAGAGATCAAGGAAGACTGCCCAGTGTGCAATTACAGGGTAGAGTCTAAAATTCACGTACTGTTTGTCTCCCCTGCATACCATCTGCCATGCAAACAATTCTTAACGCAAATATGTAGAAACCTAGGGTTCAGGCGCTGTCTAGAGGCCTATCGACTATTAAAATAGGACACCCATCCCCCAATCGTATTTGCTGTATCACGCTTTTTAAATAGTGTGTGGCACAGGCGGAGGGGCTTCCTAAAGTGATATTGGGGAGTGCATTATGTGTTATTTTAATAGGCCAAATGTGGTTCTAGCTAACAGGGAACTCTGTCCCAGTTCGCCGTTTAGCCACTGTTTTTTACCTTGATACTTTTAAGCCTTAAATGAGTTAAATAACTGTTTTAATTGGTTTTATGATAATGGTATACCACTATTTTACACTGTAATGATTGTAGATATATGACTATATAGTCTATTTGCTATTTATTTCTCTTATGTTGGTTGTGATGTTTTTAATGATGTACTTTTATGGTCCTAGTTGGCCGAAATAAAGTTATTGACTGACTTGCATGCAATGTTCACAGACCGCAATGCCAGGCTGGCAGAAGCAAACATATTCTTCCCCAAAAAGTCCAGCCTCTTGAATTCCCTATCCAGGGGAGCAGTAGGGAATGTGCTAAAGGATGTTGAGGCTTTTATCACCAAGCTCTCCAGGGTAGGAGGTTAGGTGAGGAAGTTTGGATCCCCTTTGCAGCGAAATGTGGCGGCGGCCAATCAACCTATTCACAGGAGTCCCTGTGCTGGGTTTGGGCCAAGTCCCCAAAAGGACGTCTGTGAGGCTGTTATTGAACGGGAGTAGCGGTTCTGATGTGAGACTTTCGGTTGCAGCACCTTCGTCAACATGTTATTCTTGATTGCCGTTGAGAGCAACTCAAGGTCAAAGACTTCAGTCACCCTCTGCAGCACCACTGCGTAATAGGCTCCCTCCTCGGTAGCCACGGTAGGGATGAGAAAGCATAATAGTTTCTGGAGAGGTATCCAGTCCACTGACTTCACCCAGTTCCTCATACCATTCTATGCTAGGGTCTTCCTCATATGGCTAGTATTTCTCAGGGTCCAGTGACCCCTCCCATTCCTCCCTGAGTCCTAACCCAATGGAACAGGGCTTTGGTTCCAATCTCGGAGGCAAGTCTCCTGAACTGGATCCAGGAATGGATCTATGGGGGTGTTGTATTCCACATGTAATGATGTATGTATCTCTTTAAGTAAGTTCTGCCTATTGTTGCTTTACAAACCTTGCACTACAATCTGTTACTATGGGTCAAGGGTTCTAGATTCCAGTCTGCATAACTACTGGACCTGTCCTGCTGAGCAGATGCTGTACTGTGTTTCTCTGCTGAAATAAATCTTCTTTAATCAACTATCCTGGAGTGGATTACTACAAAATTGGCGACGACTACATTGGTTTGCTACATTTGGAAACACAGGAGCAACCAAAGGATTTTACCTACGCTGCATTATATTCATCGTTTTTGGATTTGCCTGTTAAGTATACTTTATATTTCTACAAAACGACTTTCATATTAAGTATACTCATTTTCCTACTTACTACGCTAAATTGTTGATATCTACGAACTATTTTCAACAATTTCATTGATTTTGTTCGTTTCTTGGCTGAGAAAAACCTCTTTAGAAATTTTTCCGCGCACCGTTTAAATCCTACACGAGTGCCTCGCAAATTTCTATCTCCCAGAAACGATCCCCGTTTTCCGATTGACTTTCCGATTCTTTAAACAACTTTGACATTGCTTTTCATGCAAGTTTAAGAGCGCTTACTTTTAAATTACTGCTCTGCTACCACAACGGCTTCGCCTCGCGCCTGTGCACCATTCTTGTCCTCACGCGCGACAGTCTATCAAGCTCAACTCTCTGGTACTACGTGTGCACTCAACGTCATCACGCACACGCCGACACCATTTTTATTTACCGGTTGCTTGGCAACGAAGCTCTGCATCGCGTGTAGCGCGTTTCTTTCGCGCAAGGAATAAAACTCTTCGTGTGTGACACAGAAAGATCGTTTCTTTTCCAAGGAAAGTCAGTTTCTACAGGTTTGACCTTTATTACTGTTATTTATCCGTGATTTTAACAAATATTATTTTACATGGCACATTCAAAATTAATTGAATTTACAAATATTCATTAACTCAAGCATTCTATCAAACATGCAGTTTGACCCTCCCCCTAAGTTTCTACAAAACAAAGGAGAACCCCCTATTCCTTGGATTCGTTGGAAAGAGGAATTTTTGACATTCTTAAAAGCCATAGATGGGGGGAGATTTTCACAAGAAAGGAAAAAGAACATCTTATTACATTCCTTGGGTTCTGAAGGTCAAGTGGTATTCAGAACACTTCCTTTACATGATGGGGGAGGAGACAGAAATGTGTTTGATGATGCTATGACTCGTCTTGAAGCTAGATTTAAACCTACTTTTAGTGTGGCTTTGAATCGCTATAAGTTCTATACTAGAGCTCAAGAAGAGTCTGAAACTTTTGATGATTTTTTAACAGCTTTACGTTATTTATCCACTAACTGTAATTTTGGTCCTATCTCTGATGAGATGATCAGAGATCAAATCATAGTCCATACCAAAAGCAAGAAAATCCAGGAAAAGTTATGGATTATGGGAGATCCAGATTTAAAAGATGTTATTGTTACAGCTAAAGCTATTGAACAATCAGACAAATGGATAAAATGTTTGGATAAAAAGGACAAAGACAGTTCCTCCGAAGTATGTGCTGTCAAATCTGACGCCTCTTCTGCGTCATCTTCGAATAAAACTCAACGTGCCAGTTATTCCTTTCAACGTCCTTACAAAAAGAATGACAAATCTTTTCATTGTTTCAGATGTGGTAGTCCTAGTCATGGTGCGTCCTTTCCCAAATGTCCTGCTATTGGAAAGGAATGTAACAGATGTGGTAGACAAGGACATTTTAGTAATTTATGCAAGACCACTACAGGAACCACTTCGGGAAATATTAATAAGAATAGAGTTTCTTTTGTTACTGATTCTTTGCAAGAGGTTGATGTTCCTGGGGAAGATAATGAGAATGTTTGTGAAAGAGGAATAGTTGTTTCAATTGTTGATGATAATGAACAAGATTTGATTCATCTTAAACAACCTGAATGTATAGTACATGTTTTAGGTGTAGATCTTAAATTAATGGCTGACTCAGGTTCGCCTTGGACAATCATCACCAAGCAGTATTTCACTGAAATGTTTGAGGGCATTGTCAATCTTGAGGATCTTAAAGTTCCTGACATAATTGCCAGAACTTTCCTTGAGTCTGTTATCCCTATGGAAGGATATTTGGGAGCAGACATGCTTTTTAGAGGTCGAATGAGGTTCATTAAGATATACGTTGCTACAAAAGGAGTGAATGTGCTTGGATGGAGAGATCAATGGAGTTTTGGTATTACTCTCAATCCCAGGAAATTAGATCCCATTGTTATGATTGATGATTGTGTAAAAGAAACTCACTCTGTTAAAGCTATAACTGGTACTGAGACATGGATAAATGAGATCATTAAGTTGTTTCCCAAAGTTTTTTCAAAGAAATTGGGAAAGTTACATAACTTTCAACACTTGATCAGACTTAAGAAAGGGACCATTCCTGTTACACAGAAGTTAAGAAATGTTCCCATAAATGTCAGAGATGATCTTAAAATACTTTTGAAAAATTTAATTGATGATGACATTATTGAAGAAGTTGAATCCTCAGAATGGGTTTCGCCCATCGTTTTAGCCCGAAAATCTGATCAAAGTCTCAGGCTATGTGTAGATTTAAGAGCCCTCAACTTAAACATTATAGTGGACTGCCATCCCCTTCCTAACATAAACGAGGTTGTATGTATGTTGGAGGGAGCGAAAGTCTTTTCCACATTTGATTTGCGATCAGCATATCACCAAATTGTGTTAGCAGATGAATCCAAGCAGATGACAGCTTTTCTCACTCCTGAGGGTTTATTTCAGTATAAAAGAATGCCTTTTGGTTTGGCCTCTGCGGCATCAGTTTTCCAACGCACTATGCATCATATTTTTAAAGATCTCTACAAGTTTGTGAGGTGTTTTCAAGACGACATTCTTGTGTTCTCTCCTGATAATGTGTCTCACAAAGATCATGTCATGGAGGTCTGTAAGAGGTTGGGAATGCATGGTCTCACACTAAAGGACAACAAGTGCAAAATGTTTTGTGAGTCTGTAGAATATCTTGGACACACCCTTACGGGCAATGGTGTTGTTCCGAAGAAATGTTTAGTTGAAGCTATTCTTAAAGCACCATGTCCTGACAACAAGGAAAAGTTACTCTCTTTCAATGGCTTGTGTGAATACTATAGCAAGTTCATTAAAGGGTTTGCAACCAAGATGGAACCCTTGAGAGAGTTGACAAGACAGAAAGTAGAGTTTTACTGGGGTGAGAAACAAGAGTCTGCTTTTCAAATCATCAAGCATGATATTGCCAATGCTCCTACATTGAAACCGTTCTGTGTCAATAAACTGTGTGTGGTTACTGTTGATGCTAGTGAGTATGGGTTAGGAGGGGTTTTATCACAAAAGTGTGGGAATGATGAGTGGTGTGTGGCGTTTGCTTCTCGTACTTTGAGTGAAACAGAAAGGAAGTATTCTGTCATTGAGAAAGAGCTTTTAGGATGTGTCTGGGGAGTAGAACATTTTCGGAATTTTCTATGGGGTAGTCGTTTTCTATTGAAAACGGACCATAAACCGCTGGTTTCCATACTTTCCCCTGGTGGTGGTCGGAACGCCACAGCACGGATTGCTAGACTGATGTCTCGCTTACAAGAGTACAATTTTGAGGTAGAGTATTTTCCTGGAAGGAGCAATGTTACGGCCGACTGTCTTTCTAGGCTTCCTTGTGAATCTAATTCTATTGCAGATGACAAAGGACAAGAGGATGTTGAGTTTGTTGCCTCTTTAAGGGATTTTTTAGGAGATGAATTCTCTTCCATTTCAGAATCTGTTTGGGATAATGCTGTCACACGTGACAAGAATTGGGGTACTCTTAAAGAGTATATCTTGAAGGGTTGGCCTAATAGCAACATGGTACCTCCAGAATTGAAGTCTTTTCATCAAGTGCTTAGTGAATTAGAAGTTGACAATGATTTGGTTTTCAAAAACGGAAAATGTGTACCTCCTGAGGATATGCAAGAGGAAATTATTAGGCTTGCTCATGAGTGCCATTTAGGTATGTCCTCCATGAAGAGATTAGTGAGAACTAGTTTTTGGTGGCCAGGAATGGATAAGATGATTGACAGAGTGGTTCGTGAATGCTCTATATGTGTCAGCAGTGATAAAATGTTGAAGACCTACCCTGCCCCACTCATACCTATTTCCTGGCCAGAGAATCCTTGGAGGAAGCTGGCACTTGATATTTCCGGTCCTTTCAATTGTCTACCTCAAGATGCCCGTTTTGCATTGGTGTTAATAGACTACCATTCCAAATGGCCTGAAGTTAGGTTTGTGTCTTCTGCTTCCTCGCAGGTCATTGTTGAATTCCTCAGAGAAGTTTTTGCAAGAGAAGGTAGCCCTGAGGTTTTGATTACCGATAATGGGGTGCAATTGATTTCTACTGAAGTAGAGGATTATCTCAAGTCTTGTGGGATTAAACATATCACTACACCCTTTTACGAACCACAAGGTAATGGACAGGTAGAAAGGTTTAATCGCGTCTTGAAAGATGCTGTTGAATGGGCAAGGAAGACTCCCAATGTGTGGAAAAAAATTATCAGAGAAAGGTTATGGCTGTATAGAATAACTCCCCACTCAGTTACCGAGCTTAGTCCTTTCCGTTTATTGAGAGGAAGGGAACCCGTGTCAAAGTTGTGTCCATGGTGGATGAAAGAGAAGTTTAGCTCTTCTGCTGGTTCTTCTCCTGCTGACGTGCGAAGCACTTCTTTGAGAGTCAAACATCATCAGGAGAAGATGAAGGAATATCATGATTCTAAGTACAATGTAAGAGTTCCTGATTTTGTAGTGGGAGATCTTGTCAGGATACGCAAACCTGGGTTTTTGATTAAAGGGGCTTCCAAGTTTGGGCCTATTCGAAAAGTTGTAAAAGTTAACACCCACAGCGTTATAACTAATGATGGCAAAGTCTGGAATGTCAGACGTGTGGTTAAGTGTTCTAATCTTCACACTCCTGCTTTTGACAATGTTAAGCCTCCTGTTAAAAATGATTCTGTTTCTTCTAGGGTCAAAATTAACAAGAGAAGTGTCAGCGTACCACTTAGGTTTAGAAATTGATTCAGTTCTCTATGTTTTTCACATTTTTATTGTTCTACAAAAATGTTTGCTTTTTCCTTTTTGTAAAAATGTTTGCTCTTTCCATTATACGCCTAAATTCTTCATGCCTCTTCTGTTCTCTTCTTTCTTTTTATCTTTCTTCTTCCGCTTCTTTTTCTTTGAACTGTTTTCCTTCTTTTCTTTTCTTTTTAGGGATAAGATGTGTTGTATTCCACATGTAATGATGTATGTATCTCTTTAAGTAAGTTCTGCCTATTGTTGCTTTACAAACCTTGCACTACAATCTGTTACTATGGGTCAAGGGTTCTAGATTCCAGTCTGCATAACTACTGGACCTGTCCTGCTGAGCAGATGCTGTACTGTGTTTCTCTGCTGAAATAAATCTTCTTTAATCAACTATCCTGGAGTGGATTACTACAGGGGGCCCACTCAGCCAGGGTCAGAGTTGCTGGCACGGAACCAGATGGGGCCAACTCCAACCCCGTTGGGCTCAAAGGAAGGCCGGAGGGGTCAGGCTGTTCAAAGATTAAGTAAGCACAGGCTCTATCGCGGAGCCCGGCCTCAAATGTCAAAACTCCATCATTATGTCGGCTGATGGACGAGGAGAAGTTGAAGACCTCTTCTACTTCTTCTTCTTCTTGTTACAGGAATTACCTGAATGTCCCAAGGACTTGGAATGGGGCGACCACCTCGATCTCAGCGACTGCTCCAGGGACCTTCCTTTCGAACGGAATCTCGAATGTCACGGATTCGCTCCCCGGGCTGCCATGAGCTTCTGGGACCGCTCATGCATAGTCTTCGGATTCATGGCACAGCAATCGGAGCACAGCTTTGGGCCGCGCTTGAGACACCACAGGCAGACAAGGTGCGGGTCCGTCACCAACATAGGCCGATGACAGGCTCTGCTGGCTTGAATCCAGCTTTCTTCGATAGGATCCTACACACTAGGATGTCAAAACTCAAAAACACTTGACAAAACATTGAAAAAATCCAGTCAAGCAATGACTGAGGGGTAGTTCTTACCTGAATCAGCGCTTGCTTGAATGGAAAGAAAAGAACTGACGTCAGCACGCCTAGGTGGTACCTATATAGGTCCTGTGGACATCACTTTTGGGCAGACGCAGCTGACAACACACTTGGAGCCGAACGACACACCTACCGACGCACAGGGGTACTGCTTACGAAAAACCTTCCCGATTCAGTCTGACATGTGGGAAATTCAAATGTAAGGAATTTGCAGCTAGAAGTCTCGATCAGATACGGCTGTTTGCTGCTAGCTGCTTGTGAGAAAGACAAAGGCTCATGGTATGACATAGGCTGTGCTTAATAGTGTGCTCAGCAGATGAGATTATTAAAACATTACTTTCAGGTGTTTGACTTGAGCGTTTGTTTTTCAGATGGAAACCTACACCACGGAAAACAATTTCCCAACATATTTTCCCCAACAGTACTCCATTGCAAGCCTGCACTGCAGATGGAGATATATACATTTGGAAGCCAGAATCCCAACATGCCAATGCTAATGGAGTGTCATCAATGGCAGCTGATTGAACACTGTATTTGTGGTAGACCCACTACGATGATGGATTTTCCTCATACACAATGGTTCTCCCCTTCTGTATATAAATCAGAACGGAGGTATTCTGCAAGGGCAGCAGGAAGAATTAAACCTCCATCACAGAGGACAAAAGGGCCATCTGTCAAGATGTAAATTGGGCACTAAATTTGAAATGGTTCTAATAAGAATACAAGAATTGGAAAATCAAGCCAGGTAGGAACATTTGTGAATATGTGGCCTGAATGAGAGGACAAAAGGATCAGATGCAAAGAACTATGAGATAGATCTGTGCTTGACTCTGTTGGGAGAGGATCACCCTGAGGTGCGCAACGGTTGTACACGTTGGGTGGGCCCACAAAAGCAACAACACAATCAAAGGCTTCAAGACTCAGTGAAAAAAGTTCACTACAACTCAGAGAAACAAGAGATTCTGATGGAATCTAAGCACAGGAAGGAGATCCAGTCCAGGAGTGAATCCTATCTGATTTTTTAAGATCTTTCCCAAGGTACCCTGCAGCAACATAGAGACTTCTGACCCATCACAGATAAACTGCAAATGAACATCTTCAGATACCGCGGACATATCCCTTTTGCCTGGCATTTGAATTTGAAGGCAAGATCACAAATAGAGTGGAAGCGGCCTGCATTTTGGGACTGGAGGGAGCAGAAGGATGATCAGCCATATCGACACAAGCCACTGGGAGATCTGGAGTGCAAGAAATACAGACAGACACTTGACAGGCACCCAAACTGCAACGTTGACAAGATCACAGAGGAAGGACACAGAAACACACCAGACATTAAAGGAAGACAAATGTGCCAATGGATGATTACAGTAGATGAATATTACGAAAATATTCTAAAGGGGTAATGTAGTATCCAAAAGAATGAGGTATTCTGTTAAGTTTGATCCTGGTAGCGAGGCTTCGAGGGGAAGGACAATGCACACCACTAGTGCTGGTGGAATTCAGCAGATTACTACAGGTGCCTACTGCGAGCATGGCAGGTGGGTATTAGGCAGGAAATGAGAGTAAGGGAAGGAAACCTAGTTTGTGATCTTGGGCCGTTGGGAGGATCAGGAAGCATAGTAAATGAAGATGGGTTGAGGGATGGTGAAGAATGTCCACACAGTATGACAACGAATCATATATCCAGAGTCTGAGATCGTTAGGGATATACTGAAAGGGATCGTGTTGATGCCTAGTTTAGGAGGCGGGCTCAGTATATGGTGCACACTTATTTAAGTGACCTTGCACTAATCCAAGCAACTCTTATGGTGATTTTAGTGGTCTTTGATAACCACAGAAAGCTCTCAAAGTGGTAACTGTGGAGAACAGCCTTCGGGCTTATCTTGAAGGAGTGTTAAGCAGCTTGTTTTACCAGTTTATTCGTGTAGTGTAGGTTAAACAAAAAAGAACAACACAGAGTATATATAAAATATTTCTACTTGTTACACAACACTAACTAACATACTGGTATATCTCCTACCTAGAGATATCAACACAAATACACAACAATACTTCAATTGCAATAAGGTAAGTAGCACAAAATACAGTGGTCTCCAAGGGGAGACCAAACAATTTATTAAGGAAGTGGAATGAGAACAGCAGGAAAGGATAGGACTTGGACCTGAAGACCCAGATGAGCTGGCACTGAAGGAATCACCCAAGGTAAGTACCCAGGAACCCCTCACAGGCTGTGTGCAGAGTTGGAACACAGCTGCGTGCCCAATAGAAGTCAAAGGAGAAGTCACAGTTGCAGTTTTGAAGAAGGGCCCTTCCCAGAAGACTTAAGAGAATTCTCTTGGAGGACGGAAGGTTGGAGAGCCACCCCACCCGTGGATGCCCCAGAGATCAGGTTACCTACACCAGGGAAGCCAGGGACATAGGGGTGAGGAGACGTCAGAAACCTCTGTAGACAGCAATCGACGACTTGTATAAAAGTGCCTCTGGAGAAGAAGGTGAAGAAGTCCTGTGCAATCCAGGAGTGTGCTCAGGCAATTAAGAAGATGTAAGCAGAGGGGACGGAGTCTATGCCAGAGACCAGGAGGCACGGAAAATCAATGCCCTACGATGTCGGACGGTTCAAACGAGTTGATAGTGACCTGGTCGCTGCAGCTGTGAGGACCAGGTGATGCTGAGGAAGACCCGGAGGCATGCACGAGCTGTCACACGTCAGATGTCGGTGACCAGGGGGTCGGTGTCCGGCGGAAGAAGCAACAAGCCTTGGTAGCTGCAACTTATGTGGAGAACGAAGAAGGAGCAATGTTGGACCAGCATGGTCCAAGGGACTCATTACAAGCAGGAGAGTCAGAGCAGGCCCCTAGCAATGGGGCCCGAAATAGACAGACTGAGACGGAGGTGGAGAGGTCAGATCTAAGCAACGTCGTATTCGGCATATGCCAGAGGCTCGTTAATTTGGATAAGAGCGGGAACACCATTTGAAATGCTACACTCAGTTATAGAAAGGGAGGGGAAGTATGTCCTGGTGGGGGTAGACTGCAACACAAAGAAATCACCATGAGTAGCATCTATGCCCCTAATCAGGAAACGTTGAGTTTCCTCCATGTGTTGTCCAAGCACATGGCATGTTTCTCACCCGATACAACCCTGTTGGGGGGCGATTTTTAATTGCGTCCTTGATGTACACCTAGACAGATCCCTCCCTCCCCTGAAAGGGACAGTAGGGCGAAAATATGCGACAGGTATGCGGGAATGGCTTGAGAACTGGGGATTGACTGATGTACGGCGCACACAACATGCCACAGACCGTATATACTCATATTACTCTGTGATACATAAGCTCCACACTAGAATAGATCGCTTCGTATGCTCCTCAAGAGTATCCCAGGCCATAGCACACACGGAATACCTGGGGCAAACTATCTCTGATCATAGTGAGGTAATACTGTGGTATGTCCCGATAGGAGAGAGAACACCGGCTCCTATGTGGCGTCTTAACACAAACTTGCTGCAGGACATATACTTCCAAAATTCATTAACAGAGGCGTTTTCAACTATTTTACTAACAATCAGGGTACTGCGTCCATGAGGCTGATTGAATGGGAGGCTTTCAAGGTGGCAGTAAGACGGCGGTGTATTAGTCAGTCAGTAGGAGCGCTAGCAAAATTGCGTAAAGAGCTACTAGCAATAGAACAGAAGATATGCACATTAGATAATACAGTAGGGACCACCCAGGAAACGACAGCAGAAGCTCATCAGAGAGAAAACAATGCCACACTATCTTAGAGAAGTTGAGGATCCATGACTGCAAACATGTTACGAAGGTGCAGGAAGAAGAAGGTAAGATGGGAAGAATGTGGGCGTGGCTCATCAAACCTGAGTCCGGAAGCCCAACAATTACTCAGATACACGCCCACAATGGACAGCCTATATACTACCCCACACTGATAAACCAAGAACTCAGTAATTATTACAAGATCTTATACGAGACCCCTCCTTGTCTCATTGAGAAAAACACTGGATAGCTATCTGACACAGATACCGATAAAGCGACTAGCTGGGGAACACTGTAGGGAATTAGGAGCCCCCATTACCATACAGGAAATCCGTGCGGCAGTACAGTATTTAGCAACAGGTAAAACACCGGGACCAGAATGACTGCCGGCTGAATTTTAAGCTGCGTGCATTGGGGTGCTAGCACCCCATCTTGAGAAATTGTATGCAGATCGGTTCACTTCCAGAGTCTCCTAAAGATGTGGTAGTCGTTACCCTCCCCAAAAGCAAGAAGCCCAGCATAAAGGTGACTGATTATCGCCCCCTATTCATGTTGAACCTTCATTTTAAAATCTTGAGCAAAGTGCTAGCCCTTAAGATCCTACTGCATATACAGGGATTAGTGCATGTAGACCAGAATGGGTTTATACCCTCACGTAGTACCTCACACAACCTTTGACGACTTTATCATATCATGTACCACCCAACAATGAGACAGCCTGTGAAGCAATGCTGATGTCGGTGGAGTTGGAGAAAGCCTTCAACACAGTAAGCTGGAACTTTCTAATTGTGGTAATGAAATGGATGGGCCTGGGGTAAAACTGGATTAAATGGGTCAGGTAACTGTACAGTGCCCTGATGGCAAGAGTCCGTACAGGAACCACACTCTCACCACAATATGAAGTACACAGAGGCACTAGGCAGGGATGCCAGCTTTCCTTGCTCTTGTTTGCCTTAGCAATTGAACCCTTGGCTACCCGGTTTAGGCAGGTGGGAAGGGGATGGTGCCTGGAAGTGGAAGGTCGAGAGCATATCATTACATTGTATGCTGATGTCATACTCCTTTTTTTCGGGGATGGGTTGATGGGCATTCCTCAAGCCATGGCACAGCTAAAACAATACGAATGTATTTCTGGACTCTGGGTGAATGCGTCAAAAACACATATATTCCCGCTGTGCCGAGGACTGGATAGACCCGCAAGACTAACACCAGACCTGAACTGGTATCCAATTTCCTTCAAATACCTTGGAATATGGGGTTTCCACACGATAGAAGACTGAAGGGACAGTAATCTGGGAAGAGCTCTGAGCTCCCTCAGGGTGTGTGTACCTTTCTGGAGGTCACTGAAACTGTCCATCCTGGCACGCATAGCGATATCTGAAATGGTGATGCTACCAAGACTTCTTCAATATTTTGCTAATATTCCAGTAAATATAGCACCTGCTTGGTTTAAACAATTAGACAGCCTACTACGGGATCTAATATGGGATGAGGGCAGCAACAGAGTTTCTCTGACGAAACTTAGACATCCGGCAGATGAGGGGGGTCTCGGAGTCCCAAACTTTGAGTTATATTTTCTAGCAGCTCAGCTCCAATGGATCACGCAGTGGCTGGACAGAGCTAACCAAGACGAATTACAACAATCGGGAAAAACACTGTCAATGGACCTTCTATTGACCAAGCTACTAAATAACACAGTTGGGATCCCCGCGCCGGGAATATTACTTGCCACTTTCCTAAGATGTTGGCGTAGGCATGTTTTAATAACTAAGGGAGTAGCTTTGTATGCTCCATCATTGCCCCTAAAGGGATTGCCACATGGAGATCCTCTCACCTATTTTACCCAAAAACAATTATTAGCTTGGACGGAAGTAGGGTTACTCACAGTGGGTGACTGCTTCCAGCAGGGAACATTAATTCCTATGGTCGACCTAATGTACTCCTTCCAACTACCTCCTGGTCAATTTCTTAGATATGAAGCACTAGTACGTACATTCCAAGACCTCTGGAATGGAGACGAGTCGGAGCCAGCGACACACAATACACTGCAACTACTGTTGTCCATGGGAGTCACAAAACACCTAGTGACCTGATTTTATAGATCCCTCGCGGACATGACTAGAGGTCACACATTTACACTGAGGAGCAGATGGGAAAAGGCTCTTACATGGGAATTAACTGACCCGGAATGGTGTAGAAATTTGGCCCCGGTCAAGAAAATGGCAAGAAACACCATACTAAAGTACTCTCAGTATAACTATGTACATATGACCTATATGACACCACACAGACTGCAGGTTACCTTTGGAGGAGATCCCCCACCCTGCCCTAGGTGCAGACTCTTAGACGTAGGGTTTGTGCACAGGATATTGGACTGCCCACAATTGCAGTCATACTTGGTAGAAATACTTGAGGCCTTAGACCTTGCGCTGGGACGAACTCCCCCTCGAACACTGGAAGCATGCATCTTGGGGTCATATCCACAACTGAGTTTTAAGAAGATTGGAACCAGATTTTTAGAATTAGCGCTGGGACTAGCCACGAGGAGAATTCCCTTAGACTGGAAATCAAAGACAGGCCCCACTACTAAGACATTGAAAACAGAAGTGAGGCAATGGGCTAGAGCAGAAGAACGGGCATTGATCAGGGAAGAAGCTAAGGCAATTAGACTTAAGCCAATAACCGACCTATGTACAGAAATACTGACAATCTGGGAACACCCAGAACTGAGTAACAACGATGAACCACAAACAAACACTGACACCACAAAGGTGAGGAGGACGGTGAGGAGGACGGGCCAACTCTCACTAGTGTAAAAGTTCAGTAAAACAGCTTAAACACTGAAGATATCTTGACACTAGGCCATGAGACAACGAGATACCCCTGGACCTAGTATACATACCCCAGTCGGATGTGCCACCCTGGGTACAGACCACACAAATTACTGAACACAAGGGAATATCAGATGTCTGGGACGCCCTCCACCTTCTACAACCGATAGTAAGCACAGTGACAAACTGAAACAATTCTACCCTTATTAACTTTTCTTTCCTTTCCTTCTCCTTCCTAATTGTTAAGTAGATTTAGAATTATTTGTGTATGGGCAGCAAACTGAACCCCTTAGTAAATGCCAAATATTATATTTCTGACTTCATATGCAGCAAATATAACACTAGGGCATTTAAGGCATGATAAGATGTATATTTAGATACTGCAAAATAATGCCTTTCTGTATATAATTGTGGTAGCTGCGAACAGGAAATAAGGTATCGAAGGCACTCATATAAGAGCTAGGAGACAAACAAATGTGTTATAAGCCATGCTGTAATGGTAACATATAGATTGCATGTATTTGATACATAACTATGTACCAATGTTTAAAATTGACGCAAATAAAAAAACGCCATTAAAAAGAAGTTACTTAAAAAAAATATTAAAATGGCTGACCACGCTTAAGAGAATCAAATCTGGAGTTTGTAAGGGGTGTCCTGCTCATGCAAGGGCACCCTCACACTTATAGCCAAGCACCCTGCCCTCTGGACTAAAGAGCCTGCCAGAGGGCTGGCTTATAGGTTTTAAGTGTAGTGACCTCAGACATATGGAAACTTACATCGGTTGTGAGAGGTGCAAGCACCAACTCTCACAGGCTGCAATGGCAGGCCTGTAGTCACCTAAGGGGACTTCCATGGGTGGCACAATACATGCTGCAGCCCATGGGAGACGCCTGGTGTACCTATGCCCTGGGTACCTTAGTACCATATACTAAGGACTTAGAATGGTACACCTGTAGCCAATTGTGGATGTACACAAGTACTTAACATGGTCAATTTAGGGAGAAAGCATAGTGACTGGGGTTCTGATTAGCAGGATCCCAATCAAACTAGTCAAAACACACTAGCTAAAAATGGGTGTAACCAAGAAAGAAGATACTACTTTCCTACATCTGGTCTTCTGACAGTTGATTTATAGATCAGTACGTGGTCTGATATCAGGGCAATGGGATCCAGCATTTCGGGGCACATCTCTTTGAGTTCACTGTGTGTTAAGAGCTAAGTTTGTTTGGGAAGGAGAGAGGGCGAAACAGGGAGCGCCAGCATCACGTACAGAATTACAAGAGACCATTGAGAAAGGAGTTCTAGGCTTTATAACACTGGGGAAAGAAGAAGAGACAGAGACAAGGGCAGAGACTACAAACAGGATGCATTTGCAGGTGTCTTCATTCACGCTGCTATTAGAGCTATTATCAAAAAACTGAATCTCGAGTAGGAGCATATATGAGTACTATTGCTTAATGTAAAGGAGTTGAACGCCACAGTAAAAAGAGGAGTGATCTAGAAATATATCAATATTCCCCTGCCAGACGTAGTCTGCCTTCAAAAGACTCAGCTAAAGAAAACAGACAAACGTGGAATGAAACATAGACTATATATAGCCCAATGAACTCTACTCATCGACAGGGTCTAAGCATAATAGGGTGGCTATATTTATTAAAAAGGATATTCCCTTCACACTAGAAGAGAAGGTGAACAAAGAAGGCAGGTTTCTTATGCACAAGGGTGCACTATATGGCAGAGGAATTACTATTGCTTCACTGCATGCATCAAAATGACAACAAGACGCATTCCAGAGGGACTTCCTAGATAGAATAGCCTGATTAGTCAGGGGGGATTTTAATGCCGTTTGGGATCCAGAGAGGGATAGGTTAAACAAAGGCTCCATTTTTTCCAAGGGGTTTAAGACAGGCATACAAGAACTAGGGCTGAGATACATGTAGAGAGAAATACATACAGATGAAGAGGATTACACTTACTACTCACATGCACATATATACTCACACATTGACTACATACTGCTGAGTAATACCCTAGCAATGGTCATAGTAGCAGGTATAGAGGCAATCTAAACTTCCGATAACGCCTCCACTTGGGTTGATCTTCATATAGGATACATTAAGAAATGGGAATCATGGAGAGTGTACCCTGCCACCCTGAGAGACGCCCTGTTTAGGGATGACTTGGAGCTACACATAAAGGACTATTTTGACAATGGATTTCTTTACAGTGGTAATTTGGGGGAAATGTAGTGCATTTTCAGCACACCGGAACAAACTTAGGTTCCTTGAAATCAGAAAACTGGAAGATGAATTAAGGGAAGCAGAGAACCAATACAAGCCTCATCCCTTAAGATCGTTGTGTAGGAAAGTAACTACAACTAGAGGACAACTGAGGGCTGTATACTCTAACAGAACCAAAGCCACTTTCCTATAGCTGAACCAAAAGGCTTTTGTTTCAGGAGATAAAATAGGGACAGCACCAGCAAACTGTTAAGAGGAAAGCAGGACATATACTATGTGGCAACACTTGCAGCATCTAATGGTTAGATGTTGATATCAGAAACCGAAATGCTGGAAATGTTTTGCAGAGGCTATGCTACAATATAGATGAGGGACGGGAGTATCCCTGATTGGTGCCAAAGCTACCTTAAGGAGCTAATCAACAACGCATCAATCCTCCAAAGGGAGGAACTGGGAGCACCAGTGAGTGAGGATGAACTGGAAAGGAAATTAAACTCAAGCCTAATGAAGCATCGGGCCCGAATGGGTTAATTGGAACTTTTTGTAATTTTTTACTAAAAGATTCACCCCGAGACGAACTACCCTTTTTAATTGCTGTGCAGAAGAAAGTAGACTGTTGCTTTCAATGAAAGAGGCGACTATTACAGTTCTCTCAAACCAGGTTGGGACACAAATTGTGCTCATCTTACAGGCTGATAGACCTTCTTAATATGTATGCAAGATTGTATATGACGGTACTGGCATTGACGCTTATGAGGAATTGGGACATTAGTTGGGTGGCCTGCACAAATAATGGGCCCACATTCACCCTTCAATGGGAACCAAACACCCCATTGTAGCACTTGACTCTCTCAGGGATTAGCGAAGCAGAGCAGACCAAGGCCTACTCAAGGGAGGGGTGTAGGCTAGTAATCACCATTTGCTGGCGCACAATAAATGATTGTCCAGCCATTGCTTTTTCTTTAGATAGGGAAAAGTGCATTTATTACACACCCACACACTACTTAATAGTATGCAGTAATTTACAATATACATAAGGCTGGTGGAAATACCTTTGGAAACATTACATGTGACCCCTAAAATATTATGGCCCCAAAATTCACACACCCCCGACAAGACATAGCACATTACAATATTAGGCGAGGGTTGGTAGGTCACTTTAAATCACTTTAAATCAGGTAAATGTCACCACTTAAAGACCAGAATCATGCCATAATAATTCTTCATTCCATCACAGACTTTGGTATTCATAACTCCTCTGCACTTACTATGAGTAATCAGTCATTGCAATAATTTGCTTTCACTAGCATTAATAAAGTATTGCAGCCTTTTATGAATATGCATTACTATTAGCATTAGCCACACATAAAAAGCAGGTACATAACCTTTTTAAATAAAGCCTACTTTAAAGCACTGTGAATAATACTTCTAAATAAACCATTTTTAACCCATTGTAAATACTTTTAAATAAAGCCTTTTTCAAACATACACCATGTATATGTATGTTTAGGTTTCGCCTGGCCGAAGGCTGCGCACTTGTGCGCATCTTTTCGGCGCAGGTGAAATCTTTTGTTTACCATATGTGCTTCAGGAACGTCCCCCGGCTCCCATTGGCTAGCTCCATAAATGGAGGCTAGCCATTGGGAGCCGGATCTGTCCGTCAAGGCCGGACCAGATTCGGGGGCGTTCCCGCGATTTTTTTGCTCTCCGCCTCTGCAATGTCGTCATCGCGGCGATGGGCGGAGTTTCGTGTTTTTTTTTTCTGTGTTTGTTTTTGTCATTCCATGCCTGCCGACCACGGCCGCCGGAGGAAGCCCAGGTGAGTGCGATTGTTCTCTCTGCCTTCCTTTTAGTATTGCTCCCAAAGACTCCTCCCTTACGTACTTTTTAATTGCATATTCTAAATCTGTCTTTTTAATGTTAGAGAAGTTCTGTTGTTTCATTAAACTCTGTTAAAAAAATTAGCACTTCTCAACACGACCGGTATAATGTATAGGCCGATTTGTTTCCTTTTATTGGTACTTCAGGATGGCAAATTCTGAAAGTTGTTTTGTCGTGTGTTCTTGGACTTGCACGCAAGATAGATCGGAGCTTAAGCCAATGTAGCAGTGCCCAAACACGAGGTAAATGTATATACAGGTCGTATTCACTTACACACTCAATATGGCTGCTGCACGTAGGTATACGCCCACTTGCTAATGCGGTCCTGTGTTAATGGTGCGACGTCTGAGTCTTGCAGGCAGCAGCATTGCAACAACAACAACAGACATGGCGGCCACTGTATCTTCCAGGCCGCCTCCGAAGCTGCAGCCGTCTAGCGAGAGCAGCGAGCCTCCTAGTCCCGGAGTGCCATCTTTGAGGGTGAGAAGAGCAATAGGTGGGTTTGGGAAGTACGAATGTTAGAAAGAATAATGCATTCAAATATCTTTTGAACGTTTTTGTGCTATCCGTTTACAAGTTATTGTTTTTCTATTGGAGCCAGTGCCTACTACTGCAGCTTACGTGTTTGGTAAAATAAAGCTTACGTACATTTGTTGTGTGCCGTTAATGAAGTGCTGTGACAACATTGGCAGGAAAATGAGCTTGTCCGGAAGCGCTTTAGAATTAAAGATAGGGGCTGGGCACTCCTTTTGTTTTAAGGCTCTATACCTAGAGCCTTAAAACAAAAGGAGTGCCCAGCCCCTATCTTTAATTCTAAACTACTGTCTTAACAGCCGGAGCACCCACTCTTAAAAATGTCATTTGACGCAATAACAGGGTTAACAGAAAACAGAGCGAAAACTTTGGCATACACAAACGAACAGGCCACAGAAATATATTCATTAATTCAAGACATTCGCTCCTTCAATGTACAGGGAAGCAGTCTTCCCCAACAGCTTAAACAGTTAGAATTCCTAACAAAGAGACAATTGAACCAGAGATTGCACGCGTCTACTTTGGTGCAATACCATCGAGCCCAAAGAATCCCGAGAGGATTAAGAATGCCAATAAAACCTATGTTATTTAGGTTCCATATGAAAAAGGACTTTATGGACAAATGGTACGCTGTACTGAATAAATGTTCTTTAGATTTGTTGCTACTACTTATTGAAGAACTGGCAGTTGTGATCAAAGAAATCACGGAAGAAATAGCTCAGATAGAAACCGATTTAGAAAGCCGGATGAATCCCACCGACTGGGCTAAATTTCTTGAGGATATGAACACAAGATTAGATGTATACTCCAAAGACATCCAAGAAGGCAAACTAAGAAAATATAAACGGGACACCTTGGATTATAAGCTCAACGAGGTGTATACATGGGCAGAAGTATACGCACAAAGAAGAACACACTTCAAAAAAGCACCTAACACCTCATCCCAAGAAAGTGTTACCTCAGAAAGTGAAACCACAGTTTGCAGAGCTCCTCCAATAGTGCAAACAAGCGATAAAACTCCAGGAACATCAGGAGAACCGAGCACAAGAGGTGAATCTAGCACGAGTGGAGCAACAGGCGGTAAACCGTCTTTTTCCCAACAGGGCGGGGATTCAAGCCAGCCACCAGGCAAACAAAAAGGAAAACCAGGCGAAGTCAAAGAAATAACAAAACCAAACCTGAGGAGCAACAAACCAACATAGTGGTGAACATATCATCCCAAACCATAACCAATCAACAAATCAAAGTACTCAACAAAGGTTTCAACTTCATACCCACCTATCATACTAATCAATTGGAAACTGAGATAGATTTTTTCAAATTCATGAGAGTACTGCGTCTGAAATATTTTTTCATGAACATCCTAGAATCAGGAACCACCTTAGCTGAAACTGAACACGAGGAGTTCAAACCTAAATCTACATTTACAGCTCCTACATCCCACAAGATATTAGACACATTTGAAAACCTAGTACTGAATGACATTAAAAAGATCCACACATGGAAGAAGAGAATAACGAACTTCACAAAACAAGAAAGACAAACCTTGAAACAATTAGTAGAAGACCCCAACATACGGATTGAGAGAGCTGATAAAGGAGGAGCCATAGTAATCATGGACCAATCTTTTTACGATATCAGTATCCAAGAGCACATTGAAGACACTGAAATATATCTGAAATTAGATAAAGATCCAATAGAAGAACTCAAAAAACTCTTAATCAGCTACTTGATCAAGCCGAAAACATGAAATGGATCACAGCTAAAACCAGACAATTCTTAACAGTACAGCACCCCAAAGAACCGAAAATCTACATGCTGCCTAAGATCCATAAAGACCTCCTGAAACCACCATTTCGTCCTATAGTCGCAGGGTGTGGTACAATCTTTGAGCCCCTGGGCAAATATTTGGATAATTTTTTGCAACCATTCGTACAAAATTGGTATTCCTACATCAAGGACACAACCCATTTCCTACAGAGACTAGCCACAGTTCAATACAAAGAAGGATTGATATTGTGTACATTGGATGTAAAAGCACTTTACACCTCGATCCCACACACAGGTGGAATTGACGCAGTAGAATGGGCTCCTCAAACAGAACGAAATAAGAGCAGACAAAGTATTCCTTCTAGAAATGCTACATTTTTGTCTTCATCATGGATACTTTAAACATAAGAATGAGTTCTTTTTACAAAACAAAGGAACATCTATGGGATTTTCCGGAGCACCAGCGTATGCCAATACCTATATGGCAAAATTCGAAGAAGAATTTTTATTGGCAGATCCAGAATGGATGGAAAACACAACCCTGTATTGTCGCTATATCGACAATATTTTTCTGATATGGCACAACAGCAAAGAAATGCTTGAAGAAAAAATACTCCAATTGAACACACTAGATGAAAATTTGCAATTCACCAAAACCATTGAAAATGAGAAAATATCTTTATTGGACGTATTGGTGAAAATAGAAGACAAAGACATTCGGACCGAGGTTTATCATAAAGCCACAGATAAGAACACAGCCTTGATGTACAATAGCTTTCACCCCAAAAATCTAATAGAGAATTTGCCGTGATCACAAATACTTAGAGCCAAGAGGATTTGCACAGATACTCAATCTTTCGAACATAACCAAGAAAAAATTATGGACAAATTCCTGGAGAAGAAGTACCCAGAAACATTACTACAAAACACTTTAAAAAAAGTTGCAGTAAAAACCAGAGACTCATTACTAACAACCAAAACCAAAACAGAGAAGAATCGTCAAGTTTTTGTATCTAAGTATTCTACCAATTCTCGAGAAATCAAAAAAAGTATCAACCAACACTGGGAGTTGCTCAGTAATGAAAATGACTTTCAAGGAAAGTTTAAAGAAAAACCTATATTTGCCTATAAAAGGTCTAGAAACATCAAAGAAATGTTGAAATCGCCTAAAATGAACTTGCAAGAGACTTTCAGTGGAACCAAGAAATGTTACAACTGCGTACAATGTAACAACGTGATTGTAAGCGGTAGTATTACACATCCACATACAGGTGAAACTATCAAAACCAAACATAACGCAGACTGTAACTCAACAAATCTGATATACGCCATAAAATGCCCCTGCGGGCTTTTATATGTAGGAAAGACTGAACGTAAGATAAAAACTCGCATATCAGAACATAAAAGCACTATACGCAATAACAATCCCAACAGCAGTTTAGCAGTGCATTGGTCCAAAAATAGACACACCATAGCTCAGCTAAAGTACCAGGTACTTGAGGTAGTTAAACCCGCCCCTGGTAAGGATCTCACCAAGGCATTACTACAAAGAGAAATTTTTTGGATAAGGAAACTAGATTCACAGGATCCGAAAGGGATCAATGATCGAGTGGATTTAGGATGTTATTTATAAATATTGCCCAAATGTCGCCTGCGTGCGACCTGTGTTCTTTGAGTAAAAACGTTGTTTAATTGTAAGTACAGCAGCCTAAGTACACCTTACACATATGTTATTGTTTATTCACATTTATATAGAAATGAGACATTAGTACATCCCAGTTTTCTCTTGTTTCTTATCTTCACCCTCTTTTCCTACGTGTTCGCAATGTCACAGTCCATATACTAACTATCAGAATGTCCAGAGTAATATGGCCGCCGCAGTAATTCGCAGCAACCTGCTAGCCTGTCTCAGTCCGTCTTCTACACTAGTACGTATAGACCCACCTACACATGCCTCTTCTATCCTCCCGAAGCGTAGCAGCCACTACGGTTTCCCGTTGCGGAGTTTCACGGAGTTTTCATTTCCGTGTCAGGTAAACATCGCGCGTCCCTCAGTTAGTACCTTTGATCTTTCGTTTAGAACTGAACATAAATGCGACCGCATATTATTTATTTTTCCAGCACGGGGATGCCACAGAATTAGAGCTCAGATGACCATACTGTTATGCTCACAAGCTTAACGCGAAGGTAGGATTGGTTCCCAATATTTTCTACGATACTCACGCTATCCATGTTGTATACCAGCTGTATTTCAGAGGTATTTTTTTCGCGCTTTTTAGGATTTTAAAACAGAAGGCACCTATTGTCGAAGCGTATACGATTATATTTAGGGAAGTCAAGGTTAGTACCGCTAATGTAAAAGCATGATTTGTGACACATGCACATCTGTGGTGGGCGTTCGCTCCATTATACATATGGAATACAGTCTTTCGCATGTTTAAAGGCCGTTCTCTTCCTTCCTGGTCTAAGTTTTTCTTCTGGTCCGTTACTCACTTTTTTAGATTTCTTGAACCCACTTCACAGGCTACTTGACCATTCTTCCTTCCTTCACCATTTTTTTGCTTTACTATTTCAGTCACCATTGAACAGCATGCGCTTACACCGAACAACACAAAGTCACCATGTTGAAAATTTCCTGTACTGCATTCTCTTTTATGTTGAAGGATCATGTCAAATAGTATGAATTTTTCTGTTTACTTTTAGATACAGCCCCCGAGGAAGGGCCAAGGGCCCGAAATGCATAGGGCATTGCAAAAAGTATAAAATGTATATGTGAACAACTAATGAAATATTGTAATCCAATGAAATTTGTAATTGGTCATAATGTTTGATTCTACGTTTGGAAAAAGAAACAAGTAAAGCATTAATGAACAAATCACGTAATGCTTGAGTATATTAGATTAAGTTTATGTTGTTGAATATTTGAAATAATTTATGTTGATTAATTAAACAGAAGCCCTTCAGCAGGAAGTGCAACAGTGCGCATAAGGTCAAGTGGTTTCACTTGGGTTTTTTTCCTTGTCGGGAAGCGCACCACTTCTGACGGAGGTGCAGAGGGTTGTCAGTAACCTTTCTTAGAGAAATGTATTGCCCATTTGTACGTGTTCTGAGATTCTGGAAGGGATATGAGCTGGTTATTTGAATGCTTTTATCTTGTTCCTATTGGTCACCGTAGTTCAGCAGTGCTGCGTCATCTTTCCTGACACTGCAACCTGACACTTAAAAGTTTTTAGATTTAGTGTGTGGAGTGTAGATGTTTACCCCATTCTCGACCCGCACTTGAGTAGCACTGAAAAGAACGAGAAGGCAACATATTATTCTCGGGTGGCCACCTACATATAAAACATGAGGGTCACAATATCCTGAGGTCACCATGTGCTTTTAGTGTTGAGTTATGCTGAATAAGGCGAGGCTGAGGGAGTCCTCTTGATAATCCATCCTTTACTCTGCTCTGCAGTATATTGTGGAGGGGTGCAAACTACTACCCCTCCACACTCCCTCCCCCCCCATCTCCAGTCTGCCTAAGATCTTGCCTTAAGTGGAAGATTTTTTCTAAACAAACGAAATTTTAATTTGAATAATGTCAAGCAGAGGCAAACTATGCAAGGGTAACATTATGCTGGAGATGCGCCGCAGTTATTCCAGGCAGGATCACTCTTGCTGGGCGACTATAATGTCAAGGATTTCTGTAGCATGGCGGGCTCCCATCATGCCAAGGGGTGTCTGGCATCATTTCGATCATCATCACGATCAAAGCAAGTCAAGGCCAATATTATGCCTGGGATTCCCTACATGTTTTCCAGCTCCTTTCACACAGAAACTCATACTCGCACACACAAACCCATGCTTCACACGCACATACATACCAACTCATACATGCACACTTACACACATACACACAATGTCATGCGCCCTGCTCCGCCTTCTTAACCTGAAGGTGTGGTGGTGGTGCTATTTGAGATCTGCATGGTATGTGGTCCAGTCACGGTAGGCGGAAGTAGGGGGTGTGTGTCCTCACTGATCAGCAGATCCTACTTCTGTGTGCCTCCCAATCTTGTGGGAGGGGGAGGGATGTCAGGAGAATGGGGGGCATGGGATAGGGTGTCTGGTAGCATAGTAGTGCCCAAGTCAAGAGATGAGCGAGAGAAGCTCTGAACAGGAAACAAGTTATGGAGAGTGGAGGAAGAACATAGAAAGAAACAGTGAGTGGGAACCAGACAAGGGAAAACATAGGGAGCAGAGGAGGCTGGGGAGGGACAAAGCTCCTGATTTACAGTTTGTCTGACGGGTACTTCGGCACAATTCTGGCAGATTTTAGGAATCATTTAGGATGTCATGCACTTGTAATTAGGTCAGGGCCGGCTTTAGGGAGGTGCTACCAGTGGGGTTGCACTTGGTGCTGACCTTGAAGGGTGGGGGGGGGGCACGTACCACAGGGAGGCGCTGTGTTTAGCAATTACATAGGATTTAAAAGCACCTGCTGCAGAGTTCCTTGTGCATCCAGCTTTCGGGCAGCAATGAAAATTTAATTATAACTCTTGTGATTAATGTTTCTGCTAGCGAGAAAGATCAGAGTTTTAGCTTGAGGCAGTTTTGGCTGCCATAAGGTGGCACAGAGGGTTAATGTTCCTGCTGCAAAGAACAGATCTGTATTTTATGTGGATACCTAAGAGGAACAGTAAATCTAGCCTTTACCAGGCTTTAAAGCAAATGAAATGTATGTGAGAGAGGCCTATGGAGAGAGGAGGGGCACTTTTGCCCAGGTGATAGTGAGGGGATCCAAGGAGGAGGACATATGGGGGGTGCACCAAAAAGATTGACGCAGTGAGTCCCTCAAGACTTGTCCTCAGTCTCCCTCTCTGTGCAGTGAGTCCCTCAAGACTTGTCCTCAGTCTCCCTCTGTGTGCAGTGAGTCCCCCCCATGCTTGTCCGCAGTCTCCCTCTGTGTGCAGTGAGTCCCTTCAGGCCTGTCCCCAGTCTCCCTCCCTGTGCAGGGAGTCCCTCCAGGCCTGAAATGAGACTCCGCCTTTGTGCAGCTAGCTCATGCAAGTGGGTTCTAGCCTGCACCAAAATAACAGATACAACTTTGTTTTGTTTTTTCTTGCCTTCTGCCTTTTGATTGTGCGTGTGCCTGTTCCCGCCCCCCCTCCCGCTGTCCGTGTGCCCGTTCCTGCCCCCCCCCCCCCCTCCCGCTGTCCGTGTCTCCGGCCCCACTTGTAAATGCTTGTTTTATTTTTGCAGTATATTTCCTTGGGAAAGCACATGTCTGTAGTTGCATTTGGGGAATTAATCTCTGAAACTGAGATCTGTTTTGAATTTGGGAAGTGCTTCTCTTAGAGACAGCAGCATAGTGTGGGCTATGAGAGCTGTGAGAGCTGTGTGGGCTGTGAGAGCTGTGTGGGCTGTGAGAGCTGTGAGCTGTGTGGGCTGTGAGAGCTGTGAGGGCTGTGTGGGCTGTGAGAGCTGTGAGGGCTGTGTGGGCTGTGAGCTGTGTGGACTGTGTGGGCTGTGAGAGCTGTGAGAGCTGTGCGGGCTGTGAGCTGTGTGGGCTGTGTGGGCTGTGAGAGCTGTGAGGGCTGTGAGAGCTGTGAGGGCTGTGTGGGCTGTGAGAGCTGTGTGGGTGTGAGAGCTGTGTTGGCTGTGAGAGCTGTGAGAGCTGTGTGGGCTGGGTGGGCTGTGTGCCTGTGTGGGCTGTGTGGGCTGTGTGGGCTGTGTGGGCTATGTGGGCTGTGAGAGCTGTGTGGGCTGTTGGCAATATAAATAACAATGCCATTTATTTATAAGTAAAAAAAAAAAGAAATGTCATGAGCAATGCCAAAAGCTCTAACTTTTCCAAAGGCGAAACCATTGCATTGTAAATGCTTGTTAACAATCTTGAGGCCACATAACCTTCAGCCATATACTCTGCCTCTAGAGTGCACTGCACTCCCAGCTGTAGAGCAAAGTTCCAGCCTTGAGAGTGCTGAAAAACCAGGGGAATTTCTGTGGTGGTCCTTGGTCCTTCCTCTTTTCTTAGACCTTCTGAACTCTGAACTTAGGGTTACTGGAGTAACTTTTTTTTGTGGGGGGGGGGGGGCTGCTGCACTCCTGAAGCCCCTTCACACTCTCATTTCAGCATTGGTGGTGCCCCTGCCATCCTGGGGCCACCACGTTTGCAGAAACGTTGGGCTGATCAAAGACCGGCAAGACATTATAGGGGGCTCTCTCCCAGGATTGTGCATACATAATTAACGACTTTGGCTACATTCTTTAGATGTAGCAGCCCAGCTTTCCTTTTACTTGCCTTTGTTGCTCTCTCGGGGGTACCCAGTCTCACCCGGGAACCAAACATGCATTTTCTTTGTGGCTGTAGCTGGTGAGCCCATCCCCGGCTGACCTGCGGTCTTCCCACCCGGCCAGCAGTTTCCTTTACTGCCTTTACTGCTGGTGCGGGAGCCCGCATCACTTTTCCCCCTTTTCCTTCTTTGGTGGCCACCCGTTCCCCCCCAGACACGGCCATGGGGAGGGGGCAAACAAACCTACAACCCACAACTGCAGGAGGGAGCGCAGCTGTGCTCCCCCTCTCCCTCCCACTTTTCTTCTGCCAAAAAAAAAGACTGGCCACCAAAATTTGTCAGGGAGTGCCCACACGGCGAAGACATCATTATGCCATCCTTCTCCAATCATATTCCAATTGACTTAAAATACACCTATGCCAGGAAATGGGCTGTAGCCCAGGCTCCAGCACTATATAAAAATCATGTAGGATGGGATGAGGATTCTCCTCACCATAAAATCCAGTTAAAAATTCAACCAATTGCACAGAGGCTGTATCCAGTTAAGCAAGAAGCTAAAAAACAGGTCAGGGAGATATTAGATCAACTTGAATACCAAGGGGGATTGAAACATGCACCTCGTCAATGAACAATCCTTTGTTTCCTGTCTCCAAACCAGACACTACATATCGTCTAGTTTTGGAGTACAGACATTTAAACTCTTGTTGCAAAACCTTTGCAGTACAAAATGCACACAGTGCAGCACTGATGAATAACTGTGCGCAAAAAATATAAAACTACATTAGATATTTCTAACGGTTTCTTCTGTCACAACATTGCACCTGAAAGCAGGAACTTGACCGCTTTCTCAATTATGGGGACACAGCGTCACTTCTGTCATCTCCCCAGAGATTCAAGAATAGTCCAGGGTTATTTTCAGCCAGAGTAACAGAGTTACTACAAACGTATGATGATGAGGCATTATCTTATGTCGATTACATCTATCTAACAGACGATGATTTGGACAGGCACTTGAACAGGTGAATACTTGGAGTCGCCTCTGAAGGGTACAAATTCAATTTTAAGAAATCGAGAATTGCCCACCTCAACTTCCTTTTTCTAGGATATGAGTTATCAAGTGAAGGCAAAAGCCTGGCAGCCAACTTTTTAGAAAAGTGTGCACTGCTCCAACCTCCAAAAACGCTGAAAAACTTAGTCAATTCTAGGTTTCCTGAATTTCGTAAGAACTTACATTCTAAACTACGCAGAAAGGGTTAAACCTCTCTACAAATTAATCAAACCTGATTTCAAAACTACTAATTGGACTCAAAAACACAGAAATTTTGCGTTCAGTGCAAACAGACATGTTAGCAACATCACATTTACAGACACGCGTAAACGTACGCAACCTTGTAATCAGAATAATCCCAGGAAGATGCGGATTTATGTACTTAACCTTATATGAAGGTAAAAAAATACCATTTGCTTACAAATCACACTTGTACACACAAACTGAAATGAAATTCACTTCAACAGAAAAAATTCTGACAGCGGTTCAAACTGAAGTAGCAAAAGAGAGAGCCCTCGCACAGGGTAAGCGCATAATGGTTGTTACTCCTGTACCTGCCCTAGAGGCGGTAACAAAAGCAAGCATCCCAAATGCTAAGGCTTTACATCCGAGATGGATACAATGGGTTAACTCTCTTGCTGCAACAGACGTTGAATACGTTTTGACCCCTACTTGAAAACTCAAGAATTTTTACAATACGAACAAGAATGTCCTCTGCCGACTGAAATTCTGCCTCTGGAACAGCACGAATGTATAACTTATACAGACGGATCAGCAAAACCCGCAATTGGGGGTAAACAAGCTTATAGTGCTGCGTGCGCGATTGTAAAAGGTTGCTGGCGCTATGGTAAATTCCGCCCTATGGTCACAAAAACACCTTCTCTCAGAGACTGTACAGCTCAGCGAGCTGAACTACAGGCTTTCAAGATGGCGCTTGAAAATACCAATCGCGAATTCCCCACACTCATAGTGTGGGATTCGTATTACTGGGTCCAGTCTTACAATGAATACTTGCAGAATTGGGTTCAAAACGGTTTCAAAGATGTAAAAGGTGGCACAGTCAAGCATAAGTTGCTTTGGGAACAAATAGTTCAATTACAGAAAGAACTACAAAAGACTCACATGATCCATACAGTGAGTCATCAGCGTGAGGGCGTTCACGTTGCAGGGAATTCATTGGCTGATGAAGCAGCGAAGGGAGCTGTGCAAACGGCTTTCGTAGCTGCAATCACTCGTTCAAAAACAAAAATAGACAGCGAAATAATGCAGGCTGTCACCGCTTCCAACAATGGCAGCGGTGCATCGTTACCTCTAAACTATCCACTCGAATATGCATACATAATTGATGCCAACTTCGTCCCTTTTGCTCGAATCCCTGGAGTGGGGGATAGAGTAATCCCAAGCAGGAGACGTAGAGGAGCTTTGATACAAGAAGCACATATGGGAGAGGGTCTCATACATCAAGGGATTTCTAAATCCATTCTGGAATTGAAAAAGATGTACTGGTGGCCAGGGATGAATGCCCACATTCATGAGTTTGCAATTAATTGCCATGACTGCAACAGAGATTGCAGCAGAGAATGCCACCAGATTCCTGACTACAGTGTAGCTAGCCCAGTACAGACACCATTGTTAGACAGCATTAGGCTTTCTACACGCAAACGTCACTATGAACTAATGCGGTCCCACAACTATTAGGACAGATTCATTTGGATGTGGCCTCAGAGTTCGGCTGACGCCCGAACAGTTATAAAAGATTTGCGAGGCTTTATCGGCACATACGCAATCAGCATGCTAGATTCTGACCACGGTCCTGCGTTTAGCTCCAAAGCTTACAAGGAAGCCATGGCCAATTTGGGCGTTGCATTGCGGTATTCGAGTCCATTCCATCCTGAGGGAAATTCTGTAGTGGAAAGAAAAAAACGGGACATAAAGCAATCTTTAACAGCTAGGGTATTAGGCTCGGGTCACGGGTGGGTCAAACATCTAACAAGTGTCCAATGTAGTTTAAATAATCTGCCAATAAATTCTCTGGGTGGAATCACTCCATATGAAATCCTTTTTGGTACTAGAATGCTTGTCCAGGACCTCAATTGTCACACTTCAGTGGTGGAACAAAAACCCTCTGATATCAAAGATCGTTTGGCTGTTTTGCAGGACTTAGACGAGAAAAGGAGAAGTCAAAGCAACACAATACAGAAGCCAACGACCCAGCAAGGCCTGTCTAGATTCCAAAGATTGGGGATCTAGTCAGAGAAAAGAACGCGGATAAGAAGGAATTTGGGCCTTCTTACAGAAAACCAGTACCTGTGCTAGTAATCCACGGATCAAGAACAGTGTTACTGCCGCCCCTTGCTGGAAGCAAAGAGAACAGGTTTGTATCCATCGACCTGGTCAAACCACATCATGTGGCCGATAATAAGTAGTAGGCCCAGTGGACTACAAAGATGTAGCCGAAGACCAAATCTTGCTACTATCCAAGAGGTTCAAACTGAAAGATTCATCACATTTGAAGAATCTGCAGTAAGAAAAGAAGGACTAAGCAATAAAGCAATGGAACTTGTACCTCTTGAGACCCAAATAACAGCTTGTCAAGACACTCCTGTCTACAATGATGTAGCATCTGATTACACTAATATGACAAAGGATCCGGTAACCCCAGTGATTTAAAAAAATCCTGATGCAATTCCAACAATTGACAGAACTGCCTCTGGCTATTTCATCAACTATGATACGTTTTCCGAGGATCCCAGTGAGCCTGAAACAACACCAGCAAATAAAACTTTTAAAGAACAAGTAACAGTACTTTTTCAGCAACTTGAAAAAATGTATCTGGGTTCACCATGGGTTGAACTTTGGATTGTGCTTGGTGTACTTTTCCTCCTACTTTGGCTAATCATGGTATTAACTTTGGGGATGCTGATAATTGGAAAATATAGTAAAATGGACACAGCAAGTAAGAACATCAACTTGCTCCTGAAGCCACACAAATCATCTCATCGAGAACAAAGAGACTTGACATCAGTAAACATCACAGCCATCCCTATACCTGGAGGTATAGCATGGGACAGAACTGATTATGATATTTACGGTCCGGCAGAGCTGTTGAAGATTCCACATCAATTTAAGGTTTCCTTAAGTGACTTTGTTTCACCCAGCACGTTTTCTGATGATTGGAACTTTGAGACTGTTAACAATATGATATCAGATATAGAGATGTCTGCAAAATTCACAAAACATGACTACTTAAAAGGTTAATCAGATTATGCACAAATGTATTGTTATAATCATTATGGCCATCATTATTTTCACAAATCTGCAAACACGAGAAATGTTCATACTTTTAATCAATGGGAACATTGTCCAACGCCACCAAAGGGTAGCTCAAAAACATTCTATGAAAAATGTCCATACTTCTCAGGTTTCAATACCACAAATCCGGATTCGTTTTACTTTAAAAATGTTGATAAGACAGGAACGAAAAGTATGTTGACTAATACAAAGCAAATTTATTCAGCAGCCTTTTATGCCCAGCTGTCCTCGTTAGGTTTCGACTTTTTGAGTGACAACATAGAAACAAAAACTGTCTGGGGCTCAAAAGACTGGCAAGTCCAGGGAATAGAAGCTTTATTTCGACCCTGCATCATCCCTGAACAAATAATGTTTTTGAACGACACTGTTCAACAGACATCCTGCCTTGGCCTAGCCAAGATAAAAGACTTGAACAAACTGTCCATACCTACACCTACACCTGATAGTCAAAACACTTCAGAAGGAGGGGTCGACGTAAAAACTATTTTACTTAAAAACAGAACTGATCCTGAATGGAAAAAATGGTTAACCACATCCCTGCTGGTGAAATCCCTCTCCTGTGCTGGGCCATAATAAAAACGGGTGTGGTCATGACGAGCTCAGCTCGTCATGAGCACAGAAGCACTGTGCCTCATGACGAGCTGAGCTCGTCATGAGCATCGAAGGGGTTAATCTGGCCCACAGACACGAATAACTGTCAAGATAGATTCCTGAACAAGACACAAGGGTTTACAGTAACTAGGCCAGACCCAAGATATGTCCAGAGACACCATCCAGGGATAGTAACAACATACAGTGTAGGAAAACTGTGCCTTGAGTAATTGTAATTGTAATTGTAAAATAAATTTGTTAAGCGCGGTTGCTGCCCACGGGCGTCCAAGCGCTGAGTAGTAACAGAGATGGGGCGGAGCGGGAGAGTTAGAGCTCGGAGGATTTGGCAAACAGTAAGGTTTTCAGCTTTTTACGGAATGAAAGCAGATTTGGATTGGACCGGAGTGGTAGGGGAAGAGCGTTCCAAAGCTTAGCGGTGTTCAAGGAAAACATCCTACCACCGGTCCTGGCTCTCTTTACCCTGGGAATAACTGCCAGGAAAGCCTCAGTGGAGCGACGGTTCCTATTTGGGTGGTAGGGGATGACTAGATTGTCATTGATTGCTGGGCCTGTCTTCCAGAAGGCCCGATGCGCAATACATAGGGCCTTGAATGCCACTCTCGGCCTCACTGGCAACCAATGCAGGCTTTTTAGTCCAGGTCTGGCTGACTGGGTTCGCGGAATCTGTAGCAGGGTACGGGCTGCGCAGTTTTGTACCACCTGCAACTTCCAAAGAGTCATCTCAGGGGCCCCTACATATAGGGCATTGTTTGAGTCTAGGCGGGACTGGATGAGGCCTTGTACTGCCACCTGTTTGGCTTCCAGTGGTAAAAGCGGAAGGACCTTCCTCAGGGTTCTAAGTAGGCCGAAGCATGTGGCGGACAACTTAGTGGCCTGGGTGGAGAAGGAGAGCTTTTTGTCCAGCCATACTCCCAGGCTCTTTACATTTTCCTTCGGGGTAGGGGGAGAGCCCAAGCAGGGGGGCCATAAGGAAGTGAAAGGCACTGGCGAGGCTGGTCCTAGGAGCATGAGCTCTGTTTTTTCTCCGTTTAATTTGAGGGAGGAGTTAGTCATCCACTCCATGACGTCCTCTAAGCATTTCAACAGACCTTCCGGGGATAAACTGTTGTTCTCTTGTGCCAACGAGACCACTAGCTGAGTATTGTCGGCGTACGATACGATTTTGATACCGTACGGTTCGACGACCCCAGCCAGCGGTCTCATGTAAACATTGAATAGCGCAGGGCTCAAGGAGGAGCCCTGCGGTACTCCGCAGCTTAGTGGTTTGCTGGATGACACTGTGTCACCGTCAAAGATCTGAAACGATCTATTAGACAGGAAGGAGTCGAACCACCTCAATGCGTCGCCTGATACTCCGATGTTATAGAGACGGTTCAGCAAGGTGGCATAGCTGACCGTATCGAAGGCAGCACTTAGATCAAGGAGGATCACTGCCACTGATCCAGAACCCTTCGAGATTCTTCGGTGACCGCTAGCAAGGCGGTTTCGGTACCGTGCTTCGGTCTGAAGCCAGTCTGGGACGTGTGTAATAGGGAGTTATTCTCTAGGAACTGGACCAGCTGAGCGTTTATATATTTCTCCAGAACCTTGCTTGCCCAAGGGAGGAGTGAGATGGGGCGGTAACTGGAGTGGTCGTCTGGATCCAGGTTGGGTTTTTTCAACAGCGCCCTCACCATGGCTTGCTTCCAAGCGGTGGGCACTGTGCCTGCGGAAATGGAGGAGTTTAGTAGCTCCAAGATTACAGGTAGGGTGACTTGGCATGCCTGCATCAAGACTTCCAGTGGCGCTGGATCGCGAGGAGAGCCCGATTTAACTTGGCGTGCCACTTTGCCAAGGGTGTCAAGATCAAGAGGAGGGAAGTGTTCAAGAGTTGGCTGGTCTGGGGGGAGAGGGGGTCTTGGGGGAGGTGGGGCAGTTGCGTCAGGGATTGAGGCTACTGTTGGAAAGGTGGAGTAGATTTTCGAGACTTTATTATGAAAGAATTCCGCAAGCTCGTCACACTGGTTTTGGTCGGGGGGGGGGCAGTGTTGACAGTGGTACATTGTTTTATTATGTGGAAAATTTCTTTGGGCTTGGATTTGGCTTCCAAAATTTTGTCCGAATAGTAGGTTGCCTGGGCCGCCCTGACCCCTTCTCTGTAGGCCTTGATTGCCTCTTTGTAGTGTGCCTTTTTTTCCAGTTGGAAGTCTAATCGCCAAGCTCTCTCTCTTTGCCTACAAAGGCGTTTTTGCTCTCTTAGAGAATCAGAGAACCAGGGTGCTGATTTATGCATTCTCTTTGAGGAGGATCTGCGAAGAGGAAGGATCACGTCTAGAGAGTTCGTGATCCAGCCTACATAGTTTTCGTTTGCCACATTGGGGTCTAGGCAGGGGGGTGGACGGGTGGAGTCCAGGATGTGTGTCCAGGGTTCCATGGGGAGTTTTGTCCAGTTCCTCCTTGTTGTGGCTTGGGGGGATGACTGGGGGGTTTTGAGTGTAACCCAGGTGAACGGAATTAGGAAGTGGTCCGACCAGGGGAGGGGGGTGGGTTGGTCTACAGTCAGCTTGGTGCAATTACTAAAGATTGGGTCAAGTAGATTACCCTTTTCGTGAGTCGGGGCTGTGACCAGCTGTGATAGTTGAAGGGCTCCTAGGTCATCTATTAGTTCCTTAGCGATGTGATCTAAAGGGGATTTGAAATGGAAATTAAGGTCCCCTAAGACCGTATGGTTGGCAGAGGTCAGAATTCTTTTTGCTATGATCTCTGGGAGAGACCTGTGGAACAGTTTTGCTGGCTCAGGGGGGCGGTATATCAATGTGCCGGAGAATGAGCTATTAGCATTAAACTCTATGCTAAATTCTACACTCTCGCACTCAGGAATAGTTTCCGCTGTAGTTCGGCAGCGATACTGGTCCTTTAGAATGATTGCCAGACCTCCGCCTCTCCCTTCTGGCCTGTCCAGTCGAAAGATTTGATAGCCAGCGGGCAGGGCTGAGACTATATCTGGCTCAGATTGAGCTGTGAGCCATGTCTCTGTTAAAAAGATAGCATCTGGCTTGTGCTCCTCGAGCAACAGTGCGATTTGTGTGCTATGCTTCGGCAGTGAGCGACAATTTAACGCATACATACAGTATTTCTGTGACGCGGCCGTCGGAGAGGTATTGCGAAAGGAGTGTTTGCAGTCAGGGCAGCGAGGGGGGAGCTCCGTTGGTGCATAGATGTGGGTGCACTGAGCAGCAGCTGCGCTTCCTATATTGTGGAGGGCTGCCGAGCTGTATGTCCTGCCCTGGATTGTGGGGGAACCAGGGTTTGTGGCCCCTGGTCCCGTCTGGGCGCGGACGGGCACAGACGGGCTTGCCTTTGGCGCGTCTTCGGCGCACCGCCGGCGCGCCCGCTGCGCCCGTCCGCTGCGCCTCCGAAACCAGCACATCCTTATATGGCGGAATAAGGGGGGTGTGGGGGTCCCGGCGATTCGCCTGCGACCCGCTGCAGCGCCTGACTCGGCTGCGCGGGGAGGGAGTCACGTGGGGGGCCAAGAGGTAGACTGTCGTAGTTTTAAAAAAAAATACACGGTATCACAACAAACAATTTTAAAAGCTAGTCCACGAGTGGTGGTTTGTTTGTGTCCTTGACAGCGCTAAGATCCGCTGTCCAAGGAGTAAAAGTTGCTTTCCTGCCCTCAAGTTGCCAGGTAAAGGAATTCTTTTTAAAATAGCAGACAAAGTTTAAACGTGACACTCAATTTTTAAAAAACCTGTGGGCTCCCGGCTTCCGCCTCAGAAGTACTAATACTGTAGAAGCGCTCGTTCTCAGCGCTTTTAAGCTGGGCGGGGGGGGCGTGGCCTCAGAGGGGGTGTGGCTACAAAATCTACACTTACAGAGGTTAAACAACACTTATCTTTACTTAAAGATGAGGTTGATTTAAGGGACTTCTTATCAGGTCCGGCAAAACGAGGTCATAAACGTTTCATATACGCAGGTATATATGCCATTCATAATGAAGCTTGGAAAGCGACACAGGCAGAGACCGCAGAAAGAATACGAGAAATTGATCGTATTAATTTAGAGAAAGCTCTCTCTGAAGTTGACAATGGGTTAACGACCCTGTCATCCAGAATTTATTCTTTGGACAGTATAGTATCCTCTGCCATTGACATAATGGAACAGGACTAGCTCATGCTACAGCATGGACAGTCACAAGTACGTTCTATAATGCTTTTAGGCTGGACGTTACAAATTCTTTGTTTTGGATATGTGCCATGGCGTCTAATCAATACCACGTCATTGTTTTCTGTATTTAACCTTACAGATACTCTTATTTATTTATTTATTTTATAGCACTTATAAGGCGCGCAGCTACCCACAAAGGGTTTCCCGGCGCCAAGAGGAGCAGACTATAGGGTGCTGAGCATTGAAAAACTGGAAAGATTGCCATTAACTGTTTCAGAAAAGCCTGCAACAGAATAGATAATACACAGGATAATCACTCTGCCTGTCGCAATTTTCAACTTTTAATACTCTTTGAAATATATACCAGTTGCCGTGTATGAAAGGTTGGATAAGGAATACATAAAGTCAACCTGGGAATTACCATACACACACAAATGTTGGAGTGGGGGAAAGAAGTATTTCTTAGTGGTACACAATGCAAAAGTGCACTAAGCGGTACACTTTTATGCCAGGATATTAATTTACATGGAACCTGTGAAGGTTCTTCGAACAACTTATCCTGCCACCTGCAAGGTTCTCCAGCAGCAGTGATAGATCCAATTTTTAGGCAGCTTTCTAACGGGAGCTACATAATGTTGAATGATCACAGCTGTTGTGAAATGATGCCAGCAATAGTCTATCTCGTTACAGTGTCAGCCAGGGTCACTTGTTGTATGCAAGTATTGTTTCCTAAAGCTTAGACAGACAGGGAGTCGCCGCTATTGTCTTCACTGAACATCTCTTCTATTCGAAATTTAAGCAGAATGAAAGCCATTCTTTTACAAAAAACGGTGCCACTGACCTTGTCCAAAGAGACGTATGAACTACAAGTTTCAAGGTCCTCTGCAGAGATACATGCCCTTTTATCCACAAACTGTCCAATACATTTCGTACAAATGTTAGGTCGTATCCTAAACATTTCTGATACCAGTGGTATATTACATGTATTTAAGAATTTTTTTCGGGATGTTAGCACCTTTTGAAGCTGTCCTCAGCATTTTTCCTAACTTCGTGCACTCTGTGTTCGGCGGCCTGCCTCTCATTTTGGGACTCGTAGCAGGAATACTATTCTTGTTCCTTCTGCTCCGATATGGCAAGTCCGGTCAGCAACGACACCCAGATTAACATCGAGAACACTCTACTGGCAATGAAGTGTCGTGAGCGCATGATATACATCCTGGGCCTGGCTCGTCTAAGAGACCTGAATACCACATGGTTCCTATCATTCCGACCAATCTGGCAAGATTGCATCTTACCTGTTCTACGATGCCTGCTATGTGGAGAAGAATGCGTGTTGGATGTCTTTCTAACACTTCCATCAGCACTGCCAATGGATGCTGATACCCTGCTTGGTTCGGTAACGGCCCATGCATTGTGTTGTCCCCAGCGGCTACCAATCCTGATGACGGCATTCATTGAGATCTCACAGACACAATCTGCTGACGGTGAGATACGTGGATCGACAGGCACACAGGTACCACCTCCATCTCCATCTCCGACGAACATTGCTAATATGGCTAAGGCTGACGGCGATGCTTCACATTTTTGTGCTATCGGTTTACTTAATGAAGTGGTCCAACTTTCACCTACTGTGGTAGACGATTTCTTTTTCTTTTGAAGTTAGCACACAGCGTTCTATGGGACTTTGTATTCGACCTTCACTTTTCAAAACTTCCAACTTTAAGAACTCTATTTTTTCTGCAATCTGACTTTTTTCCAAAATTGAACTTTTTTTGACACAAAGTAATCTGCTTAACGTAGAACTATTCTTAGAGAACAAGAATTCTTTGAAACACTTCCAAGAGACAATATTTCACCTTGTCCACAACCTAAACAGTATATTCTGTCATGGAATGGTCTCGACTTTTTCTTCTGTATTTAAGAGCCATTTCATAAATGTAATTTCATGATTCATTCTGATAAGCATTTTCCATGACACACTACATGCTTTGAATGAAAATATTGCTTTTTTTACAAATGCGTACAGCACAAATGCTCATCTTTCGTGTACAGCCCTTTCAAATGCATTTTATGTATTTTGGGAGGGATTTATAACACATCATGCTAGAGATATGTTTTAAATGCTTGGGGCCCGATTCACAGAACTAACTTAGGACAAAATCCTAAACTGACTACCATTTTGGTATTCACAGAAGGCACTTAATCATATTGGTATTCACAGAAGGCACTTACTCATTTTGGTATTCACAGAAGTTAGGAGTCCTAACTTTAGGACTCCTAAATGCCTTCTGTGAATACTGAAAGTCTTAAAGTTAGGGTTTTTCTCACTTTAGTAGTAGTAAAGTTAGGACTCCTAACTTTAGGACTCCTAAATGCCTTCTGTGAATACCCAAAGTCTTAAAATTAGGAGTTTTCTCAATTTAGTAGTAGTAAAGTTAGGACTCCTAACTTTAGGACTCCTAAATGCCTTCTGTGAATACCGAAAGTCTTAAAATTAGGATTTTTCTTAATTTAGGAGTAGTAAAGTTAGGACTCCTAACTTTAGGACTCCTAAATGCCTTCTGTGAATACCGAAAGTCTTAAAATTAGGATTTTTCTCAGTTTAGTAGTAGTAAAGTTGAGAAAATCCTAATTTTAAGACTTTCGGTATTCACAGAAGACATTTAGGAGTCCTAAAGTTAGGAGTCCTAACTTTACTACTACTAAATTGAAAAAAATCCTAATTTTAAGACTTTCGGTATTTACCGAAAGGAGTAAGTGCCTTCTGTGAATACCAAAATGAGTAAGTGCCTTCTGTGAATACCAAAATGGTACTAAGTTTAGGATTTTGTCTTAAGTTAGTTCTGTGAATCGGGCCCTTAGAATTTAGTAATTTCGAACATAATAAAGTGGAGTGGGTGTTGTATTGCGTTTTAGGATCCAAAAGAAATTTACCGATCCATGCCCTTATATAGGTATAATTCACATTGCCCTTATATAGACATAGAAATCATACCCATATTTAGACATAACCAAACTAGTCCAAATACAGGTATGGCTACTTCCACTAGTTCCAAAAAGCCACAACGATTTCTTGGAAAACTCAGCTTCAGCAGTCAGGGACATCCCCTTACTTGAATATTGATTTCTCCTAGAAATCATGGTGTTTTCAAAGAACTACCATTCCCTTGGGGTTCTTTGGTGACATTAGTATGTCTGACTTTACGTCAAACAAGGCACCTTCAAGGTATAAATATGCCTACACTCGCCCTGGCAAACACATGGTGGTTCGGAGCGGCTCGACTATCTACTTGCCCGACGCAGCTCGCTACAGCAAGTGACGAAGGAAACCGACCCTCCCGCTGATGCACTGACAGGGAGGCTGCCTTTCTCTCCCTGAGAATCCAGCTCCAGTGTTTCCAAGCTCCCCTCGCAGGGTGTTGGGAAATCAAGTCCCGAGACAGAGATACCAGACCTCCTTCATTCTAAAACCAAAGTACGGAGCTGATTAGACCATAAGAGAAATCTTCTTTAGATTCTTGGCAAAGAAAAACTAAACCTATGCTACACCTCACTTACTTCTTCCCTTGTACTAGACTTAGGTTAGGTACATCGGGGTAGGCGTATTTTAGAAGCACCAGTTGAGTACTTTTAGCCTTTGTTATTTATGTATGTATTTATCTATGGTGTAGGAACCATACAATGCTTTTACAGTATTATTTTATAATACTCTTCTTACTGTACGCATTATACTTTGCAACCAGTATTACGATTGTAGCAGTTCACTTTACTTGCATGAGAAAGAAGACTGTTCAATAAACCTTTTTATTGAAAACGCCCGTCTCTCTATTTCTCTGCACTTCTGATGAAACGAAGCATGGATGATTGACTGAGTAAAATATCTATCTATTGTTTCCACGACTCTGAAGATCAGTTTTATTCTTGGGGAAACAAAGTTGTCATGTTTATGTGGTTGTCAGAAATTAATCCCTTCTTGTTTATTCGAGAAAGTTTCTAGTGACCTCTGAGCTAGCTGGCACTCACAATTAAGTCTAATATATTCGATAGAGACCTAGTAGACATAAGTCCTACGTCAAATCTATAGGATATGTTATTCCAATGCGCAGAGCTTATTGGCAATATAGGAACTACACTACACAGCAGTCTTCATTTCTCGCATTAATCTGTTTTTCAGTGTCCTCTTTTTTTTTGTCAGGTGCATCTAAAGTTTTGGTGTCAGGAGGCTACCTAAATACTCAATTTAGGGTGGTAGGGGACTGTAGATCAGTAGTCATTGGGCTACTTACCCTTGGGGTTACTACGCCCCTCATATGAACACTTCCTGTGGGTAGGGAGCATAACCCTGTCCCAGTGTTCCTCATTCTGCCATCATCAAGATAGCAGAGTTTTCCCAGAGTGGGGCACATCAGGCAGCTCACCTTGGGGGTGTGTCTGACCTGAGTGTGCTCCACGCCTCCAGAAATAACTAATTTCCTGTCTGTCCTGGTACCAAATGGGCCTCAGGGCAGGAAGATGCTGGCTTTGTATATCAAAGGTGGCAGAGGCTTTGAAGCCTCTGGCCTTGGTATGCTGATTTACTACACATCCTGCTGGAATAGGTATAAGCACTTCCTGACAGATCAGGCGTTGTCCCTGACCCCTGAGATCGGGGTTCTTGCCTTCTAGGGGGTCAGAAGCCCATCTGTGGTGGCAGGTTGGACTGTATCAGTCTCCCAGCACACTAGAGGACTAGCCGTCTTCAGGGGGTACCTTTAAAAAGACCCTCTTGTGAGAAGTTGGCCCGATATGCAGCGTTCGCTATTCTAGCGACCTCTATGTATCGTTCCAAACGACCCTTATGATGACTGGTTGTAAGTCAACCTATAGACCAGCTATCCTAGTAGCGTGGATACGAGCAGTCTAAGGCTAAAGACTCGAGAGGGCGTGTTAAGCCAGCTGTTTACCACACATGTATCCCTTGAACACCCAGTGAAAGGACACCACACAAGTGTTATGAAAATAAACAGGATATTTATTAAGATTCACAACAGCCCTGTACTCTTTATGAGGACAGGGTACTAAGCACAAACCAAATCTCTTAGGAAAATACTTCAAGTGCACAATTAAAACAAGTGTCCGAGGACACGGAAAGTTTAGTGGTCTCGGGCGGACCCGATAAGGCAAGTCGGAAGCGAGGGACTCTGGACCCTAGAGTAAGGAGGCTATGCAGGCACCGAAATGCCGAAGTTACCTAGCCACGAGGGCTGCGGCTGCACAAGTCTTACAGGCGTCGGGGGTCTTCGCTGACGAGCCAGGAGCCGGAAGAAAAGGAGTTGCTGGCCGGCGACCAGTGATGAATAGTTCGTAGAGATCCAAGTCTGGATCAGAGATCGATGACACCTGAAAGCAGAGGGGACCAAGTTCGTACTACTAGCCAGTAGTCAGAGGGTACCAGGAAGGCACCGGTTGGCCGTCACCTCGACCAGGTGAGTGGGCGACGCTAGGCTCGGCAGTCTCACGGACCAGGAGGCGTTGTCGGCGACCAGGAGGGAGGTGCGAGCTGTCCCACGAAGGACGATGCTGTCGGCGTCGCTGGGCCCAGGATTGGGGCAACAAGCCTTGGCAGATCTCAGGGCCACGTGGTAGGCCTAAGATGGCGTCTTGAATGGACCAGGAGGGTCCGGGGTGCTCCTCTCGGAAAAGGGAGCAAGGGCCGGTCTGGAGCAACCAGACCAGCAGCGTTGGTGGTCGGACGTCGTCAAGGAAGGGCACAAGCCAGCGGCTAGTGACCAGACAACGTGCTGAGCAGCGAGCAGAAGGGCCCCACGCAGATCGTGGAGATGCTGGGAGACTGCACTTCGGTGCTGGAGCGGCTCAGGGTCGGGGCTTCTCGGACCCCAGAGCACTCACCAGAGAATTGCTTCGATGGTCGTGCTGGTTAAGAAAGCGTGCAGGTTTTGATGATGGACGGTCCCTCGAGGTCTCGTCGCACCCACAGATCACAGCTGAGCTGATGACGGGGGTAGAGGTCAGAGGTGCCAGGGAAGCCGGTTCTCGTCGAGCTGGGCCGTAGGATCCTTGAGGAAGGACTTGCAGCAAACCGCAGAGTTCTTAGATGGTGCCCGCTGATGCAGGGTGACTATTCCTTAGTCAAAAGGGAGAAATCTTGAGAAGAGTCTTGAATGTCCTTTCGTAGAAAGTAGTTCTTGATTCAAAGATGATCTAATTTGGAAGGGTCCCCGCTCCGGCCTTTATTCTAAAGAAAGGGGTGGGTACATGACTAGGTCCTGCCCTAATGGTGGGACCAGGAAGGGGGGTAGTTACACCCCTCTCCCCTGCCGGTCTTTCCCCAGGCCAGGGCTGGCGCCCCTGGAACTGGTTCTGACCGGCAGATGCGTAGTGAGCACCGGGGTGCCACTCCGCAGTCACCTTCTCGCAAAAGCCCTACCTACCCAGAATACACAAACCCTGTCTGGGACGGTGCGAACACCGCCCTCGACAGGAAACCCTTTGTCCAAGCGCTCCTTGCTGGAAGGACTCCCAGCAGCAGGAGGTCAGACTCGTGTCTGTGGTGGCAGCATCCATTTTGTGGAGCTGAGGCTTTAGTTAACTTTAACCGGGGTTCACAGTTACGTACATGTCGTGTCCCTCTAGAAGGGCGGTATGCTAACCTCGTCGCCAGAATTGGTGAGAGGGCAGCATCCCGATTCGTATGACACCTTACTCGACATGTTTTGATAAAGCAATACCAAAGTTAGCATTTAACCGCGAGGATTATAATGCACTTAAGAGTATATGGTATGCGATATCATGGAACAGCTATTAGGACTTGGTTCCGCAAGCTGCAGACAGGCTCAGCTCATGCCAGAGCACCATCTCACACGATTCCAAGCACTCTGCCTTCAGGATTGTCAAGGCCTGCCATAGGAGTGACTGATAGGAATCTGTGTGTCCATTTTAGGGTTAGGTATAGGTATACTACACCTACAGCAAAGCGTGTTTACACGACTTTGCCCCAGCTGTCATGCAGCCAGTTGTGTCAAATTTAAGAGGCCAGCCAGGGGTGGCATAATACATGCTGCAGCCCCTGGCAGCCCTGGGTACACCTATGCCCTGAGTTACAGGGTCTGATAAGGTGGCCCAGTACCAATTGGAAATGTACCTAGGGTACATGGAATCCATTTTAAAGAGAGAGCAGTAGGCCTGGGGTCCTGATTGGCAGGATCCCAGGTCGACTATGTCAAAAACCAGCTAAAACACAGGGCAAAAAGTTGGGGGCAACCATAGTCAGGAGGTACCTTCCTACACCTCTGAGTGCATGTATTAGTAAATCCATCACTGGAATTAGTGTGGGTTTATTAATACAAGGTGTCTGATACCAAACACTTTTGGTTTCAGTGAATCCAACATGTAGCTGGGGAACTCGTCTTCACCAGTGCCCAGTACCTATACTTAAGATGGGTTTCCTGTTCACTTGCAATGTCTAAGAATCAACTTAGATATCACAGGGACATATCTGCTCATGCAGATATGCCCACAAGTAATATAATTAACCCTTCCTTTGGGCAATAAGGTCTGCTGTATGGGTGACTTACATACATTGCATGCAGTGTCTGCAGGCATGGCACACAGGATGTGTGCTATATCGTGTTTTCACTTTTGCCTACACCATTTCACGCAGTCTGCAATAGCAGTCTGCAAGAGTGTGGCGAGGGGTTCCCTAGGGTGGCACAATACATGCAGCAGCCCCTAGGGACCCTCTTTTGTACCCATTACCTAGGTAGCAGGGATATCATTTTTTTTATTGTTTATTTATACTTTTTCAGAATACAAAGTAGGTACACATACAAAAAAAGGAAAAATAAGTAGACAAGGCATCAGTGCAGGTGAATAAACAAGGCATATACAGTAAATCAGCATAAGTAGTCCATAGGCCGGAAAAAACACGGTGAGCGGATGAGCCATACATTGAAGCGTCCGAAGCAACATAATGAGAGGAAAAAAATGATATCAGGGGGGTTGGAGACCACATGGCCACTGGTTGAAGGGCTAGGAGGTTCAAGTGGCAGCGACAGCATCAGGCTGTGTGTCAGTTAAGTCAGAAACAGGGTGTGTAAGCAAATATGTTGTGAGAAGTCCCCAATTGTCTCAGGGGCGGGAGGAGAGTGGAAGCAGCTCCGCATACGTACACATCTGCTCTTACCAGAATACCATATCTCGGATCCAGTTCTAAAACTTGGGCGCCCGGCCCCATTTGCATGCAAATACGCCGTTTGGCGAGTAGAAGGCTAATTGAGACGAATTTTCTTTATGTTATAGCTATAGTTGCAGTGTATCCAAAGAGAGCGAAAAGGGGAGTGTGTGGAAGTTGTAACAATGTCATCTGGTCTAGGGCTTCTAAGAACTGGTGCCAGTATCTCTGTACAGCAGCACAGTCCCATGCCAAGTGAAGGAAGTCAGCCCCAGTAGCCCCACATCTATCACACCTATCATTGTCGCGCAGCCGAAAGCGATGAAGTTTAGCTGGTGTAGGTATTTGTAGTGGAGGATACGGAGGCGACTGCTGGATGTACTGTGCTCCATTTGCCCACAGCCGTAGGTCCACTGCTCCTCAGTTATAGTTAGTTGCAAATCTGCGGACCTTTTATCCTTGGAGGCGGTTTGGGAAATACATTGGGTGACGTACAGCGCGCAATAAAGGGAAGATATTAGATGAGGTGCTGCATCCCCAGCTAGTATAAGGCGAAGCGTGGCGACTTCTGGTGGTTCATTAGGGAAGGAGGGAGTGTATTCCCCGAATCCCTGCAGCAACCGGATATATAAAAACACATCCCATAGGGGAGAGAGGCAGTGTGGCAAAAAGTTGTTGCGAGGTTTGGAATTTGCCCTGGAGGTAGAGGTCCCCCCAAGTTTTAATCCCATATTTATCTAGAGTTTTCTTAACCCTTTCGCTGCGGCGGCAATTCTGCCGCAGTGCTAAGGGGCGGGGGGGCCGCGCGGCGCTCCGACGCTGGTGACAGAACCGCTCCGTCACGCCCCTCGGGTGAGCTGTGCTTGTGACGGAACGGTTCCGTTCCGTCCCGGCCGCGCCCGCTCAATAGAACGCACAGCGCAGGCACGGCGAGCGGGCCGTGACGGAACCGTTCTGTCACCAGCACAGCCCACACGAGGGGCGTGATGGAGCGGTTCCATCACCAGCGTGGGAGGGGTTAAATACTCTCTCCTGGAGGACCGGTATTTGACATTGCGCGTTCTCTTCTGTGGCAAATAGATCTAACCAAAGCTCTCCCCACTGCCGAAAGAGACCTTGCACCACGTCCGAGTTCAGACACAATTCGTAATCCATCATGCACCGACGGCTGAGTTCGTCCGCCCTGGCGTTCAGGGAACCTGCCAGGTGTTGAACCACCAGGGTGACGCCCTGGTATTCCAGTCATTGCCAGAGGCGCAGAACCTCCTGGCAAAGGGTCCACAACCCCACCCCGCCCTGTTTGTTGCAGTACCACATGGCGGTGGTGTTGTCCGTGAACACCTGCACCAGACTTCCCTGGACAGAGGGAAGGAATGCCTTCAGTGCAAGCCGGATCGCCTGCAGCTCCAGAAGATTTATGTGGAGCTGGGGCTCCGCCGGAGACCAGAGGCCTCTGATCTCCGCCTCTCCCATGTGGCCCCCCCAGCCCAGGAGGGACGCATCCGTCACAACTACGTGCTCCGGTTTGGGTTGGGAGAGGGATCTGCCGCTGACCCAATTACGGTCCGTGAGCCACCACTGCAACTGTCTCGCAGTGCCCTCCGAGATCAGGACATGGTCGGACAGGTTGCCCTGATGCTCGGCCCACTGAAACTTCAGGTCCCACTGCAGAGCCCGCATTCGCCACCTTGCGTGATGCACCAGAAGGATGCAGGAGGCCATCAACCCCAGAAGCCGCAGCGTCAACCTGACCGAGACCCGGGATAAAGGCAGAAAGATCGGAATCAAAGCCTGAATATCCCGAACCCGTTGTTCGGGAGGATAAACCCGAAACTGCGCCGAATCCAGAACTGCTCCGATGAAGAGGAGCTTTTGAGAGGGACACAGGTGTGACTTCGGCACATTGATGGAAAACCCTAGCAAGTGCAGGAGGTCGGCCGTAGTCTGGAGGTGGCTGATGACTATCTGGGGCGAGCCCAACTTCAATAACCAGTCGTCCGGATAGGGGAAGACTGACACCCCTAATCTGCGCAGATGAGCTGCGACCACCGCCATCACTTTCGTGAACACCTGTGGGGCGCTGGTAAGGCCAAAGGGGAGCACGGTGAACTGAAAGTGCTCGTGGCCTACCGTGAACCGCAGGTAACGCCGCTGGGCCGGCAGGACGGGGATGTGGAAATAAGCGTCCTGCAAGTCCAACGCTACCATTCAGTCTCCGGGGTCCAGGGCAACTAGGACCAGAGCCAAAGTCAGCATCTTGAACTTCTCCTTCCGGAGCGAGCCGTTAACGTTCCGCAGGTCCAAGATAGGGCGTAGGCCCCCTTTGCCCTTCTTGGGAACCAGAAAGTAGTGGGAATAGCAACCACACCCTACTTCTGGCCCAGGAACGCGCTCGATGTCCCTCTTGGCCAAGAGGGCAGAGACTTCCTCTTGCAGAAGTTGCAAGTGATCCCCCGACACGCTGTGGTACTGCGGTGGCATGGCTGGAGGGGTCACCTCGAAGTGGAGGGAGTAGCCCCTTCGGATGATTTGCAGCACCCACCTGTCCGAAGTGATGTCGAGCCAGTGGAGGAGGTGATGGCGGACCCTGTCCCCCACTGGCGTCAAATGGGCCTGAAAGCTCGGACTAGGAGGGCTTTGAGGCAGATGCTGCGGGGTGGATGTGGACTGGCCTCGCCGTTGTCCCCTGGCACCGCCACATCCAATACAACGTCCGCCGCCACGCTGGATATTAGACTGCGGCCTGTGGCTGGCAGGACGTGAAGGGGCGCCCCTTCCTTGGCCACGAAAGGAGCGAAAGGCAGAAGATGGCTGACGCTGGCCTGACAGGCCCAAGGACTTGGCCGTAGCCCTGGAGTCCTTGAAGCATTCAAGTGCATGATCTGCCTTGCCACCAAAGAGGTGGCTGCCATCGAAAGGCATGTCCATGAGGGTGTTCTGGACATCAGCCGAGAAGTTTGCGGACCTCAGCCAGGCGTGGTGGCGAACTGCCACCGTCGTTGACATCGCCCTGCCAAGCGAGTCTGTGGTATCCAGCCCACATCGAATGGAATACTGTGCTGCGTCTCGTCCCTCCGCAAGGGGTTTAGCGAGCTTTGCCCGGGCCTCCTCTGGGCACTCCGGCAGCACAGCCGCAACCGTATCCCACAGAGAGTGGGTGTAACGGCCCAAAATGCAGACGGTGTTGACTGACCGCAACCCCAAACTGAGGGAGGAGAACCGTTTCTTGCCAAACTGTTCATACCTTTTGGATTCCCGATCTAGGGGTGCAGTCGGGAATGCGGACTGGGAAGTAGAGGCCTGGATAACCAGACTCTCGGGGGTGGGGTGGGTGGACAGAAAACTAGGGTCACCCGGAGCCGGGCGGTGGCGCCTGGCGACGTTCCTATATACAGGGGGAACTGTAGCGGGCCTGGACCAGGTGCCCAACAGTACGTCCGTGAGAGCCTCATTAAACGGCAGTAGAGGCTCCGGAGAGCCTACCTGCGGTTTAAGGACCTCAGTGAGGATGTTAGACCTCACAGTCGCGACGAGGAGCTCAAGAGCCAAGGCCTTGGCCGCCCTCGTCAGCACCACACTATAAGCAGCCCCCTCCTCTGTAGCCACGGTAGGAGGGGAGACAAAGCCAGTGTCAGGTGAAGTGTCGAGACCACTGGCTTCCCCTAGCTCGTCTGTCCAGTCCTGAAATGACTGACATGCCCGTGTCAGAGGGTCCTCAGACACCTCCCAGTCACCCTTGGCCTCCATCTCCTGAAAATCAGGTGCAAAGGATGGAGCCGGATCATAGAAGAATTGCTCTTCTGCCGGCGCCGAATGCGGCGCCGAGTGACGCTGGTCCGATGCCGGATCCGGACCGGGGGAAGAACCAGGCATGGCGCCGTCCGGGGACGGCACCGGGGGCGACACCCTAGGGGCCGACACCGGCGGTGTCGTAAGGTCGACCAGCGGTGACCCGGATCCGGAACCGGATTCAGTGGGGCCCTGCGGCGCCGGGGCCGAAGCATCCGACGGCGCTGGGGCCGAAACACCCTGCCCGCTTGGCCTCCCAGCCGGGACCGTAGGGCCCGAAGGCGCCGCGGAACCCGACGGAGGAGAGAGAGACCTCATGGACATGAGGAAGGCTTCGATCTCCTCCAGGGGAGGCGCGTGGGTGGTGTTGCCCGAACCCTCGGCTGCATCACACGAGCGTCGGGGGGAGTCGGAAGAGCGATGCCATCTCTTCGACTTCTTGTGCCTCTTACCTGAGGACTTGGAGCCCGACGAATGGTGTCGACTCGCTGAGCTGTGACAACTGTGGCCCCGCGACCGGTCCCTCGACCCCCTCCTGGATCGGGACCGTGAGCGGCGTGGGGCCGACTGCCGGATCTCAAGGCGCTTACAGGACCACTCCCGCCTAGCCTTCGAAGTCAGAGCCCGGCAGTCGGGGCACGACTTGTCGTCGTGGTCGGCCCCAAGGCAATAGAGGCACCGGTGGTGGGGATCGGTAACCGACATTAGTCAGTGGCAATCGGTACAGGGCTTGAACCCGGGCATCCCTACCGACACCGAAAGTCATGAAGAGAGATCAAAAAGGATCGAAAAAGTTTAGTCAAAAAATGACTAAAGTACTGCTTTTTCCGGATCTGCGCTTGCCGGTGCGGAAAAAAGAAGAACTGATGTCAGTGCGCGAGGGCGGCGTCTAAGTACTCCGACGACGTCATCACTGCCCCAATGACCCTGACGACGGACACGGAGTCGCGGACAACGCCTACTGACGCGCAAGGGTACTGCTACGCAAAACTTTCCAGATCCAGTCTGACGCCTGGGGTTATTCTAAGGTAAGGAATCTAACACTAACCTGTTTCTTTCAGATAATCCAGTCTGGCCCAGGAGGCGTGAAGTGCAGTGAAATGGGTACCCTCCCTATCTCCAGGATGTTGGTGGCGCCAGACATCGGTGAGGTCATGGGCTGCAAGTATGCCCTGTACAGCTGCCTCTGTTTTGGTGTATATGAATAGGGAGGGGGTTGGATTTATCCATCACTGGGTTAAAAGCAGAGTTGAAGTCTCCCCTCCCAGATAATATGTGTATAGCCAACTTGCAAAATTTGGCTCCATAGCGTAGTGTAAAAATCCGGGTCATCTGTGTTCGGACCATAGCAACACACTATTGTGACTGATTGAGTCCCAAGCGTGCCCCAGAGCATACAGCTACGTCCCATGTGGTCCTGCCACGTGCCTCCCAGTATGAAGGGGGAGTTGCGCTTAACCAGGATTGCCACCCCCTGGAGTATGTGGAGTAAGAGGAGAAAACACGTGTCATGGCCCATTTACTAGCAAACGAGGGGGATAGAAAATGGGTCGAGGTGGGTTTCCTGCAGGACCTCTATGTGTACCTGATGTCTGTGTAAGTAGGAGAGGACGTGCCTACATTTCCGAGGGTCTCGGATGCCTCGAACGTTCCAGTTGATTAAATTGAGGCGTAGGTGTTCAGCGTGCTATGACATTAAGAGCTATGGTATCAAGTTGAGGAGGCGGCCTATGTGGTGTAGTATATGTGAGAAGTTGGCCTGATATGTGATGTCCACTATTCTAGTGGGCACCCTGTATCAGTCCAAACAATCCTTATGGTGATGGTTGTAATGTCAACCTTATAGACCAGCTATCCTAGTGGTAGCATAGACAAAACAGTCGTAGGCTAATTCTTCAGAGAGCATGTGAAGCCAATTGTTTTACCAATAATACCCCCTTGAATACCAAATGAAAGGACACCACACAAGGTATATATAAAATATATATGTATTTATTACTAACGCAACCCCTATGCACTCTTTATGAGGTAAGAGTTCGAGATACAGCACAAGTGACTCAATAAGCATACTATAAGTTGCACAAATACAATTCTGCCCTAGGGGCCTCACGAACCATATACTAATTAAGTGGTATAAGAACCACTTCAGAACAGGTGAACAGGCCTAGGGCCTAGGGAATCGCTGGGACTACACTGAACAACCACAGGTTAGGAAGTAGGAGTCTCACAGGATGCGTGTGCAGTGTCTAAACACACATGCGGGTTCTCATAGACTTTCAATGGGAACATAAAAGTTAGAAACTAGTTGATTTAGAACAGTCCGGGTGGACTTGCAGGGAAACCCAGTTAGAACAGGACACTTGGATAGTTATTACCCACGGGAGCACCGGAGTACTCGAGTTACCTCACCCAGGGAAGCCGGGTGCATAGGTGGGAAGTCGTGTCGGGTTTCGTCGTCGATTCCTATGGAGAGCTGCAAGAAGATGATGCAGGCGACCAGGAGGAAGATGTCCGGATGGATTCAAGGGTGGATCGGAGAAGTGAAGAACCTGAAAGCAGAGTGGACAGAGTCTGGGTTACTAGCCAGTGACCAGGAAGGAACCAGGAAGGAACCAGGCAATGTCGAGCTGCAAACAGGTGAAGAAGTGAAGTTTGTCTCTTCAGCCACGTGGACCATAAGGCGTCAACGATGACCAGGAGCTGGATACGGACTGTCCCATGAAGGCTCTCGCTGTTGGCGGTGTCGGCTTCCGGATTGGAGTCAACAAGCCTTGGCAAAGGTAACCCACGCAGGAAGTGAAGATCGGCTTCTTGTACAGACCAGCAAGGTCTGTGGAGCTTCCCCTTTACAGGAAAGCAAGAGCAAGCCTAGAGCAACCAGGCAAGCAGCGTTGTTTCAAAATGGAGTCTTCAAGATGGCCACTAGTCAGCGGGCTAGCAACTGCAAAGACGCGTCGAGATGAAATGCAGAGCAGGCCCCACGCGGCACTCGTGGAGTGTGGGGGGCTGAGCTTTGGTGCACTTACGACTCAGAGTTGGGGCTTCTCAAGTCCCAATGCATAACTTCGAGGACACCTCAGAAGCTGCACAATTTAGCAAAGAGCAAAATGGCCAGGTGTCCGGTCCCACATCTCTCGTGTCCGCCACGGGTCTCAGCTTTGCTGGAGGTGTGGGTCGGGGTCGGAGAAGTCTGGAAGTCCAGTCCTGTGAAGCAAGGTCGTCGGGATCTTTCGGGAGCATCGACAAAGCAAAACGGCAATTCGCTAGGTGGTGCCTGTTTGCACAGGGTGGTCACTCCTTGACCACAAGGGAGATTCTTCAGTCTTTTAGTTGCAGTAGAATGTCGAAGGTCCAGAGTTTCGTTTCAGAGTTTCAGTTCAGGATAATCTAAAGTCTCTAGACTCAGCTCCTAGATTTACACTGATTAAAGGGGCTTGATTACCTGCTAGGTCCCTTCTATGGGTGGGACCAGGGACGGGGGTGGTTACACCCCTTTTCCTTTGTCCAGTTTCGCGCCAGAGCTGCGGCTGGAGCGCCCCAGCAACTGGTTTGAACCGGGCTATGCATGGAGCACCTTGTGTGCCCCAGGCAGGGTCTCATTTCATTCAACCCACCCTGCCCCAATACACTATAGCCTGTCTTTGGAGGTGCTAGCAGCTCCCAAGGCAGGAAATCTATTGTCCAGGCTTCCCTCGCTGGAAGGGCTCCCAGCTGCAGGAGGTCAGACTTGTGTCTGTGGCAGCAGCATCCATTTTGTGATGCTGAGGCTCTGTTTAACTTTAACCGGGTAAAGCTACAACTACATGTCTTCTCCCTCTAGAAGGGTGGAATGCTACCCCCGTCGCCAAAACTGGCGAGGGGGTAGTATTCCAAAGCGGAGGACACCTTACACAACATATTTTGATAAAGCCAAACCAAAGTTAGCATTAACCGCGAGGATTATAATGCACTTAAGAGTATATGGTATGGCTATATCATAGAACAGCTATAAGAACATGGTTTCGAAAGCTGCATACAGGCTCAGCTCATGCTAGAGCACCATCTCACATAAAACCAAGCACTCTGCTTTCAGGATTGTTAAGGCCTGCCATAGGAGTGACTTATAGGTGCATATGTGTCTATATATAAGGTTTGATATAGGAATACTATATCTAAGCAAGGGGTGATTACACGACCTTGCCCCAGCTGAGTGATCAGCCAGTTGTGTCAATTTGGATGGCCAGCCAGGGGTGGCATAATACATGCTGCAGTCCCTGGTAGGCCTTGGATGCACCTATGCCCTGGGAACCTATGGTACACTATAAAGGGGCTCATAAGGGACCCAATATCCAATTGGAGATGTACCTAAAGTACATGGAGTCCATTTTACAGTGAGAGCAGATAGCCTGGAGCCCTGATTAGTAGGATCCCAGGCCAACTAAGTCGAAAACCAGCTAAACACTAGGCAAAAAGTTGGGGTAACCATATAGCCAGATATCCACCTTCCTACAGTATACCTTGCATGTCTACTAGTGGAGAACATGCCTGTCATGTGGTGCAAACAAAAATGCAAACAAAGAACATAACACCCTCTCACTCCCCCCACCCACAGCGGCACCCCAAATGTGCCAGCAGTACTACTATCACCCAAGAACAACGAACACATTGCAACAGTGCAATATAGGAAGAGTCATTTCACGAAAGAGTGATCTAGGGGGATCTCCCTTGTAGCAACGAGGGCTTCCCCGATGCTATTGGTCAAGGGGGGAGAGTACTTGCCAACCATAGTGCGGTGATCAAACAGATGCCAGCCACTTGCGTATGTCACTTACAATAAAGTAGAGGCAACAGCAAGTGAAAAAAAAAACACAAAAACGTTTCCTGCCTACATAAGCATGGCGAGGGCGGTAACGCACAGCAGTGAGATGACACAGTCTGTATACAGTCAGCTTCAACACTTATCTGTAATTTGAAGAGAGGAAGGCAGGGTGGTCTGTCCAGGTCCCACCGGCTACGGCAGGAGTGTGAACAGTTCTACATTACGCCCATTGTTCCCAGCAATGGGGCCAGGATGTTGGTGGTCTGGTGCATCTCAAGATTGTGGGGACCAACTACAGCCAGGACTTGAGACTTTGCACGGGTAAAGAAAAGGGGAGTCAGTTCATGGCTAGTGGGTCCAAGAAGGTGAGGTTCAATCCGCACTTCAGTATGGTGATTGGGAAAGGCGCACCGGCGACACTCTCCCCTGGGTGCTCTTCTTGACGGTGTGGAGGTAGTCATCCACCTGCTGTTCGGTCGTGAAAAACTGGTGTTTATCCCGATAGGTAACTCTCAAACGGCCTGGGTACAGCAGAGTATATTCCATTTGGAGTTTGCGGAGTTTCGGCTTAGCCGGTAGAAATTTGCGGCGTGCCTCCTGCACCGCCATGGGGTAGATGGAAAAGCTGGCTCCCTCAAATTGTAAGTTTTGGTGGTCTCTGGCCAGCTTCAGGGCATCGTCCCGATCTCTATAACTTAGAAGGCGTGCAATTATTGGCCGGGTTGTAGCTCCGGGGACCGGTTGTGGGCCAAGGGATCGATGCGCTCGCTCCACTATGAACTGGGAGGAGAAGACATCTGCTCCGAAGGTGGTACGCAGGAGTCGCTCTAGGAAGTCTTCCATCCTGCCAGTGTTCGTGCTTTCAGGAATACCAGTAACCATATGTTATTGCGCCAGCTTCTGGCCTCCAAGTCCTCATTCTTGGCAGCAATTACCTTTAGAAGCTTATCCATTTGCGTAATGTGGCGGGTCACCTGCGAGGTGGTGTCTTCCGTGTCCGAAATGCGCTTCTCTGTCTCTTTAATCCGTTCATCAAGTTTCTCCACCTTTTGGACTATGTAGTCCATGCGCGTGCTCATTGAGTCCATTTTTGTGGCGAGGTCAGACAGGCTGCGTTGCATGTCTAGTAATAGGGATTTGACCTTACCCTCCGAGGTTGGCGGTGGAACAATGGAGGATGTGTTAGGCAGTGGATCAGTATCGTCGGCATGGGAGCGTGTGACAGTCCTCTTGGCATCAAAGGGTAGTTTGGTCTGGAGGCCGTCGGGCTTCCCCATGATGACCCCACCGCAGGTAGTGTGACTCAGCACAGGGAGGGATGCAGTTGTGTTCTGCTACAGTGGGGTAAGTTGCGTCGCTTTGTTGAGGGAGGGGCGCCCAGCAACATCCAGACACCAAGAACCAGGTGTCGGGGAGCTCGATGGAAAATGGCAGGAGCAGGGGTGCTTTTCCAAAATGGCGGCCGCGGGTCGGAGGGAGTTAGCATGCTCAACCACAGAGGAGCAGCAGATCATTGCCTAAAGCAAGCTCGAAGAGCAGTGCAGCTAGGTAGCACCCTGATGTCATTAATAGGAGGTCCAGCCAAAAGTAGTTTACAGGATAAGTCTATTGAGGGAGTAGTGCACCGTCCGCCCTCATGCAGACTTCAGTGTCCAGTCAGCCCAGAGTCTCCTCACCAATGTTCTTGGCATATGTTGGTATCAGCAGTGAGTGTCCATACAGCCCGGGCTATTGCAATGATGCAGCGCGGAAGCACAGCAAGTCCCAACCAGGGAAGTAGCACGCGCGCCTCTCACGTCAGCCGGGCTGAAAGGCGGTAGTCTCAGATGGCAAAGGCAGTATCAGCAACTACGTCCCCCGCAGTGAAAGTGAATGTGCCTCGCGCACACCTCAGATACTCAGTGTAGCACAGGCAGCGCAGCAAAGTCACGGAGCGGCTGGTGCTTGATGTTGCGGTCCGCTACGGGGGGAGCACAGGAATAGAGGAGCCACCGCGCGAGTCCCCATTCAGTCGCAGTCAGCCCAGGGGAAGCGCGAGCGCGCTTCAAACTGCCTCACCCCAAGCAATGTGCTGTCCTGGAGCCCAAGGAGCTGCACTCCACTGCCGCAAAGCCCCGCCTTCTCTCGCAGGCAGTAGTGATCAGCAAGTCGGGCGGCCATCTGCATCAGGTGGGTGATGCGAAAGTCCGGTCAGTGCGGCCCTGTCAACACGCGGGAAGCCAGGGCCCCGCGTAGCAAGTGTAGCCGCTGGCGAGTCATCGCGGGGTCATTTCTCCACCTCGGGCGGGGGCTCTTGTGTCTGTATCAGCCCAGCCGTGCGTCCCAAGGTGCTGCGAACAGAGCGGTAGGGAGTAGGCAATCTCAGCAAGTGGTTACCATTTTGTGGTAGGAGGCAGCAGTCAGTTGATCAGGATAAAAGGGCAAATCAAGAAGCCAAGTGACCAGAGCCTCACAGGCGTGCGGCCATCTTGGTCGTGCGCCACCTAGCGACCCCCCAGGAATATCATTTACTAGGGATTTAAAGGGGTGCTAAAGGTCTTTCCAATTGTGGAACAACTGTACAGTTTTTGAGAAAGAGATCTTGCACTGGGAACCTGTACTTAGACACCAGCCAAAAAGTGGGGGTGACCATTTAAAAAAAGGACTTTTTTCCTACAGATGCGAAACAATACCGATTTATATGTTAAACTTTAACAGGTTCACAAAAAAACTAGAAATATGTCTTGCCAGAAACCCCAAAATTCCTTAAGATTACACTGTGAAGAAAAAGAGTCAGAAGTACATGTAAGGAGACAGCGAGAGAGGTTTATATGGAGAAATATAATACGCAGAGGTTTAATGGACAGAAAGTTCACTTTCTCAGGGGTCCCTGGGGAATTGTCCGTTTTGCCCATGCCTTAAAACATCTGGAATGCCTTTGTTTGTCCTTTAAGTGCCATACCCATTTACTTACCAAAGCCATGAGTCGCAGAATCCCAGGCTGCAGGAATGAGTTCTCTCCGGAGTTGAGTACTGTGTTGAGCACGCATCGGTTCCAAGGCTGTGACGCCATATGCAGAGCTGTGAGCACAAGAATTCAAATGTAATTTTCATATTATATTAAATGTAGACATCTTATTTATTTTGTATAGCGGGGACGTTTCAAACAGCATGCTGTACATACTAAACAGCAGTGTTATATACAACAATGGGCTGGCAGCTAAAACTGATCATTGAAATATTCAGTGTAGCTTGAATTTATTGCAGCATGGATGTCACTGGAGAAGACAGTCACATTTAAACATGACTATATCCAGTCAGACATAGAAAGTACATATTTATAGTGTTTTAGGATAATTGGTGCATTGCTCACTATTAACAATTTAGTAGCAAGAGATGATATTTGAATGCTTTTTTAAACTCCTGGAGAGAGGTACTTGGCTCTCAGTAGTGCATGCTAGTGGAACCGACCAAGGAGGTAGTGGTACTAGAACCTAGATGTAGCACACGGTGCCCTGAATGAGACTATGAAGTTATGACTGCTCTACCTAATTGTTTCAACAGATGCAATTAAGTCATTGAATGAATATATCACTCCAGCTGAATCATACACTCAAACAGAAAAAATAATTATTATAAATCAATTCATTTAAACAACATTTTATTTTTGTTTTGCTTATTGATCAAAAAACGATTTCATGCATGAATCAAATCTTTATACAATAAAATATATACAATATCTTTTTCATTTTTTTGTTTCTTCATACAATTCTTGATATGCGTGCAGTATAAATCCAGTATGTCATCATGTTTCTCTTTATTTAACACTCCGATGCTGAATCATGCGATTCTCAAACACATACATTAATGCAGTAATTATTTGAAAAATGTATACATTTATAAAAGAAGTATCAGTTGTCTATAAAACAAATCATTTTATATTCATTATCGTCTTTTAACCAATAGGCCCCATGGACTCTTGATATGATTGTTTTTTCACGCCCTGAAGAAGGTGAAACAGCAGACAGGGGGTGGTGACACCGAAACGCGAGTTGGCGTGTTTTGATCTCTGATTTGTCCCTTACATATGTATATTATTGTTTGATCCATGTAAAAACAAATTCATGTGGATTTAATTAACTTTTTCCAATTAATTTATTAAAAAGATATGTTGTAACTCTTTAATTTCCTTAGAAGTCTTGAACTATTTACCTATAAATTTTATTGTCCCATGGAAAAAGGTTTTGTTCTATTCTGCATATGTATAGGGATTTTGTTTTATAATTAGGTATAACGTTTGATGAATGTGAAGTGTGCTTTCACGGTTTGAATGAGTTCATTTGAGAGTGAGAATGTATGAATGGTTTGTATGAAAGGAAGTCCATAGTGACTACCACCAGTTGGGCCACGACAACTCTTGTATATATTTTATTGTATATATATTTGATTCATGCATTAAATCGTTTTTTGATCAATAAGCAAAACAAAAATAAAATGTTGTATAAATGGATTGATTTATAATAATTATTTTTTCTGATTGAGCGTATGATTCAGTTGGAGTGACATATTCATTTAATGACTTAATTGCATCTGTTGAAACAATTAGAGCAGCCCATTGGTTCTTTGACTATTTAAGTTTCCCCTATTGCTCTACCTTCATCTATCTAGGGGTTCCCCTTCCTACTTAGTGGTTATGAAGTAATGACTAACTGATGTAAGTTTCTTGGTTGGAGTGTATCGGGAAATGAGAAGTAGTAAGTGCCATGCTGTTGAATGATTTTCAAACACTCATCAGTTGTTTGGGTTAATCATGCATATGTTCAATACTTGATATTGTGCTGTGGTTGCTGGGGCAGTAATGGAGTATTATACTTTCATGGATGGGCTAAATAGAACGCTAAAGCTTCGAGCACAGAAGTAAATATCAGAGAATTGGGGGTAAGTGTATAGAGTCAAGTAGAGAGATTGGTGATGATGAGGATGGAAAATATAGAACCTCGGTTCTCAGAGAGAACCCAAAGGCTAATTACTGTCAGATGGCAGCAAGACTAAACAGAAGTCTTAAGAAACTGCCAAGACATTCAACATATGATTAGTGTTCTACTTCTAATAGCATTTACTTTTTTATTGTGACTCTTCTTGCAACTCGAACTATACAAGAGAAGGAAAATAGGAACATTCTCAAACAGAAGAAGCGAATCATTTTCCCAGCACATATCATTGTATATAGCTGCTGTTCACATGGAATTATTTTGATAATGGTCAGCTTGTACAAACTGTGGAAACCTTGTATATAATATTCACATTGTCACTTAGGTTTAGGTTCCCTTTGTTACTTGGGACACTATGCACAAATGTTATTTTGATGTATATTGTTAACTCCTAACTTTATTGCTTTAAAAAATCCATAAAATATACTACACTGTAATCAGTGTGTTAGTGGTTCCTGCGTCATTATCTAACCCTCTATATTACGATTGTGCTTATGTATCATAACCTCATTGTATATCATTCCACAGGAACCACTGTTTTTTCTATACAAACTATCAGTGAGTCTTCTCCATCACAGTCTCAGCCTGTCTTAGGTCAAGAGCACTGACAGCAGAGACTACAGAAATGATGGAGGAAGCTGGCTAGGGGGATTAGCTGCAAGGGTTTACAAAGGCGAGAATGGGTCCTCAGTTGGGGCGTCCCAAGTATCACTAATCTTGGTGCCTTCTACATCCATGCCTATGTGCAAAGCCTGGATCCCCTCTGAAGACTACTGTATAGAATATTCTTTGCCTCACACAGCTTCCTGACATCAGCCCACAGTCAGGGGTACACGCACAGAATCCCCATCTGTCTGTAGTTGGAAAATTAGACCGCTAAACACTGCAGGGTTGGGACTTCCAGGTTGCAATGCACGTTCAAATCGATAGTGGCAGAAAGGTTTGAAATATCTTTTTTTCGCCAGCCGATTCGCTCGGTAACAACTCATATTTGCATTGGCTTTCTGCTTCGTTAGTTCGTGCACTTTTTTCCGTTCTCGGTTCCATCACATATCCTTTCCTTGCTACCCTTCTTGCTCTTTGTGTTTGTGTGGTAATCTGTGTCAGGAGTTCGACCATCTGCTGTTACACTGAATTCTCTGATGTTTGGGCATTCTGGGGAGCATCACTAGTATCCAGGTCGACAGATGCTCACAACCACTTCACCCACTTAGGACTCGGGTAAGCTTACTGATTTGTAGGACTGAGTTCTTCTCTGAAAGTATACCTTTCCATTTGTTTGCTTACTGACATGTACTGGGTTACTCTGCCAGCTGTTGCCATTCCAGTCCAGGTATTGAAATCACCGTCCTGAAACGAGTGCTCCTATCTGTGAGACAACATTTTGACATCTTATTTTTGCCCCCAATAGCAAAATGATGAGTTATGCTCCACAAAATAGTGATCAGGAGAGAGTCAAAAGGCTGGCCTCTCCTAAAGGAACGAGGAGAGGAGTGTCCACATCCGGTCTGCTTTGACGGAATAAAAGTGGGAACTGCTCCAGTTCCACGTTCTCCCTGACCAAGGAAGTGAGTGTTCCTCGGAATACTCAGAGAACTACTATGTAACCTGAGGTATTATCCGCTGATAGCCAGCTTTCTTGAAATGAGGGAACGCCACCTGAGTTTGACTTTAAAGGAAGAGCTGTATCCCTGTTCTGAAGCAGCTGGACTTTGACCTACATGCCAAGAGAGGGAAAGAGTGTGCCAACCCTGTAAGAGGTGCAAGCATCCAGGGCAAACAAAAGCAGCTGACTCTAGAGCTGAGGGTACAACCGTCCAGAGAAACTCACAAGAGTGATCTGCATGTTCCAAGGACCGGAGCACAGTTTCTTCAGCCCAAGCGGCCGGCAATGTGGCACTGCCTGAAGTTGTGCGCAAGTGGAGAATGCCACTGAGATACTGAAATTGTGCCTGTTCCCTCCAGATCAATTGTCTGATCAACACAGACTGCAGTCCCACCCTTCACTCCCACCATCTACTAAATGGCTGTGCAAAGGAACACTAATCAACATCCATAGCAACAAAAAGACCTAATTGACCTTCTAAAGGGAACCCTCTCTCCTCTTTCCCCACTTCAGTGACTAGGTCCTCCCTCCAGCTTCAGGAATGATAGAAATACACTTCACACAGGCTACACACATGTGCACAAGCATAATGTGCATTGGAATCTTAGTGCTAGGATATGCTTAATGCATAGAAGAGAAATGTGATAAGTGTGGACCAGTAGGCCTTAACTGTTGTGATACAGATAGAAAACAAACTTGTCACAACTACTGATTCACAAAACATGGTACGCTACTATCACCGCTCTACATGCTAAACCCAAGACAGGGCAGTAACCTACTGCCCAACAAATGAGAGTATGCATGGTGCACCTCTCTAGGCAAAGACAAGTCCAGGATCTCACTAAGGCCAGACCTAGGCCTTCACATGAATAACAGATGAGTGTGACCCTAAGGCCAAAATCAAAAACCAGGATAAAAGACATTTCTATTCTTGTCCTACTTGATAGGATGGGCCAGTTTGTGCCTTCAACTTGTTGAAATGAAACACTAAGATGATATTGTTTTTTTCTGATGAACTTGGAGGAACTGGCGATTCTTGGATTAAATATTTGTTTCCCCTGGCAGATCACTCAATAGTAAAGATTTTGAAGGCATGGAAATATGCTGATTATTTCACTCATGGTCTAGAGCTTTTATCCACCATGTATATGTAGGGCTCCCTGGCTCGATGTATCTGAAGAGACCTGACTGAAAGTTTGATTGGGCCCATTTCAAAATGGAAATGGTGGCCCTCCGTGAACTCCAGGAAGAAGCAATACTCACCTGTTATGCTTCCACTAAAATTGAACTGTAGTTCTGTTTGTCAGGTTCAACTTAAAATGACCACATCCGATAATATCTGGACAACCGAAGTTAAAACCTGCATTTAGGTATCAAGCAGTTTGTCCTCTCTAAACGTATGAAAAAATGTTGGGGTGCCTAATTAAAGGCTCTAGACTACAATCCCTTGTTAGATGAGTGGTGTCCAACCTAGATCCAGAAGGGCTGTATATGTGATATTTTCATAAAACCACTGACAACTTCTCTGGATATTTCTAGAGACACAGATGTTAGTTTTCTAGACCCCTTGACACCAAGGACTTAGTCAGAGTGCCAACTAGAATAAAAAAACCAGTTGCATTGCAACCATTACACAATCTGCTGAGCAATCTTTCAGCAAGATGTGTTCTAGGTAATAATCAATCATATGATATGTTACAGAGACAATTAGTGGAATCCCACACTATCTTTCATTAAGGATCAACACACTCAGGAATACTAGACCACAAAGGATACATTTTAAATATTTATTTTAAAATCAAAATCCTAGTCTAGTGCACAAGATATAAATTGTGATCACAAAGAAGACAAATAGTATGGCAGCAGCAATGGTTACAGAAGCGTGAATGAAAAATACCACTTCAACATAATTGCTTCTTTTACTCGATCATAATCATTCTGTTATTTCTCAGCACTAAACTAGTTTTAAAAGCAAAACATTCAACCTATTTTCAGTTTCAGGGATGGATGCACCCGCATATGTTTTTGAACAATGAAGCTCAATGTTCTATAGAACAGCAAAGTCGGCTATTCTCATTCCATGAAGCCAGCAGCACTTAAAAATGAGTGAGCAAAGGCTAAGTGCCTTCTGTCCCGGTAGCGGTCAGCAGAAACCAGAGATATGAATCTGTACAGCCTCTCCCAGTGTCGCCTGGTGTGAAGCCCTTCACCTTCTGTGCTTGACTTTTATAATATAATACCATTGGTATTAAAACCTCCTAGCAGAAACAATTAATAAAAATGGCCTAATGCCCTTGCAATTATTTTTGTTTTTCCAGATTGTGTTCTTTTGAGTATCAACAAAAGCGAGTAATGTAGGTGTCATCCTCTTGGAAACTCTTAGAAATCAAATTCAAATTCAAAAGATACTTTATTCGGTTTAAATCACAAAAACCATAAAAGTGTACAAGCATTAAAACAATCCATAATCCGCCCATAAAAAAAATATAGCAGCTAACATGGATAAAAACAGAAATATACAGAGTGTAAAGTTTTTTCCTTTTAAAAACAACAATGTGCACATTAGTGACCTTGGTTAAGGTTTCGGACGGTATTTTATGTTTATACAAAGTCCTCTAAGGCCAAGCAATCTTTTTGCTAAGTCTCATTGCGATAGTTAAAAATTTAGCCACATTAAAAATGACCCAGATCTCTGCCAAGAGTTGGAGGTACAGCAAGGCTGGCTTCACTTGCCTAAAACCCTTTCCTTTTAGCAATGGTATAATAAATTTAAATCTAATACCTTTGAAGTGGTCACAGAAAAACAGAAAATGAGCCGTATCCATGATTGAACAACCATCACATGTGCATAATACTAAATCCTTACTTCTAGTCCAAACGGGGCGGCCAGAAATTAAGAGATGTATTTTATTCAAACGGAACCTTGTTAACAAGTACCTATGATTAGCGTTGTTCACCACTTTAAGGTACAGTTCCGGTTCGGGGTCGGGTGAAACAATCAGCTGATGGGACCTGACAGAGGATTTAAGCAGCTCCCTGCCCTCTCTGTCCATTCCTCTATTCAGCAAGAAGGTGTTTTTGACCCATTTTATATCCCCTTTCACCAAGCTTGAAGGTTTATCAAACAATTCTGGACGTCCCAGTTTTACACACATTTGTTGCACGTACTTCAACCAGGTGATTTTGTCCCAATGATCCAGGCTTAGACAATCTTTTAGGATTTCATGGTTTACATCAAGCTCTGGGTTTAGCCAAACTGCCAACCATTTTAATAAGGGGGCCAGGGCAATTTTGTCTTCCAAATAGCCTACTCCACACTCCTGGTGAACTATGTAGTTTGCGGTAGAGCTAGGCAGGGAAAGAAGAGTTTTTAAGAAATTGTCCTCTGAGACTTGGAGCGATGAGACCTGTTTGAAGCCCCACAAGTCGGCCCCATACGTGGCAATTGCAATACATTTAGAAGCGTATACTTTTAGTACTGCCTCAATGGGTTTCACTCCTAGTTTACGGGAAAATCTTAGTACTGCGGAGGTTGAACGTGCCAAGGAGGTTTTTTTCTCCACCAGTTGGGGGTTCCACGTAGAGCCCTCATCGAAGACCACCCCCAAATAGGGAAATCTAGAGACTCGCGACAGCTTGTGTTTATTACAAAAAAGTGGCATCACATTTTTCCTTGCCTTGGCTTTGTGACCTACTACCATGACGTGAGACTTCCCAAAGTTAACACTCAGGTCAAGATTATCCATAAAGACATAAAAAGAGTTCAGCATGCTTTGGAGTCCTAATGAGGTTCTAGCTAGAAGTGCAGCGTCATCCGCATACAGTAGGGCAGGCAACAAATATTTCCCAGCCTTCGGGATATCCTTACAGGCTCCACTCAAAGCTTTGCCAAGGTCGTTGATATATAGTGTGAAAAGCAGGGGAGCAAGGATGCACCCCTGTCTCACGCCATTGATAATGCTAATTTTCTCCGTGCAGTTCCCCTTTCTATCATAGCGGACCGTTGCAGAAAGATCCCTATGGAGATCTGCTAGAAAGTAAACTATATTGGGGTCTGTTCCGATATTAAGGAGCTGGTCCCACAATTTAGATCTGTTTACCCGGTCAAACGCCGAGGACAGATCCATAAAAGCAATAAACAATGAACCTGGTTTAGCTAAGGTGTACTTCCCAATTAGCAGCTGTAAATTTAGGCTTTGGTCGATTGTGCCACGTCCCTTGCGGAAGCCGTACTGTAGAGGTGAAAGTGTGTTTGTCTCCTCTAGCCAGGTGGTCAATTTACCTAAAACCACCCTCCCCAAAACCTTAACTGCAGAGTCAATAAGGGATATGGGTCGGTAATTACCAGGGTCCCCCCTATCCCCTTTTTTGTAAATTGGCACGATTACCGACTGTGACCATGACTCAGGAATGCCCGTCTTAGAGACTCTATTAAAAACATTAGTTAAAACTTTGGACCAAAATAAAGTATCAGCTTTAAAAAGGTCCGAGGGGACGCCATCGGGCCCGGGGGCTTTGTTACTGGTCATCAAACCAATGGCCACTGCCACCTCCTCCTCATTCACAGATAGGGTGTATGGTAATTGAGGGAATGCGGTCAGGCGTTCTACCACCTGGGTCTCGTCTTCATAAACTGAACTAAAGTGTGTGTGCCATCGTTCGTCCTGGATACCACAATCCAATTCATTGTTGTTGGAATCCGAGAAGTAAGGTTGATTTACCACCGCCCAAAACTTGGCGCTGTTTTTTAATACCTCTGTAGAGGTTAGATCAGCCCAAGCGTCTTCCCTAATCTCGCGCCGCCTTTCATCAATTGTTGTTTTATAATCTCTCCTAAGGGTAGCTACTAACCGTCTGTCAACTGGTTCTAATTTGAGGGCAGCCTTAAGTTTACGGTTTGCTGCTGAACATTTTTTGTCGAACCAGCCGTCATTCCCTTGTGTTCTACTTTTACCATGAACAGTCAATTTGGAGAGAATATCAATGCAGACCTTTTTATACGCCTCCATTACTTCGCCATCCCCAGCCCGTTCATCCAAACACAGCATCAGGTCATCCCTACTACTCTCACACAAGTTACAAAAAAACTCATCTGGGATTACTCTACACCATCTGATTCTGCGTGCTTGATCCGTTAACCGCAGATCATGCTTATCTGTCAGGTTTTTACAGCTATCCTTGATGACAAATATATTCTTTGCTTTTAAAACCACAAGGTTATGATCACTGAAATGGGACCTTAAGACTGTGTAGCTACTGCTTTGGGCTCCATTAGTACTGTAGAGGAAAATATAATCGATCACAGAGCCACTACCATGGCCCGTGAAAGTGGGGATATCCTCATCATCCGCCTTTGGTAAAATAAGCCCATGTTCAGCCAACATTATTTCCAGAAAGGTACCCTGCTCTGAGTGTTCAAAATGGGTATTTTCTTCGTCCGGGGTACCAAATAACACATTGGGGGGGCAGTTTTCCTTACATCTATGAATATTGAAATCTCCCATCAACAAAATGGTACAGTCATGCTCTGCCGACTCTTTAAAGTTGGCCAGAAAAGCACTTAACATCATCAAATTACTTACTGGGCTGTCCCTGTCAAATGAGTTATAAAAATTTATGACCAAGACATTGTGATGATTCCTATAGGAGATTAAGACAGCAACACAGTAAGGACAACCAGTGGCTACTTGCGTGTATGTCCCAGGGATTTTGGCAGAAATCAGAGTAACCAAACCTCCTCTGGCACGCCCCCTCGAGGATCCAACTGCTGGGGTTGAGAAGGTGGTAAACCCGTCCAGAGTCAGTAGATTTTCAGTATCCCAGGTCTCCTGCAGGGCTATTAGGTCCATGGAACCTATTTGGTCCCGCCAAATTGGATTATCCACTTTATTTTTGAGTCCCGCAATATTCCAAGTTGCTATTGACAAATCCTCGCCCCTCCAAGGCCCAGCCGTTTTTACATTAAGAGGATCTCTTCCTTCCCCACCCTCACAATTAATGGTAATTGAACAGGACATCTGCCCGTCCAAAATGCTCTTATCCATTTGCATAGAGAATGAGGGGTTGTTTTCAGGTTTTTCTATACAGGGAGAGACCTGTGTTTGTCAATCATTCCCATCTAAAGTTGACAAATAATCATATCGATTAGAGGTGGGGAAATTGAAAACATTGTCATATCCCTGAGCAAACTGTTGGTAGTGGGGTGGGTGGCTATTATAGGGCCCTGCCACAGAGCCCCCATAAGGCGGTCTTCCTCTTCTAGGCCTGGCCAAGTTCCAACCCGCATTAACACCTTCATCCCAGCCTGCAGGGTGTGCCTCCCAAGGGTGGTTTTGCCTGTGAATTGTTGTTGTCTCCTGTGGGCCCCTTAACCAACTCCATCTGTTATCTGTTTGGTTACCAGGTAGGTAGAAGTAAGAGAGGGGCCTGGCGGTGACAGTACTAGCTTGGTATCTAGGGGTCCCTCTACAAATTAAATCTACCACCTGTGTGTTCTCAAAGGTGACCACCACGCAGTCCCCTTGCAGACTTTTCCTATTTCCTCCCACCCATGGGGTTCTTTCCACCATTAAAATGTTGCTTGGCATGTTAGGCGGTAAGGGATAATTTTTAGAGAGCCAGTGGCACACTTTATTTTTTAGGGCCTGGTTGGATTCAGTTTCTAAAGGTTAGATTACACTAACCCCGGTGAGAATCACTACGTAGGGGCATGCATCTGGGGGAAGATGGATGTTTCTACGGGCCATTACCTTGGGTTCGGCTATCGATACCGGGTTTGGGGTCGGTGGAATAGGGTCATTTGATTTAACCTGGGGGGGTGGCTTAGGTTTAGATGAAGTCTCAGGTTGTTTTGACACTGTGGTTTTAGATTTAGTGCCTTCCACAGCAGGGGTGTTACTTGTGCTATTAGAAGAGTTATTACTAACCACAGTAGCTTTTTTGCCAGCCAAAGAAGACTTGGTGGCTGTGTTAGTGGTGTGAAATGTTTTGGGGTTCGTGGTGAGGCTAGGGGCACTGATGTCTTTGTGAATATTGGTCAAGATGGTTTCTATGCGGCGCAGTCTAGCCTCCATGGGTTCAAGTAAAGATTTTAATATGTTCAAGATATTGTTATTGTCAAACATATTTGACCCACACCCCTCCTGACTATGTTGAGCTGAGCTAGTAATTTCTCCACTTAATTCCATGATTTCCTCCAGACTTTTATCTATGATGGTGTCGTCTGGGAGGCTTAGAGGTAAGCCGGTGTTTGTAGAATGTGCCCCCCCAGTGTCAATTGCACAGACTGCCCCATTTGTGTTTGATGGGACTAAGAAGGGGTTGTTACGCTTATTGACCGTTTGTGCTTTCTTCCCTTTAGGAAAGGTGGGTTTTTTTACCTTTTGCTTGGGGATTGCTCCTTCTTTTAGACCCTTTTGGTGTATATCACTAGCCCCGGTAGGGTTAACTAAATCTATCCTGTCTGGGACGCTTACTGTTATAAGATCAAGGTTGGGGGTGGCCTCCAGATCCTGCTGCAAGTTTAAGGCATCAAGATCCCCAGTGTCCCCAGAATTGTGTACCAAGGCAAGGCTAACAGGGCGGCTCTCGGGGTTAGGCGTACAAGCCTGGGCAATTGGGCCTAGAGAAGATCTCCTGGCTATAGCCAAATCTTGCGACACCCTCCTGTCCATTAGTGTTATACCCTCGTCAATCAGTGCATGTGTACGGACAATAAAATCATCTAGGGTACCAGTCAATTTTTTTGCTTCTGCGACTGCCATGCTCCGGGTTTCCCGACAGTTCATGGTAATCCCCACCACCGATTTTCAAGCGGCCTTAATGCACAGGATAGAGGGTAATAAAGATCCTAAACATGTAACAGTTAACTGATACTTATGAATAACAGTCCACAAACGCTAATCAGGGATTGCAATCAACTTACAGTTCATGTGTCCAATTGTCCCTTGGGCGGTATGTAAACGAACAGGGGTTATGGCCCAGGCCAGGCTCCTCAGGCCTCTGAGGGCCACAGAGGGCCCGCCCTTTGCCCGGGCTTAGCCCCGGGCGTCCCGCACGCGTCCCGCGTAGCGGGGGTCAGACGTTCCCAATATAGCGATGAGGCGGTTGGGGGCGGGGCAAGCAGGGAGAGCGTCCAGGTGCAGGTGATGGCAACCCAGGGACTCCTGGGAAATGGAGTCCCTGTCCCTCACCTGGCGCTCGCAGCCCTGAAGGAGTGTTCCTCTCCCGCCCTCGGGTGCAACAGATGACTCCAACGATAGTCCTACGCCTCACTCAAGGACCCAGGCAAACGGGCGATGCGGGACCCGCGCAGCGGGTACCGCGAGTTGCAGCGTGATCCGGTGAACAGCAGGCGTGTTGCAGGGATTAGGCGGTGAGCTCCCTGATCCGTGAATGGCAGTATAGGCGTTTCCCACAGTGTCCTGGGCAGGCGGCAGCTTTAGCTCGGCGGTCGGGGGCGGGGCAAGCAGGGAGAGCGTCCAGGTGCAGGTGATGGCAACCCAGGGACTCCTGGGAAATGGAGTCCCTGTCCCTCACCTGGCGCTCGCAGCCCTGAAGGAGTGTTCCTCTCCCGCCCTCGGGTGCAACAGATGACTCCAACGATAGTCCTACGCCTCACTCAAGGACCCAGGCAAACGGGCGATGCGGGACCCGCGCAGCGGGTACCGCGAGTTGCAGCGTGATCCGGTGAACAGCAGGCGTGTTGCAGGGATTAGGCGGTGAGCTCCCTGATCCGTGAATGGCAGTATAGGCGTTTCCCACAGTGTCCTGGGCAGGCGGCAGCTTTAGCTCGGCGGTCGGGGGCGGGGCAAGCAGGGAGAGCGTCCAGGTGCAGGTGATGGCAACCCAGGGACTCCTGGGAAATGGAGTCCCTGTCCCTCACCTGGCGCTCGCAGCCCTGAAGGAGTGTTCCTCTCCCGCCCTCGGGTGCAACAGATGACTCCAACGATAGTCCTACGCCTCACTCAAGGACCCAGGCAAACGGGCGATGCGGGACCCGCGCAGCGGGTACCGCGAGTTGCAGCGTGATCCGGTGAACAGCAGGCGTGTTGCAGGGATTAGGCGGTGAGCTCCCTGATCCGTGAATGGCAGTATAGGCGTTTCCCACAGTGTCCTGGGCAGGCGGCAGCTTTAGCTCGGCGGTCGGGGGCGGGGCAAGCAGGGAGAGCGTCCAGGTGCAGGTGATGGCAACCCAGGGACTCCTGGGAAATGGAGTCCCTGTCCCTCACCTGGCGCTCGCAGCCCTGAAGGAGTGTTCCTCTCCCGCCCTCGGGTGCAACAGATGACTCCAACGATAGTCCTACGCCTCACTCAAGGACCCAGGCAAACGGGCGATGCGGGACCCGCGCAGCGGGTACCGCGAGTTGCAGCGTGATCCGGTGAACAGCAGGCGTGTTGCAGGGATTAGGCGGTGAGCTCCCTGATCCGTGAATGGCAGTATAGGCGTTTCCCACAGTGTCCTGGGCAGGCGGCAGCTTTAGCTCGGCGGTCGGGGGCGGGGCAAGCAGGGAGAGCGTCCAGGTGCAGGTGATGGCAACCCAGGGACTCCTGGGAAATGGAGTCCCTGTCCCTCACCTGGCGCTCGCAGCCCTGAAGGAGTGTTCCTCTCCCGCCCTCGGGTGCAACAGATGACTCCAACGATAGTCCTACGCCTCACTCAAGGACCCAGGCAAACGGGCGATGCGGGACCCGCGCAGCGGGTACCGCGAGTTGCAGCGTGATCCGGTGAACAGAAGGCGTGTTGCAGGGATTAGGCGGTGAGCTCCCTGATCCGTGAATGGCAGTATAGGCGTTTCCCACAGTGTCCTGGGCAGGCGGCAGCTTTAGCTCGGCGGTCGGGGGCGGGGCAAGCAGGGAGAGCGTCCAGGTGCAGGTGATGGCAACCCAGGGACTCCTGGGAAATGGAGTCCCTGTCCCTCACCTGGCGCTCGCAGCCCTGAAGGAGTGTTCCTCTCCCGCCCTCGGGTGCAACAGATGACTCCAACGATAGTCCTACGCCTCACTCAAGGACCCAGGCAAACGGGCGATGCGGGACCCGCGCAGCGGGTACCGCGAGTTGCAGCGTGATCCGGTGAACAGCAGGCGTGTTGCAGGGATTAGGCGGTGAGCTCCCTGATCCGTGAATGGCAGTATAGGCGTAATACCATTGGTATTAAAACCTCCTAGCAGAAACAATTAATAAAAATGGCCTAATGCCCTTGCAATTATTTTTGTTTTTCCAGATTGTGTTCTTTTGAGTATCAACAAAAGCGAGTAATGTAGGTGTCATCCTCTTGGAAACTCTTAGAAATCAATAACAAGCTAAAGTAAACATGCGGCAGTCGGGATTTAGATACAATATTACAAACATATTCAAGTAGGTTTTATTATCACACTACAGAACATGATATGCCTTTTGTTGACCCGCTGCTCTGGGGACACTGCCTTCTTCGTTCTCGAGCCCTGGTGGGACTGGAGTCCAGGGGTCCACACGCGCCAGCACCTTTGTGGCGTCCATCATCCCAGTAGGGGACTACAAGTCCCAGTGTGCATCTCTCCCTTCGCAGGTGCTGCTAGTGAGGGGGAGGCGCTGAACTAACATCGCGCATAAAGGGCTGCTTCTCCCCCGCGCCCTGGGAGCCTGCTCTGCCTTTTGTTGACCCGCTGTTCTGGGGACACTGCCCTCTTTGTTCTCAAACCTGGAGGGAATGGATTCCCAGGGTCCACACACGCCAGCACCGCTAGCAGCTTTGTAGTGTCCATCATCCCGGCAGGGGACTACTAGTCCCAGTGTGCATCGCTCCCTTCGCAGGTGCCGCTAGTTAGGGGAAGGAGCAGAACTAACATCGTGCATAAAACGCTGCCTCTCCCCCCAATTGCGCGGTTTGCGCGCGGGACGCACCCGGGCAAAGCCCGGGCCCATTCTTGCCCGTCAGTGACAGGAAGAGTCAGGTCAGGGCCACCCCTCTTTCACCTGCCACCTGGGTTCGGACGGCTTTGGGAAACCCCTTTGGACATTGAGGTACTGTGTGTCTGTCTCCTCCCAACAGCTCCTTGTTTTAAATTGCTGCTCGTGGCGAAAGACAAGAGCTGGAACTCGCACATTTTAATATCATGAATTGCCTCAATTTTTAAGGAGTATTTATACGCTAATTGAAACTCTGATTGTAAAGATCAATTGTAGTATACACAGGAAAGCCTGAGAAGATATTCCTAGTGCCGGTTTTACATTTCATAAGTATGGGGAAAAGAAAGACTATGGAAGGTAGCGAGGGCGAAGGTGATAGTACTGGTAGAGCTAACAAAGGGAAAAATGCTAGGAAGGTAACTAAACATGCAGGTAGCAAATGCGTATTGGTCGTATCGATACTCTTATTGGTGAGTGCGAAGATATATTGGTAGCTGAGACAAATGTGCAATCTGATAGGGATAAGTTTCCCTCCAGATCTACTCCAATTACTAGTGGAAGCCAAAACCACCATTCTGCCATCCCTGCTATGTTCCTTAAAACACATAAAAAGGCCCACTCACTGCCACCAATGCTGAGAGAAAGCAAGGCTTAGGGAGGACTGGCGATCCCCTTACTAGTCTCCCTAGTCCAGCTGGCTATAATCTCCAATACATTGACCCCTTAATTACATGTACAAACAGGTATACGTCATTGTCGAACCCTGAGGGGGAAGAGAGGCCCCAGCCAACCGAGCCATCTCCAGCTAGTACTATGGGGATGGTTGCAAGCCACATTACAGACTCCCAGGATGTGACCCAAATGGTCCACACGCTTCGGGCTGAAATAGGGACTCTGAAAGTAATGATTGAGGACTTAACCCTTACGGTTAGGCTTCTATCGCATAGGGGGTGTCCCCATATTTAGAATGTGCTAATAGCTGGGCAAGCAATCCTTCCCTACCTAGTCAATCTACTAATCAGAGAGAGCAATAGTACCCCTTTTTAATGGCAGTAAGCACAACGGCAGTCCTTTGCTTCCCGAGGTGGCTAAGCCCCAAAAGCCTACACCACTACTACCCATTCCCAAGCATGTGCCCTATTCTAATCCAAGCACTTTTAATCACTGTAGAGTAGAAACCACTAGAGCTCATTTATTACATGGCAGAATCACGCATTACTCCCAGTCCCAACATCCACAGTGTAGTATCCTAACTGAGCGGGGGAACAGAGCGCTGACAAGGCGCATAATAAGCATAGTATTTACATGGTGAATGTTCCCAAGTTTGACACCAGTAAAAGCACAGAAAATGTGGATTCACTAACTAATAAAGCCATTCATTGGTTACGGCATGTAAGGGGATGCCGTTCTGTGGTTAGGGAGGACATTATCAAGGCTGGTAGGCTTACTTCCCCAACTCATCAGACAGATTGCATTGAGCTCACCTTCAAAAGGGAGGACCTTGTCGAGAATCTTTTTGCCCTCTAGTATCGAACCTGCTCTCCTGATTCATCATTCATCCAGTTTAGACTATTTCCGACGAGTAGTCAGTCTAGCCATCCCGCTGGACAGATGCCCACTAGACCGATGGGATGTTCCACATTAGAGAATAACGATTGACTGGGAGGAACGCCCCAAATAAATCTAGGATACACAGGAAACTCAATAAACATCAGGGGTAGTCCTACTATTACTAATCTCCCTAGTATAGATGCTGGCGAGTCTGTAAGATTCACAAGAACCGTAAGTATGCTTCCACCTTCAATAGAGAGCCACCGTGAGACTAGTTGCATATCTTTTAAGAACTCAATTGAGCCACTATCAACTTGTCATATTTCCCAAAGGGGAACCCTATTATCGTGGAATATTGCAGGGATGAGTTCAAAGATATCGTCCCTGGAGTGGTATGCTTTCATAGATTGTTATGATATTTGCCTTTTTCAAGAAACATGGCTTGTGGCACCACACCATTGTGCGGGCTATTTAAACTATCATATCCCAGCAGTGAGAGGAGCAAAAGGTCGCCCCTCAGGGGGACTGACAATTTGGCTCCGCCAAGAATTAGGCATTATCATTGAGGAGCTCTCGACCAAGAATAATGACATTCAGGCGTTAAGACTGAAAATGGGCCCGCAAGAGAACGTAGATATTTATAATATCTATGTGAGGGGAACTAGAGGGAGAAATTCTGAAGTTTTAGTGGCTCTCGACGACCTCCTTGATCTATATTCAGAAGATACTAACGTCATTATTGCGGGCGATTTTAATTCAACCTTTGAGCGCCTTGCTAATGAGGAATGGCATCTCACCAAAGAAGAAGACCCACAGTGGATTATTCCAAAGCTGGAGCTTGCACCCATAAAAAATGGATGAATGTGGCTATTAAAATTAACCCCATCTGTCCAGGAAAGGGTTTGTGGGTGGCAAATGGAAGGACACCATCAGACAGACTAGGGGCAAATACATTTAATAATGGATCTAGTGCCAGTCGTTTAGACTGCATATTAATTAGCCTGAAACTATGGCACACCCTTGGTGACATGGTTGTGAGGGATAGGATAGAGAGTGATTATAACCCCCTGTGTGCAGCTTTGGGATTATGGCGGCAAAATATATCCTTACATAATGGGAGCGTATTGCATTCTTGCGATGTTGCCCACACTAATGACATGAGGCGCCTAAAATGGACATGGATAGTAGAAAAGCCTGAATCTATTGCTAGTATTTCCAAGGAAATGGATTGTGCTCTAATTGAGCTAGAGATTAGTATGGCTACTACTGAAGTATCTGAGCTTACTACTCAGACTCATACCAAATTCTCTGCCCATCTGCGCACTTATTTTGTTAAACAATGTAAGCCTAAAAAAACTATAAATCAGAAAGTCTGCCGCTGGTTCAACAAGGAATGTAGACAGACAAGAGAATCCCTAGGGAATGCTATTAAAGTAGGTGAGCCCGCCGCAGTGTGAGTAGCTAGACAGGTATTTAGGAGTACCCAGAAACAGGCCAAGCAAATCTGGGACGAGAAAAGATGGCAGGACCTCAAGGAGGCTTGTACCTCGAGTGATAGTAAGTTATTTTGGAAAATAGAAAAGTGGGACAGAGGAGGGCAGCCGAAACACCCACAAAATCACGTAACGCAAGAAGAGTGGGTCAAACATTTCAAACCCCAATATGCTCGTAGTCCCATTGAGTCAAACTCGGATGAACCTATTCATGTGCTGTATTCGGATGAGGCTTTCTGTAGTACCGATGTTAATGCAGGACTTGGATCTGTAGTAGGTGGCAGAGCGCCTGGTCCAGATGGCATTCCTGCAGATATGTTCTTTTGTGACAAAACAAGATGGAGTAGGTACATTTTGATGCTGGTTAATGCTGTTGCTAAAGGCGCCTCAATACCTGAATCGTGGAAAGGGGCATAAATTATCCCCGTTTACAAAAAGGGGGAAAAATCCCAAGCAGGTAACTACAGGCCCTTTAATTTAATAGACTCCCTGAAAAAGATGTTGGGGAGGTTAATTCTTAATAAGATCCAGGAGTGGATAGACAAGCATAGTAAATTTCAAATTTCAAATTCCTTTATTCGGTACTTAAAAAGATACCATTAAAGTGCATAGCAAATACATACATACAATTTATATAAAAACAGTTAAAAAATTATTACAAATTTCATATATATCTACAAAAAGGTACAGTTTGTCATTTTCAGGTAATGGGGGTTTCAGTCTGCGTTCAAGTGGAGTCTACAGATATTTCCCTCATGTTCCTCAATTTTATAGCAGATTTAATAAAGCTAATAACACTTAACAAAGTATGAGGATCTGGTGCCTTTTGCAAAAATAAAATGGCATCTTTGGCGTGCTTAAATTTTCGGTTTTTCAAGATCCTTACTAAAAACTTCTTTCTAGGTTCTGAAAAGCGGGGGCATAATAAAACAAAGTGAAGGGTGTCCTGCGGAGACCTAGAGTCGCAGGAGCCCTTCGCCTCTACCGTAGATGTGTAACCAGCAGGACTTGCCAATAAATGATGTAATAAATTCAAACGAAACCTGGTCATGTAAAATCTTTCCTGCGCATTGTACAGTACAGCCAAATATGGTTCCATTTTAAAATTTGTGGTTACCACTGGTCCATGAGCCGCTACCGAGGGTTTTTTGTTTTCAGTGAGCGCCCTCCTATCAGTTGACCATGCTTCAAATGAATTTTTAAGCAATGTTTTGTTCTGTGTGGTCAGCTGCTCTGGGTCAGTGAACATGTTTTTGCAGCCAATGCGGACCAGGGTATCCCTAACGTATTTTAACCACGTGATTTGTTCCCATTTGTCCCGGTTTAGACAGTCCATAATTATCTGTCTACTAAAGCTGGCTTCTGGGTTTGTCCATATCCTGATCCAGGCCATGAGAGGTCGAATCTTGATTTTATCCTCGATATAGGGTTCTCCCAGTTCCAGATGGGTTATATGTGCCGGGGTACTCTGAGGGACCTTAAGTAGTCTTTTGAAAAATTTATTTTCCTCCGTTTGTATTTGTTGTATGTGATTAATTTTGCAGCCCCACACTTCTGCTCTATATAACACTTTCGCGCAGGATACAGCTTTGTATAAGTTTAGTATCTGTTCCGGTGACCACCTACCAAGCCTCCTTCCATATGCCATTATAGCACCCGTAGAGGCCACCAATTTGGATGCATGCTTTTCGGCCAGATTTTTAAATTCTAGTTTCTCGTCGAAGAGGATGCCAAGGTAGGAAAATGTCTTAACTACTCCCATCTTATGACTACCTATACTGTACGAGAAGTTATTTTTTGCATTCCGGCCTGTGGTCATGATGAAAGATTTATCCAGGTTGGCTGAAAGATCCAAAGAATTCATAAAATTTACGAACCCATTAATACGTTTTTGGAGTCCCAGTGGCGTTCGGGCTAGCCACACAGCGTCGTCCGCATAAAGGAGGACTGGTACTGAGCGCTGGCCGATCTTAGGGCAGTCCACTTCTAGTTCCATGAGGCTTTTGTCCAGATTGTTTATGTATAAAGAAAATAAAAACGGCGCTAAAATGCAGCCCTGCCGCACTCCACTTGTGCAAGGGAACGGTTCGGTCTTCATCCCTTCGTTGCTGTAACGGACTGTGGCCGTGGTCTCCCAGTGCAGAGCCTTTAAAATGTCTACTATTTCATAATCCACCCCCATCAAGATCATCAGGGCCCATAATTTCTGTCTATTTACACGATCGAAGGCAGCTGAGAGATCCATAAAACCCATATATATGGTTCCGTTGGCTGCAATGGTATATTTAGCGGTAAGTAAATATAGATTTAAGCATTGGTCTGTTGTGGATCTCCCTTCCCTGAATCCATACTGTACATCAGTTAAAATGTGATGATCCTCTGCCCAAACTTGCAGACGATTTAAAATGGCGCGTCCCATGATTTTTGCCGTAACGTCTATCAATGAAATGGGACGATAACATTGGGGGTCGTCCCGACTGCCTTTTTTATAGATGGGGACAATGGTTGCAGAGGACCATGAGCGGGGCAGTCCTGCCACAACTGCCTCGTTCAATACCCTGGTAAGGACGGGAGCCCACAACTCTATATTGCTCAGGTAGAGGTCAGGGGGAATGCCATCGGGACCAGGGGCTTTATTCTTGGAAAGCCCTTGAATGGCTGATTTTATTTCTTTTAGTGTGAACGATAAACATGTGGTTGTTGATGGTTTTGAACCTTTTTCTTGCAGTGTGGCCCCCATATGGTTGTAAAGACCACAGAAATGATTCCGCCATTGTTCAGGAAGTATGGTATTTATTATGTCCGGCCCTCTCGGGTTTTTAAAGCAAGGTTCATTAATAATTTTCCAGAAAGCCGACATATCTCTACGCTCTGCCGCTTCCCTTAAATCCTCCCATGCTCGATATTGTAGAGAGTTTTTACGAGTTTTCAGGGCTTTTTTATAAATAGCTCTCTTCCCCGCGATCTTGGCTTTGTCTTTCGGTTGTTCCGTAAGGCTTTTTTTTAGCTTTTAGTGCCTTGGTGCAGTCATGTTCAAACCAGCGTGGCATTAACGGCTGTTTAGGTCCTGTTCGTGGTGAGGTTTTCAATAGATTGTTTATAAGTTTGGCAATTTCTTCAAATGCACTTACTACAGTTGGGCCTGTCACATTTTCATCTAGACAAATCTTTAGATGTGCTTGTCCCTTCCTCACTAGATCCCGATAGAATTTGTCCCCATCTATCTTTGTCCATTTGAGCCTTCTCCCCTGTGCGGTTACCTGTTCCAGGGCTTCCGGTCCACCCACTCTTAGGCTGAGATTCATGCATGTAGTGTTCAACATCAGTGGATTATGGTCGCTGAAGGGACTCAAAATGATGTCACAATTTGTAATCCATTTTTTGTGAGTTGGGGACACCAAAATGAAGTCTATATAGGAGTGACAACCTCTTCCTTTAAATGTTGGATTGGGTTCTTTCTTGTTATCTATCTTAATCAGGTCCATTGTGGGCACTAGATCATACCTCTTGGTGAAGTTTTCCATCTCCTTTCCTTCAACAGTGTGGGCAAAATGAGGCCCCTTTTCCTCCGTGCACCTTGACCAATCCTTGTTTATGGGTCTTAGTTTTTCACAAAGGTGACAATTGAAGTCCCCTACTAGAATCGTGTATGGTACACCCTTAGCAGGATTAGATGAAGATAGATTTTTAAGGTATTCATCCAATTCTTTCAGAGCTTTATTTTTATTCTGTGAGCCCACCGAGTTATACCAGTTTATCAGGGTAATTTTTAGTCCTTTATGTGAAAAGCCGATTGCTTGTATGTTTCTAGAGGCACATTTTAGATCTGACCAGCGCCCCTGGATGTGAAGGTCCACATATATGAGTAGTCCACCCATAGCTCTCCCAGATGATGCATTTGTTGCAGGGACTCCAAAACTTTTAAACCCGTCTAGTGGAAATTGACTGTGGTCAACAGTCCAGGTTTCCTGTAGACAGATGATGTGGAAATTGGTTATGAACTCTCTCCACTCCTTCACATTATATTTGGATGCAATCCCCGCTATGTTCCATGATAGGATTGTTATGCCTTGATCAACCTCCTCTTTTTGGTTGCTGGCTATCATGGAGTTGCTGACTGGAATCTCTCCCAATGTCACTGTGGAGCCCATTTCATTTGGGGCAGAATCTTCCCCATACACGGTCAACTGACCGGGATTTGTATAGTCATTACTCTTCCCTAGTGGGTGTTCATCCATATATACGATAGGTACACTACCTAGGTTTGTTGTAATGGTGGAGGGCAGGTAGGCTGGTTTTTGCCTGCTTTCCATGGGACTAACATTCCCTATGCTTGAGTTAAGTTCCCTTTTTTGTTGGTATTTTATCCCCCCTGCAGGCTGGCTTCCGGGCATACACTAGCACCATCGACCAGGTGTTTTGTTTTATTTTGTTGCACTGTAAGACAGTGTTCCTTGGCGAAGGCAGCCTGTATACTGCCTTTGTTGACCTAAAGTCAGCATTTGATCTTGTTCCCCGTTCTAAATTATGGGTGATTTTGCAGGAACTGGGGATGCCTCCTGAACAGCTAACACTCATTATGAGATTGCATGAGGATAATTAGGCTAAAATCCAATAGTTCTTTTCCAGTAGAGAGAGGTGTGCGCCAGGGCTGCGTTATGACACCTACCCTATTCTCCTTGTTTATTAATGGAATAGCGAATTGCATGGAATATAGCAGGTGAAAAAATCCCTTTTAAAATGTTCGTGGACGATACATTGATTATTTCAAAGACCCCAAGTGGTCTTCAGCGGGCCCTGTTAATTTTCGAGGAGTTTTGCTCCGTGGGGGGTCTGAAAGTCAATGTGTTGAAAACGAAATTTGTCTTTTAACCCATATATAGCTTTTAAAGTTAGTATTTTAATGAATCATTGTCCATTGGAACAAGTTAAAGCGTTCATTTATCTGGGGGTTAACATTCAGAGTGCTCTAAAATGGAATCAACAGAGTGACCTGGCAATGCTTATGCATCGGTAATTGTCAGTAGTGTTACACTTGGAGTATAATACCTCACTCACAAAACCAATTAGCCCGGTGCTCAAGGTACATAACATGAACGTGGTGAGCTCAGCCCTCTATGGAGCAGAACTATGGGGGTGTGAGAACTTGACGAAACTTACCACAGCAGAAAATAGGTTCCTACGTAAAATCACCAACCTCCCCCACAGTACTCCAGTGTGTCCCCTACTTTACGATCTTGGGAGAAAGCATTTGGCTGATGTTGCAAAATTACACCCTTTACTGTACTGGCGTAGACTATGGACTACATATAAATTGAAACCATATGCAGTGGGCTTTATGGATATGAAAATGGCAGATAACTTCCACAAATTCAAATGGTTACGAAAAGTTAGAGATATCCTAATAAGTATTGGCCTGAAAACATTATGGGATGATTCAACGACTGCTCGTTTTCCCTCGAAAAAGATCTTAAAAGAAAAATACTAGGAGATGGTTATGCACAAAACACTGAGAAACAGCGAGTCATCACTTACAGGAATCTTTTTGGAAGTAAAATTGATCCAGAGATTAGAACCATACTGGGATACAATAACTAAACCACACAATAGAAAGTTATATTCCCAGTTTAGGGTGAGCTCACTGCCTCTAAGGGCTTTCACTGCCAGATGGGCTAAATCATGTGATAACAAGTGTCCTATTGCCAGGCCCATGTTGAGTCTTTGGCACATTTGCTGTTTGTTTGTCCAGCCTATGCAGCCCGACGTACATGGCTGGTGCCCAACCGTAAATTATTGGCACCAGAAGGAGTGAGGAAGCCGAAAGAATTCTACGCACCAATACTTCAATTCCTATTACCATAGCAGTAGCAAAATTCGTAGGTTGGTCATGGGCCATGAGGTCACATTTTCTATCGATATGATATGTGTGTATTTGCTGTTGTTTTGCACAAGTATTAGGGGATTTAAAGCTACATACTATCTTAAATGTTATTAGTTTTATCTTAGCGTTTGGCTTAATTATTTAGGACCAATGTCTCGTGTTCCTTTTGACGAGAATTTTATAAATATCCTTGTTACTAGTACACATTGCTGCTTTTAAAGTTTTTATTGGAATCTAGTATGTTATGATGATTTGATCTTATTTCCCCAAACTGGCTCTATAATCATGCTTGGCATCTTTATATAATGAAATATTTTTGTACTATGCTTTTATGACTAAATTGTCGACTAAAGCTTGTTTGGATTAGATTGGATATAAAAAACAAATGTGTGTTACATGAATTATGCCTCTTCAGCATTTTGATTAATTGCTTAGCACATGTAATAAAAGCAGGAGAAAACTCAAAACATAAACACAATATTTATAATACCACTGCCTATGTAAAAATAAAATGCAGCTAATGTGAACATCATGAAAATCTGCCATGGAACCAGCCTTCCTGAAACTACGCTGAGCACCAGCATGGGAAAGGTAAATTCATCTATACATGCAGCATCTAGCACTAAAGTCAGTAACCCGAAATGTTCCGAATATTGCCCCCTTCTAGTTTTTTCCTGCTTTTCTACACATCTGAGTACCTTATCCCAGTGGCACCAGCTACCCTTAACATACAGTTCTACTTCAGGGGTGTCCAATGTTGGTCCAGGATGGACAGATCCATGCCAGATGTTCATGATAACCACTTAAGATACGTGTGTCTTTGCCGGTCACCTGCTGTTGCCGCTGTTTGGAGCTCCCTAGTTGTCCGCTGCTGGTGTCTGCTGGGCTTTCCTTCACCGCCGCGGGACCTGCTTGTAGCGCCCAGCACGCTGCCCTGACATCGCCGGTCTCCTCCCCCCGCTGCAGCCTCTGACCACCAGTGCTGCCGCCGAGCGGGGGAGTTGAGACCACAAGCCCCAGAAGCCTCCGCGACCTGGACGGAAGTCGCGTCGAGGCTGAGCGCGCCAGGAGGCGCACAAAAAGGGGCATCCCTTCCCGCGTCGCGGGACGCGCGCGGGCTAAGCCCGGGCAAAGGGCGGGCCGTCTGAGGCCGTCCAAGGTTGGCCACGGTTGGGTTGGGCCTGGTCCCTTGGTTTCCTGCCCCGAGATCGAGGTCTCTGTGTACTTTCACGTAAGTGTTTGCTTAACTTTGGTCGTGTGTCAACAGCATAATGCCTTCTAAAAAGTTACCTACACCCAGCAACTCTATAGAGAACTACCTGGTACAAGTCGTTGAAAAAATCAACTGCGACAGGAGAGCTTCGCTGGGCATAGACTCATCCACTCAATCCCCTTTTATAGACATTGAGTCAGAGGATCCCTTTGGTCTTTTGAGCACTTTTAGTACAAACAATGATACATCTAATCCATTTCCGGATACCATTATTATTCAGCCTAGTGGCACTGTCGCTGGTCTTGAAGAGCGTAGCGCGCAGGAGGCAGCGCTAGAGTAAACTACTAGTCTTGAGCGTCATATTTCCCCCCTAGTACCTGCTCCGGGAAAACGGGAATGTCTAAGATCAGCTAAAAATAAAGTGGCTAACCTCCCGAGGAAGCATTCTGAGGAAGACGAGCTAGACTTGTCCAGTGAAGCTTATTTCACACTCACAAACGCCCAATTTAATAAATTACTGGCCCTGATGGACTCTAAAATCAAAGGTGTGGTTAAGCCTCTGGTCAGTAAAATAGACAAGCTAACATCTGAGGTCAACCGTCTGGAAGGTCTATTACAACAAACCATGGGTGAGATAGGAAAACTCCCTGATAACGTCTCTGCTAAGATAGAGGAATCTTTAAATAAATCGGTATCCACAGCTATCAGCGGACTCATCCCTACCCCCGTTTCAAACCCACCACCAACAAATAACATTACTAATAGCACTCCTCCTGGCGCCCCCCTGTTTGCACCGATCTCTGCTGCGGTTGCTGATGACCCATCTACAGAAAAAGGGACTTTCGAGCTTGTGGTTGAAGCTTCCCCACTGGTACTTGTCCTTGCCAATGTTCCTCCTTTGGCTCAAGGAGAGCGGGAAACAACATCTTCTCTAATTAATAAATCTTTATCATGGCTAACCAACAACATGGTAATCACTCCATGGGGAAAACAGCAACTCTCCCAAGAGCTCGTCAAAGCTAGAAGGGTCCAGTGGATTGGGGACAGGGTGAAAAAATTTCAGGGGGAGTGCGTCGTTCTACACTTCTCTGACCCTGGGGTTCTGCCTAACATCCTACCTAACATCCTACCACCACAAAGGAGATCAACCTCTATAGTTCCATTGACTCTGTATTTCTTCTATCCCAGAAAGGGTAGTGGCCCAAACTCAAGCATCCTGAGAACCAAATGGAACATTGTGACTAAAAGAGGGAGGAAGGATGTCGCGTCTGTGGATTGGGGCTTGGGGCTGGAAAATCGTTTTTCTGCATTCTCTAATTTAGATGACTGCGACTGACAACCACCTATCGGTAACTCCATCCCCTTGCCCTGCGCTGACAAAAGAACTCCTGACGCAATCAGTAATTTAACAGGCTGTACCCAGGGGTACCCGCTCAATGATCCTCCAGGTCCATCAAATGCAATTACCACTAACCAGGCCAATGGGGGCAGGGCGTCACATAAGCCCACTACACACCCCTGTTCTCCTATGACACTTATCTCGAAGGAAGAAACAGGCTGTAAAATTATTAGCTGGAACATCGCCGGAATTAGTACAAAAAGGAGCGATAACGAGTGGGTCACCTTCGTCGCAAGTCACGACGTCATCGCCCTACAAGAAACTTGGGACTTGTCTTCCAATCAATGGTTGGACGGTTTTGTAGGCTTTTCAGTCGCGGCCTGCCCCAGTGCTGCAGGTAGAGCGAGGGGAGGTCTCTCGACCTTTTTTTCTTTAGACCTCTCTGGCACGCTGAAAAAAATTGATTATGATTCCCCAAATTGTCTAATTGTGGAAAGGCAAATCTGCCCATTAAAAAGCATTCTGTTCATCAATTTCTACAACTCTGTCAATAAGGAATTTGGGGGCAATAACATCACCCAACTGGACGCATTTTTAACCGCTTTTATCCAAAATTCCCCCTCCAGCCATGAACTGGTGTTAATGGGAGATTTTAATATTCACCCCTGTAATCTGGGTTGCACCATCCTAGGAGTTACGGAGGCTTGGGAACAGGAGGGTCCACACTTCGAACATACCAGGCGTGGAGAGGATCTGGAGGATTTTCTGGCCAAATTTAACCTCCTTGAATTTACAGCAGGAGAGGGGGTACCTAGAGCATCAACGTTCAAGGGCTCCCCCATGGGTTCTGTTATTGACTATATTTTCGTGACCTCTGCCATTTTTAAATGTATTATTTCCTATTGTACTGTGTTTTCGCCTTTTAGTGATCATAATCCTGTTTTCCTGTCCATCCGCTGGGGGGGGTGCTTTGGGACCCATGCCAGGGCATTCTAAACAGGGCTTCACCCTTCGCACAACAGACCAAGGCAGGCGTTTGAAATGGGGGAATGTGGTGGCAGATGAGTTTTACACTAATATCGGTCAAAAGATTGAAGAGCACATCAAAATCTGCCAAGATCCGACTGTGCCAGGTAATGACACCATGGCCGCCTTTCAATCAATATGTCATATAGTGGCTGAGAATCTTACGGTATCAAGGGGTAGGGGTGAACAAAAGCTGCATAAATGGTTTGATTCTGCTTGCACCAGGGCCCTTAGAGCCTTAAAAATGGCCCTTAAAGCACAACCTAGGGACAGGGCTTTGGTTTCAGTATTGAGAAAAGAGTATAGGGCCGCCACAAAGTCCAGAAGGGATAGCATCAAGCAGGAGGCATGGGACCAACTAAACGACATTAACATCTTGAGAGACAGCAGGCAATTCTGGGCTGTAGTAAATCACCCTTATTTTTCAGATTCTCCAAATCTAGATACCGATTGTGTAATACCCGATGAGAAGTGGCTGGCCCACTTCAGCTCTGTTTATGGTGAGTCTGGTGCCTGTTCGCTGCCACAAAACTGTGCAGGTTTTGGTGCCACACCTATACAATTCAACAGCGGGGAAGTGGAAAAAGCAATCTGTGCCACAACAAAGAATAAAGCCCCCAGCCCAGACGGGGTACCAGCTGACTTTTATTTACACTCCCCCAAATTCTGGGCTGGTATCCTGGCTAATGTGTTCACAGCCGCAAACACCTCGCCCCCCCCAAATACATGGGCTACGTCCACCATAGTGCCTATATTTAAAAAGGGCAGAAGGGATGACCCAGGGTGCTACCGGCCCATTTCTCTCCTGGACTCTGCTATTAAGATCCTGGGCAGAGTCCTTTTAGTGAGATTAAGAGATAGCCTGGAGGATTGCGGTGGCCTGGCTGATATACAGTATGGCTTTAGGGAAAAAAGGGGCACGCTAGAACAGTGCTCAAACCTGCACCTTCTGATTTCTAAGTATACGGTGGCCAAGGAGGGGACCTTGTATTTAGCATTTATGGACCTCTCCTCGGCCTTCGACTTGGTCAACAGATCGAAACTTTGGGAAATCCTAACTAATATGGGAATCGACGCCGACTTGGTGGCTTTTATAGCTTCTATGCATCAGGATTTATTCGCTGCTGTAAGAGTAACCAAAGAGGGAAGATGCACGTCAAGTTTTAGATCTCTACGGGGCGTTAGGCAGGGATGCATATTGGCCCCCCTGTTGTTTACTATCTATATAAATGACCTAGGCAAGCATTTACTCGAGGCAGCATGTGACGTACCGCGTGTAGGAGAAGTTAAGATCCCTGCTCTCCTATACACGGACGATGCTGTACTCATTGCACGCACAGGGGTATGTCTCCAAAAATTGTTGGATGCTTTTGGGACTTTTATGGACCGGTTGGACCTGAAGGTTAATGCCTCCAAATCGCACACCATGGTTGTAGGGACACAAGGGAAAAGTGGCAAGAGAGGAACTAAAACCTTCTTTTGTAAAGGGGAGATTGTGTCGGGAGTTCCCGTGTTTCCATACCTGGGAGTGCTTTTTGATAGCAGGGGTACCTGGGGCCCACAGATACGTGCAAAAAGCCTAGCGGTTACAAGAACATCTAGGGCCATCTTAAGTTTTGCTAAAAGGCTGGGACATAGACCCATGAAGGCCATCATCCAGGTTTATAACAGCAAATCCCTTCCCGTGGCTCTGTATGGTGCCTCCCTATGGGGTTATGCACGACTAGAAGAAATCCAGGTAGCCGAAAATAGTTTTTTACGTTCAGTCCTGTCCCTCCCCCAATCCTCCCCGGTTTTCGCCATTCATACAGAACTTGGTTTGGATTACATCCAGGACAAACTGAGACTGGCCCCATTAATATACTGGCTTAAGACCTGGTTAAACCCTGAACTACTGTTAAATCACACGATCATGAGGGATGTGATGAGTTTAGAGTATAGTCACAAGATACCATGGATGGCGTATTTGCACAAATCTTTTAATGAACTAGGACGTCCAGATTTATTCACCTCCCCCTCGTGTATCACAAAGCAGGATGTGAGTTTTATAAAAAAACAGTTTATGTCTAGGGCATACATGTTGCGAGAAGAAGTCGAATTATCAAAACCATCTGTTCGAATGCATTATTTGTCACTCCAGTCACCTGCAATTGAACCCTATTTATGTTTCGTCACTAATCCGTTCCATAGATTTTTGCTAACAAAATTCAGATTTAACACTATTCATTTTTATTTGGGCCATTTTAATACCTGGATGAAACCTGAGTTAGCTCCCCCCTGCACTTGTGACAATTTTTCTGTTCAGGACAGTTTACATTTTGTTATGTTTTGCGATTTCTTCTCCGACCAAAGGAAAAAATACCTGCTACCAGTCTTAAGAGAAGCGGGCTTCTCCCAGGTGAGACCAGCCATGTTATATTTAAAATCACTGGGTAACATCTGTATCACTTTCGCCATGGCCAATTTCCTTGTGGCAGCAACCAGAGCCAGAAGGGGCATGAATTTGGAAATCTGATGTACATAATGTGTTTCTTAAATATTTTAACGTACCGATTTTCGTCTCATTAACTTGCTCATAAATGAAATTGTTTAATTCCTTTTTAAATTGTAAATAATACTGTTTTTATGTACTTTGTATGATTTTAACAAATCGAATAAAGTTAATTTGACTGACTGACTGACACTTAAGATACCTTTACATTAAATGGACCTAAATGGAGCTCATTTACAGAGCCAGTATTTATCCAGAAAATCTGGAAAGCCTTCGATCCTCCTGGACTTATGTTGGAATCCGTCTTCTAAATGCACTCTCTGATTGGTGACTCTACACAGTTCTAAACACACATTACTTCATAAATAGAGACATGCAGATGCCCATCATGAGGTATGCCAAAGGTAGGGGTGCGGGATGTGAGAAGTTGCTGCCACAGAGCAATTTCATTGAGCAGCCCCACTTTATTACTCTATATTGGCAGACTTGGGTCCGATTTTGATGAACTGAATAATTCTGATTATAATGCAGATAGCAGCTGCATGACATCTGCATATTGTGCACAGGTAAGCAAAGTAACAAGAACCACATTAACACTCCATGCTGATTTAAAGAGCAAGTTACTTACCTTCAGTAGCGCTCTTTCTAGTAGAGACTCGACCTGCAAAATCTTCGCCATTTAAATATTTCCCCAGGTGTCAGATTGGATGCGATCATTTTTGAGCAGTCTTTCTGAATGCTGGTAGGTGGCACTGTGTGGCTCAGCGCTGAAGCTGTTCCACTATGGAAATGGCGTGCAAAGCCCATATAGGAGCAGCCTGCACCCACAGACCCAGAGCCCCAACAGAAAATTAGCATTGACCAGTGTGTACATTTCTACACCTGAATATTTTTTGTGGCCGAGTCTCAATAACAAAACAGGTAGGATGGAAGGGTGGTTAGATAAAGCCCCTACAAGAAAGAACCATTATCGAAGGTAGGTAACCTGTTCTTCTGATAGAGACTTCTAACCGCAGCTTCCTCAGCTTTTGAATAGATACCAAAGCAATAGCTATTTTCAGGTGTGTCTGCGAATCCGCCCAAAACAAAAAGAGTGGTACGAGTGAGTGGGCAAAATGCCCCTCTCGGTGAACTTGGCTCAACAGATAGTAGTGCAGTTGTGAATATGTGGCAAGACACCCACGTAGCCGCCTGGCAAATGTTCAGTACAGGAACTCCATGTGCCAATGCAGGGGAGCAGCCTTGGATCTGTTGGAATGACTTTAACCCTCCTGGGATGCTTCATGGGCAATAAGTAGTATATCTTTATACAGAGCATGATCCAGTGTCAGATAGTCCTTTTCTGAACAGCTTTTCCCTTCTTCGCTTCCCGAACTCCACAAAGAGCTGATCATCCACTCAGTGTTCTCTGATACGATCAATGTAAAAGCTCAGCGTCCTTTTGGGATCTAGGCAATTGAGTCTCTACTGGATGCCTTAATCCACAGAATCAGTTTGTCTGGGAAGAAGATGGTATAAGAGTTTGGAGCTCACTCACCCGCTGCACAAAAGTTATAGCAACACGGAACACTGTATTGAGAGTGAGAAGTCACAAAGGACAACTCTGTAAAGGCTCACATCAAATATGTGAGGACCAGTTTAAGATCCCATTACGGCATAACAAAGGGAGAAGCAGGAAACAATGTTAGTCCTTTAAAAAACAGTTGATTTAAATAAAGAGGGCTGTAATACCCTCCCCTTTTCCTGTGATAGCAGGCCCTCCTGGTGAAACAGCCTGCTTGGAGGAAAGATGCTTGTGCCCAGGAGCTCTGTATACCATTCTCTCTGTGTCCAATCTGAGGCCACTTGGATGACTTGGGTCGTTCCTGATCTTCTTTAGAACGGAAAGCTGAAGGCATACAGGGTCCCGGGTCCCCACTTGCGGGGGCGGGGGTAGGAGAGAGAGAGAGAGAGAGATGCCTTGGAAACTCCAACGCACAGAACTGCTGACAATATTTGTTCTCGATGGTAGTTAACTGTTCAAGCCGAGATTCTCCCCAAGCGTGAAAGTGAACTGGCACCACCTTAGAGTGTAACTATCAGTCGTCATTTGCTAGGTGTTGATGCTGAGCTTATCCGCTCCGCCATTCAAAGAACCCACCAGGAAGATCCTTTGATGATCCAGCCATTTCCAGAGGTGCAGATTGTCCTGGCACAGGGTTTACGACCCCGCCCCAACTTATTTGTTGAAAAACCATATGGAAGTATTGTTGTTTTTGAGCATCTGTACCAGTTGTTCCTTGATGAAGGGCAGGAAGGCTTTTAATGCAATGCATATGGCCCTCAGCTCCAGAAGTCAGACTTCTGTAGGAAACCAGAGACCTCTGATCTCTATCCCTCCCAGGAGGCAGTCCCAAACCCAGAAGCGATGCATCAGTCACCAATGTCAGCTCCAGTTGGTGTAGGGAGAGGTGTCTGCCACTGAAATTCCCACTGCAGGTCTTTTGTAGACTTCTTCTGAATCTGGACATGGTCAGAGAGATCCACTTGATGTTGGGCCCACTCAGACTTCAGATCCCACTGCGAAGCCCACATATGCCACTTGGCGTGCTCGATCAGCAGGATGCAGGAGGCCATCAGTTCCAGCATCCTTAGAGTCAACCTCACTGAAGTCTAGGACAGAGACTGAAAGATTGGCATAACAGCCTGAATGTCCTGGGCTCTATTTTCCGTGGGAAAGAAACCAGACCATATTTAGAATGTCTCCAGTGAAAAAGAGCATCTAAGAAGGAGTTAAGTGTGACTTTGACATATTAACAGTAAACCCCAAGGATTTCAAGAGGTTTACCATAGTCTGGACATGGGTGACAACTGCTTGGGGCGAGTCCACCTTCAGCCACCAGTCATCAAAGTAACGGAAGACTGGGAACCCTGAGCTCCAAAGATGTTTTGCTACCACCACCATCTCTATTATGAACACCCAAGGGGCACTGGTGAGACCACAGTGAAGCACAACAAACTTAAAATGCTCCTGTCCCACCATGAATGATATAATCCTGAGTTAGGCCCATGTAGCAAGAAAGCTTATTCCTTACATTGTCCTACAAAATAACGTTTCAGCGGTGACCTTTTGCACACATTTGCATGCACAACAATATTGGATTAGTTTCTCTGAAACTACGTAGTTTATACATCCCGTTTTGCACAACATTGTCACAATGCCCTGAACATCCTGTACTAGGCCTCTCTACACACTCGGTACAAAAGTCGTCCTCTCTTCATCCACGGGGCGACAGCACTATCCACCTATCCATAACATCACTAATCTAGAGTGCACATCGCAAAGGCTGCTTTTTATTTTAAATAATAGGCTTTCCGATAGATTGGAAGAGGAGGCACTTCTGCTGACACCGAAGGTCCCTGCCTGCTCAGACATCATCACGCACCGGAGGACTAACTATCTTCCACATGACAAAGCAATTTACTGCTTGGCCCGGAAGAATTACCAAAAAACTATTTTAAAACATAAAGTTACCTATTTCTCAGAAAAAAATTTAAATTCACAGAATCAATCTAAAGACATCTTCAATATAGTGAATAATTTGTGTAACAGCGACAGAACAACTCCCTCAGTCACTCCTTCACAAGATCTTTGTGACACTCTAAATCTCTTTTTCACTGATAAAGTATGCTCTTTTTTATAGTAGTAATTTTATCTCCCTATCCCTGTTCCTATGGACGACAGCTACCATAACATTACTACATTAGACTCATTTCCTTTGATCAACACAAAAACATTGTCTGATTTATTAGTGTGTGTTAAATCCGGATCACCCGATGATATCTGTCCCCCACATATATTTAGAGAGGTAGGACTAGCCATTCCCCAAGTAGTACTTTCATTGTTGAATGAATCACTCATACAAGGCAAGGTCCCTAGTAGTTTTAAGAATGCCCTGCTCATTCCACTGTTAAAAAAACCTGGTGCAGACCCACTCGATCCGATTAACTATAGGCCTATATCCCTCTTACCTTATGCATCTAAGATTCTGGAAGCCTATGTCTCCTCTTGCCTGCCCAAGCTCATTGAAAAATCTGATTACTTGGAACCAAATCAGGCTGGTTTCCGCCCCTGTCACTCAACGGAGGCCGTGATTCTGGCTGTCCAGAATACTTTAAGATCTAATGCTGATAGAGGCAGACATCAGGCCCTTGTACTTCTTGACCTGTCGGCCACGTTCGACACGGTTGACTATACCATCCTTATCAACCGTGTCGAACAAGCCGGCTTGAGAGGTTCTGCCCTAAATTGGATTACCTCCTTTATAACAGGGCGTTCGCAGTCAGTAAGACTGGGCAATTTTACAGCTTCCAAAATTTCAACCACATGTGGGGTCCCTCAAGGCTCCTCATTATCACCTTTATTATTTAATCTCTACCTTCGCCCATTACTTTATTCTTTGCAGAACTTCAAAGTTACCATCTATAACTATGCGGATGATCTCCAGCTTGTTTTTCCACTCAACACTGCTGACTCTGTGACAGAATTTCAGAACACGATGACACACATACAGAGATGGATGAATCTCAACCATCTAAAACTTAACCCAGGCAAGACAGAGTTGATCTTGCCTGGGAAAAGTGAACTGAGTTGGGGCCCGTGTTTTTGGCCATCTGACATGGGAGCCCCACCCACAAAATCCCTCTCTGTAAAAAGCCTGGGGGTCACGTTGGGCGCAGATCTATCTCTGAAGGGACAAGTGGGAACAGTAGTCTCTGCTAGTTTTTTCCAACTTAAAAAAATAAAAAAAATAGCCCAGTTCCTCACACAATCTGCTCTTCTTCAGGTAGTCATTGCTCTTGTTCTTTCCCGATTGGATTTTTCCAACAGCCTTTATCTGGGACTCCCAGTTGGCCAGCTGAAAAGACTTCAGCTTGTTCAAAACCAAGCAGCCAGGCTGATTTGTAGACAACCCAAATGGCAGTCCATCAGACTGGAAAAATTACATTGGCTACCTGATAAACAAAAAAACTGAGTTCAAAACTGGATGCATTATTTTTAAAGCCTTGCAGGACACTGGTCCAAAATTTATTAGAAATCTTGTTTCTAGGTATAATCCATCTTTAAATCTTCGCTCTGCGCATAAAAGCCTTCTGACTGTCCCCTCCTTTAAGAAAAAACGGCTGGGGGGTAACTGCTTTGATCACCTTGCAGCTACCTTTTGGAATTCCCTTCCCCCGCCTATTAGACAGAGCCCTGATCTTCTTACTTTTAGATGCTCCTTGAAGACTTGGCTTTTTAAACAAGCTTACTGTTAAAATATCTGGCTTCTAAACAGGTTCACTGTCAGAGTAATTACTAGTGTTATGTTTCTCTCCGATAGCGCCATGAAGCCTACGGGCGTACGTGCGCTTTATAAGTAATTTTTAACATAACATAACATAACATAACCGGTCTGCCACTCATTAAGGCGTGTCCAACTCGAGACCAAGACGGGGTCATTTACTCTCTCCCAACAGGTAATAGGGTTGGAGCGTCCGTAGGGGGAATTCTTGGCTCCACACCTACACACACACGCTAGGTACAGTTAGAGTAGGGTTCGCATTGTAGAAGTATGTTAGATTACCATATTGCATATATGCCTGCATATAATCATTACTTCAGCACCACGGTAGAAATGTATCTAGTGTTCACACTTATGGTGCTTGTAGAACAGGTTACTTACCTTTTGGTAATGATATATCTGTAAGAAACATAGGTTAGTTATAGATTCCTTACCTTAGAATTACCCCCAGGTGTCAGACTGGGTCCGGGAAGTTTTTTGTCAGCAGTACCCCTTCGCGTCAGTAGGTGGCGAAGGTCGACTCTGCGTCCGTCGGCGGTGCCATGATCGCCGGGATGAAGTTGCAGAAGTTACTTAGATGCCTCCCTTGCGTGCTGACGTCAGTTCTGTACACAACTTTTCTCGCCAGAGCCATGCACAAAACTGACCACTGGTGCACAAAACTAGGGCCTGGAAAGAATGTAAGGAATCTATAACTAACCTATGTTTCTTCCAGATATAACGTTACCGAAGGTAAGTAACTCTTCATCTGAAAGAAACAGTTAGTTATAGATTCCTTACCTTAGAAAAGATACCCCAGCAATCCAATCCCCGGAGGTGGGTCAGCGAACCAAATTCACACCAGAAAGTCCTGGAGATAAGAACGGCCAAAGAAGCAGTCTCTCCGGACTTGGCTGCCCAGGCCTCGTAAACATGTGCAGCGATGCCCATGTAGCTGCCTGACAGATGTTGTGTAGCAGAGTAGGGTCTGCTTACTATTGTTACCCCCACTTTTTGCTGGTGTTTCACTGTTTTTCGACTTTAATCTGGCTGGGGCCCTGCTATTCAGTTACCCTAGTGAGTCCCTAGTGTATGGTACCTTAGGTATCAAGGGCATAGGTACCCCAAAGGCCTACCAGGGGCTGAAGCATGTATTATGCCACCCCTGGGAAGCCTTCCAAAATGGCACCACAGGACTGCTACTGCAGCCTGGGTAAGGTGGTGCTTGCACCCCTTAATAACATATAGGCTACCTATATTAACTTTAATCACTGACACATATAAACCTATAAGTCACTCCAATGGCAGGCCTTAGCAATCCTGAAGGCAGAGTGCTTGGTTTTGTGTGAGAGGGTGCCCAAGCATGAGCTGAGCCCCTCTGCAGCTTTCAGAATCTATTCTCTGAGGCTGTTCTGTGATGCAGCCAGACCATATACTCTTAAGTGCGTTATAACCTCGCGGTAAATGCTAACTTTGCAATGGCTGCATGGAAACATGTCGTGTTTGGTGTCAAACACTTTGGAATTCTACCCCCTCCCCGCCAGTCCCGGTGGGGGTAGAATTCCACCCTTCTAGAGGGAGAAGACATGTACACATTTACCTGACCGGTAATAGTTTAAAAGAGCCCCAGCATCACAAAATAGATGCTGCAGCCACAGACACGAGTCTGATCTCCTGCTGCTGGATGAAACTCCATAAGGGGAAGCCTGGGCAATAGGTGTCCTGTCAGAGGAAGGTGTAACCACCTCCCCAGACCGGCTTTAGTGTATTAGGGCTGGGTGGGTGCATTCAGTGAATGCTTTTCAGACAGTGCTGGGGCCACACTTGGAGTCCCTGTGCATACCCCAGTTCAAACCGGTTTTAGGGGCACTCAGCCCCTGCTCTGGCGTGAAACTGGGGAAGGGGTGTGCTCTGGGTCCTCCCATAGGTGGAACCCTAGATTCCAGTTAAGGTAAGGGACCTCGGCAGGAAATGGTATAAGGTTACTTGTGCTTCTCTAGCACCCGTTCTTGCCAGTTCTACCAAGCAAACTGCAGGAAATCTGGACACCGATGTCTCTAATTTTAATGCACAGCTATCCTCGCCATTGACGCTATTGCCTCTTTGCAACCGTTATCTTCCTCTACATTAAAACCCTCAGCACCATGGTTTTCCACTGCCTTACGCACTGAGAGGTCTATTTAAAAAAACAGAGGACCCTAGCAATTTAGGATCATGTAAAAGATAGACATACACTAAATAGTCTGTATGTCCTTTGTCCAGCCGGACAGGGATTTTATTCACTTGGATATTTTATACCAATTCATGTAGTGAACATTTATATACAAGTGGGCACAACCTGTAACCCACAGAAAACAAGACAAAACAAGTAAACACAAATTATGTAAGGGCGCACAAGGCGGTCTGTACTAATATTCAGTATTACAGACTAGAATTCATTTTAGCAAACCATTGTAAAAGACGTTTTGTGACTTTGTAAGAAACATATTGTGCTTTAAGGTCGACGACGTTTCGATGCAATTAGAAATGTGAGCATCATCATCAGGACAAAGAATAAATCATGTTTGTCTTGAGAACATATTCATATTAACATAGCCTATTAAGCGATAGATCCAGGAGCGCGGGGAGTTGGGCAAATGATTAATTAGTTCCGCAGATTGCAGAGTCGCATGCAAGGCAGCACAGTGCTCCGGCGTGTACAATTTCTATGGAGTCTTGCTCGATGGCATGACGGTAGGGGTTCTGGCGGTGATCGCACTGAGAGGAGCAACTGTAAAAAGCTTGAGCGCAGCTGGCGAAAAGCCTATGACCCTGACATTAAAGCCATCTACAGAGCCGCTATAAAAAAATTCCACAAACTTAAAGTTCTATAATGAGGGAGTATTTTATCAGTAAAATTAGCGCTGCTGAAAACTCCTCTAAAACTCTTTTTAAAATAGTGAAAGAATTTGCTAAACCCGCTTCCCTTTCCTGTCCGATGTGCCCCAATCAAAGCCTCTGCGATGGTCTCTCTAATTTTTTTTAATGGAAAGATCATCGATATTTTTGCCACATTCAATCATTCCCTAGCAATCCCTACCCCTGACCCCAAGATTCTCCAGGAAGAGGCGTTTATGTCTTTCAATACTATCTGTATGGAAACAGACTTGACAAAAACGCTATCATGTAAATCGGGGTCCCTGCTGGACCCGTTTCCTGCCCAGTTGCTTAGTTCCCTCGTCCCCCTCATGATTGCCCCTCTGAATTCAATCTGGAACTCTTCCGTACAAACTGGTCTATTCCCCACGTCTTGGAAACAGGCCATGCTGATCCCCATTGTGAAAAAAGCTGACGCCGGTCCTGCAGTGTTCAGTAACTACCGACCTATCTCTCTCCTTGCTAAACCAGCCAAAATACTTGAGAAAGTAGTGCAAGAACAACTTGCCGGCTACCTAGAGTCTAGACAATTGCTTCATGATTCACAATCCGGGTTCAGGTCTGGCTATAGCACCGAGTCCGCACTGCTGAAGGTGACTGAGACTATCAGCGAATGCGTGGATGCAGGCGAGGCGGCCATGTTGGTGCTCCTCGGCATGTCAGCGGCTTTCGATATGGTCTCCCATGCCATTTTGATTGATAGACTACACAATCTCAGGATACAGGATACTCCCCTTGCCTGGATAAGATCCTGTCTAAGTGGTTGTACTCAACAGGTCCTCCTCCAACCTTTTGTCTCTGAGAAACAAAACACTTAGCTGCAGTGTCCCTCCGAGTTCCACCCTGAGCCCACTGTTTTTTAATGTCTATCTATCTCCTCTGGCTGAGGTAGTTGAATCATGGGGGGTCAGAGTGATCTCTTATGCTGATGACACTCAGCTTGTGTTTTCTTTTAGAGATCACTCTGACGTTAGCTTTGCCAATTTCAGACGGTGCCTGGGCAATATTTCATCGTGGATGACACTCTACACTCTCAAGACCAATGCAGACAAAACAGAGGTGTTGTTTTTTTAATCAAACTGCCCCACCTCCTCCTTTACTTTGGTGGCCGTCGGAGCTTAACCCTCCCCCGGTACCGGTAAACTCAGCTAGGAATCTGTGTTTTCAATTTGACAATGAACTGTCATGCAAGGCTCAAATTAATAAGGTCACCTCTGCGTGCTTCGGCAAGCTTCGTTTGATTCGTAAAATTCTCCTTTACCTGCCTCTGGACACACGTAGGACCGTCATCCATGCTCTCATAACATCACACGTGGATTACGCAAATAGCCTCTATGTGGGAGCTCCAGCCTATCTGATTAAGCGTCTGCAGATTGTGCAGAATGCTGCGGCAAGGCTGATATGTAACATCCACCACCGTCACTCAATAGCCCCTCATCTGCTGAAACTACACTGGTTGCCTGTTACTAGCCGCATCCAGTTTAAATCCTTGGTCCTGGCTTTTAGGGCGCTAAAAGGCCAAGGGCCTGCTTATCTCAGATCCCGGCTCAAGCTTGCCCAGTCCAATCGAGCTCTCAGATTGAATCATCTCTGTCTCCTTCGCCCTCTCTGTTTTCGCCGCTCCAGAATGAGGGGCAGAGCTTTTGCCGTTTACTGCTAAATCTTGGAACAGCCTGTCACTCTGCCTACGTTTGACTGAATCTGAATCTCTATTTAGGCGCAACTTAAAAACCTGGTTGTTCTCCAACTTATAGCTTCACTAGATACTCTTGCTGCTCCAAGTCCGTAGCAACGGGACACCCCCGTTGGGGGTAGCTACGCGCTTTATAAGCTTCAAAATAAATAAATAAGTCCAACCCCTAAACTTAGAATAAGTATAGGAACCCAGTCCTTAGGACTTTAGATTATACCTGGACGAAACTCTGCAACATATATCCTGGAACTTCGACATTCTATTTCGACTAGAAGACGGAAGAATCTCCCTTGGGGTCAAGGAGTGACTCCCCTGTTCATACAGGCACCAAAGAAGCATCTTGCCGGTCTGCATTTCCAAGGCTCCCGCTGGATTCCGGAGGATTTGCGACACAGAACCCAGACTTCCAGACTTCTCTGAGGCCAACACGAGATCACAGCAAAGCTGAGACCCGCAGCCGTCACAAGTGATGTGGAACTGGAACTCCTGGACACCGTGCACATTTGCTAGTGCACCTTCTTCCCGAGCTTTCGCAAACTTGTGCATTGGGCTACTCGTAGTCCAAGCCCTGAGCACCATCTGCACCGAAGATTGTGGGCCTACACTCCACGAGTGTTCCGTGGGCCCGCTTCTAGCATTTCTGCACAAGGCCCCTTCGCAATCCCTGGTCCGTCGACTGGTGGGTCCCCATGAAAGAAACTCTTTTGTTTCTTGGTTGCTCCAGACGTGCCCGGACTCCCCTCCAAGGGGTAAGTCCCTCAGACCTTGCTGGTCTGCGCCAAAGCCAATCTTTGCTTTCTGCGTCGGTTGCTGTTGCCAAGGCTTGTTGGGTCCAATCCGGATACCCACACCATAGCACGTGACATCCGTTGTGGGACAGCTCAAATCCAGCTCCTGGTTGTCGTCGACTCCGCCTGGTCCTCGTGGCTAAAGAGTCAAACTTCACCTTCGGCCCCTGGAACCACCCAGCATCTGTGGGCATCTGCTCATCGCCTTCCTGGTCACTGGCTAGTGACCCAGACTCTATCCCCTCTGCTTTCAGGCTCTTCAGATCTCTGATCCACCCTTGGATCCATGCAGACACTTTTCACTTGGACGCCTGCAGCACTTTTGTGCAGCTCACCATAGAAAATGATGACGAAACCCGACACGAAAAGACACCTATTCACCCGGCTTCCCTAGGTGAGGTAACACGAGTGTTCCTGTGGGTCTTGACTCTTGAACTGTCTAGTTCTAAAGGGGTTTGCTCCATGTCCACTCCTAAGTGTCCCTAATCTTTAAAAATCTAATCAGAACTTTCTCCATAGAAGTCAAAGGTGATTTGCGGCTGTGTTTAGACACTGCATGTGTCCCCCGTGGGTCTCCTGCGTCACTACCTTGGGTGGTTCCTGGTTGCCCCAGCAGTTCTACTGGCCCTAGGCCTTGTCTCTATGTCTGTCGTGGTTCTTTCACCACTTACTTAGTATATGGTTTGTGATGCCCCTAGGGCTCATCATATATTGTGCTAATTTACTGTGTGCTAAATAAGTTTACTCGATGTACTTTTGCCTCTAGCCTCATAAAGAGACTAGAGGGATGTGTTTAGATTAAATACATATATTTTATATATATACCTGTTGTGATTCACCTTTCATTTGGTCATTCACGAGATTATAGACTGGTAAAACAAGCTGCTTTACATTCCTTTCTATATAGGTTGTCTTTACACCTACCATCAATAAGGGTCGTTTGGACTGGTGCAAGGTGCCCACTAGAATAGTGGACAGCATATGCCAAGCCAACTTCTCACAGATGTCTTTTAGGGGGACTCTTCGTCCCAAAGCAGTAGTAGCTGCCGTCGCCCTAGTGGAATGGGCACGCAGCCCCACAGGAGGCTCCTTCTTTGCCAAAGAATAGCAGGCCTTGATGCACAGAACGACCCACCTGGAAATGGTCCGTTTGTGCATGGCCCGATCTTTCTTAGTGCCGACATAACCAACACAGAGCTGGTCATCCACGAGGAATTGTTGGGTGCGATCCAAATAAAAACAGAGCAAACGTTTTGGATTCAGACAGTACAGCCTCTCTTCCTCTTTTAAATGATGTGGAGATGGAAAGAAGGTGGACAAAGTGATGGTTTGGCCAATATGAAAAGAAGTGACAACCTTTGGAAGAAAGGAAGGTCGAGTTCTGAGGACGACCTTGTCCGGATGAACAGCCAGAAAAGGAAGTTTGGAAGACAGAGCTTGTAGCTCACTCACCGGGTGAGCAGAGGTGATGACCACCAGAAAAGCAGTTTTCAGAGTGAGGAGTCTGAGAGGACAGTTATGTAGCGGCTGTGCACATCAGATAAGTAAGAACTAAGTTCAAGTCCCACTAAAGCATTACTAAGGGAACAGGCCTAAAAAGATGAGTAATGCCTTTCAAAAATCTATTTACAACAGGGCACTTGAAAAGAGAAGGCTGATTAGGAAACCTGAGGAAGGCTGAAATGGCGAAGAGGTAGCCCTTAAGAGTGCCCAGAGCAGAGCACTGCTGGGCCAAAGAAAGGAGGAACAAGAGAACCTCAGAAAGAGGGGCAGACAAGGGATCCACAGCCTTTGCTATGCACCATGCCACACATTTATTCCATCTGCAGGCGTATACCATCTTAATGAAGGAACGCCTGGCTGCCAAGATTACATCACAGACTTCGGGAGGCAAGTCAAATGACGTCAACTGCCGCCATTCAATCTCCACGCAAGGAGGTAGAGGCTGGACAGGCTCGGGAGGCGGACCGTCCCCTGCTGCTGCGACAGAAGATCCTCCAGAAGAGGCAGTCGGATCGGGGGATCGATGGCCATGTTGAGTTGCTCGGGATATCAGATTCTTCGTACCCAATCCGGAGCTACAAGAATGACTTGGGCCCAGTCACGCTTGATCTTCTTCAGCACTCTGGGCAGAAGTGGTATAGGCGGAAAGGCGTATAGAAGACCGCAACTTCACTTGTGACGAAAAGCTTCGCCTAGCGAATGCTGCCTTGGAAATGTCAAAGCGCAGAATTTCTGACATTGCGCGTTCTCTTCTGTGGCGAATAGAGCTAACCAGGGCTCGCCCCACTGTAGAAAGAGACCTTGCACCACCTCCGAATGAAGATGCCATTTGTGATCCATCATTCACCTGCGGCTGAGTTCCTCCGCCCTGGCATTCAGTGAGCCTGCCAGGTGGTGAACCACCAGGGATATGCCCTGATGTTCCAGCCATGTCTAGAGACGTCTCTTGACATAGGGTCCACAACCCCACCCCGCCTTGTTGGTTGCAGTACCACATGGCGCTGGTGTTGTCCATGAACACCTGAACTACTTTTTCCAGGACAGAGGAAAGAAATGTTTTCAGTGCAAGACGGATTGCCCGGAGCTTCAGAAGGTTGATGTGGAGCTCTGAAATCCAAGAGAGGACGCAGGCCCTTGTCCTACTTGGGCTCCAGAAACTAGTGGGAATAGCAACCACGACCTACTTCTGGGGCAGGAATGCGCTCAATGGCTCCCTTGGCCAAAAGAGCCGTAACTTCCAGTTGTAGAAGCGTCAGATGTTCTCCCGACATGCGATGGTACTGGGGTGGCATGGCTGGAGGGATAGTTTCGAAGGGGAGGGAGTAGCCCCTTCGGACTATTTGCAAAACCCACCTGTCCGACGTGATGGTGCGCCAGAGAGAGAGGTGATGGCGAATCCTGCCTCCCACTGGTGTTTGATGGGCCTGAAAGGTCAGACTAGGAAGGTTTGGATCTGCTGCAGAGGGGGCGGTGGTGGACTGGCCCTCCCGCTTGCCCCTAGAACCACGTCAGTGGCGCCCACGTCCCTGGCCACGCTGAGGTTGAACAGCTTGCGCTTGCCTGTGGCTCTGAAAGGAACATGTTAAGGCACCCCTTCCATTTCACAAAAGGGGGGAACGGCAGACCATGCAGGGTGTGTGGTGGAGAGGCCCAAGGACTTTGCCGTAGCCCAAGAGGGTCTTCAGACCCCTCACAGTCTTCCTCACCCTCCTGTGGCTGCCAAACAGGCTCAAAATGGCCAGGGTGGAATGCAGGCACAAAAGTACCTATCGGCGCCATATCCGGCGTTGGTTGACGTTGGTCCGGCTCCATATCGACATCGGGTAGGAAGCCGGGGTCGACGCTGACTGGAGGTCCAGTCAGCTACGGATTTGATGCCGGTGCAATCGGCTCCGGTGGAGGTGTAATAAGGTCGACCGGCGCTGATCCTGATCCAGACCTGGATCCTAGGGTGCCGTGCTGAGACCAGAGCCCCCGGCATCGAAGGCCTAGGGCCCCCAGGCGAGTCTGCCAGGCCCAAAGGCGCACCGGTGGAGTCAGGCTGCCAAAAGATGGCATGCATCACTTCGTAGAACTGATGAAGCTGGGCAGGGGTTGCTCCCAGTCCTGGGAAGAGAGGGAAGGCCGGCGTCGACCCTGAAGGCTCCACTCCACACGTGGAGCCTCAGGAGGGGTACCACCCGCACCCTTCGTCGCGTCGGCCGACGGACGTGGGGAAGTCCAAGAGCGACGTTGCTTCTACGACTTCTTCTTGTGCTTCGATTTACCTGACCCAGAGTGCGAAGACTTAGATGAGGAGTGATGATGGCTCCGGGATCGGTCCCTCTACTTCCCCCGGGACCTCAAATGACGCGGAGCCGACTGCCGGGCTTAAAGTAGCTTTCGGGACCGTTCCGCAATGACTGGGGCCATGGTTCGGTAGTCGGAGCACAACTTGGGTTTGTTGATGTGCTCCAGGCAGAAGAGGCACAAGCAGTGCGGATAAGTCGAGTACAGGAAGCGCAGGCCTTGAGAACCGGGTATCTATCATGCACCAGGAGCCGATGTAAGACTCGACAAAAGTCGCAAAAAAGTCAGTCAAATAGAGACTTGGGGTACCGCTCTCTCCGAATCTGCATTTGCTGGCGCGCAAAAAGAAAGCACGGACGTCAGCGCGCAAGAGCGGTGTCTAAGTAGCTTCGGCAACGTCATCCCGGAAATCAGGATGCAGACGACAGACGTGGATTCGACCGACGCCACCTACCGACGTGCAGGGGGAACTGCTGATGAAAAACTTTCTGGACGCAGTCTGATGCCTGGGGGTAATTCTAAGGTAAAGAATCTATAACTAACTGTTTCTTTCAGATATCTTCTTTATTTGCTTCTGTCTCCTAATCACTGCAGCACACGTATTTTATGCATAATAACACTGGTTCAAAATATATTATTGAAAATGTCCCACTGTGTTTTCTCTGTATATTTCTCTGGGAACAAATGAGCAAGAGTGACAGAGCAAAAGGTTCTGTACTGTTTTCCCAATTCCTGAGGAATCAGAGTTGTCATGTTCAGTGGTTGCCAGTAGTACGAGTGATGTTTCTGGTAGAGACGTTGTCTAGCCGCAGATTCCTTAACTTAGAATTTTATTCCCAGGCGTCAGACTGGATCCGGAATTTTTTTGCAGCAGCATCTCTGCACGCCGGGGGACAGTGCAACACGACCCCGTCCTGACGTCGTGCAGAGACGTGACGTCAGCGAGGTCAGCGAGGTCCCTTCCGACGTGCTGACATCAGTTTTCTTTGGAGAAACTTTTCCCCTGCACAACGCGGAGCCAACAACAACACTGTGAAAGTATGGGAACAGTGTGCAAAGGAAGAAAAATCCCTAAAACAAAGAAATCAGATGATGCATAACACCATCATAAATAACAGTATCAGACACTGTCCACTTACAAACCAAGAAGTAAAGGCAGAGGATCGCTCTGAGAAACAACCCTGCAAAGCAAAGCGTGGACCCTCCCCAGAGGCTGAGTAACAAGGGAAGAATTTCTCGCCAGAGAAAAGGTAGACTGTAATACAATGTAGAACTGTGCCGGCCAAAGTGGGCGGAGGACAGGAACCAATCAATCAATTATTTGTAAAGAGCACTACATACCTGTGAGGGTCTCAAGGCGCTGGGGAGGGGCGCTACTGATCAAACAGCCGGGTCTTGAGTATCCTCCTGAAGATCAGTAGGTCTTGGGTCTGTCGAAGGCTCAGTGGGAGGGTGCTCCATGTCTTGGCGGCAAGGTGGGAGAAGGATCTCCCGCTGGTGGTTGTTCTTCGGATGCGCGGGACGGTGGCGAGTCAGAGGTCGGCAGAGCGTAGCTGGCAGTTGGGGATGTAGAAGGAGAGCCGTCTATTGGGATAGGCTGGGCCGGTCTTGTGGAGTGCTTTGTGTGCGGGATGAGGATCTTGAAGGATATCCTCTTGTTGACGAGGAGCCAGTGAAGGTTTCTTAAGTGGGGGGCGATGTGGCCGTGTCGTGGTACATCGAGGATCAGTCGTGTCAAGGCGTTTTGGATGCGTTGTAGTTGTTTGAGCTTGGTCGGGGCTCACGCGTAAAGGGTGTTTCCGTAGTCGAGTCTGCTGCTGATGAGGGCCTGGGTGACTGTCTTTCTGGTATCTGTTGTGATCCATCTGTAGATCTTGTGGAGCATGTGGAGGGTGTTGAAGCAGGAGGAGGAGACGGCGTTGACTTGCTTGGTCATTGAGAGCGTTGAGTCGAGCATGATTTCCAGGTTGCGTGCGTGGTCGGTGGGTGTCGGGACTGCCCCCAGTGCTGTTGGCCACCAGGATTCGTCCCAGGCTGAAGGGTTGGAGCCGAGGATAAGGACCTCTGTCTTGTCCGAGTTCAGCTTCAGACGGCTGATCTTCATCTAGTCGGCGACGGCCTTCATTCCTTCGTGGAGGTTGGCTTTGGCGGTGATGGTGTCCTTGGTGAGGGAGAGGATCAGTTGAGTGTCGTCAGCGCAGGAGATTATGTTGAGGCCCTGCTGTCTGGTGACGTTTGCTAGCAGTGCCATGTAAATGTTGAACAGTGTCGGGCTGAGGGAGGATCCCTGGGGTACTCCGCAGATGATCTCGGAGGCTTTGGAACGGAATGGGGGAGGCGGACGCTCTGGGTTCTGCCAGAGAGGAAGTAGGGGGTCCATTCCAGAGCCTTGTCTCGAATCCCTGCGGCGTGGAGGCGTGTGCGTAGAGTGCGGTGGCAGATGGTGTTGAGGGCAGTCTCGGTGCTGTGGTTGCTGCGGAACCCTTACTGGGAAGGGTCAAGTATTCTGTTTTCTTCGAGGTATCGGGTTAGATGTCTGTTGAAGATTTTTCCGATGACCTTTGGGAGCAGAGAGATGAGGCGGAAGTTCTTGAGGTCTCTTGGGTCTGCCTTAGGTTTTTTGAGTAGGGCGTTGACCTCTGCGTGTTTCCAGCTCTCTGAGAAGGTCGCAGTCTACAGGGAGAGATTGATGACATTATGCAGGTGGGGTGTGAAGGAGCTGCTAGCTTTGTTGAAGACGGGGGTGCGGGAATGGGTCTGACAGAGTGGATTGTGCTCATGGTCTTGATGGAGTCATCAACGCTCACACTGGCCCAGCCTAGCAGGGGTTCGTGGTTGATTGTGTGGGGAGGGTCTGTTGTGTTGCTGTCTGTTGGGGCTATCTGGGTGTTGAAGCTGTAGCAGATGTCTGCTATCTTGTGGTGGAAGAAGGTGACAAGGGAGTCACACAGGGCTTGCGATGGCAGGATGTCTTGGTGTGGAAGAGCTCCTTGCTTTTATGTGCGTTGTTGTCGAAGCGATCTTTGAAGGAGGTCCTCTTGGCCACCCTGAGGTGGTGGTGGTTGCGGATGGCGTCCTTGTGTGCTGCATGGCTGTCCGGAGTTTGTTCACTGTGCCATTCCTTCTCTAGTTTCCGGCAGGCTTGCTTGGAGGCAAGGAGTTCTGGGGTGAACCAGCTGGACCTCTTGCTGGTGTCTCTGTGGAGGGGTTTCTTCAGCGGGGTGAGGGTGTTGGCGCAGTCCTTGATCCAGTGTCTGAGGCTGTGGGCAGCGTTGTCTGTGTTGGAGGGTTTGGTGGGTGGGCTGAGAGCGAGGTTTGTATGTAGTTGCTCTTCTGTGATTTTGCTCCAGCAGCGGCGGGGGATCTGTTGGGTGCAGTGATGTGTGGTGGGTTTCTGGAAGGCGAAGTGGATGCAGCGGTGGTCGGTCCAGAGGGATTCGGTGGTGTGGCTGACTGAGACGTGCGGGCTTGAGGAGAAGACGGGGTCAAGCGTGTGGCCGGAGGCCTGGGTGGGCGTTGTGACGAGTTGCTTCAGTCCGAGGCTGGCGATGTTATTGATCAAGGTTGTGGGGTTGTTGTTGTTGTTCCCAAGGTGAAAGTTCAGGTCTCCGAAGAGAAGGTAGTCTGTGGAGGTCAGGGCGTGCGTGCTGATGAAGTCGGCGATGGAGTCGCTGAAATGGGGACGGGGCCCGGGGGTCGGTAGACGAGGGTGCCTCTGAGGGTGGAGTTAGGGTATGTGTGGATCTGGAAGTGCATGTGTTCGGCGGTGCTGAGCGCGTCGCCGATGCTAGTCGAGACCCAGATGTTGTTCTTGTGGACGATCGCGATTTCTCCTCCGACTCCGTTGGTGCGGTCTCTGCGGGTGATCTTGTAGCCGTCTGGGATGGCTATGGCGATGTCAGGTGCGGAGGAGTCGTTCAACCAGCTCTCTGTCAGGAAGGCGACGTCCGGGGATGTTGTGTCGAGCAGGTCACAGAGCTCGACGGCGTGTTTGCGTTCGGAGGGGCTGTTCAGTAGTATGCATCGGAGGTGGTTGGGGTCTTTCTTGGCGGGTGGTTCGTCGGCTCTGAGGCTGGTGTAGCTGCAGTTCCGGCAGGTGTAGGGACCATGTGTGCGTTTCGGGCCGGCCTTGAAGCAGGTATGGGTCCATCCGGAGTTGAGAGCGTGCAGAGTGCTGGCGTTGTAGTGGCGGCGGTCGTCATGGCGGGTGTGGGGGCCAGGTGTTCTGGCACTGGGCGCGGTCCAGGCGCGGACGGGAGCAGACGGGCTTGCCTTAATTGCCCCCGCTGCGCATGTCCGCTGCGCGACCGCACAGTGATCGACCTATATGGGGAGGTGGGATGGAGGAGCAGTTGGGAGGCGGCGAGAAGGCAGTCAGGGGGGCGGGGCCGCAATGGCGGGGGCGGTGAGGAACAATGAAGGGAACAGAAGGCAAAAGGGCACAAAAAACGAGGGAAAACGAGTGTCACAGAAGGCAAGAGGGCACAGAAATACAGGGAAAAACGAGTGGCACAGAAGGCAAAAATGGCACAGAAATACAGGAAAAACGAGTGTCACAGAAGGCAAGAGGGCACAGAAATACAGGGAAAAAACGAGTGGCACAGAAGTCAAAAAGGGCACAAGAATACAGGGGCAGCTGAGAAATAGAAGGCAAAAATGGGCAGAGAGGCACGGGGGCAGCAAGAGGAAGGATTAGTTACTTACCTGTAATCCTAGTTCTCTTCCAGGGGTATACTCATCAAAGTCAAAAGCACTGAATTATGTCCGCCCCTAAGAGGGAACCCGGAACATATAGACTAATACATATATATGTGTAAAATAAATAAAGAGTACATAGTACTAAAATAATTATACACATATACATGTATAAACTAATATTATGCAGCCCTAACCATAACCCATAGGCTAATAAAGACATAATTACATGCCTTCTGTAGAATGAAAATAATCTATAAAATTCAATGCAAGAAAAGGACATGAGCCTTAAATGCATTCCACAGAAGATAACCTTTTATTTTGATCAAAGAACAGGTAATAAAAGGCAATTAGCCTGCATAAATAAATAACATCCCTGTACAGAAAAGGAGACTGTCACCTCGCCTTTAAGGCCTCAGAGAATCTGAACATTTTGCCTTTAAGGACTCCAGGAGAACCCTGCTCCCATCATGCCCCACAGGTGACAGTTAGGTCAGTTCTTTTGTACGGAACAGGAAACCTTGCAGGAACCTGCATACAGAATGCAATGATAACATATCAAAACACAATACTACTGCTCGCCCGGGGAGGCGGGAGGGTGCTTATGACTTTGATGAGTATACCCTTTGGAAGAGAACTAGGATTACAGGTAAGTAACTAATCTTTCTCTTCCAGGGGATACTCACCAATAATCAAGAAAACACGGGGGGAGGGTCTGTAGGGACAGTTTAATGACCCCGAAATGCTACTGTCCTCAAGAACAGTTACAACAAAAGAGTAGCACGGAGTCAAACAGAACTGATTAGAACTAAGTAAAACCCACCCTGAGTACCTCAACAAAGACTACAAACATGAAAACAACTATGGGAACATTTCGACTCTTCAGAAGAAAGATTCCCATCAGTCACCATACGATTCCGCCCTTCATCATCTGGGAACTTTCAACCTCAGAGACAAAAGTACTCACAGTGGACTGGTCAGTTGTTCAAAACCTAGACACACCTGTAAAGTACTAGAGATGAGGGGGAAAAACGAGGTAGTATAGTGACTGAAAGCAGTGCTATAAAAGTGAAGTGCAGTGTGCAAGGTGAAATGTGAGTTGTAAAATTAGGTAGGGAAGTGAAAATATATTTATTAAGGGATCACTTCACTCCTAAAATAAAACCATAAGTGCGTAAGTGGTCTAAACAAATAACCACTGATGGAACAAAAAGGTCGACATGTTTCTGCAGACTGTCGTCGACAGCCCAGAGGGACGCCCGGGGTACCGACGGACAGAGCGGTGCCCTGTTTTACCTGCGCTGTATGCCAGGTGAGGTGGGATTTTCTCTCCTGCCCAATTGCCAGGAGAAGGACAGAATCACTGGATTGCAGGTGATATCTATTGTCTTCCCTTAGTTATATGTTGTTATATGTCTCTAAAGCAGTAGCGGTTTGGTCCTGAAGAAGCAGCTGGATACTAAGTTGGTCTTGTCAGTCTGCAGAAACATGTCGACCTTTTTGTTCCATCTGTGGTTATTTGTTTAGACCACTTACGCACTTATGGTTTTATTTTAGGAGTGAAGTGATCCCTTAATAAATATATTTTCACTTCCCTACCTAATTTTACAACTCACATTTCACCTTGCACACTGCACTTCACTTTTATAGCACTGCTTTCAGTCACTATACTACCTCGTTTTTCCCCCTCATCTCTAGTACTTTACAGGTGTGTCTAGGTTTTGAACAACTGACCAGTCCACTGTGAGTACTTTTGTCTCTGAGGTTGAAAGTTACCAGATGATGAAGGGCGGAATCGTATGGTGACTGATGGGAATCTTTCTTCTGAAGAGTCGAAATGTTCCCATAGTTGTTTTCATGTTTGTAGTCTTTGTTGAGGTACTCAGGGTGGGTTTTACTTAGTTCTAATCAGTTCTGTTTGACTCCGTGCTACTCTTTTGTTGTAACGATACTCCTCAATAGTCATAAGCACTGAATAGAGTAGCAAGCTCATACCCACTTCCAAGCGAGCGAGCAGAAATAAAGATTAAAGCACTTTGGGGCATATGTAGGTAATTCACAATTTGCGATTTTTAAATAGCGATTTTTAAGGAATCGCTATTTGAGAACTGCAAAATGGAATGTAGGTAAAAATTTGCAATTTTTTTGCGAATCTCAAAAATTCCTTAATTGTGGTTAGCAAATTGCGAATCGCAATTAAGGAATGAGTGTCCCATTCATTTCTATCGGCCAAGAGGCCCATGAGAATGGGGATACATTCTCAAATTGCGATATTCTATGAGAAAATCTCAATTTGAGAATCGCTATTCCAAGGGTGCCCTGGAATGTGCCTGTAAGTACATGTGGCGCACTTACATGCCCTAAAGGCATGTCAGTGCGCCACATGGCACTTAGAATAAAAAAAAAATCATTTTGAAAAGAAATCGCAAAATACCATCTACTTGGAGTAGGTGGTATTTTGCGATTCCTTAAGCCCAAATTGCTATTTCTAAGGCAGCCCTACATAGCATTTAAGGAATCGCAAAATTGCGATTCCTTAAATGCTTGAGCAAAAATTGAAATCGCAATTTTTGCGATTCCTTATTTTGTGATGTGGCACCTACATACCAAATCGCCGTTTGCGATTCGGAAACGCCGGAATGCTGCGTATTCCGGTATTTGCAAATCGCAAACGCCTACCTACATATGCCCCTTTGACACATATATCTTAGCTAGTATTAGCAAACAAGTTTCTTAGTGATGCCTGCTCAACCTGAGCATCTGCCTGCGTGTCTGAATCAAGACAGTAATGGCGAGTAAAAATATGGACTGAACACCATGTAGCTGCCTTATACATTTCTGCCATAGTAACATTCCTAAGGAGAGTTGTGGTAGAAGCTTTCCCCAGCTAATGCAAAGTTAAGCCAGGAAGCACCCCAACAATCTGGTCTTCAGCCCAGACACATTGGTACCTGAGAGAAGTACAACAACATTGACCACCATGATCTCCTCCGGCAATTCTGTCTATTACTGTGGTTCTTACGCTCTCTTGCAGCCACTTCGAGCTGGCAGCCAGCACATTGACATAACCCTCTACACACATTTTGACTACGGGGCGCAACGACACAGGAGAGCAAGCGACATGACAAACTATACATTGTTCCATCAATGATAAGCTCTCTGTCGCTCGCTATACTCCAAAACATCTTCAAGATCTACGTTTTCATTATTAACTTTAAAGGAATGTGGACTACACAGGCGCCCCCTCCAATTAGCTCTCCGACAAATGTTGTACTTTGCGACCTCAGACGCCCCTTATTGGCTGTGCGGAACACTGGTTTTTATTCCCTTGCTATTTTATGGAGCTACGGTGCATTAGCAATTTTAGTATTATTAATGAAGTTGTTCTGTTTCTTCTAATTTATGTTTTATTTGTTTGCAAAGGTTTTAATTAATCATGCAATAAAGTGTTAACCCCCTCGTAGAATGAGCCTTTGGCCTTCCTGACAAAGACCTGTTAGCTAATTGATAAGCTAGTACAATGCAAGAACCAATCCACCTAGAGATGGATCTTTTGGACGCCGCAGACCCCGTGTTAATAGGACAATAGTTAACAAACAAACGGTCTGACTTTCTCAATGTCTTTGTTCTGTCCAAATAAAACTTGAGAACCCTCTTAAGATCTAAAGAGTGGAGAGATCTTTCTGGAGGATTTGTAGGATTTGGAAAAAAAGTTGACAAAGTTAAAGTCTGATTAATGTGAAAGTCTGAAACAACCTTGGGTAGGAAAGCAGGATCCGTTCTGAGTGCTACTCTATTAGCATGAAACACAGTGAAAGGTTCCTTACAACACAGCGCCTGGATCTCGCTCACTCTGCGAGCAGAAGTAATGGCTACTAGGAATGCAACCTTCCAAGTTAAATGTTGTAAGGAAGCTTTGTGGATAGGCTCAAAAGGAGCACCCATTAACTTAGTCAATACCACATTAAGTTCCCAAGGCGGCGAAGGTGATCTGACTGGAGGATACACCTTTCTTAGGCCTTCCAGAAAATCTTTCACCACCGGCATCCTAAAGAAAGAAGTCTGGTTAGGTGATTTTCTGTAGGTGGTGATCGCTGCAAGATGAACTTTAATAGAGTTAAACTGAAGGCCAGACTTCGCCAAATGCAGCAAATGAGGCAAAATCACCTGCTCTTGACCTTGGATGGGGTCATGACCGTTATCCACACACCACAGGAAGAATCGTTTCCATTTAAAACCATATGATTTCCTTGTAGCACAAGTTACTACTTGTGTAACGATATATCTGTAAGAGACATTAGTTAGTGATAGATTCCTTACCTTAGAATATCCCCAGGCGTCAGACTGGATCCGGAAACTTTTGCGTAGCAATACCCCTGCGCGCTGGTAGGCGTCGTCTGCGGCTCCGCGTCCGTCGTCGGCGTCGTGAGCGCCGGGATGACGTCGTCGGAGTACTTAGACGGCGCCCATGCGCGCTGACGTCAGTTCTGATAACACAGCTTTTCCGCGCCAGATACGCAGAGCCATGATAGAACTAACACTGGTGCCATGAAACTAGGGCCCTGAAAGGGGATGACCTTAACCCTAGATATCGGTTCGCAGAACGGGGAGGATGGGTGGGTCGGTAAGGAATCTATCACTAACTAATGTCTCTTACAGATATATCGTTACACAAGTAGTAACTTGTGCATCTGAAAGAGACACGTTAGTGATAGATTCCTTACCTTAGAATAGATACCCCAGCAATACCAACCCCGGTGGTGGGTCTGTGAACCAATATCACACCAGAAAGTCCTGGAGGACGGAACGGCCAAAGAAGCCATCCCTCCGGACTTGACTGTCCAGGCAGTAGTGTCTTGCGAACATGTGCAGCGAGGCCCACGTGGCTGCCTGACAGATGTCCTGCAGGGGGACACCGCGGCCCAGGGCAGTTGTCGTTGCCGTGGCCCGAGTGGAGTGAGCCCGCAATCCAGCCGGGGGCTCCTTCCTCGCCATGGAGTAACATGCTTGAATACACAAGATGATCCACCTAGAGATGGTCCTCTTGTGCACAGCCTTTCCCTTCTTCGCGCCCACGTAACCAACGAAGAGTTGGTCATCCACCCGGAATTGGCGTGTGCGATCTAGGTAGTAGGAGAGCGCACGTTTTGGATCCAGACGGTGGAGCCTCTCCTCCTCTTTCGAGGGGTGCGGAGGCGGAAAGAAGGTGGGCAAAGTGATGGACTGCCCGATGTGGAAGGCCGTGACAACCTTGGGCAGAAAGGAAGGTCGTGTACGTAACACCACCTTATCAGGATGAACAGACAGGAAAGGTGGAGAAGAAGAAAGAGCCTGGAGCTCACTCACCCTCCTGGCAGAGGTGATGGCAACCAGGAAGGCCGTCTTTAGAGTAAGGAGACGAAGAGGGCAGTTATGAAGCGGCTCAAAGGGAGCACACATCAGATAGGTGAGAACCAGATTCAAGTCCCACTGGGGCATCACGAAGGGAACAGGAGGGAACATGTGCGTGATGCCCTTCAGAAATCTACTCACAATAGGGGACTTGAATAAAGAAGGCTGATCTGGTAGCCTCAAGAAGGCTGATAGAGCAGAAAGGTACCCTTTAAGAGTGCCCAGAGCAGAGCCCTGCTGGGCAAGGGAAAGAAGAAAGAGCAGCACTTCCGAAAGGGGTGCAGAGAGAGGATCCACAGCCTTTGCTGTGCACCATGCCACAAATCTGTTCCACCGGCAGGCGTATACCGACTTTGTGGAGGGACGCCTGGCTGCCAGAATGATATCACAGACTTCGGGAGGCAAGTCAAATGGCCTCAACTGCCGCCGCTCAATCTCCAAGCTTGTAGGTGGAGACTGGACAGGTTCGGGTGCAGGACCGTCCCCTGCTGCTGCGACAGAAGGTCCTCCCGAAGAGGCAGACGAATTGGGGGATCGACTGACATGCTGAGTAGCTCGGGATACCAGTATCTTCGTGCCCAGTCCGGAGCCACAAGGACGACCTGGGCCCGGTCGCGCCTGATCTTCTTCAGCACTCTGGGCAGAAGTGGTATAGGCGGAAAGGCGTACAACAGACCGCAGCTCCACTCGCGACGAAAAGCATCTCCGAGCGAGTGCCGCCTTGGAAACTCCAACGCGCAGAACTGCTGACATTGCGCGTTCTCTTCTGTGGCGAATAGATCTAACCAAGGCTCTCCCCACTGTCGAAAGAGACCTTGCGCCACGTCCGAGTTCAGACGCCATTCGTGATCCATCATGCACCGGCGGCTGAGTTCGTCCGCCCTGGCATTCAGAGAGCCTGCCAGGTGTTGAACCACCAGGGTCACGCCCTGATGTTCCAGCCACTGCCAGAGGCGCAGAGCCTCCTGGCAGAGGGTCCACGACCCCACACCGCCCTGTTTGTTGCAGTACCACATGGCGGTGGTGTTGTCGGTGAACACTTGCACTACGCTCCCCTTGACAGAGGGGAGGAATGCCTTCAGTGCAAGACGAATCGCCCGCAGCTCCAGAAGGTTGATGTGGAGCCGGGACTCCGCCGGAGACCAGAGGCCTCTGATCTCCGCCTCTCCCATGTGGCCTCCCCAGCCCTGGAGGGACGCGTCCGTCACAACTACGTGCTCCGGCTGGGGTAGGGAGAGGGGTCTGCCACTGACCCAGTCGCGGTCCGTGAGCCACCACTGCAGTTGCCTCGCAGTGCCCTCTGAGATCAGGACATGATCGGACAGGTTGCCCTGATGCTGGGCCCACTGAAACTTCAGGTCCCACTGCAGAGCCCGCATCCGCCACCTGGCGTGACGCACCAGAAGGATGCAGGAGGCCATCAGCCCCAGAAGCCGCAGCGTCAACCTGACCGAGACCCGGGATAACGGCCTGAAGACAGGAATCAGAGCCTGAATATCCCGAACCCGCTGTTCGGGTGGGTAAACCCGAAACTGCGCCGAGTCGAGAACCGCTCCGATGAAGAGGAGCTTTTGAGAGGGACACAGGTGTGACTTCGGCCCATTGATGGAGAACCCCAGCAAGTGCAGGAGGTCGGCCGTAGTCTGGAGGTGGCTGACGACTGACTGGGGCGAGCCCGCCTTCAACAACCAGTCGTCGAGGTAGGGGAAGACTGATATCCCCTGCCTGCGCAGATGGGCTGCGACCACCGCCATCACCTTCGTGAACACCCGTGGGGCGCTGGCAAGGCCGAAGGGGAGCACGGTAAACTGAAAGTGCTCTTGGCCTACCATGAACCGTAGGTAACGCCGGTGGGCCGGCAGGACGGGGATGTGGAAATAGGCGTCCTGCAAGTCCAACGCTACCATCCAGTCTCCCGGGTCCAGGGCAGCCAGGACCTGAGCCAAAGTGAGCATCTTGAACTTCTCCGTCCGGAGGAAGCCGTTGACGTTCCGCAGATCCAAGATAGGGCGTAGGCCCCCTTTGCCCTTCTTGGGTACCAGAAAGTAGTGGGAGTAACAACCACGTCCTACTTCTGGCCCAGGAACGCGCTCGATGGCCCTCTTGGCCAAGAGGGCCGAAACCTCCTCTTGCAGAAGTTGCAAGTGATCCCCCGACACACAGTGGTATTGAGGTGGCATGGATGGAGGGGAAGACTCGAAGGGGAGGGAGAAACCCCTTCGGACAATTTGCAGCACCCACCTGTCCGAAGTGACTGAATGCCAGTGGGAGAGGTGATGGCGAACCCTGCCTCCCACAGGCGTCACATGGGCCTGAAAACTCGGACTAGGAAGGTTTTGAGGCGGGGGCTGCTGAGGGAGGTGTGGACTGGCCTCGCCGCTGGCCCCGACCACCGCCACGGCGGTTCCCACGGCCGCCACCGCGTTGCTGAACATTCTGCGGCGCGTGGCTGACGGTCCGTGGTGGGGCGCCCCTTCCGTGGCCACGAAAGGAGCGAAAGGCACCCGATTGCTGGCGTGGGGCCGTAAGGCCCAAGGACTTGGCCGTGGCCCTGGAGTCCTTGAAACGTTCCAGCGCATGGTCTGCCTTGTCGCCGAAGAGGCGACGGCCATCAAACGGCATGTCCAGAAGGGTGGCCTGGACATCGGCCGAGAAGTTGGCGGACCTCAACCAGGCGTGGCGTCGAACCGCCACCGTCGTTGCCATCGCCCTGCCCAGTGAGTCCGTGGTATCCAGCCCACACCGGATAGAGAAGCGTGCCGCATCTCGGCCGTCCGCAAGGGTTTGGCTGAGTTTAGCCCTGACCTCCTCAGGGCATTGTGGCAGCACCTCCGCAACCGTGTCCCACAGAGTGTGGGTGTAGCGGCCCAAGAGACAGTTAGTGTTCACAGACCGTAGCCCTAGGCTCACAGACGAGAAGACCTTCTTCCCGAACTGCTCATATCTCTTGGATTCCCTGTCGGGCGGGGCCGACGGGAATGCGGTTTGGGAGTTAGAGGCCTGGATGACCAGGCTCTCGGGGGTGGGATGGGTGGACAAAAAGCAAGGGTCGCCCGGTGCCGGGCGGTAGCGTCTGGCCACGTTCCTGTCCACAGGGGGGCCTGTGGCGGGCTTGGACCAAGTGCCCAGCAGAACGTCACACAAGGCCTCATTGACCGGCAGGAGGGGCTCCGCGGAGCCGGACTGCTGTTTGAGGTCCTCAGTGAGGAGATTAGTCCTCACGGCCGTGACGGGGAGCTGAAGGTTTAAGGCCTTAGCTGCCTTCGTCAACACTACGCTGTAAGCAGAACCCGCCTCCGAAGCCACAGTCGGGGGCAACGTAAATCCAGTGTCTGGCGAGGTGTCAATACCACTGGCCTCCCCAAGCTCATATGTCCAGTCCTGATGCGACTGGCAATCACGTGCCAGAGGGTCCTCGGACCCCTCCCATTGCTCCTCGTCACCTGGCTCCTGGAGACCAGGATTAACAGCCAGGGCCTCCTCGTGGAGATAGAAGTCTCCAAAGGCCGACGGAATCGGCGCCCAGCGGCGCCCCTCCGACTCCTGAGTAGGACCGTAGGAAACATTGGGGTCGGCAACCACATCGGCTGCCGGGGACGACACCTGAAGGGACGGCGCCGGCGAGGTCGTAAGGTCGACCGGCGAGGTCCCGGATCCGGAGCCGGATCCAGCGAGGTCGCACGGCGCCGGGACCGAAGTCGCCAGCGGCGCCGGGCCCGAAGTACCCGACGTCGTCGGGGCCGAAGCGCCCGACCCGGAAGGACCTCCAGACGGAGCCGATCGGCCCGAAGGCGCCACGGGAACCGACTGAGGAGGGAGGGCCCTCATGGCCATGAGGTACCTCTCGACCTCCTCCTGCGACGCACCTCCGCAACCGTGTCCCACAGAGTGTGGGTGTAGCGGCCCAAGGACAGGCGGTATTCACAGACCGCAGCCCTAAGCTAACAGGCGAGAACACCTTCTTCCCGAACTGCTCATATCTCTTGGATTCCCTGTCGGGCGGGGCCGACGGGAATGCGGTTTGGGAGTTAGAGGCCTGGATGACCAGGCTCTCGGGGGTGGGATGGGTGGACAAAAAGCAAGGGTCGCCCGGTGCCGGGCGGTAGCGTCTGGCCACGTTCCTGTCCACAGGGGGGCCTGTGGCGGGCTTGGACCAAGTGCCCAGCAGAACGTCACACAAGGCCTCATTGAACGGCAGGAGGGGCTCCGCGGAGCCGGACTGCTGTTTGAGGACCTCAGTGAGGAGATTAGTCCTCACGGCCGCGACGGGGAGCTGAAGGTTTAAGGCCTTAGCTGCCTTCGTCAACACTACGCTGTAAGCAGAACCCGCCTCCGAAGCCACAGTCGGGGGCGACGTAAATCCAGTGTCTGGCGACGCCCAGCGGCGCCCCTCCGACTCCTGAGTAGGACCGTAGGAAACATTGGGGTCGGCAACCACATCGGCTGCCGGGGACGACACCTGAAGGGACGGCGCCGGCGAGGTCGTAAGGTCGACCGGCGAGGTCCCGGATCCGGAGCCGGATCCAGCGAGGTCGCGCGGCGCCGGGACCGAAGTCGCCAGCGGCGCCGGGCCCGAAGTACCCGACGGCGTCGGGGCCGAAGCGCCCGACCCGGAAGGACCTCCAGACGGAGCCGATCGGCCCGAAGGCGCCACGGGAACCGACTGAGGAGGGAGGGCCCTCATGGCCATGAGGTACCTCTCGACCTCCTCCTGCGACGCGCCGTGCCCAGGGACCCGAAGGTGTGGGGCAGGCGGCGACGCTTGCGACTCCCGCGGAGCCGCGTGGGCGGTGTCGCCCGAGTCCCCGGCCGCATCGAGCGAGCGTCGGGGCGGGTCGGAGGACCGATGGTGTCGTTCCGACCTCTCATGCCTCTTACCTGAGGACTTGGAACCAGACGATCGGTGTCCACTTCCGGAACGTCGATGACTCCGACCTCGCGACCTGTCCCTCGACCTCCCGTGGGACCGGGACCTGGAGCGGCGCGGGGCCGAGTGCCTCAGCTCGAGACGCTTGCGGGACCGCTCCCGCCTAGCCTTCGACGTCAGGGCCCGGCAGTCGACGCAGGTTCGATCGTCGTGGTCGAGGCCTAAGCACTTCAGGCACCGGCGATGGGGGTCCGTGGCCGACATGAGTCGGCCGCACTTCGAACAAGGCTTGAACCCGGGCATCCCTGGCACCGATAGTCGAGACAGTCGACTAAAAGAGATCAAAAAGGATCAAAAACTTTTCAGTCAAAAAGTGACTGGGGGTAGAGCTTCTTCCGGATCTGCGCTAGCTGGCGCGGAAAAAAGAAGAACTGACGTCAGCGCGCATGGGCGCCGTCTAAGTACTCCGACGACGTCATCCCGGCGCTCACGACGCCGACGACGGACGCGGAGCCGCAGACGACGCCTACCAGCGCGCAGGGGTATTGCTACGCAAAAGTTTCCGGATCCAGTCTGACGCCTGGGGATATTCTAAGGTAAGGAATCTATCACTAACGTGTCTCTTTCAGATGAAGGTCGCTTAGCCTCTTTAAGGATATGCATACAGTCTGGATTCAACTGCAAGTGACCATATTGGATGACTTCAGGAGCCATGCTGCCAGGCGTAGGGAGGACAAGTTGGGGTGAAACAATCTCCCCTTCTGCTTGGACAGAAGGTCCGGGCGACACAGCAACCTCCTGTGTGGCACTTCCGACAACTGAAGGAGGTCTGGAAACCACCACTGGCGAGGCTACTCGGGAGCAATAAGAATCATCCTGGAGTTGGTTCTGTACAACTTGTTGATCACTGTTGGTATCAATGGGATCGGTGGAAAAGCGTACAGTAAGTTCTGACCCCAATCTATCAAAAGGACATTCCCTTGAGATCCGACCTGGGGAAACCTGGATGTGAAGACGGGGCATTTTACGTTTCCCGCGTCTGCAAACAGGTCGATGTCTGGAGTTCCCCAAGCTTGAAAAATACTGTCTATGACTTTGTCGTTGAGGACCCAATCGTGAGCCTCGACAAAGTCCCTGCTGAGGAAATCCGCTTGAGAATTGAGTGAGCCCGGCAGATGAACAGCTACTATCGACAAGTCCCTTGCTAGCAACCAATGCCATAAGGTCTGGGCCTCAATGGAGAGAGTCCTTGACCGGGTACCCTCCTGCTTGTTTAAATAATACATTGTTGTTGTATTGTCTGTGTGAATCAGGAGGGATCGAGACTTGAACGATGGAAACAGGGACTTGAGAGCTAGATGGACTGCTCTGAGCTCTAGCAGATTGATGTGATAGCCCTTCTCGGATTCTGACCATACCCCTTGTACTTGCAGAGGGCCCATATGAGCACCCCAACCCTGGAGAGAGGCTTCTGTGATCAAAGTTTGAGTTGGAGGATCTTGATGAAACGGCACTCCTTTCATTATGTGTGACCTCTTCGTCCACCATCGAATGGAATCTTTGGCTGACTGATGAAGGATTATCCGATCCTCCCAGCACCCCGATATCTGCATCAATTGATCCTCTAAGCACTGCTGTAGTGGACGCATTTGCAATCTTGCGTTTGGTACTATAAAAATGCACAACGCCATTGACCCCAGTAGAGAGGACACTTGGAGAACTGTCGGGACACTGGCATGAAGAAACTGACATTTTGTCCGAATTGATAACCACCGCTCCTCCGAAGGACACACGTTTACTTTTTCTGTGTCCAAGAAGGATCCCAGATAGTGAATCTTTTGAGTTGGGTTTAGTATAGACTTCTTGAAGTTGACCTGAAGCACAAGTTACTACTTGTGTAACGATATATCTGTAAGAGACATAAGTTAGTGATAGATTACTTACCTTAGAATATCCCCAGGCGTCAGACTGGATCCGGAAACTGCCCGTCGGTAGGCGTCGTCTGCGGCTCCGCATCCGTGGTCGGCGTTGTTAGCGCCGGGATGACGTCGTCGGAGTACTTAGACACCGCCCATGAAAGCTGACGTCAGTTCTGATGCACAGCTTTTCCGCGCCAAATACGCAGAGCCATGATAAAATCAACACTGGTGCCATGAAACTAAGGCCCTGAAAGGGGATGTCCTTAACCCTAGATATCGGTTCGCAGAACGGGGAGGATGGGTGGGTCGGTAAGGAATCTATCACTAACTAATGTCTCTTACAGATATATCGTTACACAAGTAGTAACTTGTGCATCTGAAAGAGACATGTTAGTGATAGATTCCTTACCTTAGAATAGATACCCCAGCAATACCAACCCCGGTGGTGGGTCTGCGAACCAATAATCACACCAGAAAGTCCTGGAGGACGGAACGGCCAAAGAAGCCATCCCTCCGGACTTGACTCTCCAGGCAGTAGTGTTTAGCGAACGTGTGCAGCGAGGCCCACGTGGCTGAATGTCCAGTAAGGGGACTCGTCGGCCCAGGGCAGTTGTTGTCGCCGTGGCCCGAGTGGAATGAGCCTGCAAACCAGCAGGGGGCTCCTTTTTCGCCATGGAGTAACATGCCTGAATACACAAGATGATCCACCGCGAGATGGTCCTCTTGTGCACTGCCTTTCCCTTCTTCGCGCCCACGTAACCAACAAAGAGTTGATCATCCACCCGGAATTGGCGTGTGCGATCCAGATAATAGGAGAGCGCACGTTTTGGATCCAGACGGTGGAGCCTCTCTTCCTCTTTCGAGGGATGCGGAGGCGGAAAGAAGGTGGGCAAAGTAATGGACTGCCCGATGTGGAAGACCGTGACAACCTTGGGCAGGAAGAAAGGTCGTGTACGCAACACCACCTTGTCTGGATGAACAGATAGGAAAGGTGGAGTAGAAGAAAGAGCCTGGAGCTCACTCACTCTCCTGGCAGAGGTGATGGCAACCAGGAAAGCAGTCTTCAGGGTAAGAAGACGGAGAGGACAGTTGTGGAGCGGCTCAAAGGGAGCACACATTAGATAAGTGAGTACAAGATTCAAGTCCCACTGGGGCATCACAAAGGGAACTGGAGGAAACATATGTGTGATGCCTGTGAGAAGTTGGCCTGATATATGATGCTCACTAGTTCTAGTGATCACCTTGTATCAGTCCAAACAACCCTTATGGTGATTGGTTGTAAGTCAACCTTATAGACCAGCTATCCTAATGGTAGCATGGACAAAAGCAGTCTTTAGGCTAAACTCTTTTGGCATGCGAAGCCAGCTGTTTTACCACATATAACCCCTTGAATACCACATGAAAGGACACCACACAGGTTGTTATGAAAATAAACAGATATTTATTAACTAACATACACCTCTGAACTCTTTATGAGATCAGAGGGCTAAGCACATGACAATACTATGAAAGAAATACGAGTTAGCACAATATTTACACGTGTGCCTTAGGGGCACGACAAACCATATACTCGAAACAATGGAATGCAAGGAAAGTAAGTACTGTAAGGAGATCCAGAGGCTGGAGGATCTCTGGGACTACGCTACAAACTAGGTAAGTCAGGAGCAGGAGGCCCACGGGACTCACGTGCAGAGTGGAAACTCACACGGGATGCGTACCAACGTCTATGGATGCTACAGTTTACAAAGTTACGGATTCCGGACGAACCCGGCTGGATGGAGGAAAAACAACAGTGGACCTGGACACTAGGATAGTGAACACTGACTTCAGCACCTAGTAGCTTTAGTTACCTAACCCACAGGCTGCGGGTGCATAGCGCTGAAGTGGTATCGGGTTTGCTGCGTTGATCCTGATGATGCCTGAAACAAGTAGTTGCTGGCAGGCAGCCAGATGGAGGAGTCCAGTGGTTCCAAGGATGGAACTAGGAAGGAGAAGTCCTGAAAGGGAAGGGGACAGAGTCTCGGTCACTAGCCAGTGACGGTGCTGGAACCAGGAGGGAACCAGATGCTGTCGCCACGTTCAGGTGGACAAAGGGTCGCTTCTCTCTGTAGCTGCGCGGACCAGGAGCTGTTCTTCACGACCAGGCTGGAGGTACGAGCTGTCCCACGTAGTCTGCTGCTGATGGCGGTATTGGATCGTCGATCTGGTCAACAGGCCTTGGCAAGTGCAAGCCACGTGCTGGAACAAAGATGGTGTCTGGTGCGGACCAGGAGGGTCCGGGGTGCTTCTCTTTTACAAGGAAGCAAGGGCCAGTCTGGGGGACCAGACTAGCAGTGTTGAAATCTTCGGGTCGTCGTCTCAGAGGTCACGAGCCAGCCAGCAAGTGACCAGACAACAGGAAAAGCAGCAACCAGGCAAAAGGGCCCCACGCAGATCACGTGGATGCTGGGGGGGCTGGTCTTTGATGCAGGAGCTGCGTCGGTGTGGGGCTTCTCGGACCCCAGTGCACTCACTCGAGGATCCCTCGGCGGTCGTGCTGGAAGCGCTGTGCAGGTTTATTCAAGATGGCCGTCTCCAAGTTCCTCATCGCACCCACGGGTCCCAGCTGTGCTGTGGATGTGGGTAGAGGTCAGAGGAGTCTGGAGGTCCGGGTCTCGTCGAGCTGGGTCGTCGGGTTCCAGGAAGGAAGGACTTGCAGCAAACCACACAGGAGCTTGATGGTGTCTGCCAAGCAGGATGGTCACTCCCTGACCATAGGGGAGATTCTTCAGTCTTCTGATGTTCAGGAGGGCGAAGGTCAAGAGTTCTTCGTGGAAGTTGTCAAGATTAATCTAATCTGGAATGGGACCAGCTCCTACCTTTATTCAGCAAAAGGGGGCTGCACTACGACTAGGTCCCTCCTCTGGGTGGGACCAGGAAGAGGGGTGGTTACACCCCCTTTCCTTTGTCCGGTCTTGCGCCAGCTCTGGGGCTGGAGTGCCCCAGGAACTGGTTTGGACCGGTGTATGCACAGGTACACCTTGTGTGCCCCAGGCATGTCTCATTCCTTTCAGCCCTGTCCTACCTAATACACAAAATCCTGTCTGGGGTGGTGCTAGCACCTCCCAAGGCAGGAAACCCTTTGTCCGAGCCTCCCTCGCTGGAAGGACTCCCAGCAGCAGGAGGTCAGACTTGTGTCTGTGGTGGCAGCATCCATTTTGTGATGCTGAGGCTCGAGTTAACTTTAACCCGGGTTCACAGTTACATACATGTCGTGTCCCTCTAGAAGGGTGGAATGCTACCCCCGTCGCCAGAATTGGCGAGGGGGTAGTATTCCAATTCGTATGACACCTTACTCTACATGTTTTGATAATGCTATACCAAAGTTAGCATTTGACCGCGGGGTTCATAATGCACTTAAGAGTATATGGTATAGCGTTATCATGGAACAGCTATTAGGACTTGGTTCCGTGAGCTGCACACGGGCTCAGCTCATGCCAGAGCACCATCTCACATAATTCCAAGCACTCTGCCTTCAGGATTGATAAGGCCTGCCATAGGAGTGACTGTTAGGAATATATGTGTCCACTTTTAGGGTTGGATATGGGGATACTATATCTAAAGCAAAGGGTGATTACACCACCTTGCCCCAGCTGTCGTGCAGCCAGTTGTGTCTGTTTAGATGGCCAGTCAGGGGTGGCATAATACATGCTTCAGCCCCTGGTAGGCCCTGGGTACACCTATGCCCTGGATACCTAAAGTATGCTGTACAGGAACTGCTAAGGTGACCCAGTACCAATTGGTAAATGCACCTAAGGTACATGGTTGGCAATTTAGAGAGAGAACAGCTAGGCTGTGGGTCTGATTAGCAGGCCCACAGCCAGGGAAAGTCGTAAACCAGTGAAGCAAAAAGCAAAAATCGGGGGTGACCATAGGATTGCAGACCCTACTCTCCTACAATGCCCTTCAGAAAACTATTTACAATGGGGGACTTGAATAAGGAAGGCTGAACAGGTAGCCTTAGGAAGGCGGAAAGAGCAGAAAGGTACCCCTTAAGAGTGCCCAGAGCAGAGCCCTGCTGGGCAAGGGAAAGAAGGAAGAGTAGGACTTCAGAAAGGGGTGCAGAGAGAGGATCCACAGCCTTTGCTGTGCACCATGCCACAAATCTGTTCCACCTGCAGGCGTATACCGACTTTTTGGAGGGACGCCTGGCTGCCAGAATGATATCACAGACTTCAGGAGGCAAGTCAAATGGCCTCAACTGTCGCCGCTCAATCTCCAAGCTTGTAGGTGGAGACTGGACAGGTTCGGGTGCAGGACCGTCCCCTGCTGCTGCGACAGAAGGTCCTCCCGAAGAGGCAGACGAATCGGGGGATAAAATAATAATAATAATAATAATAATAATGACATTTGTAGAGCGCATGGAAAAGTACGCCATCTCGGCGTGTCTCCGCGCTAAAAAAGAGAGGCAGAAACTCATAAGGGGGGAGTGGACAGAGCGAGGCAAAAAGGGCAGAGGTGGGCTATAAGGAGAAAAGAAAAGTTTTAAGTTTTCGTCTGAAAATATTTTCTGATCGACTGACATGCTGAGTAGCTCGGGATACCAATATCTTCGTGCCCAGTCCGGAGCCACCAGGATGACCTGGGCCTGGGCCCGGTCGTGCCTGATCTTCTTCAGCACTCTGGGCAGAAGCTCGTATAGGCGGAAAGACGTACAATAGACCGCAACTCCACTCGCGACGAAAAGCGTCTCCGAGCGAGTGCCGCCTTGGAAATTCCAACGCGCAGAATTGATGACATTGCGCGTTCTCTTCTGTGGCGAATAGATCTAACCAAGGCTCTCCCCATTGCTGAAAGAGACCTTGCGCCACGTCCGAGTTCAGACACCATTTGTGATCCATCATGCACCGACGGCTGAGTTCGTCCGCCCTGGCGTTCAGAGAGCCCGCCAGGTGTTGAACCATCAGGGTCACGCCCTGACGTTCCAGCCACTGCCAGAGGAGCAAAGCCTCCTGGCATAGGGTCCACGACCCCACCCCGCCCTGTTTGTTGCAGTACCACATGGCGGTGGTGTTGTCGGTGAACACCTGCACTACACTCCCTCGGACAGAGGGGGGGAATGCCTTCAGTGCTAGACGAATCGCCCGCAGCTCCAAAAGGTTGATATGGAGCCGGGACTCCGCCGGAGACCAGAGGCCTCTGATCTCTGCCTCTCCCATGTGGCCTCCCCAGCCCTGGAGGGATGCGTCTGTCACAACTACGTGCCCCGGGTGGGGCAGGGAGAGGGATCTGCCACTGACCCAATCGCGGTCCGTGAGCCACCACGGCAGATCCCTCTCCCTGCCCCGGGTGGGGCAGGGAGAGGGATCTGCCACTGACCCAATCGCGGTCCGTGAGCCACCACTGCAGTTGTCTCGCAGTGCCCTCCGAGATCAAGACATGATCGGACAGGTTGCCCTGATGCTGGGCCCACTGAAACTTCAGGTCCCACATCCGCCACCGGGCGTGATGTGTAAATGTGTGTGTGTGTTTGAGCTTATATAGCGCACAGCTACCCGCAGTGGGTTTCCCGGCGCTTGCTTAGGGAACCCGTCCTGGTATTCCCCTGTGATATAACCCCGGCAGGGTATCCACAAGGTGAAAGCCAGGCATCCCGCCGCGAGGGGCCGTTGTGGAGATTAAGCAAGCTATTGCCCAGAGTCGCAGAGTGTGAACCCATGAGTCGAGAAGGCACCGGAGCGAGAATTATCGAGTCCGTGGAATTTTTAGCCCAAGACCCGCCGAGGCAGGGAATTGAACCCTGGTCCAGGGCCGATCTCAGCTTCCGGGTCTGCCGCCTCTAACCCCTGAGCCACACTTCTCCAAAAGGATGCAGGAGGCCATCAGCCCCAGAAGCCGCAGCGTCAACCTGACCGAGACTCGGGACAACGGCTGGAAGATTGGAATCATAGCCCGTATGTCCGGAACCCGCTGTTCGGGAGGGTAAGCCCGAAACTGCGCCGAGTCGAGAACCGCTCCGATGAAGAGGAGCTTCTGAGAGGGACACAGGTGCGACTTCGGCACATTGATGGAGAACCCCAGCAAATGCAGGAGGTCGGCCGTAGTCTGGAGGTGGCTGACGACTGTCTGGGGCGAGCCCGCCTTCAACAACCAGTCGTCGAGGTAGGGGAAGACTGAAACCCCCAACCTGCGCAGATGAGCTGCGACCACCGCCATCACCTTCGTGAACACCCGTGGGGCGCTGGTAAGGCCGAAGGGGAGCACGGTAAACTGAAAGTGCTCCTGGCCTACCGTGAACCGCAGGTAACGCTGGTGGGCCAGCAGGACTCGGATGTGAAAATAAGCGTCCTGCAAGTCCAACGCTACCATCCAGTCTTCTGGGTCCAGGGCAGCTAGGACCTGAGCCAAAGTCAGCATCTTGAACTTCTCCTTCCGGAGTAAGCCGTAGATGTTCCGCAGGTCCAAGATAGGGCTTAGGCCCCCTTTGCCCTTCTTGGGTACCAGGAAGTAGTGGGAGTAACATCCATACCCTACTTCTGGCCCAGGAACGCGCTCCTTGGCCCCCTTGGCCAAGAGGGCCGTGACTTCCTCTTGCAGAAGTTGCAAGTGATCCCCCGACACGCGGTGGCATTGCGGTGGCATGGATGGAGGGGTCGCCTCGAAGGGGAGGGAGTAGCCCCTTCGGACGATCTGCAGCACCCACCTGTCCGAAGTGACTGAGCGCCAGTGGGAGAGGTGATGGCAAACCCTGCCTCCCACAGGCATCACATGGGCCTGAAAACTCGGACTAGGAAAGTTTGGAGGCGGGTGCTGTTGAGGGAGGTGTGGACTGGTCTCGCCGTTGTCCCCGACCGCCGCCACGGCAGTTTCCACGTCCGCCACCGCGCTGTTGAACATTTTGCGGCGCGTGGCTGGCAGGACGTGGGGGGCCGCCCCTTCCGTGGCCACAAAAGGAGCGAAAGGCACCCGATTGCTGGCGTGGGGCGGTGAGGCCCAAGGACTTGGCCGTAGCCCTGGAGTCCTTAAAACGTTCCAGCGCATGGTCTGCCTTGTCGCCGAAGAGGCGACGGCCATCAAACGGCATGTCCAGGAGTGTGGCCTGGACATCGGCCGAGAAGTTGGCGGACCGCAACCAGGCGTGGCGTCGAACCGCCACCGTCGTTGCCATCGCCCTGCCCAGTGAGTCCGTTGTGTCCAGTCCACACCGGATAGAAAAGCGTGCTGTATCTCGACCCTCCGCAAGGGCTTTGGCGAGTTTAGCCTAGACCTCCTCCGGGCATTATGGCAGCACCTCCGCAACCGTGTCCCACAGAGTGTGGGTGTAGCGGCCCAAGGACAGGCGGTATTCACAGACCGCAGCCCTAAGCTAACAGGCGAGAACACCTTCTTCCCGAACTGTTCGTATCTCTTGGATTCCCTGTCGGTCGGGGCCGACGGGAATGCGGTCTGGGAGTTGGAGGCCTGGATGACCAGACTCTCGGGGGTGGGGTGGATGGACAAAAAGCATGGGTCGCCCGGGCCGGGCGGTAGCATCTGGCCACGTTCCTATCCACAGGCGGACCTGTGGCGGGCTTGGACCAAGTGCCCACAAGAACGTCACACAAGGCCTCATTGAACGGCAGCAGAGGCTCACTGGAGCTTGACTGCGGTTTGAGGACCTCGGTGAGGAGGTTAGTCCTCACGGCCGCGACGGGGAGCTTAAGGTTTAAGGCCTTAGCTGCCTTCGTCAACACTACACTATTACGTAGAGCCCGCCTCCGAAGCCACAGTCGGAGGGGAGCTAAATCCAGTGTCTGGCGAAGTGTCAAGACCACTGGCCTCCCCAAGCTCATATGTCCAGTCCTGTTGAGACTGGCAATCTAGTGCCAGAGGGTCCTCAGACCCCTCCCAATCCTCCTCCTCGTCTCCCGTACCCTGCAAAACAGGTTCAGTAGACGGGGCCTCCTCGTGGAAATAAAAATCTCCAAAGGCCGTCGGAAGCGCCGCCCAGCGCCAGAGTTGGACCGAAGGAGGCGTTGGGGACGGCGTCCACAGCGGGCACCGGGGGCGACACCCGTTGGGCCGGCGCCGGTGAGGTCGTAAGGTCGACCGTCGACGACCCGGATCCGGAAGCGGATCCGGCGAGGTCCTGCGGCGCCGAGACCGAAGTCCCCGGCGGCGTCGGACCGAAGCACCCGGCGGCGTCGGGGCCGAAGCACCCGACCCGCTAGGACCTCCGGTCAGGGCCGCTTGGCCCGAAGGCACCACGGAACCCGACTGAGGAGGGAGGGACCTCATGGCCATGAGGTACCGCTCGATCTCCTCCGGCGTCGCGCCGTGCCCAGGGACCCGAAGGTGTGGGGCAGGCGGCGATGCTTGCGACTCCCGCGGAGCCGCGTGGGCGGTGTCGCCCGAACCACCGGCCGCATCGTGCGAGCGTCGGGGTGGGTCGGACCTCTCATGCCTCTTACCTGAGGACTTGGAAACTGACGACAGGTGTCCTCTCCCGGACCTTCAATGACTCCGACCTCGCGACCTGTCCCTCGACCTCCCGTGGGACCAGGACCGGGACTTGGAGCGGCGCGGGCCGACTGCCTCAGCTCGAGTCGCTTGCGGGACCGCTCCCACCTAGCCTTCGACATCAGGGCCCGGCAGTCGGAGCAGGTACGATCGTCATGGTCGAGGCCTAAGCACTTCAGGCACCAGCGATGGGGGTCCGTGACCGACAGCAGGGCTTGAACCCGGGCATCCCTACCGGCACCGATAGAGTCGAAGACTCGAAGAAAAAGAGTGATCAAAAAGATCAAAAGTTCAGTCAAAAATTGACTGGGGGTAGAGCTTCTCCGGATCTGCGCTAGCTGGCGCGGAAAAAAGAAGAACTGACGTCAGCGCGCATGGGCGGCGTCTAAGTACTCCGACGTCATTCCGGCGCTAATGACGCCGACGACGGACGCGGAGCCGCAGACGACGCCTACCGACGTGCAGGGGTATTGCTACGCAAAAGTTTCCGGATCCAGTCTGACGCCTGGAGATATTCTAAGGTAAGGAATCTATCACTAACGTGTCTCTTTCAGATATCCCAACTTGCGCAGAAGTTGAAGGCATCTTGCAAGATGATCTTCTAGTAGAGATGGGGGCAAACTTTTTAGGAGCCAATCGTCCAAGTAAGGGTAAATGAAAATCCTCTGCTTCCGAGGGAAAGCAGCTACCACCGCCATACACTTGGAGAATGTTCGGGGAGCTGACTTCAGACCGAATGGAAGTACTGCATATTGGTAATGATAGGATGCTTGATTCCGGTCCAGGGAAGACATAGCTTGGCAGTTCGGGCTGGACTGTTCCCATGAGGCACAGGGTGAGTGTGAGAAGTTGGCCTGATATGCAGTGCTCACTATTCTAGTGATCACTATGTATCAGTCCAAACAACCCTTATTGATGATTGGTTGTAAGTCAACCTTATAGACCAGCTATCCTAGTAGCATGGATACGAGCAGTCTTCGGGCTAAACTCTAGAGGGCGTGTTAAGCCAGCTGTTATACCATCACATATACAGCTTGAACACCAAGTGAAAGGACACCACGCAAGTGTTATGAAAATAAACAGTGTATTTATTTAGATCACAACAGCCCTGTACTCTTTATGAGGACAGGGTACTAAGCACACAACAAAACTCTTACGAAAATACTTTAAGTCGCACAATTTACACAAATGCCCGAGGGGCACGGAAAACCATATACTACAAAAGTGGAATGCGAAATTACTAGCAGGTAGGTACTAATCTCATAGGGTTTGGAATCGCTAGGACTACGTTACTGAACCTTCAGATTACTAGTAGGAGGCCTAGGGGACTCGGGTGCAGAGTGTGCACTCTCACGAGGGATGCGGGACAAAGTCTATGGAGGCTAGTAAAAGCAAAGTTAGTGTTCTCAGGCGAACCCGATAAGGTAGGTTGAAAACGAAAGTGGATCTGGACCCTTGGATAGTGAGGCTATGCTGGGGCACCGAAATGCCGAAGTTACCTAGCCCAGGGGCTGCGGCTGCATAGGTCTGAAAAGACGTTGGGAATCCTCGTTGACGAACCAGGAGCCTGAAAGAAGGAGTTGCTGGCAGGCGACCAGTGAAGATTGTTCGGTGTTTCCAAACCTGGATCAAAGATGGAAGACACCTGTAAGCAGAGGGGACCAAGTCCTGAATCACTAGCCAGTGACCAGATGGGCACCAGGATGGCACCGGATGGAGTCACCTCGACCAGGTGAGTGGGCGACGCTGGGCTCTGCAGTCTCACGGACCAGGAGGCGTTGTCGGCGACCAGGATGGAGGTGCGAGCTGTCCCACGATGGTTGATGCTGTCGACGTTGTTGGACCCAGGATTGGGGCAACAAGTCTTGGCAAATTCAAGCCCACGCGGTGGACCTAAAATGGCGTCTGGAGTGGACCAGGAGGGTCCGGGGTGCTCCTCTTTTGGAAGGGAGCAAGGGCCAGTCTGGAGCAACCAGACTAGCAGTGGTGATGTCGTCGGTCGTCGTCGGGAAGGCCACAAGCCAGCGGGCTAGTAGCCAGACAACGCGGTGAGCAGCCAAAAAGCAGAAGGGCCCCACGCAGATCTCGTGGATGCTGGGGGGCTGGTCTTCGGTGCAGGAGCTGCTCCGGGTCGGGGCTTCTCGGACTCCAAAGCACTCAACAGAGGATCCCTCGGCGGTCGTGCTGGATAGAAGTCGTGCAGTTCTGATGATGGCCGGTCCCTCGAGGTCTCGTCGCACCTACGGTTCTCAGCGTAGCTGTAGAGGTAGGTAGAGGTCAGAGGTGCCAGGGAAGCCGGGTCTCGTCGTGCTGGTCGGTCGGATTCCGGAGAAAGGACGTGCAGCAAACCGCAGTGTTCTTAGATGGTGCCTGCGGATGCAGGGTGACTACTCCTTAGCAACAAGGGGTGGTGAGGGACAGAGTCTCTGAATTAAGCAGAAAGCTCTCACCCCGTCAAGAGATCAGGGCTAGATCCAACACCGTTTTTTAGCTCACTGCACCATCCCAGTTTCAGAACCTGGCTGTATGCAAATTAGTCTGTTCCTGTCCCAGTGCATGATGGGAACAGGGCAAACCAAACTACAAAAGCCAATTCTTACACTGGGAAGGAAACAAGCTCCCGGGGACCGGTTTCTGGCATTACAGCCGTCTTCGGCCCGGTTTGCTTGAAGGGAGAAATCTTGAGAAGAGTCGAGAGTTCCTTTCGTAGAAAGTAGTTTCTTGATTCAAAGATGATCTAATTTGGAAGGGTCCACGCTCCTGCCTTTATCCTAAAGAAAAGGGTGGGTACGCGACTAGGTCCTGCCCTAGGGGTGGGACCAGGAAGGGGGGTGGTTACACCCCTCTCCCATGCCGGACGTGCCCCAGCTCAGGGGCTGGTGTGCCCCTGGAACTGGTTCTAGCCGGCAGATGCGTAGTGAGCACCGGGGTGCCACTTGCAGTCACCTTCCTGTAAAGCCCTGCCTACCCAGGATACACAAAACCCTGTCTGGGATGGTGCTAGCACTGCCCCTGACAGGAAACCCTTTGTCCAAGCTCCCCTCGCTGGAAGGACTCCCAGCTGCAGGGGGTCAGACTTGTGTCTGTGGTGGTAGCATCCATTTTGTGATGCTGAGGCTTGAGTTAATTTTAACCGGGGTTCACAGTTACATACATGTCGTGTCCCTCTAGAAGGGTGGAATGCTAACCCCGTCGCCAGAATTGGCGAGGGGTTAGTATTCCAATTCGTATGACACCTTACTCGACATGTTTTGACAAAGCGATACCAAAGATAGCATTTAACCGCGAGGATTATAATGCACTTAAGAGTATATGGTATGCGTTATCATGGAACAGCTATTAGGACTTGGTTCCGCAAGCTGCAAACGGGCTCAGCTCATGCCAGAGCACCATTTCACACGATTCCAAGCACTCTGCCTTCAGGATTGTCAAGGCCTGCCATAGGAGTGACTGATAGGAATCTGTGTGTCCATTTTAGGGTTAGATATAGGTATACTATATCTAAAGCAAAGGGTGATTACACCACCTTGCCCCAGCTGTTGTGCAGCCAGTTGTGTCAGATTTAGAAGGCCAGCCAGGGGTGGCATAATACATGCTTCAGCCCCTGGTAGGCCCTGGGTACACCTATGCCCTGAGTTACAGGGTCTGATAAGGTGGCCCAGTACCCATTGGATAATGCACCTAAGGTACATGGAATCCATTTTAGAGAGAGAGCAGTAGGCCTGGGGTCCTGATTGGCAGGGTCCCAGGCCAACTAAGTCGGAAAACCAGCAAAACACCAGGCAAAAAGGTGGGGGCAGCCATAGTCAGGTATCCACCTTCCTACACAACCTCCCCCCCCCCCCCCCCCAAACGAAAGGAGATAAGGCTATCCTTGAGCAGTAAGCCTATATTGCCTGAGTGGCCATATGAGGTGGTACATGCACTGGCATGGTTACCCCCTGTATCATGGTCCACTAAGCAACCCCTCACCCTAAGGGTATCTGAGGGTCTCCACCATAGGGAATCAATACCTGTGGTGTGCTTTGGCAAAGTAAAAGGCTGGTGTGGGAATGGAGTACTGAAGTGAGACTCCACTACTGTTGGGCTCAACTTCCTCCAATCTCTATCCACCATATGTGCCTTTCTTTCCAGTACTGAGTTGCTATGAGCTCTCAGGGTCAACCTCTGGCTACCTAAAGCTGGGGGCTGAGTCCCTCTGTTTGGCTTACTGGAGGGACAGGTCAGGTTTGGGGTTTTTAGGCCCCAGGTTTGGCTGTGCCCAGCAGTGTCCAGCTGTGGGAGTTCCCTAACTAAGTTTAAGGGGGATCCCTCAGGAGTTTGTTTTATTGTCACTTGGCTAGGGCTACTAGCTTCAGTGATCCTAATCTGCTGATTGGGGATTTTTGGACAGGGGGCCCTTTGGGGTCCACCACTGGCCTTCCTGACCTCTACAGCCCTGGGCTGACTGAGGCAGGGTAGAGAGGTGTAGGCTACCTGCTCCAGACTGGGTCCCACCTGGGAAGGGTCCACTGTCATCAGGGGCTCTGTCAGGCTAGGCCTGACTACCTCTAGGGCAGTTCCTTCGCCAGGGGTAGAGTCAGTTCCCTGAGGAGGCTGGCTCTCACCTAGTGTCTGGGAGGGGGAAGACTTTTTTTCCTCCTCAATGCTCTGTTTGGGTGGAGTGATCCATTGTTTCAGGCTTCACAACCCCACTATCTGTCTGAGTAGAGGCTGAGACCATTTCAACCTTGCCAACCTTTTCAGGAGGGCACTCAGTCTGTGTTTGGGCTGTGACTGTCACAGCCCTCCTATCCTGTTCAGGAAAGTCTGTCTGAGCCTGGGCAGTGGCTACCACTGCTCTTCCAACCTTTTCAGGGAGGACTGGTGCTTGGACTGGGGCTGTAGCTATTACTGCCCCACTAACCTTTCTGGGTAGGCCTATCATCCTGGAGTGAGTTTCTTGCTCCACCTCAGCCCATGCTGAGAGTTCCAGGTCATTCCCCAGTAAGCAATCTACAGGTAGGTTATCTGTCACTGCCACTCTCATGGGCCCTGTGACATTACCCCAACTGAGCTCGACTACTGCCATGGGATGCCTTCTTTTCACTCCATGAACGTCTGTCACCTGATAAAGGAAACCAGGGGTCAGTTGAGCAGAGGGGACCAGATGGTCAATCACCATGGTGATGCTGGCCCCTGTGTCTCTGTATGCCTCAACTTTCTGACCATTGATAAAGGGCTCTTGTCTATACTTTCCCAAAATGTGGGAACCAGTAGTGAAGTTGGCAAACCTCATGCCAGTCTCACAGACAAGAGTATTGTTAGGGGACCTGGCTAGGCCATAGTCCACCTGGTTTCCCAAAGTAATGCCCACCACATTCTTGGGGGCACTCCCACCGCCTGGGGGATTACCACTAGTGGTAACAGGAGGTCTGGGAGTATTACTTAGGGGTATGTTCTCCTTATTGTTGTTGGCCTTGGGACAACTGCTGTCAGTTTTGTAATGGCCTACCTGTTTGCAGGTATGACAATAAGGTTTCTTTTGGGTTTTGGGAGAAGTTTGGGACCCACCCTTTTCAGAGGAATTTTGGGGCCCTGTGGTTTGATCAGAAGATTTATTCCCACCCTTCTCTTGAGGCTTGGTTGATTCCTTCTTTTGGTCACCACCCTGGTTCTTAGGCCTGACCCTGGTTCTGACCCATTTGTCTGCCCTCTTACCCATTTCTTGTGGAGAGGTCAGATCAGAGTCTACCAGGTGTTGGTGTAATAACTGGTTCTGACAATTACTTAAGATTTGCTCTCTCATAATTAGATTGTACAATCCTTTAAAATCAGTAACCTTACTTCCCAGTAGCCAGCCTTCAAAAGCCTTAGTGGCACAATCAACAAAGTCAGTCCAATCCTGAGACTGAGTTTTCTGGGTATCTCTGAACAGCAACCTGTACTGTTCAGTGGTTAAACCAAACCCATCAACCAGTGTATTCTTCAGGACTTGGTAATTGTTAGCATCCTCAGCTCTAGTAGTGAGGAACTTATCTCTACCTTTGCCTTCAAAGGAGAGCCACAAGATAGCTGCCCACTGACTCTGGGGGACACACTGTACAGTGCAAGCCCTCTCCAAAGCAGTCATCCATTTGTGGATGTCATCCCCTTGTTTAAAGGGGGGCACTATCTTACTCAGGTGTCTAGTGTCTAAACTCCTGTCTTTTTCTCTTGGGAGAATGCTGCCACCAGTGGGGTCTGCCCCACACAATTTCTGCTCTCTAGCAAAGGCAAGCCTCTCTTTGGCCAGGGCAAGTTCTTCCCTTTCAATCCTCAGATTGGCTTCCCTCATCTTAGCTTCATGCTCCCTTCTCTTTGGGGATGACATCCCTCTATGAGAAGAGGTCTGAGAGCCATTGGTTCGAATGGATCTGTTAGAGCCTCTGGATAGAGACCTAACTCGTCCACTCCCAATGTTAAGTCTGCCTGAGAGTGGCCCTGGGGGTCCCCCAAATCCATTCTCATGCCTACTTAAGTTGGACCTGGTGAGTCTCCTGACTTATACCTGTCCCTTGTCTGCCTCATCCTCTGATAACTCCTCTTCCTCCTCCTCAGCATCATCTGTTTCCTGGAGCGGGTGGTCAGGGTTACTAAAGGGTCCCTGTAAGGGGGGCATATTCCCATCTGGATGAGAAGGATCTGTGCTGGCAGACCTCCTGGCATCATAAGTCTCTAAGAGACTAATCAGAAAAGGAATGGTAGGGTTAGAACCCTGTTTTAGCTTCCTGGAGGTACACACTTGTCTCATCTCCTGGAAGCTAAGAGCAGCATATCTGGAAGGGACCTGTGGAGGGTCCACAACCACAAGAGGGGTCTCTAAAGACTCTCCGTGGTTAGACATGCTTCTAGTTGTTTGCCTACTGATCCCTTGCTAAGAGTTGTAGTCAAGGTGTGCTAAGCCTTGTTAAACTACAACAGCTGGGTCAGTAGAACTCAGAGTATTCTAAGCTAAGTTATATGTACCTTAACTTATGTGATCTTTCACAAAGATATTCTTAGGATACGTGTGGTAAAACAACAGCAAGCTCAAATCCCAACCTGAGGAAATATAAATTTTTGGTCATGTTATGTTCCCTAGCGCGTACCCCACCGACTCCATGTACCAGCTTAAAGTGCATGTAACTTCCCTCCTGTGCCAGCTATGAAGACGCAAATACATTTGCGTCCAACGTTAACTTGTCCTCTTTCAGATCCACCATGAATGGATTATATAGTCCGTTCCTAAGTATGCTATGCCACCGTCTTTTTGTAGTACACTTTACATGTTTTCCTGCTCTGGCCGAGTAGGCCCTGAATTTCTGCCATCGAACCTCTTTTTGGCTCCTGACTCTGACAGCCTCTGCCCAGGCTACCCCTGTACCCGTGAACTCTGACTTACTTTCAGCGCGGCCCCTCGCGCTCAGCTCAGCCTGCTTTCTGCCAAGACTGACTATAACCTTCGAGTTATCTGTTCCACTCCTCGACAATGCATTCCTGCCTACTAGCTCCAGTAAACATCCTCTCCAGCTGCAGAGCCAAAGGGCCGACCTGTCTCAATGCAAGTAATTCATAGCCTCTGTTACCATGCTTCCATGGAAGGCTTCGTGCCCCCACGCTCCTCATGCAGACACTTAGGCGCTTATACACGCATCCACAGTTAGCATAGAATAGCTTCTGCCCTAGAGACCTTTCTGCCCAGATAGTATGGTTCCTAAACATCAGATATCAGATATGATAGAAGTACAAGTTGATCTGACATGCCAGACTTCTGTCTCTTTCCGTCAGTGTAAATGTCAAGTCCCCTGCACCCCTCCAATCACACGTCATGCAGCTGCGCGCGCATCCAAGCTTCCGATTTCTGCTGACATTGCAACAATTCTGTTAGCACCACCCCTTGGTGCCACCCACTTGCGTCACCTATCAGTGACGTTTTTAGCACACACCTCTGGTTCACGCCTAGTTCACGCCTCTCAATTACGTACTAGTACCACGTGTATACTGTTATCTTGTCTTCTCTCAGCTGTTACGCCTCTTACACTATTACTTATGATGTGAATTAAGTATATAAGCTATGTAATGTCAATAAAGTTTGCTCTATCCCTTCTGACACCCCTGTGGTGGTCAGAACATGATATCCTGGTCACGACCATTCCTTTTTAAGGAATAAAACCCCTAAGAAACTCTAACACCACGGACTCTGTCTTTTTCCATTCTGAGTGAGTTATTATTGATTAAATACTTACCTGCATAGAAATTAAGAGAGTAAATTAATTATTTACGTCATTTTGGCGCCCGAATAGGGACCCCTCCCCCACCTCACGCGCCGGTTGGCGCATTGCAAGCTCTGTCCCCTGCCGTCAGTTAGACGGAACCTACGCGTACCGGCAGGATTTCCTGCATCTCCCTCTGACCCAAGGAGGTGACGAAGACTGCGATCAGTGCCCAGACGAGGCGGTGAGGAGTGCGGAGGATCCCGACCAGAGCCTAGTCGAAAGAAGCAAGGTCCGAGGTGTCAAGAGGCCCACCAGGTTTCCGAAGTTTTCCGAAGTTTCCCGAGGTTTTCCGAAGTTCCGAGTCGAGTCCAGTCGAGTTTTCCGAGGCCTTCTGTTTCCGTGCTTCCCAGTGAGTACCATTGCTGGGTCGTATCTAGACGGGTTTGGGTACACAAGTCCGGTCTGCACTGTTTTTAGGCAGTGTATCTGTACTGTTTAGCAGTATATCTAGTATTCCGAATTTCTGCACTGTTACACCAGTGTATCTGTACTGTTGAGCAGCACATCCAGTATAGGGGGTAGTCATCTATGTCTTAAATGTTCTTATGTGAGTAATGTCGTGGTATGAATGTGACTGTTTAAATGTGTATTATTGTGTTTTCTCGTATAAACTAGCTGTCAAGAGTATTAAGGAATAAGGATTGAGCATTCAGTAATAAGTAAGTAAAATGCCGTTTTTCAACAAGTTAAAGCAGATAGGAACTAGGAAAGGGATACTGGAGGAAGAAATCCCTATTCCCCCTAGGGACACTCCAGGTAACTTTATGTACCACAAACATGGCATAGATGCCATATTATATCTAGATTTATGGGCCGATTACACCAAGCACCTAGACGAAAGACACAGATGGCCTGTTACCGGAACATGGGATGCCGAGTGCATCATGAAGGTAGAAGAAGCATTATGGAAAAAGAAAGCTAGACAATCACAGAAAGACGCCATAGAATTCTGGCGTAAGGAATCACATAAGCGTGCTGAAAAAGCACTCCGTAGAGAGGACAGACTTAAAGAATCAGAAAAGGCCCAAGAAAACGATTTAGTTATTGAAGGGATCCGAGTAAAAACAGAGCAAATAGACCGTGCCCGAAACAATCTTGTAAACGGAATGTATCTCGCGGCCGAGGGCACATCTGAAGGCCTATCAGAAATACCGAAAAACTTACCGCCACCATTAGTTCCAACTAAAGTAATGCATAAGACTACTAAAGACATATTCTTAAATTCTTATCTAGAGGATGTAGCACCAGCTTACACCAATCTGCCTGTTCGTGCCCTGCCTAATGACAGGGATGGGGGTGGCACTACGCCCCCAGATCATGTTCCGCCAGTACCACGACAGACCTCCCCTGTTCCGCCAGCTCCGCCACTTCCCGCACCCAAGATTGACCTACCGAAACAAGTCCTACCTGATCCTACTAAACGACAAATTCAAGTTCAGATCCAGACTCCGCAGGGAGATAATGCCCAAGCATCCGCTTCAGGAGGTGCGACGGCGGGTCCTCGGACCCCGCCATTGACACGCAGATTCAATTTCAGGGACACGCAGAGTCCTCTCACGTTCCAGTCCCCCCGTCTTGACGCATTAAAGGAAAAGGATTGGGAGGTGGGGGAGGCAAAGATAGCATGGGCAGAAATAGAAGACGAAGAAAGCAAACGAATCCCAGGGTTAGGCCTTGGGGATAGGACTAAAGCATTACCCGGATTAATAGTACAGGTTTTGCCAAGATTATTGACAACTAGAAAGGAAGATTGGGACGCAATCTCGTCCTGTAAACCGAAACAAGATGAAGATACTAGTGACTTCTATTCCAGATTCGAGAAATGTTTCATTATAAATAGTGGCCTACAACCTAGCAGCGAATCATATCCACACCTTTTTGTATCAAAATTGGTCGAGAATTCCCTACCATTAGTTAAAAATAGAGTGTACAAGGTTGAAAGTACTTGGCAGGCAAATACGCCATCCCAGATGTTACAAATGTTACAATATCATCAGAACAGAATTAGAGAAGAACAAGATCAGGAACAGAAACGTATGAAAGACACGAAAATGAAAATGTTAGTAGCTCAGACGGTCCCAGCCGACGGCCAAAGAAAAGGTGGGGCCCAGACAAGTCACTCTACAGCTCCCGTTAAGGGGACATGTAATTACTGCAAGCAGCCAGGTCACTATGTACATGAATACCCAGTCCTGAAACATAACATTTCGACAGGTAAAACTAAAGAAAGACCGCATCCGCCTAGACACGATCAGGTCCAGCAACAGACCTCACAAAATGTACAGCCAATGCAGAACACACAGCCTATGCATGCTTCATCCCACACAGCACAGACAGTAGCAGTACCGCAGCCACAGCCCATTGCCGCGACTCAGCAAGTTTCACAACAGATGTATCAGTATGCCCAATCTGCATATCCAGATTACCCCCGATATACATGAAACAGCCTAGAGAGGGAAGGTGGTTTGCCTCTAATTGAAATTCCTGTAGATCAAGAAGGTCCTTATGTACACAGTCACGTATTGGGAAAAGACAGAAAGTTTTTAATTGACACAGGGGCAAGTCGCACTACAATCAGTCATAATGAAGTCCCAGGGGCACCCCTCTCAGGCTCACAGAATGTTTCCCTTGGGTTTTCAGGACAGCCTATTGTAAATGAAGTATCGGAACCAGTACCATTAGCTGTGGGTCCATTATCCCGAGTTACAGATTTGTTACTTACGAAATCATGCCCAGAAAATCTGTTAGGTATTAAAACACTGAAGGCTTTAGGAGCCATAATATGCTGTTCCCCGGAGGGAGTTAGACTCTTTCTACGGGATTTCAAGGGTCATTATGTTTTACGTGAATTTGATGTCAGATTGAAAAATGTACCAGATCACCTATGGGCAAAAGGCCCAGCTGATGTAGGTTGTATGCATATCACTCCATATCGTGTTACACTCAAGACAGGAGTTGTTCTACCCAGAATCAGACAATACAAGTTACCACCCGATGCTGTAGTGGCTTTACTGAAAATCATTGAAGAGCTAATTGCCCAGGGAGTGGTCGTAGAGACCGACTCCAATATCTGTAATTCACCTATCATTCCAATTCTTAAACGTACAGACCCCAATGCACCGCCAGTATATCGGCTGGTGATTGATCTTCGAGAACTGAACAAATGCATTGTACCGCAGTACCCTGTGGTCCCCGATATCTCCTCCCTATTGACTGCTATTGATTCAGAAGCAACGTTCTTTACTGTAATTGATCTCAAGAACGCTTTCTTCAGTGTGCCTATTGATCCGGAGAGCCAATATCTCTTCGGATTCAGTTTAAATGGACGAAGTTTCAAATTTTCCCGCGCACCTCAAGGATTCACAGAAAGCCCCAGCATCTATAGCCAAGCACTGAAAAGACAACTGGATTGTATTCAAATGCCAGTTAACACCGCTTTACTGCAATACGTCGATGATCTACTGATCACCGCACGAAGTGAGCCCGATTGTGAACAAGCATCATTAACAGTTTTACATTTCCTGGCCGACAAGGGACACAAGGTGTCTCCTTCGAAGCTACAATTCTGTGTTCAGCAAGTTGTGTACTTGGGTCACTTGCTGTCCAAAGTGGGGAGACAGCTCACTCCCGATCGCATTCAGTTAATTGTAAATATGCCACGACCCCAGACACAAAAGGAAGTGCGGGCCTTCATAGGCCTCACCTCGTACTGCAGACAATGGATTCCTCAATATGCATTTCTAGCTAAACCACTCATCCAGTTAACGACGCAGGAGGCAGCAACTTCGATTGCCCTCCCTTGGACTCAGGAACATACACAAGCCTTTGAGGAATTAAAGAAAGCATTATGCCAAGCACCAGTTTTAGCGACACCATGCTACAGCAAACCGTTTACACTTTTTGTTACAGAACGTGAGGGTACAGCATTGTCTGTCCTCACTCAAGACCAAGCAGGTTCACATAAGCCTTGCGCTTATTTTTCAAGTACATTGGATTCAGTAGCCCAGGCACTCCCTGCGTGCTTAAAGTCAGTAGCAGCAACAGCGCTAGCAATCAGACAGAGCGATTCAATTGTTTTAGGTCATCAGTTAACAGTACAAGTTCCACATTCTGTAGAGGTTCTTTTAAACAGAACCCAGACTCAACACTTGACTATAGCATGACTGACAGGTTACGAATTGACACTATTCCAGCCACACATAGAAATCAGACGCTGCAGTATCTTGAACCCAGCAACACTGTTACCTACAGTTATGACAGATCCAGTTCCACATGATTGCATAGAGATCATTAATGCAGTAACAAAGCCTCGACGAGATTTAACAGATGTTCCGTTGACAAATCCAGACCTGACACTTTATGTGGACGGTTCATGTATGAGAACAAATACAGGAGAATTAGTGGCCGCGTATGCCGTGACCACTGAAACTGAAGTTAAAGAAACACATCGTATTGATACACTGTCTGCTCAAGCGGCAGAGCTCATCGCTCTGACCCGAGCCTGTATTCTAGCCAAGAACAGAAATGTCAACATATACACTGATTCCCGTTATGCGTTCGGAGTCGTACACGACTTCGGCATGCTATGGCAAGAACGAGGTTTTCTGACCTCCCATGGTGCCAAGATTCAACACGGTCCCCTCATTCAAGCACTGTTAGAAGCAATACATCTGCCTTCAGCCATATCCGTCATGAAGTGTAAAGCACATACTAAAGTCACAGATTCTGTTTCCCAGGGTAACGACCTGGCAGATCAAACAGCAAAACATACAGCACTGACTCACACTCAGACAACTGATACAACAAAGACAGCAGATCCGACAAACTGTATGACAGTCAGGGATCCCACACTAGATGTTATCGACATTCAGACACATGCCACTCCAGAAGAAATAAAGAAATGGATTGAACTAGGAGGGATCCAGACAGATCAAGGTTGGATGACGAAGGGAAAATCTACATGGTTTCTCCCTGACTCTATGGTTCAAGTCATGATAAATACAGCACATAGTCCTGCACATCTAGGAGAGAAAGCGATGTTAGACAGTTTACAAAATATCTGGAACAATAAACACTTACGAGCAGCCGCAAAACAGAAAGTGCGCACTTGCATGATCTGTTGTCAGTTCAATCCAGGAAAAAGCGTCCCTGTAGAGCAAGGTGGATTTCATCCTCCCGATCACCCTTTTGAAGTCCTCCAGATGGATTATATCCAGATGGACCGTTGTCGAGGATTTAAATATGTTCTCGTAGTTGTCTGTGCTCTGTCCCGCTGGACCGAAGCATACCCAGTCCCAGATTACACTGCTCCGACCACTGCTAAGCAGCTGGTTCGTGAATTCTTCCCACGATACGGCTTGCCTCGTGTCGTGTACTCAGATAACGGTCAGCCATTCTCATCTGCATTAATGAAAGAAGTTTCTTTATTACTGGGATACCAGTGGAAGTTCCATTGTGTCCGACATCCCGAGGCCGCAGGCCTTGTAGAAAGGCATAACCAGACACTAAAGATCCGCCTTGCCAAAATATGTCAGGAGAAAGGGGTCGACTGGATAGTCGCCCTGCCAGTGGCACTATTCTACATGAGAATGGTCGCCCATTCGAGATCAGGGCTATCCCCGTACGAGGTGGTCTTTGGCAGACCACCGAATATGTGGGGGACGCCCATTCCGAAAAAGATTACTGATGTTGATTGTAATATGTTGACAGATTACCTTGCCTCCTTGATGTCTGCACTCCAATCATGTCGTTCACAGGTTGCCGCAGCCTTCCCTGACAACACTGATGTAAAGCCACACGACGTCCGTCCTGGCGACATTGTGCTCGTTCGCAACTTCGACAGAAAAAGTCAGCTGGAGCCCCGCTGGAAGTCCCCGAAGACCGTTCTTCTCACCACCAGGACGGCCGTGAAAATAGAAGGGAGAAAGGGGTGGGTTCACACGAGTCATATAAAAATATTCTCTGGACTGAAACCTGATCGAGACTCGTCCACCCCCACCAAAGACTGTGTCGAACAAAAAGACTTTACAGAATCTGAACGAGAAAAAACTCCTCAAGAAAGTTATCGCATGAAATTACGATCTAGCAAGTCAGACAGTTTAATTGTTTAAGTCCTCCCCTAGGTGAATCGGTTAAATAGTTTCTGACATGTATCCCCTAGATCGAGATAGAGAGAGAGAGAGAGAAGCAAAGAAACGTACATACTGTAAATCACTTCGTAGTCACTGTATAGTGACACTATTAATCATGTTTATCCTGAGTATTTTAATTATTGTTGTCAGCATCGTTTTGCCTATCTATTACCCTATTTTCAAGCGTGAACAATCTGCCTATAATGTCTCTGCTGAACACACTTTTAGTGAGTTACCTCCACACGAGCTTTCCTACAGATTTGCGCTGCGCAACAACACATTCATTAGTATGCTACATCATTCTCATCAAACTAACAATGCTACAAATTGCTGGATATGTGGCCGACTCCCTCCCTACCAGAATTACAAGGGAGCTCTGCCCCTCTTTCCGTACCCATTCACTCACAATGGCTCCTGCGGAGCATGGTTTAAAATAATTAATTCCTTAGATCCTGACATTGCTGTTTTCGATGGGGGCTGGGTTTGGGGAAATCTGAACTTAGTCCTGTTAGACGTCTGTTACCCAGATAAGGAGGGACTCCCCACTAGAATAGGAACTGATCTAGAAAATGAAGTGTATGGATTAGTTAATTATACAATTAGCCTCATGATTCTCACTATTGAATACGAAGACACGCCAGTTCTACCCATTATGTCAGTATTGCCAGTCACTGGTGAATTATGTATCAAGAAGAAAGGTTCAGTACACTTAGGTCATAGTAAATGCACTACTGTGGTCGAATTCAGTGATCATGGAAAATCGTCCTTTAAAGCTATTAGTCATTCTTACTTTGTTTGCGGTCATACCGCATACATACGTCTACCTCCAGATTGGGATGGTACCTGTTACATTGCATTCCTTCTGCCACCTGTTTTCCTAGCTCCACCTGATTACCACAGAAACACCAATCTAGTAAAGAATAGACCCAGACGAGATATCCCACTTGTCGACTACACAGAAACGGCATGGGAACAGTACACCGATTTTAATAAAGGATTCTTTTTCTTTTTAGGACCTGTCCAGAATAGTAAATTAATACGTAGATTAACTAGAACACTGGAAGCAGTAGTGAATGAAACTGCCTCCGCCTTAGGTAACTTAACAGAAGAGCAGTCCGCCATGCGGGTTGTTGTCCTTCAGAATCGTCTTGTTGTTGACGTCATCTTGGCAGATAGAGGTGGAGCCTGTAAGGTCATCGGGTCAAGTTGCTGTGTTTTCATACCACAAAACGCACCATCTGTATATCAAGCTATCACTCGTCTCCATAAAATTACAAATCAGATACATCAGAATCCAGGCACCTGGACTTGGTCCGGTTGGTTCTGGACAACGTTAACCGCTTGGGGATGGAAGATCCTATCCTTCCTAGGCATTGGCCTAGTCCTAGTATTCAGTTGCTGCCTGTGCCTGCAGTGTGGGCCAGCGATTTGTGGACTGTGTGCCACCTCTTGTATTGAACACTCCGGTTTTCTCTCAAAACGTAAACGAAAGAAAGAAGAACAAATGATGTTACAAGAACAAACTGATCGATTCATGAGGATCGATATATCATGAAGGGTCCGTAGGGAACAAGGAGGGAATGAGGAAATATAAATTTTTGGTCATGTTATGTTCCCTAGCGCGTACCCCACCGACTCCATGTACCAGCTTAAAGTGCATGTAACTTCCCTCCTGTGCCAGCTATGAAGACGCAAATACATTTGCGTCCAACGTTAACTTGTCCTCTTTCAGATCCACCATGAATGGATTATATAGTCCGTTCCTAAGTATGCTATGCCACCGTCTTTTTGTAGTACACTTTACATGTTTTCCTGCTCTGGCCGAGTAGGCCCTGAATTTCTGCCATCGAACCTCTTTTTGGCTCCTGACTCTGACAGCCTCTGCCCAGGCTACCCCTGTACCCGTGAACTCTGACTTACTTTCAGCGCGGCCCCTCGCGCTCAGCTCAGCCTGCTTTCTGCCAAGACTGACTATAACCTTCGAGTTATCTGTTCCACTCCTCGACAATGCATTCCTGCCTACTAGCTCCAGTAAACATCCTCTCCAGCTGCAGAGCCAAAGGGCCGACCTGTCTCAATGCAAGTAATTCATAGCCTCTGTTACCATGCTTCCATGGAAGGCTTCGTGCCCCCACGCTCCTCATGCAGACACTTAGGCGCTTATACACGCATCCACAGTTAGCATAGAATAGCTTCTGCCCTAGAGACCTTTCTGCCCAGATAGTATGGTTCCTAAACATCAGATATCAGATATGATAGAAGTACAAGTTGATCTGACATGCCAGACTTCTGTCTCTTTCCGTCAGTGTAAATGTCAAGTCCCCTGCACCCCTCCAATCACACGTCATGCAGCTGCGCGCGCATCCAAGCTTCCGATTTCTGCTGACATTGCAACAATTCTGTTAGCACCACCCCTTGGTGCCACCCACTTGCGTCACCTATCAGTGACGTTTTTAGCACACACCTCTGGTTCACGCCTAGTTCACGCCTCTCAATTACGTACTAGTACCACGTGTATACTGTTATCTTGTCTTCTCTCAGCTGTTACGCCTCTTACACTATTACTTATGATGTGAATTAAGTATATAAGCTATGTAATGTCAATAAAGTTTGCTCTATCCCTTCTGACACCCCTGTGGTGGTCAGAACATGATATCCTGGTCACGACCATTCCTTTTTAAGGAATAAAACCCCTAAGAAACTCTAACACCACGGACTCTGTCTTTTTCCATTCCGAGTGAGTTATTATTGATTAAATACTTACCTGCATAGAAATTAAGAGAGTAAATTAATTATTTACGTCAAACCGCTGCTCACCAATGTGAGAAGTTGGCCTGATATGCAGTGCTCACTATTCTAGTGATCACTATGTATCAGTCCAAACAACCCTTATTGATGATTGGTTGTAAGTCAACCTTATAGACCAGCTATCCTAGTAGCATGGATACGAGCAGTCTTCGGGCTAAACTCTAGAGGGCGTGTTAAGCCAGCTGTTATACCATCACATATACCCCTTGAACACCAAGTGAAAGGACACCACACAAGTGTTATGAAAATAAACAGTGTATTTATTTAGATCACAACAGCCCTGTACTCTTCATGAGGACAGGGTACTAAGCACACAACAAAACTCTTACGAAAATACTTTAAGTCGCACAATTTACACAAATGCCCGAGGGGGACGGAAAATCATATACTACAAAAGTGGAATGCGAAATTACTAGCAGGTAGGTACTAATCTCATAGGGTTTGGAATCGCTAGGACTACGTTACTGAACCTTTAGATTACTAGTAGGAGGCCTAGGGGACTCGGGTGCAGAGTGTGCACTCTCACGCGGGATGCGGGACAAAGTCTATGGAGGCTAGTAAAAGCAAAGTTAGTGTTCTCGGGCGAACCCGATAAGGTAGGTTGAAAACGAAAGTGGATCTGGACCCTTGGATAGTGAGGCTATGCTGGGGCACCGAAATGCCGAAGTTACCTAGCCCAGGGGCTGCGGCTGCATAGGTCTGAAAAGACGTCGGGAATCCTCGTTGACGAACCAGGAGCCTGAAAGAAGGAGTTGCTGGCAGGCGACCAGTGAAGATTGTTCGGTGGATCCAAGCCTGTATCGAAGATGGAAGGCACCTGTAAGCAGAGGGGACCGAGTCCTGAATCACTAGCCAGTGATCAGATGGGCACCAGGATGGCACCGGATGGAGTCACCTCGACCAGGTGAGTGGGCGACGCTGGGCTCTGCAGTCTCACGGACCAGGAGGCGTTGTAGGCGACCAGGATGGAGGTGCGAGCTGTACCACGATGGTTGATGCTGTCGACGTCGCTGGACCCAGGATTGGGGCAACAAGTTTTGGCAAATTCAAGCCCACGCGGTGGACCTAAAATGGCGTCTGGAGTGGACCAGGAGGGTCCGGGGTGCTCCTCTTTTGGAAGGGAGCAAGGGCCAGTCTGGAGCAACCAGACTAGCAGTGGTGATGTCGTCGTCGGGAAGGCCACACGCCAGCGGGCTAGTAGCCAGACAACGCGGTGAGCAGCCAAAATGCAGGAGGGCCCCACGCAGATCTCGTGGATGCTGGGGGGCTGGTCTTGGGTGCTGGAGCTGCTCAGGGTCGGGGCTTCTCGGACCCCAAAGCACTCACCAGAGGATCCCTCGGCGGTCGTGCTGGATAGAAGTTGTGCAGTTCTGATGATGGCCGGTCCCTCGAGGTCTCGTCGCACCTACGGTTCTCAGCGTAGCTGTAGAGGTAGGTAGAGGTCAGAGGTGCCAGGGAAGCTGGGTCTCGTCGTGCTGGTCGGTCGGATTCCGGAGGAAGGACGTGCAGCAAACCGCAGTGTTCTTAGATGGTGCCTGCGGATGCAGGGTGACTACTCCTTAGCCACAAGGGAGAAATCTTGAGAAGAAGTCGAGAGTTCCTTTCGTAGAAAGTAGTTTCTTGATTCAAAGATGATCTAATTTGGAAGGGTCCACGCTCCTGCCTTTATCCTAAAGAAAGGGGTGGGTACGCGACTAGGTCCTGGCCTTGGGGTGGGACCAGGAAGGGGGGTGGTTACACCCCTCTCCCATGCCGGACTTTCCCCAGCTCCGGGGCTGGTGTGCCCCTGGAACTGGTTCTAGCCGGCAGATGCGTAGTGAGCACCGGGGTGCCACTTGCAGTCACCTTCCTGTAAAGCCCTGCCTACCCAGGATACACAAAACCCTGTCTGGGATGGTGCTAGCACCGCCCCTGACAGGAAACCCTTTGTCCAAGCTCCCCTCGCTGGAAGGACTCCCAGCTGCAGGGGGTCAGACTTGTGTCTGTGGTGGTAGCATCCATTTTGTGATGCTGAGGCTTGAGTTAACTTTAACTGGGGTTCACAGTTACATACATGTCGTGTCCCTCTAGAAGGGTGGAATGCTAACCCCGTCGCCAGAATTGGCGAGGGGTTAGTATTCCAATTCGTATGACACCTTACTCGACATGTTTTGACGAAGCGATACCAAAGATAGCATTTAACCGCGAGGATTATAATGCACTTAAGAGTATATGGTATGCGTTATCATGGAACAGCTATTAGGACTTGGTTCCACAAGCTGCAAACGGGCTCAGCTCATGCCAGAGCACCATTTCACACTATTCCAAGCACTCTGCATTCAGGATTGTCAAGGCCTGCCATAGGAGTGACTGATAGGAATCTGTGTGTCCATTTTAGGGTTAGATATAGGTATACTATATCTAAAGCAAAGGGTGATTACACCACCTTGCCCCAGCTGTCGTGCAGCCAGTTTTGTCAGATTTAGATGGCCAGCCAGGGGTGGCATAATACATGCTTCAGCCCCTGGTAGGCCCTGGGTACACCTATGCCCTGAGTTACAGGGTCTGATAAGGTGGCCCAGTACCAATTGGATAATGCACCTAAGGTACATGGAATCCATTTTAGAGAGAGAGCAGTAGGCCTGGGGTCCTGATTGGCAGGGTCCCAGGCCAACTAAGTCGGAAAACCAGCAAAACACCAGGCAAAAAGTTGGGGGCAACCATAGTCAGGTATCCACCTTCCTACAGTGAGCAAAACAACAACGGATTAAACCCAGATCTGTGACTGGGGGTGAATGTTTTGCCATTGTGCAACATTCCGTCCATCATCTTGTTTGTTTTGCTGTTCACCTTATGTGGGAAGGATTGCCCAGACGTGGGTCCCTTGCTCACTATGCCACTGGAGTCAAGCTATCCTGGCTGAAGACGGCTGATAGCCAGAAACCGGTCCTAGGATGCTTGATTCCGGTCCAGGGAAGACATGGCTTGGCAGTTCGGGCTGGACTGTTCCCATGAGGCACAGGGTCGAGACTGATTTGCATATGGCCATGTCTGAACTGGGGAGGCTTGGTGAGCAAAATAACGATGCATTAAACCCAGATCTGCGACTGGGGGGGAATGTTTTGCCATTGTGCAACATTCCGTCCATCATCTTGTTTGTTTTGCTGTTCACCCTATGTGAGAAGGATTGCCCAGACGTGGGTTCCTTGCTCACTACGCCACTGGAGTCAAGCTATCCTGGCTGAAGACAGCTGATAGCTAGAAACCGGTCCTAGGATACTTGATTCCGGTCCAGTGAAGACATGGCTTTGCAGTTGGTGAATCCGGTGGTGAGTCAGTACGTAGAAATAAAGGATCCTGATCTGGAGCCTTATATTTCTTTGCAATTCTAGAGGGCCTGAGCCTACTGTAGCAGGTGTTAAAAATGTCTTCATTGCTGGTTCTATAAATCCTGGCATCAAAGGCAGTAGAGGTCTAGCTGACGACTTATGATGCAGTGTTTCAAGGGGCGTGACTAAGCATGCAACTGGTATGGACGCCTCCGGGTAGAGCTCCGAACTGAGCTCCCCTTCCCGGCACATTGCTCCGTCCAATACCTGTTGCAGCTGGCCAAAAACACGGGTGCACTGGCAGGACGCCGCGGACGTGTGCCCCACTGAATTTGGAGGCGATCGGCAGGGCCGGACTGCACCGGGGTCTCCGGGACAAAGTGGCTGAGTAGATCGATGTCAGGCCGGGCGCTGCCGCAGGAGAGACCGCAGCTTTGGTGGGGGAGCTAGGCCCAGAAGCGCGGCCTACGACCCGGCGCTGCAGCGAAGGCGGAAGCGGTGGGAGTTGCCCGGGACACAACCTGAGGCGGACCGGGGATGTAAAGGAGGCGCTGAGTTCCCCGCGCTGCCACCCACAACATTGGAATTGGAGGGGAATGTGAGTGGTGAGCGCCTGCAGCCCCGTGAAGACACACAGCGTTCGGGCCAACGCCTTGGCGCGCGACTGGCGTAGAGTGTGGCCGAGCGGTTGGGGCCGGGCCCAAGCGCGGAGACCAGAGACTCCCGGGACCCAGGGCTGGAAGCTGGGCCCCGACATCTGCACCGAGGAGTAGCGCTACAGCGGAGGACGGGAGCCACGACTGCTGCTGGAGACACCGGAAGCTGAGGCCTAGAGACACAGGGGCGCGCCCTGCGGCCATGCGATCGTGGACCGAGCACAGGTAAAAGCAGTGGTGGCCAAGGCGAGCGGAGGGACAGCAATTACCGCTACGGGAGACACTGGGGTGGCGGCCCTCAGGCAGAGGGAGACTAGACGAGTTGACGGTGGCGCAAACATAAAGCGGGGCGCAGGAGAGAGAGGAATGCAGAGCCCCATAGAACAGCGAAGCGCATCGGAGGCCTGCTCGTAAAGGGTACTGGGAGCTGCCTGAAACACCAACGCGATCGTGCGCACATCTGCCCGATGGGTGGTCCTGACCAAGAACTAAGACGCCTGAACAAGCGGAATAGAAGGGAGGCACATTTCACCATAGACTGTGAAAAGCGCTGCCAACTGCGGCGGGGGTTCATTCACCGATACTGGAAACTGGATGCCCCTGAGTCTTGTGCTGGGGGTGGCGGATGGCCTGACACCATCCTCGGGTGCTGAAATAACCTAGGGTAAAGACCGAAGCCCACACAACGATATCTGGACACGTGCCCACGATAGATTACTCGCCTGTGCATGAGAACCCGCAGCTACCATTGACTAGGGCCAGGCGCCCATCGAGTCGCTCATGTCAGGGGGACCAGGACCCGGACCGGAACAGGGAGCACGCTATCAAGATGCAAGATGGACAAGACTGGGAAGAATGCTGAACCGGACCAAACGGCGGCCAAACTCGACACCATGTTGGCTGCCATGGAGAGACTAGAAGAATCCATCCAACTCACCCGCACCTCCCTGGCGACCAAAATAGACAGTGTCGCAATTGACCTTACTCACCTGAGAGCCGATCACAAGAAACTAGCGGATCGCACCACATCCCTGGAGAGCGACATGAAGGAGTTATGCCCCCAGATCACTCAATCGGATAAACAGGTACAAGACCTCCTGAACAGGGTGGAGTTCCTAGAAGACCGCGCAGATGATGCAGAAGGGAGGGCGCGGAGGAATAACGTGAGAATCGTAGGTGTGCCGGAACGATGGGAAGGGAAAAACCCACAGGCGCACATGGAGAAATGGCTGAGAGACATACTCTCGGAGGGGTCACTTTCACCATACTTTGTGGTAGAGCGGGCACACAGAGTTCCAACGAGGCCACTACCAACAGGATCCAACCCCAGACCAATGCTCCTTCGCATATTGAATTATCGTGATAGAGACTCCATTCTGAGCGAAACACGTCGGCTCCAAGACGTACGGATTGATAACACAACCATAATGTTTTTTCCAGACTACACGGTGCAAGTGCAAAGACAAAGACACTCCTTCCTAGCAGTGAAGAGGCGCCTGAGACAACTCGAACTGCAATATTCTCTCTTATTGCCTGCAAAGTTGAGGGTGGTGGCTCACAACAAAACACATTTCTTCACCAGCCCGGAGGAGGTTGAGGCGTGGCTGGACAGTGGCACAGAGACGGCTCTGTGAGAAGTTGGCCTGATAGATAGTGCTCACTATTCTAGTGATCACGGTGTATCATACCAAACGACCCTTATTGATGATTGGTTGTAAGTCAACCTTATAGACCAGCTATCCTAGTAGCATGGACAAGAGCAGTCTTTAGGCTAAACTCTAGAGGGCGTGTTAAGCCAGCTGTTATACCATCACATATACCCCTTGAACACCAAGTGAAAGGACACCACACAAGTTGTTATGAAAATAAAAGGATATTTATTTATAACAAGTCTACCCTGAACTCTTTATGAGTCAGGGAGCTAAGCACAATACAAAACTCTTAAGAAAATACTTTAAGTCGCACAATTTACACAAATGCCCGAGAGGCACGAAAAACCATATACACTAAAAGTGGAATGCGAAATACTAGCAGGTAAGTAACAAGATCCAGAGGCTTCAGGATCGCTAGGACTACACTACTGAACCCTAAGGTTAGGAGCAGGAGGCCTAGGGAGATCGGGTGCAGAGTGTGCACTCTCACACGGGATGCGGGACATAGTCTATGGATGCTAGTATTTGTAAAGTTACTGTTTCCGGACGAATCAGACTAGCTAGACTGAAAACGAAAAAGGATCTGGACACTTGGATAGTGAACCTACGTTGGAGCACCGAATGCTCAGGTTACCTAGCCCAGGGGCTGCGGCTGCATAGGTTTCAAAAGACGTCGGGAATCCTCGTTGAAGTCTATGGAGCCTGAAAGAAGAAGTTGCTTGCAGGTGACCAGTGAAGATATTCGGAGGGATCCAAGCCTGGATCGATGATGGAGATGACCTGAAAGCAGAGGGGACTCAGTTCTTAATCACTAGCCAGTGATTAGGTGGGCACCAGGATGGCACCGGATGAAGTCACCTCGACCAGGTGAGTGGGCGATAATGGACTCTGCTGTCCCTCGGACCAGGAGGCGTTGTCGGCGACCAGGATGGAGATGCGAGCTGTCCCATTAAGGTGTCTGCTGTCGGCGATGCTGGAACCAGGATTGGAGCAACAAGCCTTGGCAAAGGCAAGCCCACGCGGTGGAGTCAAGATGGCGTCTGGAGTGGACCAGGAGGGTCCGGGGTGCTCCTCTGTTGGAGGGGAGCAAGGGCCAGTCTGGAGCAACCAGACCAGTGGTGTAATCGTCGTGGTACGTCGTCAGGAGGGCCACTAGCCAGCAGGCAAGTGACCAGACAACGCGGTGAGCAGCAAAGAGCAGAAGGGCCCCACGCAATTCTCGTGGATGCTGGGGGGCTGGACTTCGGTGCTGGAGCTGCTCAGGGTTAGGGCTTCTCAAACCCCAAAGCACTCACTCGAGGATCCCTCGGCGGTCGTGCTGGTTAAGCGTCGTGCAGTTTTGAAGATGGCCGGTCCCTCAGGTCTCGTCACACCCACGAATCTCAGCTGGGCTGATGATGCAGGTAGAGGTCAGAGAGGGCAGGGAATCCAGGTCTCGTCGAGCTGGGCAGTCTTGATCCGGAGGATGGACTTACAGCAAACCGCGATGCTTAGATGGAGCCTGCGGGAGCAGGGTGGCTACTCCTTAGCCACAAGGGAGAGTCTTCAGAAAAAGTCAAGAGTTCCTTTTGTGGAAAGTAGTCAAGATTCAGAATTATTTAATTTGGGAAGGGGGCCTGCTCCTACCTTTATTCTAAGAAAAGGGGCTGGCACGGGACTTGGTCCTGCCCATGGGTGGGACCAGGAGGGGGGTGGTTACACCCCTCTCCTTTGTCCAGTCTCTCCCCAGCTCAGGGGCTGGGGTGCCCCTGGAACTGGTTTGAGCCGGCATATGCACAGTGAGCACCGGGGTGCCACTTGCAGTCACCTTCCTCTCAGCCCTGCCTACCTGGGATACACAAAACCCTGCCTGGGATGGTGCTAGCACCGCCCATGACAGGAAACCCTTTGTCCGAGCTCTCCTCGCTGGAAGGACTCCCAGCAGCAGGAGGTCAGACTTGTGTCTGTGGTGGCAGCATCCATTTTGTGGATCTGAGGCTGTGTTAAGCTTTAACCGGGGTTTACAGTTACATACATGTCGTGTCCCTCTAGAAGGGTGGAATGCTAACCCCGTTGCCAGAATTGGCGAGGGGTTAGTATTCTAATTCGTATGACACCTTACTCGACATGTTTTGATAAAGCGATACCAAAGTTGGCAAATAACCGCGAGGATTATAAGGCACTTAAGAGTATATGGTACGCGTTATCATGGAACAGCTATTAGGACTTGGTTCCGCAAGCTGCAAACGGGCTCAGCTCATGCCAGAGCACCATCTCACATAATTCCAAGGACTCTGCCTTCAGGATTGATAAGGCCTGCCATAGGAGTGACTGATAGGAATACATGTGTCCATTTTAGGGTTAGATATAGGGATACTAAATCTAAAGCAAAGGATGATTACACCACCTTGCCCCAGCTGTCATGCAGCCAGTTGTGTCAGATTTGGATGGCCAGCCAGGGGTGGCATAATACATGCTGCAGCCCCTGGTAGGCCCTGGGTGCACCTATGCCCTGGGTACCTAAGGTACACTGTACAGGGGCTGATAAGGTGACTCAGTATCCAATTAGATATGTACCTAGAGTACATGGAATCCATTTTACAGAGAGAGCAGTGGGCCTGGGGTCCTGAATAGCAGGGCCCCAGGTCAACTAAGTCGAAAAACCAGCAAAACACCAGGCAAAAAGTTGGGGGCAACCATAGTCAGATATCCACCTTCCTACATAACCCCCCCCCCAAACGAAAGGAGATAAGGCTATCCTTGACCAGGTAAGCCTATATTGCCTGAGTGGCCATATGAGGTGGTATATGCACTGGCATGGTTACCCCCTATATCATGGTCCACTAAGCAATCCCTCACCCTAAGGGTATCTGAGGGTCTCCGCCATAGGGAATCTCTACCTGTGGTGTGTTTTGGCAAGGTAAAAGGCTGGTGCTGGGATGGAGTACTGAAGTGAGACTCCACTAATGTTGGGCTCAACTTCCTCCAATCACTATCCACCATATATGCCTTTCTTTCCAGGACTGAGTTGTTGTGAGCTCTCCGGGTCAACCTCTGGCTACCTAAAGCTGGAGGCTGAGTCCCTCTGTTTGGCTTACTGGAGGGACAGGTCAGGTTTGGGGTTTTTAGGTCCCAGGTTTGGCTGTGCCCAACAGTGTCCATCTGTGGGAGGACCCTAACTAAGTTTAAGGGGGATCCCTCAGGAGTTTGCTTTATTTTCACTTGACTAGGACTACTAGCTTCAGTGTCCTTATTCTGCTGATTGGGGAGTTCTTTATGACAGGGGGCCCTTTGGGGTCCACCACTGGCCTCCCTGATCTCCACAGCCCTGGTCTGACTGAGGCAGGGTAGAGAGGGGCAGGTTACCTGCTCCAGACTGGGTCCCACCTTGGAAGGGTCCACTGACATCAGGGGTTCTGCCAGGCTAGGCCTGACTACCTCTGGGGCAGTTCCTTCACAAGGGGTCAGATCAGGTCCTTGAGGAGGCTGATCCTTTCCTAAAGTCTGGTGGGAGGGAGATTTCTCTTCCTCCTCAATGCTCTCTGTCTGAGTGGAGTGATCCATAGTTTCAGGCTTCACAACACTATTATCTGTCTGAGTTTGAGCTGTGGCCATCACAACTCCACCAACCTTTTCAGGAAGGGACTCAGTTTGGGTATGGGCTGTGACCATCACAGCCTTGCCAACCTGTTCAGGGAAGGAATCTGTCTGAGATTGGGCTGTGACTGGCACAGCCCTCCTGGCCTGTTCAGGGAGGACATCTCGGACTGGGGCTGTGGCTATCACTGCCCCACTAACCTTACCATGGAGGTTTACCATTTTAAAATGGGTTTCTTGCTCTACCTCAGCCCAGGCTGAGATCTCCAAATCATTCCCCAGTAGGCAATCTACAGGCAAGTTTGGTGACACTGCCTCTTCCCTTGTGGCCAGTGACACCTCCCCAGCTGAGATTGACCACTGCTATGGGATGTTCTCTCTGCACTCCATCAATGTTGGTTACCTGGTATGTGGCTCCAGGTATAAGATGCCTTGAGGGGACTAGGCTCTCAGTCACCGTGGTGATGCTAGCCCCTGTATCTCTGTAGGCCTCAACTTTTGAACCATTGATGAGGGGCTCCTGTCTGTACTTTCCCAAAGCGTTGGGACAAGCTGTGAAGTTGGCAAACCCCATGCCAGTCTCACAGACAAGAGTATCTAAGTTTGGGGACCTGGTTAGGCCAGAGTCCCCAGGAACTCCCAAAGTAAATGCACCCAAATTCTTGGGGGTACTCCCACCACCTGGGGGATTACTACTAGTAGTAACAGGAGGCTTGGAAGTGTTACTTGGGGGTATGTTCTCCTTATTGTCGTTGGCCCTTGGGCAACTGCTGTCACTTTTGTAATGGCCTACCTGTTTGCAGGTTTGACAATAAGGTTTCTTTTGGGTATTGGAAGGATTCTGGGACCCACCCTTTTCAGAGGATTTTTGGGGCCCTGATGTGGTTTGATCAGAAGATTTATTCCCACCCTTCTCTTGAGGCTTGGTTGATTCCTTCTTTTGGTCACCACCCTGGTTCTTAGGCCTAATCCTGGTTCTGACCCATTTGTCTTGTGGAGAGGTCAGATCAGAGTCTACCAGGTGCTAGTGTAATAACTGGTTCTGACAATTATTTAAGACTTGCTCTCTCATAATAAGATTATACAATCCTGTGAAGTCAGTAACTTTACTACCCAATAGCCAGCCTTCTAGAGCCTTAGTGGCACAATCAACAAAGTCAGTCCAATCCTTAGACTGAGTTTTCTGGGTGTCTCTGAACATCAACCTGTACTGTTCAGTTGTTAAGCCAAACCCATCAACCAGTGTATTCTTCAGGACTTGGTAATTGTTAGCATCCTCAGCTCTGGTAGTGAGGAGCTTATCTCTACCTTAACCTTCAAAGGAGAGCCACAGTATAGCTGCCCACTGACTCTGGGGGATGCACTGGACAGTGCAGGCCCTCTCCAAAGCAGTCATCCATTTGTGGATGTCATCCCCTTGTTTAAAGGGGGGCACTATTTTACTCAGGTGTCTAGTGTCTAAACTCCTGTCCTTATCTCTAGGGATAATGCTGCCACCAGTGGGGTCTGCCCCACTCAATTTCTGCTCTCTGGCAAAGGCAAGTCTCTCTTTGGCAAGGGCAAGTTTTCCCCTCTCAATCCTCAGATTGACTTCCCTCATCTTAGCTTCATGTTCTCTTCTCTGAGGGGATGTCATCCCTCTGTGAGAAGAGGCCTGAGAGCCATTGGTGCGAATGGATCTGTTAGAGCCTCTGGAGAGAGACCTAACTCGTCCATTCCCAATGTTAAGCCTGCCTGAGAGTGGGCCTGGGGGTCCCCCAGTTCCATTCTCATGCATGCTTAAGTTGGTCCTGGTGATCCTTCTGACTACTACCTGACCTTTGTCTGCATCATCCCCCGACAACTCCTGATCCTCTTCCTCTCCTTCACTTCCTGTTCCATTGAGGTTGAGGTCAGGGTCCCCAAGGGTTCCCTCTAAGGGGGGCATGCTCCCATCTGGATTAGAAGGGCCTGTGTTAGAAGCTCTCCTGGCATCATAAGTCTCTAAGAGACCGATCAGAAATGGGATGGTAGGGTTAGAACCCTGTTTTATCCTCCTGGAGGTACACACTCGTCTCATCTCCTGGAAGCTAAGAGCTGCATATCTTGACATGACCTGTGGAGGGTCAACTGACACAAGGGGAGCTTCTGAATTCTCTCCTTTGTCAGACATGCTTTTCTAGTGAGGTGTAAGTGGTGCACTTACCTACACTATTTGTTTGCCTACTGATCCCTCGCTAAGAGTTGTAGTCAGGGTGTGCTAAGCCCTGTTACACTACAACAGCTGGTTCAGTAGAACTCAGAGTATTCTAAGCTAAGTTATATGTACCATGGTACTTATGTGATCTTTCAAATGATATTCTTAGGATACGTGTGGTAAAACAACAGCAAGCTCACATCCCAACCGCTGCTCACCAATGTGAGAAGTTGGCCTGATATATAGTGCTCACTATTCTAGTGATCACTGTGTATCATACCAAACGACCCTTATTGATGATTGGTTGTAAGTCAACCTTATAGACCAGCTATCCTAGTAGCATGGACAAGAACAGTCTTCAGGCTAAACTCTAGAGGGCGTGTTAAGACAGCTGTTATACCATCACATATACCCCTTGAACACCAAGTGAAAGGACAACACACAAGTTGTTATGAAAATAAAAGGATATTTATTTATAACAAGTCTACCCTGAACTCTTTATGAGTCAGGGAGCTAAGCACAATACAAAACTCTTAAGAAAATACTTTAAGTCGCACAATTTACACAAATGCCCGAGGGGCACGAAAAACCATATACACTAAAAGTGGAATGTGAAATACTAGCAGGTAAGTAACAAGATCCAGAGGCTTCAGGATCGCTAGGACTACACTACTGAACCCTAAGGTTAGGAGCAGGAGCCCTAGAGAGATCGGGTGCAGAGTGTGCACTCTCACGCGGGATGCGAAACAAAGTCTATGGATGCTAGTATTTGTAAAGTTACTGTTTCCGGACGAATCCGACTAGCTAGACTGAAAACGAAAAAGGATCTGGACACTTGGATAGTGAACCTACGTTGGAGCACCGAAATGCTCAGGTTACCTAGCCCAGGGGCTGCGGCTGCATAGGGTTCAAAAGACGTCGGGAATCCTCGTTGAAGTCTATGGAGCCTGAAAGAAGAAGTTGCTGGCAGGCGACCAGTGAAGATATTCGGAGGGATCCAAGCCTGGATCGATGATGGAGATGACCTGAAAGCAGAGGGGACTCAGTTCTTAATCACTAGTTAGTTAGTTAGTTAAGCTTTATTCGATTTTTTAGATATAAAATCATAAAAGCACATTACAAAATATAAACACCATTACATTTCATTTCATTTCGCAGTATTTACATTATGGCATAAGATCTTTAAAAGAGGTCAAGTACTAAAATAAATAATATATCAGGTCAGGTCAGAGTCTGGGTGTTGATACCCCTCACCACCTCATAAGGTGCTGCACTGTGAACCCAACACACACACACCGGGACCCTCTCACACCTGAACACGGAGCACAAGCACCGGAACGCCCGCGACCCTATCACGCACGCATTAAACCCTGTGCGGCCACACACATAGCGGACCTCCATGAATATGCCCCCCACCCCCCCGCCGACCCGCCTGCGACCACCGAGATGAATGTCCATGGAAGGACATACTAGATTTGACCACACGCACCGTCACTCCCCGCTCCTTCCAGACCAGTGCGCTCTTACCACATCACACAACACTCACTCCCAAGTTACCCCCCCCGCCTTTTCTCTTTTTTTTCTCCTTGTTATTTTTCATATATCACCGGTTCTCGGTTCTGAGAACCGGGACGGCTCAACAGGCAGACATATTAGTTAGGCAGTCTGAGACAAGCCCACATATCAAACACAGCTCAGTAATACTCGACCACGCCTACAATGTAATACGCGTAAATAAGATGACCCGAGATGGGGAGCTGCTCGCTAGTAGCTTAGACACGACAAAGGAAATATTGGGCAGACGGACCTTAGCCGCGAGATAAGAAGGCAATGGACCTCATGCTGCCCCCGAGGCACGAGGACGAAATACTAGTCTTGCCGCCCAAGCTCACAATCTAAAATACGTTGACATGCAAGACTGAGACACCGAGGTAATGTCACACTTCGCGGGATGGCTCCTTCCAATATTATATAGGTGACATCAACCAAATGGAGTAGAGTCCATGACAATTGGCACAACACGGGAACATAGTGACCAACTCCACGCCAGCGTACCCTTTCTCACACGATATGACAACAGTAACATCCTACGTACAGTGGTACTATGTGATTGATGTACAGACTTGTGGAGATAGCATGCATAGTTATGGCTTGAGTCAATGTATATGTTGTATTCATGTTTTTATAAAATCAATAAAATATATTCAAACAAAAAAATGATGCAGTGTTTCAAATATAACGGAAGAGGTAACTGGAGGTACAGACATCGTTATATTAAACTTGTTGGCCCCCGACACAATACCTCACTGAAAGTTCCTAGACCATCAACGGGAGATATCCTGAAAGGTGGCGTTGATGAAATTGTGGAGGAATAGTCTCTGTAAGACGACCTCGTTGAGGTGGACGTGGTAGGAGATCTGTCTTCTCCTAGGAGTAGGAGACCGATGAGGCCTACTGCGGTCCTTTGAACGTGAACGCCTGTCCATTGGAGATCTAGATCATCTTGGAGACCTACCAGCTGGTGGTCTTGAACATTCCAGAGCAAGAGGTCTATCACCAGTTCTGGGCTGCATCTTCCAATGACGGAAGCTCTCCAACCATCTAGGAGACATGCCAACAGGAGGTAATTTGCGCACCGGAGAGCCCTCCGGGGTTACCTCCACAATTTGTATCCCCATTGACGACGAAGAACTCCTTATAGACTGTGGAGACCGAGACGTTGTCTATGTGCTTCTTTCCCAGGAACCAATTGCCTGTCCCTCGATGTCGAATGCCTCGACGTCGAACCAGAATGAGCCACCATAGAAGATGCTTGATGAGGAGAGGCTCTGACAGATGGAGATCTGTTCGAAGAAGCCCTTCGACTTCGACCATGGTTGGTCAGTAGGTGTCCTCGACGTCGGCTCTGACCTCGACAAAGACCTGTGACGAGTCCGAGAGGTCAATCTAGAATGCCTCGATGCTGACCTTGATGCAGGTGGGCGGAGACCTCGACGTCTATTTCCTCAATGTCGGTAACCTTTTCGACGTCGAACCAGACTTGTCATGCCTCGAGCCCGAAGCATGTCTCGACGGCGACCTTGATCTTCTCCTCTTCTCCGGTCTCGACGTTTATCTACTCCTAGCCCTCGACGTCGATCTACTTCTCACCCTCGGCGCCGGCTTCACTGCAATCGACACCACATGCCTCAATGTCAAAAAGCTTCTTGAAGGCGATCTTGACCTCGGTTTCGACATCGACTTGCATCTTAAAGGTGATGTCTTAGACGCCGGTTTACTTCTATCCACTGGCCTCGACGTCGACAAACCTGACGGCAATCTAGACTTCGACGTCGACCTCACTTTTTCACTCGCCCTCGACAGTGCCTCTGACGCCTTTTCTTCAGTGGCGGTTTCTCCCCATGGGCGTCGGGGCTCCGTCCCCGTTAGATTCAACCAAAAGTGCTCGTATTTCATTTTATTAAATAAATACCCATTTTTTGTAGTCTTTTAATATTATTGCCATCAGAAGTGAAGACGGGGCATTGTCTGCCCCAGTCGCCGATGCCGCAGCCGTGACAGTGGACATGTGGAGTATGGATGCATGTCACATAACGTGACTGACTCTCTGCATGCTCCTAGGCGGTCCCAAAGAAGCCTAAGTGTTTGCCGGATGAGAACCTCACAGCCCTGAAGGCTGTGATGTCATCAGCTAGGCAAAGACCTAGCTGCGAGGCGCAATCTCCACCCCCTGATGGTGCGGAGGTACAGTTAGCCCCGGGCGTTTTTAAAACAAGCCCGGAATCACTAACCCTCCACGAGAGTGGAGAGCGTTTTACCCCACCCTTTCACAACTCATTACAGGGCGTGGTGAGACCCACCCTGTGATGAGTTGGGAAAGGGGTGTGGCAGGCGGGAAGCCGAGGAATCGAGTCTGCGCAGACTCGACCTCAGACTGCTTCCCGTTGTGAGTCTGCACTCTCTACTGTGGTGGAACTTACTGGAAGCCATTTTATTTACTGTAGCGTCATCTTTTGACTCCAGCAAGACGGATTTGCCTTAATTTAGAGCAGACTCCGACTAGAGTCCAGAGACAGACATTACTGCAGTGCACACTGTTGGCAGCAGTTAGTTCCCCAGGTTGCTGTCTGGAGTACGACTGGACTGGACTAAAGTAAACTCTGGAGTCAGCAGTGCACCAATCAAGGTAAGGCCCAGGCGGGCATTTTTTAAAGTTATATAAACCCGTTTACTAGGGCTTTGCACTACTGCAGCTTTCTTCTGTCTGCTCGCTGCTGCACAGCAACAGGCAGGGAAGCTGGAATGTCAGATTTTGAAATGTCCCTGAGCGTAATACTTAACAATTCCACTTTTGAAATTTGGAGCGCACGCCACTACAGCTAGAAAAATTATTTTTAAAAGGCAACACCAAGGGCCCGATGTAGGTACCAAATACCAGTCGGAAACGGCCGATTTCGGCCGTTTCCGACCGGTATTTGGCCTACTGAGATGTAGGGGACCTTTTTTTGTCCGATTCGGTAAAATCACCGAATCGCAAAAATACCGAATCGGTAATTTTACCGATTTTTAAATTTGGGATTAAGGTGGGACTACTTGCTGTCCCACAGGCCCTTCAGATTCGGTATTTTAACACCCAATCCAATTGGGTGTTATAATACCGAATCCAGGTGTGCATGCACATGTGTGCAGCCACACCTATGCCATGTGACAGACAGACATGCCCTTAGGGCATGTCTGTGTGCCACATGGCTCACATGCCTGTTTTGGGGGTGCTAGAGGGTGTCAAAGTGACACCCCCTGCACAAATCGGTAATTACCGAATCGGTAATTACCGATTCGGTAATGCCCATTGATTCCTATGGGCTTCAAGGCCCATAGGAAGCAATGGGGGATACAGAATCGGTATTTACAAATCGGTAAATACCGAATCTTACAGATTCGGTATTTACCGAATCTGAAATACCTACATCTCCCCCCCTCTAATTTACCACTTCATAAATACCGATTTGGTATGATTCGGTATTTATGAAGTGGTAAATGTAGGTTTACCTACATCGGGCCCCAAGTCTCTGAGAGTTCGTGCTGCCCCTACGCGCTGCCCTAACGGTATGAGAAATTAAGCTCACGACAGGCAGAGAGCTAGCCTCTCAAAACTGTTTTTCCGAGCGCATTCACCAATTAACAATAGAATTGCCACAGTAATCTCTGGCCCAAGCCTTTGTGCACATCCGCAGCACTCCAAAAGCAGGCCGGACAAAAGTCTAACTAAAGTGGCCACCGGGTTGTACACCGCAACGCCAGTCACATCTATTTTTCCACATTAATTAGTCTTGCACAAATCAACTTGATTTCCTCAGGATCACTTTTCGGGCTGCCAAGTAACGTTAAATAAACGCTACGGTTGAGTGGATGCGCAGAGAGTAAAATGAAGGTTAGGCCCAAAGGGTCCAGGTCGCGGTGGTGTGTCGTGCTGGCCATACGAGAACCTTACAGTTCACTTACCTCTCCAGTGCCAGCATTTGTGGTGAAAAAACGAACTTTAACTAAACAATATTATGCTGTTCTACTGACTTGGTTTGGTTAACGAATCTGTTTGTCCGTTTCTTATCTGTTCCTGGGAGACAGATTTATGTGCAACGAGAAAAGGGGATACGCGGTTTGATTACTAGCACAGGAAACCCAACAGGGCTGCCTTTTCTGTAGAACCACCTTTTGTGAGTGAGTTTGAAGATGCATTTCTTTATGAACATGTATTGTTTACTGTTTTGTAAAATTGTGTGTGTTGAAATAATGCTGGGGTGGTGTATTAAATACTTTAATCGCCCGTGTAGAAAAATCCCTGCTTCCCAACTTTAATATACTGTTTGATTCTGGGCCAATGAATTTACCCACATGTGCCTAAGTATGCCCTCCCGCTCTTATATTGGAAATGCTTAGAAATCTGTACTATGAAATGGTATTTATGTAACATAGCATTATACTTATACAGCTTGTTGACAGTATCACTGTGCCAACATATGAGTGGTATGGCATCCCCATCCCCCACACTCACTCCCTGAACTCCTCTGAATATCCAGTGGGGAAAAGTAAATCATTATTCATGTCCGCCTAGAATTTGATCTCCTTTGCCCCTGCCCTAAAACCGTTGCAGAAGCTCTTCCTCTGAAGAACATAGTGGGTTATTTTGCCTGCTGTAGAACTCCGTGCTGGTGACCGAATCTCAACTGAGCCGGGGTCGCCTTCCACTTCTCATAAGGTCAATGCATGGTACTTCATGTTTAAACATGTTATTATCTTGATAACTCTTCGAGGGTAAAAAAATAGTAAAGATTAGTTTGTAAGGCCGACTCGCGTGAGAGTGGCAATATTGCCAGGTCAAATTAAAATGAAAACAAACCTAATACTGATTTTAAATACTTCTCCTAAGAAATGCCCACTCGCCACCTACGAAATATTTTTTGGGTTTTTATATTTTGTAATCTGAAAATGTGTAACTATAGTCTATGTCCAGCAGCAGCCCAGTGGTAACTTGATCACTTGCGGAATATGTAATTTGGGTCAACTGAAGCCTCTTCATTAAATGTGGCCAACATTGTTTCTTTAAAGAGTTTATGCTGGAAACTACACCATCTCACACTAAGGTTTAAAAATATCCTAAGCATGAGAAGCCCAGTTGAAATCCCAGCTTGCTCGCTGCGCTTGCGCACCATATTTCATTAATTGGTCCTACGCCCGCCACTTTCGGACTCCACCAGCCGCCACTGCTTTTCTTACTCCTACCATCAGGAGAAGCAGAACTTCGACGTTTTGTAGGCGAGGAGGGCCTTCCAGACAAGATTTCACTTCTAACACCCTTCTCATGATGTTTCTCCCTCTCCATAAGCCCTAGAAGACAAATCTTCTCTCTTTCCTTCAGAATCCTTCTGGAAAGTTTAAGGCAGTGGTAACATTTCTCTATGTCATGTGTGGAAGGCAAACAAACCGCACAAACGGAATGAGGATCTGTTTTGGACTTCTTATTCCCACAGGAAGGGCATTTGTAGAATAAAGGTGGCATAACTGACTAAAAAGTCTCTATGAATTAGTCAGAAAAGATTGAAAAACACCACCAGCAGTCACAACTGTCAAAAAAGTAGGAAAAAAACAAATTCGGACTAAAAACAATCAAATTCAGTAGAGCTCAAGTTCCAGGTTCCTCACAGAACAAGCCGGAAAAAAGAGCTGACCTAACTGTCACCTGTGGGGCATGATGGTAGCAGGGTTCTCCTGGAGTCCTTAAAGGCAAAGTGTTCAGATTCTCTGAGGCCTTACAGGCGAGGTGACAGTCTCCTTTTCTATACAGGGATGTTATTTATTTATGCAGCCTACTTAGGCTAATTGCCTTTTATTACCTGTTCTTTGATGAAAATAAAAGGTTATCTTCTGTGGAATGCATTTACGGCTCATGTCCTTTTCTTGCATTGGATTTTATAGATTATTTTTATTGTACAGAAGGCATGTAATTATGGCTTTATTAGCCTATGGGTTATGGTTGGGGCTGCATATTATTAGTTTATACATGTATATGTGTATAATTTTTTTAGTACTATGTACTCTTTTCATTTATTTTACACATATATATGTATTAGTCTATATGTTCCGGGTTCCCACTTAAGGGCGGAGATAATTCAGTGCTTATGACTATTGATGAGTATCCCCTGGAAGAGAACAGAAGGGAAAACCGGGCTGAGAGACACGATGGCAGCGAGGGGTACATAAGGAAAAACCAGGCTGAGAGACACTGGGACAGCGAGGGGAACAGAGGGAGGAAAACGGGCATGGACCACTAACAGGCAGCGGGGGAAAACAGAACAACAGCAGTCACAGACACAACAATGAAATACAAGTAATACAATAAAACAATAAAGCAGAAGATGAACAAACCTACGGCCTACCACTGGCCAGCAGGGATGCGGCGCAGGTGGTAGCCTGTGGGTGGTGGAGGGCTTCGAACTTCCTCAGCAGCGGCAGCTGGGGCAGGGACACACAGGCGTTGCTGTGCGGGGTGGAGCGACCTACCTGTTGGGGTCAAGGGTCGCTCTCCTCACAGCGCATCGGCTGGCCTATATGTGGGAGGGAGGAGCAGCTGGGAGGCGGAAGGCGGGGGCAGCGAATGGGCAGTGGGCAGTCAGGGCGGCAGGCCGCAGGGGACGCAAAGGCGGGGGAGGTGAGGGGCGATGAAGGGAACAGAAGGCAAAAGGGCACAAAAAACAAGGGAAAACGAGTGGCACACTATAGGATGTATAGTTGGGAGAATGATATGTGTTACCCCTATCTGGACACACTACCAAATGCTGGATTAAGAGTAGAAGTGCTCAGGTGGGGAATAGGGGTAAACCATTGGGTATCTCATGGAAACAAAAAAGCAGGCATGGTACAACCTGATGGTAAATGTCGCTGTGGACTAGGTACCAAATGCGACAATTTACATATTTTATTAGACTGTCAAAAATTTGTGTCACAGTGGAAATTGTTTCTACGACCTATGTTTTTTAAATATGGTACCACTGAGCGCCTGTTAGCAATTAATATACTTACTAACATGCCAACTCTTGATGTAGCAATTGCCATGGCAAAATATATGAAGGCGATAAAAAGGACAGTGTTGGAACCAAATAAGATTGGATAGAGAACAGCATGGAAAATGCTTAAAGCATATTATGCTTCGGGTGTAACACTAGATTATGGTGTTGCTTACCGTAACTCTAGGAGTATTGTTATAGGAATTTTTAAGTTGAGGGAGAGAGGTAGGATCTCCCCCTTTTTTGAAGGTATGTGTTTTTAAAAGTATTTTTTTAAATTGTTGTATACGTTTTTAATTATTTATTGTAATATGCATCATGTTGTTTAGAGATCAAAGGTCTAATAAACGTACCAATAATAAATGAAATGAGTGACACAGAGGCAGAAAGGGTACAAAATCGAGGGAAAACAAATGTCACAGAAGGCAAGAGGGCACAGAAATACAGGGAAAAAACGAATGGCACAGAAGGCAAAAATGGCACAGAAATACAGGAAAAACGAGTGTCACAGTATACAAGAGGGCACAGAAATACAGGGAAAAATGAGTGGCACAGATGGCAAGAGGGCACAGAAATACAGGGAAAAAATGAGTGGCGCAGAAGGCAAAAAGGGCACAAGAATACTGGGGCAGCTGAGAAACAGAAGGCAAAAATGGGCAGAGAGGCATGGGGGCAGTGAGGGGAACAAAAGGGAAAACCGGGCTGAGAGACACAGGGCATACATATACTACTAGAAGCCCAAAAACAATTAATGGACCAAGACTGTTACCGCAGATGTGATCAAAACATATTAAAATTGACAAATGAGAAACTATATGCAAAATTACTAGCCTGGAAGAGCAAAGGTCTGATAAACAAGGAAGAATTTCTATTTTTGAAAAATAACACTCCAACAACGCCAGTGTTATATTTCATACCTAAGCTCCATAAGAATCAATCAAACCCGCCCGGGCGACCAATCATCTCCGCAATTAACAGCCTAACAGAACACATGTCCCAATATATCAACCACTTTTTACAAGAACTCGTCCAGAGACTACCCTCATATTTGAGAGACACAGGGGACTTTTTGGCCAAAATCAAGGACCTAAAATGGCAATCAGATTTCCTGTTGATAACTATGGACATTACCTCGTTATATACGAGCATTAGTCATAGAGATGGCATGCGGGCAACAGAATTCTATCTTAAACAAAGAGATGCAGTCTATGTTGAACACAGTAGAATGCTGTTAGATATGATGGAGCTCTGCTTACATAATAACATTTTTCTTTTCCAGCATATGTTGTACCAACAAATAAGAGGCGTAGCTATGGGGGCCAGTTTCTCCCCTAGCTACGCCGGTCTTCATATGGGGTGGTGGGAGGAACTGGTCCTCCATAGAAATTTTAACAACACACTAAATGACCATGTGAAATGTTGGTGGAGGTATATTGATTATTTGTTTGTTATATGGAAAGGCACGAAAATGGAAGCTGAAATATTCATTGATAAACTTAACCAAAACGACATCAACTTGAACTTTACTGCAGATATTAGCCTTACTAAAGTGACATTCCTAGATGTTGAGGTATATATAGAAAATGGCAATTTGGAGACAAAAATGCATAGAAAGCCGACAGCGGTAAACTCCATTTTACATGCGACCAGCCACCACCCAAAACATCTAGTAGAAAGTATTCCGTACGGAGAAATGTTACGGATTAAACGTATATGCAGCACACCGCAAGAACTATTAAAAGCACAAGAATCAAGTAAAATCAGATTCTTAGAACGGGGATATTCTAGAGTATGCATTGAAAATGCAATAAAGAAAAGTAACGAGGTAGACAGAACTTCACTCCTAAAAACAGCACTAGCCAAGGCAAACACGGAAGTACTAAAAACATCTATACAAAAAGAAGATGAGTTCAGAATGATTGTAAGCTACAATAAACAACACAGAGAAATTAGACGAATCATTCAGAAGAACTGGCCATTGGTAAAAAATGACCCAATATTAGGTCCACATTTACCAAAAAAGCCAACGGTCACCCATAGTAGAGCGCCAAATATGAGAGACCGTCTAGTAGTAAACAATCCGGTAGAAATCCCTAAAAAGAACTGGTTTAACCAGAGGAAAGGATTTTACAAGTGTCAAACTTGTAAAGCTTGCCTAAATGGAGTGAATAAAAAGAGTTTTGCCTTCGCATTTGGGAAAGGTGACCAACAAATTAAACACATGCTAACGTGCAAAACTGAATACGTGGTCTATACCCTCGAGTGTCCCTGTAAGTTAAAATATGTGGGAAGTACGAAACTACAGGGACACAAAAGAATATTGCAACACATACGTGCAATCAAGAATAAAGATCCAACTTACCCAGTTGCCCGTCATTTTAATGAGAAACACCAGGGAGATGTCAGATTACTCCAATACTATCTAATTGACACCATACCCCCAAGTAAGAGAGGGGGGGACCGGGATGAAAAACTAAGAAAACTGGAAACTTGCTATATATTGAAGCTAGATTCCAAACATCCTTATGGGCTAAACTTAACAGAAGACCTATACACTGGCCTATAAAAATAGTCAAAGATTATGTAACATCACTAATCTGAATGATGAGAAAATCTGAAGTGACAGAAGAGAACTACCTATACACATACAGTATAGAAACATAATGAAAACTGGTGTAATCTCAAAAAATATAAGTGTAATCAGAAAGTAATGGCCTCAATAATAACAAAAAAATGGAAAAATAATAAAAAAGAATTTTCATTGCAACTCCTTTTAGTAACAATCATAATATACAAAATTATGGTTGTTGGTTGTAACAATATAAATAAGTTTCCGTTTTTTCATCATCAGGGTTTGCACATTAACGATGAGAGTTCACTTTTCTTTTCTTCTTTTTCACCAAACACCTATCCTTATCAGAGGCCTCTGAGTAGGATTTTATATTACGCTACAACCTGTCAAAAACAAACATCTGGCCCCAAAAAACCAAAAGATACCATAAATATGTGACAAACATATACAGAAAAGCGTAATTTTGCACATGCGTTCTTGCACTTTTGGTATTGAAACCAACAAGATATATCTAGAATATAAAATAGAGCTTGAGAGAGAAAATGGTTTTTTAACAAATGTATATTTATTTATTTATTTATTTATTTATATATTTATAACATTTAAAGTCTAGGAGATATATAAAATATCCCTTAGATGCTCTATGGTATTTATACCGTGATGAATTGTACTGTATTACGAACTTTGCACAAGAACATATGTACATTTTGCATAGATGTGTACATATTTTATCTAAGGGTATCTCTGTGGTATTTATACCGAAATAATAATTTGCATAAGTTGCACATTCACAAATGCGGATTTGCACAAGAAAATAAGAAACGCTTGTATCTAAATGTATAATGTAATACTGTACATACAAGTGAATTACAGCTTGTCAATGAGCCAGAAAATGTTAAACATGCCAGTAGTACAGCGTTACTTGCACAGCTTTGTAAAAAGGAGCACTGTCACTTTAAAATTGCATCACAAAAAAGAAAGAAAAAATGTTAATGTTGGTATATATGAAACCAGGTGACCATTTACTGTGTCATGTGATCAAGGTACGTCAGTACCGAAACGCGTAATGGCAGACTGAGTAACAGCTCAATAAACCAACTAACTTTTACACTTACCTGGGTCTGTGCTCCACTTTTCTTTTCGAGAGGAGAGAGCGCCTGCATCCTGCTTGTGGAGTGGAGTGGCAGAGATATTGATGACCGGTGTCCTTCCTTTTCCGGTACTACACAGACCCCTCGCCTGGAGAAGAAAAGGGCTTTATCCGCAGTAAAGAGGAGGCGCCTGGCAACGGGCAAAAAACCTACTTATTATCCTGGAGGATTACAAATCTACGGAGAGCCCCCCAACGGTGTTATACGTGCAGAAAGTTCATTACGGAGTAAGCAGAGTAGCGGAGGTCCCGGGTCGGAGGACACGAGATGTGCCGGCGAAAAGCTGAAGGTAAGAACAAACAGCGCAGCATCTACAAGTTGGGTGACGAGTGAAGTGAGCGTTGTCACGCGACCGGCAGTGTTTGAACATTTATAAGAAACACCCGGGTACGGTAGAGACAAAAACACCAAACTCAATTGGTAAATTGCATGAGCTGTTACGATGTCGGCAGACACGTTAAGAGATCGGGAGGCCAAAGCGGTGGAAATGTTTGATGAGGCAGCAACACCGCGAGTAAACACCAAATCCCAGAATGCACCTGGGACATCAAACACAAGAAGTGATACACTTAAAGATAAATTTCGGGCACTTGAGAAGGTGTGCAGACAAGAGCAAAGTAAATGGTGGGAGGGGAGATCGTTGCAGAGATATTTGGATGTAAAACGGGTGCCGAGGGGCTTGCGTATCCTCCTGGCACCAAGCTACGAGACACCTGACCCAAACATGCTCAGAGAATGGGCGGAAACCAATCTGGAGTCATCAAGGAAGTTGATGATAATTTTGGTAAAGTACGCGGAAACGGACCGCGCAAAACTACAAGTAAAAATAGATGAAATGAATGAGGAAATAAAAAATATGGGACAAACAGAAGAAGAAGCCAAATTAAGACAAGAAATGACAAATAGGCTTCAAAAAGAAGAAGAGAAATTAAGAGAACGTAAAACCTACAAGTATCACCGAGATAAAAATGACTATGAATGTGGTAGAATTTTTACTTTTGCCAAAAAGTATGAGACATGAAAATCTCAAAATTCAGTGGTATAAGAGAGGCAAATAAAGACACCCGACAAAATATTCAGGGAGGATCCTCAACCTCCAGCTTAAGCCCTGCAATAGAAAGTGAATCAGAGGACACAAGAGCTGGGCGAGTACCGACAAATATCACGCTGGTTGAAGAGCTGGATTTTTTAGTCGAGGAACAGAAACAAACTCTCCGACCGAAATGCCAAACAACAAAACCACCGGGAAAATCAAAAACCCAACCCGCAAACGCAGAGAAAGGAGACGGGCAAGGAAAAGGAGAGCCGACAAGGAGATATCAAACTCGCAGGTGGAATCGAAAGTAAAATCTCCAAATGTAATGACAACCACAAACAACATGACGGTTACAAATCTATCAGATATAACCTTAAACACAGCTGAACTACAACTCCTATCCCTGGGACTGTCCTTTGCCCCTGAGAGCACCTTCGATTATGCATCAACGCGAATGGATATTTACAAAGGCATTAGAAAATTAAAACTGCGAAAACACCATTTGCTGAAAGGTGAAAAAGAGAAACCAATACCTGACATACCATTGATAAGTGGTCAAGATGAAACAGACCAAATATTCAATACCCAAGAAAGATTATTCATTGATGAACTGGCAGAAATGGAATCAACGCAAACACAGAGCAATGAACCACAATATGAAATGGAAACTACGCCAAGAGTTGAAAAAAGTAAAACATGCACTACCAATTTCAAACCTCGGTCAAAATTTGTCCCAATCATGCCTAGAGATGGAATAGACATCTACCATGAACAAATCACGAAAGAACTCAAAGAACTAAACATGGCTATAAACAAACCAAAAAACAGAAAGAAAAGAAAGATGGAAGCAAGATATAAACAACTGATGAGCAAGCTATCCAAGAATAGACAAGTGGTGATACGAAATGCTGATAAGGGGGGCAACCTAGTAATTTGGAAAAAATCAGACTATTTACTAGAAGCCCAAAAACAATTAATGGACCAAGACTGTTACCGCAGATGTGATCAAAACATATTAAAATTGACAAATGAGAAACTATATGCAAAATTACTAGCCTGGAAGAGCAAAGGTCTGATAAACAAGGAAGAATTTCTATTTTTTTAAAATAACACTCCAACAACGCCAGTGTTATATTTCATACCTAAGCTCCATAAGAATCAATCAAACCCGCCCGGGCGAACAATCATCTCCGCAATTAACAGCCTAACGGAACACATGTCCCAATATATCGACCACTTTTTACAATAACACGTCCAGAGACTACCCTCATATTTGAGAGAGACAGGGGACTTTTTGGCCAAAATCAAGGACCTAAAATGGCAATCAGATTTCCTGTTGATAACTATGGACATTACCTCGTTATATACGAGCATTAGTCATAGAGATGGCATGCGGGCAACAGAATTCTATCTTAAACAAAGAGATGCAGTCTATGTTGAACACAGTAGAATGCTGTTAAATATGATGGAGTTCTGCTTACATAATAACATTTTTCTTTTCCAGCATATGTTGTACCAACAAATAAGAGGCGTAGCTATGGGGGCCAGTTTCTCCCCTAGCTACGCCTGTCTTCATATGGGGTGGTGAGAGGAACTGGTCCTCCATAGAAATTTTAACAACACACTAAATGACCATGTGAAATGTTGGTGGAGGTATATCGATGATTTGTTTGTTATATGGAAAGGCACGAAAATGGAAGCTGAAATATTCATTGATAAACTTAACCAAAACGACATCAACTTGAACTTTACTGCAGATATTAGCCCTACTAAAGTGACATTCCTAGATGTTGAGGTATATATAGAAAATGGCAATTTGGAGACAAAAATGCATAGAAAGCCGACAGCGGTAAACTCCATTTTACTTGCGACCAGCCACCACCCAAAACATCTAGTAGAAAGTATTCCGTACGGAGAAATGTTACAGATTAAACGTATATGCAGCACACCGCAAGAACTATTAAAAGCACAAGAATCAAGTAAAATCAGATTCTTAGAACGGGGATATTCTAGAGTATGCATTGAAAATGCAATAAAGAAAAGTAACGAGGTAGGCAGAACTTCACTCCTAAAAACAGCACTAGCCAAGGCAAACACGGAAGTACTAAAAACATCTATACAAAAAGAAGATGAGTTCAGAATGATTGTAAGCTACAATAAACAACACAGAGAAATTAGACGAATCATTCAGAAGAACTGGCCATTGGTAAAAAATGACCCAATATTAGGTCCACATTTACCAAAAAAGCCAACGGTCACCCATAGTAGAGCGCCAAATATGAGAGACCGTCTAGTAGTAAACAATCCGGTAGAAATCCCTAAAAAGAACTGGTTTAACCAGAGGAAAGGATTTTACAAGTGTCAAACTTGTAAAGCTTGCCTAAATGGAGTGAATAAAAAGAGTTTTGCCTTAGCATTTGGGAAAGGTGACCAACAAATTAAACACATGCTAACGTGCAAAACTGAATACGTGGTCTATACCCTCGAGTGTCCCTGTAAGTTAAAATATGTGGGAAGTACGAAACTACAGGGACACAAAAGAATATTGCAACACATACGTGCAATCAAGAATAAAGATCCAATTTACCCAGTTGCCCGTCATTTTAATGATAAACACCGGGAGATGTCAGATTACTCCAATACTATCTAATTGACACCATACCCCCAAGTAAGAGAGGGGGGGACCGGGATGAAAAACTAAGAAAACTGGAAACTAGCTATATATTGAATCTAGATTCCAAACATCCTTATGGGCTAAACTTAACAGAAGACCTATACACAGGCCTATAAAAATAGTCAAAGATTATGTAACATCACTAATCTGAATGATGAGAAAATCTGAAGTGATAGAAGAGAACTACCTATACACATACAGTATAGAAACATAATGAAAACTGGTGTAATCTCAAAAAATATAAGTGTAATCAGAAAGTAATGGCCTCAATAATAACAAAAAAATGGAAAAATAATAAAAAAGAATTTTAATTGCAACTCCTTTTAGTAACAATCATAATATACAAAATTATGGTTGTTGGTTGTAACAATACAAATAAGTTTCCGTTTTTTCATCATCAGGGTTTGCACATTAACGATGAGAGTTCACTTTTCTTTTCTTCTTTTTCACCAAACACCTATCCTTATCAGAGGCCTCTGAGTAGGATTTTAGATTACGCTATAACCTGTCAAAAACAAACATCTGGCCCCAAAAAACCAAAAGATACCGTAAATATGTGACAAACATATACAGAAAAGCGTAATTTTGCACATGCGTTCTTGCACTTTTGGTATTGAAACCGACAAGATATATCTAGAATATAAAATAGAGCTTGAGAGAGAAAATGTTTTTTTAACAAATGTATATATATTTATTTATTTATTTATATATTTATAACATTTAAAGTCTAGGGGATATATAAAATATCCCTTAGATGCTCTGTGGTATTTATACCGTGATGAATTGTACTGTATTGCGAACTTTGCACAAGAACATATGTAAATTTTGCTTAGATGTGTACATATTTTATCTAAGGGTTTCTCTGTGGTATTTATACCGAAATAATAATTTGCATAAGTTGCACATTCACAAATGCGGATTTGCACAAGAAAATAAGAAACGCTTGTATCTAAATGTATAATGTAATACTGTACATACAAGTGAATTACAGCTTGTCAATGAGCCAGAAAATGTTAAACATGCCAGTAGTATAGCGTTACTTGCACAGCTTTGTAAAAAGGAGCACTGTCACTTTAAAATTGCATCACAAAAAAGAAAGAAAAAATGTTAATCTTGGTATATAAGAAACCAGGTGACCATTTACTGTGTCATGTGATCAAGGTACGTCAGTACCGAAACGCGTAATGGCCGACTGAGTAACAGCTCAATAAACCAACTAACTTTTACACTTACCTGGGTCTGTGCTCCACGTTTCTTTTCGAGAGGAGAGAGCGCCTGCATCCTGCTTGTGGAGTGGCAGAGATATATATATATATATATATACATAAAAAAAATTTAAAAAAAGAAGAGGACAAAGGTCTAATATCTTGGGAACTAACAACACGGGGGGTCCTTTGACATCATTTCGACCAAATCAACTTTTAACCCCATTATGATAAAAGATTCAATTGATCTTTTTCACGATCAGGTCACTGAACAGCTTAAAATTCTAAATGTGGACATTAACAAAAAGAAAAAAAGATACAATAAAGGAAGGACGGAATATTTTTCCCTTACGTCAAAACTGAAAAAGAACAACAAGATTGTAGTCAGACCCTCTGATAAGGTGGGTAACATTGTGCTATTAAGCAAATAAATGTATACCAAGGAGGCAATCAATCAACTTTATGACAAAAACTGCTACATGAGGTGCAATACTACAGATCTAAAAAAGATGTATGAGACATTTGATAAAAAACTTCTTCACTGGAAATATGATGGACTCATTACGAATCAAGAGTTCAAATTTCTCAAAAACTCTTTCCCTGTGGTACCAACCATTTATTTTTTACCCAAACTCCACAAGGATCCAAATAATCCTCCAGGGCGCCCCATAATCTCTGCGAGAAGGAGTTGCCTTGAAAACGTCTCTCAGTATGTGGACTTTTTCTTACAGCCACTCGTCAAGGCACTACCATCGTACATTGGTGACACCAGTGACTTTTTAAAGAAACTTAATGACCTGAAATGGGAACCAGGGTACTTATTAATGGCACTTAACATTAGTTCCCTTTACACCAGTATTGTCCATGCAGATGGCCTGAGAGCGTTGGAGTACTACTTAGAACAATCAATGGGTAATATGAAGAAATACAAAAAAATGCTTATTGAAATGGTTGAGTTCTGTTTGAACAATAATATATTTATGTTCAATAATCTTCTGTTCAAGCAACTCAGGGGTGTCGCCAGGGGAGCCAGCTTCTCCCCCAGCTACGCGTGTTTACACATGGGCTGGTGGGAGGAGCTGGTTCTCAGGGTGGAACACCGTGAGATTATGCTAAACCATATCGTAGTTTGGTATAGGTTTATTGATGATTTGTTTATTATTTGGAACGGTGATGTACAAAAAGCTAATGAATTTGTAGAGTGCATTAACAAAAATGATCTTAATCTACACTTCACCGCAAATATCAGTGCTGAGTCTGTAACATTTCTCGATACTGAAGTTTTTATTGATCAGAACAGAGTAGAAACGAAACTTCACAGAAAAACCACAGCAGGGAATTCAACACTGCATGCCTCAAGCTCTCACGTACGCCACCTAATCACTAGCATCCCCTATGGGGAAATGCTGCGGTTGAGACGTATTCATAGCAGAGAGGAAGATCTATTTAAAGCTCAAACTGAGAGCGCCATTAGATTTAGAGAACGAGGCTACAGTGATGAACTTATCAACAGTGCCATCACCAAATCCATGACCAAAGAACATTCATCCCTATTACTGACAGGTAAAAACACCCAAGTCATTCCTTTTAGACCCAATAGTTTTACAGCTAATGTAGGTACAACCTCTATTAGGGATATTCCCTTTAGAATAATACTACAGTATAGCCAACAACACAAAAAAATTTAGTCTATAATCAGGAAATACTGGCCCCTTGTACTGTGTGATCCGGTCATCGGTGGTACCTTACCGATGCAACCGTCTATCACATACAGTAGAGGGCGCTGTATGAGGGATGAACTTATAAAGACCAGTCCAGAAGTGATAGAATCCACAGACTGGCTCAAAACTCACAGCGGATTCTATAACTGTAAAGTGTGCAAGGCTTGCAAGCAGGGTGTAAATACGAAATCATACATTTCGCCTTTTGACCACAAAAAACACAAGATAAAACAGCTTTTAACCTGCAAAACAGAATTTGCAGTATATGTGTTGTCTTGTCCCTGTAAACTTTTGTACGTGGGGAGTACTAAACTCCAGGTACATAAGCGTATCTTACAACACCTCAGGGCTATATCTAACCAAGATAACACATATCCGGTGGCTAGGCATTTTAAATCTGTACACAATTCTAACAGCCGGGAACTTAGTTTCTTTGTAATTGACTCGGTACCAGCCAGTAGAAGGGGTGGTAACCGTGAAGTTAGAAACAAGATACATTCTCGAGCTTAACACCAAACAGCCCACGTGTTTAAATATGACTGAAGATTTTTCCACCTGTTTGTAAACCTTCTCATGAAAAATGCATCTGGTACTATTGCACAGTTCTCTGGTTGATTTGAATTTTAAGCACCTCATCTACTGTTGACTTTTGTAAAGTCATTTCTCATATATAGAAACTCTTTAGGCTGGCATTAGTGTTGCGGTTTGTCCACACATTGTGTATGCAGTTTTTATCCTATTTTTTATCCATATTTATATTGTTATTTATATTTATATGAATTGTAGGATGTATTTATGAATTTTATCAACTATAAGTATGCATATACACAACAGTATGAGATCATCCTATGAAGGTCTATACTTCCTATTACTGTGGGCAACCCCTTATCCTGTGCAACCAAACCTGCCATAATATGAGTGCAATAACAATGAGACCACTGTCACAATACAGAAATCAGTATTATGAAATTTGTTGGATGAGTTAAATCTTTCCAAATTAACCTTTGATTGCAAAGTAGTGAATTTTTATCCTCATGTACAACTGAATTGTCCAAATCTATTTTATTGAGGCTCCAAAATCCTTTAAAAGAACTTTCCAAACCTTTTTAAGATCTTTCTGAAATTGTCCATGTGACAAATATGCTCATCGTTAAAGATGGGAAAGTTCGGGTATTTATACCGTCATTTGCAACATCTTTGCGCATCATACTTAACCAATTTTACCTGTTTTTTGCACTTGCACTAGCACTTTAATGAATAAGGTAAAACAAGATTTTAACTTTACTTGTGTTTACTATTGCACTTTATCACGTTAAAAATGTAATTTGATCAACATGGGTTTCATGTACCATTTTAATTGACATATTGAATCAAATACCGATATGAACTGTGGTTTTGTTCCTAAGGAACTCTTTTATGTATATGGTTACGGTTACCTGCTGTATCGTGCTGATGTCATCACCAATGGCAGAGTATTTAAACCTATGTGATCTTTCACACTGTGTCATGTGATCAAGGTCCAAGGCGGGACCGAAACGCGTTGTGACGCTTAAGCACCGAAAATAAAGAAAAGCACTGAATTGAGGTCCGTGTCCGTATCCTTCTTGACTACTGGGATTGTAGTTTTGTGTCTGCTGATACGGAAACTGCGAGATATATATATCTCTCTCAAGAGGGGCGAGCCCCGAGACCACGCAGCTGCGGGCGCTAAAGGAGGAACCCACCTAATGCACCTGTGGCAGGGGGCATCCTCATTTTGAAGCATGTTGAAATACACTGAAAAGAGTTAGTACAAGGAAAAAACCTCTAGAAGAGGAGAATGAGGCACACACGTAAGGCTCAAGCAAGGCGAGACCCATGGCGTGTAGGAGGCAGCGCCAGAAGGCACAACACTGAAACCGTCAACAGTAAGATAATGGAGTCAGTAGACGTACAGAGCCCAAAGAGACCTCCACACCTGCCTAGCACAGAGCGGAGCTGCACAATAGCGTACAGGTACCCCACCTGGAGTAAATCACGCCGCAAAGAAAAACAGGGGAACATCTCTTAGGGTAAACCACAGTCAGAGGACAGAACACAAACAACCTGTGAAAAAACGCCACAGTAGGCTTACTGTCAGCCCAAAAACGCATAGTCCAATTGGAGGACGCTAAATGAAAGGGTAGCCACCCCAGGATATGACAACCTGAGACCTTTTAATTACAGACCTATGGGGAGGGCGAAAGCCCGCAAAGAGGCAATGAACTGCAGGAATCGGCGTGGGTATCAAACAAAAGGACCCCATCAAAGGGCAGGTCAACAAGGCGCCATCCCGCAACCAAGCATGGCCTCGTAGTGCAACCGAAGCAGCCATAGCTCGGCCTAAGGAATCCGAGGTATCCAGGGCCGAGCGGATAGTAAATTCCACCAGATCACTGCCGTCATGGATAAGATGGAGGAGGTCAATACGAGCGCCCTCAGAGGTGGAAGACAAAAGAGACTCGGCAGAGTCCCAAAGGGCAGAAGAAACCCGAGCCAAGACACACACTGTATTGAGTGAGCGAAGAACTGAGCTAGTGGAGGCGAAATCATTACAACCCCACAACTCCAGCCATCTGAACTCCCGGGAGGGAGGAAGCAGCAGCTGAAGCAAGGAAGTAAAAGCAGCTTGCAGAACAAGCCCCTGAACGTCTGGATGAACAAATAAGCAAACTGGATCGTTTGGAGCAGGGCGGTGGCGGTGCATTGTAGAGCGAACCAACGGATCACCAGACACCGGCCGAGCCCAGGTGCCCAAAAGGGCATCATAAAGAGAAGCTTCAAAAGGCAGAAGCGGCTCTACATTCCCCAAACCGTGGTGGAGGACATCCAACAGAGGTCAAAAGACAGGGGAACCGAAGGGGGCTGCATACTCAGAATGCGGACGGCCAAGCAAACAACTCTTATAAATGCTGCACCACCCTCGGTAGCCCTCCGAGGAGGGGACAGTAACTCATTCGTGGATGAGGGCTGTAAACTGAGCCTCCCACCCCAAGGAGGTTGTCCGATGAATGTTGGATGAGACCAATGTCCAAATGAAGGAAGCCTCATTGACAAATGAGGGCCATGATGGGACTCCTGAGGAGGTGGAGAGTCCGCCAGATCCAAAAATTCCAAGTGGGGGAGAGGCAACGACGGATCCGGCGTCGCCGGATGTCAGGGTGACGCCGAACTCCCCCCGGAAGCCTTCGGAGAGGAGTCAATGATCCGGTGTCGAGGACTTGCCAGGGCGTCCTCGGCCGGCGCTGACTCGTCATCAACCATACAGGCTCCGGTTCCGAAGAAACGAACAGGTTTTGAGTCCAAAGTAAGGAACGGAGCTGAGGAGGCAAGCCTACGGCGTCGAACCGGTGCCGGCTCGACCTCCGAAAAGGCAGCCGCCTGTCCAAAAGGACGAGGCGGGCTCGGAACCAAGCTGTGAGCAACAGCAACCATCTGCGATACCACAGGGAGCCCCACAGGACTATGCAGCGCGGTAGGGGTGCTATGGGTTGAAGATGGGGACCCAGGCGGGCCGCACCCTGACAACGCCATATCTCCATCATCCCTAAAGGCAAGGGGCTCAGTCGGCGCCGGGGGTGAACCCACCGGCGAGTCCACCGGAGACCCCGCACGTAACGGAGGGTCTGAGGACGCCCCAGGGAGAGGAGGGGACCCAAGGGGAAAAGGCAGATAGGGGAGGGACGACTCCCGGGGGTGCTCGTTCGGAGAAATCTGGGAACTAGTGCCCCTGACAACAGACGGAAGGGAGGTCGAGGACCTCAGCGACATGCGCCGGGACTTATCAGGAAGGAGCGAGCGACGCACATGGAACCAGACTGTGACCGACGCCGCAAACAGAACCCATTGCCACTGGGACCTGCCGCCGAAGAGGAGGCCGGGGTCCTTGATGACTCCGACCAGGACAGGCGAGCCAAAAGTAGCTTTATCTGGCGCTCCCTCCGGGACTTCGCTTGAGTTGTTAGCAGGCGTCGCAATCCGTCGAGTTCGCCCAGACACCACATGCAGATATGGTGTGAGTCCGTCGGGGACATTTGCAACGAACAGGAGGCATACGTTTTAAAGCCCGAAGGCATTGCACACTGCTCCAGACGCGAAGCGTCAAAGGGGCCTGAAAACATGCCAGAGGAACCTCTTACTCTGGATCCAAAAGAAGGAAACTGAAGTCAGCGCGCCGGGAGGCACTTATATGACCTTGCAGACGTCACGTCCATGGACGACGTCACGGCGGGTCGCGTGGCACCGTCCCCCGGCGCGCAGAGGTACTGCTGCAAATTTTTTCCAGATCTAGTCTGATGCCTGGGAATAATTCGAAGTTAAGGAATCTGCGGCTAGGTGTCTCTATCACACAGCTTTCCAAACTTTCCAAGTCGGTGACACACCTTTTCGACAATCTTCCTCTCGTGACACGGTAATGCGAGCGAGCGAACCGAACCTCCTACAGGGGGTTCTGGGGGGTACTCCTGCAAGAAAAGTTTGAAAAAATAGGGGGCCAATGCTGCAGTTTCAAGCAAATTTGAGAAAGAAGGAAGGTTCTAACAAAGATAGTGACTAGCAAAACTGGGTGTAAGCAAGGTTAGGTGTGTGCCTGAAACAAGAATATAACCATGCACACATTGACACATGCCCCATTGATTTACAGCACAAAAAGGGGGGGTGCACGCACTGCCAACCCTTCCAACCATGCACAAAGTCCACCTGATTCCTTGCTGAATATGAGTTATACAAAAATCCGTTTAGGACCAATCATGCAACTTATCAGCCGGTCTCTGCACATTAAACTCAGTTAAGACCGCTTTTCTCAGCGCAGCGCGCCAAAAGGCACATCATCCTTACTTCACCGTGCCTTGCTATCCATCTCTCTCCCTCTCCTATCTCTCCCTCTCCCATCTCTCCCTCTCCCATCTCTCCCTCTCCCATCTCTCTCTCCTCCCCCTCCTCACCCTCTCTCTTTCCTCTCCCTCCCCCTCTCTCCCTCCTCTTCCTCTCCCTCCTCTCCCTCCTCTCCCTCTCTCTCCTCTCCCTCCCTCTCCCTCCTCTCCGTCTCCCTCTCACTCCTCTTCCTCTCCCTCCTCTCCCTCTCTCTCCTCTACCTCTCTCTTCTCACCCTCTCCCTCCTCTCCCTCTCCCTCTTTCCCTCCTCTTCCTCTCCTCCGTCTCACTCCTCTCCCTCCTCTCTCTCTCTCCCTCCTCTCCGTCTCACTCCTCTCCCTCTCCCTCCTCTCCCTCTCCCTCCTCTCCTTCTCCCTCCTCTCCTTCTCCCTCCTCTCCTTCTCTCTCCTCTCTGTCTCACTCCTCTCCCTCCTCTCCCTCTCCCTCCTCTCCCTCTCCCTCCTCTCCCTCTCCCTCCTCTCCTTCTCTCTCCTCTCCCTCTCCCTCCTCTCCCTCTCCCTCCTCTCCGTCTCCCTCCTCTCCCTCTCACTCCTCTCCTTCTCTCTCCTCTCTGTCTCACTCCTCTCCCTCTCCCTCCTCTCCCTCTCCCTCCTCTCCATCTCACTCCTCTCCCTCCTCTCTCTCTCTCCCTCCTCTCCCTCCTCTCCCTCCACTCCCTCCACTCCTTATCTCTCCTCTCTGTCTCACTCCTCTCCCTCCTCTCCATCCTCTCCCTCTCTCTCCTCTCCCTCTTCTCCCTCTCTCTCCTCTCCCTCCTCTCTCTTCTCACCCTCTCACTCGTCTCACTCCTCTCCCTCTCCATCCTCTCCCTCCTCTCCCTCCACTCCTTCTCTCTCCTCTCTGTCTCACTCCTCTCCCTCCTCTCCCTCTCCCTCCTCTCCCTCCTCTCCTTCTCTCTCTTCTCCGTCTCCCTCTCCCTCTCCCTCCTCTCCCTCCTCTCCCTCTCTCTCCTCTCCCTCTCCCTCCTCTCCCTCTTTCTCCTCTCCCTCTCCCTCCTCTCCCTCCCTCTTCTCACCCTCTCCCTCCTCTCCCTCTACCTCCTCTCCCTCTCTCACTCCTCTCCCTCTCTCCCTCTCTCCCTCCTCTCCCTCTCCGTCTCCCTCTCCGTTTCCCTCTTCTCCTTCCTCTACCTCCATCTCCCTCTCCGTCTCCCTCTCCCTCTCACTCTTCTCCCTCTCTCCCCTCTCCCTTCCTCTACCTCCTCTGCCTCCTCTCCCTTCCTCTCCCTCTCCCTCCTCTCCCTTCCTCTCCCTCCTCTCCCTTGCTCTCCCTCCTCTCCCTCTTTCCCTCCCTCTCTCCCTCTCCCTCCTCTCAGGCTCCCTCTCACTCCTCTCCCTCCTCGCCCTCCTCTCCCTCTCCCTGCCGTCTCTCTCTCTCCCCCTCTCTTTCTCTCTCTCTCTCTCTGGCTCTCTCCCACAGTATCTCTCTCGCCCTCTCTCTCCATCCTTCAGTCTCTCTCCCCCCTCTTATCCCTCCTCTCTCTTTATCTTTCTTCTCTCCATCCTTCAGTCTCTCTCCCTCTCTCTGTGTTTCTCTCCATCGGTATGTCTCTCGCCCCCTCTCTCCATCCTTCAGTATCTCTCTCTCTCTCTCTCTGTCTCTCCCTGCTCTCTCGCTCTCTTCCTCTCTATCACTCCCTCTTTCTCTGCCCCCCCCCCTATCTCTCTGGCACCCTTTCGCCGTTACCCTTCTCTCAGGAACTTCTCGCGTGAGCCGCCCCTGGAAAAAACATTGCCTCTGCTGTTTGTGCATTACAGGGAGCCGTTGGTTGTGATATAAATATTAAATGCAACTACTGAGAAATAAATCCAACAAAATAGACAAATACAATGATGTAATGTTTATAAATAAATGCGGAGGTCATAAGATAAAAAGCCCATGGACCTGAGGCTGGACAGAGTCCCCACCTCTCTGCTAACGCCCGAGTTTTCTAAGTAATGAGCTGCAGTGCCTTGAACCAGTGCGCCAAGCAGAGACTCCTTCTGAAACTGCTCGGAAGCTGCCACTGCCAGGTATCCAACAAGGTCAAGGAGCAGGAATCATGTTTGCAGCAGCCGGTGCCTCTGGCTAAGGCTGGTGCTTGGCAGGCGAGACTGGTGCCTGCTGGGCCCAGGGTGGAGGGAGGCTCTACAGAGCATATTAACAGCAGCAGACACCCCCCAGCGCAGAGGCACAACTAGAGCTACATTTTGGGGGGGGGGGGGGGACGGGTGCTGAAACATTAAGCAGTAGGTAGGGTTGCGCTGCAGGGGCTCTTAGAAGGGGTGAAACATCAACAAAGCCTCTTTAACATGCACGGTCTTTTAATGACCTGTGAAATGCTCGGATGCGGCTGTGTGTGTGCCCGGGAGCTGTCTGAGCCCGGGCTGCCACACACGAGGGGGGGGGGGGGGTAATTGTCACCCGACACACCCAAAGAGTGGAGGCGACACAGTACGGTGTCGCAGCACACACTTTGGAAAGCTCTGCTCTATCAGATACGGTTTTCTCCTTGGTAAGTAAGGGGTTTGAAGTGGCACTGTGAGCTAGCTGGTCTATAGGCCAACATATCCTGCAGGTGTGTCCGGAACCAGTCTTAACACCAAGCCCTTAGTTTATGTTGTCCAAACTAAGCGCAGATCCTACAGATTAGTGGGAACTACACGACATGGTGCCGCCAACGTTGGTTTGGCACTTATTTAACGGTTAAATATGATTAGTTCAGTTGTGCTTTCTCAGAGACACCTACTCACATTTTTACTGGAGACATCCATATTGGGAAGGGGAACTAATCCACCCCACTTAAGTAGGCATACAGTATGTATTGGCTGTAGGTTAAATCAAGCTTGGAGGATTGGAAGGTTCTCACATTGTACACATCATATCTCTATAACATTTTAATATAAATGTGACAATGACAGAAAAAGATGGTGATATTTGAGAACAATTAAGTGGACTAAATATTTCAGAAAATTGCCGGCAGGCAGGCAGTTACTTTGAAGCTATTACAACATGTCCTCCCGGCAACATGTGGAGATGTTACGTTCGTGGTTGAGGCAAACAAAGCATTAAAAACAGAGGTATTTTATTCTTGGGTCACATTCCCTGTTGCAGATGCACGCACAAAAAAGTTTCACAATTACATTGAAGATGACATACTAGATTAATACTTTCCATACGTGGACATAGAAATCCCGTTAACTTACCAAGAGCACATGAATTGGTTTAAAGGCACCCTCCTCCACACCGTAGAAAATGTGAGACTCTGTCCACTCAGTAAAGAAGGGGCAACCTGGCCGGTCTTAGCTTTGTATACACCGCACCCCGACAATCATAGGTTAGGAGCAGTAGAAATGTGCACACTATACGAAGATTTAGTGAACATTATCAGAAATCTGGGTGTCTGCCCTCAAACGCTGAATGCTCTAATGGGAAGAATTCCCACCAGTCGGGAACAAGTACCGTTCTGGATAGCACAAAAAATAGCACAGCTTGAAGGGGTTTTTCCCCATACGGGCCCACAGGACAAATACAATTTTAACAATTTGCTTGCCAATTGGAGATGGCTTCACCTGATAGGAGATTGTGCCACTTGGGATATAGTCTTTGCTGCAATTTACACCAGAACTCATGGTACCCCTTCAATAGCGATAATACCAGATGTATTGATACAAATACAGAATGAGTATGGGACAGAACATGCCCTGCACTTAGGGATGAAACTAATAGACAATTTTGACCAAGTTTCTGCAATTATGTTAGGCAACATAAACGGGAAGGCAGCTGCGATGGCTATATGCCAACGCCTAAGGAAACTCTCTCCTATACAACAGGAGAGGGAGTTACTTAAGAGTATTGCAGAAAAATAGGCGTCTGTGGGTAAGGTATAATCTGGGAGCCCGATCTGGGAAAACCAGTCATTCAGAGTAATTCTGAAGAGGGTAACTCTAAGCAAGCACCCGATTCTTTTAAAAAGAAATGGGATAATAAACAAAAAAATAATAAACAAAATATACAACAGAAAAATAGGCGTCTGTGGGTAAGGTATAATCTAGGAGCCCGATCTGGGAAAACCAGTCATTCAGAGTAATTCTGAAGAGGGTAACTCTAAGCAAGCACTCGATTCTTTTAAAAAGAAATGGGATAATAAACAAATAAATAATAAACACACTATACAACAATCACGAAGTGGGTCTTCTCAACAGGAAAATGCTTAAAAAAAGATATAATCTCAGAAACAGTGATAGCATTAGAAAGCCTGACAGATATCAGGATAATGATACACGTTCCTGTTATTTATTCGGGATCAATTTGAGAAGCACTCGTAGAGAGGAGGACTGTCAGAGTAAAGATCAGGAGTGCGAACAAAGCCGAACAGGGAGACACATTGCACTTCAGCCTACATCATCAAACAAGAAGATAAAAAAGAAACCTACGAAACCTCAATGTAAAAATAAAAAAGTAGCAGGGATTGAAGATCAGAGATGGCCAGGCCATTGAGGATTCTGCTTCTGAACGGGGAATGGGTAGTGACAAGGGTGGACAGCGCAACAGAAGTCACAATAGCTCACCAGAACATTATGGATTTTCTGAAAATAGTAGTGCTGATTTAGTATATCATAGTGGAAACACCTGATAAGAGAGTGAGTGTCACACATCGTTTACAAAGAATAACGCTTCAGATAGAAGGGGACATACAAAGATAAGTGAAGGGTCTCTTTTGGAAGGACCTGACACATGGTTCCGACATTCTTTGCTGAAAAAGATTGGCCACCTGAGTTTGTAATAGATTGACCAATGGGGGAATAAGTAATTTTACCTGCTTTCTCCCACCTCGTAGCAGAATCACTTTAAAATGTATACGCGCAGGAGTGGGCATCTGCATTAGCACCTGCTCTATACTGCAATAATTTTGGGTGGGATGAGTCTCCTCATCACGAGGTCCCTTAGAAAACGATCCCTTAACCGCTGAGACAGTACCCAATTAAACATGAAGCAAAGAAACAAGTCAAAGAAATATTAGATCAACTTGAGTACCAGGGTGTAATAGAGACTTGCACCTCATCTATGAATAATCCTTTGTTTCCCGTAATGAAACCCGACAATTCATATAGTTTAGTCTTGGATTAGACATTTGAATGCATTCACATACACATTCGCAGTACAGAATGCACACAGTACCACACTGATGAAGAACATTGTGCAGAAGAAATATAAAACAACACTGACATCTCAAATGGGTTTTTCTGCCAGGATATAGCGCCTGGAAGTAGATATCTAACCACATTTTCAGAGCTAGGGTCTCAGGGTCAATTTTGTCTTTTGCCACAAGGGTATAAGAACAGGCCTGGGCCGATTTCAGCCAGAGTAACAGAGTTACTTCAAAGTATTGATGAGGAGGTGGTGTCCTATGTAGATTATATTTATCTGACGGATGATTAATTAATGAAACATTTGGCTGAGAGTGAACAACATAATAGTGAGGTTTGCTTACCTGGGCTACATATGTAATTTCAAGAAACCAACAAAAGACCACCTCAGTTTCCTGTTTTTAGGATAAGAGTAAGTGTAGGCAAAAGCCTGGCGACACATTTTTTTGAGAAATGTGCTTTGCTCCAACCGCCAACAACTCTGAAGAGACTACAATCCATTTTAGGATTTTTTGATTTTGGCAGAACTTACATTTTGGATTATGCAGAAAGGGTGACACCATGGTATGACTTAATTAGGCCGGATTTTTCTGCACAACACAGGACACAGGAACATACTGACATTTTACGTTCCGTTCAAGCTGACATGCTTCCTTCCAGACATTTACATACAAGTCAACACAACCAACTTGGTGATCCACGTAGTCGCCGGACCAACTGGGTATACCGACATCACTTTCAATGAAGGTGATACAGTACCTATTGCATACAAATCACATCTATACACAAACGCTGAAATGCGTTTTGCATCCACTGAGAATTTTCACAGCTGTGCAGACATGCGATCGAAGAAGAGTGGCATGGAGGGAGAGACCGTCTCGAAGGGAAGGGAGTAGACACTTCAGACTATCTTCAAAACCCACTTGTCTGACGTGATGGATTGCCAGTGGGGGAGGTGATGGCGAATCCTGCCACCCACTGGTTGCTGATGGCCCTAAAAGGTCAGACTAGGAGGGTTTGGAACTGGCCCACCCTCTGGTTCCCAGACCTGCATCGCTGGGTCCCACGTCCGCAGCCATGCAGAGGCTGGGCAGCTTGTGTGGGCCTGTGGCTCGACTGGGTCAAATGTTGTGGGATGCCACTTTCGCAGCCACGAAAGAGATGAAAGGCAGACTGTGGGAGATGGGAGGTCACAGCAAGGCCCAAGGATCTGGCCATAGCCCGAGAATCCTTAAAACACTCAAGCGCCCAGTCTGCCTTGTCATCAAAAATGCGAAGGACATCAAAGAGCATGTCCAGCAAGGTTTTTAGAACATCCCCCGAAAAACCAGACGTCCTCAACCAGGCTTAGCACCGAAGGTCTACCCATGTGGCAATCATTCTGCCCAGAGAGTCGGCGGTATCCAGCCCACAGAGGATTGTGAATTTTGCTGCGTCTCTCCCATTCGCCACTGCCCGGGAGAGAATGGCCCGAGCCTCCTACGGGCACCGAGGCAGCACTTGCGCAATTGTATCCCAGACTTTATGGGTATAGCGGCCCTAGAGACAGGTGGTATTCACAGACAGCAGCGCCAAGCTGGAGGAAGAGAACAAACGCTTCCCAAGATGATCCAGCTTCTTGGATTCCCTATACAGGGGTGCGGAAGGGAATGCGCCCTCCTAGGAAGAAGAGTCTTGGACCACCAAGCTCTTGGGGGAAGGGTGTTGGGAGAGGAAAATGGGATCACCCGGAGCCGGGCAATGGCGGTGGGCAATCGTCCGTTCCACAGGAGCCCCTGTGCTGGGCTTAGACCAAGTGCCCAGAAGGACATCAGTGAGGACTTAATTGAAGAGTAAGAGGGGTTCAGAGGAAGTTGCCACCGGTTGAAGAATCTCTGTCAGGAGGTTAGTCCTGACTGCCACTGTAGGGAGCTCCAGGCCTAAAGCCTCGGCTGCCCTACGCACCACCACTGCACAGGACGCTCCCTCCTCCGTAGCCACAGTAGGGGGTGAAAGCATGTCATGGTCTGGGGAGGTATCCAGACCACTGGCGTAACCCCATTCCTCTCTCCATTCCGTCCAACTGGTTTGTTAAAGGGTCCAGCGACCCCTCCCAGTCTTCATCACCACCCTCAGGGCAATAGGGAACACCTGGGATGAACAATTGCCTTAAGGTGTCGGATTCGAGGTCGGCCGACGTCAAGCAGGCTCCAGGTCCATCCCAGGAATGAGGTTGGGGATTGCATCGGCTGGAGGCGTTGGGGAAGGTTGACCTGCGTCGATCCATGTCCAGGCCTGGATCCATGGGGAGCCTGCAGCGCCGGGGTTGGAGCCACCGGCATCAAAGGCCCACAGCATGCAACCGGCTCCGCGGGTCGTGTTCGCGCTCCAGGCACCAGAGGCAAATGAGGTGCGGATCCATCATGGACATCAGTTTGTGCCAGGAGTCACAAGGCTTGAATCCGTTCAGACAATGGGACATCACTCGCGCACCAGGAATGAATGTCTCGAAAAAAAATGTCGACAAAAGTCAAAAAATGACTATGGGGCAAGCTCTCTCGGAATCTGCGCTAAGATGGTGCGGAAAAAGAACTGACGTCAGCGCGCAGGGGCGGCGTCTAAGTAGGCACCGTGACGTCATCCCGGTGACCATGAGGCCGCCGACGACCGCAAAGTTGACCGACGCACCTACTGACGCTCAGGGGTATTGCTGAATAACAACAATTCTCCGGATCCAGTCTGACGCCTGGCAGTAATTCTAAGGTAAGGAATCTATAACTAATAGTCTCTTTCAGATACTTGTTTCTAAACCATGAAACATTAGACCAAAGACCACAAAACTAAAAAAAGCAAATGTGAACTCTCTAAGAAGCAAAACACAAACAGAATAATGTTAACCCAGCCTTTCTTGCAGCTCCTTGTATAACAAAGTTACATTGTATTGGCCCCTTCAGGAACAAATAACAATTACTTTTTCACTCTCCTTTTCCTTTCTTTGAATGACATTTAGTTTGTGGTTCTGCAGGTCTTTTTTCAGTGTTTATATGTTTACACGGATGAGGGCTATTTCCCTTCTGGTGGGGTTTAATCAGTTGTTATAGGTTTAAACCTAAAACAGGATAGCCTAATAATACGATACATCAGACATGATCATCAGGGCTGGTTTGTTTGGCCTCTAGACACAGACAAATGTCAGGCTAGGTTCTGGGGTAACAAGAAAGGATTTAAGATCAACAGGTCCAACCTATGCTATGTACAAACAGAACACGCAGGGGTGGTGACATCGTCTAGTGTTGGGAAGTTATGCCTAGATTGGCTTAGGACCTCAAAACTTTCCCTGGTGAAACAACACTTGTCCCTTCTGTCTGATGACCTGGATCTCAAGGATTTTTTCTAGGTCCCAGAAACCCACGACAAAAGTGCTTCTATACAACAAACTATGGAAAATCTCTCAGCAGGAAGCTGCAGAGAGATTGTGTGAGATCGACAGGGCATATATGGAAAAGACTTTGGCTGTAGTTGACAATGGTATGACCACTTTATCATCGATAATTTATACACTGAGCAGCACTGTGTCTTCTGCAATTGACGTACGAGTTACTTACCTTCGGTAACGATGTATCGTGTAGAGACAATTCTAGCCGCAGATTACTTAACGTAGAATTATCGCCAGGCGTGAGACTGGATCCGGAAAACTTTTTTGCCACAGCTGTGGCAAAAAAGCCGTCCTAAGCGCCGAGATACCCTCATGTGTGATTCAGCGCTATACAAACCAATAAACTTCAAACTTCAAACTACCTGCGCGCTGGGGGGACGGCACCACGTGACTCCGCCCTGACGTCGTCCGCGCACGAGACGTCAGCGAGGATACATAAGTCTCATCCCAGCGCACCTACGTCAGTTATCTTCGGAGAACTTTTCTGCGCCACAACGCAGAGCCATCACAACAAAAACTGAGAATATGGGAACAGTGTGCGAAAAAATCAGCTAAACAGAAAGGGAAGAAACGAAAAGTGAGAAACAGCACCATCCAGAAGAGTGCCAGGCACAATGGCACCCCAAGTCATGGAAGGACAGAGCAGAGCACACCTACTGTGGGGGCAGAAAGCATGTAAAACTACATAGCAGACAAGGAGGTCTGCAACCACAGCCCAGACAGAGAAGGACGCCAAGGCCAGAACGGAAGAGTAACAACAATTCACCCCCAACCACCAGCAGGGAGTCACATCTCTTGTAAGGAGCTAAGGGCCGAGGCCCAGCCCAGAGACCTCAACTCCAAGGACTGCAGAGGAGGCAGAAAGTGCAAGCAATAAAAGGAAGACGGATACGAGCTGACCCGCACTGGAAGGCCAGAGTGCAGGGGCGTAAAGTACCAATGAAATCACCCACCAATCACCAGACAGGAGGGAGTGGATCAACAACAAGACCAGCATCCTACTAGGGAAGAAGCGAGAGAAGGCACTCGCAGAAGACAACCCCCGGAGGTAGGCGAGTGCAGAAGACCAACTAAGGATCCTCGCAGAACGGGGAGTAAGGGTGAGTCGTGAAGGAATCTGCGGCTAGAATCATCTCTACCAGGTGCATTGTTACCGAAGGTAAGTAAGTCGTACATCTGATAGAGACAACTAGCCCCAGATTCCTTAACGCAGAATAGATACCCTAGCCATACCCAAAGGGGAGATGGGTCTGCGAGAGGACCTTCCCAGCTTGGAAGAATACAGGGCCCAAACAGGGGACGAGTCATAGAGACAGGGAGAAAAACCCAGTCCCCCCCATGTAGAACAGAACCTCACCAGCTTGGGAGAACACAGGGCCCCACAGGGGATGTGATATGGGGAGAAGAAGAGAGGCCCAGCCCCCATCAAGCAGAAGGAAGCAAGGACAAGGCAAAGGGAGGTCAGTACACCCCAAGCTCCGTCAAGGCACCAGGAACCCCTGCCAGAAGCCCCAAAGGAACAGACAACGGCAGAAGAGTATCGAAGAAGACGAATCACCCCAAGACTCCAAGGAGAAGAGGCAGAAACGGAGGAAAAGCCCTCCACCAGAACACACACACACAGTGAAGGGGACAGCTGAACCTGACACAGCCTGAAGTCAACGGAGAGCCAGAGAAGTGGCCATATCAAGACCGAGACCATCAGCAACATCCAAGACCGCACAAAGAATAAATGGGGCCAACTCCCTACCATCCAACACATGGCCCCGCAGATCAGCACGGGCACCTTCATGAGAGACATGAGTAAGAAGGGACTCCACAAAGTCCCATAGGTTGGAAGTAGCCCTGCTCAACACACACAAAGTGTTAAGCGCCCACAAGGCAGCACTGGAAGAAGCAATTATGCCCCCATGAATCTAACCACTGGGCTGCCCTACCGTCCAATACGTGGCTCCGCAGATCAGCACGGGCACCCTCATGGGAGACATGAGAAAGAAGGGACTCCACAGAATCCCACAGGCTGGAAGTAGCCCTAGCTAACACACACAGTGTTGAGCGCCCGCAAGGCAGCACTAGAAGAAGCAAAGATGCTACGCCCCCATGAATTCAAACACCAGGCCTCCCAAGACGGAGGAAACAACACCAAAGGCAAGGACAGAAAAGCCGTCCAAGGAAGAGAACCTTGAGTAGAAGGGTGGAAGGAAAGGCAGACAGGGTCGTGTGGAGCCAGACGGTGGCGATGCAGGAGCAGCTGAGGAACCGGGTCACCCATGGCAGGGTGCCCCCAAGCAATCCAGAAGAGAATTATGGAGCGACGCTTCAAAGGGAAGGAACAGCTCCCGTCCACCAGAGCCCTGGTGGAGAACTTCCAAAAGTTTATCTGTAGGAAATGGAGTGACAGGTTAACCCATCCACAGAATGCAAGCGGCTGTGGAACTAGCCCAAACAAAGGCAACACTGGCCTCCGTAGGGCATTGCGGAGGAGAAAGTAATTACTCCGTGGGAGACGGCTGCCGACTGAGCTGTCCATCCCAAAGTCCAGGTGGAAGCGGCCAGCCCTGGATATGTGGGGGATCCACAGATAAGTGGTGAACCTGAGGGGCCCCAGGGGAAGGCGGAGAGGCTGCTGGAAAAGCCAGCCACGAGCCACGGAAAGGAGGGTTCGAGGATTTAGGCAGTGGGGACGGCGAGGAGCCCTTCATGGAAGATGCCGGTGAAAAGGCAACAATGGGGCGCCCTGTCTCCGGGGAGGAAAACACCAATTGATGACAGACCTCTGGAAAGGATGAAACCTAAGGAGACTAATCAAGAACCCGATGCCGGCATGGCTCTGTGGAGTCCACCACAAGCGCTTGATCGACTTCAATCGGCGCCAGAGTGGGCATTTGCTGCGCCAGGTCGACCTCTGCCACCACGCACTCCCCAGGAGAATGAGTCGGCGAGCAACGCCCTTGGGGCCGTGGCGAGGGACGATGTCGCAGACGGAACCGGCAGCTCCTTGCTTCCGAGGTAGGGGACGGACGCTGGAAGGACACCGACCTGGACAAGTGGGCCGACAACAATTTCATCTGGCGCTCCCGCCGTGACTTAGGCTTAAGGTGCTGACAGGCGTCGCAATCCGTCGAGTCGTGGTGAGGGTCCCTCGCGGACATGGAACGTGCACAAGAGGTACACGTCTTAAAGCCAGAAGGCATTCGCACACTGTTCCACTTAATGCCAAAACATGAAAAAGAAAAGAAGGCATGAAAACAGGCCAGGACACAATCCGTATCCACGTTGCACGCAGAAAAGAGAAATAACTGACGTATGCGCGCCGGGGTGAGGTTTACGTATCCTCACTGACGTCACATGCGTGGACGACGTCAGAGGACGAGTCACCAGGTGCCGTCCCCCCGGGGCCCAGTGATGCTGTGGCAAAAAAGTTTTCCGGATCCAGTGTCACGCCTGGGGATAATTCTACGTTAAGGAATCTGCGGCTAGTAGTCTCTATCAGATATAACACAGCAGAACATGTCTATTTTACAACATGGACAGTCACAATTACGTTCCATCGTAATGCTGAGCTGGACATTGCAAACCCTACGTTTTGGCCACGTGCCGTGGAGCTACATCGACACTACCAGTCTGTTTTCTGAATACGATCTGACAGAAAGACAGATAACTATGGCATGCAGAGATGTGAAATGCACCATGCTGCACATTGAAAAATTAGACCAATTACCTTTTACCGTGGCAGAGACACCATCCACTGACTGGATTATCCATGGTTATATCACCCTACCGGTCACAACTTTCCAATTCCAATATTGTTTCTAATACCAACAGGTAGGCAGATACAAAGCGCCAGGAGAAGGTTATGTGCGTGAGTATTGGGAATTGCCTTTCAAGTTTAAGTGCAGGAAAGGGGACAAATAAGTCTTTCTTCGTGGTTCCGACTGTGAGGATGCCCTAAGCAGTTCATTAGTTTGCCAGAACACTTCTCTTCATGTTATGCTTCTGTTGCGAACTTGTCATGTTATCTGAAGGGTTCCCCAGCTGCCATGATACGTCCGTTTTTCAAATTGCTCTCAAATGGGAGCTACTTGATGCTGAATGATCAATGTTGCTGTGGAATGGAACTGGGCATCTCTTATCTGGTGACGGTTAATTTCTTAGACACTCTTGTACACAAGTATTGTTTACACCTGCCCGCAAAATTAGGGAGGCTGCGCTGTGGCCTTCAATAAATGTTCCAACATACGCTTTGATTCCCTTAGCAGACTGAAAGCAATGGTTTTTCAACAAGAAGTGGCGTTAACTTCAGTCAAAGAGAGACGTTTGATCTCCAGGTTGCAAGGTCCTAGGCGGAGATACAGGCACTACTCCACACCAACTTCCTGCTGCATTTTGGGGAGCTAGTCCATTGCATCTTTAACATTTCTGATAGGAGAGGAAAAGTGCATTTTTAAAAAAATGTATTGGCTCTGAACTGGTTAGCACCTTTCAGACAGTCTTCGGAGTTATTCCATCATTCATACACTCAACTCTGTAAAGCATTTTTGGAGGGCTCAAGCTTGTCCTGCTACTTTTGGCGAGAATCCTGATTTTATTTTTTCTGATCCGCAATGGACGTCCAAGTTCGATTCGGAATGGACACAGCACTATTTGTGCTACAATGCTATGAGCATATGGTTCATAAGTTTGGCACAGTTCGACTTCGAGAACTGAACGAGCACTGGCTCTTGTCCTTCAGGCCTATTTGGCTTAATTGCATACAACCAGTATTCTACTGCCTGCTTTGCAGCCACAAAGGCGTATTAGACATATGCCTAGGATCACAACTGGTTGCACCATTAGATACTGATGTACTGCTGGACCAGTTAAGGGCCGATGGGTATTGTTGTCCCCAGCGCCTTCCAATGCTGATAATGCATTTCTGGAGCCACAGTGGGATGCTTCCGCTCCTAGTGATTTGGACAACAGCTCCACAATAAGCATACAGGATGCAGTCTCTCCCTCAGCGGCTGTTGTGGGAACTGGATGGAATCACCTTTGCTGCATTAATCTGCGACTCGGGAACACATGAAATAATTGGCCTTATCCGTGTGGAAACAATGCGGCTTGTTGTATAAACTAATTTCAACCAAAACCTTTTTGTTTAATTTTCTTTTCTAGACACCATGGCTTTCGGAGTGCTTAGGATTTTAAAGAAAATACTTTTTGGAATATTATAAATGGGAAGCTTACTTTTAGAATATGTTAAGAGTAGTTCTTACCTTTTTATTCCATTTTATACTGTTTTTTTAGATAGCTTTTATATATTGACCCCTGGGATGAGGACAGGGTGTTACATTCCCAAAATTGACCCCTATAGCAAGACAGCGTATTCCTTACATAGTCCTAGAAAATAACATTTCAGCTGTGAGCTTTTGCACACCTTTGCATCTACGACAATGTTGGATTAGTTTCTCTGAATCTACTTTGTTTATATATCCAACTTCGCACAATATTGTCACATCATGTACTAGGCCTCTCTATGCACTAGGTACAAAAGTCATCCTATCTTCATCCACAGGGCTACAGCACTATACACATAGCCATACCATCACTAATCTAGCGCGCATATTGCAAAGGCTGCTTTTTATTGTGAGAAGTTGGCCAAGCATATACTGTCCACTATTCTAGTGGGCACCTTACACCAGTCCAAAAGACCCTTATTGATGGTAGGTTTAAAGACAACCTATATACAAATCTATCCTAGTGCTAGCTGTGGAGAGCCTTCAGGCTCTGCACAGGAATGTAAAGCAGCTTGTTTTACCAGTCTATAATCTTGTGAATGACCAAATGAAAGGAGAACCACACCAGGTATATATATATATATATATATAAAATATATGTATTTAATCCAAACACATCCCTCTAGTCTCTTTATGAGGCTAGAGGCAAAAGTACATACAGTAAACTTATTTAGCACACAGTAAATTAGCACAGTATACGTTTAGCCCTAGGGGCGTCACAAACCATATACTAAGTAAGTGATATAAGAACCACGACAGACATAGAGACAAGGCCTAGGGCCTGTAGAACCGATGAGGCAACCAGGAACCACCCACGGTAGTGACGTAGGAGACCCACGGGGACGCGTGCAGTGTCTAAACACAGCCGCAAATCACCACTGACTTCTATGGAGAAAGCTGCGATTAGAATTTTAAAGATTAGGGACACTTTGGAGTGGACTTGGAGCAAACCCTTTTAGAACTAGACAGTTCGAGAGTCAAGACCCACAGGAGCAACAAAGTACTTGTGTTACCTAACCCAGGGAAGCCGGGTGCATGGGTGTCTTTCGTGTCGGGTTTCGTTGTCGTTTTCTATGGCGAGCTGCAGAAAAGTGCTGCAGGCGACCAAGTGGAAAGTGTCCGGATGGATCGGAGATCTGAAGAACCTGAAAGCAGTGGGGACAGAGTCTGGGTCACTTGCTAGTGACCAGGAAGGCGCTGAGAAGATGCTCACCGATAACGGGTGATTTCAGGTACAGAAAGTGAAGCTTGTCTCTTCAGCCACAAGGACCAGGAGGCGTTGATGACAACCAGGAGCTGAATTCGAGCTGTCCCACGTTGGATGTCGAGTGCTGCGGTGTCGGTATCCGGATTGGACCCAACAAGCATTGGCAACAGCAACCCACGCAGAATGCAAAGATTGGCTTCGGAGCAGACTAACAAGCTCTGAGGGACTCATCCTTTGGAGGGGAGTCGGGGCACGTCTGGAGCAACCAGGGAAGCCCAAGAAACAAGAGTTACCTTCGTGGGGACCCACCAGTCGATGGACCAGGGATCGCGAAGGGGCCTCTAGCAGAAATGCTAGAAGCGGGCCCACAGAACGCTCACGGAGTGTAGGCCCACAATCTTCGGTGCAGATGATGCTCAGGGCTTGGACTACGAGTAGCCCAATGCACAACTTCGGGAAAGCTTGTTGCATTGTGCCAGGAGTTCCGGTTCCACGTCTCTCGTGATGGCTACGGGTCTCAGCTTTGCTGTGATCTCGGGTCGGCTTCGGAGATGTCTGGAAGTCCATGTCCTGAGTTGCAAATCCTTCGGGATCCGGTGGGAGCCTTGGAAAAGCAGACTGGCAAGATGCTTCTTTGGTGCCTGTTTGAACAGGAGAGTCACTCCTTGACCCCAAGGGAGATTTTTCCATCTTCTAGTCAAAATAGAATGTCGAAGTTCCAAGATATATGTTGCAGAGTTTTGTCCAGGATAATCTTAAGTCCTAAGGACTGCGTTCCTATGCTTATACTAAGTTTCAGGGGGGGGGGGGCAACCATGTAGTCAGATTCCACCTTCCTACATTTATTATAAATTATAGGCATCCCACCTATCAGAGGACCCGGGATGTGGGTGGTTACACCTCTTCCCCTTTGTCCAGTTTCGCGCCAGCGCAGGGGCTGAGTGCCCCCGCAACCGGTTTGAACTGGGGTATGCACAGGGACACCAAGTGTGCCCCCAGCACTGTCTGAAAAGCATTCACTGAATGCACCCACCCAGCCCCAATACACAAAAGCCTGTCTGGGGAGGTGGTTACACCTCTCTGTGACAGGAAACCTATTGTCCAGGCCTCCCCTGCCAGAGTTTCATCCAGCAGCAGGAGGTCAGACTCGTGTCTGTAGCTGCAGCATCCATTTTGTGATGCTGGCGCTTTTTTAGATTATTACCGGTTAGGTAAGTGTGTGCATGTCTTCTCCCTCTAGAAGGGTGGAATTCTATCCCCCATAGGATTCCAAAGTGTTTGACACCAAACACAACATGTTTTGATGCAGCCATTCCAAAGTTAGCATGTACCGCAAGGTTAAAATGCATTAAAGAGTATATGGTTTGGCTGTATCATAGAACCGCATCAGAGAATAGATTCCGAAAGCTGCAGAGGGGTCCTGCTCATGCATGGGTACCCTCTCACACAAAACCAAGCACTCTGCCTTCAGGATTGTTAAGGCCTGCCATAGGAGTGACTTATAGGTTTATATGTGTCTGTCATTAAAGGTAGATCTAGGTAGCCTATATCTTAGTAAGGGATGCAAGCACAACCATACCCAGGCTACAGTAGCAGACCTGTGGTGCCATTTTGGAAGGCTTCCCAGGGGTAGCATAATGCATGCTTCAGTCCCTGGTATGCCTCTGGGGTACCTATGCCCTTGGTACCAAGATACCATACACTAGGGACTCACAAGGGTAACCCAGTAACCAATCTGGAGTGTACCTAAAGTACATGCAATCAATTTAGAGAGGAAGCAGCTAGGCTGGGATCCCAGACAAACTAAGTCAAAAACCATCAAAACACCAGGAAAAAGGGGGGGGGCAACCATGTAGTCAGATTCCACCTTCCTACATTTATTATAAATTATAGGCATCCTAATAGATTGGTAGAGGAGGTACTTTGGTGGACGTCGAAGGTCCCTGTCTACTGAGAAATCACCACACACCGGTCTGACATTCCATGAGGGGTGTCCAAATCGAGACCAAGACGTGATCCGTCACTCTCTCCCAACAGGTAATAGGGTTGGATTGTCCCTAGGGGAGAGTCTTGGCTCTACACCTACACACACTCTAGGTACACCTAAGTAGGATCAGCATCTTAGGAGTACATTAGATTGGCATACTGCATATATACCTGTATATATTCACTGCTCAGCACCATGGTAGAAATGTATCTACAGTTCACCCTTATGGTGCTTGTAATCTCCTTTATATGCTTCTGTCTCCTAATCATTGCAGCACACATATTTTATGCAAGAATAACGTTA